>NC_140590.1:992429633-993749951 GCF_964204655.1 Triturus cristatus
TTTATTTTAAATTTAAAAATATAAGTGTGAGTAGTTTAACAAAATATTAGTACTTGAGTATTTTTCAAATATAAAAGAGTATTAATATTAATAATAAAAGAATTGTATTTTGAGGAATTAATAAATGAGTAATTTTATTTTAAATTAAATATGTAAATAAAATTGAAATAAGGATTATTATTAAATATTAATACTAGACCAATTATTTTAAATTAATAACAGTTAATTAAAGAAAAAAATAGTATTAAGAAAGATAAATACTAGAGTATTTTTAAGTATCTTATATAAAGTTTAATGTTTGTCCAAAAAAAGGAAGAGTACTTTTGGAGTATTATATTAAAAAATTAGAGAAATGTTAAAAAAATATATATATATTTTTAATATTAAAAGAGTAATAAGAAATGAATTTCAGAAATAATAATACCTTAAGAAAAAATATCAGGAAAAAAAGAACTTACTTTAAAAAAAAATTCCCACGCTTTTGCATTGAAGTCTATGAGCTAATTTGTCCTTCATTTATTTTGGCAGCTTCAGAATATACAACCCGCGGAACAAGAAAAGAAGGATCAGAAAGAGAAGAAAGAGCAAGTTTTGATGGAAAAAAACAATAGAGTCGAGGTAAGGAACACATTTAGTAAATTTACATTAAAAAAGTTACATTTTTAATGAATAAATTACAATTTAAAAAATAATAACAGTAAACAAATAATGTTTTCAAAATATTTATTTATTGAAAAATCCTTAAAAAATAAACCATATTTTTATTTAATTTTGCAAAGCAAGTAACATTTTTTTGAAAACATATAAATATTTTAATTACATTTTTAAACATTTATTTACAGATTAGTTAAATAAAGTAGTCCGTTATAAATATTGATGCACGCGATGACGTAATGACGTGAGCGTCGACGTAATGCGCCATTTTGAAGAGCATCGGAGGAGGAAGCAGCAGGAAGCTGATCTGCGTCCAGGTAGGAAATATTTTCACTTTAAAATATATATTAAACCTTTAATAGTGATACATATATAGTGAGGAAAGAATAAGGAGAGGTTGCGGGAAAACTAATTGATGTTTTAAATGTTTTTAAACATGTCCACAATAATGTCATTAATGTATGCCTATGTCGGGTCGCGAAAAGTTATTTGTTTATTTAAAAAATGTATGTAACTGTTTAAAAATTAAAAGTTACTGTTCACAAAGTTTATTTCTTTACTTCAGAACTAAAAAAAGTGATTTTGATCTTCATTTATAAGTGAAAAAAAATAGCATACTCGTAAATTTTGGGAATTAATGATTGAATAAAAATTGGTGTTTATGCAGCAATGTGCATTTTGGATTATGGCTTGACATGTTCAATTTAGATTGGTTTGAGTTTTGGTGATTTTTTAGGTCGGAAATAAAAAACGAAGTTTTCTGTAATTATATTAATGGCGTTCGGATGTTGAAAAATTGGTCAAATACTATGGGAAAGTAAATTTGTTGACATTGGTAGTTGTGCTAGAAATGAAGATTTTGAAAAAAAAAAAGAACCCGACTTGTTTGTTTGAAAATTTTTTTAGAAAATACATTGTATGCCAATTGTAATTTGAAAATTTTTAAAATTTGAAGCAAAGCAGGAAAGTAAGTAAAAAACTAAATTTAGAAAGAAAGAATGTTAGAAAGATTTTCCAGGTAGTCTATAGCCACACACAACGAAAATTGTTATAGTCAATAGTCTCTCAGACATTTCCCTTGTTTTGACTGTTACTCGTGGGTTTAGACTACCTGCGAGTGTTTGGGCTATTCTCATTTCTTGAAAACTTTGCTCCTTCTTCAAAGTTTCCAAAAAAGAGTAGAAGTTTGGATGAGGTTTGCCAATTGTGTGGTTGAAGGAGTTATGCCATCCCTCAATGGCATTGTTTGTTTTTGCTTCTCCCTCTAAACAACTCGTGTAGCAGTTCCACCACTCCACATGGAATCGTGGCTTCCTCCTGCGACCCGATCTGCTTAGGTGTCCAATCCATGTGTCCTCGAAATAATTTAGAATGGGTGCCAATTTTTCTTCGTTACTCGTATAATAAACAGATTCTATAATTGCAGTGTAGTACTCGTCCACACTATCGGGAGCAACAAAACAAAGTGCAGTTAATTTTTTTAGTTCAAATTGCAGTTTGCTATCACGAGAATATTCTGCAACTAGGGATGTTTTTTGTGATTTACGCCAAAATGCCTGGGAAAAATGAAAAAAACATCCCTGACTTTGGGTATCCGTGTACGTTTTAGTGATCACATTGATCATGCTCAATTCAAAATCAATAATTATTTTCCGAGGACTTTGAGATGTTTTACTTTTAATCACTGATAAAAGTTCAGTGTATGTTGCAGAAGTCTTATCAGGTAGCAAACTGTATACTAAGGGAATTACACTATTGTTAATTTTGGCATGTATAGTGTAAATTTGAGTGAAAGGGGATGGGGTGTACTTTTAAACGTCCCATCCATCATCCAAATTTCACTACTTTCTAACTTAGCAAGGTTACGTGGGGTACTAAAAATGAGAATTCGTTTCTGAGGGTTTTCGTTGTCATGCAGAAGGAAAGGTTCATCAGAAAAAGAAATAGAAAGATCATGTGGAATTCTAATGTCAGAGAAAGAATGTGGTGTAGATAATTGAATGTTACTTGCCTGCTTTTGTCTTTGAATAATTCTTCTCAAATTAGGAATTATAGGCATGTTACTAGCATAATGACTGGGGACATGCTGTGCAACCTCTCTTAAAATGGATCCTGTAGAATCATTGGAGGTGCTTGCAATAGCTTTCATTTCGTTCACTGTTTCTCTAATTTCTACCTCCATTGCAGAGGCAGAGTGGTTATGTTCTGTGGTTTTCACAACTAAATTATCAACAGTAACCGCTCTGCCACTGCAATTGGTAGTGTAGTATTGCACACACCTCCAATGATTTCTAGTTAAACTTATTCTTTCCTTACTATATATGTATCCTCCATGGTTTAATAAATTTTTGCCCTTCCTGGATTTAATATACTTTGCAGCTTCCAGACTAGACATTATCTGAAAAGAGAAGAGAAGAAAAACAAATTAGTCTGAAAAATTAAATGAAATACCTAAAATATAACAGTTACACCATCCAACACTTTCCCTACTGCTGCACCTTCCTGGAGTTGGAATAGTAAATTGCACCCCTGCACCATCCAACACTTTCCCTACTGATGCACCTTCCTGGAGTTGGAATAGTAAATTACACCCCTACACCATCCAACACTTTCCCTACTGATGCACCTTCCTGGAGTTGGAATAGTAAATTGCACCCCTACACCATCCAACACTTTCCCTACTGCTGCACCTTCCTGGAGTTGGAATAGTAAATTGCACCCCTACACCATCCAACACTTTCCCTACTGCTGCACCTTCCTGGAGTTGGAATAGTAAATTGCACCCCTACACCATCTTAAACTTTCCCTACTGCTGCACCTTCCTGGAGTTGGAATAGTAAATTGCACCCCTACACCATCCAACACTTTCCCTACTGCTGCACCTTCCTGGAGTTGGAATAGTAAATTGCACCCCTACACCATCCAACACTTTCCCTACTGATGCACCTTCCTGGAGTTGGAATAGTAAATTACACCCCTACACCATCCAACACTTTCCCTACTGCTGCACCTTCCTGGAGTTGGAATAGTAAATTGCACCCCTACACCATCCAACACTTTCCCTACTGCTGCACCTTCCTGGAGTTGGAATAGTAAATTGCACCCCTACACCATCCAACACTTTCCCTACTGCTGCACCTTCCTGGAGTTGGAATAGTAAATTGCACCCCTACACCATCCAACACTTCCCCTACTGCTGCACCTTCCTGGAGTTGGAATAGTAAATTGCACCCCTACACCATCCAACACTTTCCCTACTGCTGCACCTTCCTGGAGTTGGAATAGTAAATTGCACCCCTACACCATCCAACACTTTCCCTACTGCTGCACCTTCCTGGAGTTGGAATAGTAAATTGCACCCCTACACCATCCAACACTTTCCCTACTGCTGCACCTTATAATGTTGTTTAAAAATACCTTGTTTTTTTTAAATTGGTTTTTTTGGTGAGTCTTCTTAAGTGGGAATGGCCTGTAGGCTGGAGTAGACACTTATGTGTTGATTGCAATCGTAAAACAAAAACAATTGTCTGCAAAAGTGATAAAAGGAAAAAATGAGAAAACTGAACGTTGTAGAGAAATGCAAATTTACAATAACTTTTTGCAAAAATTAAATTCATTTTAACATATAGTACATAACACTTTCCCTACTGTTGCACCTTCCTGGAGTTGGAATAGTAAATTGCACCCCTACACCATCTTAAACTTTCCCTACTGCTGTACCTTCCTGGAGTTGGAATAGTAAATTGCACCCCTACACCATCCAACACTTTCCCTACTGCTGCACCTTCCTGGAGTTGGAATAGTAAATTGCACCCCTACACCATCCAACACTTTCCCTACTGATGCACCTTCCTGGAGTTGGAATAGTAAATTACACCCCTACACCATCCAACACTTTCCCTACTGCTGCACCTTCCTGGAGTTGGAATAGTAAATTACACCCCTACACCATCCAACACTTTCCCTACTGCTGCACCTTCCTTGAGTTGGAATAGTAAATTGCACCCCTACACCATCCAACACTTTCCCTACTGATGCACCTTCCTGGAGTTGGAATAGTAAATTACACCCCTACACCATCCAACACTTTCCCTACTGCTGCACCTTCCTGGAGTTGGAATAGTAAATTACACCCCTACACCATCCAACACTTTTCCTACTGCTGCACCATCCTGGAGTTCTGAAAAAAAAATCTTCAAACTGCAACTCTTTTTCTAATTATTTTGGGATTTTATTTACATTAACAATTAAATGGTTAGTCTAACATATTGAAGGTTTAAAAACAATGCTGTATAACAATACCTTGTTTTTTTTAAATTGCTTTTCTTGGTGAGGCTTGTAAAGTTGAATTGGCCTGTTGGCTGCAGTTGTAACGTATGTGATGGAAAGAATCTTTCAGCAACGAAAAAAACAATTGTCTTTGGAAAAAAAAGATGAAAAAAAAACTTAACGTTGTTTTAAAATGTAAATTCAGATTAACTTTTCAAAATTTTGACATAGAATATAACTAATACTACATAACACTTTCCTAAGTACTGCATCTTCCTGGAGTTAAAATAGAGAAATGTACCCCTACACCATCCAACACTTTCCCTACTGCTGCAGCTTCCTGGAGTTGGAATAGTAAATTGTACCCCTACACTATCCATCAGTTATCCTATTTCTGCACTTTAGTGGAGTAACAATAGCAAAAGGAATGACTATTAAATTGTGGAAATTATAACACTCATAATGTAAAATACCTTTTTCAGTTGTTGTTTGTTCTCGTGCCTTTAAGGTAATGCTTGCTGCAGGATATATTTTTTTTTTTGTAACCGATTTACTCTGGAAAAAAAAAAAATTTATAAATTAATGTTACTTTGCCAACGTTGGTTAAAAAAAAAAACATTTTTGAAAAGTATGATATTTGTCAAATGAGTATGAGTAACAATTGGTTAAGCAAAACATAATACACATTGAATGCATTTTAAAATAAGAGTAATAATGGATACACCTACACTATCACTCAATTACTCTACTGCTGTTACCCCTGCACCATGGTATAATTTCGTTTATGATGTAGTGAGATTGAGGGAAAAAAAAAGTTACCTTTGCAATACAACACTTTAGCTAATGCTAAAAATATATTTTAAAAGTAAAATAATTAAAATTAAATTACATTTACCTTCACAATCGTAAAGGTGAGTCGATTACGTGGAGGTGATGCAAAATTAGGTACACCAATTCTTGATTCTCAATATTTAGCAAGTTTCTGTTTTTGGAAAAGAAAGTAGTTGTTTTAAGTTGGTATATATTTTTAGTGATAACAGATTAGAAACAGTACATTTTAAAAGTTAATATTAAAAATTTTAAAATATATTTTGTATGGAAAGCAAACATATTTTACGCAAAACCATGGTATAAAAATATTTTACTGACTTACTAGTAGTTGTCTACTAATAATGCTTTTCCGAACAAATTAAGTGCTCTCTCTGAGGAGGTCGCAGTGGAGGTGACAGAGGGTCAGGTTTTGACGTCTGGTCTCTCTGGTAGTTGATAATCAACTGATTGCAAAATGGTGTCTTCCTGGTATTTATAAGTTTTACTCTGTGTCACTATTAATTTTTTTAAAAACTGCGTTCGTTGTGTTTTTTTTTATACTTTATTTTACTGTGGAAAATGATAATTTAAAAATGCATTTTAAAATGTATTGTTTTCATTCATTTGCTCCGTTTTGGCATCCATTTTGGAACATGTCTTTTGGTATTGTTTTCATAGAAAGTGTTGTAGGACAAGTTTTACAAGTGAGATGGTTAAAATGGCGCCTATGTGTATGTGTCTTCTGTTTTACTCTGTTTACTTACTTTCCGATGTAATCATGATAAAAATGTGTATGTACTGTTGTTAAATCTATCGTTCTTTTTGTAAAACTTTGAAATGTGTGAAAACTGAATTTTATGGGGGATTTTGAGTAGTAATTTTAATACTCGAGTATTAATTTTAATACTCGAGTATTAATTTGGTAATGCATTTCAGTAGATTTACGCTCAGTTTTTCTCCACATTTTAATACACTTCCCCACCCTAAAACCCCTAATTTCCTTGCATCCCGTGCCAGATTTTATTGTACTTTTAAATAAAAAAAAAAAAAATTCGCGTTGTAATGGTATGCGTTGTAATAGATTTCGTTGTAACAGCACTTTTCAGTATTTTAATAGGTTTTGCGTTGTAAAAGTATTCGTTGTAAAGTAATGCGTTGTAGTAGTACTTGCGTTGTAAAAAATGTGTTGTAATGGTATGCGTTGTAATAGTATGCGTTGTAACGTCATACATCCCTTAATCAGGGATGTCAGTAGAGGAGCATACAATGGTTAAAATTATGTTGTCAATGAGCAGATTTTGTTGGTGATGCCCAAAAACCAGGATATATGTTCTGCTTGGGTTTTCGGATCAGATAGAACCCGCTCATCAGAGCCTCACTAACCCAGCCAGAACGTTACCCCCTCCCTAGAACCTGTTTACAATCCTACAACCACATATATCTATCACCTAAGGACAGGGGATTCCTACTATGCATACCAAGATCTCATAAGTGGCGGCCTCGCGGTCCCATACGAACCCAGACCTCTCTGCCCATACGACAGTATCACAAGTGGCGGCCTCGCGGTCCCATACGAACCCAGACCTCTCTACCCAGACGGCAGTCTCAGCACAATCGGCGGCCTCGCGATCCCATACGGATCCAGACCTCTCTGCCCATACGACAGTATCACAAGTGGCGGCCTCGCGGTCCCATACGAACCCAGACCTCTCTACCTAGACGGCAGTCTCAGCACAATCGGCGGCCTCGCGATCCCATACGGATCCAGACCTCTCTGCCCATACGACAGTATCACAAGTGGCGGCCTCGCGGTCCCATACGAACCCAGACCTCTCTACCCAGACGGCAGTCTCAGCACAATCGGCGGCCTCGCGATCCCATACGGATCCAGGCCTCTCTGCCCATACGACAGTATCACAAGTGGCGGCCTCGCGGTCCCATACGAACCCAGACCTCTCTGCCCATACGACAGTATCACAAGTGGCGGCCTCGCGGTCCCATACGAACCCAGACCTCTCTACCCAGACGGCAGTCTCAGCACAGTTGGCGGCCTCGCGATCCCCTACGAATCCAGACCTCTCTACCTAGACGGCAGTCTCATACGACAGTTCATCCTATGATCACCATAACATACAAAAAGGGAATCAGTCTCACTATTCATCAGATCACACAAGGATTGCCAGTTCGGGCATAGCCTGTTCTCAGGTTTGAGGGGCTCCTCTTTCCCCTATTCAGTTACCACTTACCTGATCAGGGTTAACATCTGTACATGTAGCCGCAGCTGACTAGAAGAGTAGGCTACCCTCTTATACAAGAACACACAGCATATGTTGGTTCACTACAAACTGGATACTTTATTACTCATTGCACATACAATCACATAACATTACGATACATCAGATTGGTCGCACACTGCTACACCTACCAGTCGTGTTCCCCCAATGAAAATGGTCCCTGAAGGTCAGCGTCGGCGGATACACCTATGCTCAAGAGTGCGTGCAAGTATGCGTGGCGTGTGCCATCCCTGGACACGTGTTTCGAGGTAGTTGCCTCTCGTCAGCAGGGAGTAGGAAAATGAGAGTGGGGTTGCTGTGTAAGCTGCTAAAAACATAATCAGGTCTAGTACCTCTCTTAGCGCGCAGGTGCGTAACCATGAGTCCGTCGACTTCACCGGCTCAAGGGAGCCTGAATATAAAGTTACATCAGATTGGTCGCACACTGCTACACCTACCAGTCGTGTTCCCCCAATGAAAATGGTCCCTGAAGGTCAGCGTCGGCGGATACACCTATGCTCAAGAGTGCGTGCAAGTATGCGTGGCGTGTGCCATCCCTGGACACGTGTTTCGAGGTAGTTGCCTCTCGTCAGCAGGGAGTAGGAAAATGAGAGTGGGGTTGCTGTGTAAGCTGCTAAAAACATAATCAGGTCTAGTACCTCTCTTAGCGCGCAGGTGCGTAACCATGAGTCCGTCGACTTCACCGGCTCAAGGGAGCCTGAATATAAAGTTACATCAGATTGGTCGCACACTGCTACACCTACCAGTCGTGTTCCCCCAATGAAAATGGTCCCTGAAGGTCAGCGTCGGCGGATACACCTATGCTCAAGAGTGCGTGCAAGTATGCGTGGCGTGTGCCATCCCTGGACACGTGTTTCGAGGTAGTTGCCTCTCGTCAGCAGGGAGTAGGAAAATGAGAGTGGGGTTGCTGTGTAAGCTGCTAAAAACATAATCAGGTCTAGTACCTCTCTTAGCGCGCAGGTGCGTAACCATGAGTCCGTCGACTTCACCGGCTCAAGGGAGCCTGAATATAAAGTTACATCAGATTGGTCGCACACTGCTACACCTACCAGTCGTGTTCCCCCAATGAAAATGGTCCCTGAAGGTCAGCGTCGGCGGATACACCTATGCTCAAGAGTGCGTGCAAGTATGCGTGGCGTGTGCCATCCCTGGACACGTGTTTCGAGGTAGTTGCCTCTCGTCAGCAGGGAGTAGGAAAATGAGAGTGGGGTTGCTGTGTAAGCTGCTAAAAACATAATCAGGTCTAGTACCTCTCTTAGCGCGCAGGTGCGTAACCATGAGTCCGTCGACTTCACCGGCTCAAGGGAGCCTGAATATAAAGTTACATCAGATTGGTCGCACACTGCTACACCTACCAGTCGTGTTCCCCCAATGAAAATGGTCCCTGAAGGTCAGCGTCGGCGGATACACCTATGCTCAAGAGTGCGTGCAAGTATGCGTGGCGTGTGCCATCCCTGGACACGTGTTTCGAGGTAGTTGCCTCTCGTCAGCAGGGAGTAGGAAAATGAGAGTGGGGTTGCTGTGTAAGCTGCTAAAAACATAATCAGGTCTAGTACCTCTCTTAGCGCGCAGGTGCGTAACCATGAGTCCGTCGACTTCACCGGCTCAAGGGAGCCTGAATATAAAGTTACATCAGATTGGTCGCACACTGCTACACCTACCAGTCGTGTTCCCCCAATGAAAATGGTCCCTGAAGGTCAGCGTCGGCGGATACACCTATGCTCAAGAGTGCGTGCAAGTATGCGTGGCGTGTGCCATCCCTGGACACGTGTTTCGAGGTAGTTGCCTCTCGTCAGCAGGGAGTAGGAAAATGAGAGTGGGGTTGCTATGTAAGCTGCTAAAAACATAATCAGGTCTAGTACCTCTCTTAGCGCGCAGGTGCGTAACCATGAGTCCGTCGACTTCACCGGCTCAAGGGAGCCTGAATATAAAGTTACATCAGATTGGTCGCACACTGCTACACCTACCAGTCGTGTTCCCCCAATGAAAATGGTCCCTGAAGGTCAGCGTCGGCGGATACACCTATGCTCAAGAGTGCGTGCAAGTATGCGTGGCGTGTGCCATCCCTGGACACGTGTTTCGAGGTAGTTGCCTCTCGTCAGCAGGGAGTAGGAAAATGAGAGTGGGGTTGCTGTGTAAGCTGCTAAAAACATAATCAGGTCTAGTACCTCTCTTAGCGCGCAGGTGCGTAACCATGAGTCCGTCGACTTCACCGGCTCAAGGGAGCCTGAATATAAAGTTACATCAGATTGGTCGCACACTGCTACACCTACCAGTCGTGTTCCCCCAATGAAAATGGTCCCTGAAGGTCAGCGTCGGCGGATACACCTATGCTCAAGAGTGCGTGCAAGTATGCGTGGCGTGTGCCATCCCTGGACACGTGTTTCGAGGTAGTTGCCTCTCGTCAGCAGGGAGTAGGAAAATGAGAGTGGGGTTGCTGAGTAAGCTGCTAAAAACATAATCAGGTCTAGTACCTCTCTTAGCGCGCAGGTGCGTAACCATGAGTCCGTCGACTTCACCGGCTCAAGGGAGCCTGAATATAAAGTTACATCAGATTGGTCGCACACTGCTACACCTACCAGTCGTGTTCCCCCAATGAAAATGGTCCCTGAAGGTCAGCGTCGGCGGGTACACCTATGCTCAAGAGTGCGTGCAAGTATGCGTGGCGTGTGCCATCCCTGGACACGTGTTTCGAGGTAGTTGCCTCTCGTCAGCAGGGAGTAGGAAAATGAGAGTGGGGTTGCTGTGTAAGCTGCTAAAAACATAATCAGGTCTAGTACCTCTCTTAGCGCGCAGGTGCGTAACCATGAGTCCGTCGACTTCACCGGCTCAAGGGAGCCTGAATATAAAGTTACATCAGATTGGTCGCACACTGCTACACCTACCAGTCGTGTTCCCCCAATGAAAATATAACATTACGATATAACACATAACCTGCAAAGAAAAGTGAAAGATTAAGTTGTACACTCTAATAAGAAAGGGTCGACATCACCTTAGTAGTATGTAGCCTGCACTCAGTGGTCATCTAGGCTCCCTTCTCGTCTGTGCCTCGGCTCGCCTGGAATCACCCTTCTCCGAGTCACTGGGACCTCTTCCTTATCGGCTACTCTCTCCTCTCTGGTTATTCTGTTAGGAAAGCATCTGTCTCTCAGTTCTTCTCCGCCTTCAAGATGGCGTCTGTCTTCCCTGGAATAAGTAGTAGCTCTACTGCTAGCGGCTAGATGCCGCCTACGGACTGAACATGTAACTGCCTCAAACTTTCACTAATATAGAGGTGCATTTCCTCATGGAAAATTCCGGCCCGTAACCTGCCGCCCACCAAATTCTTGTACCTCCCCGTACCAAGGACACGTTCCCAGCCGGCCGGCCTGATGTAGTGTCTTCGGCATGAAGAAAAATACAATCCTTCGATAAGGGCCGGCCTGAACCGGTTCTCTCCAAGCGAATAACACCTCATAACTAAAACATTGCATTTGACCTAGAAGAATCCCAAGCTGCCGGAGCAGAAAGAAAGATGGAGTCCCTCCCGTTTGAGGCCTACCAGGCCTGAATTCAGCACGGCTCCATGAAATACCCTCACTACAGGACAGGTTATCCCTAATACTAACGAATCTATCCCCTAGGCTATGTGTGCAAGCCCTGATCTATGGGGAAGAGCACAGGATCATATCGAAGTGCCTAGTAAATAGGCTCCATTCACTACTCTAACCCCTAGACTTGAATGGTAAGAGACTGAAGTCATATTCAATCACTTGTTAACACAAGAAGGCCAGGAAAATCGAGCAGAACATTATATTAAAATTATTTGCAGTAGTACCCACCATATGTATGGAGCCTAGGTGAAATATAGATTACACTGGCATAATTCAAGCAATTGTGATAATTTAATGTTATGCTATAAGAAATTCCTGAAATCTGGCCATTACATCACATTGCGTAATTAGGCCACCGGTTGCAGAAAACTTTGCTTGGGAGAGTTGTGGTTTTTGTGCAATTTTTTAGCTCAAAATGAATGTATGATGTTACAACGCAAACATTTACAACACATGCCTTTACAACACAGTTTTTACATCGCAACATCCATTACAATGCATTTTTAGAAACTATACTTACAACACATTCCATTACATTGCATTATACTATTACAACGCATATCTTTACAAGGCATACCATTACATAGCATTTTAGGTAAGAGTTGGATAGTGTTAGGGGTAAAAATTACTATTCCCACTCCAGTGAGTGCAACAGTGGGGTATGTGTTGGATAGTGTAGTGGTAAAAATTACTATTCCCACTCCAGTGAGTGCAACAGTAGGGTAAGTGTTTGATAGTGTAAGGGTAAAAACTATGCGTTGTAATGGTATGCGTTGTAGTGACGTGCATTGTAATGACATGCGTTGTAGTGACATGCGATGTAAGGGCTGCGTTGTAATGGCATGCGATGTAAAGGATGTTGCTTTGTAATGACTGCATTGTAAAGGTAGTGCGATGTAATGACTGCGTTGTAAAGGTTGTTTCCCGCTCAAAATGTGTAACACATAACAGATTTCAAGCAAAAACATAGCACTAAATGATGGATTTTCATTTTGTGTCATTTTGCATAATTTGCATAACATTTTGTGAAATTAGGCAAATGTAAATTACATTTTTCACACTACTAATATATATGATGTGGCGCTAGATTATTTTATACGCTGTTGAAGATGATTTGGAAGACAGCAAATGTGTGTTAGCTCTGAGCACCTCATCCACCCCACCCGCAACCACTGCACTCAATGGCTCTAGCCCCCAGCGGCCCGTGACCAACTGGACTACCCTCACCTTGGATGACACCCTCAGGATCATGAAGAGCATCCTATCTGGAGCCCCATCAGACCTCTGCCCTCACCACTTCTTCAAAAGAGCCGACACCTCTATTGCACCACACCATCAACTGCTCCATTGAGTCTGCAACCTTTCTGGAAGACTGTAAGCATGCAAATATCATCCCCTGCAGAAGAAACCTTCTTCCGACCCGATCGACCTCAAGAACTACAAACCCATCTCTCTGCTCCCTGTCCCAACCAAAGGCATAGAGAAAGCCATCAACGCCCAACTCTCCAAGTTCATCTAAACAAACACCATCCTGGACCTCTCCCAATCAGACTTTAGAAGCAACCACAGCACTGAGACCACCCTACCTCCACAGTAAGGACGACATCTGCACCCCCTCATCCTCCTGGACCTCTCAGCCACTTTCAACACCGTCTGCCACCACACCCTCTACGCAAGACTCCATGATGCCTGCATCCACGACTACGCCCTAGAATAGATTTGCTCATTGCTCGCCGGCAGAACGCAGACAGTTGGACTTCCGCCGTTCAGCTCTGAGAGATCATCTGCAGCGTGCTTCAAGGATCCTCCCTGAACCCCACCCATTTCAACATCTACATTGCCCCTCTTGCAGCCATCATCAGAAGTCACGGACTCAACATCGTCCCATATGCTGGTGACACCCAGCTGATCCTTACCCTCACAGACAAACCCATATCCGCAAAGAGCAATTTCCATGACGAGATGAAGGCAGTCGCCACCTGGATGAAGGACAGCTGCCTAAAGCTTAACTCAAACAGGACCAAAGTCCTCATCCTGGGCTCCTCCCCCTCCAAACGGGGACAACTCTTGGTGACCCACAGCACTCAGAATCCCCCCCACAACCACGGACCACGCACGAAACCTTGGCATCATCCTGGACTCCTCAATCTCAATGAACTGCCAAATCAACACCGTTTCGTCCTCCTGTTTCCACACACTCTACCTACTTCAGGAGTAGAAAATACATTATGAATACATTATTTTCAGATGCTTAAGTGTTTGCTCATTTTATTTGCAATTATCTTTTAGTTTACTTTTTGTTTTCTATCCGTGGCCAGGGGGGAGCACTACCTGCTATAGCAATATCTTACCAAATGGAAAACGTTTTTTGAAAGCAACACCGGTCCCTTTAATTGACGTCTGCTGCTTTAAAAAAATGTTTCCACTTGGGAATGCAATGCAGGGACAGCGAGAGGCTGCAGTCCCTTTTGGGCCTCCATCTCTGCATTCATACCCAATAAAAGAGTGTTGCAAATTGCATGTTGTCTAATCAATAGCCATTTCACAGGTCGTTTTGTGACGCCTGTGAAGAGGAGTTTTCCAATGCCATCTTTAAGACCAGAAATGCTTAATTTGTGCCAGTGCTTTCCGGTGCTCAGCACCGGCACTTAATTGCCAGCACTGGGGCTTATGACTGTCTGCCACATGGTAGTGGTGTCTGCCAATTTAGGTACGAGCACAACAACTTCTGTTTATTATTTCCATTTCAATTTCCAATTATTAGTATTTGCCTCCAAAGCCATTCTTATAGCTTTGGGGGCCTGTAATAGTATGCATGGTCACACTTTTAAGAGTGTGATGATTATTAGTGTGTGGGTTCTGTCATTGGCAGTGCTGCCAGGGGTAACGGATATTGCAAGCTCTAGTGTCCTCCTATCGAGAGCCCCGGCACTATGTTTTTTACAAATTAAGCACTGCAGAAATCACATTACAAAATTGCGGGCAGCCTGTAAAAGTTAGTGTGAACCTAGTGCCTGCTATTTACCACCTGCCAAAATTTACATCAGGCCACGTGGTTTTGCACACAAAAAACTTACAAATGTATTTTTCGATATACTTGTACAGCCTTCTATCTAGATCATGAATATAATACAATATTGTAAATTGTAATATAGCACCCAAAAAGGTTCTCTCTGATCTAATGTGATGGTCTTTTGAGCCCATGTTTGGGAGTTACTACCATTGTTCTTCATTGATCCCTTCTACCTTCTGTGATTTTTAACATGCACATGAATCCCTTCCATGACCAGAATCAGAGGAGGGTTATTTGTACCTAATACATACGTTATACACATTTTTATCAATCACAGGTAGCATAGAAGATGACACCAGGATATTAAAAGACTGCAAAGAGGAAATACAGATTGGATGATATCAGAATCGATGGCCTTAAACATGTAAAGTAAATGAGCAAACTTATGTTGGTCCATTTTTGAAGAGAGAGTTCTCATTACGATTGAAACAGCATATGATCATATGGAAATTGGAGAGGTCATGCTTATCCTGTCTACATACGTTAAACCTCAACATGCAGCTTACTTTGCATTCTCAAGTTGGCCAACTGCTGGTTTATAATCAGGCTCCCTAGCACCATGCCCACACCTTTGTACGACAGTGTGAACGTATGTGCATGAGTCTAGCATAGGTTTGTACTGGAACGGTATCCTTCCAGTAGAAAACACTATGCATAGACTAACTTGAAAGCCTGTTACAGCATGTCGGTGTGCTTTACAGTGGAGTCCTACTTTGCTACTACTTCGAGGAGGTGTAATTGGTGCAAACACTGTCTACCATTGTTAGTAGATAGGTGTAGGAAATTGGGTTATTGGTTGAGGGGGTGAAAACTTACTCAAGCAGCAACCACAATTCTTGTCAGTGTGAAACTCAAACAAACCCCAAATTAACCTGTTCTTAACCCTCTGGTAGCTTGACACCAATGCAGTCAGGCTTAACTTAGAGGCAATATGTAAAGTATTTATGCAGCCCTTCAACCAATATTTAAGTGAAAACTCAACAGAAAATTCCCATACCAATTTAGAATAATATGGTATAAATTATAAAATGATTTGACACCAAAATGACATAAAATCCAATTAATAGAACCGTACATATGTATCTTAAAGATTTTGTAGAAATCATGTGATTCAAAGCAAAAAGCACCAAGCGTGGTTATCTGGTCACTGTGACCGAGTCCAAATCACAAGTTTAGGCCAACTGCGATGGAGAGTGGGCCAAATAAAAGGCTGAGTTCAATCTGCTGAAAAATCCTTTGTGGCCTGGGTGTTGAGATGCAAAATCCTTTCGTCACTCTGTGCGGGCCAGTGTCCAAGACCTGTTGACAAGAGCTGCAGTGCAAGGTCTGGCTCTGAGATGTGTCATGCAGCAGAGAAGTCAGCAGAGCGAATGCTGTGCTGAGCCCATGTCGGTATCGGGCCAGGTAGAGGAAGCCACTTGGACTTGCAAGGACTTCCATTGAGATGCCTTGAGGGCACTCTACATCATGCTGGGTTTCAGATTATGTCAAGCTGTGTCATGCTGCATCGAGATGTGTGGATTGCGTCAACATCAAAGAAGCCTGTGATGTTCCTGTGACCTGAACAGTGGGCCAGCCTACTGACCCTTGGAGATTCCTTGGAGGCCCTGGTCAGTCCACACAGGCAGGTTGGGTTCAGCAGGGCAGCTCCCAGCAGCAGCAGAGTTCTGGTGCAGCAAGAGTAGGCCTTGGACAGCAAAGCAGTCCTCGGCCAGAAAACAGGTCAGCAAGGAAAACTTCTTGATATAACTTAAGGCACGGGTCAACATTGACCATATACTGTTTGAGGAACTTACTTCATAACACTTTTTAGCGCAAATACCTCAAGCTGAGGAATAATCGAGACTGGGAAAGTGAAGAAAAAGGACTGAGTGGCATGTTTGAACTGAAGAGGAGGGGACACTTATTAGAAAAAATATATATGGATTAATGAGCCCTGAAGAAGTCCTTCAATAGGACGAAACGCATTGGCTACCAGGAAGAATTAAAAGGAAAATAAAGATTCAAGGAACAAATACCTGAGTGAACTAATTTATTGTATGAAAGGACTTTTTGGTTGTTGTGTGCGGACCAAAACATTGCTCATATTTGTCTGTTGTGGAAGGTTTCACAACATAGGAAGCCAAAAGGGTCTGGTTTCCTTTGGTCAACACACCAGATGATTATATAACTTCCCACTATATAAATAAGTGCGGTACTGTATCCTAGATCCTTCTGTCTGTAAATCATTCAGCAAGGAAAACTTCACAGCTGCTCAGCAAAGTTTAGAGGGCCAGAAGTGATTTGGAAAGTTGGGTTGAGGGTGATATATATATACATGGTGCCAGCTTTGAAGTGGGAGACGCTTCTAGAGTTTTCCACCCCCAAACATGTCTGGAATTTCCTTTCTCCCTGCCCTGCTCCAACTTGTCTGGTGGCGCAAAAGACTAGTGTTGAACCCTTTGTGACTGTGTTGAGGCAGATTCTTTGTGATGTGCAAGTGTGGTAGGTGACAGCTTCTCCCATTCATCCTAACAGAGTTGGCCCATCCTGACAACACCTACTTCCCCTTTGTCACACTGTCTTCGAGGAATACACAAAGAACAATTGCTAGCTAGTCATGTAACCCAGGACACAGGCTGCAGGCACCAAATGATTAGGATATAAACATTTCTGCTTTCTCATACTGGCACTTTCGGAATTCTGACTGAAAATCCAACCTTACCATCAAAGAGGGTTTTGAATTTTAATTCTTTAGACACCAAACACAATCCTCCTCTCTGCTCCCAATTGAAATTGATCACTTATTAAATGTAATAAGGTAAACCAATGTTATTCTATGGGAGAGGCAGGCCTTATACTGTAGTGAAAAATAGATTTAAGAGTTTTTCACTACCAGGACATGTAAACGTAAAGGTACATGTGCTACTTTTTAAATACATGTCACCCTTCCCTCTGGGCTGTGTAGGGCCTACCCTATGGGTGACTTACATGTACTAAAGATAAAGTTTTAGGCCTGGCAAAATGTATACTTTGCCACTTTGGAATAACAGTTTAAAGCTGCACACACACGCTGCAAAGGCAGGCCTGAGACATGTTTAGAAGGCTACATCGGTGGGGGACAAAATTAGTGCTGCAGGCCCGCCAGTAGTATTTAATTTACAGGCATTGGGTACAGGCAGTACCACTTTACTAGGCACTTACAAGTAAATTAAATATGCCAATTGGGTGGAAGTCAATTTTACCTTGTTTAGTGAGAGAGAGCACAAGCAATTTAGCACTGGTTAGCACTGGTAAAGTATTTGTAAAGATAGGGGTACCCCTGACAAAAAGTTCCTAATCAGGGTGTATCAAATAATTGAGTTCAAAACAATTTAGGAACATAAACAATATTAAATGCGGACCTGAAAAGCATACACAATATTGCATACATAAACCATTAGTTACAAAAATAGATATTTATTGTTTTTTTCTTATTTTTTGAATTAATCTTACTTTTCATGACAAGAAGACAATACAGACAACATCAAAAGTGTTTACTGGAGGTAATGATGACCTCTATATTTAGATGTGCAAAATATTTACACATAAACATATTTCAATCATTTTGGAACAGAAGATACAATAGTTTGCATTCTATCTGAAATTCATCAAAATTATATACAACATATTGAATATTGCTTCATGTTGTTGAAGACAAAATGCTTTGAGGCATGGCTCTTGCAAACTTTAATTCCTATGCGCGTTTCGGCTTCTTCAGGATGCCATGTATTTATATCTTTTGAAACCTAAGGAGGTATATGTAGACAAAAACATATATCAGTGCTGCAAATAGGTCCTGTTTACACAAGATTAATTTTAATTATAAAACACCCCCTCCCAAAAAATGGGGTGTTACGAAAGACTTGAATTCCATTTAACCTATCAATATATGACAATAATCTCAAAAGAGATTTCTCAAAAAACATATAACAATCTCTTGTGAAAAGTATGTACAGATTCCCCAAACAAAGGATACCTCAGAACCAGTAGCCCGTGTAACATTCATAGAACGAATATTCAGAAAATGAACGGTGTCAATAAGGGAAAGAATGAGACCAAAAAAATATATAAGGTGTTTATTTAAAGAGTTCTAGCTTTATAAAAACAAACATAGAAGAGTACCTCAATATCTTTTATGGGGTATTAAATCCTCCAATCCGCTTCAGATATGATCAATGTATAAGACTTCAATTAGTAAGCAAGGTTCTATAGATACGTGAAACAAGAGAGGATAAAAATGATTCTATCCAAATGAATATAAAAAGGATTGTAGATGGATTTTAATATCTTATCTATTTCTTAAAAGGGTATTGAATATTTGGGCAAAAATTGTCCTGCTGTCCTCTATAGTTTCTCAAAGTTGGTATCTAAAATTCTAGTTTCCTAACTAAATGCGAGTATTCTCAAATCAGGGAGAATAGAACTAAAGGTATAAATTACAAAACATGTTAAATGTTGTATTATATAATCGAGTCTGAAAACATAATGTGTATTTAGTTCTCATTCTACATCTAAGGCTCAATACAGGGATAACAAATTATGCTCCGGTGTGGGACTTCCCGGGTACACCAATGTGTTTGAGGGATAGGTTTGCGTCCCCCTTGAAACAAGCTGGAATCGTAAGGTGGGGAGAGCTGTTGGTAAACGACGCATTGATGACATGGGATGAACTACGCGACAGGGTCGGCCCAGGGCTATCAAGATTTAAATATATGCAGCTCGATAGTTGGGCCCGGGCTCTAGCTAGGAATGCTGTCCCGCTGGGTAAATTTAGTAATTTGGAACAACAGCTTGTCGTAAGGCAGGCGGGCGGCAAAGAGGTGGCTTTTTGGTATTGGAGTATTTTGGAGGAGGTGGATGGAGATTTTGGCCTCCCTGACCAACTATGGGCAGAGGAGACAGTGTGAACAAATATGGCTTACTTCATTTACTATTTTACATAGATTAGTTAAACCCGCTTGGCTAAGGCGCAACCATCTTTTCACCGTTCACCGTGCATACATCTCTCCCTTACAACTATCAAAATTTCAGCCAGGAAACAAATGCAATCTCCTCGGTGCTTCAGATACACACGTTTAAGGATTGCCCTTCTATCTGTACTTTCTGGGAGAAAATAAAGGACACGTTGGAGTCTATACTTAATTGCACCGTGCCCATTACCCTGTCACTGGTAATTTTTGTCATTGACGAAGATATACTGGGCCAGGCAAGATCTTTTCTTTTTTACGCTATTCTTCTGGCAAGGCATCAAATTTGTAGGTTTTGGGTAGACGCCACAGCTCCATCACATGGCGATTGGTTGACATCCCTATACAATACATCCAAGCTGGACCTGGCTAGACGTGTTAACAAAAATAATTTGGCTTTCTGGGACCTTTTGTTAAACTGGAAATAGGAACGCCGGGGTTTTTTTTTTTTTTTTTCCCCTGGGTCCTATGATTATGCCTATGTTACTCTTTGGATCTTGAACGCTGGTCTCACTGTTCAATGTTTCGTCCCTTCAGGCTGAAAAGATTCTTCGATGGAGTAATCAAGCTAACTAGCTTCCCTCATCATGGATTTATCTTCCGCCATTTGGTGAATTGTGTCCTGGTATGCGAGTTAGCCCGAGAACCTGAGTTCTTTTCTCAGTTTGCGACACACTTGGTGGCTGGTGATTCTTATAATGAGGGTAATTGGCAAATGGGGACGAAAAAAAAAAAAAGATAATGTGTATTTAGTTCTCATCCTACATCTAAGGCTCAATACAGGGATAAAAGATCGTCTAATACCCAGATAGAAGAAAACTTTGCTGTACCAATTCTGTCTGGTTATGTTTAATTAGACAGAAATCTTAATTTATTGTTCATTGCATTGATTATATGCTGCTTAATATATGAAGATTCCCTTCTTATATCTTTCTATTATATTAAATCCAGTATTGCGCTATCACAAAAAAGGGGGCATTTAAAATATGTATGCGCGCTTTCCAATTCAAATTAGTATATACAGAAATACAAATGGTACCTGCTCTGAGGTGTTTTATCATCAGAGTTCCCAATATCCGAGGTGGCAGTATTAAAGCGTAATATACAATTCGCTGAAGTTACTGAAGAGAGGAAGTAAGCACACTTACTATATGATAAGGATATTAAAATAGAGTAATTAAACAAAAAAGGCAGGTGATATAGTTGTTGCATGTTGATGCTTACCTGCTATATATAATCTTGTAAGATGAAAATTAATGCCGTTATGATAGTTTCAAACAGTTACATCGACAGTGTTCCGTCGTATGTACAACCACACTACTTTATTGTTGATACCTGCATTTATATAAACGAAATAGAATTACTAGAAGCCGTCCCAACAAAACCAAAACCAAAAAGATGTTGTCTATTCCTTGCTAACCAAGTATTAAATCGAGCCTAACATATTTACCGTATTTGGGGTTTGTGGTGCAGCGTTGTAAATATTCAGTGAATAAAGGTAGAAATAGTACCGGTCTATTTGCTGCCATTGAATTCTAATGCAGCGGCCATTTTCAAGTGTGTTTTATTACGAAAGACATACATCAAAAATGATGTGAATTACGAAAAAAGGGGGGGGAACAGAGAATAATGATAAAAGTTATAAAAATTAACAAATCACGATCATAATTTGTTAATGTGGCACAATTACGTTGAATTGTGTGTACATAAAAAAATTAATTGTCTCCTATGTGTCCATATCGACAGATTCACATTATCAGGGTATCTGTATAAATCTATATTATAGCGTGCTCTTGTACTTTTACAGTCAGAAAAAACAGTAACACGTCTGACGTGTGGCTTTTAGCCTCGTATATGTACGTTTGCACCTCAAAATTTTACTGAGCAAGATATGCTGACCGCGTGATTGGCCCATAGATTGACATTATAGATTAGCACCAATATTTCTGAAGATAAAAACTGATTAGAAATAAAAAGATGTTATGTATGTGTATACATGTGCCCACAAAGCCTTGTGAGCAAATGGTGCTAATTACAAACGAAACGCTACAAAATATTTTCTGTCATATTATGACAGTACTTCTTGGGGCGCTCAGTCTATCTTCCAGATATACATACCTAGCAGTCCTTGCTGACAATCTATGTCAAAATCAACTACAGTTATATTTTAACACCTGTTCCCAAGGAATTTCGTTGTTCATGCCGTTTTCATAGGTATTTAAAATAAAAATCCAATAAACTTCTCTACACTTACGGATCTTAGTGCGCATAACCCCAGCATTAGTGCGAATTTTTTCTAAGATTACCCATCTTATCTCATCTGCATTACGCTGTGCTTCCATGTAATGTTGTACTAATGGAGCTTGGCTTTTCTTGGTCCGGATTGCTGACCTATGTTCTGTTAAGCGTGTCGACATAGTGCGAGCCGTTTCTCCGACATAGCCTTTGTTACACGGACATAAAAGTAAATAAATAATGTTAGATGTTTTACAATTAGTTAACGTCCTGGATGGTAAGTGGACTTTGTTGAATGTGAAGTCAGAGGTTTCAATGGCAAACTGGCAAGCTACACAAGAGAGGCACCTAAAATTGCCTCTTGGATTTGTGGTGCCAGTGATAGATGTTTGAATCATTTTAGATTTAGCTGGCATCCGAGATCGAACAATCAGGTCTTTAAGGTTCTTATTTTTTCTGTAAGCGTACAGAGGCTTAGGTATTTCTTTACCTTTCGGTTTAGTGGCATTGAGGATATGCCAGTTGAAGTTAATGATATGACGAATTTTCTCATTCATCGTAGAGTGTCTCATTACAAAGACCATTCTGGAAGTGGTTTGTTTAGATTGTGGTGTCAACAAATGTTGCCTGTCAAAGAAAAGCGCACGTTTGTATGAGTCGCGTACTAAGCGTCTAGGATAACCACGAGCTAAAAACTTAGCTTTCATCTCTTCAGCTCGAATGTCGAAATCCTGTACATTGGTACAGTTCCAACGAAGTCGTAGGAACTATCCAAAAGGAATGCTGGTCTTTTGCATTTGAGGATGGTAACTGTCAAAATGGAGTAAGGTATTGCGGGCAGTGGGCTTAACATAGAGGTCCACCTCAAGGTGGTCTTCTTTATTTTGGATCATTATATTAAAAACTCTACTTTTTGATTGCTTACATTGGCTGTGAAGAAAATATTCTCATCACATAAATTGAGCCAGGAAACAAAATCTGTGATATCTGTATTGTCATCTAGCCAGATGAAAAAGACGTCATCTATGTATCAAGACCATAGATATACGGACTCACTGTAGGGTGCAATTTCATTGTGGATATAATTTTCTTTGTATAGAGCCATGAAGATATTCGCTACTGTTGGAGCACAGGAGGCCCCCGTGCTAAGGCCCTTAGTCTGTTTATACAATGCACCGTTAAACTCAAAAGTATTTTCAGTGAGCACAATGGGTAAACATTCAAGAACAAACAGTCTAGGGCAATCGTTCTCAAAAGTACTCATAAACCAAGTGACAGCTTCTATGGCTCCTTCCTGTGGGATATTTGAATATAAGGCTTCTATATCCATGGTTACCATAGTGTGTCTGCATTGAACTGGAGATTTTCAACCTTATTTATAATGTCTCGTGTGTCTTTGACATATGATTGGATTTGTGAGACATAGGGTCTCAGGAGAGTGTCTACGTACTTGGATAGAGGCTCCGTGACAGACCCAATGGTGGTCACTATGGGTCTGTACAGAGGATCCTCACTGTTTTTATGGATTTTGGGCATTCCATAAATCGCAGCCATTTTAGGTTGTTGGACATTTAAGTATTCCCATTCTTTCTCACTTATCCAATTCGATTTCAATGCTCTAGTGCTTATTTGAAGTATAGATTGTTGTACCCTCTTTGTAGGATCTTTTTGGATAGCAGCATAGTGAAGCTTATTATTCAACATCTCTTCCATTTTAGAGATGTATTGATTTATCTCTAAAACAACTATACCACCTCCTTTGTTGCAACATTTAATGGTTAGACTGTTGTCAAACTAAGAGATTGTAGTGCTGTATATTCTTCCCGTGATATGTTATATTTAGTTCTAGGGATGTATTTAGTGGCTGCTGTGAGTTTATTGAAAACCACATGCTCAAAAGTTGATATTTCTGGTGCCACTTGATCCAACGTGGGGAGAAAAGTAGATGTTGGTCTAAGTCCTGATTTGTTTTCATTAAATTGTGTTTGATCGTTGTGTCCTTCAAAAAAACTGTTGAGTCTAATCTTTTGAAAAAAGACCATCAAGTCTTTGAATATTTCAAATTTACTTATGACATTGTGTGGAACAAAGGACAAACCTTTGGTAAGTAAGGATTCCGTAGCATGGTCTAAGGTGTGTTGGCTCAGATTAAAGATAGGAATCTCCTCTAATCTCGCCAGTACTGTGCATGCCTCGTTACCAAGTATTGATCTTGATTGGCATAAGTACTCGGTGCTTGTTGGTAATTTGGAGGTGGAGGGTATTGCTGAGGTGGAAGGTATTGCTGATTCTGTGGCTGTTGGAAATTGCCTCTGAATCTGGGTTGATACCTGGTTCTCCAACGAGTGTGTTGATTTCCTCGTCTGGATAAAAAAGGAGGGCGATCACCTCTAAAATTTCCTGATGTTATCCTACCCTGACCTTGCTCTGAGAATTGGTTATATGTATCATTATCTGAATCCGAACTATTTAAAAAAGTGGTCACCTTTCTAGGAGGTCTATTCTGATTTAACTAATCTAGAGTGTCACCATTAGGATCAGATTGATAAAAATGTTCTGCTAGGTATGGATACACTTTCTCTTGACTAAAGAATTTTATATCCTTCTTGAGTTTGTCAGTTTTTCTTTTAAGTAGATAGTCACTGTATGAATGCATTTCTTTTTCTACTTCCTCTAACTTTTTCTGGGCGTCTTCTATTGCCTGACTATTTTTAATATTAGTTTCTAATTCTAAAATCTCCTGTAAGAGGGTCTGGACCAACTCTTTGGTGGTTTTCACAATTAAAATCATAAGATCTCCGGAGCACCTATTGGCTATTAAAGACCATCTCTCTAAGAATCTACGAATTTGGACAAAAAGTCCTGGTATGTTACGTACTCTAAGACCTTGAGGGATGACTCCCGCCTTAAGGTACTCCATCATGAATTGCCCGTGTAATTCTATTCTTTTTGTCTTTCTCTTCAAAGCTGTTATTTGTTGGATATCATGATTACTGGACAGACTAGTACTAGATGGTCCAGTTAATGGGACGTAATCTCCTACTAAGGACGCAAAGTCCTCGTCGGAGAAACCGAAGGTAAGTAATTTGTCCATGATATTCAAGTTGAAGTAAAAGTAATGAATTGCTATGTTACCTTGTATTGGACAATTACCAAAATCAATTGAGGATTTAGTGTTTATTTATAGTGATTGGATATGATATGAGGACTCTCTGTGTTCAAGAATAAAGTGATAAAAAGAAAAACAGGAAAGAAAATTGTTTTATATGGGGAGTGCAATGTAAAGACAAGGACTAGTGTAAGATATAGTTGAAACAAGACTGGAAGAATAAACCCCCGCACAGACAGGCTGTGGAGACAATATTTGTAAAGATAGGGGTACCCCAAATATTGAAGGTGCAAACGTAGGTGCAAACGTACATATACGAGGCTAAAAGGCACACGTCAGACGTGTTACTGTTTTTTCTGGCTGTAAAAGTACAAGAGCACGCTATAATATAGATTTATACAGATACCCTGATAATGTGAATCTGTCGATATGGATACATAGGAGACAACTTTCATGAATTTTTTATGTACACACAATTCAACGTAATTGTGCCACATTAACAAATTATGATCGTGATTTGTTAATTTTTATAACTTTTATCATTATTCTCTGTTTCCCCCCCCCCCTTTTTTGTAATTCACATCATTTTTGATGTATGTCTTTCGTAATAAAACACACTTCAAAATGGCCGCTGCAGTAGAATTCAATGCCAGCAAATAGACCGGTACTATTTCTACCTTTATTCACTTCCGGGTCATCTAAACGAGTTCCGCCCGGTTTGGTGCCTTTTTCCATCACTATCGGTTTATTTAAAGTGCGATCGAGTCTTGCACTCGAATAGTTGGCGCTGAACAGGCAAGACGCTTCACTTCGGTATATTGATAGAGCGAGAAAACCCCTTTTTTCCATGCTCGTATTTACAAACGCTGCACCACAAACCCCAAACACGGTAAATATGTTAGGCTCGATTTAATACTTGGTTAGCAAGGAATAGACAACATCTTTTTGGTTTTGGTTTTGTTGGGACGGCTTCTAGTAATTCTATTCATTATTTCGTTTATATAAATCTAGGTATCCACAATAAAGTAGTGTGGTTGTACATACGACGGAACACTGTCGATGTAACTGTTTGAAACTATCATAACGGCACTAAATTTTCATTTTACAAGATTATATATAGCAGGTAAGCATCAACATGCAACAACTATATCACCTGCCTTTTTTGTTTAATTATTCTATTTTAATATCCTTATCATATAGTAAGTGTGCTTACTTCCTCTTTTCAGTAACTTCAACGAATTGTATATTACGCTTTAATACTGCCACCTCGGATATTGGCAACTCTGATGATAAAACACCTCAGAGCAGGTACTATTTGTATTTCCGTATATACTCATTTGAATTGGAAAGCGCGCATACATATTTTAAAGGCCCCCTTTTCTGTGATAGCGCAATACTGGATTTAATATAATAGAAAGATATAAGAGGGGAATCTCTATATATTTTAAGCAGCATATAATCAATGCAATGAACAATAAATTAAGATTTCTGTCTACTTAAACATAACCAGACAGAATTGGTACAGCAAAGTTTTGTTCTATCTGGGTATTAGACGAACTGTTATCCCTGTATTGAGCCTTAGATGTAGAATGAGAACTAAATACACATGATGTTTTCGGACTCGATTATATAATACAACATTTAACATGTTTTGTAATTTAAACCTTTAGTTCTATTCTCTCTGATTTCATTTAGTTAGCAAACTAGAATTTTAGATACCAACTTTGAGAAACTATAGAGGACAGCAGGACAATTTTTGCCTAGATATTCAATATCCTTTTAAGAAATAGATAAGATATTAAAATCCATCTACAATCCTTTTTATATTCATTTGGATAGAATCATTTTTATCCGCTCTTGTTTCACTTATCTATAGAACCTTGCTTGCTAATTGAAGTCTTATACATTGATCATATCTGAAGCGGATTGGAGGATTTAATACCCCATAAAAGATATTGAGGTACTCTTCTGTGTTTGTTTTAATAAAGCTAGAATTCTTTAAATAAACACCTTATATTTTTTTTTTGTCACATTCTTTCCCTTATTGACACCATTCATTTTCTGAATATTCATTCTATGAATGTTACACAGGCTACTCGTTCTGAGGTATCCTTTGTTTTGGGAATGTGTAAATACTTTTCACAAGAGATTGTTATATGTTTTGTGAGAAATCTCTTTGAGATTATTGTCATATATTGATAGGTTAAATGAAATTCAAGTCTTTAGTAATACCCCAATTTTTTTTGGGGGGGGGGGGTGTTTTATAATTAAAATTAATCTTGTGTAAACAGGACCTATTTGCAACACTGATATATGTTTTTGTTTACATATACCTTCTTTGGTTTCAAAAGATATAAATAAATGGCGTCCTGATGAAGGCTGTAAGCCGAAACGCGCGTAGGAATTAAAGTTTGCAAGAGCCATGCCTCAAAGCATTTTGTCTTCAACAACATGAAGCAATATTCAATATCTTGTAAAATAATTTTGATGAATTTAAGATAAAATGCAAACTATAGTATCTTCTGTTCCAAAATGATTGAAATATGTTTATTTGTAAATATTTTGCATGTCTAAATATAGAGGTCATCATTACCTCCAGTAAACACTTTTGATGTTGTCTGTATTGTCTTCTTGTCATGAAAAGTAAGATTAATTCACAAAATAAGAAAAAAACAATAAATATCTATTTTTTTAACTAATGGTTAATGTATGCAATATTGTGTATGCTTTTCAGGTCCGCATTTAATATTGTTTATGTTTCTAAATTGTTTTGAACTCAATTATAGCAGTGGTAAAGTGTGCAGAACCCTATGGCCAGCAAAAACAAATGTATTAAAGACAAGAGGATTGAAGGCAAAAAGTGAGGGGAAACCATGGCAAGGATGTCAGGTCAAACAATTTGGCTTTGCATCAAACAAACATGTGTGGTAGGGTGGGAATGTGAAAGATATTTATGCATTTAATGACTTTGTACATCGTTAATAACTCGCAGACTGAATTTCTACCCTTGATTACACATATACATGCCAATATAGTACTGATGCATTTGAAATTAATTATCTATTGTAGAAATGTGTGTTTTTCAACATATGTTAACTAGGCCTCAATTTAATACAAAGGCCAGCTTTTCCAAGATCGAAGTCTGTAACCATTGCTACTCATGTCTTTACCCTGCTCAACGTTTCTCCTCGCAAATTGTGCAGCACATAGTCAAAGTGAATTGTGATGGGCTTAAATAGTTCGGTCAATCATAGAGTCTCTCTGAGGCTACTGTCCCTGTTTGTTCATTGGATTACCCAAATAGATTCACCCTCAATGAATTTTAAATCTTGCTGCCAGGGTGTTTATAGTAGATATTGGCAACTTTTTTCTTTCATCTATGTTGAAGGAGCTACATTGTTGCCCTTTGCAGATAGAATAACGTTTTAGTGCTTCATTGGTTGTATTTTGTTGTATAGAGCAGGAGTGCCAAATGCACAGGTTAATAGACATAAATAGTATATCTAGAAATAATATTACATGCATTAACGCATATGCTAATTTTCTTTGAATGTGACGTGATTATCTAGGAAAAAGAGGTGCGGGATCGATCAGAATAATTACAAAGTAGGAAAAAATACATTAGTTCCTACGGGTGGGAGCCTAGTCCCCAGGCAATTTCTTGAAATGATTCAGACACTCACCAATACTTCCCCAATTGTTTCACACGTCAGATTTTATGTTTTCTTTCTCAATACTTCACAAAACCAAAAGCATTAAACATGAAATAACACAATATTCAAGCCTCTTTCATAATTCCTTCCTACCCATTTACTCTAAACCCGTTTGCAAAACAACACAAATATAAATGCAATCCGAGGGGAGATAGTCCATTACACATGAGTATGAATGATACTTCCACCTCCACTAAGTCCATGCAGTGTGTGTTTGTAAATTAATACATATCATGTTTAATCTATTAGACTTCTCCACTTCTTCTGGTCAATGCGTTTTGGCCCACTGACTCAGGCCTCATCAGGACATGGTCAAAAAAAGAATGAAATTCTGGCCACCTTCCTCCCAATATACTCACAACTAAAATAGGAAGAAAAATAACACAACCACTATAACATAGAGATTAAATAAATATTAACCCATTCCGTGCTCATGACGGAACCACTCCGTCATGAGCCACGGGCGCCGTGTGCTCATGACAGAGTGGTTCCGTCATGCTGCGGCCGTTGGCGGCCGCTCCGCCCACGCGGCGCTAATTCCCCGCCTGTGCGGGCGATTAGCGCAGTGGGCGGAGTCATGACGGAACCACTCCGTCATGAGCACAGCTCGCCCGTGACTCATGACGGAGTGGTTACGTCACGAGCACGGCGGCGCCGCACTGCCCCCAAACCCCCCCAGCGCCGCGGCGGAATTCGTGGCGCGACGAAGGGGTTAAAGCAACTACTTTTATAAATCAGTCTATATCTAAAAAATATATATATAAATTACAAATGAGGACTGATAAAAATAATGTATTTTAACATTTAATTAAAACTAGTCGCACCAAAACCGGAAAGATGCAATATAAAAAAATATACCAAGCAGCCCAGGAATAAAAACAAACACATGTAAAAATAAAATGTTTCAATTACAATTAACCCATAATCATACTCATAGATAATCTTTAATCAATTTTAGAAATAAAATCATAAAAGACAAGTCAGTTAAAAAAGAGTAGAAATTGACATCCACATATTCACACTTGCTTTAAAACCCCAAAAGTTAACATACGAGAAACAAACAAACTGTAGGTGAGTTTAATAACTGTAAATACAGTAGAGCCGGCCTGACTTGAGTAAAATTCATTGATTTTAAAATTGGTTGCAAAATCTTATGTCATAAATTATTATGTTTCAAACAAGTCATAACAATATGTAATGTGTCATTGGCCGAAATTGTCACAATCACATAGAGGCAATTCCGAATCTTTAAAACAGCCATGATTAAAAGAAACTAATCACGGAAATAAATTCAACCTAAAATATATCAGTAAACTTCGCTGATGATGTGTCATGTTCGAAGTCAAACAGAGTTCTAAATTGTGACAGTTTTCACTAAGATCGCATGTCGCACCAAGAGTTTCAATACTGCATAGTCCTCCCGATCCGCTGCCATCTTATTCATAAACACCGCTACAGCCCATTTGTGATCAGGGCTAACCATGCTACTGGAATTAGCATATAAATCGGGCCTCCCTAAAGACATCATATTATGGAAGATATAAGACAGCCACGGAATCAGAGAGGGCTTATCCAATTTCAGACAGTCCTACAATATTAATCTATTAAAACCAAATTCATCCTTTGTCCAGATTGAAAGCCAAAGTTTTAAGGGGCAAAGTCAGAGCTGGTCAATGATGTAACTTAATCCCAGTTCTTCATGGACGATTTCATAGGGTACACTTTGTGGGACTCCCAGGAGGCCCCTTAAAAATGTATTTTCTGCTACTTGAATCCGGGGGACCGGGCCCTGCCCCCATATTCCACTGCCATAACTCACAAGTGGGACACACTTAGCCCTGCAAATTTCCAAGACTGATTTTATGTGTTTGCGCCCAAGCCGGTGTGAAAAGTCACCAATGCTAAACGTGGCTCTGTTAAAAGACTGCGCATTCTGAGTTATAAGTGGGTGCCAGTTTAGACCAGAGTCCAGCTGGACCCCTAAATATCTGAAGTTATCTACCTGACTGACATGATGTCCATCTACTACAAATTTCATAGTTTTTGTATTGGGCAGACACAACTTCATTACATGTGATTTCGAGAACTTGGTAAAGAGGTCAAGGCTGTTCATAAAATCAATTAAAAGGTTAAGAAGTTTATGTAATCCCTTAGCTGTTTGGGCAATTAAAATTGTGTCAACTACCCAAAATACATGTATGTATTAAAACATAATATTTGCCAACCACAATTAAATAAAATAATTGTTGGTTAGCTGATATTCCAAATCCAACTTCAATTCCCAAAAATCTAATCCACAAAGAAGTCTAAATTACAAAGTAAGAAACAACATAAAAAATGCAAAAATGAAAAATCCAAATGAAGTCTGCCAAAGTAATCCACATTCATTGCAAGTTATAATACTGAAAAACTCAAACTAAAAACCACTCCAAAAAATCATAGGGAAATGAAAATGAAAAAAAATATATTTCTATATAGAAATCAATAGCAATGTTATAAAAAGTTATTAAAACGGTTAGTGTATGTAATAAAATTATTAAAATGTTTAAAAATGCTAAACAATGTATTGAACAAATACAAATGTATAAATAAAGTTTAAAATAAATAGCACTATAAAATTATAACTTTATATTAAATTGTAATAATTATTACATACTGTGTATGCTTTATAAAAATGTAAAAATACAATAGAGTGTATATAAAATACAAGTAGAAAACAAGTGTGTTAAAAATGCAGTATATGTTGTGATACAAACCCAAAAAGTATATAAATATGTTGTCAACCTGCAACATGCAAAATGGTCAAAACAATTATCTGCAAAAAATTTAGGTATCAAAAATAAACATTGAAAATTAACATGAAATAAAAATATAAAATACATAGATACAAATATATAAAAAACCTTGATATGTATATTGTAAAAAGTACACCCTATGAAAAGTAAAAATTATAGCCCCTTTTGGGGAAGGTGTTCAACACTAAGGGGACGATTACGATGTCGTCAGGAAAGGCTCCGAACGGCATTTGAATTCTGCTAATCCAATTCAGCACCTACGTTCCCTCCTGAATCAGTCACCATTCTGGATGACTGAGTACTACGCAAGGAAGCCGTCCGGGCTGTCTGAATCTGTTCCGAATGGGATTCAGGCAGCCCGAGTCATTTGGAGCCAAATCATACAACCAAATGGAACAAGAACTCAGGCTCCCATTGAAAAAAAAAGGTGTGTGGGGGAAGCCCGCCACTCCTTGGTGCCTGCCACACTGTACATGGTTGGGAAGGGGGGTACCTTGGCTATCCCCACGGGCCCCATCTGGAGGCCTACACGTGAAATGGGGCCTGCTACAGACCCCCGAAGTCCGATTCCCACAGCTGTTTCGTCTCAGCCAAACAGATTTACAACGGCTGTCCGAATCGGTCATCGTACTTCGCTCGCTCCATTGGGCTGTACAATTCGGCTCTGAACGACTCAGGCTGCCTGAATCCCATTCGGAACCGATTCAGACAGCCCAGACGGCTTCCATGCATCGTTCTCTGTCATTTGGAAAGGTGCCTGATTAGGTCGAAACACAGGTCCTGAATCGGATTTGCAGAATCTGAATGCCGTTAGAGCCTTTTCCTGATGACACCGTTATCAGCCCCTAAAATGGCAAGATTTACTATTCCCTCGCCAATAAAGGTGTTGGACACTAAGGGCCCGATTACAACTTTAGGCGGTGCGATTGCGGGCGGCCCGCCACCGCCGCACCTGCCCACTGCTAGGAGAGCCACTGCATCCCACCTTCCAGATTACAAGTTTTTTTAGCCTGGAAGGCGAGCACCATGGTGGTTCCCGCTGCGGTGCCTCTTTCAAAGGCAGCATTACCTTTATCATAATGGGAATGCCTCATAAGGCTCCTGCGTGGCATGAACTGTAACGTCCATACCATGCATGCACACAGGGGAGCACATTTTGGGCCCCTGTGTACATACATAAGGATCAGAGGCACAAGGAGCCCTGTAGGGCCTCTGAACCCTGGATATGCACACAGGGGGGCACAACATGTAAAATAGAATTTATATAAATAAAAAAATAATTATTTTACATTTAAAAATCATCTTTGTTTTTAAGATATAATTAAAAGCTTTAACAATAATAAAGTAAATTTTACATTTCAAAATGTAGTTTTAAAAAAATATATATATTAACGTTGTTAGTAATGGGGTCTCTAGTTGGCAGATGTAGGCGCCTTTGTCCAAGTAGGGACTCTTCATCCTAGTCAGGGTAAGGATGATACACTTCTGAAAAAACCCTGCTCACCCCCTTGGTAGCTTGGCACGAGCAAACATGCTTATCTCAGAGACAGTGTGTACAGCTTTTGTGAACACATACAGTAATACAGTGAAAACACTACAAATGGACACTACACACGTTTAAAAAAATAAGTAACCAACAAGACCAAAAATGACAAAAATCCAACATACAATGCTGTTAAAAATAGTTACAGTACAAAATAACCTTCAAATTGCAGAAAAACGTGAAAATACAGTTCCTCCGACTCGGTAGCTCCATCCGGGGCTACTGCGATACTGTATACAACAGAGTCTAACAATCCGGCTAACCGCGTCGATACGGTTTAGAAAAAGTGTCGACAGACTCTGAGACAGTACCTTTTATTGTTGCGGCCGACACGATGGTACAAGCCAGTCTGGGGCAACCGTTGTGGTTGCAATGTGAGATGGAAGCGTTGCAGCATGCGGTGTCCTCACGGCTCGGTGCAGGCAGCAGCTCATTGACGGAGTCGGTGAGACCAAGGCTTGCGTTGCAGGGTGAGGTGATGCTCATTGTGGTGCTGGCAGACCACGATGTGGCAACGGAGCCGGTCGATGTTTGAGTCGGGCAGCGACGGAGTTGATGACGTCCGTGCAGTGTGTAGCGAGGCGTTGTGGAGTGCGATGCCCACAGGACACGGTGCAAGTAGCGGCTCGTTGATGGAATCTGTGAGACCAGGGATGAGTTGCGAAATGAGGCAGTGCTCTCTACGGTGCTTTCAGGACACGGATTCCTGGGATGGGCTCGATGACAGAGTCGGTTACCCTTTCCTTCTCCAGGCAACTGAAACCACCGGTCACAACGAAAGTGCCCAGAAGTCTGGTGAGGTTTTTGATGTTCCTGAGACCTTGTGAATAGGGGGCAAGATCAATTCAAGCCCTTGGAGATCTTCCTCAAGCAGGGGACACAGCAAAGTCCTTTCTCCTTTCCTTGGCAGTGAGTAGAAACTGCAGGTCAATCACAGACAGCAAACAGCACGGGGGCAGTATAGTATTCTGCCTCAGCTTCTCTGGCTCTTCTCCTTGCTTCCTCTTGATTCCCAGAAGTGATCTAAAGTTCTGCAGTCTGGGCCCCAATATTTATACTACAAAATGATTTGTTCTTTGGTGGCAGAGGAGCCCTGTAGTTGGTCAAAATGGGTTCTGTCCTCTCTGGTGCAGCTTTCTGGCAGGAGGTGGAGACAGCATTGTCCTTGGAAGACCAGTCCCATTCAAGTGAAAGGATATCTACTCTCCCTACTCTAAATGCAGCCCATGTTTATTCAGCCCAGCCCTGACTCATCAGGCTCTCTTAAGCCACTGCTCCTCCCCAGCCAGTCTCATCCAAAAGCCAGACATGCAATACACAAACCTAGCAGAGGCACACAGGATGGTTAAGCAAAGAAATACCTACTTTCTAAAAGTGCTATTATCAAACACAGCATGTGAAAATCACCCTCACTAAAAGATGCATTTTAACATTCCAAGTTCAGGCATATCAAACTTTATTTTCCTACATTGTTCCCAGGGGTAGTTCTGTTTATAAGATGTTATACACACACTCCCAATTCCATCCTATGAGAACAGGAATCCTTGCAACAGTGAAAACGAAATTGGCAGTAATTCACTATCAGGACATGCCACACACACCAGGGCATATAGCTGTGTCTGACTGGGGTGGCGAAGTGAGCTAAAGAACGATGATGGCTTCAACCCAGATCTGTGACTTGGGGTGAGTGTCTGAAACGTTTCAGCGCTCCGTCCATCATCTCCTTGTGTTTCTTTGTTTGCCCTAAGTTGGCAAGGTATTCCCAAATGTGGGTCCCTTGCTCGCTCTGCCGCTAGATTCAAGCTAGCCTGGCTAATGAGGGCTGTTAGCCCGACACCTGTCCCAGGATGCTAGTTTCCGGTCCAGGGAAGAAGTGGCTTGGCAGTTCAGGCTGGACTGTTCCCATGAGGCACAGGATGAAGACTGATTTGCATATAGCTGTGCCTGAACTGGGTGGCGCAGTGAGCTAAAGAATAATGATGGATTCAACTAGGGGTGGGCGGAATTTGCGAAATTAACTTTCGCAAATTATCGCGAAAATGTATAAAATTATCGCAAACAAGCGAAATATCGCGAAGATGCGGAAGTTTTTTTCCGGCATGTTCGCGAGATTTTCTGCATGGTTGCGGGTCGCCAACTTACCCATGTGGTTGCTTGCGGGCGCGGCCATCTTGTTTTGAGTTGTCTCGCAGTGCATGATCGCGAGAAGAAAGACGTGATCGCACGACGCATGACGTCACTGCGGGCGCGAACTGTCGCGAGACAGCGCAAATGGCTAAAAACAATACAACATCTCATGGAGAACGCGACCGGATCAAGAAAACTTGTCGGCGAACGCAGGGATTCAGGTAAGGCGATCGCGCGTGCGCGAGAATGTATTATTTTACAGCGCGAGCAAGAAACAAATTATCGCCAAGCTGCGGAAACCGGAAATTTTGACATTTTCGCGCTCTCCGCGGAACGCGAAAATGTCAAATTATCGCAATTTCCGCGAACGGAACGAAATTTTCGCCCAGGCCTAGATTCAACCCAGATCTGTGACTGGAGGTGAGTGTCTGAAAAGTTCCAGTGCTCTGTCCATCATCTCCTTGTGTTTGCCATGTCCTACCTTTCACATACACTGCACCCTGCCCACAGGGGTACCTTGGGACTACCTTAGGGGTGACGAACATATAAGAAAAGGGTAGGTTAGGGCCTGGCAAGTGGGTACACTTGCCAAGTCGACATGGCAGTAGTAGACTGCTTACAGGCTCGGCAATGACAGGCCAGAGTTACATTTCCAGGCTGCTTAGGTGGGTGACACAATCAATTCTGCAGCCCACTAGCAGCATTTGATTTACAGGCCCTGGGCACACACAGTGCACTGGACTAGGGACTGACTAGTAGCTCAGGTCAGCCAATCATGGAAACAGCAATCCTTAACAACAATTTACAAAGGGAGCACTTGCACTTTGGCACTGCACAGCAGTGGCAAAGTCCCCAAAGCATCTCGACCAGCAAAAACCAAGTCCAACATACAGCAAAAACACAGGATGCAAAGGCAAAAAATGCAGGGGAGACCCATGCCAATGGTGCCAGGTCTAACATGTATCCCCTCCAGCTGCAATGTGGGGAGAACTACCCACCCTCTTGAGAGTTCTCTTCACTAAGGTGGACAAATCTGGAAAGACCATCAGCATTGGCGTGTTCTGTACCAGGGCTGTGTTCCACCATGAAGTCTATCCCCTGTAGGGAAATGGAGCACCCCAACAGCTTTGGATTCTCACCCCTCATTTGCATCAATCCTCTGAGGGGCCTGTGGTCGGTCTAAACCTGGAAGTGAGTCCCAAACAAGAAGGGCTTCACCTTCTTCAGCTCCCAGACCTCACGCTCAATCGCACTCCACCTCTGTTCCCATGGAAGTAACCTCCTACTAATGAAAGCTACAGGTTGGTCTAGGCCCTCCTCATTTAGCTGTGAGAGCACATCCCCCACACCATGCTCTGAAGCATCTGTTTGCACAATTAATTCCTTGAGAAGTTGGGCGCCTGCAGTATGGGCGCCGTGCACATGGCAGATTTCAGTGCATCAAAAGCCTTCAGGCAGGAGTCAGTCCAGTTCACTTTCCTGGGCTGCTTCCTGGAAGTCAGCTCTGTCAAGAGGGCAATAATGGTATCATACCCGTTGACAAATCTCCTGTAATAGCCGGTTAGTCCTAAGAAGGCTCTCACCTCTGTCTGGGTCTTGGGGGGTTCTCAAGCCAGAATGGTATCAATCTTGGGCTGTAGGGGCGCCACCTGGCCGCTCCCTACCTGGTGTCCCAAGTACACCACATAACCCTGCCCGATCTGGCTGTTGGTTTGTGTTGCTGTTTTGTCATGGTATAGCTGTTTGAGTGTCTTGCATTCTGTTATTTTTCTGCAGTTTGTTTGGTTTAGTATGTTGCGGTTTGATTGTTCTGCAGTGATGTGTTATAGTTATGTTGTTTTGTTACTGTATTATGCAATAGTGTTGAAATTGAATTCTCTTATTACTATCTAATGCACCTTCCTTTGCAGACTACAACAAATGTTTCTGTGCAGAAGCAACATATTTTATTGGCTTGCCAGTGCAAACCAATTACCAATCAATCAATCAATCAAAGCATTTGTATAGCGCGCTACACACTCGGAGGGTCTCAAGGCGCTTGGGGAGGGCGGGTCCCCTACTGCTCGAACAGCCAGGTCTTGAGTTGCTTCCTGAAGGCGAGGTGGTCTTGGGTCAGGCGGAGGTGGGTGGGGAGGGAGTTCCACGTCCTGGCGGCCAGGTAGGAGAAGGATCTTCCTCCCGTTGTGGCTCTTCGGATGCGGGGGACAGCGGCGAGGGCGTGGCTGGTCGATTGAAGCTGGCGGGTGGGAGTGTAGAAGTTCAGGCGGTCGTTGAGGTATCTTGGGCCTTGGTTGTGGAGAGCTTTGTGTGCGTGGGTGAGGAGTCGGAACATGATTCTCTTGTTGACGGGGAGCCAGTGCAAGTTTCTCAGGTGTGCGGAGATGTGGCTGTGTCAGGGGATGTCCAGGATGAGTCGTGCTGAGGCGTTCTGAGTGCGCTGGAGTCTTTTCTGGAGTTTTGCAGTGGTTCCGGCGTAGAGGGAGTTGCCGTAGTCCAGTCGGCTGGTGACGAGGGCCTGGGTGACCGTCTTCCTGGTTTCGGTGGGGATCCACCGGAAGATCTTACGTAGCATGTGTAGGATGTTGAAGCATGACGAGGAGACGGCGTTGACTTGTCTGGTCATGGAGAGGGAGGAGTCCAGGATGAAGCCCAGGTTGCGTGCGTGGTCTGTTGGTTTGGGTGCGCTGCCCAGTGCAGGGGGCCACCAGGAGTCGTCCCAGGCGGAGGGCGACGATCCCAGGATGAGGACTTCCGTCTTATCTGAGTTCAGTTTCAGGCGGCTGTTCATCATCCACTCGGCTACGTCTTTCATCCCTTCGTGTAGGTTGGTTCTGGCGGTGGCGGGGTCGTTGGTGAGGGAGAGGATCAGCTGGGTGTCGTCGGCGTAGGAGATGATGTTGAGGTTGTGTTGGCGTGCGATGGCCGCGAGGGGGCTCATGGAGATGTTGAACAGCGTGGGGCAGAGTGATGATCCTTGTGGTACGCCGCAGATGACTTCGGTGGCTTCTGATCTGAACGGGGGGAGGCAGACTCACTGTGTCCTTCCGGCGAGGAAGGAGATGATCCATTCCAGTGCCTTCTCCTGGATTCCGATGTTGTTGAGGCGCTGCACTAGGGTGCGATGGCCATGATAAGTGTGGCGGTGAGGAGGCCCTCTTGTGCCTCCTGCCATATATATGTACACAGGGGGGCAAATTTTCAGAAGATGCTATTAATTTCACAGCTCCTAATATGACCTTGGCCTTAGTCTCTTGTGTTGTCAACCCTTTCAGTCACAGCTCTGCCTGCCTTGGCTAACACAATTACGTTAAGCTTTCCTCAGGATCTGACTCAGTCAAGTCTCAGGCTGCCTCAATTACTATCCAACAATGTTGGATCTTCCCATCTCCTCTGCTACAGTGTCTCCAGTATGGAAACATGCAGTTGTAATACCCCTGCTTTAAAAACCAACACTGGACACAATGAAGCCAGAAAAATTACGCCCATTTTTTTGGTTCCAGTAGCCTCCAAAATGACAGAAAAAGACATTATTCTTCAGCTATCCTCTTATATTAAGGCTCATAATATTCTTCATGCATCCCAATCTGGTTTCCGTCCTCAACATAATACTGAATCTGACTTATTGGCAGCGGTGGAAGACCTCAGATGCACGCTGACTAGAGGCAGAAGAGCAGCAATGATCCTGCTGGATCTCGGTGAAGCTTTTAATACTATTTCAGAACATTTTCTGCTTGGTGGGCTGAGGGACTGTGGGATACGGATAAGGCTCTGGCCTGGTTCTTCTCCTTTCCTAACAGTTGGAATTTTCAGGCCCTGTATAAACCCAATTTCCCTGAAAGCTTAGCAAATGAGTGTCTTGTCCTTGAGTCTGACTCTTTCTAACATCTATGTCCAACCTCTGGCAGACTTTAAGGAATCTTTCAGCAGGGGTCTTTCCTCCTATGCTGATGACACTCAATTGTGTTTTTTCTCTTGATCCTGGGCATGGTTACACAGTGGAAACCATAAATCTCGCCTCCTTACGGTTTCCAGCTGGATGGGGATGAATTGGTGTTTCTTAGAAGCATGATTCAGCCATATGTGCCATCATAGCTCTTTAGACAACTATCTCTAACTTGGCGCTTCATCCTTCATATACCAGAGAGAGAATTGGAAGCAAGACATTTAGCTACCTGACATTCAAACTTTGGAATTCTCTCCCATCTTGGCTTGGTTTTAGACCCAGTGAAGCTCTCTTTATGAAACAGCTTAAGACCTGACTCTCCTAGAATTGCATAATCATGAAGAATGGGACTGCAGCATCGCTGGGAAGCCCTAGTTGGGTAGCTATGAGCTTTTTAAAAAACTAAACATAAACAACTGAACATAAGACTTTCAAGGATGGCCTCAACAGTTGTACATGTATTGTGAAAACTATTTGGAGCGGTACAAATGTTTTTGGGCTTTCAACTCTTTAGTGTTATTTTACTTTGATTTTACCCGTGAAAACGTCATTTTGGGCCAGACATACAAAGGCTTTTAGCTGTCACAAAGGGTATGATTCACAACATCTGGCCATTTGCAACCATAAAAATGGCCTTTTGGCATTTACTAAACACAAATTGTGATTCTGTAACATGTTACTGAATTTAAATTTGGGTTTGCAAGTACATACCGAATCAATATTTAGATGGGTTTGGTTAGGGCTTACCTTCCAAATAGTGATTTGCAATGGGATGTATTAATGTTTTACAACAAAAATGCAGTGGCAAAACATTAAGAGCTTTATTATGAGTTTGGTGGTCCCGTGGACCGGGAAACAACCTTTACAACGCAGTCATTACATCGCACTACCTTTACAACACAGTCATTACAACGCAACATCCTTTACGTCACATGCCATAACAACGCAGCCATTACATCGCATGTCACTACAACGCATGTCATTACAATGCATGTCACTACAACGCATACCATTACAACGCATAGTTTTTACCCTTACACTATCCAACACTTACCCTACTGTTTCACTCCCTGGAGTGGGAATAGTATTTTTTTACCACAACACTATCCAACACTTACCCTACTGTTGCACTCCCTGGAGTGGGAATAGTAATTTTTACTCCTACACTATTCAACACTTACCCTACTGTTGAACTCACTGGAGTGGGAATAGTCATTTTTAGCCCTACACTATCCAACACTTACCCTACTGTTGCATTCACTGGAGTGGGAATAGTAATTTTTACCCCTACACTATCCCAGACTTACCTTAATTGCAATGTAATGGTATGCGTTGTAATGGTATGCGTTGTAATGGTATAATGCGATGTAATGGAGTTAAGGGTGGGCGTAGTGCTCCGCTCCGCCCACGGAGTGTGCGTAGTGCTGCCTGATTCGTGGGGCATGAAGTAGGCGTAGCAGGCAGCGCTACGCACACACCACAGCGGAGCAGAGTTGCCCGCCACCCGCCTCCCGCCCGCCCTCATTTTAAAATAAATTAAAGTATTTAAAAGTAAGAAAATATCATACATGCCCGCGCATGTGCATTTGTGAGGAAGTAGTTGCTGCTGAAGGAGGAACTGGGAGCCCCAGGACGCTGCACTTCAGGTAAGATATTTTATTACTTTTAAATACTTTAATTTATTTTAAAATGAGGGAGGGCGGCGCATAATGGGGCTAAGTGGAGTGTGAGAGTGTGCATAGATTGGGGCACACTACGCGATGCTCCACACAGCCCCACTACACCCACTACGCCCAGGGTTAAATGGAATGCGATGTAAGTGTAGTTTCTAAAAATGCCTTGTGATGGCATGCGATGTAAAATCATGCGTTGTAATGGATGTTGCGATGTAAAAACTGCGTTGTAAAGGCATGCATTGTAAATGTTTGCGTTGTAACGTCATACGTTCTGTGGACCCCCATATCGGCAGTGGTGGTCTGAACGTGGAGAGCTCAGCTGTCTGACCACCGTATTACAAGTTGGGGGGATCACCTTTGCGAAGCCCATTGCTGTGCCGCTGAGACCACCAGCAGATCTCCGACTGCCGGGTTCAGGATCTGGGAAGGGCAGCTGCCATTAGGTGGTACAGAGGAGCTGTCCGTATTAAGAGCTGTCTGTTAGACGAGCAGACCATGACAGCTCGACCGCCTGCTTCAAGGTGGTGCTGACGAAGGAATTGGGGTGAGTACTCACACCTTTCTTGTCCTTCCAGGCAGATTCCGACGTGAATCCCTTGTTCCAGGTACTTCCTTCAGAGCAGAATCTTCACGCCGAGGATCACAACTAGGCCTGGGCGAAAATTCCGTTCCGCTCGTGGAAATTGCGATAATTTGACATTTTCACGTTCCGCGGAGAGCGTGAAAATGTCAAAATTTCCGCAATCTGCATCATACCGGAAATGTTTTTCTTGCTCGCGCTGTAAAAAAATACATTCTCGCGTGCACGCGATCGCCTTACCTGAATCCCCGCGTTCGCCGACAAGTTTTCCCGATCCGGTCACGTTCTCCACGAGATGTTAGATTGGTGGTAGCCATTTGCGCTGTGTCGCGACAGTTCGCGCCCGCAGTAACGTCATTCGTCGCACGATCACGTCATTCGTCGCGCGATCACGTCTTTCTTCTCGCGATCATGCACCGCGAGACAAGTGAAAACAAGATGGCCGCGCCCGTGAGCAACCCCATGGGTAAATTGGCGAGCCGCGATCACGTAGAAAATACAGTGAACGGGTGGAAAAAACTTCCGCGTCTTCGCAATATTTATCGCAATATTTACGCGTGTTTGCGGAGATTTTTAACATTTTCGCGATAGTTTGCGAAAGTGAATTTCGCAAATTCCGCCCACCCCTAATTACAACCCTGTTTGTGGTGATCTACAGGTAAGTCCTTTTTGTACCATACACTCATTACCATGACTGCCCACACATGGGCTGAGCCCTGATAAGGGCTATATGGTTTTTTTCCTCGTATATCATGCATATGTGTGCATCCAACACATCCGCAATCGAAATGCACGCACAGGCATCTATATATTTAGGAAAGGATCTCACCTCTGCAAAATCCCCGCCACCCTGCTGCTGGACCCGTGGTCAACTTGTAATAGGGCGGTCTTTGGACTGCCAGTGTTGTGGGATGCTGGTGGACACCTTGCTATGGCAGTCGGACCGCCAAACTCGTAATATGGCCTTAAGACTAAAATAAAGTATTGGCATTCCATTTGCATACAGGAAGTTGGATCCCAAGGGACACTTTCCCCTTTTGTGAATGTTGACAAAAACATTTAAGAGTAGGCAGTGCTTCCATTCGCCAGTATTTGTAAAACTTTTCTTTTTTTTTTTTATAACTCATTCTGTTTTCCTTTGAGGAAAATTGTCTGTTATTAAACATAATTTGCTTAAATCAAAAGCAATCACAGCCGTGGTGGTCTGCTGACCCCTAGCAGGCCACTATCCATGTGATGGTAGAAATCATATTGAGTTGCAATTTGCGACCTACCTCATTAATATTCATGAGGTAGCTCGAATTGCGACCCATTACATTTCAGTGTTTTCTGAACCCATCTATCAGTACATAGGTCAGTTCACAAAACAGCACACTGGTCGCAAAATTATTGTGACCAGTATTTTGCAAGCAGTGTTAAGTACGCTTGGCCCTTTGTGTTTCCCCACTTGTTATGGGGCAAGACTTTTTATGTCTAATATGCTGAGAATGTTTGTAACAAGGTCCAGTGTACTTCTTCCCCTCACAACTTGCCACTAACATTAAATGCAATGACGTTGCTGTTTTGACAATTAACTAGCGATAAACCCGGTACAGTGTTTCAGTTTCCCAGTGCAGTCCACGCTGCATGTTTGTGCTTTGCAAGGATCAATAGCGCATTTAACTGTTCAGGCAAGTGTACTCGGGAGACTAGGGATCTGTTTGTTTGCTTTATTATTCGGAGTCTTACACGTTTTTATTGCCAGCAGTAAATATTCCAGGCACTGTTTTATGATCCCCTTGCACACACCTTCCTCCTGCTCACAGCTTCTGCTGTGAAATAGATTGCACTGAGCTGGGCAAGAAAAAATAGTATTTTCCTGCAGATGATAAGGATTAAACATCGGTGTGGTACAAAATAGTAAAGAGTAAGGTGTGTGTGTGTGTGTGTGTGTGTGTGTGTGCGTGTGTGTTTTGACACATCAGAATCCTTGTAGTATTGAACTCTTTGTAATAGCCAAGGTCCTTTATTGACATCCGATTAACCAACCACTGGGAAATGGTTCCCTTCTTGGAAAATCTGTCAATAAGAGCGGTGCCGAAGATAGGAGGGGTAATGGGGGAGGGATTAAGCGTGAGGGGAGGGTTGGACGCTACGCATCTTGAATCCCTGATTGATATGGATCTGACTGTTTTTCCACATCTGAAAACAGACGCTGTGTAAACACTGTACTGGTGCAGTGAGTGATTAAGCAAAAGCTAGGTGCGCTGCAGCTGTTGCTGTATTCACTGGTCCACGCTGCAGCGTGAGAATTGCCACATCTGGCTGCAGTGTCCTCGCCTGTGGAGGAAGTTTCTGAGGTGGGACTTTACACTTGCTTTCCTGGGTATCACCTCTAGCCTTGTCTGGTACCTGAGTAAACACACAGGTGGCAGCTATTGGGCAGAATATGCGAAAGCGTCCATGACGTCAGGAGGCTCCATTCCAGACAGCAGAAATAGGGCAGGCAGCATCCAGCGGCAGTGATTCCTCTCAGGCTGTGGACTGCGAGCGGCGCCTCCGCCAGGATTGTATTTCTTCGCCGTGTGTGTCACCTTGCGATTCCTTGGACGCTGCTCCAGGATGCCTTCCCTTGTCCTCGCTGCCTTTATGTAGTCCTCGTATTCGCACGCGAGAGAGAGGGAAAAGGCGTATTTTTTCAAATCGCTTCTCCTTGCTGAGGGCTAAGGATTCCCAGCGTTCTCCACTCTCCACTGTTGGCGCTGAGCTGGAATATCCCAGGTACGGAGCACATGGGGCGGTGGACAGAGGCAGGGGGTGGGCGCGTGCAGCCAAGTTTAATGTGCAAATGCATGGGGAGGGGGATAGTTTCAGCAGTTTACAGAGCCCGTATTGTCGATGCATTTACAGAGCGGCAAGCCAGTTTTCCGACCCCGCGTGTGCTGGACAGCAGCCTCGAACGGCTCCACCGCCGGCTTCTGGCTGCTACCGCTATCTGGGGAGAAGGAGCGGGTGCAGGAACCTTCTGAGATGCATTGCCTTCACAGGCTTCCTACCTCATTGCACATTCTATGAATGAGGTTGTAATCTCCACAGAGGAGGGTCCGAGTGACCGGGCTCAGTCGGTTAGGGACGGCGGGCAGGGCGTGCTTTCAGGTGCCCCTGGGGTGTTTTGCATCATAGTGTGGCCGGGGAATGGAATGCGTGGGGGGAAGGCTGGGTCCGTGGGAGGCACCGACTGAGCTATTCCTGCAGACCCCGCTTCCTTCGTTCTCAGTTGCTGTTGGTCCCGGACTGGAGAGCCCGTGGTCCGAGCCCTGCAACCACTTCGTTACGGTACGCTGGTTTCGGTGCAGGGGCAATATGTCTATGCTGAGCGTACCCAAGGGGCGTGCAATGCACAGCCCTGTGGTGGTTCCAATATGTCTGTGTTAATGTCCCTATAAATGGTTTATAAAGCACTGCTTTCCGTTCGAGAGTAGTTCATTGTAGCTACCGTCACAGAATAGAGTCTTAGCTTAGAGATTGTTATATGGTTGTAAGCCAGTATATCGAATTTTAATATAGGGCTACCACAATATCATAGCAAAATATGGATGGTCACGTATAGAGAAAGGTAGTATATATAGGTAAATACAGATGTGCTCTTCTTAAGTCTACTCATACGTGCCTTGATAAGCAGATGTGTGGTTAAATATAATACGCCTTTACTTACCTATGTTGTCACTAGGGGTGAGTGAAACAAGGATAATTATCCTTACTGTAATTACTCGTAATTACCTCGAAATTACTTGTAATTATGCGTAGGTATGTGAGAAGCATAATCCGGCTTTTGACACCATTTTCTTAGCGCAAAATGCACTCTTGCGTCCAAAATGGGCCCACGGAAGCACGTTGTATTAAGAAAATATAATTAAATGCTACAGGACAAGAACAGCAGTACCCAGCAGCCACTCACTCGCTCTAACTTCGGTGTTCCTCTGCTTCCGTGCTAGGATTGTTGCCCCAGAAACTCTTAATTACTCAAGGTGACATGACCGCATACTTTTGTTAGATTTGCATCACAAGAATAATGCGGAATTACTGAAATTACTCTGATTACTCCAGCATAATTAAAACATTTTCCCAGGCCTAGCTGTTACCTTGCCAAAAAGTTCTTCATGTATAATGTTGCTATCATAATATTGGAATCGTCATGTTATATCTCGATATATAATAACCACCAGCGTGATCAATGATTTCCAGTTTGATTTTCTGAGCTCTTAAAAATAGATAATTTTCCAGAAATGCTGTAATGAACATTTATAAATTACCCTCAACCCTCTTTCGGCATCTGCTTCAAATTGTCCTGTTCCATGCCTTCCGAATACGAGTTTACTATTCAAGTGCCTTCGGCCTGCCCGGGGCTCACACTCCGCCCCTTCATCAAAGTAACCAGGACGCACCTGCTCAACCGTCTTCACTCGGCGTCGCGCGGCCTCGGAAGACGAGCAGCGCGCGGACACAGCCGCCGCCCCCTCATCATCTCCCGTTACCCTGGCGGAGAGCTTACTTCAGCTCTACAACTTTCAGGCCGGGCACAGGGGAGCGGGGAGGCTGCAGAGAGCCGCACATCTGAGATCCGCAGAGCTGTTCATCTGCGACGTGACATTATTCTCAGATACCCACATCGCCTCCACAAGCACTCCCAGGGCCCTGCAGGACCGGATCCGACTGTGTCAATCCGTCGCACGGTGCAGGCGGTGTTTAGATCAGCCAGTCCCGTCCCATGTATTATTTAAGGAGCACGAGACAGGCGGCCGCGCAGGAGCTGGTCTGTCGGTGCACAGAGCGGGGATTGTGCTGCCAGTGCTCACGCGGCTCTGTCACGAAAGCCCGGCACTGGCTCTATAGATGCAGTGGGCTTGTTTTGAAGAAACGATGCTATTTGTAGGGCATATATATACCGAACTCGGTCACTCAACACATTGCTACAAACAGCACAAACCGGACAGGGGTAGTGTAAGGGCTCCAGACAGTGGCAGACAAACAATTAACTCAGTCTAGAGACCACAGGCGTGTCGCTGGCATTCCATACTTTTGGGCTCCTCTGCCCTACTCCATCGCTGGTTAGCAGGGCACCAGCAGATCCCTCCTATTTACCCTGTAAACAATTGCCGGCCCTGACAGGCATCTCTGCATAGCACATGTACGGAGAATGCAAGGGCACGTCTGCACAGATCATGTCCAGAGAATGCAAGGGCACGTCTGCACAGGTCATGTCCAGAGAATGCAAGCACTCTTCTGCACAGCTCATGTTCAGAGAATGCATGTCCAGAGAATGCATGGGCATCTCTGCACAGCTCATGTCCAGAGAATGCAAGGGCACCTCTGAACAGATCTTGTCCAGAGAATGCACGGGCGCTTCTGCACAGCTCATGTTCAGAGAATACATCGCCAGAGAGTGCATGGGCACTTCTGCAAAGCACATGTCTACTGAATGTAAAGGCACTTCTGCACATCTCATGTCCAAAGGACGCATGTCCAGAGAATGCATTCACAGTTCTGCAAAGCTCATGTCAAGTGAATGCAGGGGCACTTCTGCACATCTCATGTCCAGCGAATGCAAGGGCACTTTTGTACATCTTATGTCCAGAGAATGCAAGGGCACTTCTGCACAGCTCATGTCTAGGGAATGCATATCCAAAGAATGCAAGGGCACTTCTGCAAAGCTCATGTCCAGGTAATGCATGTCCAGAGAATGCATGGACACTTCTGCACTGTTCATATCCAGAGAAGTAATGGCAAGAAAATGCAAAGGTCCTTCTGCACAGACCATGTCCAGAGAATGCAAGGGCTCTGCACAGCACAGCTAATGTCCAGAGAATGCATGCCCAGAGAATGCAAGGGCACGTCTACACAGCTCATGTCCATAGAATGCAAGGGCACTTCTGCACAGCTCATGTCTATAGAATGCAAGGGCACTTCTGTACAGCTCATGTCCATAGAATGCAAGGGCACTTCTGAACAAATCATGTCCAGAGAATGCAAGGGCACTTCTGTACAAATCATGTCCAGAGAATGCAAGGGCACTTCTACACAGATCATGTCCAGAGAATGCATATCCAGAAAAAGCAAGGGCACGACTGCACAGATCATGTCCAGAGAATGCAAGGGCACTTCTGTACAGCTCATGTCCATAGAATGCAAGGGCACTTCTGCACAAATCATGTCCAGAGAATGCAAGGGCACTTCTACACAGATCATGTCCAGAGAATGCATATCCAGAAAAAGCAAGGGCACGACTGCACAGATCATGTCCAGAGAATGCAAGGCTGCATGTGGTATATTCACCTCAGGCCACTCAAGCCCACATCATTCATGCTGGATATAGACATTGCATTTTCTTGAAAATAGGCACAGAGCTTCGCTCTGCTGCTGTGCTCAATATTCATGCTCATTTCCCCTAGAGGCAGCCTTCGCGTTCATCTCTAGTGTGCTTTAATACACTCTTCTAAATGGTGCCATCTGAACAAGAGTGGTTGGTGCTAATTAGCAATTAAAGAGCAACAGTGTCCTTTCCTGAGACCCTTCATTTGTGAGTGTATGTGCTCTCCTGACAAATGTATGCACCCTACTCAGCTAGTTTTTGAATCCTTTCAGTAGATCAGTGAGCTAAAGGTCTGTTGCTCGGATATGAATTTACCTTGAAAAAATGAAAAGACATGAGGCGTCTGGCGAAACAGGAACAAGTTGGTTTAATTAAACGCAGCAACCGGGAGAGCATCGGCAGAGTAGTGTCTGAAGACAGTCTTAAAGATCATTGGTTTTGGCCTTCAATTTATACATTTCTCAAAGTGTAATAAAGCGATTTGTGCATTCTTTTTAGAACAGGAATCTGAGCATAGTCATAAATTATAAGTACAACCATCTGATAACGGGGAAACATGTGGCTCTCGACCTCAGGGAGAGCTAGTGTGGGCCAGTGTGTATGTTTCCAGATGTCTGGCATGGAGAAGATGTGATCACTACTTGTGGTGTGCGTGCTGTGTCCTGATTGGCTGAGTGTTCCCAACTACGTGTGACATCTAACTTTATGGTATTTGGGGAACATGAGCGATATAAACAAGGAAAAGAGTGAAGAGGTTCAATAGGTAGTGGACTTCCCCTCCTCTGTAAATTATGAAAAACCAAACAAAGTCCAACCTATAACTACAGAAATGTTACTATCCTTCCTTTCTTCAGTATTAGAGAAAGCTGGTCGGTTTTCCTAAGTTTGCATAGGAAAATAACCCTCACCGACCAAAAGGTCCCTTGGTGGCATGCTTCATAGTCGGGTTTTTCCCGCCCTGCTGCGGGACGGGGTGTGCTACGACCAACGACTACGTGGGAGGACTTATTAGTAAAGTGATGCTATGTGTGATGTGAGAGTGGAAGGGTCTGAGTGGATATAGTTGGATTACAATAGTCCTGGCTGTGTGGAAACTACATTTTAATACTCCTTGTAGCTGGTATTATTAAAAGCAGAGAGTAGAGGTTTGTATGCTACGATGGGCTACTACCTCCCTAGTCTACATGTTTCAAAGCCATTCCCCTGACTTCTCTTCAGGACCAAAAAGTGATCCCTATACCACTCTATGTTAGAAAGCAACCTTGTGGTTTTGCCTGCTCAATTCTGCAGATTATAGTGCCTATAGAGAAACATGCACTGATACAATACCCAATTGGTATGATCATACGAGTTTTAGGTACTAATGTTACCAAATTATAGCCCCATGAGCTTTTTCACGGGCGGGGAGGAGCGCTTGTAGTCACACTGTTATCAAAGCTGCTCTCAATGCTAGGGTAAGAGAGCAGCTTTGATAACTGTAACTGTTATTTTGGAAACATGAGCTTTTGGCCAGATGTGTTTTATTGGGGCCTATTTTTTGTGAACTAAAAATTGAAAGGCCTGGGTATGGGTTGCAGGGCCTGTCTGACCACATATCACTGACTTTGGGTTGATGTGGAGGTCATCTTGGGTGAATTTGACAGCAATGATACATGTTCATTTTTGCATGATCATAGGATATGGCAGTCATTGATATCATATTTACTTATGTTCTCATTATGAGTACAGTTGTCATGGTGTAAATCAACGTTGCTTTTAATAGTTTTAACATTGTGATGCGTGCATAGTTCTTGGTGAACATCGACATTGCTTTCTTGTTATTGCCGCTGTTGGGCCTGCATATATCATGGTGCACATTCACCGATATTAACAGGTGTGTCTTCAGTTTGCAGTTGTTGGGATTTACCATTTGAAGCCTGGGTCACAGTTGTATGTGTGATGTGGAAGCACTGGCTACATCGTTGTTTTTTTTTTTAGAAGTTGAGTTTTAGCTTGTGGGCTAATTAGTATTTAACTTGGTTGTGCTGCATGCCTCAAGATTGGGTTTGTGTGTGTGGCATTTGTGTAGCATGAACCTAGTCAAAGTCAGCAGAGCTCTGGAAAGTATTTGATTTGATTTTCATTTTGGGTTTTGTAGAGCGCTTGAATGCCCTGTGGCGTCTTGGCGCTGCTTTTGACTTTAGGAAAAGGGGATGCTAATCTAGTTACTAAAAAGCCAGGTTTGCAGAGATTAACGAAGACTATCAAAGGCAAAGACACAGTCAACGTGTAGTTGGGGATAGATGACTTCTGAAAGCGGAAGTGGACTATTACTGCATCATGAAGTAGTGTTCTTTAAAGATTCTTGGAATGAGTTCAGTTCAAATAACTTTATTCGATTCTTTAGAATCATAAAGGTTTACATATATACATCGTAACAAACAGTTAAAAGCATTAAAAACGTTTCCACATGTTCCCTTCCATAAATCGTGGTGTACCAGTAAACATTTAATCAACTTTTAAAGTCATCAGACCCCCCCCCAACATAGTTTATACAATTGACTAGTTCTAATGATACCTACAAAGATTTAAATTCCTTTTCACAATTCATAACGTTTTCTGATTGAGAGTGCGATTCAAATAAAACTAAGCACTTTACTTGAAATTGCAGCTGTAGACAATGAGCTCAAGTAGTCAAAGCCTTCCCGAATAGCTTTCAGTACAGGCTTAATAAAGCGTGCTCTTGGGTCTGCATAGAGTGAATAAAAATAGCATTAAGTGCATTGTGCTCTGTTTGGCCAGATTATTACAAGGACAAGGGGCTAGTCTCTCACACCAGCCAGCCTGTTTAGAATAGGCCAATAAAAAGTGCAGAGTACCCAACCAAAATCTGGTCAACAAAAAACGTGATTGTACATGTAAGGTAAAAGACAGATAAAATTGCTGATGTCTTAACACCCCACCATCTAACATGCCCCGGTCCTGGATTCTTGGAATCTTCAAAGCATCTTACATTTCCATGGGCACCTCAAACCACCATAGCCTTGCACATAACGTTTGGAATGTTAAACATAACAGTGATTCTGAAACCTTAATGGGCATAGTGCACTTTTTAGAGCATCTTGTACGTCGCTATGCAACTTAGGCCACCTTGGCTTCCAACAAATATGCACTAAAACATCAGTTCATCATAACACCCTGGCATTGCATAAAAACCTCACATCTCTCTAAACACATTGAAGCATATAGCAAACTGGACTATACTATACACCTGAGTGAATCATATACAAGAAAGTTATTACCCACTCACCAGACAGCTACAATCTGCCTCACTCTCACACACTCCCTGCATCCGCAGAAGCAAAACTGGAGGTCGCTGATTCTCCTACATCGCACCCAAGACATGGAACGACCGTCCTCAACACATCAGAGCCTCCTTCTTACTTCTTGAGTTCCGCAAGAAGCTGAAGACCTGGCTCTCCATATAAGCACCTTGGGGACCACACACCTGCCCAAGTGCCTGGATACCCTTTTGGATGATTAGTGCACTATAAAAATCAACATAACATTACCTAGCATGTATACACCTTAGATCACAACACAAGTCTAGGACACTGTACATAGTCTGGGACACCATGCGTAGCAAAGACTTATTATATATCTAGGACACTAAAACATACTGGAACATTGGACACACCCAGGATGTATTACATATTAAATGCACTAGATACTGCTTGAGGTATAATTCACACAAAAAGACCTCTTGCTTACCAACAGAATATGCTCACAGTGAGAAGTGATTTACTTCACTGTTGCAGTGAAGGAAAGTCAGAGAGTAATGGTCTTTGCACAAAGGGGTAACAGTGTCTAACTTTGCACAAAGGGAAGTTTCCCATCACCCCTTGCACCTTGACTGCAACCGAAAATCCCACTGAAAATCCAGCTGCAGGCCCTTGTTTTTTTATGATGTCCCACAGGCTGCTACCCCTGAGGGTAGCATGGAATCTCAGGGGCGGCCACCCAGGGAACCACGTGCTCCTCCCCCCTCACTGCTGGAAGTCCAGCACTATGAATTCTAGCATCAGGGACGAGGAAGTTTGCGATTTAAGGGAACAAGATGAGCCAGTGAGTCCAAAAAGGTGCGCTCGTAGTCCTGCGCGGCATCCAGCGCAATGTCATTGCAATGCAGGACACTCTGCTGCAGATTTGTTTTTCATTATCAGACTTTGCAGTTTACAAAAATGGAAGTTCAATATAATAAGCAAGCCAGAGAACTAACAAACTTTCCATCTTTGTACAGCCTACCTGTGCACAACAAAGAGAAGCATACACACCGGACACTCACCGCACTGCAGTGCACACAGCCCTGATATCACAATCATCATGGGTCATGTTAAGGGGAAATGCAACTAACTGTGCATACCCCAGTGCATCATAAACATTGCAAGATACATTTTACGCCCATGACAAATTGCACAGCTTGGGGCATCCTATGCAGCCAAGGGCCTATTACACACCCAGCACACTGCACACCAATTGGCGCCTCATACACATCCCAAGACATTAGATGCCTATGGTACTGTCCACAGCCTGCTCATCATAGACACCCCGTGGAAAATCACACTTATTGCCCTCTAAGAGCACCTTATGCTGCAAGGGGCACCATACATTCTTGTTATATTTCACACTTAAAGCATATTATGCACTCCAGAGACATACACTGAGACATTTTTTGCTCTATTTGTAAACAAGGTAGACACTTTTACAGACAGTATATTTTATACCACCAAAGCATCTTATACACACCAGAGCATTATGCGCACACACCACAGGGCATATTGTACACCAATAGCACTTTACACAAAGCAGGGTATTTGTCAAATCTAATGGCATAATTTTCCACACAGCATATGCCTCACTCTAGGAACTTTATGCACTTGGACGTCTTAAACATTACAAAGTCATCAAGAGATGTCCCACACACCACATGATAACTCACGCACCCGAATCATGCAGCTCATGTGAACACATTGGTACAGCTCACATTTCTTAGTACCTCGTATACACTCTGGCACATTGTACATAATCAGGGGCATTGTATATGTCCTGATGCATTTATGCCCCCAGGCCCCTAAGTAAATCCCACATTACATGGCAGACTCCAGCTGATCTTCTTCGAGAGAGCTAAATGTTAAAATACAGACTAAGGGCCTCAGTAACTAACTGCTTCCAGACAATGAGTTGGACATTTATTAATCTAAAATCAGAGAACTCACTTGAACGTGTGCAACATAAAGCTGACTAATGAGGTGAAGACCGAAACCTTATTTATCAAATACTTGTCCAATCCTAAGACATTTTGTTAACTTTTTTCCCAGTTAAGTAACAGTATTTAGTTCTATCTCGGATAAGCACCGTGGTATCTGTTGTGGTCATAGCAAAGAAATTCCTGAGGGTACCTGAAAAATGCCCTATGAGGTAAAATCAGTTTCAGCTGCTCAAAACTAATTTGTGACATTTTAGGCACGTTTTCCATACCTTTATTTCTTTCATTTTACTCAATGAGGACAAAAATGAAGAGGCAGGAGGGGAGCCAATAGCTCTCCTAAAATCCCCATGGCTCTTCTTTTCTGTGTCAAACTAGCAGTTTGGATTTCTCCTCTTTTTTCCTTTTAAATTGTATAACTGCCTGGCTTGCTCAAAGTTAGGTTCCACCTAAAACATATTTTGGCATTGAATAGCCCTCAGTGCAACATTTCAAGGCCATTTGCTTGTTTTGTTTACAGATGTACAGTCTCGCAGTTCTTTTTAAATTAATCTGCCCAACCTTTAGTCCTAGGACATAGGCATAGTAAACAGACTGAAGCAAGCATGTCTTCATGGTCTGATTACTATATTCAACGGCCAGTGAAATGCTTCTTCTGACATTAAGCTTAGTAGGGAGACTGGAGCTGCTCACACAGGCTGTTGTGATCTGAGAAAGCACTGCAGGATAGAGGCAGGCAGCCGCAGGTAAGAGCGGTGGGGCAGTGGGGCCGGGTTGGGGGGTAATTTAGACGGACAATGATTAGGAAAAATTAATCATTTATTTAAATTTCCCTCGTCATCGTCCATCGAAATCCTCCCCCCCCCCCCCCCCCACGGGGCCTTGCCGCTCTTACATGCAAGGGCATTCTCTAAAGTGTTTTTTTTTTTATTTAAAGTTAACAGTCCTTTTAGAGGCTCACCCACTTTACAGGTCTGGGGGGAAAATGACTACCCTACTTTGGAGAGGTTTCTTACAGTAAAATGAAATAAGTAGAACCTTTCCAGGCACACAGGCATTACAAGTTGAACCATTAAGTTGAGAAATATCATGGGTCTGTGAATCAATAATCATCTGAATTCAAGTTTGAGTAGAAATAATTGACAGGGGATCTTAACACTAATAATTCATAGTTACCCCTTCACCACTTCCAATCACTCTGCAATAGAGTTCAAGCCTCTAGAGCCCTTGGAAATTATGTCACTTGTCAAAAACCACAGGAAGGCATAAATGTGGACAATGTCTGGATACCAAGTGTACACTTGTATGCCCCTTTAGGATTACACTATGCTACCTTACTTGTGATTTCACTGGTTCTGTCATAATTGGTTTGCTTTCATTTTCAGAAGACTTGTGTCACACGTGCCGTTAAGGTCCTCCACATGGCTTGATAACATGGACATTCCTAACTTAAGTACTCAACTCTGCCGGAGTTGGGAATTCACCCAAATGAAACCTTTTTTCAACTTCAGTGGATATCTTATCCATGTCCAGGACATGACACTTCTTCTGGCAGGTGATTGACAGTTGTAAGGGCCAGGGTTTTTCAACTAGTTAAAAGGTTAGTGTTGGTTCTGTAAAGTTCCTCCCCAATAAATTCATGCCCTCTGTCATGACAGGGTAAAGACTGTGACCTCTCTCTTTCCTTGAGTGCAAGATGTACGCTTGTGGTGCGGTTGCTGGACATGAGAGGCTTGGTACCCCCATTCATGTATTTAGCCCGACATTTTGAGCTTCATTTGAGGCAGCAGTAGACTTTCCTGGTTGGTCTACCCCGTTTGCTCCATCATTGTCCTAGCACGTCTCATTTCTCTTGTTCACTGCCTCTGTTAAAGTTCACAGGATACTGGATTATGAGTTGTTCACTTCACTGGTTTCAGCTAGCTAAAATAAGACTGCCTGTGGCCTGTAAAAAGAAACACTGAGTAAATGGAAACCACCAAACGTGTGGCTACTGCTTTCATGTGTAATCAAGAGACAGTGCAAACACCAACCTCCTTATTCAGATAAATAAGATAAACTGCAGCCTACACAACAGCATCTGGTCAGAGGCATAATGCAAAATGATGTTCCTCAGCACAGAACTGCAGGGTTAATTTCCGGGACAATCAAACCTAAAGATATTGACTGAAGTCAAAGGGACCTGGCGTGCTGTACAAGGCACAATCTCATACCCCATTTTACTGGCAGTTAGTGATGAATCAGCTAGCCAAAGATGTGGGAGTTACTCTCAAATATTTAGCTAGAACCAGAAAAAGTGAAGCGATATTCTGTTTTGTCTAGGTTCTCTGATAATATTGAGGCATCCCATGGTATTTTAACTATTTGTCAGTGTACCAGAATGTATGGCAGTCTCGAGGACCCCTCAATGCCCACTTTAGATTGTGAATTCTCTCAAGACATTATTCAGCCAGTCAGAGCCTGCTGGGGTGGCTGCTTTTTTTAACCTATATTGAACATGGGAAACAAGATATGGACATAGGAACCCATCTCTTTGTCTCATCTGCGTGCAAGTGGCCAGGTCCGACTAGTGTATGCAAAGTCTCATCCTCTTGTTGGGCATGGGTCAGCCTACTAGACTTCGCTGCAGCTGATATGTTTAATACAACATTTTCTTTGATGCTTCCTTTCACGTATCCAACCCCGACACTCATAGTAATAAGCTAAGCCGCCATTTGCAAAAGGGAGGGATAAGTCAACAGCATCTGCAAAATACAAGAGGAGAGAGATTACGTGGGATCCCCTCCCCCACATGCACAACCATGCAAAACCATGCACACTCAATATTTGTTGGAAAGCGGGTTATTGGTAGGTGTATGTATACACCTACAATCAGCAATAAAACCACCAACCCAATACAGGGTTCAGTAAAGGTCTCAGTGAATTAGTCTCTGGCTCAACCCTTGGTAGCTGGCTGCGAGCGGTCCAGCTTAACTTAGGAGACAGGTATGTAAAGCATTTAATAACACTAATATAATAAATAAATAAGACACAACACACCATAAAAATCCCACACCAATTTATGAACATGGGAAGCATTGCTATCTTTAAAATGACACCAAAACAACAAAGATCCAATGTAGGGAACTGAATATATGACTTTTAAAAGATTAACCACGTTAAAGTGCCTAAATCATATAGCACTCACTTGGGACATCTGGCTGCGCTTGACTGGGATAAAGTCAAAGATTGAGGCCGACCATGATGGACCCTGGCTAGATACACTAAGCCAGAGGCCCCGGTCAAAATTCTACCTTCACACTTAGAAACTACCAATGTCGGGCAAGGCACTTCGTCAGGCCGGATTCATTGCGGGTTCGTTGACTTTAGTTTCTGTGAGGCCCTGTCAAATCCTGGAAGTCTGGAGCTCTGGAGCTTTCAGCGGGACAAACCTAAAATCCAGGCCATGTCACGGTTGAAGATGGCCGGCTTGACTCTCGACATCGGGTTGGTCACCTTATGGAGCTTTTTCACAAAAAATCTCAGAACTTCTCCAAACCTCTGGAACTCCTTCCAGAAGGTTTCAATGTAGGTTCAAAATGTCAAAAACACAAAAAAGGTCTGCAATCTCCTAGATAGTCTTTGGGATGTCTGGACTACAATTTCCACATTGCACCTAGAAAAATTCTTAAAAGTCCACTGGATGCACTCCACGCTGGGGAATCTTGGTGGAGATGAAGCAGGTGGGCTCTGTAACCTGTAGCTTGTGGGGAGTACACTCCTTAATCCTTCTGAAGCAAGGCAAAGTCCTTAGTGCTGTAGTACCTCCTTCTCCTTCAAGTTTCAGGCAGCAGATATAAGAGGCTATTCAGCACTCACATATTTATTCAGTGTTCTGGAGCAACAAGCGGGGGGGGGGGCACCTCTGCCCAATGTGATGCTGGGTGCCACTCAAAAGCATGACAACTTCCTCCAAACTGTGAAATCTTCTTGTCCCACAAAGCACTAAACTCCCAAAATCCAACATGGATTAATTATCTCCATAGAAGTAAGAGCTGGCTAAACCAACCCAGAGTGTGGCTCATTTCCATTAGCTCCCCTCCTCCTGACCTCTGCAAACTCCCATCCTAAGCCTGCTATCTGCCTGGAGGTACAGAATGTGGTTGTAGGTAGGCTTGGCATTCCTTTCATGTCCTCCTCTCTTTGGAGCCCAGGTTTTATTATCCATCCCCCTGCCTGGCAATCTTTGCAGCTGCAGTAACCCCACCATCAGATCAACTCTGCGCCCGCCAGGCCACTTGTTACCTAATGAAAACTGCCTGACTAAGCCTGTTAGAGCTGACCAATGATGGGAGACTACTAGAAGGCTGGATTTTTGATCCTAGAAAAAAATAATTATTACTTTTATTTCTGTACTAGTTATGACAAATTCAACCCTGACAAGTTATTTAATTCATCAAGACGAATCTTTTAAATCCACTAATGACATTCTACTCCTTTCCCAGTAATATTATACTTGAATAAAATATTGCAAAGTTAGCCTATGGAACTAAGTACCTACAATGGGAAAAAGTGAAATGGGTAGTTTGTCTTTTACCAGGGCATATATAGCATCTTACTTAAGACTCCTGCTTATAGTTTCATGCCCCTCCCGGCTCTGACACATAGGGGAGATCTTGGGGTGCCTAATATGTAGAAATAAGGTAGATTATCACTTTTAAAGTGCCCATACCACCAGTCGAATTTGCATACAATTTACTTTTAAAAACAGTCTGCAAAGCAAGGCTGCCTTTAAAATGACAGCAGGCATACAGCAGCGCACATATGCAAGTCTTGCTGGGCCTTTAAACCTCCAGGTCCTATTATATACTAGGTACTTATAGGAAGTTTGAACCCCCTGACCCTATTATATACTAGGGACTTATAGGGTCTGTCAGTGCAATTATAATTAGACCAACATACCATAACTAAACTTCCCTGCAAAGCAGCGCTGCCTTTAGAAGTGATGGTGGGGCCACAGCAGTGCACACATGCAACTGCATGAAATCTGCTCGTCCTCTAAACCTCCATAACCTATTATATTCTAGAGACTTTTAGGTAGTTTGAACCCCCTGCCCCTATTATCTACTAGGGACTTACAGGGATCTATCATTGCCAATGCAATCATACCCAAGTACCATAAACTTTTAATACAGGACACATGCCTTGGGTCTGGTTAGCAATGCCCAGGGCACAGTCAGTGTCAGAAAACAAGTACTTAGTGGTAAAAATTGGGGCAAAAAGTGGTGGTACGCTGCAAACAGGTCCCAATTTCTCACAATATTCATAATAATTTCTGGGGATTATATCAGTTAAAATAGACCTGGAGAATTTAAACTTGGGGAACTGCTATGAAGAATCCAAAAAGAGGTGCAAGGAAATACCCCATCCCTAATATAAAGTCAAATTCTAGCCATCTCCAGTCTCTTCCTCGCTTCGGTAGATAAAAGGTAGCTTAGGTATACAAAAGACTAACTTTTCAAAGGGGGTGGAAGCGTGGCATGAAACGCTATGTTCAGTGCAGTTCAGTATTCTTGTGGTTATAAAAATAAAAAAACTATCTGGAGTTACACTCAAGGAGATGTTTACCAGAGAGGCGTAAGGTGCTTGATCAGTCAAATGATGGAATCAAGCAGAGGATGGCCAGAGCCAGTGAATTCTGACCTAACACTGGTGGAAAGCAAGTCCTATGCTATGCATTAGGTCACAATATAGTCATTGAAATGGCTGACCAGAAGGGCTGGGGAGAACCAGTGGTATTAAAGGATTGCAAAGGTTTTGCAGCATCTGTCATATATCAGATTCGAGTGCCTTGCACAGAGCCAATCTTATGGTAGTCCAGCCCTCTGGACTACCATAAACGATGGTAAAATTGCCTTACACCGTCTTGGCACATTGAATTTATTTATAAGTCCCTAGTAAAGTGGAATTACATGTGCCCAGGGCCTGTAAAATAAATGCTACTACTGGGCCTGCAGCACTTATTGTCCGAACCATTCCCATGGCAAGCAGCCCTTTGAAAATATCTCAGGCCTGCTATTGCAGCCGGTGTGCAGTTTTAATCTGTCATTTTGACTTTGCAAAAGAAAAATAAAGCTTTTGCCAGTCTGGAACCTTCTTTTTTAATACATAAAAGTCACCCCTAGGATAGGCCCTAAACAACACCTTGGGGAAGGTGCAGTGTATTTAAAATGTTTGGCATGTACTTTTGAGTTTTACTTGTCCTAAAACACTAAATAAATTTTTCACTATTGTGAGGTTCACCCCTTCCACAGGAGATACTTGTGTTTCCTTATTACATTTAATTAGCGATAACGTTTGCTTGGGAACAGCAAATCCTAATAGCTATTCCTACTCTGTAGGAATCGCTAATGGGGAACCTCGATATTTGTACATACCATTTTGAATTTCCTAAATAGCGATTTCTGAGGAATCGCTATTTAGGAAATGCAAAATAACTATTTGACACATCTGACTCTTTCATTTTAAAGGAGCTGGCTCATCACTCTCACAAAGAACTGCATTACGAGTCTGGTGGAACACAGACCACCAGACTCGTGGGGGCGCAATGGTAGCGGTCTCCTGACCGCCCTATTACAATTAGGCTGGTCTGACCGCAATAACCCTGCCACAACCGCCATGGAACCGCCGTTCCCTGGCTGTGGTATGACAGTGTAGAGGAAGTAATATGCTTAGCAAGACCACAGCAGTCCCGCCAAGCATGTTACATGTTTCCTTTCCACCACGGTTTTCATGGCAATTCCTCCTCCATGAAACCATGGTAGAGAGGAAACAAAGGGGCCCGAAGGGCCACCCCTGGTGCCTCACACCATGTGGATGCTCACTAGGGGGCACAACATGTGCCCCCCTGTGTGTATGCACACCAGTTCCTACATGGCATGAACTTAACCGTCCATGCTGTGCAGGAACTGTTTTTGGCATGCCCATTGGGATGCCCAATTTTAGACGCACTGCCGTAGGAATGCCCCCCAAAAATCCTGCCAGACAGGAGAAAACTCCCAATCTGGTGGGCGGTCCGACCACTGCTTTGGCGGTGCGGCAGCGGGGCAGACCCAGCATCGCACCCCCAAAATTAGAATCAGGCCCACAGTGTCAAGAGAAGGGATGCTCAGAAACAGTACCTTCCAGGAACCCACCTGCCAGCAGCTCAGATTCATGTTGGAACCTCCACAGAGTATAAGAGAGGCTAGATGAGGGGAAGGGAAGTAGGAAGGGAACTGCTGGAAAGGAGACCTGTAAGGAAGGAAAATACCACAATATGAGCTATGATAAAGGTCACTGATTCCTTAGAAAAATCAGCGAACCACCGGTGGATGATTAGCCCCCCACTCACTGGAACCAGAAACTCAGGAGAAACGTCTTGAAAAAATACAACTCTTATTTGTGGAGAACACATAATACACAGTATCAGTTGAGCTTGGCTTGTAAATACATTCTGAGACAGACTAAAGACATTTATTTCCCAAATGCTGTAACTCCTCCCAAATGGCTTGCCTTGGATTGGCAGCAAATCCCTAATTATCCTGTAAATCAAATAAATGCACTGGTTTTATCAACACTACTTATCCAGGAAATGTCTTTTAGGGAATACTCCTTCCCACAGTACCTAGTATTCAGTTTGTTATTCATGAAGGCTCTCTTAAGTAAAATCCAGAATGACTGATTTTCTATGCCAAACAATAGTTCTGAGAATATCCCTTGGACTACAAGTAATCAGCAGATCCCACCTATTCTGTAGACTGAGCCCCTCAACTGAATTGCTTGTTTGTCTCAGAGCCTCTGCTCTTCACTGGAATCCGTAGATGACCATAATGACCTCTGCAGAATGTGCCCCGGCTAGCAGTATAGTGCTCTAGAGGTCTGATCAAAGCTGCTCACAATCACTCTGTCAAAAACAAGCAATTAATGATGAGCACAATCTGTTTAAATAGATTTTCTATCAAGATGACTGCAGAGAGTTTGCGTAATCTCACAAGAGTTCCACTATGATGGCTATCTTAGCCTGGTCACTGGCAATGGCGGGCATCTTTAAATAGTTGTTGTATTGGTGAATCTGCACCAACATCACCACTGGTGCCCTCCCCAGTAGTGTCTCTTACCTCAAAGTCATCTGCCAGGTTTCTCTGCTAGACTGCTGCTGTTCCTCAAGTTGAGCACAAGATAGGTACAGGACATTTGTGATACAAAGAACGTCATACTAGCCTTTTGTTACCTCAGACATCCTCAGACCAAGGCAAGGAGGAAGGAAATAATTTCTGAACAAGATGTGGGTGTGAAGTATAAAAGGTTCGCCCACTTCACAGATAGCACCAGATTTAAATATGGGAACCTGAGACCCACTCTTCAGTACACTCCTTGGCCTATGGATACTACAGGAGAAGAACTGACCTGCTGCCAGAGGATTTCCCTGCTGCTCTCTAAGAAGGAAGACCGTACCTTCTCCCTTCATCTTAGGCAGAGTGATTCAAGGATCAGTTGCCTAACAATCTGTTCAGAGATAGAGGGACATGCCAAGCTCCAAAGGCTTGCCTGCAACTGCCCAACTCACCTGGTGCACTCGACCTGCCTGGACCTGCAACTAGACCAGCCTGAACCCTGAAGGCCTCTGCTGGAGTACAATCATGATCCCTCGAGGTCCCTTCCCAGGCCCTGGGCCCTTGGCTGGCCTAAGGTGAGCACTTTTCACGAAGAAAAGGAGAAATCCTGATGTTTTGGGCTCTTTGCGACAATTACCCCTTCATCCTAAGCAGAGTGAATCAAGAGTCGGTTGGCTGACCTCCTGTTCAGAACTACGGGGACATAACAAGCTCCAGAGGCCCCCTGAGACTGCCCAGCTGATTACTGCATGGTGCCTGCCTCGACTGGCAACTGGGTCTGCCTGAGCCCTGCTGGCCTCTGCTGGAGTAAGTTACTGATTCCCAAGAGGTACCTCCACACCTGGGTCCTTGGCTGGCCTCAGTTAAGCTCATTCTGTGAAGAAAAGGAGAATTTCTGAAGTTTTGGACTCTGCGCGACTGCAAATAGGCCCATTTGTGCTGAGATTTTGCTGTCCCCGACAATGGCAAATGAGAAGCTCTGGTGGACCCGACTCTTCTTGCTAAGCCGGCCATCAGCAACAATCAGCAACATGAGAGCTGCTCTTTGCGCTACTGCTTCAACAGATCGCAGTGCCGACAACACAAAGCTGAAGCAAGGACACGTCTGAGAGCCCCCAACAGGACTTTCATGCTACAGGGACTCCCGTCAGTGATATCCAACCTGTTTTTTGCACTACAGCGATAATATTCTGCGATGCTGTCTCTCCTACTCACAGCCTCCTCCACTGCAAACTGAACTCTTCACTCCAGACTTTAGGAAGGTAACGTTTTCAGCTAAGCTAATCTGGTCTCTGTGTCCAGCCCGTGCTCCATCGCGGCTGGCCTGAACATATAACTTCCCCCATTCTAGCTCGACCAGGTAACCATGAGGGGTTCTTTGTGCTTTTGGCTGCCATATTCACCTAAGTCTTTGAAATTGCTTATCTCCGGTTCTGCTGATTGGCCTGTTGTTGTTTTGGTATCAAATTGTTTATTACATTTTACTCTATTTTTCTAAATCAGTGTGGAATTTTTATTGTGTTTTAATTTCACTTTATTACGGTTTGTGTGTTGCATACCTTCTTTACATATTGACTCTATGTTAAGCCTGACTACTTTTGTGCCAAGATACCCGGTGGTTTAGGACAGATGAATTTCATGACTTTCGGTGGTTCACCCTGACAAGGGTGGTGGTTGTTGCTTAAGAAGAATTTCACCCCCCTCCCTCCCCCATCAACAATCTAATTTCTCACAGTATTCTATTCCATTCTATTCCTTTTTCAGGTCAGTTTAATGGGAGGTTGGTGGTACTGGGCCACAGTCAGTCTCAAGCCAGTCCTGGAGAGCATGGGCAAAGATGATCATATGGCAGGTCACTGGAGCTGGGGAAGAGCCAAATGTATGTTACTTTAGTTAGACTTGGAAGTACCAGCTGAGCAGCAAGACAGGGATGCATGGACAGATCCCTCATCAAAGCTTGATTGACCATTAGGCCTATGACAGATAAAGATGCTTGCATGATCAGTGATAGCATGCCAGAGCCACTTGTATGGCTTGTCAGTGAGCATATGATAGATCCAAATTCATATTTCAACAGAGAACAGACAGTACCAGTTACAGTCAATGAGGATAGGCCAGAATCAAACTTACACTAGGGCCCACATTACTAACAAGTTCTGCTGTGTGTGCATAATGGGTCAGTGAGTACTGTCACAATAAACACACTACCCCCAGCACAGTGGCAACGTTTCCTGCCATTGAGAAAGCACATTAGTAAAAAGTATATCGATTCTCTGAAACAGACAGTCCATCGTTCGATGTTCAAGTGGCAACCCAACTTAAATTTAAAGGGGGGAAAGATATCCCCTTGCAGACAGATAGCTGTGGACAGATGCATACCAGATTTGGAGGATGGGGCAGAGAAAGTTGTCTTGTACGCCACTGGGAGAAGTGCAGAGCCAGCCACATCCCAAGTCAACAGAGCTGAGATAGTTATTGATGCAAGCTAGGAGCGGAGGGAGCTGGAGGACTTCCTAATCAGTCCGAATCTGGCTAGTGAAGTGGTCCACAGCCATTCAAATGATAAATAATTGGTATGGGACATAGCACTGTATATGCCAAATCAATGTGGAGCTGTTTCTACATAAGGCCAGTGGTGATGGAACAGAGCCAGGCTCATGGCAGGTCCTTAGGATGGGAAGTCTTGTTTCATATTGATGGTGATGGAGCACAAAATTAGCATGTAATGTAATTGCACTGGGAAATTTGTTTGTCAGGTTAGCAGGGCAGGGCAAAGCTGGTCGAATGCCAGGTCAGGAGTCTGCAGAAGAGACAATAGCAAGGCAGGGAGGGTGGTCTAATGTAGAGTCATTCAATGGTTCGGTACCCTTTGTAGGGTGCGGCCCCCTGGGCACTATCTGAACCCTGGTAGGGGTTATTGTATTACCCCCTTCACCACGGGGGTAATTCCCCCGCGGTGCGGGGGTGGCGGCAGCGGCACTGTGCTCATGACGAGTCCAGCTCGTCGTGAGGCACAGTGGAGCTGTGCTCATGACGAGCTGGGCTCGTCACGACTCCGCCCACTAATTGATTCTCCCGCACAGGCGGGGAATCAATTACGCGTGGGAGTGGCGCGACTGTTATGACGAGCACAGCTCGTCATGAGCACAGCTCCACTGTGCCTCATGACGAGCTCGGCTCGTCATGCGCATACACGGGGTTAAACAATGTTTGTTGAACACATTTTTAATCCACAATTTGTGTTGATTGGTTGAATGTAATGTTTTTTTCACGATACATGAACTTGTTGACTTCAATCCATGATTTTCGGTGTGTATTCACACATGTTTATCCATAATACATTTGAAAATGGAATTTTAAATTCAGTATAAATTCCAATGCATTTCGGGCAGATTACCCTTCATCAGGGAACTATTCTGTAACATAAACAAAACGTAAAATACAATGAGGAAACCTTTGCAGAACTTGGTCTGTTTTGTGTGGTTAGTATTGTTTTAAAGGATAGGTACAACGTTGCAGTGCCGTTATATTAGTGTACATTAGTCGGTAAAGATGGTTCGTTAGTGACCATTATTAGCTTCTCACTGGATTGGCTGTGTATGAGGGCAGTATCCGCCATGTTGGTCTCTGGGTAACTCTATAATCAGATGATTTTGAGCTAGAAGGGCCGTATCTTCATTCATGTTTACGAATGTGCGTGATGGGATTAAGTAGAGATTACGCAATAAATAGAGTAAAACCAAGTCGCGTGTATGTGTAATTGTGGTGGATCGATCCGTTTAAAAACGTGAACTACATCTATGCAGGCCAACGTGAGTATATCTGCGACAATCAAACGTTTAGTGCCGGAGTACAATGTCGTTTATGGAAGCTCCAGACAGGAAAATAGTAAACACTGAATGATGCCGTGTTGGTGAATCCATACGTGAGGACGCGGGCGTTCCATTCATGCTCGCGGTTGTCAATGTTAAAAAGAACAATGTGGCAAGTATATTTCTTAAACATTAAACAATAAATGATGCCTTATATTTAGGGACTCAAAAAAGACCTGTACGCCCATGCTCAAGGACCTGAGTGTTAAAAGGAATAGTGTTTGGCGGCCACACTTATCAAACATCAAACAGTATACAATAACTTCTTTATGAACTGGTAAATGTGACCGGCCTAACCCTCAGAAAAATAAAAATAAACGGGTGTGCGAGCAAGTTGCGGGCGACTCATTATTGTTAAATGGGCGTAAACCCCCAAGTTGTTCAATGCGAGGTGCTTGGCTGGAAAATAAAACCAATTCATGCAATCACATTCAACACGGGCACTTACTAATGACTGAATTCAAGGAGTTATAATGTAGACAGTCACTTATCAGTTCAGCAGTGATGGGCAAACTCCTGGTACATGCCAGTTCGCTGGGGCTATGACACGACCAAGATACATAATAGTCCAGAAGTGCTGAGTTAGAGCCATATACATTCCAGATCAGAGGCCATAGCAGTGTAGTCAAGGAGACTATGATGAATCCATTGACATTACAGCTCAGGAAGGACAGTCGTATTTCATTTCACCCGGGCAGAGCCAGTCTCGGGTGAGATCATTGTGGCTGGGCAAGAGCAGATGATTGCTGTGCCATGGGGGACTAAGCAGATCTACTTGCATGGCAGACCAATAGGCCAGCAAGATTAAATAAACTCCAACACATAATGTGCAGCTGACTCACTGATGAGGCACAATAATCTCTATCCCTAGACCCGCTCAACTAGAAAATGATTGGCTATTCCCCAGATCCCCTTACCAAGCTTATGACTGCATTTATGCCTAGTGCCACTAAACTGGCCTGTGACTTGTTCTCTGCATTCCCATTGGGAGCCCTTCAATGGCTCCACCATGCTTTGCTAGTATAGCATGGTGCTAACTCTTCCTGGCCTCTGTACCAGGCAGGTGACTGGCAGTGCCCAAGCCCTGCTTATCTTCTGGTCTGAAATGTGAATGGCTCTTCTCAGGTCCGCTAACCTGAGATGTGACTGATTCTCACCAGCCAATTACCTGACTTACCTGACCCTGCTTATGACCCACTGCCTTTGTATAAACCAGGCTCCACCTCAGATCTGCAGGTCTGGCATGAGTATGGGTTCTTCCCCAGGACAGGTGACAAGGACTGCACCTTGATCTGCTACTGTCCACACATAACTTATGCAACTAACACTCTTAGGAATAGCCACGTTTTTCATTACCCTCATTTTAACTACTATGTTATTGTTTAAGTAAAATATGTGCATATTAGAGGTGCTTGGAACAGGGAGTGGGCAACACGCGAGAGTTTGAATGTTTGAGTGTTGGACAGCGCATAAACGAAGCATCTTTAAAGAACAATCATGTTTATGTAATTCTCCTCCCTGGCTTTATGTGCTGTAGTCATTGACAGTGCTCAGCAGTAGTGGAAAAATTAGCAAAGTCAACATGTCTTACCTGAAAAACCTTTTTGACTTGCAGCTGCTTTGCTCCCCAACCTGCCCACAAGGAAGGCCACTGCATCTGCAGGTATGCACAGCCGCTGCATTGAAATGTTTTTTTTTTGTTTTAAGAAAAAGCATTTAAAGACGGCTGTCGTGCATAAATGAGCTGTGCCCTTCTTATGAAGTTTTTTCTTAAAACAAGAACAGTTAAAAAAAATATTCAAAGATGACTGTCATGAGTGCATACACATGTGTCGTGGCCATCTTTGAATGGTTTATCTTCTGTTTTAAGAAAACAATTCTTAAAGATGCTCATGCTTTGTGGCCATATTTGAATGCTTTTTCTCAAAACATGCAGAACAATCCATGGTAGACAACGAACATGCATGTTCACTCTTTGACAGTGGCAGTCTATTTGGAATGATTTTAAATGCATTCAAAGATGGCTACTCGCCAATAAATTAGTGGGTGAAAGTGATAGGATAAGGGGAGTGAAAAGGACAAGCCAGCTCTGAGAGGTTACAACTTATAAAGAGAGTGGGGCCCCAAAGGAGTGCGAGAAGAGCAAGACGAGACACATAGAACAATAGAAAATATTCCCTCATACACTATTATCAAAGTATAGACAACAGCAATGGAAAGATACAACTCATTCAACCAAAAACCTGTGAGGCTCATATGCTTCTTGGGCAGGACAAAACAAATGGCAATGAAAGCCACTGAACAAAGAGAAATGAGACAAACAAGAAAGCCATTGAATTACGAGCAAGAGGTGGGAAGCAAAGCATACTCTTATGTTGTATTAGATATGAAAGGTGTTTGTCAACAGACAGCTAAATGTGCCTGTCAGAAAAATATAAAAACTGACAATGAAATAGGTTCTTCAAAGAACCATTATATATGCCTTCAGCTTTACAAAAACACCTTTATGAACTCTGAAAGCAATCCATATCAGTGATGCAGTCTACCTTTCACAAGTTTTTCTTCATGTTGCATGGTAGATGTGTACTTACTTACATTTCCCAGATATTGTGTACCTGCAGTTTTTATTTTTCATCCATCATACATGTCTTGTTTAGCGCATACTTCAGCAACAAAATCACCACCATTGTCAGCAACTGCAGCTTGTAACTGAACCTGACAGACCTTGCCAATTTCCTACTGATCTTATCAAAAGAAAACAATGCTAACCACTTGGCCCATCATCACCCCAGACGAAACCACCCCCACTATGAAGTCCATTCACTTAGGGCCCCATCGTACTCCTGCCAACACTACACATACTCAAGAGGAATGTAACCCATTAGAGCCCTGCTCACACCCATTCTGAATGCTCCACTTTTTCCCTGATCATCATGCAACTGTTCTCCCACTGCTGACGAAAACATCTGTGGATACTTCAATGTTCACAAACTACAGACCAGTCTCTCTTCTATCATTCCCAGCCATGGTCTTAGGGAAAATCATCAACAGACACCTCACTGAATACCTCAATGATCACCAACAACTTGACACCACTCAGTTTGGTTTCAGACCCAACCACAACTTGAGAACTGCCCTCATCACTGCCATGGATGACATCTTCATTACTCTGGACAGAGGAGACACAGCTGCCTTCATCCTCCTGGACCTCTCTGCAGCATGTGACACACTGTGTCCGTCCATCCTCATCCAATGCCTACACAAAATCATAACCAAGGACAATCACTGCAATTGATCTGCTCCTTCCTGACTTTAAGGACCCAGTCAGTCATCCTGACACCGCACACCTTGGATGCCCATGACCTCATCTGCGGAGCATGATCCGTCGAGCAGGCCTTATCCACTCTCCCAATTTCAATGTCCTCTCCTACACTAATAACAACTCAATCTCTCCCTCAAGGATAAAATGCCCAGTTCCCAGTTCAAGTTCATTGCCCACATGACTGAAATCGCTCACTGGATGAAGATCAATAGTCTAAAGCTGAATACCGACAAGACCGAAATCATGATCTTCAGGAAGAGCACATCACTGTGGGACTCCACCTGGTGGGCAACAGAGCTAGGACCGACACCCATATCCATCACCAACACTGAAACCTTAGAATCACCAATCGACAGCAAACTCAACATGAATGCCCCAGTCAATGACATCACCACCTCATGCTTACATACCCTGAAGATGCTGAAGAAGATTTTCAAATGGCTCCCAATCAGCACCCATTAAACCATCACGCATGCCCTGGTCACAAACAAGCTGGACTATGCCTTCTATGTAGGGATCAATAAAAAACCTCACCAGAACGCCACAGACCATCCAGAATTCGACAGCCAGACTCGCTCTCAAACTCTCATGTCGCACTCACATCACACCATAAACTTGCGGAATTCAAACTCCTCACCCACTCTTTCATGGCACTACATAATACTGGCCCACCACACTTTAACAATCACATCTGCAATCACAAACTTTCCAGACACCGCTGCTGGTCTGGACTCTTACCTGCACATATCCTACATTTACAGAAAACTGATTGAATGGTCGAGCTTTCTCCTACACCGCTCCTAAAGCATGGAACAACCTGCTTTTTTACATAAGAGCTTCCTCCTCACTTCTTGAATTTCGCAAGAATCTGAAGACCTGGCTTTTCGAGTAGTTCTAGACTAACACCTGCTCAGCAGTGGGATAACTTCCTGAGTGATAGTGCGCTCTACAAATCTGCATGACATAACATATTGGGCACTGAGTCAGAACTAGGTATCTGGATGAGTTAAGGGTATGAATGGGTGTTCATTACTGGGTACAACCGAGAGCTATGAAGTGGAGGCTGAAATGAGTGCCTGTTTCCTCAGTGACTGTCATTAGGTCATAAAGTTGTTCACGCTACTTGATCACCCACTCCTTGGTTTCGCTGCAGAATGCACAAAACAATGTTCTTCTACATGCTAATTAAAATTACAATTCCTTTTTGAAAACGTGTGAAGCTGTCAAAACACAGCTTCAGAATTTCCACATTGAGAGGCTATGCATGTGTGATAGAGAGAGACACAGGGGTCAATGAACTGGGAGAGATGAAAGGAAGTACATGCAGAAGAAGAAAGTGAAAAGCTAGTGATGAACTGGAAGGAACTTTAAAGTATTAGATATGCACTTTTTAAAAAGAGATATGGGCAGAAAAATTGAATAAGTGACTAATGCTGAGGGAGTAATTGTTGAGGAAAGTGATATGAAGGGGAGGACATGGTGATTGAGACACACAAATGACCCTTCCACCGACTTTTATAATGTTTAATTCACAGTGTCATATGTTGAGAATTTCCTTTCAAAATCAGTGCTGGCTAGCATTTGAAAAACCAATGGGTCTAGCTTATTTTAGATGTGCCTATGTGTTTGTTTTTGTGCGATATATTTATATGCATTAAAAAAACACATATATGGGCCAATTACGAGTTGGCTGGTATTAGATGTGGGATTTTCGAGTGGCTCAGATTAACATTTTGAGCTGGTATTACTGCACAGGCAGGAATGGGGAATACTGGGTGAGAAAACACGTGCAGGTCCCTATCTTGGGCCTAATGGAAACTTTTCCTCTCCCATTAACGCCTGCTTTGAGCAGATGGTGAATGACCCGGTTACTTACCGGTAATCTTCATTACTCCGAGTATAGTCTTCCTCACCAAATGACTACCAAAGTGAGCTTCAGCTCCACACCAGAACCCTCCAAAGCGAAAAGGTTAGCCTCCCATGCCTTCCATCCTTTCCCAATATGGCGGACCCATTACACCCTTGACCTCAATAGGAGGCGGGCCTGCCCAACCCCTCAGCCTGAAACTACCAAGCAGAAACATGAAGCCGATAGCCAGACAGGGAGGGAGAGTTGGGAACTCATGTGACGAGGAAGACTATACTCGGATTAATGAAGATTACCAGTAAGTAACCGGGGCATTACCTCCTCGTTAGTTTTCCTCGCCACATGACTAACAAAGTGAGCACATACCAAAGCCAAGCGGCTTCATGGAAACTCACAAGAAAACAACGGACCAGAATGGGACGCCCATGAAAGAGGGCAAATCCAACAGACCAGACGAGTGGAAGGACCACCCAAGAGAGAGGCAACCACGAGCAGGACAAACCAGCCTGGGACAGAAATACACCAGGAGGGCCAAAAACTCGGACCCCTGAGACACTAAGTGCCACCCAAAAATCCACCCCAACCAAAGGCCAAAGGAGGACAGAGAAGGCACAGAACCAGACCACACGGAGCCAAAAGCAACAGCAAAACAGGCCCCAGAACAGAAAGCAGCAAGCCGGTCCAAACATACCAAAGCAGCCCAATGGACAGCCAAAAGGGAGAGGGGAGCAAAATCCCAAACAGAGGAACCGAAAAAACGGAGGGCATCACAGTGACCCAGCAAAAAGCCACAGCAGAAAGGAGACGCAGTCCGACAGAAACACAGCAACACCGCATAGTGGACCACCAACCGCGAGAGAGCCAAAACCACCAGAGGAACGGGGCATCGGAACCGGACACAAACAAACAGACTGGCAGGAGCCACAGGAACGGAGGGGGGGGGTGCAAAAGGAACCCAGCACGCCAACCGAACAACCAAAACCACGAAGGTCACCACAAACCCACCCGCAAGGAAAGAAACAGGTGGAACACAGACCCCAGGCGCACAAGGGACCCCCCGAAGGGAGCATGACACCAAGGAGAGAACCCAGGCAGGCACAAGGCAAAAAAGACCCAGGAAGGTGCCGGAAACGACACCGAAGAAACCCGGCTACCAAGGGAACCCAACCAGCCAACAGCAAAAAGTGGAAAGCTCATAAGGTCGCCCACGGAGCCCGAAGAGCAGAAGGGGCCAGACCCGAGGCCAAGCCACCAGAAAAGAAGCAAAAGTCCACCAGAGGACCCCATGCAGAAGAAAACACATAGAGCCTGGCAGGGAGGGGAATGCAGCATGGAGGTGCGAGACCGCCCCGCACCGGGACCAAGCAAACCGACCCTGGTACGTTCCACAAGAAGGAAGCGAGCCGCCGAAGCATATGTAAACACTCCCAGGGAGCCAACCGAGCCAGCAGGCCCCAGGTCCAAAACCAGGAACAAAGAAGAAGAGGATTCAAAATCCATACCGGAAGCGCAGGGCCCCGCCTGGGAGAGGAGAACCAGGAATCCTAGCACCCCCGGACACCCCAAAGCACGGATGGAAACAAAAACCACCAAGGGAAAGCCAGAAAGCAGGGGCAGGACACAAAACCCACGCCCACAGAGGCATAACACGGACCATCGAGCAACAGCACCCAAGTCCACCAACCGCACCAGGAGATCTCCCATCCAGGTACAAAAGAGGCCCGAACCTGCCCAACTAATGAGATCAGTCGAGAGCATGTGCATGCAGGGTGGTATGGCCGTAGCCAGAATAAAAGAGACCCAGACAAGGACAGCACCATTGTGTCAAAAAACCAACAGGGGCGAACCCCGCTAACCCCCCGGTGCACGAGGTAGGGGAGACACCGCCCAGGAGAGCAACAAGGAGCCCCCGCTGGGCCGGGGCAAATCCCTGAGAAGCCAAGGAACGGTTGACAGAAGGCAGACCAACCGACCCAGCACCGACCGGGAACCCACACATGCCTCAAAGGATGGCAAAGGCTGCCATCACCCGGGAAGGGGAAGCCCGAAAAGAAAGACCACAGGCCCAATTTGCAAGTGCCCGAAGACGCGGAGCCACAATACACACAAGACATGGGCCCCACAGGAGAGGAAGCCCACAGCACCAGGTAGTCCCAGGCAATGACCCATCAATGTGCTAACCATTCCAGACCCAGCCCAACATCTCAGATCAGACGAGATCAGAAGCTTTCAGGGTAGTATGGCCAAAGGGCACTGGAAGACCAAGTAGGGAACAGGATGATACACCCAAATGCCAAGGCGCAGCACCCCAATACTGCGGCAGCAAGCCACACCTCTGTGTACAAATATACCAGAGAGTGTGCCACAGAGAGGAAGGAAGGGTACACCCAACTACCACACCAGAACACCCGAACAGACTCCAGACAACAACCGGTGAATGACCCCTGTGTCAACCGGAGTCCCCCACAACCTCGTGAAGGGGACACTAGAAAAGGATGAGAACACAAAACCAGTGGAGTAAGAGACATAAACCACTAGGCCACAGTGACTCACGGACAAGGGAGGACACAACAAGGGCCCCGCATGAAAACGAGCCCAGGGGAGCACAAACAAAAGCCCAGACAACAAACACAGAGGCAGCACGCATGAGGCCACCCCAACCTAGGCTCCCGAAACATACCCACAAAATGCCGAAAAACATACTCGGCCATACTGGCCAATGGAAGCACCCCCCGGGATGAAAGGGGCCCCCTCGTATCGGGGGCAAAGAGTCCAAGAACAAGCTGCACAGATGAGAGCCACACTCCTCCCGCAACTGAAGCAGACGATGAGGAGGGCAGAAAAAACCACACAGCACCCTGCCCAACACAGCGGCCCAAGCCCCAGTAGGGACTCTGGGAATGTGAAAGAAACAGATGAGGAAAAATGGGAACATCGCAGTTCGCTTGTGCACCCACAGAAGCAACCCAGAGAAGGAAGGACAGGCGCCACTAGCTGCCCACCCCCATCAGGATTGCAGAAACTTACAGCCCCTGGAATACCCAGGAGGATGCCAAAACAGGGGTCAACCAGGCCAAACCCCGTACAAAAAAAAGGAGAGCAGGAGGAACGGACTGCAGACCCAAAGCCCCGATGGAGGTGCCACCAACAGGACGGCCAATAAACACAAAACACACAATTCCACCAGAATACGGGTAGCAGTACCCAATAGAACCCTCACCGCCAACCCCAGAAAAGGAAGAGTGAGAAAACACCGGGAAGGCCCAAAGCAGTGTCCAGCCGCATAAAAAAGCAACAATGACTACATGCACGTAAAAACTCACAACAAGCGAGACAGCAGGATCAGAACCCACAACCGTTGAAGCAAGAATCATATACCGTAACCGCCAGGCCACAGCGCCTCATCCAGGGGAACAAACAGGGAATCAACGCAACCAAGGAAGGAAGTAAAAGACCAACTTACACATAGCACAAACCTGCTCCAGGAAGGGAAATCAAGCAGGGCACGAGACAGGGAACCCTACTGCACCGCGAAGCCGCCGCAAACCAAAAAAGGAAAAAAAGCAATCTGCACCACAAAAGTGGACAGAAACGATCAGCAGGCAATAAAGACAAAGCAACTGTGCAAGGAACGTAGTACGCAGAGAACCAAAACACCAAAGCAAAAATCTGTAAAGGTCAGCGAGATGACCAGAATCACAGGAACAAGAGCGACATTGCCGAGACTCAAACCGGCTACCCCAGCATTCAGGTGACCGCTGTAGCCCAAAAGCCACCTCTCCTCTCCAGCCTATGTATGCACAGAGAAATAGGTCCGTGAACAACAGGCACAATGGGGAAATGCAAACAACCCCAGAAGCAGAAAGAGAGAAGAGGACAGGCCGGGAATAGAACCCGTGACCACGAGGACAACCCAGGCAGCCGCAGCGAACGCGGAAGACCACAGGGTATCGGAGTCCAAGCAAGGACATGAGGGGGAAGAGGGACCCTGCCCCCCAACTTGCTCCAGTGATGCAGCCCACACCGCAGCAAGGATTATCGCCCAGAAGTAATGAAAGGAAAAAACCACAGCAGAGGCGTGCGAGCTAGAGCCAGATACCACTGGCCGAACCTCCCCCTGAAAGCACTGCACACAGGCGAAGGGGACAGCACAACAACAACACACAAACTACTGAAAAAAAACAGAAAGCATCGCACAATGGACCGGGTGCCACACAAACAACACCCGCCGCACGCCAGCGGTCAGAGTAACGAGCGAGCAGTACACGAACCATCCTCACCTGTGAGACCTCAGCCGCGCGGAAAGCCAGAAGAGACCGGCCCCGCCCCTCGGGGGCTAGGTAAGAAACGCGGTGTCCAGCAGCCCACACGCTACAGAAGACCCGTGCAGAATACCTGCAGGAGAGATCGGGAAAACATTGGGCAGAAGAAGCCTTGCGCCGGGAACCGCACCCGCCCCGGCATAAAGCAGGTAAGCCCTTTGAGCCACAGAGGCTAGGCGGCCGCAGTGAGGCCCCTGTGAACTCCGCAATGCAAATCCCGGGGCCGGCAAACCGGAACGGAAAATGGTCAGCCCGGACCCCATGTCCAACACATACTCCAAAGTTCCATCGCCGAAGGGTCGCCCCCTCCCACAACACCCAAACACATTGTTGACATGGACGGAGTGCAGAAGGGGTCGTGGGGCAGAGCCCCAGACCACCCCGGCCGCCCGCACCGGGAAAACCTGGAAGCGGGAAAAAGACCGCAAGAGCCCTGCCTACGGGGAGACCATGGTCAAGGCGCAAAAAGAGACGACCAGAACTACGCGGGGACAAGAGGCAGAGGCGCGCCCAGGGAATGCATAACGGACCGCCGGGCGCCCCCACCCCCGACACACACACAAGCCCCAAGCCTCTCCAGCAAAGGAAGACTGGGTGTGGCAGAGTGCCACCAACTGAAGGAGCGCCCCCGGCGGGTGGGCGAGACCCGGGCAAAAGTTTAAGCCAAAACACCTTACCCACCGGGACAAGGGGAGAGGAAAAACAAGGTTGGTAGGAAGAGCCCCAGAACTCCCCGTCCGTCCTCCTGTACACCCTGGGCTCGCTAAAGCAGAGCCTAACCGGCCCAGACCAGTCACCAGGGGAAGGAAGGAGGATGGTCCCAGAGTCCTAGGGCCCGCTAGAGCAGGGCCAGCAACCAGGGAACCCAGTTCCAGCTACAGCAGGAATAACTTACCTGGAAGAAACTCAGGAGAGAACTGCAGCGCAGAACCAAAAAAACAGGCTGAGGGGTTGGGCAGGCACACCTCTTATAGAGGTCAAGGGTGTAATGGGTCGGCCATATTGGGAAGGGATGGGAGGCATGGGAGGCTGACTTTTTCACTTTGGAGGGTTCTGGTGTGGAGCTGAAGCTCACTTTGTTAGTCATGTGGCGAGGAAGACTAACGAGGAGGTAATGGGAATGAGGGTATCGCTGCAGTTAGGGTGATGGAGGGTATAGCAGGGATTGTGTCTGGGTGGGGGCAGGGAAGGCTGTTGTCAGTCAGGGGAAACAGCTCCAAGCTCCCACCATGGAGTTTCGTGTGTAGATGAGTCAGGGCTACGCAGATGCTGACGCGTGCCCCTACCCCCGCTGCATGCAAATCTACCCAGAGCGTCATTACAACTGGTAAAATGGCTTTAGGTGTCCCCACGCCCGGTATTCCCTTGCTCTGGTCCAGTGGTGATGCGCCCGTGGATACCGCTCTGCCCGACTAGTAATCAGGCCCGGGGATGCTTTCAAATATAGAAAGTGGTGCGCTTGGGCAAGCACGGGATTCTAGTTCACTTGTTGTAGGACACACCTTTTAATTACATGGACTGTTACTCTTGAAGATGTTTCCTAGCTATACCTCTTGCCACGCTCTTTTTAGAGTCATTCAACCTTTTTCTTCCCACACAAGATGCTGACCCTTCCACATCTGAAAACAGATGCTGTGTAAACATTGTACTGGTGCAGAGAGTGATTAAGCAAAAGCTAGGTGCGCTGCTGCTGTTGCTGTATTTACTGGTCCACGCTGCAGCGTGAGTGTTGCCACATCTGGCTGCAGCCTCCTCACCTCTGGTGGAAGTTTCTGAGGTGGGGCTTTATACTTGCCTTCCTGGGTATCTGACTGGGAATGCGCACAGGTGGCAGCGACCGAGTGGAATATGCAAATGAGCCATGACATCAGGAGGCTCCATTCCAGACAGCAGAAATAGGGCAGGCAGCATCCAGCGGCAGTGATTCCTCTCAGGCTGTGGACTGCGCGCGGCGACTCCGCCAGAGATATTTTCCTTCCAGGTGTCACCCCGTCATTCAGCTCCTTGGCGATTCTTCTACTATCCACTACTTCTGTTGTTTTTAGTTTGACTTGAGACGGAAAAGTGCTGGTCAATATATATCTTTCCTGCCGAGGAATACAATCTTTTACTTTCTATTCTCCTAATTCCGGAGACATCTGAGCAGGAATAACCAAGGTAAGCGAAAGACAGAAACGCGGCTGGTGTCTGAGGAAAGGGAGTGTGCGTGTGGCTAACAAGTTTAATGAGACCCGGAGCATGAGGAGGCGAGGAAGGGGGGGGTGGGTGTTTCAGCAGTTACAGAGCCCGTCTCGTCGATGCAATTACAGAGCAGCTCAGCAGCAAAGACCCCGCGCGTGCTGGACAGCAGCCTCGAACGGCTCCGCCGCCGGCTTCAGGTCTCAGGATCCCACCGCTATCTGCGAGAAAGAGCCGGTGCAGGAGCCCCCTGGGGTGCCTTGCCGTGGGCTCGCTCTGCCTCCCTCATTGCACAGTCTATGAATGGAGCTGTAATCTCCAAAGAGGAGGGTCTGAGAGACCGGGCTCAGTCGGTTAGGGACGGCGGGCAGGGCGTGCTTTCAGGTGCCCCGGGGGTGTTTGTTTTACCCGTAGTGTGTGCTGGGGAAGGAGACAGTGCGTGGGGAAAGGCTGGGGTCGCGCTGAGCTTTTCCTGCAGTCCACGTTTCTTCGTTCCCAGTTGCTGTTGGTCCAGGTCTGGAGATCTGCGGTCCGAGCCCTGCGCCTGCTTTGGGGACGGCTTTCATCTGCTGCTTTCCGTGCAGGGGTCACATCTGTATGCTCGGCGTCCCCGTGGGGCGTGTAGGGTATAATCCCTATGTCGTGCTTCGATTCGCTTGTCACAGTCTTTATTAATTACGCGAAGCACGGCTTGGTGTTCGAAAATAGTTCCATGGAACTGCTACGAGCGAAATGTATTATGTAGAGGTGCAGGTATCCATTCACTTACCTTCAAGGCGCTAAATATGCATCAACTGTACAGAGCGAGAAAACAGCTGGCTGCGCCATTACCTATGAAGATTAAGGGGTTGATTTACAAGCCCTTACGCCCCTGGTACGTCAATTTTTCCCATTTTAAAAGTGCCGCACCGGCGGCCTAAATGTCTCATAAACAGTGTCAATTCTCACCCTTCTAGCATAGATCGGGGAACGCGACTTACAATATTAGTTGTGTTTCCAAGATATTAAATATTCAATATTTTCAGAAGCCCTGACTAAGAACTCGCTATTCCGGAACCAGACAAGTTTCTAGTCTTTTCAGCAGTTGTCCAGTGTTGTCTTAAGAATTTTGGGGCCCTGGGAAAGACATATTTTAGGGACTCTATGTTCAGAATTTTTATGCCTTTTGAATAGTGCATGATGCCAAATAAACTTTCACAAATGGGATTCACACAAAAAACATTGAAAAATGTCTTTCCAGAGCACCCAAAAATACTTTAGATGCCACTGGGTTAAGAGAGAGGGACTCAAGTTAGAGATGGGCAGAGGAGAAAGAGGCTGAGATATGGAAATAGAAAGAAGTAAGATACATAAAGAGACATTTTACTTTCCCAGGGTTGCCTCAGAAGGTGGGGGCCCTGTGCAATTGTCTAGTTTGCCCACATCTTAAAAAGTCTCTGTAGTCGTCTTGGGGCTCCCCAGGTGCACACAGCAGCGGAGTAGCAGGGTGTGGTTGAACTTAATTCAAGCAACTGAAGCGATCTCCTTCCCTCTGTGTAGAGAAGAAAAAGCAAACATAATTGAGATGTACTTGACTCCTTAGAGCCCTAGCCCAATTACCACCGTACGTGCTGTACAGGTACACTCGGACACATCTTTGGGTTCATTTTGGCAGTGCCTAGTGGGCTGGCTGGACAGGTCAGTGTGTGGGCCATTTTTAAGGTCTGGCTCAGCCTACAGAAAGGAGTACATGTTTTGTTTGGGAAGAAGTTGTTTGTTTCAACTTAAAACGTGCTGTCCATCCACACAGCTGTGATCATTATGTTTATTTGTCCAGCTGCCTGAGCTTGAACTTTAAGGGGCACAAACATGCCATTGTAATGCTATTAAAACAACCATGCCATTGTAATGCTATTAAAGTGTCTTAGATAACTAAATAATTTACGGTGTTTTACTCTGGCAGCTCCACAGATGAGAGAAAGCAGTCATTAACATACATTGATTTTCAGGTCTGGTTGACAGTGCATTCAAAAGGCCAATCTATTGGCATTGCCAATGCTTGTTTGGCTGTTTGTGGGCATGTTTTATGGTATGTTGGGCTGTTGTTTTGTTACTTTTGAGTTCCTTGGTACTAAAACAAACATTGTCTACAGGAAGCACAAATCCATGCAGCGTTCCATACCCGACAAAAAATTCATACATTGTGTCTTTACAAGTTTAAACCTGCCTCAATTTGCAAATATGGACCACTTTTTATATTCCATCTTATAGCACAGTTTTTACTAGACAATTATGTGAGCATCACTAGAGAGGGTGTTTGGCTACTCCCATATTTTGCGAGCAAGCAGTACATGTTTTGTTTGGGTAGTTGTTGCATGCTTCCGGCTTGACAGTGTAACTATCACTTGACCTTTTCACCTACACCAATGTTATTCTTCAGTACTTTGCTTCCCCACAAATACATATCCATAACAATGCTATGTACTGTTAATACTTCACATTCCCAGATAACCAGCGGTGCTGCTATCAATACGACGTGGCGTGGGGGGGCAGCGTGGAGAATAATAATGAAAAATGTCTTTACCTCTGTGATCTTCTGGCCCTGCGCCGCGCCTCGCTGCTCCTTTGCTCCTGGCACTGCAATCCCCATGCCCAGAGGCTCCCATGCTCCTCACACAATCGCAAAGCTGCTCTCATGCTATTGCGCAGCATGAGAGAAATGTTGGGATTGGGCAGAGCGTGCCAGTTTCATGCTCCAGCAGGGACTGGGAACCTGTGCTACTGAGCTCTGTTGACATCTCCAAGGAACAGCCTAGAGATATGCAAGTGTGCATGTTGGTTTGGCCATCCTAAAACGACCGGCCAAACCGACATGTGCATTTTCAGTGCCTCCCACTTCTCCTCCCCCTGCTGCTGACGCTGCGACGATGGCCTCACCCCACCCTAGACTTCTCAGCAGTGGGGCGAGGCTTCTCTGCCATAATAGAGGAGCCACCCCTGCTGACAACATTTCTTGTCAGCCAGACCTATTGGCATTGGCAATACTTGATCACATATCTAATTTGCTCATGGGGGCAATTTTATTTTGGTGCCCAGGCCTATTTTCTGTCCCAGTTCGACATGTGATAGCTATGGCAGTGACATACACTTTGGTCACTCCTTCCAGTTAACCCGGAGAGTAGAGATCCCATAAACTCTCTCCGCTCTTTGCCACAGGGCTTCAACTTCCTCCTGTGCTCCGAGTGTCACAGCCACCGCCCCCTCATCATCTCCCATTACCCTGCCTGAAAGCAGGCTCAGCTCTACAACTTTCAGGCCGGGCACAGGGGAGCGGGGAGGCTGCAGAGAGCCGCACATCTGAGATCCGCAGAGCTGTTCATCTGCGACGTTACATTAATTCTCAGATACCCACATCGCCTCCACAAGCACTCCCAGGGCCCTGCAGGACCGGATCCGACTGTGTCAATCCGTCGCACGGTGCAGGCGGTGTTTAGATCAGCCAGTCCCGTCCTATGTATTATTTAAGGAGCACGAGACAGGCGGCCGCGCAGGAGCTGGTCTGTCGGTGCAATGAGCATTGTGCTGCTCACGCGGCAGTGTCACGAAAGCCCGGCACTGGCCCTATAGATGCACTGGGCTTGTTTTGAAGACACTATGCCATCTGTAGTGTATATATATTATATATACACACACCGACCTCGTTCTCTCTACGTTGCTACAAACAGCACAGCTCGTAAAAGGGTAGTGTAAGGTCTCCAGACGGTGTCAGAAAGGCCATTAACTCAGTCGACTCTTGACCACAGCTGTGTCGCTGGCATCCCAGGCTTTTGGGCTCCACCGCCCAGCTCCGCCGCTGGCATGGTGCCACTTCACTGTCGGTGTTCACAGTCTTCATTGCTGCCCCCACTAAAGGTGAAAACCTGTTTCTACAGCTGCGTTTAGCAGGGCACCAGCAGTTCCCTACTATTTACCTTGTAGACAATTGCGGGCCCTGGCAGGCACCTCTGCACAGCACTTGTCCAGAGAATGCGAGGGCACCTCTGCACAGCTCATGTACGGAGAATGCGAGGGCACCTCTGCACAGCTCATGTACGGAGAATGCGAGGGCACCTCTACACATCTCATGTCATGAGAATGAAAGGGCACCTCTGCACAGCTCATGTCATGAGAATGCAAGGGCACCTCTGCACAGCTCTTGTCCAGAGAATGCGAGGGCACCTCTGCACAGCACTTGTCCAGAGAATGCGAGGGCACCTCTGCACAGCTCTTGTCCAGAGAATGCGAGGGCACCTCTGCACAGCACTTGTCCAGAGAATGCGAGGGCACCTCTGCACAGCTCATGTACGGAGAATGCAAGGGCACCTCTGCACAGCTCTTGTCCAGAGAATGCGAGGACACCTCTGCACAGCTCTTGTCCAGAGAATGCAAGGGCACTTATGCACAGCTCATGTCCAGAGAGTGCGACGGCACTTCTGCACAGCTTATGTCCAGGGAATGCATGTCCAGAGAATGCAAGGGCACCTTTGCACAGCTCATGTGCAGAGTATGCAAGGCCACCTCTGCACAGCTCATGTCTAGAGAATGCGAGGGCACTTCTGCACAGTTCATGTCCAAAGAATGCAAGGGCACTTCTGCACAGCTCATGTCCAGAGAATGCAAGGGCACCTCTGCACAGCTCATGTCCAGAGAATGCGAAGGCACCTCTGTACAGCTCATGTACGGAGAATGCAAGGGCACCTCTGCACAGCTCTTGTCCAGAGAATGCGAGGGCACCTCTGCACAGCTCTTGTCCAGAGAATGCGAGGGCACCTCTGCACAGCTCATGTACGGAGAATGCAAGGGCACCTCTGCACAGCTCTTGTCCAGAGAATGCGAGGGCACCTCTGCACAGCTCTTGTCCAGAGAATGCGAGGGCACCTCTGCACAGCTCATGTACGGAGAATGCAAGGGCACCTCTGCACAGCTCTTGTCCAGAGAATGCGAGGGCATCTCTGCACAGCTCATGTACGGAGAATGCAAGGGCACCTCTGCACAGCTCTTGTCCAGAGAATGCGAGGGCACCTCTGCACAGCTCTTGTCCAGAGAATGCGAGGGCACCTCTGCACAGCTCATGTACGGAGAATGCTAGGGCACCTCTGCACAGCTCTTGTCCAGAGAATGCGAGGGCACCTCTGCACAGCTCATGTACGGAGAATGCGAGGGCACCTCTGCACAGCTCTTGTCCAGAGAATGCAAGGGCACCTCTGCACAGCTCTTGTCCAGAGAATGCGAGGGCACCTCTGCACAGCTCATGTACGGAGAATGCAAGGGCACCTCTGCACAGCTCTTATCCAGAGAATGCGAGGGCACCTCTGCACATCTCATGTCATGAGAATGCGAGGGCACCTCTGCACAGTTCATGTCCAGAGAGTGCAAGGGCACCTCTGCACAGCTCATGTCTAGAGAATGCAAGGGCACTTCTGCACAGCTCATGTCCAGAGAATGCAAGGGCATGTCTGTGCAGCTCATGTCCAGAGTATGCAAGGGAACCTCTGCACATCTCATGTTATGAGAATGCAAGGGCACGTCTGCACAGCTCATGTCCAGAGTATGCAAGGGAACCTCAGCACATCTCATGTCATGAGAATGCAAGGGCATGTCTGTGCAGCTCATGTCCAGAGAATGCAAGGGAACCTCCGCACATCTCATGTCCAGAGAATGCAAGGGCACCTCTGCACAGCTCATGTCCAGAGGATGCATGTCCAGATAATGCAAGGGCACGTTTGCACAACTCATGTTCAGAGAATGTATGGCCAGAAAATGCAAGGGCACTTCCGTGACGTGACATTCCTTCTCAGATACCCACATCGCCTGCACAAGCACTCCCTGGGCCCTGCAGGGCCGGATCCGACTGTGTCAATCCGACGCACGGTGCAGGCGGTGTTTAGATCAGCCAGTCCCGTCGCATGTATTATTTAAGGAGCACGAGACAGGCGGCCGCGCAGGAGGTGTTCTGTTGGTGCAACGAGCGGGTATTGTGCTGCTCATGCGGCTGTGTCACGAAAGTCGGCACTGGCCCTATAGATGCACTGGGCTTCTTTTGAAGAAACTATGCTATCTGTAGTGCATATATATACCGACCTCTGTCACTCTACGCATTGCTACAAACAGCACAGCTCGAGCGGAGATTGTGCTGCTCATCATCACGTGTCCCCACAGGCAGTCTGTGCTTAATCACTAGTGTGCGTTAACACGCTTTTATAAATGGTGCCGTCTGAATAATTGGGGTCGGTGCTAATGGTGCTAACAAGCAACGACAGAGAAACTGTGTCCTTTTCGCGCCCCCTCATGCGCCTGTCAGTGTATTTGCTCTCCTCACATTTGCTGTACTTCCGGGTCAGCTCGCTCCTGAGACACTGGAGAAGAGCACCGAGCTGAGAGTGAGATCTCCTCGCCTTCCAGGGGTGCACTGAACAGGGGCTACTTGCGATCCACTCATAAAAGTCTTGGCCGATGCTGCAAGACTTGTATTCACAAAGGAGCAACAGAGGGAAAAGAAAGCCTGGTCTCCCTCCACTCATCAAACATCAACACAACCAAACCAGATTTCTAAGGCGCTTTTTATTAACCTTCCAACTTTCATCAACGAGTGTGAATTACTGCCATTTGCTCAGTTGTACTACTCTATTTTATATATATTTTTTAGTAGTCACACTCCATGTAGTCGCCTTTCTTTTTTTAAAAAAAAGCAATTTTTACAGAAGGCAGTCCTTCAATAACAGGGTTTCTTCAAACTAGCCTGATGTAAACCCCACAATCACAAACTGTGAGAAATAATACAAAAAATGTGGAAAGACAAAATGTGGAAAGACAAAATGACCCCTCACGTGCACACCACCAATGGCATAGCTGGTTGGTACTCACCGGTTGTGCCCACTTTTCTCATCATTGGCGGTCATTTTTTTAAAAAGGAAAAAGTTTTCAAACAAAAGATTATACAAATCAAGTGCAGCGAAGTGAAATAGGTCACATCTCTCAATGTAACCAAGTGTGATATTAAAATTGAGAAAACACTCACAAAGCAATCCTTTATTATTTACTGAGTGTTTTTATCAAATTAAAATGAATAGGTTGCTATTCATGCATACCTTTTCAAATGCCAACATGTTTCTTTGCCGCAATAATTTAGGCAAATTCATCAGGGCCAAAAGCACTTTGTCAAATCACCCGTATTGGACACAGCGTTATGGAAGACCTCAGATAGCCAACGTTTTGTATACCAGCTTCACTTTTGAGGTCACCTACAGAACTCCTTTTATGAGTCCTCCTTGCGCAATGACCATATAGTTATTATGTCAATTTCTCGGGGCCTCCCAGAGCATGGAGCGCGTTGTCAGCTGCCGACGGCACCTGTCTCGGTGTAATTGGGTTTGGCCTTGGGTTACTGCAAACCATACGACTGACTCTGCATTGACTACGCTGACCCGGCAAGAGACTGACTCAAACCCTAACCCAATGACGTGGTTTACAAATGCCTGTCTCAGATATCTTGGCCCTATTTGTAGTCAGACACTCTGGCCCTGTCGCAGCCTTTTCACCCGATAATGCAACTTACCCGGCTCTCATCAATGTGTATATGGATCTATTGACCTAGCCTGCACCTGGCACTGCCCTAGCCCTCCTTTCCTACCCAGCCCTCCTTGCCTTCTATCTACCTGGCTCTGCTCAGCAACATTGACCCGGCATGTGACCAGCTGTCACCTAGCCCAGCTGACATCGCACGAGACTGTTTTAGCCCTGCTCCAGCCTCTCAGTCCCTCCCTATGACCCGCTATGCCTCAGCCTTGCCTTGCTGGCGAGACAACATTCGCCACAAGTGGCGCATGGGATATGGATTGTGAGACCGAGAACGAGCAGCTTGTGAAGGTTGTTTAGAGTTATAACCGTGCAACATTTTTTTTGCATAGTACATATAAAGGAACAAAGTATCACACTATAAGGCTCAAAAGAGCCGTTCAATAGCAAAAATAATCAGCTTGGGTGGAAAATGTCCTTTAATTGACAAGGTGTGGGGATAAAAAAACAGTATAATGATGAGAAATGTGTGTGGAATGCCCTCTGTCACTGGTGGGGGAGTGTGTTAACCTCTTCTGACAGAGAGTCTGCGCGCTGCGGCTCTGAGCTGTCCACATACCCGGGTGCTGAATCTGCTCACGTACTCTGTACTCACTACCAGTCTGTACTGGTAAATACAGCCACTAGGTGTCGCCTCTCTAGCTCTTCTGTCCCCCATAAGTGAGCCTTTGTGTTACACATCACCATGGAACTTTAAAGCACGCGGTGTAAGGAGTACAAACGCTGTTTTGCGACTACAAAACTCAAGTTTAAAATAAAAAAAGACACGTCATCTTTTATTGACTGAGGGTTACTGCAGAAACAATACGATAGGCATTTTAAGACGCCTTGTCGAGACAACTCGTTTTCAGTGCAGTCAGAATTGGTAATCAAAATCCACCAAACATTTGTCGGTTAATTATTCTGGTATACGATAATTTTAATAACTTTGTCAATCAATCAATTCTTAATTCTTAATTTCAATGCATCAAAGTTCAAGAATCGCAAGACAACAAACAAATATGCTTTGTCGTTTTGGGGTGATCCGAATGCATGAACTGTTTTGCATAGATTTGTTCTGTCTCTTATCAATGTGCTTACGGACCTGTGATTGCAGTTCGTAGCCTTGTGCTTAAAAATATAGCTTTATGGGGGTAGTGGGCGAGTCCTGGTGAAACAGGTTGCGGCTTTATCCTGATTCTCGAGTCGTATCTGTTGGAATTCTATTTGTGAGGCTCTGCCAAAGATGTGAGCTTTGCATAAACTCCTGATACTTCCTCAAATATTCCATGTAGGAAAGCAAGTTTAGGTGATGTTGATTTGGCATTCATTAGGCCACATTGGCTTTACCTAACTCAATCACCTCTAGTCTTGTTGCGTGTTTAATTCATGAAAACGTCAGGACTTGTAAACAAAAAGACGTATACAAAAGAAAATATGTTTATCTAAACTCTAGGGGCAAAATTATGTTACATAGAATTACCAAAATTCAGGGCCTCATTTTCTATACTTTGGCGTATGGCAGCGCAACAAACCTTCCTGCTGCGCTGCCCTGCGTCAAAATAAAAGTGCAGGAACACGCAGTATTTACAAGATACGGCGCATTCCTGTCTCTCCCCAGCGCTGGTGCACAAACAGCAGGCGCGCACCAACACAGACCTATTTGCTTCATGTTGCAAGGGTGCCTGGGTTGCGGGGATGATTGTCTTTGTGCAGGAAGGGACACCTTCCTGAAGAAAAGCAATCATTGATGCCATTTTCCTCTTTATATGGGTGCTGCAGAATGCAGCATATATAGAGAGGAAAAAACGAGGAGAAATAAATGTATTTTTCCTCATCACGTAACTCCTACGCTTCCTCTGGGTAGACGTAGGATTCTGAAGCAGTCCCAGCTTTACAAAATGTTGTAAATCTGAAAATGTTGCAGGTTCCATGGATGTTGCATGGGAACATCCACAGCAACACCCATGGAATGCCCCTTTCACGCAGAGTGATGTGTAAAAGGGGCCATATTTACAAGGCCATGAAAAGTCACGCAGGGTGACTTTATTTGGCTTTGTAAATATGGTCAAGCCCACTGCGCTGCCGGTGCGCCATAAAAAATGACGTTTCGGTGGCACACTGGGCTTGTAAAGGAGGCCCTCAGTATAGTGTTGCTTTAGCAAGTGTATGTGCTTTGGCTTCAAAAAGCCAATTCAGTATTTGAGCATATTGGACTCATGACTCACTCCTCATTACATTGGTGCATGAGCCAGTGCAATCCAGCCTCACCATCATATGACCTCACCCAGATGTGCTAAACTGCCCATACTATGTGACTCGACATAAGCCAGAGAGGTACTTAATGTCCATTTTTTTGTAATTTGGGACACTTTGTGCATATCTTTTTCTATTGTAAGATTTTTACTAAAATTCAAAGAACTGGATTAATAGTATTTAAGTCTGCTACCCAGATATTTACTGTTTCTTGTGATTTCACAGAGAAATATATTGCCCCAAGGGAGCTCACATGAGATCTCAGAAATACTTTCAGTAAGTTCCTGATTTCCACAATGTAAGAAAGTCATCATTTTTGCCCTGGTCAGCGCCATTTGTTGACTGATACTGGTGGTAACTCACTCTGACTGTGCCCTGGACTTTGCTAACCAGACCCAGAGTCATTGATCTGATGAGATAGGTATATGGAAATTAGGTATAATTATAATTGGCAATGACAGACCCCTTTAAGTCCCTAGTATATATTAAGAGAAGGGGGAATTCAAACTACCCATATGTCCCTAATGTATTACAGGATAGGGGGTTCAGAGGCCCAGTGTATTTCCTTCACTGGAGTTTGCACAACTGTTTTGCCTGCTGTTATTTTTAAATGCAGCCCTGCTTAGCAGACTTTCTTTAAAAGTAAATTATATGAACATTTGACTTTGGAATTGAAGGTACTTCCAAAGTGTTAATCTACCTTATTGTTACATATAAAACACCCCTAAGGGCCTCCCCTAGGTGCCCTAGGGGTAGGGTGGCATGTAACTATAAGCAGAGACTTTATAAAATATGTTTTATATGCCCTGGTGAGGGAACAATTGACAATTTCGTTTTCCCTATTTTAGATAAGTAGTTCCAGAGGCTAACACTGAGGGGCCGATTCTGATCTGGGTCGGAAAGCTCTCTGACCGAGCCGGATCCGGAGTGTTTTCCGACCGAGCCGGAGTCCTGCAGTCCGACCGAGCGAGTACGATGCGGCTGCATGCTGCCGGACTCGGTTTGATCGGACTCCCATAGAAGTCAATGGGAGCCGGTCATACGATGAGTACATGGGCTCCAATTGACTGAATTGGTACATCTCGCACAAGGGCGCCCCCTACAGTGGGTACGCATCGGTGCCATCCGCACCGTACATGCCTGTGTTGGTCTCCCCCTGTGTCCGAGTCGTAAGGCTGCGGGTGACAGGGGGTCCCAGAGGCAAATCCCTGGACGTTTGCGAGCCGGAAACTTCGGCTCACACCGGCTGTCTGACGCGTGCATCGTACGGGCTCGGTCGTAAATCGCATCCATTGCACGTGACGATTCACTTACGGATGAGACGTACGGAGCGGTTCGGACCCGGAAACGACTCAGTCGGTGAATTTCACGTTGCTCGCATCGTACTTGCTCGCTCGTACAGCTGTACGAGTCGGGCAGAAAACACATGCACAGCTCGTACTTTTTCTGGCCGGATTGCGTTCGGTGCCCTTCCGAGCAAGATCAGAATCGGCCCCTGAGTATTTTATTTAAGAATAAAATATTGCTAGGAAGGGGCTAAAAATGTAATTTAAGGGCTTAAAAAATTGAAAATGATAAATCCAACAATCTGCTACTGTTGCATTTATAATAACTAGTAAAGAAAATAAGTTACAGGACTTTCTTTTCTATGAGCCAAAATTCAGCCTTCTAGCAGCCTCTCCGGATCGGTCAGCTCTAACAGGCTTAGCCAAGCTGCCTTGATGAGGTGTAAGTGGCCTGCATAGAGCAGAAGTTACCTGGTGGGGGAGATCTGCAGCTTCAGAGAACTGGCCAAGTCAGGGGCTTGGCAAATCAAACTAGGTTTCAAAGAGAGCTGGACAGTAAGGAATGCCAACCAGGCCTACCCCTCTTCTTGTACCCCCAGCCAGATGGCATGCCCAGGAATAGAATTAGCTGGAGGTCGGTGGAGTGTTCATGGAAAGGAGCCACACCAGTAGGTTGGTTTAGCCTGCTCTTACTCCAAAGGAGAGAACATCTCCATCTTGAATTTTAATGTGCAGTACTTTGTGGGACAAGACTATGCCACACTTTGAGGAAGCTGTCATGCAATTGGGTAGGACCCAGCACCTCGTGGGACAGGGGTACCATCCTGCGTGTTGCCCCAGATCATTGAATAAATATATGAAAGCTGAATAGCAACTGGTATTTGCTGCCAGAAACTACAAGGAGAAGAATAGCTGCTTTGCTGGAACCCTGGTCTGCACCACACAGGGTTGTTTTCTAAAGGACTGCTCCTGTTGCACACTTGGAACTAAAGCCTTGAGGACTTTGCCTTCAAAAAGGATTAAGAAGTGGACTTCCTGAAAGCAACAGGTTAACAGAGCTTCCCTGCCCCATCTCTTTCAAGAAGTCCCCAGCCTGGGGTGCGTTCAAGAGGCTTTTAAGGATTGGGCCAGGTGCATTGTGGGACTTGTAGTCCCAAACTTCGAAGGACCATTCCAGACCTTGTAGCTCCTTGGATTTGTGTTTTGGATACTTTGAACTCCAAAGAGAAACTTCATAAATAAGTGACAGAAGTTTGGAACAACATTTGGGAAAAGCTCCAGAAGTGGACCAACCCGACCCTGGGTGTCAAGCCGCCTACCTTCAACCACCACCCAGCCTGGATTTCCATTTTGTTCTGCTGAGCACTCTAGAGCTCAAGTCTTCCAGGTGTTGACCCGGAGCTCCCGGTGAACCAAGCAGGCAAACCCTCTGTAAATCTGGCCTTACAAAGTGCCTTGCTCGCCGTTGAGAGAAAATCCTCCAGAAAAGTGTCTACGTCTCAGGGTAACATTTTGACTGTGCCCTTACCCTTACCATCATGGTTGGCCTCAAACTTTGACTTTTTCCTGGTCAAGTGCGACCAGATGTCCTAAGTTGGTGCTATATGTTTTTAAACCCTAGAAAGTGGTTCATCTTTAAAAATTCATTTCTCCAGTTCTGAATGTTGTATATTTGTCATTTTTGTGTAATTTTAAAGATAAATACATTTCCTCTTTTTATAAATTGGTGTGGGATATGTATTGTGTGTTTTGTCTTACTTATTTAATGTATGGGTGTTTTAAAATGCTTTACATACCTACCTCCTAAGTTAAGCCTGCCTGCTTGTTGCCAGCTACCAAGGGTCAAGCAAGGGAATAGTTTATTGATACCTTGTCTGGACCTTATATTTATTGGATGGCCTTATTGCTGGTGGTAGGTGCAGACTTACCCCTACTAACAATCCAACTTCCAACACACAATCTTTCTTATTGTCTAACGTATCATTTCAAAACAACATATCCTGTCTATTTTTTTAATGGAAGATCGTGAACATCTCGTAAAATCATTGGCTCCAATTTCTAATATGTCAGTAAAGAATTCTTCCCACTCTCACCATTTTTGTCCCACCTAACTACTACTAGCATATGTCGAGGAAATTGTGCTATTAGAGGATGTCATAAATCCTGGGTATCACTCTCTGAATTTATGGGTACCCATTCTAACATGTGAATTAGTGGGCAATTCTCAAAATGTCTTCTTTCTTACACATTGCCGTACATTTGTATGGCACAAATGCAGAGAAATATAAATGATAATAACACTTGTTCTACTATTCTGTGTTCCCCTATGTCCCTTTTACCCAGGGACCATAGTGCTTTAGATAGATAAGATGATCAATAATTTCATTATCATTATCTTTAGCAAGGCATAAGATGATTCACTTTTCCATTTAGACTTATGAACCTGGGTAGATAAATGGGCTGCTAATCACACAGCAGGGACTCGCTTAGTCTCCCATTCATTTCAGGGGATATGGAACCAACAAAGTGAAAGATAGCTTAGTCGCCTTGTAAGAGGAGATTTCTAACTCAGCATTGGTCTGAAATTATCTAATTTTCTACGATTATTACCCAACCCAGCTCGTGTAATCTCCTTTCATTGATTTGTTTCCCTCACAATACATTCACACCCAAGTCATAAGCACTTTGGGTGAAGTTATTAAAGTTATGTGTTTCACAAACTGCACCTGCTATATCTAGAGACCGCCTCTTTCTGCTTCACCAACAGTTAGGTCCTGATTAGAATATTTCAAACGTAGTAATTCCAGGGACATTCCTCAGCAAGTTATGAAAGGTACAAAATAATACAACTAGTCTCAAATTTGGCAGAGCTTTCCTGACACCACTTGCATCACTAACAAGTACCTTGTCTGGTGTGCTCCTGACTACATTGCTACGGTCTTTCAGCCACACCAATGAATTAGGAGCCTGAGATCTGACTTCCAGAATTGATTGACCTCCCCCCTCTCTAAACAATCCTCCACATACAGGTATATATCCTCTACAATACCCATTCTCTTAATTTGATATTGACTTCTGGAAATGTTAAAAATGTGTGCAGACACACCTTTCCTGTTCAATCTGTGGTGCAAAATCTCGATTTATGCTTCGTAGCTCCGATTGGTTCACTGACAGAATATTGAGGCCATTAACATCCACCTGCATAATTATTGACACAAAAACATCACACAAAATATGTATTGTCTATACTCATAATGTTAATTACAAAAATATTGAACAAAAATATAGATGTCACTAAAATAGTAGTCAAAATATCATTTTTTATATATATAAAACATAAATAACTATTAAATATATTTAAGAGTAACAGTAATATAATAAAAATTACATGTATTTTATTGATTTAAGAATTATTTGACAAAAAACGATAATACATACATTTAACTATATATATATATATATATATATATATATATATGTAGATATATATATACAAACCACCACTGTGACTTGAAAAAACCCCGTGAGTGCTGGTATCCTTCCCGGACTGGGTAGGGTTTTTGGAGCATTGATATATAAAAAACAAAGAATATAGTTTTTTTTTGAATATGTGCAATCTTACAGTATATGCTTTTTAACAGTATTTTAAAATATGTCTCTATACAAAAATGGAATTTTACTGTTATCAATATTCGTGATTGTTTACATATTTATTAAGCACTGTATAATGAAATATTTTTGCGCATTTTGCACCATTTCTTGCACTTTTTTGCACATTTTGCACATTAATATTGTCCTTCTCGCTGCTATTGCACTTATGCACTTTCTTTTTCAGCCATGGTACTGGATTTATCCAGTTAGAGAATTCGTTTTTAAACTTATATTGTTGCTCTATTTTATAATTCCAGGGATTTATCCTGTAATTGTATTGATTGCATGATACAAATATGTAAAAGAATACAAAAAAACATATATGTGAATCAAGACTTACATGTAAACATATTCCTATAATGGAGTTAGCTTACACTAGCGCCCATCGTAAGTCTTTCTACCTTGTCTATTACCATGTGACACGGAACTAGGGGAAGTGGGTGGTACACTCAAAACACACTTAAAAGCGGAAAGTGAAGGGTTAATTTGCATGTGATCAAGGGCTCTTGAGGCCCGAAACGCGTCGTGTGTGGGTTGTGATCTGCAATAAAAACATCTTACCTGAAGTCCAGCGGGGTCCGAGTTTCCTTCTTCGCCGCCGTTGAGTGGAAGTAGCAGGGATTTGAACTTTCCGATATATATATATATATATATATATATATATATATATATATATATATATATATTATCTACTGGCGGTCGCCAGTAGATAGTTATAGTTAGGATCGTGTTTCCATAGGAAATCCGCAACATTCTATTTGGAATAACTTTGGCGCCGATTGACGAATCCTCGCGAAATTTTCAAAATGAAAGTCTCGGGGGGATTCGTCAAGCGGGGGCTGAGAAAATGGGGGGGTCCCAAAACGCGTTTTCCCCATGCATTTTTCCATAGGACCTTTAGTCCAAGCTACAGCCCGAACGGCTGAACAGAATTACTTGAAATTTGGCAGAGAGGTAGTCCTCAGGTCAGGGATGTGCCTTTTGCAGGTCTGGTGTAAATCTGTTCAGTATTTCCTGAGAAAATAGCATTTAAAAGCATATATATATCTGTAAGCGCGCACCGTGCAATTCTGATTGGTTGTTATATCTTAGTAAACATTCGAATCGGTCTAAACCAGGAAGTGTCGGCCGCCATTTTGTCTCTCGCAGTCTGAGGGGGTGAAAAACAAAGGTGGAGAACGAGAAAAGGGGGCAGGGTGGACAGTTCCTGACCCCCTAGCCTTTGTCAGGGGGTCCCAGAAGGACCTCCAAGGGCCAAAATTTCCTTTAATTTTTTTGCGAAAAATCGCGGAGTACGCGTAGCGTGCGCGACGGTAGAAACGAAAAAATTCCACGAACTGCGTACGTTACGCGCACGGTGAAAAACCTTAAAAAAAAAAAAAATACATAACTTAGCATTTAAAAAACCGTACAAATTCACTGAAAAAACCATAGGTTTCACACACGTTATAGTTACGAATTAGCATTTAAAAAACCTTGCATAACTCACGCGACCGCAATCCTCTGCTGATGACGTCAGATAATACATCACTGATGACATATGTGTCTTTCTGAAAAAAAAATATTTGTAATATATGTATAGCTAAAAATTAATGGAAGAAGACATGGGTAAATAAGTGTCTAAATACAGTGATGTAATATCTGACGTCATCAGCAGAGGATTGCGGTCGCGTGAGTTATAGTTGCCTGCACTAACTATAACGGGGGAATTTCAATGGTTTTTCACGAGTGAAATGTCCAGCTAACTATAACATGTGTGAAACCTATGGTTTTTTAAGTGAATTTGCAAGGTTTTTAAATGCTAATTCCTAACTATAACGTGTGTGAAACCTATGGTTTTTTCAGTGAATATATATATATATATATATATATATATATATATATATATAAAATCTATCACAGAACTTCGCCACACAGCATCCATTTGAAAGGATAAGGCCGAGAACGAACCCAAATTGCAGTGTGTAAGTATTTACTTGTTGCAACGCACCTCTTCCACAACGCATTTCAACCTTCAAGAGGTCTTGTTCTTGTATATACATATTCGTTCACCACTCCTCTCTCTCCTTACAGAATCGAGCCGACACTCCAAAGGGTTTTCACTCAGATTATTTTACTGTAGTATGACGATATTTATGCTTTTCGACCGCTTCACGCAGCGTTGTCCACGACACAGATCGCCATTTTTCTCAGCTTTAACTACACATAATCTACGATCCCGTAAATTAATTTCCACCCAAGGCAGTACATTTTGGCAAATATAGGCGCCATTTTGAAACAGGTTCTTCAATGCTAATGCATAAATTCATCAGTAAGGTGTCATTAAAAACAACAGTTTCGAATACATAGATGAATGTACAAACAACAAACATATTTATTTGCACCTAAAAGGGAAAGTTCCCTTTTTAAAATTAAAGTGCAGGTGCCTACTGTTTCTTAGCTGCCCTTTTACATATAGAACATCTACACATGCCTTCACTTTCCCGCCTTGTTATTATAAAGTGCTTGGTGCTTATCCATTTTTATTTTTCTAAATGAAAAAGTTTTATATATATGTATTCAATTTAAAAATATTAGTAAGCCACTCATTTTAATTTACACAATAATTTAATATAGTTCTGTATGACAATATAACAAAAAACAATATATATGTATATGTATGTATATATATATATATATATATACATATTTATACTCAATTACATAATTTCTTTGTTTTTTAACTTAACAATTTATTTACATACAAAAATAAACAATATAAACAGTTACATTTATAAAAAAATATTTTACATTTAGAAAATATTTCTAATTAAAGATATTAACATTTTAACTAAAAAAACATAATAATGTACATTTTATTAATAAAACCCTAACTATAAAATTCACAAATAAAACATACAGTATAGCCACTTCAATTTACAAAACAGTACAAAAAAGTCAGGAAAACTACAAATTACTATTCCAACTAAAATTAATGCAACAGTAGGGAAAGCATTGAATTTCATAGGGGTAAAATGTACTATTCCCACTCCACTCAGTGCAACAGTAGGGAAAGTGTTGGGTTGCAAAGGGGTAAAATCTACTATCCCCACTAAAGTCAGTGCAACAGTAGGGAAAGTGTAGGATTTCAGAGGGGTAAAACTTACTATCCCCACTCCAATCGGTGCAACAGTAGGGAAAATGTTCAATTGCGGAGTGGTAAAATTTACTATTCACACTCCAGTCAGTGCAACAGTAAAGAAAGCATTGGGTTGCAGAGGAGTAACGTTTACTTTTCACTCCAGTCAATGCAATAGTAGGGAAAGTTGTGGATTGTGGAGGAGTAAAATTAACTATTCCCACTCCAGTCAGTGCAACAGTAGGGAAAAGGTTGGATTGCGGAGGGGTAAAATTTACAATTCCCACTCCAGTAACTCTCTGCAACATTAAATACACAGTAGTTCACTTGAACAAATTTAAAACATTTAAAAACATTATTTTCATAATTAAATAGAAAAATTCTATATATAATTTCAGTTTAAAAATCAACAACTTACATATTTATTGCAATCTTTATTACATATTATAAATTAATACAAATATTATAATAATATTTAAAATATCAAACTATGGGTCTCATTGCGATAGCGGTGAGACCGCCACTGTCAGCCCATCAGTGGCAGTCCCACCGCCATTGGACGCTGCATTACAGCCAGCCTTATTATGATGGCGGGCGGCTCGCTGGTGGTCGGATAGGCTGACCACCATGGATCTGATAGGCTCAAAGATCCCGATGCACTGTCAGACGGAGTGTAATGCCTACAATGGTGGCTGTGCCTGCTCAAGCACCACCGAAGGTATTACAATGTCAGTTTCCACTAGCTGTTTCCTGGCGGTTTACCCGCCATGAAAAGGGTGTCAGAAAGGGACATTGGGGGCCTGGCCCTCCGACATGAGCCCTCAGGGGCACTTATGGAGCCCCCTACATATCCCTGCACCATGTGGCAGGAACCTCATGGTGCCTGCCACATACTGCAGGGATATGTACAGAGTGTATCTTTTGTACTGCAGCATTTGCTGCAGCCCGCAGCACACGCCGCAATGCAAAAGATAAACATTGTGACTGCCTTGAAGACGCATTGTGATACCGGTTGCGGGACCACCAACAGCTAGTCAGGCGGCCCCGTTTCCCAAGGGATGGCAGTCGGACATCAGTCTGACCGCCATCCTAATCAGGCCCCTATATTCCCAAAGTAGTAATAACAAATAAATACTATCTTTTTCAAATAAAAACGCACAACACAATTAACATATATAATCCAATAACACAATTTTCTAACTTTCTATCCTATATCTATACAAAATACGCAACAAATACCTAACATATATTCATTAAAATATACTATTTAAACTTATACATAAATATTTATCAATTAAAATATTATTAATAATTACCTACTAGTAAATTAATTATATTTGATTACCTTCCCGCTCTGTATCCTTAGAAAACCCACACCTAATATATATTTTTAAAAAATGTTACTTCCATATTGACATAATTAATTATCAATTAAACAATTAGTAATAATGAATGAATAACAAATTTAATAGATGTAATTAACTCCCCGCCCTTTACCCCTACAAATTCAACTGACACCTAATATATAACAAACAATATCTTGATTACACAATTAAAAAAATTAACAATTAAATGTATGTATTGACATTAATTAAATACTATAATTAACTTTTTGCACACCGTTTACCCATAGAAAAACAACAAAATATAAAAAAAATGTACATAAATTACATAATTATCAATTAATTCAGTAATTATATTAATAAATAATAATTATTATAATAAATTTGCTTCCCGCCCTATACCCCTACAAAACCAACAACCTACACCTAAAACTTAAATTTAAAAAAGTAATTATACAATTAACATTAATAACCATCAATTAAATAATTAATATTATTTAAAAGTGATGTATTACTTCATTATAATTTATACCTTAAGTTATTTACAACTCGACATTTCTGTAGGTCGATATTTAAATTTCGATATTTTGTCTGAATACCACTCCGATCATGGCCTCCAATATATCCTGCCTCCATTACGGTACTGCAAGTTCATTGTTGAAGACAAAAAGTACATCCTGAGCTTCCATACTCTAGCGGTTGTAATCCTCCAAGTGTTGTGTGACAGAAAAGGTCCTCAGTAAATCCGTAAACTGTTAATTGTTACTTTCATTCCTTTTGTACAGGTCTTCGTTGACAACACTTTTGCCAGAAGGATTTTACTGTGTAACAAAAGTTGTTCCATGTCAGCAATTGCTCCTCCTGAAGTCAGTAGATCATTATCCCTAAATTGGACTGCCATGAGACGTGGTGGCCCTGCCTTTTGGAAAGATCCTGTTATCTTCAGCTGCAAAATGGATCCTTATTATGGGACAGCATAGAGGATGTATATGATCAGAGTAACTACTTTTTCTGGACTGATGCAGTAGATCCGCCTAACAGAAAGTTGTATATGGACTAGGCAGCTGAGGATAGAACTACCAACCATACTCCATGCATTCTTATAAATATATTGGGCTCACTTATTTACAGTTTGGCCATCAGGGTACTCTCCCAAAACATGGCGTATATCTCGTCAACCATATTCAAGTGGTATAGCCTATAATGTGCTTATAATATGGCAGAGGAAGCATGTGCAAAGTTTGTGACGAAGAACCCCATCTGCCAAACCCTAAATATTGCCTCAAAGTCTTCAAAAGAATCTGCAGGTTTTTAAAAGCCTCAATATCATATTCTCTTTTAGCAAGGTCATCTTCATTGTGTCACTTTGGTTAATTAAGTGGTATTATAGCTATTTGTCTATATTGTGTGCTGCTAGATATATATCAACAGCAGCTGACACACTAGTGGATTTTGAGTGTCTGTCAAATAGTAGCTGCGCACTTGTGCCCCGCGGGTATTGTAGAAGTTGTTGTCAGTAGACATCCAATCAATGCAGCTAATCATTTTTTAAATGTGTTAGTATACATCAATTTTCATTGATTTCTGTTCTGAGGCACCTGATCTTTTGTGTGCGATTAATGACAAATTCTATCGCACCTTCCAGACAAATATCTACAGATAATGAACAGTTGTGTCTGGAACACCTGCAGCTGAAAACACTCATTGTAAGTGACATTTGATTATATACATGGTCTGGACTGGCAGGAATTGTTAACAGAATTTCAGAAACATTAGTCTTGAAACATTGTTCTTTACCTCGATTTCTCTGCATCCCTCCAGGCCTGATGATGTGACAGCCAGATATCACGATAAGGAAGATGTGTACCATGGCAGCATAGGAGCTGAGAATGGGGACAACCTCTGTTGTACATGTCCTCACCACCACCCTATCGTGGCATTACCACCACAAGGGTTAAAGATCACACACTGGTTAAAGGTCAAGTGAGGATGTCACTTAAGAGTTTTGAGCTACTGTGTTTCCCATGCACATTTCTTTTCATGATATGGAAATGTCACTATTGTTTTCATTTGAGTACATCTAAGTACAGGAGGAGAAGACGAAATTTAGGGGTTTATTTGCCGCGGTTGGACCTGGAAGCATGGGTTTTAATCCTGCATTCAGTGCAAATTGTACACATGCTACATGTAATGTAATTCTATAATGCAAATGTATATCACCATCCTTACTATACACAGTCTCAGTTTGTCTCCTAAACCTTCTTGTACAGAACTCTGATTTTGCTCATGTAGTGTATGCTGTAGAACTATCCGGACATACAGACACATACCCATATTTGTCTTTACAAGCACATCAGTGGACACAATGGTCTTAGTATATGTTTAAGCTTTGGGACAGATGCCTCAAGTTACAACTGGCTTACCAGTTTCCTAATATTTTAGCACGACTGACCATGAAAGTTATTGCGTTCAAATATGGTAACGTCTAGCTGTAAGGGTCTGTGGAAACAGCAATCAAAGCACAGTGCAGTAATCTTATCATAATAGGCATGTTTTCGCTCATGGCACTACTTGAATTGCCTGTTGGAGGTGGATAATATTGTCAAATATTATTACCCTTTGTATCAAACTGGGAGGAATGACAGGCGGCCAGGGACAGGATGTAACCAATTTAAATGGTTGTTCTTTGCATCAAGAGTATCATTAAGCCATGCATTCGGCACTTAACTTCTAATACCTTCTTTTTATACCCTTACTTGTTAATATCTCGGTAACATTGTAAGAACAAAGTTACAATAAAATACGTCTCAGAGGAAGCGCAGGGGAACTTCTCTTCCTTACATGGTATTTAGATGGTTGGTATCGTCCTTAAACTGGAGTATTCTGACACCATATTAACAACCGCATTAAAATGACGTGTCTTTTTACGTGTATTAATCTAGTTTAAGGACGATACCAATCATCTAAATACCATGCAAGGAACACAAGTTCCCCCGCGCTACCTTTGAAACTTATTTTATTGTACATGTAAAAAGCCACTTCATTTTAATGCGGTTGTTAATATGGTGTCAGAATACTTACCATACTGTTTTTTAAGTTTTATATTTTGCTTGAGACACAGACAGACAAAAGCAGATACATTAATAAAGATGTCTCTACCGGGGACAGAAAGACAAAGCAAAGCAATGAAATTCACGAAGGTGCCTCTGTAGTTTTTATTCCTTTTGGAACTTGAAATGTTTGAAGAACATCCTTGCACTCAGTCTGGTGATCAGTTGCATAGTATTTTTAGGAATAACTTACTATTAAGAGGTTTGTAATGTATCGTGCAGGGAAGCCCTATTTTGTCCAAAGAAGTGTTGACCTTTTTTGCGTGTTCCAGTTTTTTGGGCGATTTGTTTTTTGTTTGGTGTCTGGTCATGTTGAAAGGTTTAGAATAGTCTCTGGTAGTTTCATTACCTTTAGAGCAAGCAGTATTCTAATTATATTCTGCCTTTTACAGTTATCTTTTTGAACCCCATTGTTGCAATTTTTGAAACAATCAAGTCACCAATTCTTCTTTACTATAATCATGAACCTACTCTTTACTACCTTTTTACAACAGTTCTACTTGTCAAAAATCAAGGCCCACAATATTTTAGCAACTGAGTTCAGACTGTATTCATCCTACCTTCCCACTACCTCAAAGTAGAGATGAATTGTCAGATAAAACATGGTTGGCATCCACGTCTTGTGTTTGAAGGTAGTGGTCTGAAGTGGTCTGAAGTGGCCCATGTGAAAAAATGGCCTGATCTCTGGGGTAATTATCATCTTCAAGGGCCTTTAATATACCTCCTCTGCTAGGAAAATTCCAGGCAATATATTTAATATGCAGCTGTCCTTATTTGCTGCTGCTCCATTCCACAGGAAGCTTGAAAACGTGTTTATACTGTTGTAGGTTAACAGACTTGAAAGTGGGTATTTGTGAGTCTGCATGATATCAAGGCCCAGACAATCGCAGAAAGACATACACGGACAGAAATGAATATATTCCTCCACACCTCATTTCAGAGTAGCACAGACGTTTTTACCAAGTGCTGTCTGCATATGTAAGAATTTAAACAAAATAATACCTTTATAAACAGCCCTACATGCCAGGCTAAGGACAAGGGTCAGGTGTACAAGGAGCTGGTCGTAAAAACCTGATCACTATTTATGACCAGTAATTTGGGGACCAATGAATAATATCATGAACTGACCTATGCATTAATAGGTTGGTTCATAAAATTATGAATTAGAGTGGGTCACAATTCAACCTATTCCTAAGTATTAAAGACGTATGTCACAGATCACAGCTCATTCTGATTGGAGGCCATCACAGAGATTGTTGCTTGCTAAGGGCAGCATACTACCATGTCTGTGATTACCACTCAATAAAGAAAACTTTTTTTAAAAAACTGCAGCCCGTTTTCCTTAGAGCAAATGGAACTGTGTTTATGTACACCTCAAAAAAAAAATACATTTTAGTTTTTTCTTTTTTAAAGAGTGTTTCAGATTTGTCAGTGGTCTCCTGGAGCACAGCTAATCCAAACAAACTTTTTTTTAAGATTCACAAAGGGAAAGAAATTCTAAGGGGACCTCTTCCCTTTTGTGAATAAATTAAACATCCCTACTCATGTCTGTAATTTTTCAATGCTTTGCGACCAGATTAAGGTATAAAACTATTGCTACATCACATACCGATTTGCAATTTGGAACGGATGCCTACTAAAACCCTCTTCCACATTGCTAATTGGCATCCATTCATAAAGCCTTTTTAAAAGTTGAAAAGGTTTACTGACTTCCAATATGGCAATAGTACATAAAAAATTCATTTGATTGCTCTCAAACAATGACTGCAAGTGTTTGCAACTGTGAAAATGCTTATTATATCTGGCCAATACTTCCTTCTTAGTAAAATTGTGTTTTTCATTGAGGTGAAAGGGTGTAGCCTGTTAAACATACGCACGCACCAAGTCAGAAAAATCCATCACAGTGGAGACTAACCCTGGGCGTAGTTTGCGTAGTAGCGCTACGCGTAGCTGCGCGAAGTGCACTTCGCACTACGCGAGCTATGCGTAGCTGTGCAAACTGCGTAGTGCACTGTGCAAAATGCTGTTTGCGATGCTTGCACAGTGCCGGATGCTTGTCTGCACTGTGCAAGCTTCGCAAACAGCATCTTGCACAGTGCAAGCGGTCGTTTTCTGCCGCTCGAGTAGATTTCTACTCGAGCTGCAGCTTTCTCAACGCGGAATGGTAGTTTCTCATCGCGAGCGGCCGCGAGCATACGCGACCACTCACAATGAGAAACATGACCTCCCCGCGTTGAGAATCTCGCCGGGAGGTTTATTTTCCACGCTCACGATCGGCAACTTGATGTTGCTGATCGCGAACGAGGAAAAAGTCTTGCCGGAATGTCATTTTGCTCGCTCGCGGTCGACAACTTGACGTTGAGGACCGCGAGCAAGCAAAAAATGACCGCGTTGCTACGCTACGCGTGTTTGCACTGTGCTACGTGCAATTCGCGTAGTGCGAAGTAGCGCAAACTACGCAAGCATAGCGTAGTGCTTCGCCCAGGGTTAGTGGAGACCAGATATGGTGCTACACACAAAAAAGTGTTTCCTGAAATCATTTGTCAAGTAGGATCCTTATGGTTGTGTTTGGAGTTAATCAGTTGACCTAGTGACTTCATGACCACATGATTGGGCGAAATTAATCATTTAGCTTGGTGGGGTGTGGATTGAAGATGATAGGGGCATGCAGGTTGTTGATATAGTGAGAAGACGTAAGGTCGGATTCAGGGGAATATTCTCAAGGAGTTATCGCCGTATTAGTGGCACTTTTCTGGCGATAATGCGGCGATAATTTTAGCGTCCTATTACCAAGCTGTTGCTAACAGCCTTTGGCTACAGTTTATAGGCGAAAGTTGTAAAGATCGCTACTTCTGTTAGCGATAATTATATGCAGGAGAGGCGTTCCCGTGCAAAAACGCCCGCAAACCCCACTACTCCATATTCAGAAGGGGATCTTTGAAGTTCTGAAGTTACTTAAGACCAGAAAATAGCTGGTCTTTAAAATGGGGATAATGCTTGGGGCCACATCTCAGCATGTATTGGTGCTGGACAGCGCTGCAAGCAATGTTGCAGTGCTGTACTGCAACAAAACTACAGTGCGGGAATGCGCACCATCAATATTATAGTACGCATTCCTCTGCCCCATTCATGAAAAGTGTTGCAGCGATGCAACAAGACAGCGTTGCAACACTTCTCACTACTCCCTTCTTGCGACAGAATGTATGCACTGTATTCACTGGACAGTGCTCAATGACGCAAGTAATGACAGATATGTCAGGAATCCTGATGTATCTCTCTGCGCTAAAGTCACACATTGCTGCAGTCGTGTCACAACCATGATGCAACTCCAGCAATGCATGAGGCCAGCCTATCTCTGTGGCACTGCATCACCCTCATGCCTGCCATCAGGCAGGCTGAAGGTACTGACACAGTGCCGTTCATGAGGGGTGCCAGAATGTCAGTGCTACTGGAGATCTATCGGTGGTGGTTGCGTGCTGCGGTGTCATGGTTTGGGAGCATTGATGGAGTGTTGTTGTTGTGGTGGGAGTGGACGAAATGCTCTTCGGTGGCCATGATCCAGCTGCGACGGGGTGCGATGATGGCGGTGGCGTCCAGTGGGCAAGGTGAAGATGTGATGTTACCAATGATGGTCGGTCCAGGAGAGTCCGGTGTTGTGGCTGTAGTTGGATTTCCTGCTGACGGAGGTGACCTCCTCGACCGTGTGTCCTGCTATGTGGCTTGTTGAGGTGACTTGCTGCTTGCATCTGATGTAGGGGACCTTCTCCAGGAGGGGGTGGTGTCCTGGTCACTGGGGTTGTCCAGGTGGAACTTGAATTCACCAAGTAGGATGTCGTCGATGGGTGGGAGACCCTGGGGTGAAATGAGGTCTACAATTATATTGGAGAATGGGGGGCCATGGCCCTGGGGGCCTGCATGTGAGGGTGCAGCAGAGGATGTGCTAGGGCTTGGTCCGGATCTGGAAGTTGAGGTGGTCCATGGTTACCCTTCGGTCATTTGAGTGCATGGACAGTCGGATTGTGCTTCTGTAGGTGATGGCAATGCCTCCTCCTTGATGGTCGGGGTGCTCCTTGCGGGTGATACTGCACCCGTCAGTGATGGCGATGTCCAGTCTGTTGCAGAGGTTGGTCCTGGCAGGTGAGGTGGCGTCAAGGGTTGATGGTGAGGAGGCTGCTGGCGTTGTAGTGGTGGAGTGTCCAAGAAGAAGGCTCCTTGGTGCAGAGCGTGGTCCAGGGGCAGACAGACGCAAATGGCGTAGCCTATGGGTTGCCTTTGACACAGGAGACGGTGCATCGTCAACAACGCAAATCCGACAACGCAGGTGCCTTTACATCGCATTTGCCTTCAAAACAATAGACCCAAATACCTCAATGACAGAATCAACTTCCACGTACCCAAAAGAAAGAAACCTCCGATCTGCCAACCTTGCACTGGTTGAAACCCCGTGCATCCACAGAGCCTGAGTAGGCAGAAGATCCTTCTCCCACATTGCGGCCAAGACCTGGACCAAGCTACATGCAAACATCAGACGGACCTCCTCCCTGAACACCTTCAGGAAGACCCTCAAGACATGGCTCTTCGGCTAACAGATCTGCAAACTCCCCCCTCTGCGCCTTGAGACCCTCATGGGTGAGTAGCGCACTTACAAATCCCCTGATTGATTGGTTGATTGAGTCATCTTTGTGTGATGATTGTTCTTCTTCTGCACTGCTTGGGGCAGTAGGGCAACGCTCTTCCACCGTTGCAGAAGTGCCGCCACTGGGGATACATCATCTTTATGTGATAGGCCTGAGCGACTCGTCCCCCGGCCCTCCTGCGCTATGTGTCCCACCTTCTCCTTACCTGTACATTGACACTGTGGTGCAATCCCCTGCACTCTCTCCAAATCTGTGACTCAGCCAGCAGGAGCCTCAGCCAGGTGTGATTTCAGTGGGCTGGATACAGCAGTCACTGCCTAGTCCGCTGGTGAACCTCCCGATGCAGTTGATGCAGCAGGACCCCCTTAGCTGTGAAGTTGCAGTGCTCACCCCCACACAAGTTTGGCATAGCACAGGGGCATCACCCTCAACAGCATACGGTCAGTCCAACATCATGGGGCCTGTGATGCAGGGAGATGGCACACACCGTTGGGAATCCCCTTCGTGCACCCCGGTGTAGTGGTGAATCGTAGTATGCGATGCGGACCTCACTACATTGGTGCGCTGGAGCGCCTCTACCATTAACATCTCCAAGGGTCACAAGGCGGTCTTCTCACACAGGTCAGCAATGTGTCTCCATGCGACCTGCCAGACTTCACCACCAGGTACGGGCGATCGTCGCGCCTCAATGTCTTCTGCCATGGCTCATCGACTCCACAGCTCCTCCACATCCCACTCCAGGCTCCAGATGCAGGTCCAGCAAGGCATCCAGGCTCCAGACGCAGGTCCAGCGAGGCATCCAGGTCTCAGTTGCAGGTCCAGCAAGGCATCCAGGCTCCAGAAGCAGGTCCAGCGAGGCATCCAGGCCCCTGGTGCAAGTCCAGCAAGGTATCCAGGCTCCAGATGCAGGTCCAGGAGAGCATCCAGGCTCCAGACGCAGGTCCAGCAAGGCATCCAGGCTCCAGACACAGGTCCAGTGAGGGATCCAGGCTCCAGACGCAGGTCCAGCAAGGCATCCAGGCTCCAGGCACAGGTCCAGCGAGGCATCCAGGCTCCAGGCGCAGGTCCAGCGAGGCATCAAGTCTCTCATCCTGGTCATCCTGGATGTTGGCTGGCTTGTAGGGTTGTTGATGTGTGCTGCACTTGGTCCTGGCTGCTCCATTCTGCATTTTATTGTTTTTTGTGCCTATTTTATATTAGAGGTTTACTGACACTCTGTTTTTTGCATTAGAGGCAAAAAAACTTGCGTTGGGCTGACTAACATGAGTTTTTTGCCGCTAATGGGCCTATCGGTGGTTATCGCCCGCTAACGCCGGTTTTCCTATCGCTATCGCGCTGATGTTAGCAGCAATTTTTGCTGGCGTTCCCTGTTACTATTGCCATGTAGCGGTAGCTTGTGAATACACCGCTAACATGGCGATAGTTTTCATGGTTAGGCGGCGGTCAAAAAACTGCCGCTAACTGGCGTTTGCGATAGGTATTGCCGGTCCTTGAGAATATCCCCCTCAGTTTTTTTTGTTTTTTTTTATGTCTGGCATAAAGACTGCTGAAGCTCTCTTACTATCCTCTTTTTATCCAAAACGCATAATGAAAATACTTACGAATGAATATGCTTAGATTGGCTTTCTGTCAGCCCTCTACATCCACTGGTCTGTTCAAATGCCAGTCTAAAATTTTAAAATAATATTTTATTTGTTTGCATTAAGCACAAAACTGTCAAACAAGTGACTAATGTTACCCATACTTCCCTTCTGCCTCCCTACCTTTTCTCTCACACAGAGTCGCATTACATTTGTTGTAAATTGTGGCAAGGTATATCTTGATTTGTTTGCAGAGCTTTCTTCTTTGGCTTATTGTCCGTGGATTAATCACAGATTTGTCTCCTCATAGATCTGACTTTCACTTGACTCCAGTCTCTTTCTCTCATTCTCTAGCCCCCTGTGCCTCTAGCCCTCCATGGACCACCCGTCCCATATTTTTTAAAGTTTCTTGCAGCATTCTCTACCCTTGTATATCATTTGTTCTCTAATACAACAGCTGTTCAACTCTTGGTCCCAGTCACTCAGTTTCAGGTTTGTACTGTTACCCCATTTGAGTGTGGCTTCTCTTTTTGCCAGTATGTAGCCCAAATTGATCAGTAGCTTCCTATATAAGGTTGCATCTAATTCTCTCCATATTCCCAGAGGTTCCATGCGGTGCCTGCACCTCTATATGTATTCCAGTGGCATCTTCTAACCTTTGTGTTACTCACTCCCAGAAAGCCTGAATTTTTGTTCGGGCACTCCCATAATGTGTTGAGGAAGGTACCCCTCTGACCACAGGTGCGAAGGCACATCTCACCACTGGTTCTGCCTATTTTATGCAGGAGGACTCTGGTGTAGTAAATATTCTCAATTGGATCAGTTGATATCGAGCTGCATTTTTACCCTTTATTATGTTTACACTTTTAATGTCTGTTTCATATGTTTGAAAGAAAAGACATTGAAACTGGGAAATAATGTTTTCTTCAAGAATGCTTTACAGCAATGTAACTTCCAGGTTATGGATTCATTTATCTTGTCTTGTTAACTTCTTGCTCCACTCTTATCCCAGTTCCCACTCCTGCAAGGCCAACCCCTTCAACTAACACTCATTTTGCACCATCTCCTGTCTATCCCGCACTCTTCTTGTTTCTGCTTCACTTTAGTGCTCCTTCTTTAGTCTCTTCACGTGTCCACCCCTCTCTTTTGCTGTCCCTTTATTCCACTAAATATAGAGTATGTGAAAATCAACTTTCATGAATTTCCCAACATAGACACTATTTGTTTAAGAATGGCAAGTAATAAGATGCATTACTTTCTTCCATATAATTGTGTTGCCATGATCTTTAAATGACGAAGAACTATTTGAATTTTTTCTGCAAAACAGAGCACACCTGCTCTCGCAAATGCTGTGTGCAACACCCGGCAGTAGAGGTGGCAGATATCTTTTAATATCTCATTTAGGCAGTAGGAACGCGTTGAGGTGTTTGAAACTGCGGAGTGTGCGCCTCAGATGATTTGACTTGATGGCTTCCATCTTGTCCTCTACAGACTGGCAATAATGAAATCAAGAAGTGGCCATCTCATTCTGCTTGGGGTCCTCCTGTCGGCCGCTTGGGGATGGATGGACTCAGACAGCAACAGACGCTTCACTTCAGCTGCGGGGAACTTACAGACACAGGTAATGCTGACATTTTTCTCTGTATTGCTTTTTTTTATTATATTTTTTTACCTTTTTACGCTTTGCCTTTTTTCTCAAGCACGGGTGGGGTAGAAGACAGAGAATCACATTCGAGTGCAGCTAAATTACGCATTAATACAATGCAAATGATAGTAAGAATGAATTGAACACAATATGTTCTTTGTCAAATTTTTCTGCTTCATTAGCCAGGCCAATGGAATAGTTTGATACATCTTGTAGAACAGCAATCCAAACTCAAAGGGACATTTAATTAAATAATAAAAATGCAGCTCAACCAAATGTATTTCTCAAGGCACATTTGAGACATAAAAACAATATTTATATCTAAGATATTCAGTGTCCTGTACTTTTTATGCCTCAGAATCTTGTGCCTATTAGAACTTTAAAAAAAAGTATTTTTATTGACTGTGGATTCAAATAAAATAGCACAGCTCTGAGCTGAATTGCACAAACGAAAGATGTAGGGAGAAAGAAAATGAACAGACCATGGGGCATATTTACTAGAACATGGCAGAGCGCAGTGTTACGCTAAAATTGGTAACGCTGCACTCCATCAGTTTCAAAACGCAGGGAAGCGCTGTGTTTACAAGAATGCAGTGTACGCCTGCGTTTCCCCTAGTGCTGGTGCTAAAGAAGCTGCCTAGCGCCAGCACAGGCACCCATGTGCCATGCTGCAAGGGTGCCTGCGCTGCAGGGGGGATTGCTTATGTGCAGGAAGGGACACCTTCCTGCACATACACAATCTTATCAGGCGATTTTCTATTTCTATGCAGCACATATGGAAAGAGCAAAATAATGAAACATTTCTCATTGCACCACCTGCTTAAAACCAGGTATACCTTGGTGCAACCCCATGCCTTGTTAATATGGAGCAGCGCAAAAAACGTATAGGTGTGGCGGCGGAACGCCTACTGCAACACCCATTGCACGCCCCTTTTACGCTAAGTGCTGCATGAATAGGGGCATTATTTACAAGGCGGTGTTTAATCACATTAAGAGACTTAATGCCACATTGTAAATAGGGCAAAGGACTTAACGCCACCAGAGGGTTGGAAAAATTGACGTTTTGGTGGACTTAACTCCTTGTAAATATGCCCCCAAGAGACTAAGGGGATCATTTGCAAGCCCCTTGCATCACCAGTACATCACTTTTTATCACATAAAACGTGACGCACCAGCAGCGCAAGGGGCTTGTAAATACGCCCTGAAACTTACAGCTCGTGTAAATATCCAATCAATGCAGCTTATCCATTTTCATTAGTGCAGCCAGTGCAATGCCACAAGGACCAAGGGTGATGAGGCTCCAGCCTCTCCACAACCAGATCTATAACTGTCTCTACTACCCAGAGAGAAAGCACAAAGGCTCATGTACCCACTTGAGTTAGAGCCCATGTAACCCTTCCTGTCACACTGTCAGCAGTAGATTAGGCCATCACCTCATGTGGCAAGGGATCGCCGAGAGGTAACACCACCTTGGGGACAAATAATATTCTACCTTTTCCCCAGGTGGTTTTACCTTCCGGTCCTAGGACCAGCCCTATTCAGGTATCAGTACATGCCCCCCTACTCAGTTGGAAGGCCTGTGCTGCTGCCTGTGGGGCAATTACAGTCCTGGGGGGGGGGCGGGAGGCACACCCCTGCCCGCTGCTGCAGTCAGCCCCGCCCAAGAGCCGCAGGTCAGAAAGAGCGATAGCATGCGTTTAAATTATACCAAATTATTTTTAAAAATGATCTTTTCACATGTCCTGTGCGCCATCATTTGGAATGCGGAACCTCTATCCGAAGCACACATTTCAGTCTAGCTGCGATTTTTGAAGGATTCACACTGTGAATTGAGACGAAAATATTGTTTTGTGTTCAATTTCAGATTTACCAGGGCCTTCAAATTAAGGGCTTACTTTCGAGGGCGAGCTCTTGAGACATCTGGGAAGAGTGAATGGCTCATTTGTCTTGTACAATAAATATTTAAAATCTGGGGCTAAGCATAATTTGAAGTAAAATGTTGCAAAGTTTGTAACTTCAAATGCTATCAATTTTCCTGTTCGCATACCTCAAAATCTAAGAAACACCTAGAATGTTAACAAACTCTGTATCTCATCCTTCTATTCCACAATGCACGAACAGCAGATGGACTGATGGCTCACACTGTAGCAGTTGGGAGTACCACCAGTTTCCATTTGGCTAAACAAAAGCTGCACTTTAAGTATTGATTCCTGGTTGTGTCTTGTTCCTGCGACACACCGATATTTCTCAAAATGTAGCAAGTCTGCAGACTCACCTGGCAACACCGATCTTTAAATATGTTAAGTAGATTTCCTAAAATAGCGCCTTTATTAAACCCATAGTAGCTGTTCGTGCTTGTGCAGAACTATGGTTTATGTGGTACAGACAGAGCAATAGGGCTCAGGGGCAGCACTGCAGATGCTACTCAAGTGTTTACAGACCTCAATAATTGGATCCCTGTCCTTTTTGTGTTGCTTTATAATTGGTGCTCAAAATGTGCTAGTTCTAGAAAATACCTACATAGTTTCTGTCCCCAAATCATTGCAGTTATTATATAAAGCTGAAGTACGACTGTTTCCCTGTGCAGCTTATAAAATAGTCACAGTGAAGCATGCAAGTCATAATTTTCAGGGTAAAGTTCTCCCGTTTGGTTAATGTTTTATCATCATACAATTTGAGCCACGAGTGATTTTTTTTATTTACTCAAGTTTTGTTTATTTAGTTTTACACCAAAGGGGGTAACAACAGTACAACTTGGGTGTCCACGAGTGTTTTAACATGTCAGACTGAGGGAAGGCGTGCTTTTGTGGCAGTCAGTAGGTAAAATGGTGCCTGAAGTGTAGACCACCATGTTACTTCCTTCAGAAAAATTGCCCCAGGGCTCAGAATGCTGAAACAACTCTAAAAATCCATCCTAAATCCGCTAAAAAACACAAAACTTTGAAGCCTTAAAATCCAAACTGCTGGAGGAAAACCTCATTCCGGTTCACACAAACAGCTGACCCTCCCGTATACTGGAGCCACTGCACAAAGCCATATTCATTATTATAGACATTTTCAGACCATACGGAAAGGCACAAACAGGAATAGACTTGCGGCCCGACTTAAAATTTGGCGGACAAGTCCTCCTTCAAAAGTGTGTCCAATGCAATCCATCAGCCACATTCCAAGTGCATTATATCCTAATGCACGTGCAGTACACTGGACTAGATACCTGTTACGTTTGTGATGGAGTACCCATCTGCCAAACTCTAAATCTGACCCTTAATCTTTAGTTATCCAACATTATGAAACAACTTAAAAACACTTCCACAATTTAGAATCTGTTAGCCGCAAAACTCCATCCCTTGCCTTGTCAATTGTCCTCTAAACATGTTGGATCCACGTGCCACAAACCCATTTTCTGTATACAAAAGAGTACAGCCCCGGTCAAGCACTGGGATCTCTCAACAACCTATGGTAAATCTTGAAAATAGTTCGAAATTTCACTGTTCCTTAGTGTTTCACATCAATTGTACCTTCATCCCGAGATCTTCGCATTCACTGGGCTCTTTTTTTTCATTAAAAAGAATCAAGCTAATTTTCCCTCCTAAAAAGAATTAATCTGCACCCTTCAGTCTTCTTCAAAGAAAAATGCAGTTGAAACAGAAGTAAAGTAAAGGTAGCCCTGCTATCTGAAAGTGTGATTGCGAATTTTTACATTGTTCCCCAAAATATTTGACTGTAAAACAATAAACACTATGAATAACAATAACAAAAATAATAATAATAAATATAAGTAACTAGTGCTCATGGTGAATTTATCCGATAAGCTAGATTTATTTTACTTCCCTTTATGTTTTTTTGTGCTTTAATCTCATCTATACTTCAATGTTTTTCTTCCCAGTGTGCAGGGTTACATTTTTAATGTGGTGCTTGCTTAAGTGTGGTATTCCTTTTTCCATGCTCTTTTATATTCTCCCTTTTCTCTCTTTTGTTTCTGTCTTTTTCCTTACATGTGGTACCACTATGTACTGTACTTGTTCTCTTTTTTCACTCTCCTCATATTTATTTAATCTATACCCCTGCCTCTTTTTAATTTTCCTATTCCACTTTCCATTTTTCCCTTTTGGAAGTAAACAAAAAAGTTTCTATTTCTTTTTTCTCTACCCTCCTGTTTTCCCTGTTTTAATTCTCCCACCTTTATGTACCCAATTTTTCAAAGTCTTGAATTCTTCAAAGTGTTCCCCCCTTCACTTTCAAAGACAGTTTCTCAGTGCTGAGATAATATCTAGATGTTAATATATCCCATGTTATGGTATTCTACTAATAACATGCTAGATTGATTCATAGACAAGGGTATTAAACGTACAGAAGCATACCCTTTACGTAGAACACCTGTCCTCAACTATGTTCTGTATTTAAAAATTGCTGCTGGGTCCTCCACATCAGATGGGGAAATGTGTATGCATGATTGCTAGTAGGGTGTGTCACCAGTCCTGAGGCGGAAGCCGGGACTCGAGATTCCCATTTTTTAGAACTTTGCTGGTATTTTGCTGCTATAAATACTTTACTGAGCGTGTGTGTTTTAATTGTGATTTTAATACTTTTAATCGCGCATTTGCACAACCCAGGCTCGAACCTGTGAGATCGTCCTTTCCGGTCCCGCCATTCAGTGTGAGGAAAACGAGCTGGGCGAGCAGTCTAGTGCTTCGCCCCGCCCCCCGCCTGCATAAAAGCACAGACCTATCACATCCCCGCTGATTGCTAGTAGGGTGTGTCACCAGTCCTGAGGCGGAAGCCGGGACTCGAGATTCCCATTTTTTAGAACGTTGCTGGTATTTTGCTGCTATAAATACTTTACTGAGCGTGTGTGTTTTAATTGTGATTTTAATACTTTTAATCGCGCATTTGCACAACCCAGGCTCGAACCTGTGAGATCGTCCTTTCCGGTCCCGCCATTCAGTGTGAGGAAAACGAGCTCGGCGAGCAGTCTAGTGCTCCGCCCCCCGCCTGCATAAAAACGCAGACCTATCACATACCCGCTGATTGCTAGTAGGGTGTGTCACCAGTCCTGAGGCGGAAGCCGGGACTCGAGATTCCCATTTTTTAGAACTTTGCTGGTATTTTGCTGCTATAAATACTTTACTGAGCGTGTGTGTTTTAATTGTGATTTTAATACTTTTAATCGCGCATTTGCACAACCCAGGCTCGAACCTGTGAGATCGTCCTTTCCGGTCCCGCCATTCAGTGTGAGGAAAACGAGCTGGGCGAGCAGTCTAGTGCTCCGCCCCGCCCCCCGCCTGCATAAAAGCGCAGACCTATCACATCCCCGCTGATTGCTAGTAGGGTGTGTCACCAGTCCTGAGGCGGAAGTCGGGACTCGAGATTCCCATTTTTTAGAACTTTGCTGGTATTTTGCTGCTATAAATACTTTACTGAGCGTGTGTGTTTTAATGGTGATTTTTATACTTTTAATCGCGCATTTGCACAACCCAGGCTCGAACCTGTGAGATCGTCCTTTCCGGTCCCGCCATTCAGTGTGAGGAAAACGAGCTGGGCAAGCAGTCTAGTGCTCCGCCCCGCCCCCCGCCTGCATAAAAGCGCAGACCTATCACATCCCCGCTGATTGCTAGTAGGGTGTGTCACCAGTCCTGAGGCAGAAGCCGGGACTCGAGATTCCCATTTTTTAGAACTTTGCTGGTATTTTGCTGCTATAAATACTTTACTGAGCGTGTGTGTTTTAATTGTGATTTTAATACTTTTAATCGCGCATTTGCACAACCCAGGCTCGAACCTGTGAGATCGTCCTTTCCGGTCCCGCCATTCAGTGTGAGGAAAACGAGCTGGGCGAGCAGTCTAGTGCTCCGCCCCGCCCCCGCCTGCATAAAAGCGCAGACCTATCACATCCCCGCTGATTTCTAGTAGGGTGTGTCACCAGTCCTGAGGCGGAAGCCGGGACTCGAGATTCCCATTTTTTAGAACGTTGCTGGTATTTTGCTGCTATAAATACTTTACTGAGCGTGTGTGTTTTAATTGTGATTTTAATACTTTTAATCGCGCATTTGCACAACCCAGGCTCGAACCTGTGAGATCGTCCTTTCCGGTCCCGCCATTCAGTGTGAGGAAAAAGAGCTGGGCGAGCAGTCTAGTGCTCCGCCCCGCCCCCCACCTGCATAAAAGCGCAGACCTATCACATCCCCGCTGATTGCTAGTAGGGTGTGTCACCAGTCCTGAGGCGGAAGCCGGGACTCGAGATTCCCATTTTTTAGAACTTTGCTGGTATTTTGCTGCTATAAATACTTTACTGAGCGTGTGTGTTTTAATTGTGATTTTAATACTTTTAATCGCGCATTTGCACAACCCAGGCTCGAACCTGTGAGATCGTCCTTTCCGGTCCCGCCATTCAGTGTGAGGAAAACGAGCTGGGCGAGCAGTCTAGTGCTCCGCCCCGCCTGCATAAAAGCGCAGACCTATCACATCCCTGCTGATTGCTAGTAGGGTGTGTCACCAGTCCTGAGGCGGAAGCCGGGACTCGAGATTCCCATTTTTTAGAACTTTGCTGGTATTTTGCTGCTATAAATACTTTACTGAGCGTGTGTGTTTTAATTGTGATTTTAATACTTTTAATCGCGCATTTGCACAACCCAGGCTCGAACCTGTGAGATCGTCCTTTCCGGTCCCGCCATTCAGTGTGAGGAAAACGAGCTGGGCGAGCAGTCTAGTGCTCCGCCCCGCCCCCCGCCTGCATAAAAGCGCAGACCTATCACATCCCCGCTGATTGCTAGTAGGGTGTGTCACCAGTCCTGAGGCGGAAGTCGGGACTCGAGATTCCCATTTTTTAGAACTTTGCTGGTATTTTGCTGCTATAAATACTTTACTGAGCGTGTGTGTTTTAATGGTGATTTTTATACTTTTAATCGCGCATTTGCACAACCCAGGCTCGAACCTGTGAGATCGTCCTTTCCGGTCCCGCCATTCAGTGTGAGGAAAACGAGCTGGGCGAGCAGTCTAGTGCTCCGCCCCGCCCCCCGCCTGCATAAAAGCGCAGACCTATCACATCCCCGCTGATTGCTAGTAGGGTGTGTCACCAGTCCTGAGGCAGAAGCCGGGACTCGAGATTCCCATTTTTTAGAACTTTGCTGGTATTTTGCTGCTATAAATACTTTACTGAGCGTGTGTGTTTTAATTGTGATTTTAATACTTTTAATCGCGCATTTGCACAACCCAGGCTCGAACCTGTGAGATCGTCCTTTCCGGTCCCGCCATTCAGTGTGAGGAAAACGAGCTGGGCGAGCAGTCTAGTGCTCCGCCCCGCCCCCGCCTGCATAAAAGCGCAGACCTATCACATCCCCGCTGATTTCTAGTAGGGTGTGTCACCAGTCCTGAGGCGGAAGCCGGGACTCGAGATTCCCATTTTTTAGAACGTTGCTGGTATTTTGCTGCTATAAATACTTTACTGAGCGTGTGTGTTTTAATTGTGATTTTAATACTTTTAATCGCGCATTTGCACAACCCAGGCTCGAACCTGTGAGATCGTCCTTTCCGGTCCCGCCATTCAGTGTGAGGAAAAAGAGCTGGGCGAGCAGTCTAGTGCTCCGCCCCGCCCCCCACCTGCATAAAAGCGCAGACCTATCACATCCCCGCTGATTGCTAGTAGGGTGTGTCACCAGTCCTGAGGCGGAAGCCGGGACTCGAGATTCCCATTTTTTAGAACTTTGCTGGTATTTTGCTGCTATAAATACTTTACTGAGCGTGTGTGTTTTAATTGTGATTTTAATACTTTTAATCGCGCATTTGCACAACCCAGGCTCGAACCTGTGAGATCGTCCTTTCCGGTCCCGCCATTCAGTGTGAGGAAAACGAGCTGGGCGAGCAGTCTAGTGCTCCGCCCCGCCTGCATAAAAGCGCAGACCTATCACATCCCTGCTGATTGCTAGTAGGGTGTGTCACCAGTCCTGAGGCGGAAGCCGGGACTCGAGATTCCCATTTTTTAGAACTTTGCTGGTATTTTGCTGCTATAAATACTTTACTGAGCGTGTGTGTTTTAATGGTGATTTTTATACTTTTAATCGTGCATTTGCACAACCCAGGCTCGAACCTGTGAGATCGTCCTTTCCGGTCCCGCCATTCAGTGTGAGGAAAACGAGCTGGGCGAGCAGTCTAGTGCTCCGCCCCGCCCCCCGCCTGCATAAAAGCGCAGACCTATCACATCCCCGCTGATTGCTAGTAGGGTGTGTCACCAGTCCTGAGGCGGAAGCCGGGACTCGAGATTCCCATTTTTTAGAACATTGCTGGTATTTTGCTGCTATAAATACTTTACTGAGCGTGTGTGTTTTAATTGTGATTTTAATACTTTTAATCGCGCATTTGCACAACCCAGGCTCGAACCTGTGAGATCGTCCTTTCCGGTCCCGCCATTCAGTGTGAGGAAAACGAGCTGTGCGAGCAGTCTAGTGCTCCGCCCCGCCCCCCGCCTGCATAAAAGCGCAGACCTATCACATCCCCGCTGATTTCTAGTAGGGTTTGTCACCAGTCCTGAGGCGGAAGCCGGGACTCGAGATTCCCATTTTTTAGAACGTTGCTGGTATTTTGCTGCTATAAATACTTTACTAAGCGTGTGTGTTTTAATTGTGATTTTAATACTTTTAATCGCGCATTTGCACAACCCAGGCTCGAACCTGTGAGATCGTCCTTTCCGGTCCCGCCATTCAGTGTGAGGAAAACAAGCTGGGCGAGTAGTCTAGTGCTCCGCCCCGCCCCCCGCCTGCATAAAATGACTCCCTGGCCTAGGAAGCGCAGCGGACGAGTGCAGCGGGCGCGCCGCAGGCGTGCCGAAGGCGTAAAGCCCGTCTGCGCTCGTCCGCGCCGAGCCCGCGCCCATAGCCAGAACCCCTGTCCGGCTAATTAAAAACTCTTCATCAAGGCTTGTCTACAACCGCGAAACCTTATTGATGATTGGCCGTAACATTGACACAAAATATTGCCCTACTAGAGCCATGGAGGATGTCCTCCCACTCTCCCCCCATCAATGCTCTAACTGTAAGCAGACCCTCCCCGAGATACTCTGGCAATCTTTGCCTATCCTCAAGGTTCCACACGATACTATAGCGACAAATGAACTGCCCACCTTGAAATGCATGCTACTCAATGCCAGATCTCTGGTAAAACACAGCACTGAACTGGCGGAGCTTATCCTTGACTCCAAGGTCATGATCGCCTTCATAACTGAGTCCTGGACAGACGCTGCATCAGGCCCAGACATTGTCATCGCTACTCCCCCAAACTATGTCTGTCTTACACGGAACAGAGAAAAGAAGAAAGGTGGTGGTCTGGCCATTATTTATCTTAAATCCCTTAGAGGGATAGTACAGCCAGACGTAACTGACCTAGACGAAGCGCTCATTTTCAATGTTATCCTCTCTGATCATCAGACTCTTAGAGGCTGCCTACTCTACAGGCCCCCTGGGGCCAAAGCACCTTTTCTCTCAGCTTTGAGTAGCCTGTTAGAAGAAGCTATCTGTGCCAGCTCCTTCACACTACTTGGAGATTTTAATTTTCATCTGGAGAATTGTAGGGACCCGGACACTCAAGATCTCCTAGAAATGCTACAGGGAGTAGAACTGAAACAACTAGTCCGAGGTCCGACTCATAAAGCAGGGCATACCCTTGATGGCATCTTTTCCAATATTCCTAACCTAGAGGTTACGTCTGTTCAACCGATCTCATGGTCGGATCATGCTGCTGTTCATTTTAACATAAGCCTTACCCCCCCTAGACTAAACAAAGCTAAATCTGCCCCTAAAATATTGAGGAAATGGAAAAACATAGAAGGCAAGACTTTAGAGGATCTTCTGAAAGCCTCTATAACGCCCCCTACAAAAGACATAGAGGAAGCAGCCACAGACTACACGAGCTGGTTGGAGGCTGCCTGTATGCAACTTGCCCCCCCAACTATTATACATTCCACTCGGACAAGCCCCTCTGCCCTTTGGTTCTCTGAACAAGTCAGAGACCATAAAACCCGCTGCAAAAAACTAGAAAGACTATGGCGAAAAAATGACAAGGTAGAGGATAAAAAACGGCTTAACGCAGAGTTGAGAGCATACAAGGAGACAATTCGCATGGCTAAATGTGAGTTCTTTTCCAAACGGATCAAGGAAGCGAAAAACTCCCCTAAGGAAATATTCTACACAATCTCCTCCCTGGCAGCCCCCAAATCAGTAGAAATACCTCCTAGTCGCCAACTATGCGAAGATCTAGCCAAATTCTTCCTAAATAAAGTAGAGAAGATTTTCCATCCTTTGAACAATGAAAATAGGATTAATGCCTCAGACTCACTCACTCCAGATATGTATCAGGAGCCCAATAGTAAATTGGACATATTAGAGAACTTCTCACCCATTAGCGAGGAAGAGGTATTCAAAGAACTTATGAGAATAAAATCAGGCTCCCCACATGACCCCTGCCCAACCGCAATTGCCAAACTAGCTCCCTCCACCATCGCCTCGGGTCTAACCCCCCTGTTCAATAACATGCTGGACAGGGGAGAATTTCCCCTACGCTGGAAACAGGCCTCTATCCTACCCCTCCTAAAAAAAGACAATTTAGATCCCACAGATTTAAATAATTTTCGACCCATTGCCCGACTACCCCTCCCAGCCAAAATCATGGAGGGCTTACTAAATAGACAGCTCAGTTCCTTCCTGAGATCAGGAGAGAGACTGGACTCTTCACAGCATGGATTCAGGGCTGGACACAGCACTGAATCGGCCATGATCAAATCAGCGGAAGATATCAGAAGGGTGCTGGACATGGGGGGTAGAGCCGCCCTGATCCTGCTGGACCTATCCGCGGCCTTCGATACGGTCCACCATAACATCTTGGTGGACCGTCTGAGGGCTAGTGGGATTCGGGGAAAGGCCCTTGACATCTTGCAGGCCTTTTTACCCGCAGGACGCAGTTGGTGGCCTTGGGGGACTTCGAATCCGTGCCTTTTGTGCTCCCCTGCGGAGTCCCCCAGGGGTCTTCCCTGAGCCCGACTCTTTTTAATGCCTACGTCTCGACATTGGCACCAGTGATCAGATCCTTCGGATTTAATCTCACATCCTACGCGGACGACACTCAGATTGTGGTGTCACTGCGTCAGGGAGAATTGGATAGCACAGCAGACAGGTTCAGATGCTGCATGCGGGAGGTGAGCAAATGGATGTCAGGAAACTGCCTGAAGCTTAATTTGGCTAAAACAGAGGTGCTACTGTTTGGTTCATGTGAGAACTTCTGGTCCCCTCGCTGGTGGCCAGAAGAAATGGGGGCTCCCCCTGCTCCAGTCTCGAAGGTAAAAAATTTAGGGGTCCTGATGGATGACTCTCTCTCCTTCAGGCCACATATCAACGCACTGGCCTCGACTACCTATTATGCTCTCAAAACCATACGGAAAGTCCTGCCCTTTCTCCCAGTAGAACACAAGAAGACAGTAGTGACCAGTCTGGTGCTGTCCCAGCTGGATTATTGTCATGGTCTGCTGCTGAATGCTCAGCAGGGACTCTTGAATAAACTTCAAATCCTGCAGAATGCAGCAGCACGCCTGATTACAGGCACCCCCAAGTTCTCCTCAGTAGCCCAGGACCTTGTAAAATTACACTGGCTGCCTGTTAGGAAAAGAATCGCCTTTAAGTCACTCTGCATGATTTTTAAGGCTCTGCACGGCCTAGGCCCCCAGTGTATGACCCCTCTTTTCCAATGGTACAAACCTGCCCGAGCTTTAAGATCTGCCGAACAGGGCCTGGCAGTAGTCCCCAGAGTTAGGAAAGCTCGTTGGGGAGGCAGAAGTCTCTCCCTGGGAGCCGCTAAGGCATGGAACTCGCTGCCTTCCAACCTTAGACAGATCCCCGACTTGCTCACATTCAGAAGGGCCCTTAAAACCTGGCTTTTCTCACACTAACCCTCTTTCCCACGCCTCCTAGTGATCATTCAGCGCCAGGACACCTCCGGGTAACAGTGCGCTTTAAAAATGCCCAAAATAAATAAATAAATAAATAAATATGTTCATCTAATTGGGATCATTTGCAAGAATGGCATTTGCTTTCAATGTGTATTTGTTGAAAGGGCATTTAAGCTATGATTGATGCTTCACACAATTAGAGGTTCCAATCAAGAGTTACACAAATTCCAGTACCACACTCTCTCAGTTGGTCTATAAGAATGAAAGAGATAAAGAGATGTGCAGAGATCTCTGTAGAACTTGCTGATGTCCATGATAAGGTGTTTTATTAGTGTTTTCAAATTACATCGTACTCATTTCCAAAAGAATGCAATGAGAAGAAACAATATGGTATCTCACCTTGCTTTCAGATGTAAAGCAAATAAAGCACTGGAATAACTGAGAACAGGCAAGAAGAGAGTGGAACTATATTACTCACCATACATTGCACTTCACCTGTGCCCCTTTTACTATTATCATGTAGGCGAGTGCTTACAACTTTGTCCAATGGACTGTGGGTCGTGAGCACATCGAGAAATGTTGTAATCATAATTTAGCAAAATAGCTTCTCGAGAGTTTCTTAGAAGTCATAAAAGCATGCACTGTCTATAAACACGAGGCAAGGGTCCCTTTGTGACTCGTGGAGGCCTTCAGGTGACCGCAGGCCCCCGGTCCATCCCTGGCATTAGGAATACGCTGACAATGTATTCTCTGTCCATTGTTAGGACAAGGACATTCATTTAAAAATGGCATGATGTAAAGGGTATTGGGAAGAGCTATTTCTCATGGAGAGCTTTCACTTTGTCATTTGATGTCGCCTTCTTTCAGGGGTTCATATAATCAATAGTTTGTGACAAGGCAGGCGGAGTACATTTCGTGTCCCCTTTTCAGGCCTATTCGTAAGGAATGACACATTTCAAACTGAGCGTCGCAAAGACTTTTGCAAATCGAAATATTCCTTCAATGCATTTAGATACAGCTTTTTGTGCCTTTAATTCAGCAAATCATAGACTTTATCACTTTAAATACCTTTTGCATATGTGGCCCCAATTTTAGTCTGACCCTAGCACACCCATGTAAATGCACAGACTTTCTGTAATTTCATCCTACCTGAGCAGAAAAGCATTTACCGTGAGCAAATTTAAAATTTGCAAGTGATAGGGAGTGCATAGGATTTGCTAAGGTCCCTGCCCCATCAAAATAAGGTTTGCCCAGTGCACACTTGCTGCCCGTCTTACGAAATGGCATTGTGGCCCCTTCTGTGGCGCCAGGAGGCACCGATTTCACAAAAACAAGTGCAGTCACGTGATTTGACCAGCGCGTGCACCCAGATGTTTACTGCTGTCCAAGCACAGGCGGCACCCACTGTAAACATACTCTTCAAACGCTTCGTGTGTGTAATTGAATTTATATAGCACAAACGTAGCTGGGGAATATGAGAGGTGAGTGATAAAGACGGTGTACATACTTCTGGCTCTTTTCCTAGAAACAGGATTTAAAGTAATTTTTGTAAGGAAAGTGAAACCTAGGCAATCGTTCTCAATCGAATGTTAAATCACCTGAAATATTTACACATATTTTATTGGATAAAGCTAGCATACACATTATCTAATGAATGTCTTTATATATTTGCAAAGCTTTAAAACAAGTTAAGGATATGGAATAATGCTGAAATGTGATTAGACTGTGTAACAAGTCAAGACTGTGGCTCTAAGGAGGTTGAGAATTTTAGCATGCATATTACAAAATGCTGACATCTGTGCAGAGACTTACTCAAACGACCAGAGTGTTTAGATGGGGTGTAGGAATGAATACCAATATACACCTCCAGCTTGAAATCAATAGTGCTTCAAGCAGTTTCCCTATTTACATTCCTTTGTGTAACACAAACCACTGTTCATTTTCAACTGTATTGGATACCTTGTAGAAGAAGACACTCTAATGCTGTTATGCAGATTCAATTTGGCTGCACAGTTACCAAATTATAGAACAGGCATTGCTTTGGTGGATTTCCAGCCGCTACTCATAGTTAGAAGACAGGGGTATAGATGGAGTCCAGTGGTGGCTCCTCAAGGGAGTGCTGTGGAGAGGAGGAGGGGCAGGGTGAGTGGTAGTAAAATCTGGCAAACGGCCGAACAGAGTTAAGTAAATAAATAAAACAATTTACATTGCGCGCGCTGCAACGCCAACTCAGCGATGCAGCGCGCGCAATGTAAATTGTTTTATTCATTTATATACTTAACTCCATTCGCTGTTTGCCAGAGTTTACTAACCCCCCTGCCCCTCCCCTGCTCACCACCCCGCAGCACTCCCTCGAGGAACCGCCACTGATGGAGTCGAGAGGTAACATTTTGGAGGCGGTATAGAATTGTAGGAAGTTATTTATTTATTTCTGACTTTGTTTCATTTGCTGAAGTCCAATCGAGCACAATTCACACAGGAAAAAGCTATAGCAACTACTACTAGTTACTACCCTCCTGAACTATATATGGATATATATTTATTAGTAGTATTTCTGAAAAATACCACATGTCATTGGGATTCATTTATTTTGACTGCCATGACTCTTGTGAGTCATGGCCCCTTCCAGCACTCAGAAACGATGGTAAATAGTATTTTAGAATCTCCACATCTGCATATGCACGGGCACAATCACACACGCAACATGAAAATGAAAATACATGTGGCCCAATAACACATTGTGAGAAATTGGGTTGTTGGTTGTGGGGGATGAAACCCTACTCAAGCAACAGGTACAATCCTTGTCAGGGTGAACCACAAAAAGTCCCAAAATTAACCTGTGCTTAACCCTCTGGTAGCTTGGCTCAGCAGCAGTCAGGCTTAATTTATAAGCACTGTGTAAAGTATTTATACAGCTCTTAAACAGTAATACGGTGAAACACAACACAAAAAAAGTTCACAGCAATTAAGAAAAATAGAGTAAAATTCAATTTGACACCAAACCGTTAATAATCCAATTCACACCACCGGACATATGCAATTTTAAAGATCTGAGTAGAAATAATGCCCACAAGATCACAGCATCAATTGTGATTATCTGGTTGTGCTGGACCGGGACAAAGTCACAAGTTCAGGCCAACCACGGTGGAGCACGGGCTGGATACAAGGACCAGGTTAGACCTTCTGAGAATTTTACCTTGTGTCTCATATGTGCTGCGTTCCGCTTTGCAGCGGCGATTCGAATGAGCGATGTGAGATCCCTGTCGATTTGCGTAGTGCTGGGTCAGTTCACAGCTGGACAGGCAGAGTGCCTTTATCCCCACTTCCAACAGTCAAGGACTGGGAAGTCCTACTTGGGGGGTTAGGACTCCCAGGAGGTAGAGTTCTGGTCCTGGGTTCAGGGGAATGGGAGCCCTTGGAGTTATTCTGGTGGTCCTGGGTTTGAGGTGCAGGTCCAGTCCTTCTTCCTAGGGCAGCAGAGTAGTCCTTATTGTGGGCAGAGCAGCAGTGGTTTTCAGAAAGAGCAAGACTTTTAAGGATCATTAAGAATAGAATTTTGATTTTTGATTTTATTTGAACTCTTTCTTGCAGCAGTGCATTAGCACAGCAGAAAAGGCTTTCTTCTTAGTCTTCCCCAGGACCAGAAGTGATCTGAAGGGATGGGTCCCCAGGTCCAAAATTTATACCTGTTACCAGCGTTGAAGTTAGAGAAGTGTCTGGAGTTTCCCATACAGAAGTGTTTTGAATTTCCTGCCTCCCTGCCCTGCTCCCAGTCTGTAAGGGGTCCCAATAGGCTAGAGTGAAGTCCTTTGTGCATGAGCTGATCCATTGCCTTTAAAAGTGCAAGCATGGTAGGTGTCAGCTTCATATCCCTATCAAGTCTGAGATGGCCCATCCTGCGAACACCCAGACCCTTTAACATGATGGTGACAGGGAAGAATACTTAAAGGCCATCTGTCAACTACACAATGACATAGGACCCAGGAAGAGGGTGCAACCAAGGTTGACAAAGGCCGTGAGTACAGCCAAAACACGTTCCTGTGGACAAGTGCTGCCCGTGAATAAATGGAAATGTGCCTATGAATCGAGGGTGGGCCTTCTCTTTATGTAGAGAAAATTTTTGAATATATATTCCACCTGTGGAGACGCACTCTGACATCCACTGCAGCAACCTTCATGAGGTACACACCGGATGTCAGAGTGCATCTCCACAGGTGGGAACCTTGGAGCTTTGACATATTTACATACATGCTAGATGGAAATTGATGACTCCTTCTCATGTCAATCTCATATCATGCTACACCTCTAGTGGGTTCGGAACCCTATAACAACAATACCCCCTTATGCTAGATACAACATGTAAGACATTGGGATAATGGTTGAGAGCAGCTCACTCAGGCAACAACCACAATCCTTGTCAGGGAGACCTACAAAAGCCACTAAAATCCTGTGCTTACTCCTCTGGTATCTTGCCACAAAAGCAGTCAGGCTTAACTTACAGGCAAAGTCAAAAGTATGTATGCTGCACACAAATAACCCTGGGCGTAGTTCGCGTAGTAGCACTACGCGTAGCTGCATGAAGTGCACTTCACACTACGCGAGATATGCCTAGCACTACGTGAACTGCGTAGTACGCTGTTCGCGATGGTTGCACAGTGCCGGATGCTTATCTGCACTGTGCAATCATTGCAAACGGCATCTTGCACAGTGCAAGCAGTCGTTTTCTGCCGCTCGATTAGATTTTTACTCGAGTGGCAGCTTTCTCAATGCAGACTGGCAGTTTCTCATCGTGAGTGGTCGCGAGCATACGCGACCACTCACAACGAGAAACCTGACCTCCCCGCGTAGAGAATCTCACCGGGAGGTTTATTTTCCACGCTCGCGATCGGCAACTTGATGTTGCTGATAGCGAACAAGGAAAAAGTCTCGCTGGGATGTCATTTTGCTCGCTGGCGGTCGCCAACTTGACGTTGAGGACCGCGAGCGAGCAAAAAATGCCAACTACGCTACGCGATTTTGCACTGTGCTACGTGCATTTCACATAGCAAGAAGTAGCACAAACTACGCAAACTTCGCGAGCGTAGCGTAGTTGTCCACCCAGGGTTACACACAAACAGTTATAAAGTGAAAAACACAGCACACAACAATGATACCAGAAGAATAAAAATCCAATCAGTAGAACTGCAGATATTCAATTTAGCTTTTAATAGAAATAGAGACAAAAAGCACAACACTCCACTCGAGGTTATCTGGTTGCGTTAGACTGAAGGTAAGTCATAAATTCATGCCGACCATGATGGAGAGTGGGCCAGACACAGGGACATCATTAATCACGCTGAGAAGTTACCATCAAAGTCCAGTGCAAAGAGTTCCATTTCCATATGAGTAGGCAGCAAGGAGCAGGCTGAGCATTGTAAACAGTTGTGACTGTGGCGCAAAGAGCAGGTTGGGCGTAGCGCATGATCGTCACTATGCTGAGAAGGGCTGGCTGGGCATCATGGAAGGTCATTGCTGTATCTTTGTGTTGGCTGTTGTGGGTTGACTTTGCTGTCGTCTGAAGTTCAAGACTCATGTTGCCCGTTGTTGCAGGTGGTAGAGTCTTGGCACACACAAGTCTGTTCAAAGTCTCAAGGAAGTCAGATTTCAGGATTTTCACCTTTTCTTCTTTAGGAAGAGTACACTCTAATGCCAGCCAAGGGTCCAGGACTTTGGAAGGCACCTCTTGGGGATCAGAGGCTCACTTAAGTTTAGGCCAGCAGAACTCATACAGGACCAGTTGCAGCAGGTGTAGGGAGGCCTCTAAAGCTTGTCATGTCACTGCAACTTGCACAGGAGGTTAGACAACTGATCGTTGGAATCACTCTGGTTAACCTGAGAAGAAGGCAAGCAGATCCAGTCTTCTATCTCTGACAGCAAGGCAGTCCTTCAAGCAGAGGGCAGTCCTCAGGCAGCAATCTTCTGCAACTTCCACAGGTCCAGGAGAGTTGCTATGGAGGTCCAATATTTGTGCCTGGTGCCAGCCTTTGTGTGTGGGCAACTCCCTGTCCTACACTCTCATCTGATTCGGGAAAGTTCTTCCTCTTTCCCCATCAAGGCTTCAAACTGTTTGGGTGTGACAAAATGCCGGGCATTCCTGGTGCCAGCTTCCTTTGTGTGTGCGCAGGAGGCAATGTACTTTGAACTGTGAGAGGGGCTGGGTCAATTCTCTCCCCAGTCATTCTGCCAGGATAGCCCTTCCAGTCTACACCCAATCCCCCTTAGTTCTACTGTCTGGAAACAATACAAAGACCCCAAAAGCAGAGCCAATTCACAGTCATGTGACCCAGGACACTAGCAGAAGGCACAAATGGTTTAGACAAGAAAATGCCAACTTCTAAAAGTAGCAATTTTATATTTGTAACTAGGCCTGGGCTAAAATTCCATTCCGCTCGCGGAAATTGCGATAATTTGACATTTTCGCGTTCCGTGGAGAGCGTGAAAATGTCAATTTCCGCAATCCGCATTTTACCGGAAATTTTTTGCTTGCTCGCGCTGTAAAATAATACATTCTCACGCGCGCGTGATCGCCTTACATGAATCCCAGCGTTCGCCGACCAGTTTTCCCGATCCGGTCGCGTTCTCCACGAGATGTTGGATTGTTGGCAGCCATTTGCGCTGTCTCGCGACAGTTCGCGCCCGCAGTAACGTCATTCGTCGCACGATCACGTCTTTCTTCTCGTGATCATGCACCGCGAGACAAGTGAAAACAAGATGGCCGCGCCCGCGAGCAACCGCATGGGTAAGTTGGCGAGCCGCGACCACGCAGAAAATACCGCGAACGGGCAGGAAAAAAACTTCTGCATCTTCACGATATTTCCGCGTGTTTGCGGATATTTTTAACATTTTCGCGATAATTTGCGAAAGTGAATTTTGTAAATTCCGCCCACCCCTATTTATAACTCAAACTCTAACTTCCCACCGATTAAAGAGGATTTAAAATTTCAATGCATTTGCAGACAGTATGTCTCTATAAGCTCCCAGTCCAAAGTGAACACATATAAAGTGTAGTAAGAAAACCCAGTGGTAGTCAATAAGAGAGCTAGGCCTCAAAGCAGCGAAAAACAACTTTAGGAGTCCATCACTGCCAGGACATGTAAAATGTTTTATTTTTTATTTATTGGATTTCATAGTATAACAACACTAAAATACAGCATTATTCACACATGGTTACAGAATACAGAGTGTTGTTTGGATACATTGCATCATCAGTTTGGCAGCAATAGTGAAACACAGTCCATGGCTAGACTATACAGTGTGAGTATTAGTGTCATAAAGAATGTCATTAGTCCTCTTTCCTAGTCATCATATATGCAGTGAATGGGCCCCAAATCTAACGTGGCTGAGACGTACTGGGCAGTTCTTCAGCATAACATGTAAATTGATCTCGACAATATGCTATATCTTTTAACCATTGTTCATGTTTGGGTGCAGGTCTGCCACCCCAGTGAATTGAGACTCTACACTTCGCTAAGAGCAAAGCTATGGCCACCAGTTTGAACATATTTGAGTTTAAGCACATTCCCCAATAAACATATTTGCATAGAACATTCTATCTGTTCACCCACCATTTCCATCAATATACAGGTGACCCTCACCCAAATTTCATATATCTTTGGACAACACCATGCCAAATGCTGGAATTCGGCATTCTCCGCGTCACACCTCACACAGCAGTCTGAGTTCCTTAGGCCATATTTATGGAGCTGTGCAGGCGTATAATACATTTGGTGTATATATTTATAATGAATGAGTCCGAGGTTCCCATTTGCAGTCAGTTGACTTGTCAGCTTACAAAACGCAATCTATTCATCCTCCATCAATGACTGAGATAGAATACTATTCCATTTCTCCATGGGGCCCATTCCAACATTCATCGCACCTGTCTTTAAGATTCTATATAATCGAGTAATAAGCTTGACCTGTGTCTCTGTTGTGTATATTAGTTGCAGTGCTCCTAATGTTGGGGGCTCCTCAGGAAAACATGGGTATAACACCCACAAGGCCGCTCGCAGTCTACTATATATGAACGTTAGCATGACTGACCCCTCCTTGTCTCCTTCAAAACGAGCGAGTTCAATAAATTTCCCTTCAGGATATATATCTCCCATAAGTGTGTATTCACGCTTCCTGCAGGACTCTTAGTGAGCCTGTCTCGCCCGTCACAGAGGGCGCCGTATGATGCGCCATTGGCATTGCTGGAGCATACAGCGGCAATCACCGTGCCCTTTTCCCCAGCTCATTCCAAGCGTTAGCTGTGCAGCGCACCGTATCTACTTCGTCCTTATCCAATACAGTGCTGGTGTTAACAATCATTGCTTTAAGTGGCGTTGAGTGAACAGCGCCGGCCTCCACCGCCACATGTGGCGTGTATTGTGGTGCGAGTTGCCAATAGTAGGCATACTGCGCTTGCGCACAAAGATAATATAGTTGTAGATCTGGTAGTGTAAATCCACCCATCTTGTACGGTAACGTTAGTACCTCCCATTTGACTCTCAGCTTTTTGCCAACCCAAGCCAGTGTGATTAGTGAGGTGCAAAGTGTGTTAAAGAAATGTTGTGTTAATCTAATGGGGATATTTAAAATAAATATAAGAACTTCGGGAGTACAGACCTTTTTGATTAATGCTATTCTATCCGCAAACATTAACGGTAGTTTTATCCATCTGGATACTTGCTCCGTAAGTCGTGTGATTGCCGTTCCATAGATGGCTCGTATGATTACCTGCGGATCTCTGTGAATACAAATATCCAAGAACTTTACTGGATCTGACCCCCATTCCAGTAGATACTCCAATTCAATCCGTGATGTGCATTCCGTCAGGGAGAGCATGACCAATTTATTGCAATTGATTCCGAGTCCTGAGTGCCATTCAAAGCGAATATATTCCCGAATGAGCTGCTCTAGGTACACCGCAGGTTCTCGCACGTATAGCACCATGTCATCTGCACACATGGATACTGCCAGATGCCTTTGGTAGAAGTGCAGCTCCGCCTGTGCATACCATTGAAGCAATATACAGGCCAGCGGTTCCAGAACAACTGCAAATAATAATGCCGAAAGGGTCAGCCTTGCCTCGTACAGGGTCGGATCTGGAATGTATCAGATATCTGTCCATTAATACGCACACGCGCCACTGGATCTGTGTACAACAGTTTAATCCAGTTTGTAGAAATGTAGGGTACTGCCATGCGGTGTAATACTGCAAACATATGTCTCCAGGAGATGGAGTCAAATGCCTTTGCAGCGTCAAGTAAGACTGCTGCTGCAGGCAATGTAGGTTCGAGTAGGTGTAATACTGCAAATAGCGTCCTCAAATTGTGTGCGATAGGTCGAGCAGCGATAAACCCTGACTGATCAGAAGGTACCATGTCAGGGAGCAGTAACCGCAGCATATTTGCCAGTACCTTAGCTAAAATCTTTACATCCGTGTTCATAAGTGAAAGGGGTCTATAGGATTCACAGCTATCTGGTGTCTTCCCAGGTTTCAACAGAGCTATGATCAGCGCTTCACCGAGTGTGTCCGAAGCCGTTTCTGTTCATATGCCTCTTCATACATCTCGTGAAGGTAGGGAATCAGCAAGCCCATGTACTTCTTATAAAACTCTGCCGGCAGTCCATCTGTGCCCGTAGCCTTTCCATTGGGAACGCAGTTATAGCGTCCCGAATTTCATCTACCGTCAGTGGGTGCATTAGGAAATTCTGCTGTCTTCGCAACAACCACACCAAGGCTCTGTCCTCTAAGTATTGCGCTATGTCATCTTCTGTTGCTGTTTGCCTACTGTCATACATACCTTGATAGTATTGCACAAATGAATTGAGAATGCCTGGTGTGTCATAGCGAATAGTGTCATCCACTGCAATAGTTTTCACTATATGGTTTTTAGCCCATGGTTTAGCAATTCTAGTGGCCAAAGCCTTCCCGGGTCTTCCCCCCCTCACCATAATATCTGGGTGTCCATCGACGCAGTAAACAACAAGGGGGGACAATGAGGGCTTGATAAAGGTCCACCGTACTTGCCCTGGGTAGAACTAGAAGACAAAAGAGGTACGGTGTTCCTGGGTGGCAAGTTGGCCACCTGGTGAATACTCAGGGTGCTGGGGAGGTGGGAAATACCTCCTTTCGGAACTAGGACCCTTACACACCCAGCAAGCTAGATGTCATGCTTCATCATATGGGTATGCTCCTCGTCGAGCCGGCACTGCAATGCTCGACGGGCACCCATAAAGGGGCTCTTTATCGGAGATCTTTTGTTCCTTGCTGTATAGGTGCTGTTGGTGTGAGGGGCCTGGTAAGATGTAGATGTGGTGTGTGGGTTAAAACAGGTAAGGGAATCCTCTATAATTATTTTTATTCTGGAGAGGTCACAACCTGATTAAAAAGTAAAAAGAAGAAGGAGGGCGACTATTTTGTTTTAATCTGACAAAAATTACGCTTTACCCCTTAGTGGTCAACATGTTTCTCGCCTATAAAATGTCTCTAATAGATCAGTTGGCGATTCCTCAGGACCTATTGACTAAATGAAAACTATCTAGTGTGTGGTGTGGTTCTGCATACCACTTCTTCTCTCGGTAGGATGTTCCCCCGGAGAAAAGCAGCCAACCTAGAGTACAAACATAAAGGATCAAAAAACCAAATGGAGATATCGGTACATTGTCCTATTAATTTCAGTGGGTGTATTTCACCGTACACAACCTCTTTGAATCTATACAAGTGATAAAAGCAACGTGATTTCATGCATATCACATTCTAAGTGTGCCTTCATTTGTATTTAGTATATAAAAACCTCTGTGTAACCAGTTAGAGTAATTGAACATCATGGTGAGTGTGTATCAGCTCACCTCTTAAGGATTAAAGTGCGGCTTCATCAGACCACAGCGGAGTATATGAACACTCAACGTAGTGTCGCTGTTTATTAAAAGGAAAAAACAAACAACAAGTATGTTGGGTGTGGGCTTGTAGGCACAACGTTTAGTTGCTAAGGCCATGACTCTAGAGCATTAAAAGTGAAAGTGGGCATGGTTCAGGTTAAAGTAAGCCCATAGTCGTGAAATTGGCATCATTGACAAGGTTATTCAACAGACTCAAACGTGCCCCAGACCTGCCTGCGTAGCTGCTGGCGCCTTCACCATGCGCTCTGACATTATATCGTGCGGTGTGTTAAGAGCACCTACAGCGCCCAAGCTATGTCTTAGTGCAGAGCTCTACAGAACATCAGAGTCAGCGTACCCTTCCCAAAGACCAGCGGTAACTTGTCAGCAATTCCCAGCACCTCTTACCTCTCTTAAAAGCTTGTGACCAGGCATAGTCATTGTCCATCGACGCAACATGTGCCTCACCTCCTGATCCGCTAGGTCATTATATTCAGTGATCTTTGATCTAATGTTAGCCAGTGTGGTTCTGTCTGGTGCGGTTTCATAGCTTCTTTCAAGGAGCACCAGCTCCTGTTCCAACCTCTTCATAGATCCCCTTAAAGGTTTAAGCACTCCCGCCTGAAACCCTATGCATACTCAACGTATTGTCACCTTAAATGCCTCGCATTGCGTGCCTCGGCTTTGTACCGACCCAACATTATTAGTAAAGTAGCTCTCTATGGCTTTCCGCACCCCCTCACAGAATACGTGATCTTTCAGTTCAGAGGATTGCAATCTCCATTGAAATTGTGGTGGCGTATGCGTGGGTATAATCATATTAAGTAATACCGGGGAGTGATCTGACAGTGTGCGAGGCAAATGCTTAACAGTGGTGATCCAGGAGTTCACATCACTCGTAGTCAGCCATAAATCAAGGCACGCCCAAGATTGAAGACTATATGAGTGGCACGCACCTTCCAGTGCCTCGGGGTGTCGCAAGTTCTCAACCTCTAAGTATCTAATAAATACAGATCTTTCATGCCATCCTTAACAACCTGTGCGGCCCTTTTTACTGTGTACTCTGCAGAGGATCGGCAGTCTATCGCAGGGTCCAACACAACATTAAAGTCACCGCCACAAGTAATTGCAGCCGGCGGCCGTTTATGCAATTTACTCAACAATGTTTCATAGAAACCAGGGTTGTCTATGTTAGGTCTATGTTATTGACAATAGTCAACAGTGTACCGCATAATTTCCCCTGCACTACTATATAGCGGCCTTGCTCATCTTCATCCACATGCAAACTTTCAACCAGAATATTTTTTTCGAATAAGATCATAACACCTCTCGCATACGAGGAGTAGAAGGACATCAAATGCACCCCAGCCCACCTAGTGGCCACCGCTGCCGCCGTATGTTTAGTAAGGTGAGTCTCCTGCAATAATGCCACCTGGACATTATGACAGTCCATGTAGGCCAAAACCTGTCTCATTTTCTTCGGATTGTTAAGACCTCTGACATACTATGTTACCCACGTTATTTTGCCATCCCTAGTGTCCACCATTCCCACCTGTCAAAGAAGTGCCTGCTGTGTGACCTGCATCCTTTATACTTATGCGTTTCTTCAGTACCCTCTGTATTTTGTATTTCGTACTGGTGTATCCATAACATACCCCAAAAGAACCACCCTCCCACTTCAGCATCCCAATTATGCTAAGGATCCCCAAAGTAAGTAACAAAAAATACCTAGTTAACCATCCGCCCCGCTGCAGGCAGCTAATCTGCCCACAATGCTCACCCATAACCATGAACTATGTGGGGTGCACCCTCTCGGAGGTCGCCAGCTGCCCACCGACCCCCTCAGTCTAGTAAGGGGGGGCCGAGGTGTTCATAGTAATTCCCCCCAACCAGCATTGTGACAATGTGTCAGAGAGCAGTTTTCACAGGCGCCCTGTATATCAGTATTCTCAATAGAGAGTTAGAATAATGAACATTAACTACTGGTAGTCATGATTTGAGCCCCATCTCTGTACCCATGTCCATAGTATGAATTGTACAGCCATACCATCAGCTGCACAGTTCTAAATCAACAGTGCTATCTTATTAGTATCGTCTACACAAAAACGTTCCTATTATCAATAGAGCCGTTGATCTCGCCACCCAGGGTGTACTTGTTTCAGTGCCTATGTACCCCTGTGTTTAGGCCCGCAGTCTCCACATCCACCCCATGGCGAGCCGTGTGCGCAGTCTCATGAAGTAAATGCAGGACAGTACCCCATCGAAACAGTCCCCCAAGTTCTGAATACCATATACTTTGCCCCCGTTCAGGCTCCAAAGTGTCTGAAACCCAACATCTTAATGATAGAGGACATTAATAGCACCTGCCTGTACAGGGTTAGTTAAAGATAAACAACAATACCAGTCTGAACGTGTTTTCAAACGCCTATGGTTAATCTTCATTATCTGCATCATCACCAGCTGCTCTAAAAGATTCTTACCGCTCCAGCTGTCGCACAAATTTCAGAGCGTCTTTGGGGATGTGAAGATCCTGGCTTTGCCCCTGTGCTGTATACGGAGTCGCGCTGGCTACAACATGGCGTACTGCTGCTTCATTGCTTGTATTTTTTTCTGCATTCTCGTCGTGCCTGTTGTACTGCTGTTGTAAAGTTGGGGAACAGTGCAACTTCCACCCCTTGGTATGTGTGAGTGCTCTTTTCTCTTGCCAAATAAAGTGCAATGTCTCTGTCCTGATAATTTAAAAGTCTGGCAATTATAGGATGCAGCGGTGCTCCTGGGATCAATTTAGGCACGAGAGAGCGCTCTCTCAAGAACCAGCACGCTCGAAAAATGTTCCACTCCCAACATGCTTTTAAGCATCTCCTCCACATATAGCTCCATCTTGCCTGTATTGGTGGACTCAGGCACTCCCGTAATGCGAAGATTATTACGCCGGGACCTGGCTTCCAGGTCCTCGTTCTTAGCCTGTATTACTGCTAAAAGTTTCTACATCTGGGTACAGGAGTCAGTGATGTTCTCCACCCTGTCCTCCGTGTTGGAAATGCGCTGCTCCGCCTCAGCTATCTGCGAGCCGTGCTTGTCTAGTTTTTCTGCCATATTGTCCATACGCAGATTCAAGTTATCTATTTTGCTATCTATTGTGTGTAGACTTTGCTGCATGCCTGTATGCTCAAGAAGGTATCCCCCAATTAGTTTGAGGTCTAAGAGGAGGGGGAAAAGGGTAAAGACATATAAAGTAACCTCTTATCTGACCTTTCTAATTTCGCATTGGTAATTACTCAAAATTAAACATATCCCCATAGACAAAGTTTCATTACAAAAACTGATGATTTATTTTTTGTCTTTTTATTTATCAAAACATTTATATTTTTAATATATTAAATATATATAATTTGTATGTATTTTCATAAAAACATTTACACATAGAAACAATTTCATAAGAGCATTTAAATTGAGAAACAATTGAAATGGCCAAGCTTCTTAGTTATGAGAATTCAGTTTTGAAAAACTCAATTTATCTATTTTGCTATCTATTGTGTGTAGACTTTGCTGAATAGCCAGCATCATGCGCTCGAGTTTGCTGCTGTTACCGGCTTCTAGGTCCATCTCGGTGTCCGAAGCAGCCTGGGGCTGCGACTTCTTTAGACGTTTGGATTCAAACGAGAGCTTGGTCTGCTGTTGTTTTTCTGGTTTGCCCATCTTCACGCACAGTGGTCTCAGCAGATCATGACACTAGCCCACGATTCCTGGGCGTCAGGAGGGGCTGCACCAGCGACGACTGCGCTGTTCCCATAAGTGTTAGAGGTCCAAAGGATCAAGTGCCGGTTTGCCTGACTCGCAGCACTCTCGTCGCGTTAGAGCAGTGTCACTGCACGCAGCCGCAATGCGACAACGTGCACAGGGCTATTCAAGGCTTACGGGATCTATTGCGCACTACCACACTGTTCAAGCCCCTTGGCCTCGCACCGCTGTGTCAGGAGGACAGGGTCTACCGTGCCTCAACTACAATCCGCTGTCTTTCGTGCCCTGACGACCAAAGCGTTCTTCCCAGTCGCAGTATGCCCAGAGGCCCCAATTAGTATTGGGGATCGTTGTCTCCACCATGTCCGTCCAGCACGCGCACCATTCGCAGTCGCCAGAGATGGTGGCACTTACAGCAGAACCCACAGACGTATTGGTCAGAGCACATCTATTATACAGCTCCTAGCTTCCCACGCTGCTCAGCGCTCGTATCAGCTCACCCGTATCTCAATTGCACAGATCAGACAGGGAAGTGTCACAGGCACAAAATGGCGGGCACGGGCACTTCGCCGACTTGTCAGGTAGCAGTCCGTCAGCTAGCCACCCTTATGCCCAATCCGCAGTAACTTCCAGCCATCTAGTCAGTGTTCCCTGAGTTCCGCTGGTGCCGCTGAAATCAACCAAATCCACTGATGAGCAGACGCTGTCGGTCACTGGGGGAGGGGGCCGTCAGTATCCCCTCTCAGCCAACTCGATCCCCTACCCGGTCAGCAGGAGTGTGCAGCAAGCCAATAACAGTGTCTCCCACGCGCTGTAACTTAGTGTAGTGTTCAAGATGTGCATTGGGGGAAGATCAGCACACTGCTCCGCCGTCACAAGTCTATCTTGCCGCCAGTCCCGCCGAGCGCTCCAGGTTTCACTCATTCAGGACACCAAGCTCAGTATATTGCTCACCGCTTATTTATTTCGGCGCTGCACCGGCCACTTCGCACCTCAGTTGTGCCCATCCGCCTGTGACACCCGGCTTCAGAGGTCCTGGAGACAGGGGGTCAGATGTCATCGATCGCCTCCGCACTCACAGCTCCACATTCAGCACAGGCAGGGGTTCCAGAATCGCCACTTCTTGTCTCTGGATGGTTGGGAGAAATGTAGGATATTAATCAAATAGAGGTCCCAACCAGCAGAACTGCACTAACGTGCGACCATCTTGCTTCGGGCTCACTAGCACCCCCCAGGACATGTAAAATGGAAGTACAGATGTCCTTGTACTTTTTAAACAGAATGCACCCTGCCCTGTGAGACTTCAGGGCCTAATGTACATGTGACTTATGCTGGCACATAAGTATACTTTCTTTAAATCAGTTCAACCCTTGATTTACAAAGGGAACTCCACACCTTGTTCTTCTTCAGGTCGAACTGATCCAGTCCACGTTTTGCAGTACGTCTTGCAGCAGCAGCAGCAGGAGAGAGAGCAGGAGCGAAGCTGTAATGGCGGTGAGCTGCTAACCGCCGCTAAACCGCCACTGCTAACCACAGACCAGCAAAAACCCGCGGAGCTCCACCAGAGCCGCAGCACTTGCAACAGCACCCGCGGTAAGCGGCCACAGCCACGGCTGCCATCGTAAGCGGCCGCCGTCACCACAGCCACACACCAGCTGCAAAACGGTGAGCGGGGAACCAGCCTGCACCCGATACATGCACCAGCACCTGGAGCGACGGAGGGCTCAACACGGCAGGGAGGCCATACACCCACACGTCTCCTCAACACAGGTGCAGGGGAGAGGGGGGTGAGGGTTGAGGGTTGCTAGCAGTTGGCCCAAAAGAGAAGGCAGTAACCAGTAATCAGTAAGATCGTGCACAGATCGTGCACAGGCTGGCCTTCTGCCCTCTGCCCTCTGCCCGGCTGGCCCTGTGCTTCCCTGCCCCCCCCCCAAGAGGCTGCATTCAATCAGTCCCCCTCCCAAATCACTTCCAGACCATTGAGCCATTGAACCATCGAGCAGGCTCTAGCTTTCCCGTGCCTCAATCCTAGACCCCAGTACTTAACCATCAAGGGAGACATAAGGGAGACACAAGGAGGAGAAATAAGGATGCAAAAGGAGACCAGACGTTGACTCACTACAGATTAGATGTGTAGGTGGTGGCGGTCAGTGGTGACAAGGAGAATCCACCAACACACAGAGGCACACAGAGGCACACCGAGGCGCACAGAGGCACAGAGGCAACCAACACACAGAGGCAACTAGGTCACCTTGCCGTACCCTGCCAAAGAGCTAGAATCCCTCTGCCACGGTCCTCCTCGGAGAGAGAAAGGGCAAAGCAGCAAGGAGGCAAGGAGGCAAGAAGGCAGGTGGCAGGTGGCGGGGACAGAGTGGAAGCAAGCAGGAACTAATTTTACCAAACCAACCTACCAACCAACTAGCCACCCCACAATTATCGCACCAACTCACCAACGCCTCGGAACCTCAACCCCCTTTCCTCTGACCGTCATGAGGTCCAGAAGAGTAAGAAGACCCACAACAAGGTCATCACCCAAACCGAAAACGAAAGGTAGTCGCACGGAATAGCCATGGAAGCAAAATGGCCTTAGAAAACGACAACCCCAGCGGAATCAACATCAAAGATAGTGAAAACACCAGCAAGGGGGACACCAAAGATGAAAAAACTAGCTTAATCGAATGTCTGATAGCCAACAAAGAAAAGAGTCCATCATCCAAAACAGAGCAAAAATGAGCAAATCAGACGAATGCAACACCCAAAAGAGCCAAAAGAAAAAAACTGGACGAAATATAAACATAGAAGGACAACCCCCAATAAAGACTACCAGTTTCTATCAGCCAAAGATCTACACTAAATTTACTTTTCTTAAAGATCCCGGTAATGCAATCTACTCAAACAACGACACCATAAAGGGCTTACAATCCCCACAGTGACCTGCTGGAGTGGACTGTCCTTTACCCCACACACCAGGAACCACAGCCGTTTAAATGCACACTGACAAAACGAGAATTAGAGCGGGGGATGGAGCGCAAAAGGGCAAGCCGGCAATACCGGGAAAGCAACTGAGAAGGACAGCGGCCAAAACAATTCCCCAAAACACCTAGGGGACCAGGTAAAGAACTCCAGGGGGCCCGAGATCGAGAAGGAGCATGAGAGCAAACGGGCCGTTGAACTAGAAGAATTCTCTGAGCTCCAGAGGCCCAACGACTCTATAAGTCAGCTACTCTCCACCCAAATTTCTCCATCCCACCAGAACTCACTGTGAACACACGAAGGAGCGATCACTACATCTCACGCTATAAACAGCTCCCCAAATAAGCAACAAATCATACAAGGCGACACCCCAACAGCCGCAAAACAGCAAAGGAGTATTGACCCAGCTAATTACCCTCCACACTTGCCATACGATGACTCGTGTACCACAGATAGCGACATGACCTTTTTGGCGTCACAAGAATGGGAAGACCTAGTGGCATCATATAATGTAAAACCTACCCTCAAAAGCTCCACTGAAGAGCCCGCCAATTTGCTTATCGAAGTGAGCAGAGGTCCCACTAATACATTCTGGGTAACTTTACTAAACACAATCCAGCTGACGGAAACAGCACTGCAGTACCAATCAGACAAACTAGACATGCAGCTGACCGTCCTCCAAACGCTAGCTGAAGCTACCACAGAGATAGAAAGTAAACTTGCGGATATTAATGGCCTCATAAAAAGAGGTCAAGAAGCAGTAAACCTATCTCAAATAGTAAGAACTGACTGCATCTGTTCCCCAATAATTGACAAGCTATCAACACTACCAGCAATGCGGATCTAAAAGTAAACACAACAACGCACCTAACAACAGAGACCAAATCTGGAAGAACAGGCCTCAATGAAAAATGACCAGAAGCTGGCAACGACCATTAAACTGCCATCAAACGAGGGGACACATCTCCAAAATTCGAACACACATCAGATGAGTCCCTCCTGACCATCTCAACCAATGAAAGGGACGGCGCAGAGAAATCTATGAATGCGCGAGCTCACCGCAAACAAAAAAGGAAGGGCAGGAACAGAAAGACAACAGAAGCAGGTTATACCAACGAGAACCAGCGAATTATACCACTTGGGGACAAAGAGCAAATAGGAGAAACTACGAACCATAACGAGGAAAAAAGGTCATCTCCCCCAGATATCAAATAAACAGAAACAATGCTCTTAGAAACAGCAGTGACCTCAAAATCAACACAATCAAAAGAGAAAACAAGCAAACAGGAAGAGCAGAAAGACAACGGCCCAGCCAAACACAAGCAACTTAGCAACGCAACTGAACCAGCTCATGACATACGGATCAAAAGAAGGAGTATGGCAGAAAATCAACCAACAGTAAAAACACAAACTGGTACACAGATCACAGAGCAGGCCCTAGTGGAGTCGGTCCACATCACCACAGAAGTAATAAACACCGACTCACCCACAAACAGTGTCACTTATCGCAAGGAATTTACCCTCCAGGAATAACAGATGAAGGTAAGGACACATAGCATGAAGAAACCGGCCGACGAACAAGCAAATGAGGATCACCACGGAGTCTGCACAGAAAATAATGGCAAACCACACAGCCCTCAGCCCTCATACAGGGTCAAACAATATGTGCCAACTACACATTAACACACACGGACCCCTGGAACAAACGAGTCTGACATTATTCTATTTATCCCCGAATTCAAATCCAGAGGAAGAGTGGACACCCTAAACAGGGGAAACATACAAAGACTCATCAACTCAATTGAAAACCTAAACCACATTAAAACAACTGACCTACTTGCAATCGAATTTCACCTTCCATCAGACCAACAAGGCCATGAAATAACAAAAACTGTATGGAAAACAAATGAATTAGCAGGCCAAGTCCTGTGGGAAACGCTCAGATACTCCCAATGGGGAATAAAGCTGAAACCAGAAAAAAAACCCGCTTACCCCACCCCGCTTTTGGAAGAATGCAAAAAAAAAAACCACTCCCAAAAAGTCAAATCGATTCTAAAAGGAGCACGTAGTTATTCCCCAGGACCTAACAGTATATCATCACACCTAACAACCCAACAACCCGTCCCAAATTGGGCAAACATTTGGCGGACAATAACTGTAGGAGACTCAAAGTGACATAGTGAACTAGGCCAGTCTCCTACAAAAGCTGACACCTCAAACATTAAAATATGCATATGGAATATAAACGGTCTGACTAGCAAACTGGACGACCCAGAAACAACAAACTATTTAAAAACATTCGACCTGATTTTACTCCAAGAAACCTGGGAAGAGAAAGAGCTATCTTTACAAGGATACACAACTCAAATCTACTCTGCCATTAGAAGTTCATCCTATTGTCACTGCTCAGGAGGCCTTAATACTAGCAATAGGAACAATGGAAGAGATAAAGGTAAAAATCACCCCTCCAAGTGCCATGCAGGCAATAGCAATAACAATCAAAAACAACCAGGAGGTCCAACCACTATACATAATAAACATATACTTACACCCCAAACACAGACCAAAAGGGGCAAAAGAACTGGTCAGCGAACTGGTAAGACTCATGGAAGAAAGGGAAATGGAGAACTTACTCCTGGCAGGCGATTTTAATCTTCAAATCTTCGGAAGAATACCAGAAGACGAAATAGCACAGGATCTTAACATTGCATGGGGAATACCAAATCAAGCCCCAGCTACCCCATACAAGTGAACAAAATGCTCATGTCAACTACTAAAAGATCTGGAGCAGCTAAACCTGAGGGTATTAAATGGTCGATTTAAAGAGGACACACCGCCAGCACTTACATATTTTTCCTCAACTGCTTCTTCTCACGTCGACTTCACGCTCGCAACACTCCCACTGTTTGACATTATAAGCTCGTTCAAGGTTGGAGTAAATGGTCAAAGTGACCACCTACCACAAGAAGTGAAACTACGCGTCACTAGTGGGAGCGACCTGGAAGTAAGAGAAACAGTCGGCACGGAGTATACCACCAATTTCAGACGGATTAGGTGCAATATCAACAAAGTCGACAAACTAACAATCAATGCAAAAAACAATCATTCACCGGAAAACAAGCATGTCAACGAACTCATTAGAGGCTTGGGAAGAATTTGTAATAGAACTCGGAGCAACACATGCCACAGAGCAAAAAACTAATAAAGGGAATACATCTTCCAACACATTAGGAAAGGTAACCACACCAGAGATAAAAATCCTAAAACGGAAAATAAATCAGATCCTAAGGCAGCTCCGCAAACAATCGAATAACAAAGCCCCGCAAAAGGAGCTGCGATCCCTAAAAGCTCAGCAAAATTAGATGATCTGGGAAAAGAAAAGGCAAGGAACTCCGGGTGAAAATCGTATACGACTCAAAACAGAAGAACAGTGCCAGATTCTGGAAAACAATAGGTACAAACAACCAAGAAGAAAACAATTACACCAATCAGCTGGAGACCTCGCATCAACCCACACTTCTGGAGGAGGAAGGAACAACAAGTCGTAAGCTAACTTCGGGCAGGAAAGAAAAAAATCACAAAGTATCTGCGGCCAGGATTAAGCTACAAATATCAAAAGGGAAACTGGAAGGAGCTCCGGGCCCCAATGGAATCCTGCCAATACTGTACAAACAATACGCTGACTTCTGGAGCGATACACTGGCGCCAGTCTTCCTGGAAATCAAGGAAACAGCGACATGTCCAACATCCTGGAGAGGATCAATAATAAATCCGATCTATAAACAGGGCAAAAGGAGTAATCCTAGCAACCACCACCTCATACGCCCTAATCGACACAGAGGCAAAGTACTATGCGGGACTCCTCCTGGAGGAACTAACGTCCTGGGCAACCTCAAAACACATCATTCCAGCAAACCAAACCGGATTCTGCAGAGGTCAAGGCACAATTACTAACATCATGGCACTAACTCTACTGACAGACGCAGTCAAGACAGCCAAATGCTCACTATTCCTATGCTTCATAGACTACAGCGCAGCGTTTGACCATGTAGACCGTACTAAGCTCTGGCAGAAACTGGACAAATGGGGGATACGTGGGCCACTCCTGAAACAGCTGATATTATTGCACACCAACACTTGGGTCAAGATTAAGCTGGGATCTGGAACGCACCTTTCAAGGCAAATCAACACCACTAAAGGTCTAAAACAAGGATGCGTCTTAGCCCCCATGATGTTTAACCCTTTTCTCGCAGACCTACCCAGAGAACTGGATAAAACCAAATCGCACGCCCCACGGTTGGGAAACATTTCGCTATTAAACCTCCTATATGCAGACGACTTGGTCTTAATAAGTCGGTCCCCCATTGGACTACAATATCTCCTGGACACCATCAACAAATTTTCAATAAACAACGCATTAAAGATTAACTTAAATAAATCGAAAGTTATGTCAGTGAATTATATGAAAACAAAGAGACTTGCATGGTTCCTGGACGGACAGAGGCTAGATTGAGTTACCAACTATAAATACTTTGGCGTACTATTAGACAGCAGAGGCTCGTTTAAACCCCAACTAGAGGCCATCCAACGGAAGGGCACAACATTCTATATCTCAATGAAGCCCCTGAAGAAAGTTCTCCCCGATCGATCACTCGATCCCCTTCTACAAGTGATCAGAGCACGTCTACAGCCAATGCTCACATACAGCAGTGAATCCATGCAAGGGAAAGACGCGACCACTCTAGATAAAATAATCAGCAGGGCATACAGGGCAATTTTCCATCTGCCGAACTACGCGTCCCCTGCCCAATTCCGCCTCGAATTTGGTCTCCAGAGACAAACGGTGGAGAGAAGAGGCGCCTACATAAAAAGTTGGCGCAAAATCAGAGACGTGGAGCAAGGATCTCTAAACGGCCACCTCTGGACTGAACTGTCAACTCGACTGAACTCTCCCGCCAAGATGTACCTACTAGAATCACTGGAATACCTGGAATTAACTAATCCCTGGGAGTCATGCATAGACAACAAAAGCTTCAAAAAGGTGATAACAAAAGTAACTAAAATGATATCATCCATAGAGGATAAAGAAACTCTGGCCAAAAGGGCACATGGATGGGCTGTGCTGAAAGATTACAAAGCTCTTAAACCGCAGGATTACGTGAAAATTGGTCTCAAGCGGAAGACAAAAGATACATTTCTAAATTTAGCGCTTTGGCATCTTACCAATCCTCCCTCACTTGGCATCTTGGAAAAGGGGAGCAGAAGAACATCTTTGCCGTCTTTGCAGAACAGGAAAGGAGGACTTAATACACATAATCTGTATCTGCCCAAACTTGATGGACATAAGACGCGCCATACTCCGAATATTATGGCACCAAAAGGGCATAACAAGCTGTAGGCAGGCTGTGAAGATATGCTTTAATCCTGAAGAGGTCCAGCTAAACTGGAGACTTACAAAGTACTTTGACATAGTGGCCAGAAGACTAAAGAGCTAGCCATATCTCACAGCGAAAAACAGCATGTAACAGCTTGTCAATCAAATAATGTATCAGTCTGTCATGGATCTGTCGAAGCCAAAATCACGCACTGGTACACAGAGTCAAACCAACCTTTTCTATTCAGAGAAGAACTACACAGATAACGTAACAGAGACTGTTGATTTTACAGGGTTTAAAACACCTTCATCCTTTTACTCTAAATTACATGTGTAAAACAAGCTTAATGATTTATTAAGACGGAAGTTTTTAACATTGTAAAGTTTTAATTAACTGTACAATAAAGCTACTATTCTTCAGGTTGACTGGATCTTTACCACTGTTTTAAAATGGAGCATAAGTCAATATCAAATTTTAACACTACTTATTATGTTCAGTCAATAATGGGAATTGAGATGATTTTTATGATCTTTATTTGTAGTTTTAAGCTTAATATTTTGGTTTGTAATCCACTTATTCAGATTAGACAATTATATAAAACTGTTTAAAGAAATATCGCACAAAATAATGATTAGCAACAATCAGGAAATATTCCAGCGTGTTCCATAAAGGAAAGTTATGTAAGTCCCTACTCTACTTCACTAGATCCTAATCTACCAGAACTCACAAAGAGTCATTTTCAGAAAAAAGCAAGATTTTTAAGGATCATTCAGAATAGAATTTAGAGTTTAGTTGAAATCCTCATGAAGAGCAGTTCTGGAAACTCGTCCGAGTCTGCTCTCTCAATTTGAAGTTAATCACAGCAATCGCTTTATTCTTAAAGGAATTTAGAAAACACCATCAGCAGTAGCTCGCAGAGTAAAAGGGAAAAGCCAGGAAAAGGATATTCACAGAGCAATTTGTATGGACCAGTCTGGAAAGCATAAGGCTATCAGCGCGTGCTCTAGGGAAAGGGTAGTGGAAGAGCTCTGAAGTCTCCTAACTAGAAACAGGTATATTAAACACAAAAACTTATGCATCCATCTTCTTCGGTGTAAGGTCATTTTAGTCCAATAGTAAAAAAATCATTTGATTGCCTGCAAAGAAGGCAAAACATTATCTTCAAGCAGTCTACTGAGTTGCAAACGTTCATGCACATTAGTTTCACATCGAGTTCCTACAAAAACCCTGCAGCTTACTCTATTTTCTATTCAGATCTCTACTGCATGCCAATGAACAAGTCTAAAGCAGAATCATTCTAGTTGTAACTTATACGGAATTATATCATGAGCTTCACATTTTCCTACATACACTATTGTTTTTTTATATACTGTTGGCATTCATTATTATTAATAAATGACAGTTAAATGAGAACGTGTAGCTCATGAATGAAAGAAAACATTTATTAAAGTCAGCACATTCCCCAAAGATGACATGAGTAATAAAGTTAACGTGAATTATTTATATAATACTACCCCGTGCAACATCTTGCTAAAATGCGTATTTTTTTAAGAACAGTGGAAATAAAGGCAAAGAAGAAAAAAGAGAAATAAATGAGGCCTTCTTTAGATTGACAATATAAATACGATTGAAAAGGATGCTTCAATCAACAACAACAAAATCATGCTACATGCAATGTGCATGTTTAATGTAGGGCACATTTTCCATTTTAGTCCATTTCTTTGGGCATTCTTCATTGTTAATATTTCCACAGGCTAATCACATATTTTAAGCTAATTTTACTTGCTTCATCACTTATATGTATTACAAATTAATGTTTAGTCCTGGCAAAAGGGTTATTTTGCTAACTCGAAATAACAGTTAAAAACAGCACTGCAGACTGCGGTGGCAGGCCTGGGACGCGATTTTAAAAGGCTACTTTAGTTGGTGACACAATGAGCTCTGCTGCCCACAAGTAACAATTAGTTTACAGTTCCTGGGTGCCTGTAGTACTATTTATAGGGGCCGATAGTCAAACAAAAATGGGTTCAGCCATAGAAAGCAAAAAAATTGGAGATGATCCTGAAAAGGGGCCAGGTTCAACAAAACATCATCATATAAGTGGGTATCATTATTAATAAGGAATGCTCACTGTCCTTGCCAGGGTGTCACCACATCAGCAAAAACAGTCACATGTGGGTTTTCACCATTACAACACAACTGAAATCAATGGGGACAGTACCAATACACATTACCTGTTATAATGTTCCATGTAAGTCAATGGGTGTGGGACTACAATTCAGAAGCTTTTATTTTAATGTAACTTCTTGCATTGTCAATTACCAATATTGTCAATAAAACATTGACAAACACATGTCACTAAGTCTTCCTTTCACTTTTATTAAACTGCTACTGCAGTTACAGGACAAATGATTATATGTTCCTGCCCTCCCAACCTCACGTGCTGAGGCACATTTTCAGGAAGATCTTTAAAACAAAGCGAAACCACTCCTGAGGTCAGGCTTTTCATTCCCCAGGAGACTTAGTAACATTATTTGTGAGGCATCTGTGGGGTGCTGCATTCCCTGCAGGCTTCAATTAGTCACAAATTAGCATTGGTGGTGCCCTCTATCAATTGTGGGGCACCACATGAAGAAAACAAGCACATTTTATATGGCACATGGAAGATATGCGCCAATCCCCTGCCCCATGGTAAGCATACTAAATGAGAGGCATTCTTTATGGTGAGTACAGGGCCTCACATAGCACTCTTTCTTTCTTTCTTTCTTTCTTTCTTTCTTTCTTTCTTTCTTTCTTCCTTTCTTTTTATTTTTGGGTATCCTGGTCCCACTCAGCCCCCATGCAGCACTCCCACACCAGCTCCCAGTGGCCCCATGCACATGCGTAAGCGCAGGAGCCAGCACATCCTTTGTTTTGTTCCCCCTTTGTGGGAAGTTAATTTTCTGCTCCGGCCCACGGGGAGTCTTTGCTCTTCCACTGCCCTCAAGGAGTGCATGTGGGGGGGCAAGAGGATAACGCCACCCACCCTCACACAGGCATGGGGGTGAACAATGCACCCAACATTTGCCTCTGTCCTGGGGTTTCCCCTTGGGAAAACCTGTGCCACTGGCCCCCTACCATTATGCAAACAAATTGATTTTGCTCCAACCCCTGGGCCCTGGCCCACCTTGGGGGTATTTATAGAACACTGCCATGAGGTGCTGCACACTTCTTTTTCTTTCCATTTTTCTTCAGGGGGCTGAATTACACTGGCCTAGTTCTCCTGCCCCATTGGGCAACTTGGGTGATCCTGGGCTCATTTGGCTCATTACGGTGAGCCTATCCACTGGGGAACTTTTTGTCAGGCCTGCTGGCCTCTGATAGGGTGCCTTTCATGGGGAGCACGATTCCACTTCTTGATGCCCCAGACCTATCCTCTGCCTGGCTCCTGGTGCTCTCACCTACTTTTGGGAGAGGTATCTTCAACAGCTCCTCCACAGCTAGCAATCAGAATACCCTCTCTTCTACACTCACCAGGACGCAGAGCAATCTTGCTTCCTGAATGACACCTTTGTGTCATTGGAGTCAAGGACCAGTCCTGGGGAACCGTCCAGGGTTCCCCAGAAGGCCCATTCCCTTGAGTGTCTGTCAGGGGGCCAAAGGGGGCCACAACCACTAGCCCTGGAGGCCTGTCCTTGTCCTGGGGGCCAGCTAGAGTCAAAGTACCAAAGGGTATCCTTGCAGGGCGTTAGGGGGCTTCTTGTTTTAGCCGGGTAGCCTATTGACATTGTCTCTCCCATGTCTACTATCTTCATATCTGGCGTTCCTTTGTGAAGATGTTTTGAGCGGGAGTGGAATATTTAAAAGCTACATACCCTTGGCCAATTGTAGAATGTTACATTGTTAGAAACGGGGTCTCTAGTTGGCAGGGGTATGTACCCTTTAGTGTATTGGGGCTGGGTGGGTGCACTCCAAGAGTGCTTTGAAGTCTGCACTGGGGGCACATTTGGTGTCCCTGTGCATAGTCCAGCTCAAACCGGTTGCAGGGGCTATCAGCCCCTGCTCTGGTGCAAAACTGGACAAAAGAAATGGGTGTAGCCACCCCTCTTTCCTGACCCTCCCATAGGTGGGTCCCTAGAGTTTGTCCTACCCCTTCCTTGGGTATAAGATAGGAACCCCTGGCAACAGGACTTCAGATTACACCTGGACGAAACTCTAATACTGAATCCTGGAACTTCGACAATCTACATTGAACTAGATGACTGAAGAATCTCCCTTGGAGTAAAGGAGTTACTCCCCTGCAAGGCAGGCACCAAAGACGCTTCTGACCAGTTTGCATCTCCGAAGCTCCCGCCGGCCTCCAAAGAATTTTGCAACACAGGAGGTGGGTTTCTGTGGTCTTAGAGGTCGATCAGTGCACACAGCAAGTCTGAGGCCCATATCCATCGTGGCGACCGTGCAACCCAAACCCATGGACACACCATCACTTTGCAGAAGTATCAGCTTTCCAACAACTCCTGCAGATGAGCTTTGAGATACTTGTAGCCCTGACCCCGAGCAGCATGTTCACTGAAGATTGCCAGCCTACACTCCATGAGTGTTCCCTGAGCTGGCCCTTTGTGTTGCCTTTCAAGGTCCCTTCGCGATCCCTAATCTGTCGACTGGTGGGTCCTTGTGAAGGCAACTTTAACTTTAATTGGGATTACCTGGTTGCTCCAGACGTGCCCTTACTCTCCATTGCTTGGGGAGTCCCCAGGACCTTGCTGGTCCGCAACGAAGCATCTTTTCTCTTCCTGTGGGGATTGCTGTTGCCAAGGCTTCTTTGGTCCAATCCGAGCACCGACCCAGCAGCACTCGACGTCCTTTGTGGGACAGCTTGAATCCAGCTCCTGGTCATCGTCGACGCCTCCTGGTCCTTGTGGCTGCAGAGTCACGCTTCACCTCTTCGCACCTGAAGCACGCAACATCGGTGGGCATTCGTTTATCGTGCCCCTGGTCACTGGCAAGTGACCCAGACTCTGTCCCCTCTGCTTTCAGGTTCTTCTGATATTAGATCCAGGCTTGGATCACACCGGACACTTCTCTCCTTCTCGGCAGCAGCACTTTGCAGCACATCGTCATTGAAATCAATGACGATTTCTGACAACATTTGACACCTATGCACCCGGCTTCCCTGGGTGAAGTAACTCGATTACTATGGTGCTCCCATGGGTGCTGGCCCTAGAACCCCATAAGTCTAAAGGGGTTTGCTCAAAGTCCTCCCCTAAGTGTCCTTAACTTCTAAAATTCCAACCGCGACTTTCCCTTAGAATAGTACGGTGCTTGCACCTGTGTTCTCACACAGCACTCGTCCCTCGTGGGTCTCCTGTGTCACTACCTTGGGTAGTTCCTTGGGGTCCCAGCGATTCTACGTGCTCTATGCACTGTGTCTAGTCAAGTCGTGGTTCTTATACCACTTTCTAAATATATGGTTTGGTCCGCCCCCAGGGCCCATTGTATATTGTGCTATTTACTGTTATTTTAGAACTGTATTATTGTGTATCTTGGACTCTAATCTCATAAAGAGATTAGAAGTGAGTGTTTAGAAATAACTACAAATATTTTATATATACCGTGTGTGGTTCTCCTTTCATTTAGTAATTCAAGAGGTTATAATCTGGTAAACCAAGCTGCTTTACACTCCGTCAAGACTTAACCTGAAGGCTGCTCTCCATAGCTAACACTAGGATAGCTTTCAATAAAAGTTGTCTTTAAACCTATCATCAATGAGGTTTGTTTGGACTGGTGCAAGGTGCCCACTATAACTAGTGTACTGCATATGCCAGGCCAACTTCTCACAGTCTCCAGTAGCGGTGACGGTGGTGTTGGGGGCAATTTCACAAAATACTCAGTCCGCCCCAGCAGTGGTGATTTCAGGGTCACAGCGCTCTGCTTACAATTCACATTCAGGGACCCGGGTGGTGGCGGTGATTTCTGGGCAAACAGCGCTTCCTTCAGCAGCACGCACTAGTCACAATGCAGTTAGGTGCCCGGGCCGCTAGCGGTGACTTCGGCAGACAGTGCTCCCTTTCAGCGCTTCCAGGTCACGGGCACACAGCGCCTGCTGGCTCCCGGGCTGGCGAAATTGGCAGACACTGTGTGATGTGTAAATCTCGGGCCAGCGGCGGTGATCTTGGCATGCACAGCGCTTTACCTGCAGCGCTTTTAAATAATGCAGTTCTCCGCACAGGTCCCCCAATGAGAGGCAGATACCCTTGCACACAGTGTTACAGGGATAGTCCAGGCAGTCTTGGTGGTTCTTGTGGTCCCCCCAGTGGCCAGGGGATTAGTTAGTCTCTTTGTGGAGACACTCTGGAGGTGAGGTCTTTTAGTTCCCCTCTGGCAGGGCAACATCAGCAGGCAGGCAGGGCAACTCAGCTAGCTTGGGGCAGCAGTTCCTGGGAGTAGTCAGCCTCAGTTGTGTAGCAATCCTCCTGGTGCAGCAGTCTTCACTCCAGCAGAGATTCTTCCTAGTCCAGTAGTGTAACAGAGATATGTTGCCAGGACCCTAACGCCCAGTCACTAGAAGGGGGTAGAAGCTTCTGGAAGGGTCTAGGGGTTTCTGGGGGGTTCCCTGCCTTCCCTGACCTGGCTCCTGGCTGTCTACAGTGACAAAGGCAGGGTTGTTAAGCCTATTGTGGGGCAGCCGGGCCCAGCCTATTCATGTGTAAAGGTGTGAATCACCACTCCCTCCTCACAGCCCAGGAAGGCTATCAGCATGCAGATGGGAGGGAGGAGTCTGCAGTGCACAAACTAAGTGCAGGCAGGAAAATGTCCACTTTTTATGAGTGGGTTTTCTAAAGTAGTACTGCCCAAACCCCATATATCATTAGAAAGGGCTCCCCGCTGCGATTCTAACTACACTAAACATGACATACCTAGTAGGTCCCAGTCAAAAGTTAACCCATGGGGGGGATCCCAATGTTAGTCTATGGAGGGGTAGGCCTCACTGCGGTAGCAGGGGCCTGTGGCAGATATGCCAGTGTCACCATGTTTTTACGGGAGAGCACCTGAACCTTAGCACTGTATAGCAGTGGTAAGGTGCCTAGAGTTCAAACTCTAACAAAAATGTGAGGTCAAGTGGGAGGCAGAAAGGGCAAAAATGTAGGGGAAACCACCCTAAGGCTGACAAGTCCAACACGTGTCCCCCCAGCTGAAAGTGGGGAGAACTACCTAACCTCTAGGGAGTTCTCATCCCTAAGGCGGAAGAACCTAGAGAGACCGTCAGCATTGGCGAGGTCTACTCTGGGTCGGTGTTCCACCCTGAAGTCCATACCCTGTAGAGAAATGGACCACCTCAACAATTTAGGATTTTCAACCCTCATTTGCATGAGCCACCTGAGGGGCCAGTGGTTGGTCTGAACCAGGAAGTGGGAGCCAAATAGGTGTGGCTTCAGCTTCTTCAGAGCCCAGACCACTGCAAAAGCTTCTCTCTCTATTTTACTCCACCACTGTTCCCAGGGAAGTAGCCTCCTGGAGATGAAGGCCACCGGTTGGTCCAGGCCCTCCTCATTGAGTTGCAAAAGTACTGCCCCTATGCCATGCTCTGAGGTGTCCGTTAAGACAATTAACTCTTTGGAGAAGTCAGGGGGCTTGAGCACAGGAGCTGTGCACATGGCCTGCTTTAGCGAGTCAAAGGCTTTCTGGCAAGTCTCGGTCCAAATCACTTTTCTAGGTTGTTACTTGGAGTTTAGCTCAGTCAAGGGGGACACAATGGTGCCATAACCCTTAACAAATCTGCGGTAGTATCCAGTGAGGCCCAGGAAAGCCCTGACCTCTGTCTGTGTCTTGGGGGCTCCCAGGCCAGGATGGTTTCTATCTTGGCCTGTAGGGGCTGCACCTTACCCCCGCACACCAAGTGTCCCAGGTACACTACCGATCCCTGCCCTATCTGGCCTTAATAGTCAGGTCGGCTTGCTGCAGGGCCTGAAGCACTTCCCGAAGGTGACATAGATGGTCCTCCCAGCTGCTGCTGAAGACGGATATGTCGTCCAGGTAGGCAGCGGAGAAGGCCTCTAAACCGGAGAGTACCCGGTTCACCAGCCGCTGGAAGGTGGCAGGAGCATTTTTTAGTCCAAAGGGCATCACCCTAAACTGGTAGTGGCCCTCTGGGGTGGAAAAGGCGGACCTCTACTTGGCTCCCTCCGTTTGGGCGATCTGCCAGTACCCTGACGTGAGGTCAAAGGTACTCAGATATCGGGCAGCCCCCAGCCGGTCAAGAGCTTATCCGCCTTAGGGATGAGATGAGCATCAGCCTTGGTCACAGAATTCAGCCCTCTGTAGTCCACACAGAACCTAAGTTCAGGTGTGGTGCCCGGTGGGGCAGCTTTTGGTACCAGAACCACTGGACTGGACCAGGGGCTGCTGGAGGGTTCTATCACCCCCAACTCCAGCATCTTTTTGACTTCACTCAGGATGCTGGCCTTCACCTTATCTGACAGCCTGTAAGACTTGGTCTTGACAGGGAGGCTGTCCCCTGTGTCCACAGGTGGGTAATCCCAGGGATAAGGGAGAACACAGAGGAGTACTGCTCCAGGACCTGGTGTAAGTCTCTTTGTTGCTCAGGCATCAAGGATGGGGAGAGGACCACTCCCTCCACTGATCCGTCCTTCTCTTGGGAAGCAAAGAGGTCCAGGAGAGGTTTGCTTTCCTCTTCCTTGGTCCCATCAGTCAATATCAGTAAGGTGAGCTCAGACCTCTCATGGTGGGGTTTGAGGCAGTTGGCATGTAACACCCGGTGGGGTTGCCTGGAGGTCTTAACGTCCACCACGTAAGTGGCCTTGCCCTTCTTCTCAAGTATCTCATAGGGGCCAGTCCAATGGTCTTGGAGGGCACTGAGCTCTCCAGGCTCCATGACTCACACCTTCTGTCCAGGCTCTAACTCCACAGGGTGAGTATTCTGGTTGTACCATTCCTTCATTACCGCCTGGCTGGCCACTAAGTTGTCAGAAGCTTGCTTCCACAACTTAGCCATTTGGCTGCAGAAGGCCAGCATGTAGCTTACTACATCTTAGGGAAGCCTCCAAGGAGTCTTCTCCCACCCATCCTTCACTAAGCTGAGAGGTCCCCTAACAGGGTGACCGTACAAGAGCTCGAAGGGGCTGAAGCCCACCCCCTTCTGCGATACGTCCCTGTAGCAAAACAACAGACAGGGCAAGAGGACGTCCCACTTTTTCCTCAGGCAGACTCCTGATCATACCTTTTAGGGTCTTGTTAAATCTCTCCACAAGACCATTTGTCTGAGGGTGGTAAGGGGTAGAGAACTTATAAGTAACCCCACACTCCTTCCACATGGCTTGCATATTCGCAGACATAAAGTTAGTGCCCCTGTCAGACACAACCTCTTTGGGGAAACCCACTCTGGTAAAAATCTCCATCAGGGCTCGTGCCAAGGCAGGTGCAGTGATAGACCTCAGAGGGATATCCTCTGGGTACTGGGTGGCGTGGTCCACCAGAACCAGGATAAACCTGTAACCAGAAGAGGTCGGCGGATCCATAGGCCCAACAATGTTGATGCCTAGCCTCTCAAAGGGGGTACCAACAACAGGTAGTGGTTCCAGGAGGGCCATCAATTTGGTCCCTGTTTTTCCACTAGCTTGGCAGATGACACAGGTACTGCAGAATGTATCAGAGGAAATCCTCATCCGGGGCCAATAGAAATGTGGGACAAGCCTAGCAAAGGTTTGTCTTGGCCCAAGTGTCCCGCCAAGGGGATCTCGTGAGCCAACTCCAAAAGAAAATCCCTGTAGCATTGGGGGACCACTAAGGCTATTGATGACCCATGCACAGGAGCCTTGGGCTCACTGTAAAGGAGGTCGTCCTCCCAGTAAATATGATAGTTCCCGGAGCTATCGCCTGCTGCTTGGGCTTCGGCCTGTCGCCTCATGCCCTCAAGGGTGGGGCACTCCCTCTGTGCCTGACAAAACTCCTCCCTGGTGGGCCCTCCTTCCACCTGCCACTCCACAGAGGTAGACAGGTCCCCCAAGGGAGCAACGTCCCCCTCTGTAGACTCTGGTGTGACCTCCTCAGGTGCCCCATCCATCTCACGGGGTGTCTGTCCCGGGGTGGGCTTCCACTCCCTCAGGCTCTTCCTTTCTTAGCAGCTGGCTGGGCCATTGTTCCAGGCTCCAGCCCTGGTTGACTCCCTTTACGGGCAGCTTTGGACCGTGTGGTGGCACAGATCCAGTCGGGTAACCCCAGCATCTCCACATGCGTCTTGAGCTCTACCTCTTTCCAGGAAGTGTGCTCAAGGTCATTCCCCAACAGACAGTCCACTGGCATGGCAGGGCTTACAGCAACTCTTAGAAGGCCTCAAACCCCTCCCCACTCAAATGGAACCTGGGCCAAGGGATAGTGACCCTCCCTGTTGTCAACCATCACAACTGGGTGGAATGCATCGGGAATTACTTGCTCTGGGGACACCAGCTGACTCCTTACCATAGTCACGCTGGTGCCTTTGTCCCTCAGGGCCTCCACCCTCTGACCATTGATGGTGACCCACTGCCTATACTTGGTAGTATTTGAGGGCACATGGATCTTTGGAACCATCTCGCTGTCTCCCAAGGACACTAGGGTCAGACCTACCCACTCACTCCCATTATCTAGGGACAGCTCCTCCCCAAGTGCTACACTAGCCACCCTGGGGTTTTTACCTCCAGTGGGAGGTGGTGCTCTCTTTCGACACTTGGGATTCCCCTTGTAGTGCCCAATTTCACCACACTCATAGTACCGGACAGTTTTGGGCTGCTGACCTTTGTCAGGATAAGTAGGTTTTTGGTGGCCAGATTGGGGCTGGGACCCAGACCCTTTCCCTTGTGAGTTGTTTTGGGGGCCTTTGGAGAACTCCTTCTTTTTATCTACCCCCTCTTTCTTCTGGTGGGAACCCTGACCACCCTTTTGGGAGTCCCCCAGATCCCTTGTTGGACACCCTGGTATAGACCCAGGTGTCCACCTCCTCCGCAAGCTTCCTAGGATTGGTCAACTTGCGGTCAACCAGGTGTTGGCGCAGCTCTGGAAAACATTTCTTTAGAAGGTGCTCTCTCAAGAACAAGTTATACAACCCTTCATAATCAGTTACATCGCTGCCCCAAACCCAGCACTCCAATGCCTTACTAGCGTAATCCAGGAAATCTACCCAGTTCTGTGTGGGACGTTTGTGGGTGTTCCTAAACTTCTGCCTATACCTTTCAGGGGTAAGACCAAACTTCCTGACTACCGCTGCCTTCATAACAGGAGAGTTGGTCTTGTCTGCCTTGTTTAGTGTAAGGAGTGGGTCACTCCCCACCGGAGGTATGTACTTGTATAGGCTACCCCCCCAGTAACTCTCAGGAGCCCGATGGGCTCTTAAAGGCACCTCATAGGCTGCTAGCCATTTATCAATATCATCCCCCACATTAAAACTGGCCACCACATATTTAGGCATAAAGAACCAGGACTCACGTAAAGCTTCAATCGGTACGCTGCCACCATTTGTGTTGCTGTTGGCCCCTATTTGTAGGGCTCTGATTTCCAGCTCCTTCAGGCTGAGCTCATGGACAAGTTTTCTTTCCTCCATGGCCAGCCTCTTTTCTTCACGCTCCTTCTCTTACTTGGCAAGCTCTAGTTTGAGCTGTCTCTCCTCCCTCCTGTCCACCAATTCCTCAGAGGACAGGCTCCTTGCTGAGACACTACTGCCTGCACTGGAAGGTATTCTTGGCCCTAGCAGTAAATTGTCGCTTTCATCTGTAGGCAGTAGGTCCAGATCTCCTGTGGCGTCGTGCTCTGATCCCTTCTCGTCCCCTTCTCCTTCTGGGTGGGCCAATGCCCATGCTTTCACGGATTTTTGAAGCTCTGGCTTCTTGGCGTCTCTCTTGAACACCCCTTTCTCCTGGCAGAAATCCTTAAGCTGCGCCACCATGTAAGCATCCAGGTTGGCCAGCTCAAATTCCATCTTGCTAGGTAGGACCTCAGACGTTTGCAGAGAAAACCAATGGGACTTAAGTAAAAACGGCTTTAAAAAAGAGCGGCTCACACTCGCCAGTCAGGGAGAATTTTGAAAAAACCCAAAAAATGCCAATTGGAGGAGACAGACAAAAATTGTCCAATCAGAAAAAGGAAAAAAAAGTTTACGTTGCGTCAGGTGTAGGATTGTGGCGCACACTGAGTCACTGTGTGGTGTTACTCAAGCACAAGTCCTAATCCCACAGCTGAACACCAGTGTTAGAAACGGGGTCTCTAGTTGGCAGGGGTATGTACCCTAGCCCAAGTAGGGACCACCGGTTCCGTCAGGGTGAGTCTCCAAATGCCCTAGACCACCCTCTGGTAGCTTGGCGCAGAGCAGGTAGGCGAAATTCATGAGGCAATGTGTAAAGTATTTGTGTAACACCCATCCACCATAACACATTGAAACACCACAAATAGACACTACACCAGTTAGTTATAAAAAATAAAAATATCTTTATATTAAGTTTCAGGCAAGATCAGCAATAAGGTAAAGTCCAATTTTTAGTAACCCTGGGCTGACAACTACGCTTCGCCCACGTAGTGTACGTAGCGCTGCCTGCTTCGCAGTTTTCGAAGTAGGCGAAGCAGGCAGCGCCTACGCACACGCCAGGGCAAAGCGTAGCTGCCTGCCGCCCACCACCCGCCTCCCGCCCGCCCTCCTTTTAAAAGATAACATTAATTTATAATAAAGAAAATTAAAAGGCACTTACCTGAAGCGCGGCGTCTCCGGGGCTACCTCTTCCTGGTTTCCAACTTTTCTGACAAATGCGCATGCGCGGACGCCCGCGCATGCGCATTTGTCAGAAAAGTTGGAAACCAGGAAGAGGGAGCCCCGGAGACGCCGCGCTTCAGGTAAGTGCCTTTTAATTTTCTTTATTATAAATTAATGTTATCTTTTAAAAGGAGGGCGGGCGGGAGGCGGATGGTGCGTAGTGGGGCTACGCGAAGCGGGTAGTGTGCGTAGATATGGGCACACTACTTGCTGCTTCACGTAGCCCCACTACACCCACTACGCCCACCCTTAGTTTTTAGGCGAGGTGAATCAATAAAAACAGTCCACAGGTTTCATGAGCTCTTAAGTGTAATGTCTGCTGACAGTGTCTGTGTAAAAAAAGCAGTCTTGTAAAGTCTGGTTTGGTTTAGGCAGAGGGTGCAATCACTAGTTCAGTCTGAGGTAGAGGTACCAACAAAGGACAGCGTGCATAGGGACTATCCTGATTAACCCCCAGTCAGGAGTTATTTAACACTGGATCCCCACGGCTGATTAGTGCTCTGTGAGTAGCAGCGTGAGAAAGGAATGTGGTCCTTAATACTTATCAGGCCAGATCGGTTTTGCGCCGTCAGGATTAGTGCACTTTTAAATACTTTTAACAACAATATCTCAAGGGTATCTTTTCAAGTGGCAATTATGAATATATTTGTAATGACACAATTATTGAAACACAATTTAATCGCAACACAGAGAAGAAACCAGGGAAACAATTTTTATAAATGCAGACTGTATTTCATATAGTAGACATGTTGGACATATTAACTTCATACGTTCAGACACATGGATCAGTAGCACTGCGTTACATTCAATGGCATGTAACCAACAAAATACTGTGTACAGGTGCTCGTGAAGTGTAGTGACGGCACAAGTGACACATGACGTGGTATAAACAGTGAGAGAGATGGGCGCAACATCATTTTCATTTTTCGCAGGGGAGTCTCGACCGGAGCAACGCTGAAATTCACTCTGATGCTGCAGAACTGAATATCTGAAGTTTTTCCGAAAGCCCCCCTGAAGTTCTGTAGGTCACGAGGGAAGGGTTTGTAAAGTCTCCAGATTTTTGTCTGGTGCCTACCCAACTACAGGAGTGCACTTACAAGGTCTCCATACAGGACCTATGGGGAGGTACTTAGAGACTCTCAAGCTGCCAAGCAGAGGCCAACAGCAAAGTCCACTCCAGGTTCAGTTGTCACTGATCAGCTGAGTACTTTATTACTCCATGGAGGTTAGCCAACTGACCCTTCGAGTCCTCTTCCTTGTCCTGGATACTGTGGTGAGCAGGTCCAGTCCTTTAGTGCTCCTCTCATGTCACAGACAGAAGGTCCAGTCCTCTTCTGTTTTTTTACAGGCCCAGAAACTTTTCTGAGGATGGTGCCTTGGGACTGGTGGGTGGGTGTGACTCATGGCACTCCCTAACCAATGAGTAAATGATCCTGGGTCTAACCCTATCCTCTGTGACAGTAGTTCTTGCATGTTTTACTGCAAACAGGCCCAAAATACAATCTGCCAGGACATTTTCAAGGTTGGCCATATTTTACGTGGGCTCTGAGGGCTGAAACATGTGTGGGACTGTCATTTGGAAATCACCAATGTTCTCCACATCTACCACTTGAAGCAAGTCATGCACCCACAACAACTAGCAAACAGAAGTCTGGTAGGACAAAGGAAGGGTCTTGCAGCATCCAGACAAGGAAAACTCACTAATTATCCTGGAATCCTGTTTGCTCCCTTTCACATGCACCAAAGTTTTATATGTAACTCAGATATATCTGTGAGGCTGGTTTTGACACTATTTTGCCAATAGTATTTCCACTGCATGCACCCTGAATATCCTTCTGAGTTCTGAGGTGTTATCCCAGAGGAAAAAGGTCGGAGAGTATTTCTTTTAATTAAACCGATCTTGTGGCTACAAATTTCAAGTTTGTCAGATGTGCGACGTAGGGTGGGAGGTAGAAAGTTGAGGTGGAAGATCTTTATTGTCTACAATAAATAACCACATACTCAACCCTACCTGTGTAGAAGTCTTCTTTTCAACACCCTATTCACAACTTTTGGCACTAAAGTCAAGGCTTCAGTGGGACTACAAATTTGCATATCTGGCTGTGAGCCCATTTCAGTCACAGTGCCCTGCTATGCTTTTGAATCTGTAGAGGATTTTGACTTCCGTTTTGGAGACTACGGAGGTGATTTAGAGCTCAGTGATTGGCTCTGCCAGCCCAACAGATCAGCATAGCATATGACTTTTACTCTTGATGTGGAAGACCACCCACCATATTGTGACATCTCTGCCTACACAGCAGGTATGTCACTGACTTTAAAGCAACCACAGGGGTGGTGGTTGCTCTGAAGGCACAGAAGCAAGCCTTATGGGCTTCATGTTGTTCTGGCGTCACCCAGCAAATGATTTGTTCCAGAAACAAATCCCCACTTTGCGGGTAATTTCTGAAGCACCAAAAACACATTTCCCTAACGCTTGTTTTCTTGAGCATTTGGGGATTATTTTCATTTTTTTCCAATTCAAGAACGACACTCTTTTCCTGGCAAACTTGAACAAAACAATTACACAGATTCAACATAATGTTGTCCACCCTCCACAGTCAGTTATTTCATGACACCACAGAAAAAACATATATGAAAGAAATTCAAGACTCTATTTGATTTGAGAAGTAACCATAATAGGAAAACAATCATTGGCACCCTAGTTCAACTAGATGACTAACACCAGGTGCACTGCAATTAAACTGAAAGATAATTCAGTAAATACTGAAAAATAACATAGACTCTCTAAATCTTTAAAAATTAAGTTGTTCACTTAGTACTTACATATTTATCAGATAAACTAGTTTATCAAAGCAATTATGGTAGCAATTAAAGAGCTGCTCAGCTACCGAAAATCACATTGTAAGCTTTTCATTAATAGATTAGCAACATCTTTCTTTGACAAAGTCATGTTCGACATTCATGACCATAAAGTGACCATAAAGTAAGGTTACTTTTGACTTCAAATTTTTTTTAAAATCTTTATGATTGAGGCAGTCAGTTTTGTGCATCCATTATTTTGCAGCGGTTTCTCATCATTTGGTTGTGTTGCCTGTGCCTTAGTCTTTTGTTCTGTCTAAATTATGCTTGTTGTTAGTCATATACTTAAACCTGCTTCAATATAGCATGCTCACATATTGCTTTTTGACGTAGTTACATTTTTCTTTACATTTTGATTGTGATATTTGGTAGGTAATCAAGGAATAATTGATGATGTCTTCATTTAATAACATTTTTCTAAAAATGCCTCTTGTTCAGTGTCTGGGGTTTGTCGCTTCCAATCATTTGGAAGACTGTGGGAGACTGTGAGAGTGCAATTGGGGGAACATTAATAAAGAAGTATCAAATTATTGTTAACTGTGTTGAAGATTGTATTAATTTCTCATGGATGGAGCGGGAATAACCCTAGCCAAAAATTAAACACACATACAAAAAGTGATTTATACAAGTAGGAGCATGGGTTAAGCACCATTACATGAGTGTTGCAAAATAGCTTCCACACATTTAGTACACCCAGATTATTTGTTTGTTGATCACCTTGTTTTGCGCTTTTTACTGGGGGTGAGTCTCACTGCACTTATCTCACCCATGGTAATCTCACAGTAAATTGACTGTGCGTGTTTACCGCCAGTGTCTGCCTTTTAAGAAAAGACTGCTGCAGCACAGCAAGAGTAAGGGGCTCTTGGCTGGTAACACGTGAACAGGACAGTAGTCTCACATGCACAGTGAAGCAGCTGCACACAGGTTCCCTGGCACAGAGGGGACTCTGCAGGGATAGATATTGACCTGGGGTAGGGTTTATATTAGTTGGAACTCATAGGTAAAGTCAGTATGGTGTACGGTTTGTCTGCAAGGACACTTTATTATACGCATAGGGGGAAATCTGCCTTATAATGCAGTTTTGCTTCCCATATGCCTACACAAAGGTATGCAACTGGGGTGGAAGGTGTGCACCCAGTTCAGATAAGCAGGTTCTAAGATCATACATGTACTCTTTATGGGTTGACCAGAATTTTCATATTTCCTTGACCCAGCTCAGGATCAGATCCCCGGACTTTTGTCGCCCTGCTGGGTTATGTTTATTATTCCTCTCCCCAACACAGGGAACAACGGTCTCCCCACCCAAAGGAGTAATAAACAATGCTTTCCTCTGCTTCTGGGGACGAAGTGGTGGGGAAGAAAGTATGCATCTGTTAATTAGCTGTTACACTGTACCAGGGCTGGGGTCAGCCCAAGCCCACTGTACAAAGTAGAAAGCCCAGATAACTGAAGCCAACACAGGAGGGGGCTCCTCTTTGAAGTTGTGATGGGAAAGGTGTTGTGATGTCAGCAAGGGGCGAAGCTAAGGTTCCCAGAGAAGATGTTACTTGTGACTTCTGAATGGTACCATCTTGGACTGTCCCAGCATGCTATGCAAGAAGGTTGGGACAGGGGTGGAGAGGTGATGCTGTACCCTAGGATTGGTCAGTGGTGCCTGGCTTCTAGGATGGACCTTCCACCCCTTTTTAAAAACTCTTGCACATTGGAGAGAAAGGGATTTTTGTGGTTTGTACTGGTACTAAGATTGTAGCAGCACCCATGAAGAAATGGAAGGAGAAACCCCCTGATGTCCTAAAGGACTAATGACTTTGCCCCAGTTGAGCCAAGGACCAGTGGGTCTAACCAAGAGTCAGTAACGCGGGCCCCCTTATACTCACTGCTGAACAGTTGGGTGAAAGATCTAGACTTTTGCGCCCAGAAGGAGGACAGGAGCACCAGAGACAAAGACTAGGAAAAAAACTTGGCACAGGGAGCCAGTGGAACCAGCTTCCTGTAAATTACACCACCTTGAAAGTGAAAAGGTCTGCTGAAACTGTTCCTGGTGGCTAGAGCTCATAACCAGGGGTAAAATGAGTCCAAGAACTATGAAAGTAGCCCATCAGGCCTGGGTTATGGCCATTTTTATGTTGGTGAGCTTTGACCCCCCCCCCCTCCTCAAAAAGCAGAGCACATGGTGCTCCACCGATTCGCCTAAAATTGCTCCTGGGTGGGACAGGGCCCGGGGCACTGTGAGGGGAGTAAATGTCAATTTCAACCAGGGATGTGTGGAATCCCCTAACCAGGCTCATTCCCGCCTGTGGGGGCCCCTGTCCCCCAAGGGGCAATGCAAAAGGAAGGAGGAGCACTGTTGAATTCCCCCTGAAGAAGGGAGGGGCATGCGACCCCATCTCTGGGCCCGAAGGAACATGGAGGCCATTGTGCCCCCCCAAACAGTGATGGGCCCTTTCACCACATCCCGTGCCAGTGTATGGAGGAGAAGGGTAGCCACCATACAGAAGATGCCACCCTGCCCACAGGAGCAGGCTGGGGAGAAAAGTGTCATAGGCTCACTTGCCAGCATAGGAGAATGCTAGCCGGGGGGAGCCGGCAGGGGCAGCCAGGGGTGGGCTCCAAAAGTCACTTCTAACAAAGCCACCATGCCAGTGCCTGAGTGGGAGCGGGTACTTCCTAGACATAGAAAAAATAAAAGCAGGCATGTCAAATCGAAATTGAAAAGTGTCTCTTCCCGGCACAGCGGCAAAGTTGCTCAATACATATTCATGCTTCTGCAAAGAAGCACCCCATAATACCTGCGGGGGTTACTAATGTGCACATTTTTCAGCTGTGATGACCCTAGGGGCCCAACCAACGATTCCATGGGGGGCTGCAGGTGGTGCAGTAGCCCAACCAGTGGACAACTGACCCTATATTTCTTAGGTCAGAAAAATGAAGACCCCTTTGGCTTTTCATCAGTTTATAAAGCACTTCCAAAGCTGGAGATTTAGCTCTACAACTGGGAATTCAGTGCTCTCTAAGGGCTTGTGTTATGGCTGCATTGTGGGTGGCTTGAAGGTGTATAAAAAGACACAAACACGTATAGTGTTGTTATTCAATGTTTCATTAGTCCTTTATGCTTACAGCGGTTTTAATCAATTTTCAAATGATACCTTGACATTAACCCGTTAACCACGGCTCAAATTGCGGGACTTTCAATGAGTGGGTAGGGCCGCGTCGGCCAACGGACGTGTGCTGCACTAGCCAGGTAGTGCTCGCGACGGCCGTTGGCCGACGCATGCAGGGACCGGGTTAACAACTGCACTTGGAGATGATTAATGGTTTTAGTGAAAACCTGATAATGTTTAAAATCTTTTTTTTTTTTACATTTTAACTGTAGCACACCTCTGATAAAGCCAATAGGCTTACCATATGTGCTGTGGTGACCCTTGATAAAGCCAATAGGCCAGTTCTATTTAAAGTGATACCCCCGTACATTGCAATTTCATGTCTGGTATAAAAAATGGTACTGTGATTTTGGAGGACATGACTCGTTAGTGGTAAATATGATTTTGTTGTGTCATTTAAGGTATTTTAAATCAACCTTATGTATGTATTTGTAAATTAATGCAAAATATTTAGTAGAGTGTGTAATAAATGTACATTTCCTTTTCGAAAGAAAAAATCACTGATTAGACAATTGTTTATTGAGTGTTGATATTGCCTCCCAGCGAATGGTGAATACTAGCCCACACCGCTTCTCCTGAGTAAGCCATGGACTGCTCTATTTCACTTCCATGAGAGCTGAAGAGCTAAAGCGGGATGCTTGGTTTCCAGTAAGGAGAAATTGTGGATCTATTACTTGCCCAGGCTTCACATCCTTCACAACTAATAACGCAATTTCCTACAACGATCCTATACAATAACATCACTCAGGCGCGCAACACCCATTGGGCTCACCGGGCTTCAGCCCCCCCCGTCGTGTGTGTCAGCCGGGCTGAGACAGCCTCGCGGGCTGGCGTCCATCTAATTGCAGCCGCACCCGAGTACTTCACAGGTCTTTAAAAGACCATTTACTCGTTAATGAGGCTTTTGTTGTGGTTTCACCCCTGCTTATAGCCACTCTGCCTATGGCTCGAAGACTTAGCCCCCCCCCGAAATATTTTTCAGCCCCCCCCCGAAATTTGGCTCTAGTTGCCTGCCTGACATCACTTAAGTGCTGAATACATTAAATCTGTTTTCCTGTAATGCAGGAATGCCAACATTTGTCATGTTATTAAGTATTTGATATTCTCTTTTGGGTAACAGTGAAACTTTACCTTCCCTTTCTGTTCATCCCACCACGCCACACCCCACCACACCCAAAATCACCTCTACCCGTGCCTTCTCGTCAGTACTCTTCGCTTCTGTGCCCCAGCGCTCCCTTCCCCTCCCGGCCTGCTGCGCCCTTCCCTTCCCTTCCCATCCCTTCTCTTCCTTTTTTCCTCCCCTTGCACTTCCCCCTTCATTCTTTCGAGTCTGAGTAAGAGATTTGCCCAGCTGAAGGCCATGGATGCAGTAAGAGCACAGCTATGTAGAATGAGATAAGTAGCAACTTAAAGTAGTATTTAGTAAACATGCGCAGTGAACGTGAGCACCGATTCTAAAATGAAATCCCCATTGTGGGAACGAACAAGCCTGTGGGGAAGGAGCACGCTGTTTTGCTCATTGCGATAGCTGGCCGGGAACTCAGTTTGGGAATTCTAGGAGCGGGGGAGTCATTCGATCAGCAGGTGCAACGAACACAGAAGCATGGAGGCCGTTCGTCACATCTTCATAGCTACTGCTTGCTATCCAACTAAGGCGAGGCACCCACAAAGCTGCACCGCAAGTACAACGAGCAACCACAAAGCTGCACCGCAAGTACAACGAGCAACCACAAAGCTGCACCGCAAGTACAACGAGCAGCAGCAAAGCTGCACCGCAAGTAAAAAGAGCAGCAGCAAAGCTGCACCGCGAGTACCACGAGCAGCAGCAAAGCTGCACCGCAAGTACGACGAGCACCCACAAAGCTGCACCGCAAGTAAAAAGAACAGCAGCAAACCTGCACCGCAAGTGCCACGAACAGCAGCAAAGCTGCACCGCAAGTAAAAAGAACAGCAGCAAAGCTGCACCGCAAGTACCACGAGCAGCAGCAAAGACGCCCGCTGAACACCTGTGAGCAGCGAGCAGAGCAGAGCCCTGCTGGGCCGCCACCGGCTGAACGGCGCCGTTATGCAACGCCTGCCTTTCCAGCCACAGTAATCACACCGCTAAGTGGTAGTTACACAGCGTGCAACGCGGGAGGCTTGGAGAAGCAGAGGAGTATCTGTTGTGGTTCTTGTTAGCAAAGCGACTAAAACGTGGGGACATTTTAGGAAGGCGCCTTAGAATACCTTGCAGCACTGTTCAGCGCTGTTGTAAAATAACTCTTCTCTTTCAATCCAGGGAGCTGGCAAATCCCGAAAACGCTTTTATTAAACACATTGAGTCGCTATGGGGCCAGTTGGATTCAGGTGGTGGTAGACCGCTGTAGAACATATTTATGATGGCTTGCATTTATTTCTTGTATTTTGTTTTATTTTTGTGGACTTCTAAAGTGATAGCAAGGGGATGGAAGGACTCTGGAAATATGAGAATATCTGGCAGTAAATTGTAGGGCTGCTTTATGTAAATCATATAAAATGAACCGCAGGCGTCCATAAGAAACCATCAGGAAGGTGAAAGGCTTATAGTCTATAAATAAGGTGCACATCTGGAGGAAGCTAAGCTGAATGTGCAGAAGTTCTGCGCAGTGACGCTCGTCCCTTGTTTTTAAGGAGAATATATGTGGCCAGGTGGATGGATGAGGGTGTTGCGTGGAGGCGATTCAAATCTGATTGTGTAGGTAGTGCTGTGCTTGCATTGTGACCGAGCAGCGGTCCTTTAGGGTCATCCGTTCCCTGGGAAAACTTACACTGGGATCCTTTTATTCTTGTGGCCGGCAGATCAGATGGAGGAGAGCATTGAGTACACCTCAATGGTGTCTGTTAGAAATGGCGATTTCTGGTTGGCGAGGGCTTGCGCCAAAGCCAGGCAGAAACCACCACTCTAGTCAGGGCTGGGGAGTTACACGCCAAAGATAACCCCTGCTCACCCCCTTGGTAGCTTGGCACGAGCAGTCAGGCTTATCCCGGAGGCAATGTGTAAAGCGTTTGCGCGCGCACCCAGCAACAACACCCAAGGCCCACCACAAAGGAAACTCCACACAAGGTATTATATAAAAATAGCCTTTGTATTATACCAAAACACATTAGATAATATTCACACAATTTACACTGTGCCAACTGGCACTGGGCAGAATTTTACAAGGGACTATTTACACGGGACAGGGCCACATGGACCACTGTCAGAATTAGCACAAATCACCAATTTGTACATATAGGACATATACTAACTGTAACACAAATTAGCACGGTAGAGCACAACCAGTAACTACTGGCGCAATAATGACCTCAGCGTCATCACACTAGCAACAGGTATAAAACCTATCCTGCATCCATCACAGGGATATAAACACATTTATGCAATTTCTCATCAGTCTAACGCATTAGACCTAACCACCTAAGTATAACTACTCTAGGGGCGTACATAACACAGGGAAGTACAATCTCCCTAACACCAACCTAAACAGGTAAAACAACCTCCTAGGCAGAAATTACCACATTTAGAGGTATAAAACACAGGGTGCTCAAAACATGCCACACAGTACATTTCCTAGCACCAAAAGCATGAACACAGGGTGCGCAAAACATACTACACAGTACATTTCCTAGCACCAAAATCACATTAGAGTCCAGGTTGCGCCAGAACCTAAACGTAGCAGCTGGCACTAAGTGCTGCGCAGCTGTGAAGGTCAGGGGGCGAAGGAGTGCATCTCACTCCTAAATCACGCATGTCCCCCAAAGTAAAAGAAAGACCTAAACGGTGCAGCTGCCCACTACTTGCTGGGCAGCTGTGAAGCGATTATAATGAGGCCTGGCACCACTGTGCCATCTGGACACATAGTTAGGCAAAACGTTGTAGCTGCCTGCGCTCTCGCAGGGCAGCTGGGAAAGGAGCAAGGGGCCCTGGCACATCTGTGCCTTCGGGGCCTCACTGGGGCTATTAAATCACGATTGCCCTAAAGACTGTGGCACCCCTGGGGCTGAAGACAAAGGGGCCCCAATAATAAAAGCATTGGCCCCTCTGGGCCTTTCTACATCGTTGCAGTTGCCCACTGTCTAGCGGGGCAACTGTGACCATCGCGGCACAAGGGGACTTTAAAGTACTTTGCCCCCAGGTTGGAGCCACCTAGGCTCTAAGAACATTATGCCAAACGTTGGAGCGGCCCGCAACGGCGGGTCCGCTCATGAAGAGGCGCTGTTGCTTTACTCAGTGTGGCCCCTCTGGGCCTGGATACATCGGTATCGCCACAATGGTGGAGCGGCCCGCTCTCCGGGCGGGACCGCTCGGAATCAGTGCCTCGACCGGCACCTCTCTGCCCCCTTGAGCCCACACTCACCGGCTCTGGGGGCGGTTTCCTTTCCTCCGGTCTCGGCTTCCCTCGTTTCACCCGGGCCCCCTCATGGGACCCGGGACTTCCTCATGGAGCCTGCGAGGCTCCGTCTCGATCTCTGCCGGCGGGGCAGGGACTTCCTCTCCCTGCTCCGCCCCTGTCCCAGGCCGACCATGCCTGACTTCCGGCCTCGATCGGGCCGGCGGCGGTGATCTCTTCTGCGCGAACTGAGGGGTAGGCACCCTCGTTTATTTAAATCAAGAGCAGGGTGGGCACCCGCGCACCATAAATACCGCAAAGTCGCGGGGTGGGCACCCGCGCATACAATTAATTAAATAAGCGGGGTAGGCACCCGTATTGGCACACAAACAGCGGGGTGGGCACCCGCGACAGGATACAATGAGGGGGAATCCCTACGCTGGGGATTCCCTCTTGAGGAGTTCGCAGCACGGCAGGCGGCAGAGAGGCGCTTGGGGAAACCAGGGAAGCACTCTGCCATAAAAATAAAGCGCTCCTCAGCAGATTGGAGACACAGCGCTCCCCAAGCGCTAGGGCAGCCCAGAGTCCACAAGGCCAGTCAAGGAAGCAGAGAAAATAAAGTCAGAAGGATCCCAGTAGTCCTCCAGCATCCAGGGCATCCAGGGGCTGGGCAGGGCCCAGGGAGGCAAGCCTTCCCCTGGGCCCCAGCAGCAGCACGCCCCTGGTAGATTCGAGTCAGAGCAAGAACATTTTCATGGGGTCACAGCCCCTCTTTTATACACCAAATCCCTTTGTCTCAAAAGGTGCAGGGAAGGGGCGAACCAGATACAACTGGTTCCTGAGCACTTTGTTTTGCTCAGCCCCTCTCCCTATTCACAGAACAGGCCAGGGTCATCATTCGCACCACAGGGGGCGGAGCCAGCATTGTGTGGGGAAAGCCCAGCCCTATTCAGGTCCTAGGTGTCCTCCTCCCACTCATCAACATGCAGCTCTCTCCACCCACCACTGGGGCAGACCCCCCCCTGACTCCTGGAGCCAGGCTCACCAGCCAATCACACGCCAGGCAGTCACTGCACATTTATGCCAGCGTCTAGAAGTGGCACTTCTACACTAGCCACATGGATGCCGCACACATCATCGCGCAGCATTTCATCACACAAGTCCGTACATACCAAACTCGCACCTGCACTCCCCACGCATCAGGAACTACCAGGGACACATACATTCCCCCATGCATTCCTATGGGAGGGCAGGTCAGTCTCACCAAACCATACACAGAGCGCACGCGCTTTCCACTGGGACACAGTGTGAAAGCGCCTAGAGGCCTAAATCCACTAGTATAACACAGGAAAAAGGCTAGGATACTGCAAAAAGTTCTAGGGGGGAACTTGCCAGAAGGGCCAAGTCCAACAGTGTCTATGCACAGGACCGTCTAAATTGTTTCACTTGTTTATTGTGTTTGCAATTTTACTGCTGTGTGTGTGAGTCTCCAGGTCAGAGTTGGGAATTTGTAGGGAGCCCTGGTGTGTAATGCACTAAAACGTAAGGGTACCCTATAGAGTAAGTTTTAGCCCTGGACCGGAAACAAGTATCCTGGAACCAGTTTCTGGCTAACAGCCCTCATCAGCCACGCTAGCTTCAAATCCAGTGGCAAAGAGAACAAGGGACCCACGTCTGGGCATTCCCTGCCAACTTAGGGCGAACAAAGCAAACACAAGGTGATGATGGACGGAGTGCTGACTCTTTTCAGACATACACACCCAGTCACAGTATGCTTGTTTCCAGTCCAGGGAAGACCTGGCTTGGCAGTTCGGGCTGAACTGTTCCCATGAGGCACAGCGTCAAGACTGATTTGCATATAGCTATGTCTGAACCGGGGTGGCAAAGTGAACTACAGAACGATGATGGATTCAACCCAGATGTGTGACTGGGGGTGAGTGTTTGAAAAGTTTCAGCACTCCGTCCATCATCTCCTTGTGTTTGCGAAATTATATACCACTCTTTTCTTTACTATTTGACCAATGTACAGGAACCTGAATATCCCTTTATATTTCACATATGTTATGTCTCAGTCATAAACCCCTTCTGTGGGTGACCAATATTACTTTTATTTAGCCACTTTATCTTATAAATAATCAAGTCTCAGATTGACCTTCAGATCATCAGAGCATGTTCATTTAGGAACCTTTCCTCATTATAGCGTCAATCCTGTTCAGATGAAAAACGACTTGCTACTCATAAAAACTTGACCATAAAACAATGCACCCTTACTAATGCTTTTAATAAGATAACTCATTGTGGTACTGATCCTCATCCATATTTTTCTGGGGGGGAGGGGCAAAGCTAATTTGGTTAACAATTCTACCTGCTTCTGAGACTCTTTGTACCACTCAGATATCATGCTGCCCTGAACCCATAACATAGGTCATATTTCGTATGCGCTTTATCAGGAACTTCACTTCTTCCCTGTGCCTCCAGATATCTCAATGAGGCACTGGAATGGTGGCTGATGTTTTTCCATCTCCTCCACCTTTTTCCACCACCTTTGCTGGCTCCAAAGAACTACTGCAGGTGGGCTATATGAATGAGTTTGTAGTACTGTTTTAAAAATGGGTGGTCTCTAGTTTGCAATGATTTGCACCTTTGTCCAAGTAGCGAACCTTCTTCCTAGTCAGGGTAAGAGGGATGCACTTCTAAAATAATCCCTGCTCACCCCCTTGGTAGCTTGGCACGAGCAGACAGGTTTATCTCAGAGGCAGTGTGTAAAGCATTTGTGCACACACACTGTAATACAGTGAAAACCCTACAAATGGACACCACACCAGTTTAGAAAAATAAGTGATCTTTATCTAAACCAAACAAGACCAAAATGACAAAAATCCACAATACAGTAATCAAAATGTAATCCTTAGAAGGTAAAAACAGTTCTGTGCATAGCAAACTATAGATGCGATACTTTTAACACAAGGTGCTCTGGATGCGTCACAATCATAAACAAAAACAGCAGCAGGAAAGGTGAGCGTTGGTTCCTTGTGCCCAGGGAAGGTGATGCATCAGTTCCTTACTTCAGGGGAGGTAATATGTCAGTTCCTTATTGTCATGCAGGGGAGGTGCTGCATAGGTTCCTTACTGAAGGGGTGGTGATGTGTCGGTTTCTTACTGTGAGGAGAGGTGATGAGTCCAGAATTATTCTAAAGTTCTGGGGTCTGAGCTCCAATATTTATATTCCATATCTCTTTGTTCTCTGGTGTCAGAGAGGTTATGTGCTCATTCGAAACCAGTTCTGTTCTCTCTGGTCCGGCTTCCTGGAAGGTGGTGGGGACAGCATTGTGTAAGGCAGACCAGGCCCATTCAAGTGAAAGGAAATCTCCTTCCCCCACTCTAAATGTAGCCCAGGTCTATTCAGCCCAGCCCTGACTCATCCAGGAAAGGCAGGACACACCTCAACCCCCCCGTGGCTGTCTACAGTGAATGCACATCCCCAGCCCCTGTCACTCCAAAGCCAGACAGTCAATCCACAACCCAGCAGAGGCACACAGGATGGCAATCAAGAAAATACCCAATTTCTAAAAGTGGTATTTTCAAACACACAATAGAAAAATCCTCTTTACTAAAATATGTTTTTTTATATTCTGAGTTCAGGCATACTAAACTCCATCTTTCTATCTTGACCCAATGGGAAGTTTTATTTATAAGATGTTATAAATAAACTCCCATTATAGTCTGATTGGGACAGAAAGCCTTTCAGTAGTGAAAACCAAATTAGCAGTATTTCACTATCAGGCCATGCCAGATATATCAGAGCATGTCCTACCTTTCACATACACTGCACCCTGCCCACAGGGATACCTTGGGCCTATCTTAGGGGTTACTGACATGTAAAAAAAGGGAAGGTTAGGGCCTAGCAAGTGGGTGCACTTGCCAGGTCAACATGGCAGTACCAGACTGCGCACAGACACTGCAATCGCAGGTCTGAGAACATTTTGCAAGGCTGCTTGTGTGGGTGGCACAATCAGTGCTGCAGGCCCAATAGCAGCATTTGACTTACAGGTAATGGGCACACACAGTGCACTATAGTAGTAGGTCAAACAAGCCATTCATGGAAACACCAATCCATATTCACATTTTACAGAGGGAGCACTTGCACTTTGGCACTGATCAGCAGTGACAAAGTGTCCAAAGATCAGTAAGCCGAAACTTTGCACGAGGAACCTCTACCGTCAAGGCAGTATGCCAGTACAAGGAAGGGTGGCTGATTGTGACCACTTTTAGCTTTCATCATTGATTTCGGGCTTATGTATGTCCCTTTACAGATGACTTGACTTGTTTAAGACTCTAGGATTTCTGAGGAAACGTTCTGATGCAAGTCATATATATGAGATGCACTTGACTTTTTTCCTTGCCCTGATGAAGTCAATGGCTTACAACCGGATGGACGAAATACGTGTTGGCATGAACGTATTCTGTTCAGAAGAATGGATATCATGGAATGCTATCTTGCAGAATTGGAATACAAAACAAGAAGAACACATTCAGGACTGAAACTTGGACTTTAATTTGAAGCTTGTACTTGAGTGCTAGTTGCTCGGGCAGCCAACTGTTTTCTGTATTTATGTGGGCCTCTTGCCTATAGCTTACAACGTAGGGTAGTCGTTGTATGGTGACCCTTGAGCAACAACACTAAATTTGATATTGTGTTATCTACACTTATCACTTCCCTGCGCATTTTTCTTCTCCTACTACCTGTTCTACTTTTGTTTAAGCCTTACGGGTTCCATGTTTTTCACCAAAAACAGGATGGATGCTCTCTGTGAGCAGAGGAAATATAAATAGTTCCTGAAATAATTCATAATATTGTGCTTTGCTTCTCAAGAAGTTGTTGGGATCTGCCCTTGGATAACCTTGCATCCATAGTAGGGAGCGTGAGAATTGTCAGATGTATCATGCTTTGTGATGGCTGCTGTTAGCCTGTCTTGTCCTTTGTGCAATCAACGGAATGAAAGACAATACTTATTTGTCAAAACAAAACCAATTTCTTAATTTTCTACCCTTATATCCTATGGCTAGTGGCCAGATTGCTTCTTTGTATGCCGCATTGCAGTCCCTTCTCAACCAGATGTGCTTTATGAAACTAAATTATGAATATTCATAATTTCTCAAAAAAAGAGTCAGACACCAGTGACAGAACATTTTACAAAGAAATACTTACAAAGTGTTCTTATCTATTCAGTGCTTTCCCTGGAGTTAAATCGAGATCCCATCATGCATGGATCATTTCTTGCACTGAGACCCTCTGATTTGTTTTCACTTCATTGCTTCGCTTTGTGAGCGTCGTTTTTGTTCATAGAGTTGGCACTAATTAAACTGTTGTCTTGAAGGAAACTTTTCATTTTCAATAAATGTACCAACTGGCACGCTTCTTAATGGCCCTCCGCTCCCGGCTCTGGCTGCCCATTGGCAGGCATCAGCATTGCTGCACACTAATCATTTGCCTCTTTATTGGTGCCCATTTGCATGACATTTGAATCACTTAAACATCTCGGAGGGTAATAAATGTCACATTAGTTTTCAACAGAACAATCAACATTCACACAAAGCCAGTAACAATGCTCTGACAACACAGACTGGGTACATTGTCCATCTGGAGCCTGTTTAACTGCTTAAATTGCACTCACAGCAGCACTTCCTGCAGGGCATAAAGTTGCAAACAATTGAGGAGTCAAGCATACAGTCTGGGTTGATTAAATAATGCATTCTCGTGATAATACTGAACCTTCTAAATAAAACATACCTTTCATCTTTTCAGGCAAGTCTAACTTTGTTTTTCAGAGGTTAGTGTATGCTGTCAGTCTGATCCCAGTGGAGAACAGGGCCACCAGAAGGGCCACACGCTCCTGTGTCAAAATCTTTTCATGGACTTTAAAGCAACTTTGCCTGTTTATTAATGGCGAGGCAGCTAACATGGCGAAAACTACAAGATGGCGACAGATGCTCGTACTTCCACATTCTCTCGTTCCCTGGGAACGATATAAATGATTTCATATGTTGAAACAGATGCTGTGGACCCATGGTTTTTGACCCCAGGACCCAGAAAAACTTATGACATACCTGAATCTGAACAGCCAGCCCCTCCCTGATGTTTTCTCTCCTTCCCTCTGTGACTTTCTCCCTCATGCGCTCTCATCCCATGGCCATCTTCTCATTTGTTATTCTCTCTAGCATTGCTCTTTCTCTCTATCGCTATCACTGTGACCCATGTATGTGCTTAATTTGCACAAAAAAGAAGCTTACTAGGATTCTCACACGTGCATTTATGATGACCCTCCGAGGCTTCCATTTTTCCACTCCCATTTCTTCATCAAATGAGCAGGCTTTATGGAGACAATTTAAGAATTATTTGGACCTTTGCTCTTATGTCTATTGGGCGTTTCCTCGCCAAAAACGGTGCCACTCAAGTATGGCAAGTTATCTAAATCCATATTGGTTTACTTATTGCCTCAATTAACCCTTTCATTGTCATATATTGACACCCCCACTCCCCACAGCACCTTGAGACACTCACGGGTGAGTAGCACGCTTTATAAACCCCTGATTGATTAATTGATTAATATATTGTATCTCTATCCAAATGAACATATTCTTTGTTTAAAATCAATTTTTTAGTGCCATAAACAATTATTATTTTACCCTTACCATCATTCGACGGGTTTTCATTTTCTAATACCACCCACTCAAATGTCCACCTTCCTTCAGTAGCTTTCACACTGAGTTGTCAGGGCAGGCCACAAGCCTTCTTTTCTGGCGGGTGGAAGAGGGGACGGTTATTGCTGGGGCTCACCTTTTTCAGTTGTTAAGAGGAGGACATCTTTTTCTTGCGCCTGCCTGTGCACTTCTATTGACTGGATATACAGACTGTCCTTGCTGAGGCATCTCCTGAGCCCAGACCAAGCCATTGTGACCGTCCGAAATGGGACATAAAGAAGTGAAACGCTAAAATCTGTTAGCAGGATGCACGTTTCATATGTTTAAGGTCAGTAGTGAGATGGTTGTGAATATGCTCCAGGGGCAAGTTATTTGATGAGAAAAACACACACAAATAAATTCGCTATACACTGTTTAACCATTTTACAAATAAAATAGGCTGAACATCGGTTTTGTCTTGGAATGGAGGAAGAGTCCATAGTCAAAATGTCCTTGAGAGGTGAAGCACACTCACCCCAGGTCAATTAGTTTCATATGTGGCTTAGCCGTCCGCAATGAGGCCAATATACCAAACACCACACTGTCCGGTCCGAATTATGAATTATTCAAACCAGCACAAGTGTTAAAGTCCTGCAGGCAGATCCAAGTATTGTGACAGGTGTGTTCATTAATCCACTATCTCTCATGGTTTCCATCAGCCTGGCCAGAAACTCTACTGGTATATTCAGTGAAAGAGGAGAGCTTGATGGGAGAAGCAGGCACTCTTGTATTGCACTCTGAGGTCTTTGAACAGCAGAACACATCTTCCTGGACCTCTCCTCAGATTTCAATACAGTATCACACCTAACTTCATCCAACGACTGCATTAAACTGGTGTCCCTGCTCCCCCACTCCAACGGATTTGCTCCTTCCTGAAGGTTAGAGCCCAGTCAGTTAATTTGACCCTACAGCTCAGACGCCTGCAACCTCAGCTCTGGAGTCCCACAGGGATTGTCACTCAACCTACTCTCCAACACAAACATGACCCCGCTCGCAAGTATCATGCCTGCCAGGAAATCAACGGCCTATCCTATGATGTTGACACTCAGCTGATACTCTACCTCTTGGAAAAAATGCCCAACACCCAGACCAAGTTTGTTGTCTGCATGACCAAAGTTGCCATCTGGTTGAAGGCACACTGTCTCAAACTGAACATCGGCATCAGAAAGAAATTCTCACATGCAACTCCACCTGTTGGCCGGCTGAACTCAGACCTAACCTCCCTCTAATACCCATGCCAAGAACCTCGGGATTTATAAAAAACAGGGGAGTGATTCTGTTAAGGAGTGCAGAGGTTGGAATCCCAATAATGTAATCCAAAAAATATTACCTCTGACACCATAGATAATACGTACTTTTGTTTACCAGATGTATTTTTTATTTATCCCTGGATTGCAATTAAATGCATATCGAATCTATTTTTTGTGTTTCATCAAGACATGTTGTTCCTATACAAAGCCTACTTAAACAATGACTAAGTGCTCAAGACAATTTACAATGAATTCATAAAAAAATCACGAAAAAATGAATAGACAAAAACTTCCATCTATACAAATAGCAGATAAACAAATTATATAATAAACACATGAGAAATTCTTATACAATTTACAAGCATCAAATTCTATGGATTTGTGTGCAGAGAAAAGTCCTACGCTCTTCTTTGAATAGAGGTACGGGGACTCCTTTTCATGAGGTCCTCACAATACAATAGTCTTTTTTAGTGCCAAAAAAAAAAGAGAGGTCGCCTCTAAGTCTAGACACCAGGTCCAAAAAACCGTGTTAAATGAATTTACAAGTAGTCACAATGACTTGACATCAATTTGTCCTGGGTTCTTTAAGGCTCGCCTTATCGGGAAATTCACCAACGCGTTTCGACCTTCTGCGTGGCACTTCTTATCTCAAAGGTCTTCATCAGGGTAGATATATTTATACGAAGTACTGATGATATCACATCTGTAGTTAAAGGGTTTCAAAATCCATAACTCTCTTAATCGAGGAAGGATCTTTAGGCTTGTCATTCTGACTGCCTTCACGTCAGAATACTAAAAGTTATGATGCGCCCCTCCCGGAAAGCGCACGGATTTGATTAGCAGCTGGTCCGTTGGGGTCCGTTTAAAGACATTGTACAAGCCTTTCATCGGCAACACAAGCCTAAAGATCCTTCCTCGATTAAGAGAGTTATGGATTCTGAAACCCTTTAACTACAGATGTGATATCATCAGTCCTTCGTATAAATATATCTACCCTGATGAAGACCTTTGAGATAAGAAGTGCCACGCAGAAGGTCGAAACGCGTTGGTGAATTTCCCGATGAGGCGAGCCTTAAAGAACCCAGGACAAATTGATGTCAAGTCATTGTGACTACTTGTAAATTCATTTAACACGTTTTTTTGGACCTGGTTTCTAGACTTAGAGGCAACCTCTCTTTTTTTTTATTTTTTTGACATTAAAAAAGACTATTGTATTGTGAGGACCTCATGAAAAGGAGTCCCCGTACCTCTATTCAAAGAAGAGCATAGGACTTTTCTCTGCACATATATTCGTAGAATTTGATGCTTGTAAATTGTATAAGAATTTCTCATGTGTTTATTATATAATTTGTTTATCTGCTATTTGTATGGATGGAAGTTTTTGTCTATTCATTTTTTCGTGATTTTTTTATGAATTCATTGTAAATTGTCTTGAGCACTTAGTCGTTGTTTAAGTAGGCTTTGTACAGGAACAACATGTCTTGATGAAACACAAAAAATAGATTCGATATGCATTTAATTGCAATCAAGGGATAAATTAAAAATCCATCTGGTAAACAAAAGTACGTATTATCTATGCTGTCAGAGGTAATATTTTTTTGATTACAAGAACCTCGGGATTGTCATTGACTGCAAACTCAATATGACCACCCAAGCCATCGCCATCACAGCCTCCTGCTTCTGAACCCTGAAGATGCAAATAGAAATACCCAGGAAGCCTCCACAGGAGGTGAGCAGTCCCTGAATACAAGGGCCCTTTCACCAGACGCCTTTCTGACGGAGACGTGGTTCTGAGGTGACCGGGGTCTCCTCTCCTGTGAGTCACCTCCTTTGGATCCTCTGCTCCTCCGCCCGTAGCAGAGGCAGGCAGAATGGAGACAAGCGCCCTCTCTCCCGGGCTGACTTGAGTATTGAGGAAGTAGCCGTAGCACTATGCCCGTCCAAGCGGCACTCCCCCATTCAGCAGAGGCAAGCGGGAGGTGTGTTGGAGACCGGCAGGTGCACTCGCTTTCTCCCTCTGTCAGCGCAGAACGGGCTGCCAGACTAAGGCACGGCGCCGGTCATTAAACCAAAAGTTAATTTAATGTTGCATAACATGAGGGGATAGTAACGGTTTTGGACAAAGCTTTCAGCTGCCCCAGATTCAGCGCACCCGGACCAGTGAGATAGAGGAGGTCCAGCATCGCGCCCATCCACTCCTGCTGCAACAACTATGAATTGGCTCCCGCCATGAAATACACACTGGGGGGATCATACGTAGAGGAGGTGGCAGCTGCTGCCCTTATCCCCTGAACGATAGAATGAAACCCACAGCCCTTTCCACAGTCCTAAATCAGCCCTAAACACAAATCTGAACACAAGAGTCAACCATTTAGTATGTGCTGCTTTGATAAGGGGAAAACCTTTGCTAAACCTAACATCTTACTATAACAATCCAAATACGATTACATACAGAGGAGATCACTACCCAACCCCATCTCTACCCTAGCAAACACCACTGACACATTCAAGCCTTGGCTCAGCCCCAGTCTCCCCCACATACCACTCCCCCTCCTGTCTCACCCGTTACCCCTACCTCCCCCTTACTTACCTCTCCTGCAGCATTCTCCCCTTCTTTCATCCACTCACACAGGAGCTACTCCCCTTAACATAACCTACCCCTCACAATTGCCCCTACTTACTCCCTTTGCAGTTACCCCCTTCACCTCTGCACCCCACCCCATAAGTAGTGACTGCACAATGGAACCTGGAGGTCAACACACATTTACCATTAAGTACCCCTCCAACCTCTCAAAAAAGGCAGCCAAAAATTTCAAGCACAACTTATTAAAATCTAAACCAGAGACCCCTATCTCTGTCTGACCCCTATTTCTCAACGAATAACTGACTTACACGCATAGACGAGCCCAATGGCGAAAAGCCTTTCTCACCTTATTTGCGTTCTCATCCACTAGAAAGACAGCACATGGTTTCAAGATTTTGATCAGCCCCTCCATATTCTACAGATCTGCAGCCACTATCACCATTTATCACAATGGAATCATACTCATACAATCCTCAGACCAACACCTACCACTATTTGATAATATCTTTTCTCTAATTAAGGAAAAAGTCAGTCGATCCCACTGCTTCTCCCCCGACCCCCCCAACTCAAGTATGCCACGGAACAGTAGTGCAAACACACCCATATGACAACCCATCTCACTCAGCCTCACACATCTGTCCCAATAGACGCCTCAGGATACGACAACCACACCACTTAAACCAACAGCACACTTTCATCACCTAACACTCACATATGTAGCTTCCCTCCCACCCTCACCCCAACTACCCTGAACATCTCCTCAGCCGCAACCCCTCCTCACATCCATCTGCCACATCCCCCGCCTCCTACCATCACTCCGCCCCTCCACTATCCCCCTACTCATCCCATCGCACATCATCTCGCTGAACTAGGACATCCTAAGCCCCTTAGTTACATTCCAGACCCACCATCCCCCCTACACACATACCATACAACAAGTGCACAATCCACGCCTGACCCCAGACTTGATTAAATTATACTTTCACTGCAACAAGTCAAAAAAGACATCCAACTCCTACAGGATCTGATTCTCAATACACCGAACAGCAGAAGGAAGGTTAGAGAGTCTTCCACACATGTCCTTAGTAACCGCCCCCCACTCCCACAACAACTAAACCCATCACTCCATATGCTGCTGCCCCCCCTGAGTTATCTGACACCGAAATGGAGACCTGTCCCATACCCCAACGCCACATCTCGACCGGTACGTAGAAATGACCCCTTGTCACCCAATGACATACACTCTCTACTCCACTTCTATGAGCTTCCCTACCCTATCCAGAGTACAGAATGTCTCCTCAACACCTTAAATAAACCCTCCCTAATCCAAACCACCCCCTCTAATTGACATAGAGTTCCTAGAGGGATATCCTAAACAATCTAGCGCGAGTCCCCATCACACAAGAACATCAAACCACCATCAAGCCACATCTCAAATGCATCCTACTCAACTGTAGATCAGCTTCAAGACACGCAGCTGACATAGCAGACCTCATACTTACTCATGAGCCAGATCTCCTAATATTGACTGAAACTTGGTTAACTGAATCATCTACAACTATCATAGACATTCTGGTCCCCCCAAATCACGAAATCATCAGACTTGATACCTAAAGATCACCTCTCTGGACTATATCACAGCCCTTAATTCAATTCCGGAAAAAACCCAAACCTGGCTGGCAAACAACCACCTGAAACTAAACACCCTCAAGACTGAATTCCTCCTAGTCGCCCCCCCCAACAAAACCACCAGTATCGAAGAATGGATTAAACAACTTACAGCACTCAATTGCCAACCTCATATTGTTGACTCAGCAAAATCGCTAGGTCTAATACTAGATAGAAATCTTAACAAGCAGAAACATATCAGTGCTGCAACAAAAGGAGCAAATATCCAGATCAACAACCTGAGAAAACTAGAACCATTGCTTCCCGCTAATGATTTCAAACTGGCTGTTCAAGCCTTAGTAATCCAAAGATTTGACTATGGGAGTGCAACACTAAGGGGTCTTCCCAGATCATCAATGGCCCCTCTAAGAGGTTCGCTCAACTCAGCGGCTAGGCTAATCATGGGCTCAAAAAGAAATTTTCATATTACCCCTGACCTCAAAACTCTTAACTGGCTTCCCTTTGAAGGTAGAATTCAACTAAAAATTGCCTGCATGACATACAAAGCCATACATCACAATACTCCGAGATACCTGGCACAAAAACTGGTGCTCTCCTGTGGAAACAGATCCTCTAGAACACAGATACTCATAGTACGGCCCGTGGGCCGCCAGCGGCCCGGCAAGCCTTCCCTGGCGGCCCGCGGACCTTGCAGACATTGTACCTGTGTTTTGTTTTTTTAAATGTAAAGAGTGTCAGCAAACACCGCTGCAGCAGCACAGACTCCGAGACACTCTGCTCTATGGGGACTGGGCGATTCCAGTAGAGTGGAGATGCAGGAGCGCTAAGAGGTGAAATACAACAATGCCTCGTTAACAAGTAAATGGTCTTTTAAAGACCTGTGAAGACCTCGGGTGTGGCTGTGTATGTGCCCAGGAAGCTGTCTCAGCCCGGGCTGCCACATGCGGGGTGAGGTGACAGAGGGTGTCAGACAGAGGGGGACAGATAGAGGGAGGGAGACAGAGGGAGAGAGAGATGGAGGGAGACAGAGGGACAGAGACAGAGGGAGACAGATAGAGGGAGGGAGACAGAGGGAGAGAGAGAAGGAGGGAGACAGAGGGACAGAGACAGAGGGGGAGACAGAGGGCGACAGAGACAGAGAGACAGAGGGAGACAGACAGAGGGAGGGAGACAGATAGAGGGAGATGGAGGGAGACAGACGGAGGGAGACAGAGGGAGGGCGACCGAGAGAGAGGGAGACAGAGGGAGAGGGAGACCGAGGGAGAGAGACAGAGAGGGAGACAGAGGGAGGCAGAGGGAGGGAGTCAGGGGAAGACAGAGGGAGTGAGAGAGGGACAGAGAGAGGGAGACAGAGAGAGGGAGACAGACAGAGGGAAACAGAGGGAGGGAGACAGAGGGGGGAGACAGTGGGAGGGAGACAGGGAGGGAGACAGAGGGAGGGAGACAGAGGGAGGGAGACAGAGGGAGGGAGACAGAGGGAGAGAGACAGAGAGAGGGAGACAGAGAGGGAGGGAGACAGAGGGAGACAGAGGGAGTGAGAGAGGGACAGAGAGAGGGAGACAGAGAGAGGGAGACAGAGGGAGGGAGACAGAGGGAGGGAGACAGATAGAGGGAGATAGAGAGAGAGGGAGACAGAGGGAGTCAGGGGGAGACAGAGACAAGGAGGGAGAGGGACACAGATCGAGGGAGACAGACGGAGCGAAACAGAGGGAGCGAGACAGAGGGAGCGAGACAGAGGGAGGGAGACAGAGGGAGGGAGACAGAGGGAGGGAGACGGAGGGAGGGAGACGGAGGGAGGGAGACGGAGGGAGGGAGGGAGGGAGACAGAGAGAGGGAGACAGAGAGAGGGAGACAGAGGGAGGGAGACAGAGAGAGGGAGACACAGGGAGGGAGACACAGGGAGGGAGACACAGGGAGGGAGACACAGAGAGGGAGACAGAGGGCGACAGACAGAGGGAGAAAGACAGACAGAGGGAGGGAGACAGACAGAGGGAGACAGAGGGAGGTAGGAGGGTGACAGAGAGAGGGTGACAGAGAGAGGGAGACAGAGGGAGGGAGACAGAGGGAGGGAGACAGAGAGAGGGAGACAGAGAGAGGGAGACAGAGAGAGGGAGACAGAGGGAGGGAGACAGAGGGAGACAGACAGAGGGAGGGAGACAGAGGGAGACAGAGGGAGGGAGACAGACAGAGGTAGGAGGGAGACAGAGGGAGGGAGACAGAGGGAGGGAGACAGAGGGAGGGAGACACAGGGAGGGAGACACAGGGAGGGAGACACAGAGAGGGAGACAGAGGGTGACAGACAGAGGGAGACAAACAGAGGGAGGGAGACAGACAGAGGTAGGAGGGTGACAGAGAGAGGGAGACAGAGGGAGCAAGACAGATAGAGAGACAGGCAGAGGGAGGTAGACAGACAGAGGGAGACAGACGGAGACAGACAGAGGGAGAGAGAGGGAGGGAGACAGAAGGAGAGAGAGGGAGGGAGACAGAGGGAGAGAGAGAGAGAGAGGGAGGGAGACGGACAGAGTGAGTGAGACAGAGGGAGACAGAGGGAGGGAGAGGGAGGGAGACAGAGGGAGGGAGAGGGAGAGAGAGAGGGAGGAAGACAGAGAGAGAGGGAGACAGAGAGAGAGGGAGAGATAGAGAGAGGGAGGGAGACAGAGAGAGAGAGAGAGCGATAAAAAGAGAGTGATAGAGAAAGATGTGTGTATGCCGGGTCTGGTGGCTCAATGGACGAAGGCGTCCGCTGCAGGGGCCTGTGTTCAAGCTCATGGTCACAGTTTTTTTTGTTGCTTTAGCCCCACCCCCTCCCCCACTGACCCCGCACCCACCGGTGCAGCCCTCGGCCACATACCACACTGTAAATTTGGCCTCCAAGAGAAAGTTTGTGAGTACCCATGCTCTAGAAGTACCAGCAATCTTCTTATGAAACCAAAACGCTTCACCAAAAAGAAAACTTACAACCGTGCCTTCTCTAGAATCGCTCCTAGGATTTGGAACGCACTGCCCCTCCGAAACTAGACGGAACCCTTCTCTCATCTCTTTTAAAAAAGAAGTAAAATCCCTACTTTTAAAGAAACTCTCATGAATCTTGATACATTTGAATCTACGCAAATGAGATCCATATGTCAAGTCTTGTACACTTGTATCTACGCAAATGAGAACTGTATCTCAAGTTTTTAACTATGTACTCATACGTTCCTTTTGTTCCTACTCTAGACCTATGTCAAATTTTGTACATTTGCATCCAAGCAACTAAGACCTATATTTCAATTCTTAACTATGTTTTCATATGTTCATTGTGTTCCCAATGCACAAATCTTGTAAAGCACTCTGATACCTGCAAGGGTCATGTTCGCGCTATATAAAACCTTCAAAATAAGAAAATTAAAAAATCCTTAAATGGCTCCTTACTATTACCGGCAAAACGGTCACATACACCATCATCATAAGTAAACTAGACTGAGACAACACCCTGTATGCTAGATAACCCTGGGCGTAGTGGGCGTAGTGGGGCTACACGGAGCATCAGGGAGTGTTCCCAAATCTACCCGCACACTCCGCATAGCCCCACTACGCGCAGCCCGCCTCCCTCCCGCCCTCATTTTAAAATTACTTAGAAAGTTGAAAATAAAGAAAATTACTTACCTGAGCTGCCGCGTCCCGGGGCTCCATCTTCCTGATTCCTCGCTAGCTTCTTCCTCACAAATGCACATGCTTGGGCGCCCACGCATACACATTTGTGAGGAAGAAGCTAGCGAGGAGTCAGGAAGATGGAGCCCCGGGACGCGGCAGCTCAGGTAAGAAATTGTCTTTATTTTTAACGTTCTAAGTAATTTTAAAATGAGGGCGGGAGGGAGGCGGGTGGCGGGCAACTCTACTCTGCCGTGGCGTGTACATAGTCTGCCTGCTACGCCTACTTTGCGAAGCGCGAAGTAGGCAGCACTACGCACACTCCGCGGGCGGAGCGGAGCACTGCGCCCACCCTTAATGCCAGAATCAGTAAGCAGTCTGCCAGACAACTTAAAACCATTGAGAATTCAGCAGCAAAGATCACACTCAACCTACAACGCTTCATGCAAATCACACCACACCCCAGGGAGCTCCACTGTCTCCTGATACATAAAAGAGCCCAGCTCAAACTCCTCACATACACCAAGCCCTACATAACATGAGCGCAGCATACCTCAACAACCAAATCTCTTTCCACAGAACCACCAGATTCCTCCTCTCAGCTGAAGTCCTTCTCACACACATTCCACAAGTATGTAGTACCAGGGCTGGTTGTCAGACAGTCTCATGCACTGCTCCTAAAACCGGAACTACCTGCTGTTTTACACAGCAGAGATGCATCCTCAATGTTTTAATCCAGCAGGAAGCTGACAACTAGGAGTGGGGTAACTTGCTTTATTTACTTTTAGTGTAATTGCAAGAAATGCCACAAAATTATGTGAAATTACACAGAATTACATGAGGATTGTAGCTCAGCTATTTGCGCTATTTTTTTAGCACAAAATGCACCCTTGATTCGAAATTGGAGCCAAGGATGTAGTTTGCGCTAATGAAATAGTACAAAATGCAACAGAACACAAACAGTAACAGGTACTCGTGCTAAGTCTGTTGTTTCTGTGCTCCTGAAGTAGTATTTCTATGCCAAATTAGTCATAATTATGCAAATAGGCGTAATTGTATAAGTTGGGTTGATTCTGTGTCAAAAGAGTAAAGTAAAATTACCAAAATTACTCCGAATACTCTAACACAAGAAATATTTCAACCAGGCCTACTGACAACGTGGCTCTGAATACCTACACTATCCTGCCCTAGGCCAGACCAGCCCTGTCACTACTTCAGTGCTTGAATACCCTCCCAGGTGATAGCACACAATACAAATACACATCACATAAAGAGATAACATACCATAACATCATATAACATAACATGAAGAATGACAGACAGAAATACATTATTTCTGCTGTCCGAAATCCACTGCTAGTGTGATAAAAACATATGTTGACGGTTTCCTTCAAACATAGGCAACATTGTGAGCTGGTCTTGCCAGCTGCCCCTTATCCATTAGTCCCTTTGTGTGGCATTCCCTCATGAGGCAGATCTTATATCATACTGTTGGACCTTAAGCTGGAGGCAATATTGCCAGGTACAATATGAACCTACCTTGTTGTGTGTTGCTGTGTATGAATGAATTTCCAATTCATTTTCTAACGGGAAGGTTTTTGGATGCCACGACTTTCTCAGCAGAAGCAGCTCTGGTGGGATGTTGATGGCAAACCTTCTTTTGTATCTTACCAGTCCCAGGTCTAGAATCGCCAGTCTAACATTTTTTTTAAATTGACATAATTTTTGCAGAGACATTCCTGCACATTTTTTGTTTTGCCTCTAAGATCTGGGGGAAACATTTAACATTGCCATATTATGCCCTATAAATACTGCACTTTCTGGTCCCAGATGTTGAATAAGTGTCTACATAGTACATGGGCATCAAAGCCAGAAAAGGGGTGTATTGATAGGATGGGCATGGTTGTTCTGCTACCAGTCTCGTTCTTTCTGGGGTCTTAATTAGCATCCTACAGATTGCTGTTCTGCACACTGACAATCCAAGCTTCTGGAAACAAGCTACTTTCTACTAGCTTTCTTATATATATGCAGCATTTCTCTTTTATAAGTAGGTGAGAGCAGTGCTAGGACTAGTGGGAGGAGAATGAGATGATAAGCTTGATTATGGTGATTATGGTGACTATGATGTAAGACTCCATCAAGAACAGAACTCTGCACGGTAAAGGAAATCCATTACCGTAATATGTGGCAGCAGTGGCAAGTAATGTATTCTTTGTAAATTGTTGGTGATGTTACTGTGCATTAAAACAATGTACACCACATAGGGCATGTTTAGTAAATAGAATACACATTAGTACATGTGCTGGCCAGTGATCCACGGCATTCACTGTGAAACCTGAATTTAAAATTAGACTAATGAAAAAGCTGGAAATTGATGTGTGTCGAATGCTTCATTTACATTAAACCAATGTTTTTGTAGTCCGTGGATTTGTATCACTTGAAAGCTTGCCGCCCCCTTCCCCCCCAAAATAAGTTAACTTGGATGCCGGCTTGGCCATACAAAATGAGTCTGAGAGATTCCTTGTGGAGTCGTGGGTGAGCTGGTCTTTGACAGACATCACAACATCCCTACACTAGGACTTTCTTTAGACAACAGAGACTCTACTGGTTTGCTCACAGAGCTACCTTACTGCTTTTCAAACAAGGCGAGAGCGTTTTTGTTTTTAATTCAGAAGGGAGCCTAGAGGACTGCCAACACATCAATGCTATGGAGTAGACTATCTTCTCAAAACAGATAACCATTACAACTGGGGCAGTAATTTAAGTAGAATTGTTTTCATTGCCCCTACCCCCTCACCAACCCACGTTTTCATGTCCGGCTTAGGCACCTAGGACTTAGATTCCTAAAGTCAGGCACTAGGTGGAATTCTCTACAGATTGCAAACATCACATTGGCGATAACTTATGTGGAATTTGTTTTTGATAACAGTAATTTTTAACAGAAACATGTTTTTTTCTCTATGAACATCCATCGGATCTCTTTGAGAATATCAAGCCAATTCCTGTCAGTGACTTTGTCCCATACAAAGTGATATTTTTTTTCCTGTGATCATCTATTGAAATGTTTGAGAACATTTTTCAAAAACTGTCTGCGACCTGCTCCAAATCGAGACACAATTGGTGGAAATATCTCCAAGGCATTTGAGGATGAGAAGACTCAGCCTATGTCCTATGAGCCTGAGTCAGGCTTCAGCCTTCACCAGCACTGCCTGATGTCCAGAGGTCTTCACTGAAAGCACCACCTGCGCTAATACGAGGAGATCAGATTGCATTCGACAATGCTTGCAAGATGCTCTTGTTTAAAATAATGTAACTTTAACAAGGTATAAAGGTATCTTTCAGCAACTAGCTAGCTTTCCTCTAACTGCAAGCCAGTCCATAAACAGCCAAAGAGAAGCTGCAACCAATGGGTTCCCTCCGTCAAACCACACAATCGCACCATTTTTGTATTCATGCTGTAACTTTGGCTTTTTCCAAATTTTCCATCCCACTTAGCCTTTCACCGCAGGTGTCTACCTTGTTCGCCTTTATAGTCGAGCCACCCAAGCGCCAAGCACATGTTGCAGCAAGCCCACTTGGCCTTTGACGGTAGTTCCACCGAACGACCTATTATGATACATAAACTCATAATTTAATTTTTTTTAAGGCCATGCAATGTACTGATTTCATGTAATATTTGTTTACAGTAGGGCCATGTTCTTTCTTTTCCATTGGTGGTTTAAGCTAATCTTCACTTTTTTGGCACTATTTTCATCTGCTTCATGTTAGTGGTGTCTAGTTACTATATTTTTGCAATTGTTAAAATACATTGTCCGTGGACATTAATATGGGTCTGGTTCTGAAATGACTTTTAATATAGATCCTTCTGCAAAAAGCATTGCAAGTAGCGCACGCATTTTGCACTGACCAATTGTTTTTAACACTACACACGTCACAAGTTAATATCTTGCAAAATTTGTGACAACATTCCTAGTATTGCAGTTCACAACACGAGAAACTGCGGTATTACATCCCGCACTAAGACCTGCGTAACTTGTAATGATTCAGACTGAGTGATCATTAAGAAATAAAGGCATTATTTAGGCGATTATGTGATTTAGAAAGCAGAGGGCAGAACTGTGAAGTGGTCTGAATCTCTTTGGCATAGCATGAATCCACAAAAGTGGACTTCAGCATCCATACAGTGTTGTTTGCATCACGGAATACAGTCCGAAAAATTGTGAGTTATTGTAAGCTAGTCGCATCCTGCATGCGTCCCTTCCAGGCGCTAGAGGTGCCAAGAAGGCCCCATCCTACAGTGAGTGCTGCTGCTGAGGTTCCACATTGACATAAAGGCCTCTAAGCACTGCTGAGACACCGGAAGCAATTCATGAGCTGCCGTCAAGCTCACACCCGATTCTTAGGGATAGTAATGTGTTTTTCTGCTTCGCCCGTGTAGTATGACATACCATGCTGTGTGACTAAGAAGTTATAAAGCAGCTAAAGAGGCTACTGAAACAAAAATATCATAAGCATGCATTATTTTATCTTGCCTGCACTACTCATGGCTGGCAGCTTGTGTGGGTGTTTATTATACCAGAACTAAGATATGTAGATCCACACATAGCCATAAGAATAGCAGAGGAGGGTGGAATGAGGCACTGTGGGCATCTGTGGTCTATGCTATGGCAAGACCTCCCTATCACCTTCTCTCTAATAATTCAAACTCTTAGTATTAAGAGAATTCTATGGTATTTGAGATTTTAGTTTGTTTCTCCATGATGTATTTCCACCAACTGATTTGATAAGTGCTATGCACTGTACCCCAAAATATGCTGTTGACAAGGAGCGTAGAGTTCATGCCTCTTGATGTGGCACCAATCACTATGATCCCCAATGATAAATCAACGTAGTCTAAAACAAAATGCCAGAGAAACATCACCAAACTACTACACACAACGCATAACAGTGAAAACAGTGAGAAATGTGTCAATCTTGTGAAATGCCCATCTTGGCTTTTAAAACAGGAACCATCAGGGAATGAGTGTAATCTAAGAACATAAACTTACATACTCCATATTATCATGATAAAGCACCTTAAAGTTCACAAATAGAGGTGTATGTGGAAGAGACAAGAGCGGTGGGGCTAGAGCCATGGTGACACACTGGTAAACAAACATCTTCAGGTATTTTGGACTTCTTAGTGGCCATATTTGAGAGGATAGAGAGATGGGATCAGTCGTTGATGCAATAAATCAGGTGGACGGTGAAGGAACGAAAAACCTCTGTACACTGAAGATCTACCCTAGCCATCTCCAGTTCTAATCTGCCCAGGTTTGGCACAGATTTGTGTAAAATTCGCAATACCCCCACACGAGCTCATTCAATCCCAGGAGAGTGTCTTTCTCGCAGACCATCTAAAAGACCTCCAGGATCTCTTACCCTCAGACCTGAAGAAAGCAACAAGAAGGAAAACTGGCCGACACCTTAACAACCTCAACGACCAAGATAAGTGCAACATCGAGGAACATACAATGAAAAATGAGAGATTGATGAAAAATCTTCACAATGCTCTGCGAGCATGCAGCAGAAGCCTTGAACTGACCCCATCCACAACTGAAAAGGTATCAATAAAACGTTCCACAGAGACCATACTGACACAATCAACACAAAAATGACTGAAATCAATGTATCCCATCTCGAAGATGCCACATTCAAACACTGTGAATCAGAATAGCAGTGTCCAAGCCACAGATTTAATAACACATCCAGCAGTATTACCAAAACCTCAACCCTTCCCACATCATAGTCACTCTGGCAGCCGTTGTAGCCAAATTATCAGCGTGGTTCAAATCAGAAGCTCTAGCAAGACCGTGGCTTGTAACAGAAAATGCAGGCATTAAGGGAAAGGTAATCATCAATCCAAACGTACAAACAAGTGAATCATTATCAATCATCGCAATCTTTTCAGAATTGCTGGCCAGAAACCACAGATGCCCTACTAAATGAAAGGCTGCAACATCTAAAGGCTAGAGTTGGGCCAGGAGCATTGGAAATGTGTGAGTTGAAAAAACTGAAGAGAATCAGTCTTGATGAGTAAAACTTGTCACATGATTGCATCATCAAGGACATAGAAAGGAGACTGACCAGATATTTCCTTCGTTTCCGGTTCACTTGATCAATCTCTGGATCAATCTCAAATCACAATGTTCGTCATAAAAGGTCGATCCTTAAATCTTCTCAGTCCACACAATGGATGGGTCCTATGCATGACTTTTCTTACCCTTATGACGGGTAGACCATCACTTTTTTACTCATTACATATTGCCCCGAGAGCATTATTCCATGTATTTCATACTCTCTACTGTTTTGAATATACGTTATTACATTTAATTATATTAGTTTACTTCTCTGTGTTTTATCTGATGTACCAAAGGCCAACAGGCTGAATTATATTTATTCATCTACCTTTGCAAAGCCTTGCATCTAGAATAAATTCTCTACATTCCGTTTTGGGCAAACACTATTTTTTAACTATGAGCCGCTTCGCCTGATTTGCCGCGAGGATCGCTTGGAGGACTACAGTTCCCAGGGGGCCTGCTGCCATCGCCCTCACCTGGTTGCAATTTGCCATCCTGCCAGGCGCCTTTAAAGCGCCTCGCCGCTCCCGCTGTCGCGGGAGCCGCTTCGCCTGATTTGCCGCGAGGATCGCTTGGAGGACTACAGTTCCCAGGGGGCCTGCTGCCATCGCCCTCACCTGGTTGCAATTTGCCATCCTGCCAGGCGCCTTTAAAGCGCCTCGCCGCTCCCGCTGTCGCGGGAGCCGCTTCGCCTGATTTGCCGCGAGGATCGCTTGGAGGACTACAGTTCCCAGGGGGCCTGCTGCCATCGCCCTCACCTGGTTGCAATTTGCCATCCTGCCAGGCGCCTTTAAAGCGCCTCGCCGCTCCCGCTGTCGCGGGAGCCGCTTCGCCTGATTTGCCGCGAGGATCGCTTGGAGGACTACAGTTCCCAGGGGGCCTGCTGCCATCGCCCTCACCTGGTTGCAATTTGCCATCCTGCCAGGCGCCTTTAAAGCGCCTCGCCGCTGACGCGCAGCGGACGCGCACGGACGCCGCCGGACGAAGCCCGGACAAAGGGCGGACAGTCTGTGACAGTCCGGGACTGTCCGAGGCTGGGCTGGGCCCTACCCTGTATGTCGACCTAAGCAGCCACAGAACACTGAAGACTTCCAAGCTGGTAATTTCGTCAAAGGGTTGACTGTACAGTCGAACTATTAACTGGTGTTAATTGCCCTGGTTATTGTCTTTTGTCTTTTTGTTTGCCTTGACCATGCCTAAAAGCTTAAGGGATCCAGGGCTAACGGGGACCGGCCCTCTTGATAACTATTTAGTTAAAAAGGTCAATAAAATTAACAGTGACCGACGGGCTTCCCTGGGGAAGGATTGCCTCCAGGTGAGCCCCCAAAATCCTTTAACTAATGAGAGTTCGCTTTCGGACAAAGTTGTTTGTGTTTCCCCTCCCCTTACTCAAGCAAGCGCTATGATTACGGCCACTGCCCAGGTTCACAAGGGCCCTGTAGATCAGGATTTGGATGTGAACTCTGCAAGTGATGAGACAGTTGAGGATACATATGTTCCCAGACCAGTTAGGACCTGCAGAAGGAAACAAAGGAATAAGGGGGGGGCTTCTACCAAAGGGAAAAAAAGGGAGAACATTGGAGAAAAATCTCATATCGTGCCAGACGAGCCTTTAAACAGCAGTCCTGGTGCAACAACTACTTTACTCCCTGACCATTTTTCAAAATTGTTCAGCTCCTTTGAGGTTTTACTCGATACAAAGCTAGATCTACTTTTTCAACCTCTGGTAAGGAAACTCGATATGGTCGCTGACGAGGTAAAAAGGTTGGGAGGATTATTAACAAAACATCTTGATTGGGTTGACTGTAACAAAAAGAAGGGGCAGTGTGTAGCTGGGCACGTCAATCTGGGTAGAGTAGAAAACCCACAAACTTCTTCTCAGCCCGTTAGCTTTAATGCTAGTGTCACGCCATCATCACCTATGATTACTATAGCCTCAAACACAGCTTGCCCAATAGAAAAGGAGCGGGTTTCAGTGTCTAAAGGTGAGGCGGTAACGAAAGTTAGATCTATTAACCTCCCCCCGGCTTGCTCTCCCTACGTTGTGATCTTAGCCAATGTCCCTCCCCAGGATAGGTTGGCAGTTCCCTTGCAAGAGGAATCGCACGACTCACTTAAGCAAAAGACAGTGTCGTGGTTACATAGGAAGTGTGGGTTCCCTTTTAACATGGCGAACGATATCTTAAGTACTCGCAGGGTAAACTGGATTGGGCCTTCCAAAAAAACATCAAATGGAGATTGTGTTATAGTCAATTTTAAACACACACAACATGTGGCTACTGTTTTACTGAGAGCAGCTTCACTGCCATTAGATATTAATAGTATTCAAGTACGCCCCCTTGGATTCTTCTACTCTCAATTTCCACGGAGAGATAGTTTCCATCTGATTAGACAGAGAAACTTCATCCCAGCATCAAATTCGCTGCCTCTTTTTCACCAGGGGGCAGGTGCTCCCCACCAGGTTATGGGTGGGCTAAATATACCCACATCTAATCGCTTTGAGGCACTCTCCCTGTTAGATACGTGCGACTGACAGGAGGTTGGTATACGGGGGGGGGACGAGTCATCCTCGGTTAAGGCTCTTCACATAGAGGATCAGCCCCCCGCATTACCTACAGAGAGTCATCTGCCTGCCGATGACCGCAAGGGGGGTTCACCCAAAAACTTGATCAAACTATTAACATGGAACATTGCCGGTTTACGTGCTAAGAGTGATAATTTATTTTGGTTAAGCTTCTTGAAGGACTTTGATATCTTGGCATTTCAAGAGACCTGGGAAACAGAAAGTAATTTTTGGCTAGATGGTTTTACTTCTCACTTTGTTCCAGCTTCTAAATCAGTTTCCGGAAGGGCCTCAGGAGGCTTAGTGGTTTTGCTCTCGGTGAAATTAAAAGGAACCGTTAGCAGGATAACTTGTACATGTAACAACTTTCTTATTCTGGAATTTAAACTCCCCAATGATAGGAAGTTGTTACTGATAAATTGTTATAATTCTCAACAAGAGGTCGTGCCGAATGAACACTTGCTATGGTTGGCGAATTTTTTAAAAATGTATTCTTTGAAGCAAACCACTTTTTGTTATTATATTTTGCTTGGTGATTTTAACGTACATTTATGTAGTCATAACTGTTGTTTAACTGATACTGATGGACCTGATCTGACATCACCCCAACATTTTGAGCACTCAAGTAAGGGCGAAGCTCTGGAAAATCTTCTTATTGAAAACCAGCTGTATCAACCAGGCTTCCACGAACAAACCGTACGGGTGCCCACCTTTATTGGAAGGGACAGTAACACCATTATTGACTACATATTTCTTTCACCTGGACTTTTACAATTTGTATGTTTTTATAACGCGATTCCATCTATTTTTAGTGACCACAATCCGGTGGTAATCGAAATGTTAGATGGCCTCTCTCTCTTAAATTCCCTTGCCTCACCCATGTTGGACAATAATCTTAGGGCAAAGGATCAGGGTAGAAGGTTAAATTGGTCTAAGGTAGTTCCAGAGGATTTCTTTAACTCAATAAAGCTAGAGGCGGCCCTAGACTTGGAAATCTGTGGGGACCAACTTTCTACAGGGAAGGAAGTAATCTCCTCGTTTGAAGCCGTATGTTTCCTAGTGTCAAAGGACCTAACTAGTAAAAGTAGACCAGTACAAACTAAAGTAGTCTCCGGCTGGTTTGACCATAACTGCACTAAAGCTCATAACAATCTTAAAATTGCACTTCAGGCCAGCCCGAGGAATAAAATTTTAGTGTCGCAGTTAAGGAGCGACTATAAAGAAGCACTGTTGGTCCGGAAAAAAGAAATTAAACTTAACGCCTGGGCCGATCTTATGGACAAGGCAACTCTAAAAGACAGTGCGAAATTTTGGTCTATTATCAACACTCCTTTATTCTCTGATGTTAAAAATGGAGTGTTGGATACTAATATAACAGAGAAGGACTGGTTAAGCCACTTTAAAATTATATATGGTAGCGACTTAGATTTAGAACCCATAAATAGGCAAGATTCGGCTTCTACTTTAATTCCAGTTAATTTTTATTTAACTGAAGTTTTAAAAGCAATTGAAGACTCTGCGGGTAAGAAGGCTCCCGGACCGGATGGGGTCCCCACCGACCTGTATAAGGCAAATCCGGTTTTCTGGGCCAATATATTAACCAATGTATTTAACTCCTCGGTTATCGCAGGTTTTCCTAAATCCTGGTTCCATTCTACCATAATACCGGTGTTCAAGAAAGGCCAAAGGGCAGACCCTAAGTGCTATAGGCCCATATCCTTGATAGACTCCTCTATAAAAATCCTGGGGAAAGTCATACTTGCTAGGATAACCAAATGGGCCTCGGACAATAACATCTTGTCCGATGCTCAATATGGCTTCAGAGCTGGCCGGAGCACGGAGGATCAATGTCTGAACCTCCTATTAGTAATAGATAAATATACTAGGGTGGCCGGGGGCTCTTTTTACTTGGGCTTTATGGATTTGTCCACGGCCTTTGATCTTGTTAATAGGTCAAAGCTGTGGACAATGCTTTTGGATTTGGGACTCGACCCCCCACTTGTGTATTTCCTTTCAGAGCTCCACCAAGATTTGAATGCATCGATAAGGATGACGACGGATGGGAAGTGTACGGCCAGCTTTAAGTCTAGTAGAGGGGTACGACAGGGATGCATTCTTGCGCCCATGCTGTTCACCCTATACATAAACTCCCTGGAACAAAATCTGCTGGCCGCAACGCAGGACATCCCGCGCATGGGAGGTACCCCGATACCGGTCCTCCTATACGCGGACGATGCTGTCCTGCTGGCTAGGACTCCCCTGGCGCTGCAAAGATTGCTGGACTCGTTCGGGGACTTTATGCATAGCCTGGACTTGGTGGTTAATAACGGCAAATCTCACGCTATGTCGTTAGGCCTTGCGAAAAATAAGGTAAAGCCTTTTTATTGTAGGGGAGCCGTAATCTCAAGAGTAAAGACTTTCACCTACTTGGGAGTAGTCTTTGACGACAAGGGCTCATGGTCCCCCCAGCTCTCTATAAAGATAAACTCAATAAAAATCTCAACTGCGGCTGTACTTGGCTTTGCAAAAAGGCTGGGGGGTAAACCGACAGAGGCAATACTAACAATTTACAAAGCCAAAACAGTTTCCATTGTAAGGTACGGGGCGCCAATCTGGGGTTACATTAAACACGATGCGATCCAAACGGAAGAAAATAAATTTCTTCGCACCCTCCTCGGCCTCCCACAATCTACTGCTTCTTTCTCAGTCCATTTGGAACTCGGGTTAGGATACATAGCAGACATGATTAAATTAGCCCCATTATTGCTATGGATTAAAATTTGGCTAAACCCGAAACTTACTCTAAACCATAAAATACTAAAGGACTGTACTCGACTTGACAACATGAATAAAATTCCATGGCTGTCAAATATCGAGAGGTTATCTGCCTACATTGGGAGACCGGAAATTTTTTCTAGCCCTGACACTCTCTGTAAGGCAGATCTTGACTGGGTAAAATCCAACTTCACGAAGTTAAGGGAGGCCGAGCGGGAAGAAGTTGAACTACGTAAACCTTCCGTCAGGGGACACGTCCTGGTATCTCAATCCTCAGGGTTGTCTTTATATCTTACAGTGGTAACCCATCCCTTTCACAAATGGTTGTTGTCCAAATTCCGGTTCAACCAATTACACCTTGTACTTTGGGATGTGGCTGGCTGGCATAAGCCTGAAAATGTTGCACCTTGCAAGTGCGATGATATTTCTCCACAAGACACTACGCACTTTATGTTATTTTGCCCCTTTTTCAAACATGCCAGGAAGAGGTTTATTATTCCCTTGCTAAAGAGTAGGAATTTTACTCAGTATAAACCAGCTTTATTGTTCCTAAGCATGCTTGATTGTCCATTAATTATGTTCTGTGTCGCTAGTTTTCTGGTGGCAGCTGTTAGAGAAAGGAGGGTGAGACTAAAACCTATACAGGATGTGGAGCCTATCTGATATATGGAATTTGATTCTGTATTATTGATTGCACGTTGTTTATGGTCTTTTATGAATTTTTATTAGGACTTGTTTTTAACTGTAGATTTGTGAATCGCATGATTTTATGTATTTATTTGTGTAGTATACTTTTATGATTTTAAGTAATCGAATAAAGTGGTTTTGACTTGACTTGAACTATGACTCGTTTAATCCATTCCATGCATTGTGAAATGTTCCATTCTTTTCTGTCGTTTGGCTTCTAATTGAATTAGCTTTCAGCTCTTGTATTCACAGATGTTGTAGGATTTTATTGAGGACCGTCTGTTGTTAATTGACAAAAATGAATATTAAGACTACAGCGCATCCCCTGTGAATGTATTTCGTTTTCAGCAGACTGAGCTTAATTTGTTTTGCATGAGAGTAAAGAAATTTGCATTGAAATTTAGAGATGGGCTGAATGAAGCAGACAAAAGACAGGTGCCTGTGAGCAGAGAGTTGCTCTGAACTCTATCCGGGTGATCAGGATTGTGAAGCCTGAGGGATTGTTTATAGGCTGTCTTGCAAAGTTTGAGCAAGGATTAAGAACTCTCTTTGCAGCTAAAGAGGAGAGGGTGTCAATGCTCATTTGTAAGGCACGCTGACGGAACAAAAAACCCTCACCTTTGCAAGAGAGTTGTTAAACAGATAAGAAGGACTGCGACCGCGCAGCAAATCTATCACCCACTCAGAGAAGTTTTAAGGCATGGGCAAAGTGGGCTCTGGCCCAGGGCCCCAGACATTCAGGGGCCCTCTGATTGAGCCAGCTCGGTTCTCCACACAGTCCTGCCCTGATGACCTTGAATGATTCTTAAACATAGGTTGTTTTAAATACCATTTGCCTTTCATTTATGTTTAATATGAGTGATGTGTGGGAGTTTATTGCAGACATATTGCATAGAGATGTTGTTTTTCAGCACCATGCAACATCCATAAAAATGTTCCTTTTAGATCAAAACAGGATCTTTCATATGGGAAATGGCATTCGGCCGTAGAGATTATTTGTAGGTCGTAGAGATTATTTGTAGTAATATTAGTGAGCTGCTGCTGTGTTACAGTATTGAAAACACACATCACAATCCCGGACTAATAAATCAAAATACATTTTGAATTTGGGCAGTGTGCCTATGCAGTATCGGTCACCTGGTCAAAGAGGGCATCAAAAAGCTGAGGTTGAATCATAATTCAAAGCTGTTCTGAACAGGGGCCCTCAAAATACGTTGGGCCCAGGGACCCCAAAATATTTAGGATGTTCCTGATCACCCTTGATAGCACCAAGGAAAGTGAGGCCCACATCCAGAGAATTTTGGCATAGGACAGCACAGCAAGTCACCGTACTGCACTGCCCTAAGCCAAAGTGAAAGGGCAGGAATACAACACATTTATGCACTGCAGTGCATTCCTGTCCTTTCTCCCTGTGCTGGTGACGTATCGGCAGCCTAGCACCAACATAGGCACCCTTGTACCATGGTGCAAGTGTGCCGCCATTGCATGCAGGATTGTTTTTGTGCATGAAGCAGCACCTTCCTGCACAGAAACATTCCTAAGAGGCATTTCTTTCTTTCTACATAGAAAGAGGAAAAAACATGGAGAAATGTAGATATTTCCGCTTGTTACACTTTACCTCGGAAGGCGTAAGGATTTGGCACTTCCCTAGGTTTAAATGATTTTGTAAATCTGGGGCAACGTCAAAATCCATGGATGTTGCGTAGGAACACCCACTACAACACCCATGGAATACCTCCCGAGCACAGAGTAAGGCGATGCAGCGGTTTGCACTGTGTTGCCTTACTCAATGATTTATGAGGCCACTCAAAGCTTCGGAGGCTGGCTTTGTGTGGCATCATGAATCTGATTCAGAGCCCTGCTTCATGCATGTACCACTCTACGTGGTTCAAAAGTGACACAAGGCTCTCAGTAATAATCCCCTAGGTATCTTTTCTAAGGGTAAGAAAGCAGACACAGCAGCAATGAGGTGAGGGGCTGAAACAAGAGATGAGTGGAGTGCCTAAATTAATCCCAATTACTGGTAATTGCTCAGAACCTCATTCCAGTCTGTCGTTCTTTATACACCCTGCCACCTCCGACAGGAAGCAGCCATATAACAAATCAGACTTCATCCTGTTCCAGTAAGAACAGTCCAGCTCAAATTGCAAGTGTTAGTGCCCTCTGAATAGGAGCACAAGCAACCCCAGATCAATTTCAGCCAACAGCAACAAAGGGCTTATAAAGAATCCAGTGAGGGTTAGGCGATAGAGTAGGTAAATGAGAACACTCTTTGCAGAAAACAATGTATTCATCCACCCATCTTCAGGAGGAGTTGAAATCTAATGAAAAGTTATTATAGCTAGTAAAAAAGAGAGCTCTTTAGCTTCAGAAAAATGGTGGCTTCGAAATGCTAGTTGATAGTATACTTTAATTCAACCACAATCGTGGTCATAAAAGTGCAGCCAGAATGCATCCCTTTACAAAAAAAGAGTTCATCACATATTGGTAAACATAATACCTTAAGAATATGTTCAGGATAAAACTTCCTGGTGGAAACATGCAATTGTTAAAATATTAGCAGCAAATCATATATACATTTTAGAATGGAAGTATCCCACTTAATGAACACTTACCCAAATGGACAGGTAGAGGTGCAAATGCTACTTTGTTACAAAACAAATAAATAATATATCACTGCTGTCTATGTTTAAAAGCTAATCTAGATAGAAGTAAAAACAGAAACTAACTAGGTAAAAACAGATCAAAACAGCATTGAATTCCTTCTTTTGATGGCACATCTTAAAAAGGAACATACATTTGCACAAATCATTGGGGTGTCCGGAACTTGGAGAAACTCCAGGGTTGCTCGGGAAAAACGAAAACCCAGTGTCCTCGCAACAGGGAGTAACTACATTTTGCTGAGATCTTGATAAAATTTGCAGAAGAAAACAAAATGTAACAAACTTTGAGGTGAAACTTCCTCACATGGGTGTGCCAGATTACTAGCCACATCATAGTGGCGCAGGAGAAAACTCAAATGCCATTTTACGAAACCTAAGCGGAAACACGTTAACAACATTCTATCCCAAGAGGAATCAATCCACCCCAGATTTGGAACCATGCCTAGGGTGTTGTGCAGGGATTTGTACTCTCTTATAGTGGTTTTGGAAAACTCATCCGCACTCTAAGGTATGTCTATTTATTTTAAACAGCGATCTTACTCGAGCTACACCTTGCTTGGTCAGAGTTTCAGGGCTACGGAAAAACTGCGCGTCCCCCAGATCTTCAAACATGGTCTTTACATAGCGAATCTAGGGGATATTCAGCCCTCTGTCACAGGCTAGGGAGTCTAACACTATTTCTCTATTAAAGGCTGCATCCGGGTTAGTCCATATTGAACACCACAGCAACAGTGGGGCAAGATTAATGGAGCCCTCCACGTACTCAATCCCTAGCTCCTGGTGCAAAATAAAAGTGGAACAGGTAGGTGGAACACCCAAAAGTGTCGTCAATACTCCATTTTGCAAACCCTGGTGGGGTCTAGGGTTACAATAGCCACATATATCTGCACCATACATCAGTATGGGGAGGCATTTACTCCTCCAAAAGGGGGGCTACAGGTTTTTTTCCAATACATCTGGCCAAGTTAAAAACATGCTCAACCAATTCAGCAAACATATGGAGGACTGCTGTGGGACAAGGTCCCCAGTTCCTCTTGGAATCAAAGATAACACCCAGGTAAGAAAAGTCCTGGGTAAGTGCCACTCGATACCCAGCATCTTAGTATGCTTTAGGTTACATGTCATAATAAAGGTTTTAGACCAGTTGGGGGCCAGACCCAGGGAGCCCATAAAAGTTACAAATTCCTGGAATAAAGTCTATAAGATGTTAGGAGTTCTAGATAACAAAACTGCATCATCTGCATATAATTTTTTGGGGACCTTTTTGCCACCTATGGAAGGGACATCAGAGACTTTGGCTGACAGGGCCGGACCTAATCCATTCATATATATTAAAAACAGCAGGGGGCTAACACTCACCACTGTCATACCCCCCGTTCAATTCAGAAACCCTCTTTCCTCTCACCTAAGGAATAAAACCGAACTGAAGCAGAGATGTCAAAGTGAAGCACTCTCAGGAACTGGACCGGGTCACCATCAATCCCCATGTCAATTAATAGTTTCCAGAGCTAGGACCTCACCATGCTGTTGATGGTACAAAACAAATCCATGAAGGCCAGACAAACAGAGCTCTACTTTGTGATGGCATGTTTGCCTATCAGCAGGTACAGGTTTATACAGTTCTCTGATGTGCCTAGCCCCTCACAAAATCCATATTGCTTCTCTGACAAAGTGCCGGTAGCCACAAACCATTCCAGGAGGCCAGCCAAAACAATTCTATCCACCAGTTTGATGGAGGAGTCCAATAGCAAAAAAGGGCAAGAACAATCCGGGGACTGGGGATTTCCCTTTTTAAAGACGGGACCAATAACGGAAGAATGCCAGGATTGTGGTAGGCCAATACTGCAAATGGCATTGAAACTATTACAGAGTAATGGGGCGCAGAGGTCTGGAGTGGTTTTATACAAGTCCATTGGGACCCCATATGGACGTGAACCTTTCTACTTGGGCTTTTAGCAATTGCATCCCTTACTTCTTCAATATAAAAATCCACTGGTAAGGGATGGATTACCACCTTCTCGATGGCCCCAAAGACACTTGAAGAGACATAGACCTTTTTGAAATGCTCAACTCAGGCTTCCTGGCTTATGGTGGTGACAGAGGAATTTGATTTTAGCCCCACTGACTTGATGTTTTTTCTATGCGTGCCCAGAAGGCTCTGGCATTATTCAACCTGCAAGCCTTCACCACATCTCCCCAGGACTCATCTTGAAATTCCTTCCACCTGCCCCATATCACTTCCCTGTGGGCCTGCCTACAATTATGCACTTTCAATGCATCCCTAGACTGTGCTTTTAAGTCCTCGTCTATACACTTTGAGGCCTTCCTACACGCCTGGTCAAACCATTTGAACGCAGCAGGCCTTGTTCTACTGGGTTTAGTCAATAGGCCACTCACCACATGACCAAATTCTACAAAATGGGTCAACACTGCCTGGAAACAATCAATTCTACAAAGTGGGTAGACACTACCCGGAAACAATCAGGAGGCTGGAGGCAGGCAAAAACCAGGAGTAGGTGGTTAGAGCATAATTTCTCTAGATTAGTCTCCATATTGACATTCCTCCACACCAAGTGCTTCCCTTGCATCTTGGTTTCAAGGGCATGTGAGTTTAAGATCAGTGGGCCACCCTCCCTCTTAGGGATACATAGTTCCACACGCAGGGGGTTATGGTCACTATGAGGACTTTTAACTCTTTCGGCTCCCATAACCCAAGCACCAAGCTCCTGATTTGCAAAAATATATTCTATCAAACGTAGAACACATCTCTCTCAAATGTTGCCTTAGTTGGGTATAGAGAGTCATAGATTTCAGTTATATTCAGGAGATTCTTCAGTTTAATAAGTTGGTAGAGAGCCTGGCCCACCATATTACTAGGTTGTCTGCCATTCCCAGTGGAAAGGCTGTCGGACATGGCTTAAGCATTCGCCACTTGTGTGGACGCAAATTTCACATTAAAATCAACCCAGGAAATAATATTATAGCCATTATGCAAGGGTGCTAAGGTTTCCTCAAAACCTTATAGAAAATCAGACAGTACTTTAAGATTGGTAATATGTTCTGCCTAAACAAATGTATTAAAACTATGCACAAACAATTAGGCCATGTGGTTAAAGTGGTTTGGATTAAGGGGCCATCAGAAGGGATTGGAGTGAATTTGTAATCTAAAGTGTATTTGGCTCAGCAGGTTAAACCCACCTTGGCCCAGCCAACAGCTGAACGAGCTGTGGGGACAGAGATGGAATGATAACAATCCAGGACAACTTCCTTGGTGGCTCAGGTCTCCTGAAATAGAGCTACATAATGGATACATATGTAAAGCACCTAGTCATCATAAGAAAGTTACATCTAGAAGTGCTAGCAAATGCTGACCCCGCTGCTTTAACTGAGTTGGGAGGGATTCTAGGTGGAGAGATACCCGACACATGCATGCACTGTGCTGGTGGCATCAGTGGAGCATTCCCCCTTGCCTCCAGTGTGTCAGAAACAGTTGGTACAGTCTGGGGGGCACTGCCTGGTGCATTCTAATCAAGCTGGCCCCTCTCAATAGTCAGGGACTGCCCTGCCCTTAAGTCTCGGGTAGAACTGGGAGGCACAGGGCCAGACAGTTCCTGTGCAGCAGCATTAAGCCCCCACAACATCCACTCTCATCATCCCCTCTCCCATCCAAATCTGCAAGTTTAGCCTCAATTTGCTCCAAGGAATCAAGCATCCCCGACATTTTGCAATCAATAACATCCACAATGTCTTTCCCCAGTTACCTGAGCATATCCTCAAGAGTCTCTTTGCAAAGGAAGGCAGTAGAATTTGTCGAGGCCAAAGGGGCAATAACTTTAGAGCTCTTTCGAATGTTGAGTTTTTTGGGGGGCAGAACTTTGTTTTCTCTTCTCCAGGGGGGCATTATTGAGTTGGCTATGTCACCCAAAGGGGGAGGGGGGCAAATCAGAGACAGAGCAGAAAGCTAAATCCCCAAGGACTGGTCCCACGCAGCTGACTTGGGCATCTGAGGCAGACGGATGATAGGTGCTTCTCTTCCAGGGAGTTTTCTTTATCAAATGCACTCACTGCCTCCTCAATATAGTTAGCAAGGGCACCTGTTCTCTTTGCTGCTCCCCCTTCCAAGTTCGGGTCCTGCTTATGCTTCACCATCCTAAGTTCTCAGTGAATCCAAGCAGAGGGTCAAAACAAAAGACCAAGTCAAAGTCCTCTGTGAGCACTGGCAGGAGCCAATATGTGTTTGAATTTGGGCTGAGATGAGAGAACTGAAGGTAGGGGCATGACTTAAGGTTTTTAAATAAATAAGATGAAATGAAAGAGGCCACACATTACCTCGGAGTAGAGAATCAAAGGGGATGGCCCAGTCCTCTGATGGGCATAGATGGGCCCCCCTTGGCCCAGGTACGGCCCGCGTGCGTCCCGCGCATCAGGATGACATGAGGCGCTTTGTAGCACTAGGCAGTAGGAACCGGTGATATCCTTGCCCCTCCTCTGGGGAATGAAGGCAGCTGGGACTTGTAGTCCCCACAATCAGTGACCCAACAACAGAAAAGTGTCCCATGCCATGGGTTGATAGGAGGTGCTTGGTAGTGTTAGGCGGGGAACCGGTCATGTCCTTGTCCCTGGGGGCAACAATGGCTGTTGAGACCTGTAGTCCCCACAGACAGCAGCCCAACAACAGAATATGCTATAGGCAAACAGATGGGCTGAAATAATATCTGGTGTGATAGACGGTTCACAGACATAATAAAAGGGCCCTAGAAATGTTCAAATTCCCAATTAGGAGTTGTTGGAAATTATCATCTTTTATGTGATGTACCTCCAGATTTTTGCCTTGACTGCTTTTGCTGGCTGAAGCATCTATGAACACTTTACTGCTCTTAACCAATGGTAAAGTGGTAAAGTGCCTGTGCTCTCCCTTTCAATATGATGAAATTGACATACCCCTGATTAGCAAATGTAACTTACCTATAAACCCCTGGTATATATTACTACAGTGTACCTAAGCCTGTAAGTTAAGTGTCACAAGTGGGCTCCGGCACTCACTGTGCCTTCCACTATATTGGCAGTGTAAACCTGACTGCAGGCCTGCCGGTAGTAGCCTGGTTGTACAGCTCCAATCTGCAAATTTGACCTGTCAAAATAACCCCTTTTGAAAGGCCTATTCCCTCTTTTTAAATATTAGTAAGTAGCCCCTAAGTTGACCTTACACGCACATTAAGCAGGGTGCATGGTATTTAAAAGTAGGACATGTAAAGATTTTATTTGAAACATATCCTTACAGTGAAAAGGCCCTCAATGCTATTTTCACCATAGCAGGGGTAGTTTGATAGGAAAGCATTGGGTACAATATTAAATTTAATATTTGCTATCTCCACTTAGGAAACAGCTACAGAGTTCATATTTAGCCTTTTCAAAACATTTATTACCAGCCCAAATAAATTGAATTTGTAATAAACATTTTATTTTAGAAAAGTTACAGTTGCCTGACTGTAGTCTTAAGTAGCCCATTTGCATGAGCTATTAACTGTCACCCAAGAGTTGAATAGCTCCTCTGATGAGGTGAGAACTTGTTCCCAGAAGTGAAACAAAGTCCATGGGTGTGGGGAAGTGTTCTATTTCTCTGGAATTCTGGCCATCTTGACTTTTCCCAGGAACTTAATTAACCTCAAAGAGACCTACTCTTTCATAGACAGGTATAGCTCACACCTGGGTCTGTCCCCTTCCGATGACTATCTAGAAAGTCGGACACAATGCCCAGTGAGAAAGGAGCTACCCGCAGAACTGGTTTTGGTTGACCACAGAGGAGGGGTTGTTCCTTTCCCTGGCCACGCCTCTGGGATGGACACAGGAGCGCTGCATAAGGGAGGAAATGCTCTGCCTTGTTAGTTTTGGGCCGAAAGGGTCACTGTGGAATTGCAGTAAAATACACACGATGTGCTGCAAAAGCGGGTAAAGTCACCTCTGGAACATTTCTCCCATTGACTAGGGAATGGCCAGGAGAGTTTCCCACCCACAGACTACCACTGTGCATAAATGTGGCACGCACAGTACCCTCCACAGTCCACTTCTGTGCCTGTGGAAGGACAGAACAGGACTGGACCTGTTGTCTGCAACCCAAAAAGAGCCTTGTAGACTGGACCTAACCACCTTCTTGTACCTAGGACAAAGAAGAGTACTCCAAGGATCATAAGACTACCCTCCTGTTTGGGCTACAGCAACACAACAAGCTTCAAGAGACCTTTTCCTGAATTTCTAGCTGTCAAGTTCCAAAACCCTGAACCCAGCTGCTGGCCTCTGCTAGAATGGCTCATGACCCCCAAGGACTGTGCCCAAAGTCCAGCACTCTTGACTGGTGTCAAAGTGCACTCCTCCTAACAAATGCTGAAACCTGGGACTTAGAAATGTTTTTCCAAAGTTTTGCTCTGAGAACTAATGGGGAGCCAGAACCAACCTGCCAAACACATCAGATGAAGGTGCATCACTGCTGGGTCAAAGATTCAGGTTGCCTCTCTCACATTCTTTTCCTGCAGATGCAAATTCAATTCAGCAGAACCTTGCACAGAAAGTATCTGGCCATGTGGAGACGTCTGAGGCTACAACCTGCAGCCTTGACACACTGGAAGAATCTGAGCTCCAAAAAAATGACTAAATCCGAAAGTAGAAATGCCCTTGGCAAAGGTGTGAAAAGTATTCTACCAGCGAGGGACCTTCTCTGGGTGCGAAATTCAAATATCTCCCACTCTGAGCTGGCCTGCCAAAATCCATTGGCTTTGCTGAGACCTCCCCCAGTAGCTATACGATAATGTCAAGCTCTCTATGGCCACAGCCTGCTTCCTTTCTCCACTGAATGCTTTTTAATTCCATTCCTGAGACTAAGGGTCCGGTTTAGATGTAGGAGGTCGGGCCGTTTTTCTGCCAGGGTGACGGAGTGAATTCCTCCATTGCCCTGGTGGATGTCCTGGCCACCAGATTTATGAATGACTGCCAACCTGGTGGTCATGTATAAAGCCTTGGCAGGAACTGTCATTGAATTTCACTGTTTAGTGCAGGGCTCCATCAACATGACAGAGCCTTGCACAAAACGGGTTTCTTTTATTATTTCAAAAAATAAATTCCAAAACAGGATTTTCTCATTGAAAATGAAAAGTAAAATGCCCCTCTCAACATGGAATTCATCTCTCAAGGCGGGAGGCGGTTGATGATTTTTTTTTGCTGTCCCTCACCATCAGGGTTTGCCTGGCGGTGACAGGCAGTAAAAAATGGTCTTTATGCCCACCCATTCCAATTGGGCAGATGGTCATTTAGTCAATTATCTGACGCCCTTATTCCATTGGACCTACTCCATGGTTACACTGATGTTCTGTTCGCATATATCGGGTAGGAGGACCATTATCTTGGCAGAAAGGATACTGCATCACCATCGCGGCAGAGTATTCTCACTGCCAAGATATGTCTGACCCTAAGTTTAAAGGTAAAACTCTTTAAGAGTTCAAATGATTTTTATTAAGTATTTTTAGGGAAAAAAAAGAAAAAACAGGATATAATACATATATGTTTGTCAATTGGTGACGTTACACATCAATAACAGAATTCAAGGGTATGATCCAATGCTGGCAATAAAATTAGAAGAACATTTACAAACAGACAGCAAATTTGAATACAAAATCATTATAGAAAATGAAGAAGCTATACTAGACAATCTAAACCCCCTTACCTTACTGACCTCCAATTTTATAAAATGAACTAGATCTAAGTTTATACTCAAAAATACAAAAACTCACTCACACCTGGACAAACTCAATTCAAGCATCAGGTTTTCAAATTTAAAATCATTATGGAACAACCATAATATTAAATACAAAGGTAAACCCTTACACTTCTTTCCTCATCAACTAGAAAACTCTTTGTGTCCCTTATCTTTCACAGAAATCCAAAACAAATACGGTTTAGATAAGACAGAATTCTATAACTTTCTTAAAATCAAACTGGCCTTATCAAAATCTGAAATACATAAATCCTTTCCATTGCTGCCAAGCTTCATCTCTAATACCAACAAGCTGGGAAACCAAGTCTCTCATATTTATAAACTTCTACGGCCAAAAACCTCGTCCTTAAACACAAATATTATCACATTCTGGGAACAATACTTTACTAGCCCTCTGTCTGAATCACAGTGGACCCAAATCTACAAATCAATTACCCAGAGTAAAATCTCGCTTGTCTTATCCCAAACAAAACTATGGCTCATCCATAAATCTTACTGGATACCGGCACGCTTACACTCAAAACACCTCAGTTCAAATCTGACCTGTTGGAATTGCAAGGACGAAATAGGCGACTTACCCCATCTTATTCTCCACTGCAAAACTTTGTCAAAGTTCTGGGACAAAGATTTCAAGTTCTTATCTAACCTTTTTGACTGTCAACTAAAAAGAGAAATCTCCTCCCTAATTGCAGAATTTCTTAGTACTGAAATTTAAAAAAACAAGCAGATAAGGTACTATTGGATCTCCTTCTCACCTCTGCAATAAAAATAGTCCTGAATAAATGGAAGGACACTCAAAAAGCCTCCTCAAAGGTTGGATTTACTGTATCATCCATATTAGAGGTGCAGACAATATCGCCCTCCAATAGTCTCCTTGGAAATCGTCCGTCAGACATATTTGGGACAAATTAGATAACTGCTTCACCACAAATAAACCGCCTTGACATGAAATGATGTTAGAATCGCTTAACTGTGTTTTCCTCACTCACATTACGACCCTTACAACCACTCATTAGCGTAGGTTGTCCTTTCTCTTGCAATTCCGCTTATGCCAGTTCACACGTATGTTTTTATACAAACATGCTCGGGGTTTGAACCCACACTCGCTTAACAATACTCTCCCTCATCTCATCTCTGTACTACCTGTTTCTTAACTGATTCAGAGACTTTCAGGCCATCTATTGTTTGATTTGTATTTTTTCATTTCAATGGAAGCCCGTTACTGCTGCCAGTGTTTTAAAAACGGGGAGGGGGGCGGAGCAAGGACTTCAAGCCCCAGGCTCCCTTGTGGCCTCTGACACCACCAACTACGCCTGCATTCTGCGCCAGGAGGCGCATTAAATTCATCAGCGGGCTCCCACAGCGCAGGAAGCCCGTTACTGCTGCCAGTGTTTTAAAAACGAGGAGGGGAAGCGGAGCAGAGTCAGGACTTTAAGCCCCAGGCTCCCTTGTGGCTAAAAGGAAGACCCGTGCGGAACAGGCAGTGGGGTTTGTGGCAGGTACATTGGATGCCTTTCTAACAAGGGCGGAATAGGTCTTGACTCACGAGATTGCCCTGAGAGACTCCTCTCCCTGGATTCTTTGACTGCCCAGAAGTGTTCTTTACCTGGTACAACTATAACTACTATTACTCCGTTAGCCCCCGTATTGGCCTCACCCTCTATTCCATCAGCCACACTGGTATCCGCCGTATACATACCTGTTCCATTCGGCTCTCACCTTCTGGATGAGCCTATTGTTGAACCTATTACTAGATCTAAGTTACCAATAGTGAGCTGAGGTCCAATAGTGGGGTCTGACAAGAATAGTGAGCCCCCAGAGAAACGTAGAAGGGGGGGTGGACTGGCAAAACAGCCAGCGAAGCAGAAATCCCAACCTAAAAAATGCAGAGGGAAGGAAGGAACTGAAAGAACTGATCACGGTTCAAATCCCACTCTGTCTCCAGTGATAACGAAAGACTCTGTTTCATCACCACTAATAAAGGATGATGATACGTGGAAGAGGATTGAGACACTGATCACTGTATTGTTGAACCTGTTGCAAACACAACTAAATAGAATTGAGGAGCGATTGTTGCATTTTGAGGGTTTGGTTACATAATTTTGTCATCATCCCACTGTGCTTTCCCATCAACCCATGGGGCACCAGTATCAACATACTAGGCCTCTGCCTACAAGCAGAGGTATTGTACAGGGGGATCAACCTATCCAGGGGGGAGAGGGAGGGATTGAGACCCCTAATACAATATAGGGGAATACAAACAGACCCCCCATTATAAGTAGTCTGTCAACTACTGCCCAAGTCGAGCCTCAAGTACAAACGTCACATCCTGCACACCAACATCCACCCCACCGGAGAGATGAGATCCCCTCACTGCAATCTGCCAATGCCACTAACAATATATGTAATAACACCGGGCCAACTTCACAGGGACAGGAGGGGATGGCCCCTCTTTCCAACAAACATATTTTGCTTAGGGGGCCATCCATTAAAACTAATGACTCTTTGCACCTCCCTCGGGCCTCAAACCCTTTTGTCCTGATTTTGATAAATGTTCTGATATTAGGGAAAGACCAGCCGGAAAGTACTATTCAACTGCTAAATACATCTCTGCACTGGTTATCACACCAGGTTCCTAGAGGGGTAACCGGGGCTGTCCCACTCGCAAAACAAATTATTATGGCAAAAAGGGTGGAGTGGCTGGGCTCAACAAATAAAACAATGAATGGGGATTGTGTTTTCCTGAACTTGAATAATTATTACAGCCCCAGATCCCTTCCGGACCATTTGTGGGGGGACCCTCAAAGGGACACACTGATAAAAGTCTTACCCTACGGGTTTTTCTTTCGAAGATACCGCTCATTACCAATAAATGAATGTAGATCACTTGGGGGTGGGGGGGCGACAAATGAGACCAGTAATCCCAATGGATGGTGTAAATAGTGAGTTAGCCCTCTATAATATTTATGCCCACCACGCAATGTGGAACAATGTGATTGACTAGAACCATCGTGTAGTGTTCTAGGTTGTAAGAGGGAGATGATGTGATGTTCTAGAGTGGGCTTAGGTCACTTGGCTATGTCATACTGTGTTGGTATATTCTAATATGGAATGTACTTGAGGGAGAATGTTACTCCTTGAACGCTGTGTCAGTTATTCTTGGATGTTGAAGGATGGGGTCTCTTGGATTCTTTCTACCTTAAAGAACCTGCAAACAGATCATCTTTATTTCTATTTTATTTCTGGATCTTCAATACCTCATTTTGGCGATGAGTGGAAATCGACAAGAGACCCCAACTCACCCATAATCGTCATCTCTTCGGATCTCAGGCTTTTCTTTTCCTCAAGTTCAAGTTCAGGCTCAGTGCTCACCGAGCTTGCTCCGCCGCTATTCATCATATTGCCGCCGCTATTCATCATATTGCCGCTGTATTTCCACGATCTTTTGAAGGCGTCTGGCATGTCCCTGATCTCCGTTGGAAAGCGTCTGACTGTTACCTGATCTCCGTTGGAAACTGTGGCTCTTCACCTCTTCACTGCGTTTCCTCGCAGATCTGGCCCGCTGGCTGGTGAAGGCCTCGCTGCCCCGACGCCTCATATCCAATTTCTCAAGTTTTCCGGAATAAGCGCTGGGCATTTGCAGTCTTCGAGGGGTTGCCTAGCAACCTACCGTGTTTTGGGCCCAGTCTGTTGCCTCGCAACGAGTTGCTCACGTTTCCGTACGCTCTACGTCAACGAGCGTCTACTGCGCAGTCTCCGCTGCGTTGCCTGGCAACTCTTCAGCGTTAGGCACAAGGTTTGTTTTACTGCGTCCTGAGTGCGAGGTGGCTTGTGGATTATCCAAGAACTGCTAAGGTATTGTGGAGCGATTCAGTTACGTTGACAACGCTGATCTGCACAGCTTTACTGTTTTCACTGCAGATCATTTCTTGTGTTTTAAAACTGTTTCGTGACATTTATTGTTCTACGCTAATCAAGCGATTCAGTTACTTGGTCAACGCTGATCTGCACAGCTTTACTTTTTTTTTCACTGCAGATCGTTTCTTGTGTTTTAAAACTGTTTCGTGACGTTTATTGGCCTACGCTAATCTGCACAGCATCTTTTTCAATTGCTTTATCAACGCTGATCTGCACAGCTTTATTGTTTTTACTGCAGTATAGGTAAATGTTTTCTTAGGCTTACAAACACAACTTTTTAGTTGTGTATAAAAGAGAGGTTGGGTTGCCCTAATATTTTATTTTATCTTTCCTTGGGTTATTTGCTCCTTGTTATTTCTGCTTGCAGTCATGCAAAATGTTACTGCTCCTCCTTTCTTTCTATCTTCTCCTGGTGATCCAACCATTCCTTGGATTAAATGGAAAAAAGTTTTTGCAAATTACGCCAGGGTTTGTGGCACGTCTCTGAGTGCTGAGAGGAAGTCAGCTCTCTTTCTACATTGCCTGGGCTCTGAGGGCCAGGAAGTTTTTGAACACCTTCCAGACCTACCTGATGGAGACTCCCTCAATGAGTATGAAATCTGCATTAAGAAAATGGATTTACATTATCTACCAAAAATGAGCATGGTTTTAGAAAGATATCATTTTGGTAAGAGGGTTCAAAGGCATGATGAAACTGTGGAACAATATGTTACATCGTTGCGCAAACTAGCTTCCACTTGCTCGTTTGCTGGTAGCTTGGAGGAAAGACTTAGAGACCAACTCATGTTGGGTTCCTCGATTGAGAAGGCGAAAGATGCACTTTGGCAGAAAGATAATCCACCGTTGGAAGATGTTATCACTACATTGAAAATGCACGAACACTCTAAAGCTTGTTCTGAAGCCATAAAAAAGGGGTCGGTCACTGACAAAAGTGCTGACACGGATGTCAAAGAGATCAATACAAAACCTAATGAGAATTCTGATAATTTGGTTAAGTCTTCGGTACAATCTGGACCAAGTTCCTCTAAGATCTTACGTCAGAACTGGAATCCTAAATTCTCAGTAAAGTGCTTTAGGTGTGGAAATGCAGGACATGTGGCTAACTTTAAAGACTGTCCTGGGTGGAAAACTACATGTTCTATTTGTAAAAGAAAAGGGCATTTTTCTAAGTGTTGTAGGTCTAGCAAGAATACAAAAAAGGTGAATGAGGTAGACATCTATGAGCAAGATGAGGGCGATCTGATTGTATCACAAATTTGCAGTCAGTCAGCAGATGGTCCTATAGAGAAGGTTTTGGTTAATGACAATCAGGTGGATATGTTGTTTGATTCCGGGGCCAAGATCACTTTAGTACCAAAAATTTTCTATGAAAAATACTTAATCAACAAAGTGAAGCTATTTAAGCCTGATATTATTCCTAGAGGTTATGGTGGTCAGGTCATAAGCCTGTTGGGATATTTTATGGGAACAATAGATTACAAAGGGAGGATCACGGCTGGGAAGATTTATGTCTCAATGAAAGGGGACTCGTTAATCAGTTGGTCACACCAACGTGATCTTGGGGTTTATTTAGATCCCAACGAATCTCCTTCGGTGTGTTTGAGGGATCTATCCACTGTTGCTTCCATCTCTGATAACAGTGTATGGATAAGTAAGTTCCCTAAAGTGTTCGAAAAGAAACTAGGGTGTCTTAAAAAGTACGTACACCTGATTAAACTAAAAAAAGATTCTATTCCCGTGGTGGCTAAGGTCAGGAATGTTCCTTTATTGGTAAGAGACAAAATGAAAGAGGAATTAAAAAAATTGCTGGATAGTGAGGTCATTCAAGAAATTGAAGCCACAGAGTGGGTTTCTCCGGTAGTTATGGCCCAAAAGGCTAACGGAGAGGCCAGGTTATGTATTGATTTGAGAGAACTGAATAAAGCGGTAGTTGTAGATCATTACCCTCTTCCGAACATCACCGAAATGTTGTCCTCGTTAGGTGAAGCCACACACTTTTCTACACTAGATTTATCTTCGGCCTACCATCAGGTCAGACTCCATCCCTCGTGCCAAGATTTGACGGCTTTTATCACGCCATTTGGCACTTTCAAATTTCTTAGAATGCCCTTTGGCTTAATATCGGCTGCATCGGTATTTCAAAGGGTGATGGAAAATGCTTTACGGGGTGTTAGTGGGGTCAAAATCTATCAGGATGACATCCTTGTGTACGGGTCCAGTTTGGGAGAACACAATGAAAGGGTAAATCAAGTTCTCTCTAGGTTGGAAGATTCTGGTCTCACTCTCAGGTTGGATAAGTGCAAATTTGATGTGAAGCAGATTGTGTACCTGGGTCATATGATTTCTGGCTCAGGGATTAAGCCAAAACCGTCTTTGGTAGAGGCCATTTGTAAGTTGAATTATCCTGCAAGTAGAGATGAACTCACAAAGTTTTTAGGGATGGCAGAGTTCTCTAATAAGTTTGTTCCTGGATTTGCTCAAAATACAGAAAAGATCAGGGCTTTACTAAAGAAAGGTTGTGAATTCAAGTGGGATGAATCTTGTAGTTCTGAGTTTGACTTGATTAAGGATTGTCTGAAAAAAGCTCCTAATCTTTCCGGTTTTGATCCAACTAAAGATTCATACGTTATGACTGATGCCAGCTCCAAAGGACTGGGTGCTGTGTTACTACAGTCCGGTGATGGAGGGGACAATACCATTCTGTTTATATCAAGGCCTCTCAGAGGGGCTGAGTGCAATTACTCGGTGGTTGAGAAAGAGGCTCTAGCCGTGTACTGGGCGGTTCGTAAACTGAGAAAATTTTTGTGGGGTAAAGAGTTTGTTGTAGTCTCAGACCACAAACCGTTGAAGGAAGTTTTCGGAAAAAAAGGGATTGACCGTGTGTCACATAGGATAAGGAGATGGGTCGTTGCATTGCAAGATTTTGAATTTGTTGTCCAGTATTTGCCTGGTGCTAACAATATTCTTGCTGACTGTTTGTCAAGACTTGGTGGGACCACTGTTTCGGATGAAGGTGATGATGAGGAAGATTATTTTCTGGGTGAAGGTTCTGGTGGAGAATGGAGTGTGTGTCTGGTCACCCAGGGGGTGGTTACTGAGGATGAATGGAATGCTGTGATGAGAGATGATGCTGTTCTTCAGCGTGTTGTTTGTTTTGTTCGTGATGGGTGGTGTGAGAAGCATGTGTGTGATGAGGAGATTAAGGGTTTTTGGAATGTTAGAGACGAGTTGTCTTTTTCTAATGGGCTCCTCTTTAGAGGAAGTAGACTGGTTGTTCCTAGTGCAGTACGCCAAAAGTTGGTTGAGAATGCTCACTCCAGTCACATGGGCATTGCAAAGACGAAAGAAAGACTGAGGGAAGCTTATTGGTGGCCTGCAATGGACACTATGATTGAAAGATTGGTGCGCTCGTGTTCTCAGTGTGCGGGTAGTGACAAGGTTCTCAAATGTAGGACTCAACCCATGGTTATCAGAAAGCAAGCAAATGGTCCCTGGACGGACATAGCTGTAGACATTCTCGGACCGGTTAAGGTGAAGTCTCGAGATCAGTATGTTTTGGTCTGCGTGGACATGTTTTCCAGGTGGCCAGTCATCAAAATTGTAAACAGTGTTGATTCTGCTGCAGTCATCAACTTTCTTGATGGTCTTTTTGCTGGTGAAGGGTTGCCAGCATCTGTGCTAACAGACAATGGAGTGCAGTTTGTGTCCAGCATGGTGGAGGAATTTTTCCGTGAAAGAGGGATTACACATAAAAGGGCTGCATTGTATCACCCTGAGTGTAACGGTGTGGTTGAGAGGTTTGTGAGGGTGCTCAAGGACACTATGCAGCTGGCATTAGTGTCTGAGTATGACTGGGAGGAAGCTGTTGTTAAAAAGGTTTACGAGTATAGAGTCACACCCCATTCCTCTACTGGCGTTTCCCCTTTTACTTTGTTTAGAGGAAGGGTCCCCAGCACGCAGGTGAATCCTCTTTGGGTTACTTCAAGAAGGTTGGAACTGGGTGGTGCTATTGACAAAACTGAAGGTTGGAGGGATCGTGAAATGGATAAAATGGTTAAGAGAAAGGTGTTGTATGACAATAAGAAGGGTGTTAAGAAAACGGTTATTCAGGTGGGTGATTGGGTCAGGGTAAAGCTACCTGAAAGGAGGTTCGGGAAGTCAAAATTTGGTCAACCGATTAAAGTAATAAAACTTCTAGGTAATGCTGTCAGAACTCAAGATCATAGAGTGTGGAATCTTAACAGGGTTGCAAAATGTCCTTCCAAATGTGTAGAGGGAGATGGGTCTCAAGCTGTACCTGTTCCCTCCATTTCTTCTCAACCTGAATCGTCGAGACCTATCAGGGTGAGGAGAATTCCTCAAAGATTTCAAGATTGAGGCTTATTGTTTGTCACAGTGTTTTTTTTATTCTTTTGTTTTTATTTTTGCTTTGGGTTTGATGTTTTGGAAAAGAGGGAGGTGATGTAGTGTTCTAGGTTGTAAGAGGGAGATGATGTGATGTTCTAGAGTGGGCTTAGGTCACTTGGCTATGTCATACTGTGTTGGTATATTCTAATATGGAATGTACTTGAGGGAGAATGTTACTCCTTGAACGCTGTGTCAGTTATTCTTGGATGTTGAAGGATGGGGTCTCTTGGATTCTTTCTACATTAAAGAACCTGCAAACAGATCATCTTTATTTCTATTTTATTTCTGGATCTTCAATACCTCACATCGCTAAATTTAGAGCAGCAAGGGTCATTAACTTTGTCACCTTTTGGTAGCCAGATAAGTAGACTAGGGCTCATGGATGGCCCACATACAACAAAGATCTTGCGTATGGATAGGCAGGCTGGAACTACGGTAACTAATGTAGGGGAGGCATACGAGGATTCACCTTAGAATTAGAGCAACATATACAGATAAAACTGTACAACATTGTGGGGAAGGGTTTGCTTTCGAAACCTGGAATATGAATGGATTGTCGAACAAGGTTAAGAATACTGACTGGCTTAATTTTATTTCCTGTTATGATATTATATGTTTCCAGGAAATATTGTGCATAAATCCGGTGCATATCGAAGGATTCTCTTCCCATTTCCTTCCAGCAACTGGTTCACAATCAGGTCGAGCAAAGGGGGGCCTACAGATTCTCTTATCTACTAAAAGTTGTAACAGTGGGACCCCACGCTCAGATCTTATGGTTAGGTAAGAAGGGAGGGAAAGACCTTATCTTAGTAAATTTCTACAATAACATTTTTGACTTGAGCCGTATGAATGTGTTAATTGCTCTTGACCGACAACTAGAAACTTTTTAAACTCTAATCAGTGCAGATTATGTCCTACTGTGGACAGGAGATTTTAATATACAGGCATTTGATATGCCCAATCTTCAGGCATGCAGCCCTAGCCTTGGTGGCGGGGACAGAGCTGACCAATTTTTCCACACTGAGTATGGGGAAGTTCTAAACCAGATGATATGATCTCCTCCTACTTAGAAGAGGCTGTGGCCAATATTCCCAACCTTTGTAGGGAGAAATATGTATCCGGCTATTGACCACATATTAGTGTCCACTTCAGACATATTAAGGTGTGGCAACCCCACTGTCGTTCCTTCCATTTTGAGTGACCACAATTTAGTGGCCATATCTCTGTGTTTTTTGGGGCCTTAAGGGAGAAGTTTTTACTTTAGCTGACTATATTACCCCCTCTAGGAAAAATGGAATTAGAATAAAATGGACGGGCCTTGATCCAAGTAGGACATTAAAGCAAATAATAGCACATAACCAGTGTGAAATGGCCTATTGCCTTCAAGATGAGATATCCCCAATCATATTAATTAGAAATTTCAATTGTATTACCACGTTTATTAAAACACTTCTAACGAGGCAGACTGATAAAATACCCAAAAATAAAAAGGGATAGTTTGACAGTACTTGCACTAAAGCACTCCAGGTGCTTAAATGAGCACTGTCTAAAACAGCGCGAGACGCACTGGCTATTAAATCCCTACGACAAGAGTATAAAATAGCTCTAGTGGCCCGAAAAAAGTTATTACCAGTAGAAGCGTGGGAAAACCTGACTATTTCCACAGAAACCGGGAACAACAAACTCCTTTGGGACACAGTAAATGCCCCATTTCTAAAGCATGATGATTTACCAGAGTTTGGTTTATTTATCCTGGCAGCTAAATGGGTGGCACACTTTTTTAGAATTTTTCATAATGAGGAGATGGTGGGGGGATTAGACCAGGAACCCCACGAAGAGAGGCCCTGCCCCTCAGATATCACATGTGATGAAGTCCTCCAGGCAATCCAGGAGAGTGCTGAGGGGCGGGCACCAGGTCCCAATGGATTTATAGTTGAAATTTACAAATCTGAACCAGAACTATGGAGACCTATTTTAACAAGAGTGTTTAATTTAGCTGCAATGGATAAAACTCCACAAACATGGGGCGAGTCTATTATTGTCCCGATTTATAAAAAGGATGGCAAAACTGACCCTAAAAATTACCGCCTGATTTCCCTCTAAGATACCTCCTTAAAAGTTATGAGTTGGCTCATACTGAAAAGGCTTCAGGAATGGTCCGAGGAGTATCATATTTTAACGCCTGTACAGTATGGGTTCAGGAAATGCCTGGGGACAGTGGAATAATGTCTTAATTTTTAGCTACTCATTGGCAAATACACCAGGGCAAAGAAGGGTACCTTATATCTATGTTTTGGTGATTTGAGTAGTGCTTTTGATTTAGTTGACCATAATTTACTGTGGCAAACTCTGATCGTCTTGGGAGCTTCCCAGGCAATCATCAGTTTTCTTTCCCGTCTGTATGAAAAACTAACTAGTGCGGTCCGCTTTGGCCCCCAGGCCAATGTACTACTAAATTTAAAGTGGGACGGTGTATACGTCAAGGATGAGTGTTTGCCCCAATTTTATTCTCCCTTTTTATAAACGAGGTTGATACTCATTTACAAAAATTACAGACTGACGCACCAAGGGTGGATGGTCGTCCGATACCTGTACTACTTTAAGAGGATGACGCAGTAGCTCTGGCCTGGACCCCAGTAGGCCTCCAAAGACTGAGGGATGGTTTCTCAGATTTTATGAAACAACAGAGGATGGTAATTAATAAACTGAAAACATTTACCATGGTATGCATGTGGGCCCAAAAAGAAATCTTGTATAACCTTTTTTATAGACAGTACCCGAAAATGTATAGTAAATTATTTTTCCTATCTTGGTATACTATTCTCAGGTAATGGTACCTGGTCTCAACACGTTATAAATACAAGAGCTAAAATGAGCAGGGTTAACCAAGGGATTTATAAATTTGCAGCCAAACTAGGTAACAGACCAATTAAGGAGATGGTAACCATCTATAAATCTAAAGGAGTAAGTACTGCCACATACGGGTCAGGGCTTTGGGGCAACACAAATAGTGTGACCCTGCAAACTGAAGAAAATTGCTTCTTAAAACGCTTGTTGTCTTTACCATCATCAGTATCGAATACCATTGTACATCACGAGGTGGGGTTACAATTTTTGGGGAACATCTTGGGGGCTGGTCCATTATTACTATGGGCATCAATATGGAGACGCGAAGAGACTGTCTTCACCCGGTCTATCATCTCAGATTGTTTGAACTTGGATGATGCTCTGAAAATCCCTTGGCTGTCTTATATTAATACCACATAGGGGAATCTGTTTAATATGTCTGTATGGTTGGACCCTAGGAAAATATTATCTAGTACAAAGAAAGAGATCAAGGATTCCTTTCTGACATCAAGACAGAACCTCAGAGCAAAATCGGACCTAAGTAAATTGACTGTGGTTTTATATAAATCTTTTATGTTAGAAGAGGGAGAGAATAGTTATTTGTTGCATGTGACCCATGCACAGCACCGATTTGTTTTACTGAGACTGAGATGCGGTATTGTACAGTACTGTGTGGCTTTCCCAAAAATGAGGACATGCCCCCAGACATGAGATTTTGCTTGTGTGACAAAAAGAGTAAACAAAGCACGTTGAACTTTCTATTATTCTGTAAATTTTATTGTGATTTTAGATGTTTTTATTTGATGCCCCGGTTTGCTAATCATGGAATTAGGTCTCATAAAATTGCAATGAAATTTCTTGTAACCCTAGAGGACCCATTGACTTGTTATAATACTGTTCTGTTCATTTTAAAATCGATTAACGCAAGGAAATGCATTGTGCTATAATTCAGAAATGAATGATTTTAATGATGGCATCTTTTAATATGTGCAAACACCTATTGTATTATATTGTGTGTGCTTTTATGGCTGTTTGTCCTAGATAGCCAAATAAAGATTCTTGATTTGATTAGAGGCGCAGACAATATCACCCTCCAACAGTCTCCTTGAAGATCATCTGTCAGACATATTTGGGACAAATTAGATAACTACTCCGCCACAAATAAACCGCCTTGACACGAAATGATGTTAGAATCGCTTAACTGGGTTTTTCTCACTCACATAATGACCCTTACAACCACTAATTAGCATAGGTTGTCCTTTCTCTCTCAATTCCGCTTATGCCAGTTCACACGTATGTTTTTATACAGACATGCTCGGGGTTTGAACCCACACTCGCTTAACAATACACTCCCTCATCTCATCTCTGTACAACTACCTGTTTCTTAACCGATTCACAGACTTTCAGGCCATCTATTGTTTGATTTGTATTTTTTCATTTCATTTTTATTTTCTATAAAGGTAAAACTCTTTAATGGGATGATACTGATCCTTGTATGAGACCCATGCTCCATCACAGTCAGCCTTTCCCTTGTCCCGGTCAAGCACAACCAGATGCAGTTGGTGCTTAATGCTTTTTGGTGCCATTTTTAACCTTAAAAGTCCTAACTCTGATTCTTCTCATTGGAGTTTTGTTGTTTTGGTGTCATTTTACTAAATGTGCTCTATGAAGCATTTTTGCAGTCAGAAACGTTCCAACCACAAAAATTATGTTACAAATGTAAAAAACACAAATTGAGATTTGGTAACACTTTACTGAATCGCAATTTGTGTTTGTGATTCGGTATTTGGAAGGGGAGTGTTTAGAGCGTCCCTTCCAAATAGCGATTCACATTGGTATGTATGAATGTTTTGCAACCGAAATGCAGTAATTAAACATTCACATTTTACCACCAACTTGAAGTTGGTGGTAACCCATTCACAAATGGGAAGGGGTCCCCAAGTGACCACTTCCTCTTGAGAATGGTTGAAAAAATATATTTTAGAGCAGGCAATGGTCACACCAACCACTGCCTAATCTTAAATCATCAAAAGAAAAAAAAACTCTTTATTTTTTGTTTGAAACCCATCCTATTTTCCTTTATGGAAAACGGGCTGCATTTAAAACAATAAAGATTGCTTTATTTAAAAGCAATCACAGACAGGCCATCATCCCTGTGTTTTTTACGATTCCCAATGGGTCGCAAACTGAGACCTACCTCATTAATATTCATGTGGTAGGTCTATTTGCGACCTACTGGGAATTGCAAAAAGTGCAAAACACACTAATACATTAGTGTTTGCGATTATCAAATAGTGAATTGCAAATATTCACTATTTGGTAATCACAAACTCTAAAGGTTAGTACATGTGGCCCCTAGTTTCAAAATTGGTTTGGGATTTTCTAGATAAGCTTGGCTGGTCTGTTCCATAGCTACCAGGGGGTTGAGATCAGGTTAATTTAGTGACTTTAGTGGTTTACCCTGACAAGGATTGTGGTTATTATTTGTGGTGGGTACTCTCCATATTAACTAATAGCTCAATTTTTTACAGGAGCAAAAATGTAAACACAGCACACAAAGCTTTAGAGCAGTGATACTCAAAGTGGGGCCTGGAGGATGCTTGTAGCACCCTTGACCTATACATGTGACCCCCTAGTAAATAGCAACACTTGACTGCGGCTTTTGGGACTGAACATTTAGAAAGATGTTCAATAAACAGGCATGCATTTATTTATAGGTTAGCTGAAGTTAAGGAAATAAAGTAATTAGGGTGTCCTGCACCACTTAACTTTAAAAGCTCCTTTCTTGTTATAGATATCTTGCAAAAAATGTGCCACTAAAATTATGAGATTCTGCGACTGCGACGATGATCAGATTATTATGGATTTGCCACATTTGCCAAGTAATCCATAATCTGCTGCATAATCTGCATATTTTAACCCCAAAAATGTTTCTAGCTCAAATGTATCAAAAGTTATTAAAAATATGGCAGTCTGGGTTCTTGGATCACTGGAACGCTTTTCACAAAGTTTGACTGGTCATTATCTAGTTGCTTATTGCTGTATTTGGGTGTTAATTTGTTACTAATAAGGTGAACTCTTTTCCCAGACACTGTTAGCAGGTCTAAAAATGAGAAAATAATGAAGTAATACTATCACCAAATATGCCGCATTATGCCACATAATTTTCCTTTTGTAGTTGCATACTTTGTTCAATTCTGCCACAATATTGCAGTGCCTCCGATCATAGTGCATTAAATCAAACACATAAGAAAGAAGGTTTTATACAGCACACATACTGAAGTAATTTACTATGAGGTCCTCTTCTAATTGATAATTAAGAAAAAGGAGGCAAAGTGAAATAAAACAATTGCCTAGTGTAAGAAACTGGATTACCGTTTGATGGGGTTGAAACTCTCCTCAAAGAGCAACTACAATCCTTGTCAGGGTGAAGTGACAAACAAACCCCAAATTAACCTATGTTCAACCCTTTGGTAGCTTGTAAAAGATCAGTCAGGATTAACTTAGAGGCAATGCGCAAACTTCAAATAGTAATAACATGGCAACACAAGAAGAATTCCTCACCAGACTAGAAACATAGAAACATAGACTACATTTTAATGAATAAATCAAGACCAAAATGACAAAAATGAAATCCTTAGAACCAAAGATATGCAAGTTTAAATATTTCAGTGAAAATAGCAACAAAAGTACAAAGTGCCGACTGTGGTTAAATGGTCAGACTGGTTGCACTGGAGCAGGACAAACTCACAAGTTCAGGCCGGCTGAGCCCAGTACCTTAACCCTGGTTGCGAAGATATGTGAAGTCCTGTGTCTAGGATGCATCGTGCAGTAGAGACGAGGCGAGGTCCGGGGGAGGAGATGTGTCACACTGCAGCAGTTCTGAGGAGCTGCAAAGTGCAATGCGATGTCCTTGCATGAAGTAGCTTTGCATAGTGGCAGTTCAGAAGGACTGCTTTGGGGGAGGCGATGTCCTTGCATGTAGATGCGTCATGCAGAACTGGTTCTAATGGGCTATGATGACAAGGCAATGTCCTTGTGTGTAGATGCTTAACGCAGCGACGGTTCTAATGGGCTGCGATCGATGCTGACAAGTCCTTGCATTGGCGGATGTCCATGCAGCAGAGGCAATGCATTGGTTTGGAGTGTAATACGTCAAGCAGCAGAAGCGATGCACCAGTTCTGCGGGAGATGCACACAGAAGAGATGCACCCTCAGGCCCACTTCCAGGGGTCTAGGACTGGGGTGGCACCACTTGGACACACAGATGGCAGAGTCCCGGTGCCAGGTTCAAGGATATTGAGAGCCTGTTCTGTCCCTGAGGCTTTTGATCAGGAGGCCAACCAAATACCCCTTGCAGTCACTCTGAGGTCCTGGGTGTATATGTGTAAGTCCAGTCCTTCTCACCCAGGCAATAAGGCAGCAGGGCAGCAGAGCAGCAGTCCTTCTAGGCAGCAGTCCAGCCGAGTGGTAGTTTTTTCAAAAGCACAGCAATCCTTCTTCCTGCCTGAGTCCACAGGTCCAGACATGGCAGTTTAAAACTGCACACACAGGATGCAATGGTAGGCCTGAGATATGCTTACAGAGTTACTTAAGTGGGTGACACACTAAGTGCTGCAGGTCCACTAGTAGCGTTTAATTTACAGGTACATGTAGTACCACTTTACTAGGGACTTACAAGTCAATGAATTAGGTCAATTGGATGTAAGCCAATTTTACCATGTTTAAAAAGAGAGCACAAGCATGTTTAGCACTGATTAGCAATGGTAAAGTACACAAATTTCTAAATCCAACTGTTAGATTTGGGGGTCTCTAGTTGGCATAGGTAGGTACCTGTGACAAATAGGGACCCTTGCATCTAGTCGGGGTAAAGCGGTACACTCCTAAAATAACCCCTGCTCACCCCCTTGGTAGCTTGGCACGAGCAGACAGGCTTATCTCAGAGGCAGTGTGTAAGGCATTTGTGAACACATACAGTAATCAAGTGACAACACTACAGATGGACACCACACAAGTTTTATATCAAAAATAAGTATTCTTTATATAGACTTATCACAAGACCACAAATGACAAAAATCCACAATACTGTACTTAAAATGGTAGACTTAGCTTAGTTCTCTTAAGATGTTAAATGTGACACTCAGAGTTCAATGTACCTTAAGATGCGTAATGCAAGACAACGAAAGTGTTGCAAAGACAGTGATGCGTTGAAGAACTGGTGCAAAGAAACAAAGATGGCGCTTCCTTCTTGATGTGACACGCTTCCCGGTGATGCGGCGGCATCTGCTGCGACGTCGATCCTCTTCTCCGGCGATGCGAGATGTTTCCTCGCGATGCGAGCCGCGTTAGGCCCTGCGACACTCTTCATGGTGATGTGGTGGCGTCTGATGCGACGTCAATCCTCTTCTCTGGCGATGAGCCGCGACAGGCCCTCCAACACGCTTCCCGGAGATGCGGTGGCATCTGATGCGATGTCGATCCTCTTTTACAGCGATGCGAGGCGCTTCGGTGGACCTGCGATGACTCAATGATTCTTCTGCGACACGCTTCCCGGTGATGTGGTGGCATCTGATGCGATGTCGATCCTCTTCTCCGGTGATGCGAGGCGCTTCGTGCTGTTAAGCGGCAGTTCGGCAACACGCTTCTGGCTCGTGAGTCGCACTTCCAGCTCCTTGGGACACGCAGTCCTCAGAAAGCCTAGCAAAACAGCAGGCACTTCCAAAGAACTCTTGGGGAGCTGGTGGGTGAAGTCTGTTGTACGTGAGACTTCAGCAGGAGGCAAGCTCTTTTCTCAAGCCCTTGGAGATCCTTCACAAGTTGAATAAAGTACACAAAGCTCCTTTTCTCCTCTCTTTGGCAGTCAGGCAACCACTGCAGGCCAATTCCTCAAGCTTAGGGATAGTCTCTCCTCAGTCTCTCTGGTTCCGCTCCTCAGCAAAGGTTTCTTCTTGTTTCCCAAAGTGATCTTGGGTTTGGGTCCCAATATTTATACACAGTTTCTCTTTGTTCTCTGAAGGCAGAGAGGCCTTTGCCTAGTCCAAACCAGTTCTGGTCAGTCCTGGAGCACTTTGTTTACATGACCCCTTCTTTCCTTTCAGAGTGTAGGGCAGAGACATCAGACGCGCCACAGGAGGTGGAGCCAGCATTTTGGAGGGAAGGCACAGCCCTATTCAGGTCCCAGGTGCAACTCCTCCCACCCATCTAGATGCAGATCTCTCTATTCAGCCCTGTGCTGACTCACCATGTCTCCTGGAATTTCCCCAGCCCCTGTCACTCAAACTCCAGACAAAGAATACACAGCCTAGCAGAGGCAGGTTTGGATGGTTAGACAAGAAAATACCTACTTTCTAAAAGTGGTATTTTCAAACACAGAATGTTAAAACCAACTTCACTAAAAGATGTGTTTTATCATTCGGAGTTCAGGTATACTAAATTCGAAGTTCTACCATGTTCCCTGAGTCAGTTAGGATTATAAGATGTAATAATCAAACTGCCCTTTCTGGCCTATGGGGAACAGCTAGCCTTGCAATAGTGAAAAACGAAAATGGCTGTAATTCCAATCCAATCCAATCCAAAAATTCTTTATTTCGGTCATATAGACCATAAAAGACACAATAGAAACATTACAGACAATAAAACATTATTAAAATACATTTGAATAAAAACAACTCTCCCAGCAAGGAATGAGTTAAAATTACATTTAGAAGATTCTTTAAAAAGTTCAAGGAGCTTCAGACAATTTTTTCCTTCTAATCAACCAAATGGCCATAAGAAATTTGGAAACAGCAAACACAATGTGGCCCAGGGTACTAGTTTTCAAAATCCTGTATGCTTGTGCATACTCTCTGAATCCCAGGTTCTTACAGATTGGCGCTATCCAATATTTTCTGGGCCTTTGGTATGCAGGGCACACAAACAAAATATGGGGGTCATCTTCCACATGGTTGTTACAGCAGGGACATATTTTGTCGCCCCCATTTGACCACTTCGAAGTGTATGAATTAATAGGTAGTGTGCTATACCTCCACTGAACATACAATTTCCTTGCCAGGATGGGAAAGATAAAATCCATAAAAGGTTGGAAAACGTAAGAATTTTTGGATTCTAAAAATTGCAAGGTTAAAATGCCACTATTTTGAGCAGCCGTCAAATGTGCAAGGGACCTGGCTTTATAGATTTGTGCCAGAGCCTTGCGCGAGATTGCACGGCAGCCTCGTGCAGGGTCCTCCCACAGAACACGGAGATTAATGGCAGACAGTTCGTTTTCCACAAAGGTGAGCCAGGGGATTTTACCGCTAGAGTTTAAGCTCATGACATGGGTAAGATCCTCCCTATAATGATGGAGTTCGTCCGTAGACCAGAGCCTGTGCCAGAACTTCACTGGCTTTGACACAAGCTCCTCTGCGATAGGGGGGAGACCCATGTCCATTCTCAAAGGCTGGAGTGGCGTGGCACTTGGAAGGGCTAGAAGGCGCCTTAGAAAGCTATTTTCCACTATTGATAGGCCCTTCACCGTTTTATGTCCCCATAGCTCACTGCCATACATGGCCGCTGCCTTGGCCTGGGTCTTATAGGTTTCAAGGGCCGGGCTTATGGGCTTGAAGGAAGAAGTGTTAGCCACTTTCAGGATTGCACCCGAGAGTTGGGATAGTTTAGCCTTGGATCGTACTATCTGTCGGTCCCATGCCAAGTTTTCCTGCAATGTAACCCCCAGATATGTGAAGGTGGACACCCTCTCAAGGCTAGCGGTCCCCAGGGTAGGATTAGGCCTAGTTTTAGTTGGTGGGTTAAAGATCATAAACTTGGTCTTTTCTGTATTCACCTCCAACCCATGCTGGTGGCAGAAGAGACCAAAACCATCCAGGATCCTCTGGATCCCCATTGGCGATTTTGAAAGGAGGAGGGTATCATCGGCGAACATGATTGCCGGTACCCTCCTACCTGCCAAACAGGGGGCGTCGTTGTCCTTGACGTTTTCCAGATGTGAGATGACATTATTGATGAATAAACAAAACAGGGTCGGTGCCAAGACACAACCCTGCCTCACACCTCGGCACACAGGAAACCTGGATGAGAGTCTACCATCCTTCCCACACCTAACTTGCGCATAGTTGTTCTCATGCAGCCTGACCAAGATGTTAAGTAGCTGGGGGGGAATACCTAACTTTTCCAACACCTCCCAGAGTTTCCTGCGCGGGACTAGGTCAAAGGCTGACCTCAGATCCACGAAGACCATGTACAATCTCCCGCCCTCGATCCTCACCGTCTTCCAGTAGAGGAGAACTAGGCGGAAGATCTGGTCCATGGTCGATGTGTTTCTCCTGAAGCCAGCCTGCAAGGGACTCAAGATGTCATTTTCCTCGACCCAGTCTAATAGGTGATTCAGAATGAGGCGCGCAAAAAGCTTTTGGGGAACATCTATCAGGCTGATAGGCCTGTAATTTGCAGGACTCAAGGGGGACCCTTTCTTATAAATCGGAACTATTTCAGCCCCTAACCAGGAGAAAGGGATTGCCATACCTCCCAAGATGGCATTGAAAAGGACTAGAAAGTACGGGGCCCAAATGTCAGGGTGATATCTGAACAAATCACCGGGTAACTTGTCCAGCCCCGGTGCCTTCCCCAGCGCTAAGCCCTCCAGTGCCAGCTTCACCTCCCCCAAAGAAAATTCCAAGGCCACATCTGGCAGGCAGGGGGACTCTACCATCATCCCCTCCGGCCAGAGAGTGGATTCTTGATATAGAGACCCAAAATGAGCCTCCCAGACAGAGGGGGCAATATTGGGTTCTACTGCAGACAACAAATCCCCTGTTCCATTGTTTACAAGAGCCCAAAATTTTCTAAAATCTTTAGATTTGAGGGCTCCAGACAGGTCATGCCAGTGATTCCAATCCCACTCTGCCCTTGCGTTGGCCAGTGCTGCCTTGTACTCCCTCCTAAGGGCAGCGATCTTCACCTTATCACTACCATCTTTAATTGCAGAAAGAAGCTCAGACTTAGTTTTCCTACAAATGGAGGTGTACCAAGTCGGAGCACGAGTCTTTTTCCTTCTAATAGGCAGGGCCGGGTTGAAGACATCTGCGAGGTCCCTTACTAGGGCCTGGTGAATACCAGATAGTCTCTCATTATAATCTGCGGGTCTAGGTTGGTTGATGAGGGCGTCCACCTCCTGGAACCTAGGGAGTGCTATACCATAGAGGTTTGTTAAAGCTTCTTCTTTCTCAACTATCTTCCCCCATTTCACTCGACGCCTGCTTGTGGTGAGTAATATGTCTCCCTGATCGGTTGCAAGATCGGTAGTTGGCGTCCCTAAGGCAGGGGCTGGGTGCTGGATCTCCAAGGAAAGGGCATTATGGTCACTGTCTATCCTCGGGATCACTCTAAAATCTAAAACTTTAGGCCACAGGGAAATATCTATAAAAATGTAGTCCAGCCTTGACTCATGGCCCTTTTTGTTGAAGGTGCACACCGAAGGAGTGTCAGAAGGGGTGCGCCCATTACACGCCCTTAGTGCAAAATTCAGGGTGAGAGAAGTAAGTTGTACTGCCAACGAAGACCAAGCTTTGGGGTGAGGTGATGAAGAAGGAGGGACTCCCCAGTGGTCATCCTCGGCAGTAAAAGCACCCTCCATTAGGCCCTCCAGGGGTTCAAAGTGGCAATTAAAATCTCCTCCCATCACTATTTTCAGGTTGCCTGTCAATTGCCCTAGAAAAGATGAGAGATCAGCCAGAGTGGGAGATTCTTTGCCCACAGCGACAGGTCGAGAGTAGACATTAACAATAGCCCACGTGCTTTTGTCAGGCCAACTGAGGAGCACACACTGTATGTCCGGTGAAAGTGTATCCATACCAACCACCTGACACCCAATGTGGCTCGCCACCCAGATTGCCAAACCTCCCGAGGGTCTCCCTCTCCCATTCGATCTTGCCGGGATTTCAAAAATGTCATATCCCCTCCTAACCTGAGGCGCCCTGGCCCATGTCTCTTGAAAGAGGAGTATGTCACCTTTGCTAACCAAAGTTTCCCACTCTGGGGTATTCACCTTACTGGAGATGCCAGCTACATTCCAGGACAGAATGGTCAAACCTGGGCCTTGGAATTGGGGACCAACTTCACTAAGTGCAGACGGGATATCAAATGCAGAATTACCCAAGTCACCCAAGCCAATGGTAATGGGCGGCCGAATGGGTAATTCAGCGAGCTCCACCAATTGCGTTGCAGCAGCAGATAATGTATTTGGTGGATCCTCATCTAACGCTTGAGTGCTTCCCAATGTGGTCCCTCCGTCTTTTGCAGGGGCCAGGGACCTTTTTTTATTTACGGGAACGGATGTACCTTCCCCCCTGAATGAAGACCCATAGGCAGAAATTATCGGGTGTTGCGGAATGACCCCCCTTATTGGTCAATCTACTAGGTCCAGACAGGAGAATCTATTCTGAAGGACAAGATTACCATGGACAGGCAGTGAATTATACTTGGGTCTGTACCGTGAACCGTCTACGGCAAAGCCCACTCTAGTCCAACTCTGTTCCCTCCCCACTCCTAAATTGGAAACATTTAGATAGAAATGCGAGAGAGACACTACGTCTATGTTGGATTTATCCGGCCTTACCAACCAGTTGCAAATGTACGGAGCAACTAGTGGGCTTTTAAAGCTAATTATGATACAGTCCCCTGCCCTATTTTTGGGGGTAGTTCCAATCCATGGGATCCTTCTGACCATCAGCACATCACCTTTGATATTAGAAGGGAGGGGCCTATTAATATTCAGCCAGCTAATTACTTTATTACGAAGTGAGTCCTGTGGCTCTCTGATGCCACCAGTGAGCTCAGGAACTCCCACCATAATCGCTGTATAAGGCACAGCCTCGGGGGGCAAATTAACCGCCCTACGTCTACTATTAGGACTCATGGGGCGGTCAGTATAATCATTATTGGCTCGCCCCCCACTCGTTGGGAGGGATGGTGTTGGTTGTTTAGATCTTCTAGGTGCCGGAACAGGGGGCCTAGACAGTTGTAAAGGGAGCAATGGGGGAGCATGGCTACTTGTAACACTATCTTGTGCCCCAACCGGGACCTGTATGCTTGTTCCAGCAGTAGACGGTCCAAACCCTGCAGAATCCAGGGGAGCCGTCTGTGCACCTGGACCCAACCCCCTGCTAGGACTGATCCTATTATGTGCATCTTCTAAAGCCTTAAGTCTCTCAACTATGGAATCCAATTTTGCAGACAGAGGGTCCAACATGCTCCTAAGGATATCCCTAAAAGAGCCAATCAGAGCCTCTGCTGCATTTGGAGGATTTCCTCCGAATACAAACGGGCCAGAACACCCAGGTACCACTTTGACTAATGGCGGATCTGAATGATCACAGCCAATTCCTGGGGAGATAACCACGGGAGAAGCCGGAATGGCAGAGCTAGCATCTAATATTGGGTTGATTTTATCTACTTTGGCCCTTTTTGCCCCTCTTAGTTTCCTTAACCTTTTCCTTTTTGAAGGGTGGTAGACTCTCCTGCCTACGGGATCAGTTGGCGCTGCAACCTGCCCTTCATCCTGCACTTCAGACATTTCCGCACAATTAATATGCGGAGTGGACTCCACCACCCCCGAGGGACACAGAGACTCACTATCCCTCAATAGATTGGAAGGGGTCCTAAGTTGTTGGAGGACTGTCTCGATTGTCTGGTCAATACTATCCATGAGAGATAGATGGGTGGCATCAAATGGTGTTGGAGTACTAATATCAATGGATGAAGAGTCCGAGGGGACCATTGATACTGACACATTTTCCACACTTGCCTCAGGGAGAATGACTGGTGGTGTGCGGCCTTTACTAGCCGCAGCACTAGTCTTAGGAAATAATTTGTCCAATGTGCTAGAGCACTGTTGGGCAGCCTTACTCCTGGATACTCTAGTGGCCATGGCGGGCGGGACAGTCAAAGCCACAGGCTAATGGAGTATAAAAATGAGCCTTGGGATGATGACAACGTTAGAGAGGGGGCCCGGTCCGGTCTCTGCCGGCCTCTAACGGCCTCTAACGGCCTAAAACGGCCCGCTCTTTGCCCGGTCTTCGCCCGCGCTGCGATCCGCGCTGCGAATTCGCGTGGACTGAACTAAGTAGTGAAGGGGGCGGGGCTGCTGGAAGAGGAACAGGTGAGCTGGATGAACGGAGCGCAATGCTCCCAGGTCCTCGCAGTCCCGGTGAGTTAGGCAGTTCAAGGGCCCCACAAGCAGCGTAGCGTCCTGGGCAGAGAGAGCAAAAGGAAGACCCAACCTTCAGCGCGCCAGCCGAGCCTTTAAGTAGTGGTAGTGATGAAGCCTGCGAGCGGCACCCGCGCAGCGGGGGCCGCGAGGCGTGGCGTCGGACTGATCAGCGGGAAGAGGAACAGGTGAGCTGGATGAACGGAGCGCAATGCTCCCAGGTCCTCGCAGTCCCGGTGAGTTAGGCAGTTCAAGGGCCCCACAAGCAGCGTAGCGTCCTGGGCAGAGAGAGCAAAAGGAAGACCCAACCTTCAGCGCGCCAGCCGAGCCTTTAAGTAGTGGTAGTGATGAAGCCTGCGAGCGGCACCCGCGCAGCGGGGGCCGCGAGGCGTGGCGTCGGACTGATCAGCGGGAAGAGGAACAGGTGAGCTGGATGAACGGAGCGCAATGCTCCCAGGTCCTCGCAGTCCCGGTGAGTTAGGCAGTTCAAGGGCCCCACAAGCAGCGTAGCGTCCTGGGCAGAGAGAGCAAAAGGAAGATGGCTGTAATTCACTATTAGGACATGCCACACACACGAGGGCATGTCCTACCTCATACTTCCAATACACCCTGCCCTTGGGCCTACCATAGGGCTACCTGATATGAAGAAAAGGGAAGGTTTAGGGACTGGCAAGTGGGTGCACTTGCCCAGTCAGCGTGACAGTACCAGACTGCGCAAAGGCTCTGCAATGGCAGGCCTTAGACACCCTTTTACAGGCTGCTTCTGTGGGTGGCACAACCAGTGCTGCAAGCCCACCAGCAGCATTTGGATTTACAAGCCTTGGACACTCCTGGTGCACTGTACCAGGGTCTGACAAGTAAACCAAATCAGCCAATCATGGAATCACTAATCCATACATCAATTTACAATAGGGAGCACTTGCACTGTGGCACTGGACAGCAGTGGCACAGTGCCCAAGGCATCTAACACCAGTAAAAACACATGAGGCAACAGCGAAAAATGGAAGGGAGACCCAGGCCAAGGTGCCAGGTCTAACACCAACAAAAACAGCTTCAGAAAAAAGGAGGAAGAAGGTGAAACGTTAGGGAATGATCCTGCTGAAAGCGCCAAGTCCAACACCTATGATCATACAATTTGGTCAAGTGGGATTGATCTCAGTTTTTCTGTTTCACTATTTGCAGTTCAGCCTTTAGATACACATGCTTGGCATCCCCTATGCCCACCTTAGCCAACCCCCCTGACTGCCCACCCTGCTGCTGTCAATGTGGCCTTCCATCACACCACAGAGCAAACCTTTTGGTCCCTGGGAAAATATTCGTGAATATTCATGCTTTAGGGGATAATGAAGATTTCCATTGATGACTTGACTTTTTTTGACACCACTCTCTGTCATTGAGCTTTTGACTTTGTTCCCTTCTTCTTCTTCACTGAACACATTCTGCGGGGGGTTGGCAGGGGGGACAGTTTTTCGAAGTGAGACCCCACCACTCGTTGAATTCCTTGAAATCTGGTCTGATTCGTGTTTTAAATACAGAGGAGGTATGCTTGAGGCAGGGGCAAATTACTGACGTGTCACGTATGAGAGAGGGCGCTCGTGCAATACCTCTGACTTCACATTGTTACCTAGTACCATCCTGTGAAAAGAAGATTGGTCGATTTTGGAATTAATTACTGCATAGTTTTCAAACTATGTATAATTAACAAAAACAACAATACGTACAAAAAATGAGTTGTGTAGGAACTGTACTTTGCATGCCTAAATTATAAGCAAAAATTGTTCAATATTAATACAAAATAATCAAGGATCACCACAACTATTTAAATGAACAGATTTCATTAAACTAAAGAAGTAAAATGAGTTTTAGTCGGTGTATTATTCGTAGGTTAATGGATAATGTAGGCATAATTTTATTACATTTTCTTTTAATATCACACTGCCGGCTATGTCATTTATAAAGAATGGATTTAGTATTTGTCTATTGTTAGAATGTTCTCTAGCAAATTCACTTGGGAGACATCCTTGTTCTCTTAACCTTTACCAGTTTTAAAATTAGAAAAGTTCATGCATGGTTTTCTGGTTGTGAAAGATGACAAAACACCTATGCAATGGATCATTTAAGAATTTTGTAATTTCTACTGTTACAAAATCGTTATTTGTCAAGAGAGAGAAAGCACTATTTCCAGGTGACGTCAGTGACATTTAGAAAATGAAACGACCAAACTGCATGTGCTCCTTAACTCAACATATATTGCTTCATTGGAATTAGCTCATCGCTAATTAAAAAGAGTGGGACATTTTCAGAATTCCAGAAGGCGCATTCAATTAATCAGAGTACAGTTCAGGTCAGACTCTCAGAAGCCCAATAACAGAGAGGCAGAAGGGGCAGTCCTGATGTGCAAGTTTAGAATTTTTTTAAATTAAATTCGGGGGAATTAAATTGAACGATATTGGGCCCAGCTCGCAAAGCCATTATTGCACATAAGCTAAATTAAGGAAAAGTGGCAAATTGCTCTGGAAGAGCATATAATGTTCGTATCCTGACTTCACGAATGGAAGGTTCCTGGTATCAGTTATCATGTGAGAGAAATGTATTGTATATGAATATGATCTCTACCTGCCAAAGAACAAAATTAATAAAGATTTTTTTTTAAAAAAAAGCTAAATTAAGGAGCGCCAGAGGCTTCATTTACTGGAGTGAAACAATTTTGGTTATTCTCAAAAAGTAATTTTACACAAAAAGATGTATGCACACATTATTTTCATGTTGGTAAATCTCACAAGGATATGAAGAGGGCATTTAAGGGTGGGAAAGTCATAGAAAATGTGTTATACTACTCACACAGCATATAGAGTAGCATGGTGCAAAAACGGAAAGACTGTGGCAGGTAGGGCACAACAGGTGTTTGGATGAGAACCCTCACTCACCCGAGGTTGACATGTTTCATCATTGCGTTCCTCCAACACACTGGGACCACAAGGTACCCAGTGTGGGCTACAATTTCCCCACGTGGAGGAGCGGGAGTGTTTTTAAAGTGCACGTCAAATTTTAATACCTCAAGGGTAAAAGTGATGGACAGAATGGAAGTGTGCTCTTTAAAAACACTCCCGCTCCTTCCCTGTGGAGAAGTTGTAGACCACACTTGGTACCTTGGGGTCCCAGTGTGTTGGAGGAACCCAGTGATGAAGCATGTCACGCATGACACCTGGTCTAAGCTGATAGTGAATGAGAAACGGGTAGGGGCTGCAATGTTGCCTTTTCCCAAAGCAATTTTATTGACTGGATTTCCCAACTGATAAAATCAGATCTGGTGTGCTCTCACCCAGTAAATCTGGATAGGGGAACACCAGCCCACTTGTGTTCCAGCGGAGCGGCATTCCGTACAGGAATTCCAATCCTCCCAAATTCTCATGGAGCCAAAGATATTTTACTTTTATCAAGAATGTTTCAGTTTAAAAAGTCATTTATGCTGGCACAGCACAATCTCCACTTGAAAGGGTAGCAACATTGTACTCTGGCAACTCGCTCTGAAAGTAGAATGTGTTGAGTTCTGACTCCTCTGACCACAGTTTTGAAGCCTGGTGTTAGCAGACAAGGGAAAGACAACACACCACTGAGGAACATTTAATTTTGGGAGAATTATTGTGCGGCTAAATAGTTATTATACTTTGTATGCTGACCCTTTCACAAATATAAAGATACAAGAAAGCAATAAGTATAAAGGTTTCTGCTGAGTAAAAAGGCTAAACATTTAAGTTGCAGACAGTTTTATGATGAGTTGTTGCTTAATGACTGGGATATGAAGACTCTGATTTCTGCTATTTCTGACACTCTAAAGGAAATGTTGATTGCTTTTTCAGAGTGATAAACAACTGATTACCCTCCCCATCAAGTTTTTAATTAGCATGTAATGTATGCTAGCTTGCAAGAGATATAAAAAATAGAGTGCCAGTGCCTCGCCAGCGAGGTCTCATTATTGGGTTGTGTGCAGATGAACAGATGTAACAAGTGGAAATGGTCAATTAATAATTAGGAGCATGTGTTTACAATTTACACCTCACTTTTTTTAATTGATATTACAACCACATCTCGATGCATTTTTGTGCCAAAATATATTTTCTGTGGGCGAGAACGTGTTTCTGAAAGAGAACGAATGAGTTAGCTTTTCCCAATCGCCTGGGTTGTAAATACCTTCACAGGCCTGAAGGAATTACTCTTGCCTTAACTTTGAACATTTAGAAATCCAGCTCATTATCTAGTATTCCATATGCTGCCCACATACTTGATGTGATAACAATTATTTTCTAATTTCATTTGGTAACATTATGTTTGCTTTTTCAGAGCACTGTAATTTCTGATGCTATTTCCGCCCTTTATGCAATTATATTTATTGTATCAACTCCAGATGGATAAAAGACTTAGTCAGCCCTAACTGGGTTTCAATTTGGCGGTGGCATGCAGATTGCAGAACAGATGCTTTACTTGGCGAGTTTGCTCTCTTTTGACAAAGGGAACCGTTTGACTTGTTAATAGATGCATAACTGGACTCTCTTGTAGAGGAAGCTTGTGTCTGAGGAGCACATTTATTATGCACCGGAAGTGATGGTACCGCCTTCCCAAGCTCAGTCTACTGAAGGACTAGGATGTGCCATTAGTGCATCCCAGAGGATATTACATTACATACATGGGGATGTTATGTCTTGAAGAGCAGAAGGGGAGGAAGGGTTATTGGCCTTGTTGCACGAGGTGGGTGAACATGTTTTTGGAGTATTGGGAAACCCAGTAACCCCTCTGGAATTGGTAGACATATTGGGGCAGATTTACGAGCACTGTGCGCCACATTTGTGCCAACGTTGCGTCACTTCGGCGGCATAAACTATGCACCACGTTGCGCCCTATTTACAACGTGACGCATCTAGGGATATGCGTCACATTGTAAAGCCCTGCGCCACATGAAACCTGCTTCGGGTTTCATGTGGGCGTTCCGGCACGGGGGGCGTTCCGTCACAGGAATGCCTCGGAAAAGTGCCTGAGTGATATCTACAAGATTTCACTCAGTAACTTTTCTGGCGCCGCTGCGTCAAAACCTTGCGCTTGCTTGAAGCAGGCGTAAGGCGTGACGCACCATGTTGAGGATAGGCCAGGTTGGAACAGTGCTGGAGATGCGTCGCACCGGCGACACAACTCCAGCAATGCACCAACCTTACACCGGCAGATGTGACACGCATCTGCTTATCCTTGCGCCTTGATGCGCGGCATTGTAAATGCAGCTCATCTGTGGTGGTGCAAGGGCAAACTTGCGTCACGTATCTTTCCTGGCGCATCCCAGCTGATTTGCAGGGATGCGCCAGGAAATGTAAATCTGCCCCATTGTATTTAGTAAGAAGTCCTGCGCTGGAAATGTATATTTTTTCTTTATTTTTGACGGTCAAAGCACATTTCTTTTTACCGTGAGGAACATAAAGATTTACTTACTGTGGACCACTGTACTACAGGAACCGATAGCCTGCAGAGGCCATTCCTACTTGCCACGCTTTGGATGAATATACATTCAAATACAAATGTTTAGTCCAATGTGTCAATCGTAATAGTTGAGTTACAGATGTACAGAAATGTTTACTGGATTATTCACAAGCTCAAAACTAAAACAGCATCTACAGTGATGATAATGAGTTGAACTGTGTGAATTTTCTGAGCAATGAACACAAGACGCATTATTATGAGGGTAGTTATGGTTGAGTCTCAATTTCCACTGAAAACTACTTTTCCTTTGCTTATAACGTTTGATGCATCTTCATAAAATCTAGCACTCATTTGCTCTATCCTGCTCAGCCTCAGAATCCTATGTTTCAGGCATTGAGGGATAGTGGAGCAAATAAAGGTTGCATTTCTCGTTTTAAATCTCATAGGAAAGCAGAGGTCGCTCAACAGAATTATACAAAACTTGACATGAAACTAGAAAGTTACTTAGAATAGCGCCATGAAGTGTGTAAATGCATTCAGTAGTTTTTGAGATATGTATGTTTCAAAAAATGTGTCAGTGCTCTGCAGAGGGTTATTCGGCCATGGGTAGGTCTATGTTATGTTATTGAAACTTTTTGAACACACCAATAACCAAAGAGTGTCTTGGCGCTTGCTCCGGAAGGAAGGCACGGATCGAGTTTAACTGAACAGGTTGGGAAAGGATCCACGTGTTTCATACTTTCCTGAAGCCTAATAGACTAGTCATGGCTTTGATAACAGGGGGCAGTTCATTGCATACTCTGGCAGTGCAGAGCACAAATCTTCTGCCACCCCTTTTCATCTTGTTGAACCTTGGGATAACAAGGTTATTTGACCCAGCTGAGTGCAGGGACCTAAGTGGCTCATACCTTGTAAAGCTGGATCTCAAGTAAGCTGGGCCTTCTCCATGCAGCGCTTTGAAAGCAATGCATAGGGCTTCAAATGTGGTCTGTTGTCTGACAGGAAGCCAGTGCAACTTATGCATGGCTGGTGAGCCTGATATAAATTTGGGTATTTTAGCAAGTAATCTGGCTGCGGTATTTCGTAACATCTGCAGTTTATGAAGATATTAGAGCTGCATGTTTAAATATAGACCATTACAAAAGTCAATTTTAGATTAGATAAGGGAAGTTAGCACAGTTTTGTTTGCAACTTCGGGGATGAAAGGAAGACATTTCCTGATCATCCTTAAAATGTAAAAGACAGATGAAATCACAGCATTTACCTATTCAGCAATGGTAAGATCTTTATCCATAATAACTCCTAGGTTTTTGGCTTTGTTGACTGAGACCGGGATGGTATCTATCTGTCTGTTAGAAATGGGGGTCTTCAGTAGGCAGTGTCTTACATCCTGTCCAAGTAGGGACCCTTATTCTAGTCATAGTAAGGGGATTACACAGCTAAAATAACCCCTGAACACCCCTGGTAGCTTGTCACGAGCAATCAGGTTTATTTCAGAGGCAATGTCTAATAGCATTTGTACATGAACACAGTAACACAGTGAAAACACTACAAAATGAGACCAAACCAGGTTAGAAAAATAGCCACTATTTATCTGAATAAAACAAGACCAAAATGACAAACATCCAACAAACAAAAGTAAAGATATCCATAGGACACTATGGATGCATCACTTCAATCTCAAAGTCCCCGGGATGGGTCAAAATCAACGATGAAAACAGGTGCAGGGGAGGTGAGGTGCCGGAAAAGCAAAGCGTTGTGTCGGTGCTTTACTCCCAAGTTCCTTACTGCCAGGGGAGGTGATGCATCGGCTGACCAACTCACAAAATACATGCTTTCTGAGGAAAGATTTAGATGTCTGGCAAATTTAGCGTAATTCTGTTCAGCCATTTGTTTTGGTATTGCTTCTTAAATTCCTATGGGAATTTGTATGGGAAATATGTGTTTTCGGATCCCCATTTTACTCTGCCCCTGCTTGACAGATCACCCCACACACTTAACAAGAGGGAACTGAGGTGAATGAACTTTTATGGTGGAAACTTTTATGAAGATTCAATAAACTCTGCCAAATGTATTAACGAAGTAAAAAAGATTGTTCCTATAAAAACTCTGACTTATCTATAACTACACAGTCGTGATGACTGCAATAGTAGTTATAGCTAGGACATCTTTTCCATAAAAAGTGATACATTTGACTAGTTTGTGCATTGAAAGTTTCGTGGAGATCCGTCAAGTGGGAGCTTATGAAAATGGGTGGTTCCAAAATGCATTTTCCCATTTCATTTTTCCAGAGGACCTTCAGACACAGCTACAGCCCAAACGCTAAACAGATTTACACCAAATTTGGCATAAAGCTAGATCCTGGTACAGAAAAAGTGCTTTTTGTGATTTGGTTTAAATCTGTTCAGTAGTTTTTGAGCAATTAATGCTCAAAGCTTTGTATATTTCATGCCACAGAGGTTCTGTGGAGCTGATAGGTTGCCTGTTGAGTTGTGATTGGCTGCCAGCACATCAAACAGGAAGTGGTGACAGCCATCTTAGGACTTGGGACTTGCAAACCCTCCCGTGCCGAAATGCATTAAAATATGAATGGGGCCACATGGACCCCTCCCTGAGCCTTTAATGGCACCGTGTACCTCATTCCCTAAAGGCCGCCTCAGTTGCTGTGTTCCGGATTCTCTACCACCGGAACACAGTACTTTCCCTGCCCGAACCAGCGCAGGCAGGGAAACATATGTTTGCTCCCACCTGGTGAGAGCATTTTTATATTTACTGCCAGACCGGAGCAAGCATGCAAGTCGCTCCCACCTGGTGGGAGATTTAGAAATTGCTCCTTCCTACAGAGAACAAGCATAAATGCTTGCTCCCTTTGGGTGGGAGCAATGGTGGGGCCTGCACCATGTGGCTAGCCTGGCTGATGAGGGGTGATGCCCCATAACCGGTCCAAGGATGCTTGTTTGCAGTCCAGGGAGGACCTGCCCTGGCAGTTCAGGCTGGACTGTTCCCGAGGAGAACAGGGTCAAGACTGATTTGCATATGGCTGCGTCTGAGCTGGAGAGGCATGAGGAACAAAAAACAATATATTTAGGTCCAGATCTTTGTACTGGGGTGAATGTTTGTCATTGTGCAACATTCTGTATATTAACTGTTCTTTTTGCATTTGTCCCCCCCAGTGGTACGGGTATGCCCAGACGTGGGTCCCGTGCTTTCCATTCCACTGGAGTCAAGCTAGCCTGACTGATGAGGGGTGATGCGCCAAAACCACTCCCAGGATGCTTGTTTCCAGGACAAGGAGGACCTGGTCTGGCCGTTCAGGCTGGACTGTTCCCAAGGGCAGCAGGGTCAAGACTGATTTGCATATGGCTGGGTCTGAACTAGAAAGGCATGGGGAGTAAAAAAAAAATGAATTTAGGCCCAGATCTCTGTACTGGGGTGAATGTTAGACATTGTGCAGCATTCTGTTCAACTGTTCTTTTTGCTATGTGGGGAGCTAGCTGGGGCCGTGGGAGCCCTATGGCTCTCCCCGTAGCCCCAAACGTATTGTTTGTGTGGGGCTAAGGGAGGTGGGCCACGTTGCCTCCCTCCCTTTTTAAATAAGATACAACCTTAGGGGTTGGGCTTCCTGAGGCCTATGAAGGCTCATAGAGGGGACCACGTGGCCTTCCTCCCTTTTAAATGAGATACAGCCATGGGGATAGGGTAGCACAAGAGGCTTTGGGGAAGGGAGCCTTGCAGCCCCTCCATTTTTTTGGCTGCCTTTGCCCCTAGGGGATGTGGGGTCCAGGAGCAAATGAGGCTTGGGGAGGAGGGCTGTCAGCTACTTGCTCTTCCTTGATTGAATTTTACCCTGGGGAATGGTGTCCCCGGGGCCTAAATATGCTCAGGGATGGGGTCACAGGAACATTCTTCTCTTTATTAAATACATTTTGCCCCGGGGGATGGAGTCCCCTTGGCCTAATGAGGCTTGGGGAGGGAGCTATGTGGCACTGTTCCCCGTTTAAATACTATACATCCCAGTGACATGGAGTCTGCAAACCTATGAAGGCTCGAGAAGGGGGGTCCCATAGCCCCTCACCTTTTTACTTGAATTTGGCCTCGAGCGATGATATCCTTGGGCCCTAATAAGGCTCAGGGAGGGGGCCATGGGGCCCCTGCCTATTTTCATTTTAATTTAACCCCAGGGGATGGGTTCCCCAAGGCCTACTGAGGTTTGGGTAGGGGGTTGTGTAGTGCCCCTCCCTTTTTAAATATCATACAGCACCAGGGGATTGGGTCCCCATGGCTTCATGGAGAGGGGTCCCACATCCCTTTGTATTTAAATTTGGCCTGGGGATGGGGTCCCTATGGCCTAATGTGGCTTGGGGAGGGAGGGCTACATGGCCCCACTCCCCTTTTCAATTGAATTTTAACCCAGGGGATGGGGTCCCAAGAGCCTAATGAGACTCAGGGAGGGGGGCTGTGTGCACCCACTCCCTTTAATCTAGGTGTTGTTTGATAGGTGCTCCATGGGCACTGTGGCACCCACATATAATTTAGAGAAGCCTGGGAGATGGGGTCAGGGCCACACAGGACCAGGGAGGGAGGCCAGGTGGACCCCCTTTTTTCAATGGAATTCGGCCCTTGGATGTGGTCAACAGGACCTATTAAAGCTCGAGGAGAGGGGCGGCATCCCCCTCTGCCCTTCAGATATATGTTTGGCCTCAGGGGTGGTGCCCCCGTGCCCAAAGACTACCCCTACGCTGCGTAAGACAAACGCTGTGTGCAATGCGGAGTTTGAAGACTGACTTGGGTTTGGTTGCCTTCTGGTGGGTTGACTACTGGCCCTGCACAGTGTGGATTTGACTTGGTTGGCTTCACATATAGCGATTAAATATTACTTTACTTTAAAAAAACTCCCTAGAAATTCATTGGAAAAACAAAGCTTAAAATAGCGTTAGAGTTAGGTGAAATGTTCAGTAACAACGTAATTTTTTTAAGTCGTGCCCTAAGGCTACTCTAACTCATGCCCTCGCTATGCACTGCTAGTTACCCCACATATTACATCACTTCATGACATCCTCTATGACATTGTTGATAATATCACTGCAACATTTGCAATGGAATTATTGATGAGAAAACTGTGCATGGCAGGAGCACAAGTTATCTTAGAGCACCAGAGGGGACTATATAACCCTCTCTAGTGTCAGCCAGTGACTGACAGATGCAATAGGGAGGTAGTGCAGCACTAGGCCATTGGCTGCCAGCCACACTTAAGAGGTTGGGTTAAACTGTTTATTTTAAAATCTTAGTGTAGTGCATAAAATATGAACGTAACCCACCAGAATGCAAAAGGGAATGCAGCAATGCAAACCATTGTCAGCGAAAACAGCAAGAACATTTTTTTATTTTTTTTCATTCGTTTATTCAATTTTCAAGTTAATACAAAAATCAACAGTGCAGCAAGTATCGTCAAGCAATTACACTCTATAAATGTACTAGGGATTACTAGGTGAGAAAAGAGAATTAAGGGGGACACATCCAAAAACCGAGCATTCATTTATTCATATGTGGTGTGAGGCAGTTATGCATAATTTTGGGCCAGTTATGTTTCATAAGTGGTCCCGCTAGTTGTGGAAGGGGTAGGTGAGCTTACGGGCAAAACCATCAGCTGCTCAATCAGACCAATCTAAACAGTAGGCTCTCCATTTTGGCGGAGACGGGATGTTAGGGCTGGCCCAGTGTATGGTAGTGCATCACGGTGCCAGCACTGGGCCCAACTGGGTGAACTTTTACCTCATTTTGCTCCCCATTTTGGGAATAGGCAACAGCCCTAATTAACAATATCGGGCCATGTGGTCCACCACCACCACCATCACTCTGAGCACTTCCTGTTGTACCCCACCCCCAAACGTCTGCATCCGCACGCAGTCCCATGCACCATGCCCATAATCTGATGGGGCATGACCGCACCTAGCACAGCTCAGCGGCCGTTTCAGGTAAACCCTGTGGCAAGAAAATGTCTGACATGGTTAGATCTTAATACTATAACATCAACTGAACTTCAACCCATGCTTTACGTAATGAGCAATATTGTACAGGAAGTGTTTCTGGTAACGCACAGTACCTCTGTATGAGATCAGGGACATAGTGGAATGCCGAACCCTCTTTCATCATTGAACAGCACACTCAAAATAACTCTAAGAAACAGGGGAGGTGCTTTAAAATATATATTTTAAAATCATAGTCTGGTGCCTAGATTGCGAAAGGCAATCACACTGAATGCAAAAAAGAATCCAGCAATGCACATCATGGTCAATGAAAACAACAAGAACATTTCTAAATTGGTTAGCGAGTTCTTAACATCCTAACACTATTGCTAGGCGCTATGCTTAATTTTAGCTAAAGCAGTAAATGGAAAGCCTGCGGAAGAAGTTTCATAAGATGGATCACACAGTGTGCCTTTCTTCATTAGAAAAATAGCAATTCATTTATTTCCTATCACAGTTTTGCCCAGGAATGTAAAACAATGCTGGGCTGAGGCCACTTCTCTACATTGCTCCCTAAGTGGCCCCCAACTAAGGCTGGTTGGTGCTGCAAACTGGCATGTCCTCGGCTTTGATAATCCTAGCACGGAGTCCATCTAATTTATGGTCAAATACCTGGCTTTTTATATTACCTTTGTAAAACAAAACTGCACTTGAAGACAATAAAGTATCAACACGACTAAACAAACATGGTGATAAATCTGTCTTCCCGAGTCTCATAATGAACATATACTCCTATGACAAAAAACAATAACAGTATGTCAACTTATACAGTGAGCGTCCATAATGTAATTGCAGCATCCATAATTGAAAACAGTAAAGTATGTCAGCCTAGATAGCACATGATGCCAACATGCTTGAGTGTGTAATAAAAACAGCACAGACTTCAATGAGATCTATCATGGTGTTCGCAGCACTAGTATAGGTCCATAGGTCCTCTACTTGTGGGTAGGACCATTGGAAAATACACTTTTGTTTCTAATCTTGAGACAAAATAATTCAGCAGTTCAACCGTACATAGCAAAAATGATGGGCAGTAAGCACTTTTGACCTTACACTGTCTCAGAACCCACTGTTTATGGACTGTGGCCATGCACATCTGGTTGGGTGGAACAAAGGCTGTCACATGCCCTAGAAAGAGGAATGTTTCTGCATCCAAAGTGTGCTGAGCTGCATCTAGAACCTGAATGCAAAGCTGTAGCCTTTGGTTTGTGCTTCCAGGAATGGCACAGCACAGGTAATACACAGTAACCATTGTGGATCCAATAGCTGGCACTCTGTCCACATGGTTTGCTGTGCATGAGTAGTGGCCATGCACAGCTGTTTTGGTGTCATAGGAGCTAGACATAGGCCTTGTTCATCACCCAGAGTATGCTGTTCAGTGGCACAAAGGTTTGTCCAGGGCCTGCACCCAGCGCCTGCTATGCACAGCTGGAGGCAGGTGGGGTTGTGCGCCCAGTAGTTTGAGAGAAGCCCCTGTGGGCGAGGTAGAGGACATGCCCATGGGGTTTGGATGTATGAGAGTTTGGATGCTTGAAAAGTTAGGTACATTGCTTGGTGAAATATGAGAACCTGCGGTCTTTTCTCATGCCGACGCCTGTGCTGCAGGTTTTGGTTGTACCATAGGTGGCTGTAGTAAATCATAAAAAACACCACACATAATGCATAATGGAAAAAAACTTTGTGAATGGTAAGTTATGAACTCGTCGTCTAATACCACATTATAGAAAAATAAGAATTCCCTACAAAACACTGTTAAATTGTAGTTTTACTTCGGAAACAAAACCCCATATCGACCAGATATAATTAGCTACTCAAATAAGTTCTTTCACCTATGACGTAAACATTTATGTGGTACATTTTAGGAGGAGATACAAATCATCTCTGTGGTATAGGAAATTAGGCTTCTCTTCGAATGATGTCTAATATTGGGGATGGAGAAGCTGTTACTGGTTGTATAAACAGAAATATTCTAGATCTGTGACATAGTTACATCACTACCAGATGTATGATTTAGATTGCATCCTCTAGCCTACTCACACTCTGTCCACATATTTTGGTTGAAGCTGGGCAGAATATGTAGGGTCTGATCCTTATTTGTGGAAAGCTAAGGGTAATGTGGTCAATAAAGTAAAATATGTTGATTTGTCTGCAGGATTGAAACCTGAGAAACTACAATAGTTAATTGTGTGTTTTTTGCTAAGTCACTTCCCATTTTTCTTGATCATAAAAAAAGGTTTTATATTATACCAGTGTCTTCCAAGGAGAAGGCGTGCTTGTTGTTTTTTTAACATCCTCTTTTTTGCTTTAACTGGTCCAAACAGAAGCTGAAAACATTTTATGTGTAGAACATTTATAATACAAATGTAACTTTGACAAACAAATAAAATATCTCTCAATGTTTGTAGGCAATTGTGTACACCTTTCCTATGTTTGCCAGATATTATGGGGCAAACAGTCGGGTTGAGATTCTTTGAGAGCAACTAAGCTACTTTAAGACTAGCTTTAAACAATTAAGTTAAAAAATGAGAAAATTACATGTTCAGAAAGAGAATATCAAAATCAGTCAATAGAAGAAAAACTAACATTCTTCTCCTTACTATTGTTTTCACATTTTCCTCACATATATGTAGGTCCGGTTGGAGAGAGTTTCAGTGCACATGACAGTTTGGTCGTCCTGAGACAGCCAGTCAGACCATCATATGCATTGAACAGCAGTGCAATCACTCCTCCACCAGTCTTTCACCGCCCTGGCCCCGCCCCCAAGCCTCGGCTCTGTGAGCAAAAATAAAACGATAATAAACAAGGGTTTATTTATAATGTTTTTGGCTGCTGGCAGGTGGGGGGATGCTCCTCCGCATAGTGGAAGTGCCGCCACTAGAGTGCAAAGATCCCTTTAAAGTATTATTTTAAATCCAAAAGAGTTTCAAGTGGTGTATCGACTCAAAATGCTTACAAATGCATGATTTGCCAATATTTTTTTCTTCAACACTTAGGTCTCATCCTTCTCCCAGGAAAACACCAAGGTTCCGTTTATGATTGGCCTGGACACAGATGTGATATTCATAGAGCACCATATATTCCTACAATGTGGCATTAGAATTTATCAGGTGAAATAAATAGCACCCAATTACGATTACTGCCCTGGAGCCTAACTTGTGGATTTCTGTGCTTAATGCAGTAGCCGCTGGTGTCAGACCAGAGTGGTGGGGTGGGGGGCAAGGGATGATGAACTATGACAAAAAAAAGAACTGACCTGCCGCCCGCCACATTGCCACATTGCCGCTCTTCTGCACCTATCTGGCTTCAGTCCACTGCAGTCCAGACGCACCTGTAGATGGCTAAAGAAGAGCTGGAGGAGAAGCAAGACCCTGGAAGACCACTTAGCCTTTAAGACCTCTGTCACCGCCCACCTCCCCCTCATCAGAACAACGAAGAAAGCCGCCCTACAAGAAAGGATCAATGCAATGCACTCAACGGCAAGGAACTTTTCGACGTGGTCAAGAATTTACCAGATCCAGCACAGAGACAGCAGACATCCCCCCTTTCACGACCTCTGCAACAACCTTGGCAGCAATTTCCACAGCAAGATCAAGGAGATACACAACAGCTTAGACAGCCTTGATATCCACGACCCTCCAACCCCACCCCACCACTCCCTATGACACCGGACCCCAACAGACCCTATTCAGCTGAGGAGGACACCCTCAAAATCACAAAGAGCATCCACTTCAGAGCACCCTCGGACTCCTGTCCTCATGACATCTTCAACAGAGCAGGCACCACCATCGCCCCAGAACCCTGCCACACCATCAACTGCTCCATCAACTCTACCACCATCCTGGAAGAGTGGAAACATGCGGAGATCAACCCTCTGCCGACCCAACACACCTCAAGAACTTCAGACCCAACTCTCTTCTCTCCGTTTCTCAGCCAAGGTCATCGAGAAGGCCATCAACACCCAACACCCAACTTTCCGAGTTCATCGAAAGGAACCACATCCTGGACTCCTCCCAATCCAACTTCTGAAGCAACCACAGCACTGAGACCGCCCTTTTTCCCACCACATATGATATTTGTGCCCTCCTTGACCGAAAAGAAACTGCAGCACTTATTCTCCTCAACCTCTCAGCTGCCTTTGATACCGTCTCTCACCGCACTCTATGCACAAAACTCCATGATGCAGGCATCCACGACAAAGCCCTAAAATTGACCCTCTCCTTCTCTCACCGGCAGAACACATAGAGTCAGACTATCTCTGTTCGTCTCGGAACCCTCAGAGATCAGTTTCGGGGTACCGCAAGGCTCCTCCCTGAGCACCGCGCTTTTCAACATCTTCATGACCCCACTCGCAGCCATCGTCAGAAAGCACAGACTCAACATCATCTCCTACATCGACAACACTCAGCTGATTCCCTCCCTCACCAACAAACCCATAGTTGCCAAGAACAACTTTCACAATGGGATGAAGGCTGTCGCCTCCTGGATGAAGAACAGCTGCATCAAGCTCAACTCAGAAAAGACTGAGGTCCACGTCATGGGTTCCAACCATCCACCTGGGATGACTCGTGGTGGCCCATAGCACTTGGAACCTCATCCACACCCACAGACAGCGTGCGGAACCTCAGCATCATCCTCGACTCCTCGCTAAGCATGAACCACCAGATCAACGCTGTCTCATCATCCTGCTTCCACATACTATGCTTGTCCTGAAAGATCTTCAAGTGGATCCCCACTGAGTCCAGCAAGACGGTCACCAACGCACTAGTCAGCAGCTGAATCAACTATTTCAATGCACCCTATGCCGGCATCATCCAGAAACTCCTCAAGAAACTGCAGAACATCCAGAACGCCTCCACCAGACTCATTCTCAACATCCTTTGCCACAGCCACATCACCAGCCACCTCAGAGATCTCTACCGGCTCCCAGTCAACAAAAGAATCACCTTCAAACTCCTCAAACACACCTACAAAGCCCAACACGATGCAGGACCTGCATACCACAACTATCGCCTCACATTTCACATACCCACCAGAGACCTTCTCTCTGCCCAACTTGCCCTGGCTACCATACCACATACCCGCAAGACCACAGCTGGAGGAAGATACTTCTACCTCGCAGTGAATTCTGGAAGGACCTCAATACCTGGCTCTTCGACTGAACCAACCAAAGAGCCATTGATAGACCAGCAGCTCTACCCCCCCATATGGGTGAGTAGTAGCGTGTTACAAGCCATTGATTGATTGATTGATTGATTGCACAGGTTCCCAAACTCCATGCGGCCAATGCAGACACTGCTCTCATGCTGGCAGGAGAGAGCAGCATCAGGATTGGCCTGAGTGCTGGATGTGCACTCCCTGTGCCTGCTTGCCTCCAGCCTATAAGAAGGCCAGCCAAACCAACATGCACACTGACAGCAGTGCGCACCACTCCTCCTTCAGCTTGCAACCGATTTGGCCCAGCCACCAAGAACTACCCTGGAAAGAAAAATACAACAATAATAATCATGTTTTATTATCACTTTATTTTTCAAAGTTTTCAGGCCGCTGGCTGGGGGTAGGGGGCGGGGGCGGAGTGCGATGCTCCTCTGCCATAGAGGAAGAACCACCACTGGCTTACTGTATCAAAACCAATAGGTCCCATTATTTTTCAAGTATTTCCCCCCCCCAGTATATTTAGGCAGGTTTTACCTGTTGAAATTATACAGGGTGTGTGGTGCTTTCACTCAAATTGCAATTGTGATGTATGTGACAATAGGAGTTACCCCATATGTTCAATGATATATTCAATTGCAATTAATTTGGTCGACAGTAATAAGGACCTAATATACTTTTATAGTTTATTCATCGCTTGCGCCTTGCCTGCTAAACCCTTAAAAATGTGTAGAAAAATGAAATTACAATATGTGTGATAATACGTGGACGATATTGTGGGCTGTTTATCAAATTGTAAAAGCTAACAGCCTTGGTCTCATATTTATTCCTTTATGTATGCCCATGTGAAGCAAGTGTACGTGCAAATACTTCAAAGTGGCACAGATTGTGCAGAACATAACCATAAGACAGCGTTATTTGTAGTGTTCTATTAATATGGAGTAACACTCTACTGGAAGATGGAGAGGGCGATATAATCATGAAATTGCAGAGTAAAAGTGTCTGGCTTGGGATGCACCATTTACCACACAATGTTATGCTGTCGGTTTCACACAGAGGGCATGAAAAGCAAAAGCTAAATCTAAGACTTGTTTAGTGAATGGGAAATGCGTTCCCTGCTGGGGCTGAGTCATGTTTTTAGTTAAAAATTATTGCAGCCTTGAAATAATGCCATGAAAAGAAGCCTCGTCGATAAACATCAGGCATCAATTATCCGAGGAGAGCACTTTATGCCAAGGCAAGGGATACGAGCACCAATTACAGTATTTTGTCTCAAATCTGGCACTGTATAAGAGAGCAGATTACAAGCCTATTCACACATCTGCAGGGATACAGCAGAGAAACGGAACATAAACATCCTTTATTTAAATTCTTCTTGGGAAAAACACAAATTGTACAACTCTTAGTAAATAGCTGCTGGCCGCATTAAATTCCGCAATTCCTTTATCGGCATTGTTATCTATAAGGGATTGCCCATTTGTCAGTCGAAGGTATGGGTGTTGTCCTACCCCATTGTTGACATCCCCAGTGTTGTATTCCCCCAAACGTTTTGCCTTTACCCCTCCTGTTTGCTGAATTTATTTTTGTTAGATTTAGGACTGTATGCAATTTACCATTGCTAAAGTGCTTGTGGTCTTTCCTCCAAACATGGTAAAATTGGCATACATCTAATTGTCACACTTAATTTACTTTTAAGCCCCTAGTAAAGCGGTACTACGTGTACCCAGGGCCTGTACATTAAATGCTGCTAGTGGAACTGTAGTACTCATTGTGCCACTCACTAAAGTAGTATCACAAAGACAGGACTGCCACTGCAATCTGTAGAACAGTACAACCTACTGTTAGACCTGACAGTCCTTGGGGTGATCTTCCCCCAAACATTTTGCCTACTCACCTCCTGTTGCTGAAAATTGGTTTTGTTGGCTTTAGAACTCTGTGCCCTTTGCCACTGCTAACCAGTGCTATTGAACTTTTGCTTACTCCTTAAAACATGGTAAAACAGACCTAGTTCCTGATTAATACATTTAATTTACTTTTAAGTCCCTTGTAAAGTGGTACCATATGTGTGGTGGGCCTGTAAAACAAAATTATACTATTGTGCCACCCACTTATATAGCCCTTTAAAACATGTCTCAGGCCTGCCATTGCAGCCTGTGTGCAGCTTTAAATTGCCAATTCAAATTAGAAAAATAAACCTTTTGCTACACCAAACCTACTTTTTAGTACATATATGTCACCCCTAAGGTAGGCCCTAAATAGCCCATAGGGCAGGGCGAAGTGTATTTAAAACGTTTGACATGTACTTTTAAGTTTTACATGTCCTGGTAGTGAAAACTCTTATTTTCGTTTTTCACTACTGCAAGGGCTACCCCTCCCATAGGATAGCATTGGGTTGCCTTATTACAAATAATAAAGGATAACTTTCAATTGGGAGCAAGAATGAATATCATGTTTACACTCAATTAAATGTAATTTAAAAACATATTTAATGGTAAAATCAGATTTTAAGTCACAATTCAAAAAATGCAACTTTTAGAAAGTTGGGATTTTGCTGTCCTAACCATTTGGTGCCTGTAGTCTGTCAGGGGCCACATGACAGGGTGCCATTGGCAGCTGAGTATTCCTCCCAGACAGTGAGACAAAGAGGGAATAGGTGTTGGCAGGATGGGCCATCCTGCTCGGATGGGAGGTGCAGAGCTGTTCCCTATCCCACTTAAATTTCAAAGGGGATGCCTCAGAACGCTCACAAAGAACTTGGCCCCAGTCTATTGTCACCCTCGGCTCCTTGGAGTCTGGGCAGGGGAGGAAGGGCATTCCAGAACCAAATGTGGGGGAAATCTAGACGTTTCTCCCACTTCACAGGCCGGCACCGGGTATAAATATCAGACCCTCATACTAACTATTCAGTACACTCCTGGGCCTGTGAAGGCCCCCCAGAAGGACTGCTTTGTACTTCAGAGGACTGCCCTGCTACTTGCGGCCTGCTATGCACCTTAGAGTACAGCCCCGTGTTGTGACTCCCCGATAGAGCCCACTGTAGTTTTACCCTATAATCGCCTAACCGCACACGTAGTAGGCCGCTTTTGCTTTGCACACGTAACAGAGTAGCACTCTTGTTTTTGTGCCACAGTGTTATTTTTTAAATAGGCTCCACACGTTTTGTTATTTAGCTTTTCTGCTGGGATTCAGTTTGCACAATTCATTCAAGGCCAAACAACATTGTGCCCTGTTATTCTCTGTTGTCAGACACTAACGCCTTAACATATTAGAGAGATCCAGCTGTTTTTCGAAAAGACGATTCTTATCATGTAAGCCAAGACTCATCATTCTAAAAACAGGAAGGAGTGAGGCTTGCAGAGAAAAGATCCTGAGACGAAAGAGATGCATATCTGAGATGTAGTCCAACCGATTATGACTGTCAGGTATGGGGCCCTGCACTAATCCCAGAGATCTCTAATATATTATTGTGTTCCTATATTTAGGTTAGATTTAGGCAGCTTTGTCATTTGCTATGACTGGCCTTTTCATTGTGTACAGTTTATTAATCATGCTAATCACATTTTATGCCAGGTATATGCTTTGAAATTGCAGCACAGGTGCTTCATGATGGTTTGAATAAATATTGTAAGCTTTCTTTGTGTCTTCCTTCGGATTAATGTGGTCACATATGGGTGAGAGAACAAAAGGTGATAACCTGTTACTTCAACCACTGAGAGGGTTCAGAGTGTTGTGTTCTGGGGTGCTAACTTACTAATCGTTCTGAAAGGTTAGGAGGGCTGGTAAAGCACTGTGATTTATTCAGGATTTGGGTATGGTGACTAAGTCCCTACATACCGATGTTCTGTTATCCCAGGCATAATTCTGTTTCTAAGCAGAATCCCTGCAACACCTGCTGCTATCAGGGGACTACCCTGCTGGTTGAAGCTTGCCTTGTACCCTCAGAGGGCTGCCCTGCTGCTTAATGCCTGCTTTGCTGCTTGATCCCAAGACTACCTGCATGACGCCAGGTCTGGAGGATAATTAGCAAAGAGTGAATAAGGTTCAAGTGTCTGTGACTGACAACAACCCCTATATATTTCTTTCCGAAGAGATCTAGGATGTGAACTGTTACGTTAAAGGCTAATAGCAAACTTCTCAATCACAGATTTCTCTTTAACACAAGCAACCTGGTTTTCAGATTGTCCTCTCAAGAATATATTTATAAATATATACTTGATAAAAATGAAAATCTGTCTAGACACAACAGTTTTGTCAGTACTTACTATGTCTTGTAGACTTACTGCTCACTAGGTATGAAGTGTTCATACGTGTGAACATTAGACCCTGAGGAGGAAAGTCTTCAAGGTCACATAATTTGCAAGTACAATGTTCACAAGTGAAATTGAATCTTGTTCTTTATCAATGTTTTCTGTTTTTTCTTAATCTGTGATTTTTTGAGCGCAGGTCTGCCCAAGAAAAGGTAACATCAATTATGGCACTGGTGTGCAATGATCAGTATTCTAAATGAAATGTACCTCTGCATGAGCATTTTTTAGTTCCCATTTGTTTCTTCCTATGTCTTTTATTCCAAAATGATGTGGTGTGGTGCCAGAATATTGTGTCTAAAATATGGTCAGACAAAAATATTGTGCCCTCAGTATTGTTCACACAAATGACACCTCATAGTAGTTAAAACAATATTATCTGTATTAATGGGAGGGAGTTTTGGTAAATAATATGTGGGACACATTTTCTTACCAGGTGATATGTTTGGGACTGTTATTCTGACAAGCAACCCCCAACATTTCTTCAGTTTTCTCCTTATTATCTTTATTGAAAGCCCAATTTCTTGCGGTGATGCTAGAACACCCTGAAAGCTGTGATTGGGCTGCCTGACTTACTCAAAAATTCTAGTTCTGCAACTTCCAAAAATCTTGGACCAAAAACAAGCGAACTGGGTAGAAGTTTATGTAGCTACCAAGACACACAAAAACTGGCATGGGTAGTGCAGTACAGTTCATAATATAGAAAGTAACCAGTCAGTCAGTCACATACTTTTATTCGATAAAATTAATATCATAAAAAGACACAATTACAGTAAATAACATAAATAAACAATTTAAGGGTAGAAACAGATAAAGCACCATAAATGTTATTACTTATCATTATATAAGGCATAAAACAGGGACCTATGACACACTCCCCTCATATTCATATTAGGGTATACAATAAAAATTCCATACAGTTAATAATCGGTAATAAATATTATACTTAAAATTAGTTAAAAGGTCATAACCATATAATAAAAACAGAATAAAAACCACAGCATAATACCGGGTCAAAGTACAGCATGCCCCGAACCTACTTTTTTCTTTGTATTGTTGATTCGAACAGCTGCCACTAAGAAATTAGCGACATGGAAAATAGTCCGGACACTACTCAATAATTGTAAATGTATAAGTGCCGGTCTAACCTGAGCAAACCCTATTTCCTTTAGCACCGGTAATAGATACCTTTTCCTAATGTCTGAGTAATGCTTGCAAAGCATGACAAAGTGCAAAGTATCTTGTGAAGACAAATTGTCACACTTGCAGGGCTCAGCATTATCCGGTACACCCCATTTGGGGAAATCTCCCAGGGAAAAATGAATTAAATTAAATCGAAATCTAATTAACAGAAAATGATGGAAGGGGCATGTTACTAGCTTCAGGTAGAGTTCCAAACCTGGTAGACTCACTAACCCAAAGTGTAGTCTGACTAGAGGTTTTTTCAGCTCTAATTCCTCCCTTTCTGCTAGTTGAAAGTTTACCATGGCAGTTTTTATCAAGTCCTTGTCTGCTTTCTTAATGGTATCCGGAGCCGTAAAAAGCTACGGCCGGCCGAGTTTTTTAAAAGTCGATTCAATGTATGCTAACCACGGGATCTTACTAGCCATATCTAGAGCCAGACAATCTTTCAGGATCATGTGGTTCAAAGATATCTCTTCATTGAGCCAAGTCTTGAGCCAACATAATATCGGGGCCATTTTCACTTTATCTAATACATAATCCAGCCCCATCTCCACATGTATCGAAAAAGTAGGGGTTGACTGTGGCACAGATAATAAGGTTCTTAGAAATGTATTTTCCACCACTTGGATCTGATGGTCTTGTGAGACATACCCCCAGATCTCAGAACCATAAGTAGCTATTGCCAGGCATTTTGCCTTGAGAACCTTTAAAATAGCTTCCATGGGTCTGGCTCCTAAACATTTTGAGAAACCCATAAGGGCTGATGTGGATCTTGCAAATACATTGCTTTTAAGTTTCATTTGCGGACCCCAGGACCCCTTTTCATCAAATAAGAGACCTAGATATGTAAAAACAGGGACCCTACTAACCTCGTCTTTACCACAAAAAAATGTCATTATATTTTTCTTTTTTCTTTGTTCCCCTACTATCATTACATGAGCTTTTTTTGTGTTTATTTTTAAATCAAGTGATTCCATAAATTTGTCAAACTTCATTAACAATTTATTTAGACCGACTCCAGTGCGGGCCAGTAAAACCGCATCGTCAGCATAAAGGAGAACTAGTATAGTTGTATCTCCTGCTCTCGGAACATCTAACGAGGCTCCCTTCAGGGCAGGTTCTAATGCATTAATATATAGTGTAAAAAGCAGGGGTGCCAAAATGCACCCCTGCCCAACCCCTCTTTCTGATTTAAAATGCCTTGTGCATCTCCCGTCTTGGGTGACTCGTATAGAAGCAATCAAGCCACAGTGGAGGTCGGCAAGAAATTTTACTAATGCACTGTCGATGCCCATATTAATTAAAATTTGCCACAGCTTCGACCTATTTACTAGGTCAAAGGCTGTTGATAGGTCCATAAATCCCCAGTAGAGGGAACCCTTTTTAGCAACAATGTACTTACTAATGAGGAGCTGTAGATTAAGACATTGATTTAATGTGCTCCTTTTGGCTCTGAATCCATATTGAGCGTTAGTTAGGAACCCCCTTCCCTCAAAATGATCTGTCAACCTGACTAATATAACTCTGCCTAGTATCTTCACAGCAGAGTCTATCAGGGAGATAGGCCTGTAACAGGATGGGTCATCTCTTTGCCCTTTTTTGAAGACCGGAATAATAATGGATTTTGACCAGGAGGTGGGCAGTATATTTGAGCCGGATGCGTTAAAGATATTAGTCAATACCCTTGCCCAGAATCTAGGGTGACTTTTATAGAGGTCCGCAGGGACCCCATCCGGGCCTGGCGCCTTGTTTATCCTAGTCTCCGTTATTGCTTTAAATACTTCACTCTCCTGGAAGACCACTACTGACGCTAATTCTGAATTAAAAATATATTCTTGTGGGCTCTCAACCCCCTGACTACCATAAATTTTCGCAAAGTGGGCAATCCATTGCTCATCTTGGATATTGCAATCAAGTCGTGAGTTATGTTCACTGGAAAAAAAAGGGTCATTAATAGTTTGCCAAAATTTCCCACTGTCCCTCAAGACCTCCTGGGACAAGAGTTTGTCCCATGCCTCATCTTTGATCTGATTTTTCCTAAACCGGATGGCCTGTTTATAAGACTTCCTTAACCCCCTAATTAGCTCCCTATTTCTGGGGCAATGTTTTAATGCTTTAAGGAGATCAGAATGTGCCCTAGTACAGTCTTTGTCAAACCATCTTTTCCCTCTAATGGTAGTTGCGGGGTGCATTTGCTTCGTCAGCTTACTACTGATATGTTTACAAATAATTTCAAAAGCCTCTATAATCAGTATATTTGGTGCATCAATATCCAAACAGATACTAACTTCCTTCTCTGTATTGGACAAAACCTCCCCCACAAAAATTTCAGGAATTACTTTCGACCATTTCAATCCGTTGGTATCACCTCTCGACTGATAGCCATATTCTCGGATACTGTAAAACTTAATTGGGCCCCCTGGGCTATTTCTAAAATTACAGGGTTATGATCACTAAAAACAGAAGACCCTACCTTATAAGAAACAACACTGCCTAGGACTGGGGCAGTCATAAAAATATAGTCTATGATTGTACCTGTGTCCGTACCCTTAAAGGTAGCTACCCTAGGGCCTCCCATAATACATCCCGATTCATAAAGATTTGTGGTAGCCAAAAGTTTCTCGAGGGTCTCCCCTTGCACAGTGTGTTCAAAATGTACAGGAGCAGAATATGGGGGACCATCTGAATTGTCAAAGACACAGTTTTGTCCACATGGGTGAATGTTAAAGTCGCCCATAACAATAACATCAGCCCACTGGTTTTTTGCTTGATATGCTATTAAAAAGTCCTCTAGACGTATTAAAAATTGATTCATACACTCGCTATTGGGAGAATTATAAAAATTAACCAGTAATAATTTCCCAAAATGTGGCCGAGATAGCTCCACTGCCAAACAATTATGGCAGCTTGCATCGATCTATTTTAATAAGCCATTCAAATTCAGGGAAAAAAACATTACTAACCCTCCCTGTGCTCTACCATAGTGGGCCTGTTTAGCGGGGATAAAAAATTGTGTATACCCATCTATATAAAGATTTTGGTTTGTGTCCCATGTTTCCTGAAATGCCATGATGTCATAGGACTTTATCTCTTCCAGCCAGGACTTATCCTTACACTTACTTCTCATCCCAGCAATATTCCAACTCAAGATTTTACAGGTTGAAGTTTGGGGATCGGTATTAACTACTGGGCTATCTATAGCAGTTAACCTTTGTACTTCGTCCACCTCTGCCTCATTGGGGGCTGTATTAACCTCCCCCTGACCTAAATTATCCCCTTGAAGTCAGTCACAATCTTCCAAGCCAGATAGCACGTCAAACCTATTAGACAGCGCTATATTCTCCCCCGTCCTCCACTCCTTTTGTCCTCCATAATGCTGGTTACTACCCCTTTCTGGATACGCAGCTGCATAGAAATAAGACAGAGGAAGAGGGTGAATAGCTGATACCGAATCGTTGTGGTACCAATCACAAATGTACTCCACCGTCCTTCAGTCCCTGAAATTAACAACTATGCAGCCCCCCCCCACTGACTTTGGTTTGTACCCCACCCAGCCCACTCTTCTAGCGTGGAGAATTTCAGCAGAGACATGTATTGGAAGTGGGCGATTCTTGTTGAGCCAATGGATACACTTATTCTTCAACTCCTGGTGTGATTCCCTCTTACCCTGACATAGTGAAGGCGCCCCCACCAGAACTACTACATAGGGTGCAGACTCCGGAGGAAGCTGGATGTTTGGTAATGGAGCTTCGCTATAGTCCCTTATGTTTTTATGCGATGCTACTTTATGTGTTACAGCCATACCAGACTCTCTTTGCAACAGCATTCCCGTATCTCCGGAATGCGCTACCCTTAGTAAGTTGTTTGAGACTGGTTCAGGGGAATTTCCCCGGGGTACTACCGAGTTTCCACTTGCAGCCGTTTTACTGGGAGCTATAAGCCCCCTGGGGACAGAGGGGGGTATCTCTGCACCATGGGTTATAATAGACCCCTCTCCCCCTCTCCCAATGTGGTTACTGACTGACCCAGTGGCTTGTTTCCCTTCCCTACCCTGGGATGAGGCTAGCAATAGTTCAAGGCATATTATTCTAGAGTCATTTGAGTCCAAACGTTCACTTAATGGGGCCCAGGACTTCTTAATCAAATGTTCCATTTTTATCCAGAAGGATGGACCCATCTCGTTTGTGCTATTCTGTTCATCAGAGGGAACGTTGGTTATATCTTCACTAGCAATGCAAGTACATCCAGGTTGAATTACGGGCTTGTTCGCAGAGTGAACTTTGCTAGGTTTTTTGTTCTTTCCGGGGGTCTGTACTTTATTACTGTTACGGCTCCATTTTAAAGAGAGACCCTGTTCACCTTTGGACGGCACCGCCTTAGAACTAGTAGTAGACCGAGTTTTAATTTTATCATAGCGTATGCCTCCTGTCACAGCAGGGGTAACTATGTCTATGCTCTTATCTGATATACTGGTGATACCGGGAGGCTCAATGGTCATGGGTCTTACTAGTTCTGATAGCTCTGTTGGCCCCTGCACCCCCCCCTCCTCTACGAAAGTCATTAACGCCAATGGATCTTGGGTATTACTCCAACGTGAATCCGGAGATCGAGCTTCAGCTATCCTGCCCATAGAAGATCTTTTTTCAAAGGCGATGTCAAGTGATAGTCTTTTTTCTGTAAGTTCAATATCCTTGGCAAGGGCAGAGGACACTCTAACTAAAAAATTATCCAGAGTGCCCATTAACGCTCCTCCTGTAGGCCTTCTAATGTCTTTGGCATTATCTCTACAGGATGGTGGAGAAGCAGACATTATATATGCATACAGTACTTAACCTAGCATCAACAATTTGTTTAGACAAAGTTTTGATGTGAGGATTCCACGGACTGACCTTTACTATAGATAGTGCATGAAAGAGACCAAGCCCGTCCCGGCCTTGTCCGGTCTAAAACGGGCCCGGCCTTGGCCCGGGCTTCGCCCGGCGCGTCCCGCGCGCGTCCCACGAAGCGGGCCTCAGCGTTTGTTATATGCGCCTCCTGGCGTTGGTGCGGCGTGTAGAGAATGCGCCGCCGCTGGGGCAGCCGGGAACTGAAGTCCCGGGGAGGCGACGCTGCAGGCAGCACTCAATGGCTCTCCGAGACTCCTGGCGATGGCGGCGTGGTTCGCAATAAGGTAAGTTCTGTCCCCCCAGCTCCGCCGGCCTCAGCGTTTGTTATATGCGCCTCCTGGCGCTGGTGCGGCATGTAGAGAATGCGCCGCCGCTGGGGCAGCCGGGAACTGAAGTCCCGGGGCGGCGACGCTGCAGGCAGCACTCAATGGCTCTCCGTGACTCCTGGCGATGGCGGCGTGGTTCGCAATAAGGTAAGTTCTGTCCCTCCCTGTAACCATTCAAATCATCTACTGCACCACATGTGAGCACAAAGGTGTGGGATTTGTTGAGGAAATTGAAATGTCATCACAAACCTTGAGGTTGAGGTGTAATGTTTGTAGGCACTATTATTTGTCGTTCTGGGGGTTGATTGTCCCTTTAGATGTGTCTCACTCCAGATGCTAAAAAGTGGGTCAGTCAGGAATGAAAGGTTTTGGTAAGGTGGTTGGACATACTACTGGGGGTGCTTACCAAGCCGCCAAGAAACCCTGGTCCTGCATGTTTTCTCTAACAGCAACACATAGTCTCAGTTATGTATCTTCATAGAGATGCTTCATTCTCATGTCTTACTGCACGGCCAACTAATTGGTAAAGGTCACAAAAGCCACCAAACATTTCCTACCATGGTTGGAAAATGGCACCTCTCCAAAGATCTCTCCCAGAAGAAGAAGTAGACTTCTTTTTTGCAACTAGGCAAGCAGATAAGCTGTTTCCGACAGCTCTAGTACCATACTCACGGGGAAGATATGTGGTTCTCAATCAGTGGGAAAGATTATGGTTCTCAACTAGGAGAATATCTCCATGGCAGACAGAGGAATACCTGATGAACCTCGACTGTGTTTAAAATGGGGAAACTTAATAGGGATAACCGGATTTGCCTTCAAACTTGATTTCTATTCATTTATTAGGATTATATATATGCTTAATAAGAATGTGTAAGGACTAAAAACACATGCATGTTTTTACACAAGAGTTTGAAAAAAACTGAAAGCTAACATACTGTCCGTTGAATTAATTAACGCAAAGTAAAGACGCAGATGTTCACGCTGTTCATTACTGCAAACGTATTCACTTGGAGAGGATGGAGAGGGAAACACAAAGACCTACCAATTGATGCCACTCTGTGCTCCCACAGTCAAGAAAAGACAGCATCAATGATGATTCTCTTTTGCACAATTGGTAGTTTTAACCCATCAACAAATTAAGTTATCCTTCATACCTTACCATTGTCCTTGAAAACATGAACTAGCTATCATTATATTATATCTTTTTAGTCATCTCAAGCACATTGAGATGTATGAGGCCAATGGACCTATCCACTATGATTTCCCCATACCTTCATGTAGAGTTACTCTGTAATCTACCTCTTACTTTTGCTGTATCTTGAAAGACATGTGACCAAGACTCTGAATGTGTCCTCAACTAATACTTACGCTTGATGTATTCCTGAGGTACAAATTGAATTTCGATGAGACAGACGCATGCACTAATGGAATAAGGTTTGTGACTTAAATCCAGTTTCACTGTTGCTGCAATATCCTACACACGAAAGGAGAGAGAGAGGTCCTCATGACCTATACTTTCATCCTCCCTAGATATGCTTTGCTCAAATAGTGGAAAGGATAGGGCTACAAATCTGTGTGTCATTATATTTAGTTGTAGAGACACTGCTGTGGGAAAAGAAAGCTCTGCAAAGTGTCTTTACAACTAAGTAGAAATACATATAGACTGTAACTCTACCCTTTCACTATGGGAAAAAAGAAGCAGAATCCACTAATGTGCTCATTCCAAGTCCAGCGACTTTGATGAGTGACAGGAACAAATTGTACCAGAAACGTGTGGTTTATCGGATGATTATTGGGCCCCATTCTGAGTATTGAAGGATGTGATGGGGAACGATTTGTGTTTATGGTTTTCATATTCAAATAAACATGTTCGTAAATTGGGACTTGGTTGCCTGTACAAATGCCTCCAGGTAACACCTGAAGTGAATTGCACTGTGAAAAACACCAGGGGGCCATATCATGATGCCGCTTTTTTGCACTGCTGCACTGTACCACAAGAGGGTTTTTGCGCTTCTGGGGCCGTATTATAGATAGAGCGCACTTTTCCTGCTTTCACCATGTCGCACCTTTGAGCAGGTGCGCTGGATGCAAACAGGACATTCCTTAGCATGTAGAATGTGCTGGCCTCAGGGCAGCTGTGAACTTGCGCGGCCCCCAGGGCAGTGCATTCAATAGAAATACGGAGCAGCTGTTTAAAAGCTGCTCCATGTTTCTCTATGCAGGCGGCAACCCTGTTGAAGCGGGATTTGAGATCCTCTTGCAGGTGGAGGCAGTGAGTAACTCCACCTGCCTGCAAGGGAATGTCTGGGGGTCCCCTCTCCATAGACTCCTGACAGATTCTTTGCTTCTGCGCCCACGTTCATAATAAAGTGCAAATGCAAAGAGGTTTCCTCATTGGCATGGGGCCATGCCTCATGCAAATGAAGGAATGCCCTCTTGAGATAGCACTGGTGATGCATGCGTACCAGCGACATCTTCTTTATTACAGAAGAGACAGCAGATGCCCCTGCGGCCCCTTCTGTAATACCAAAGTGTCCGAGGGATGTGCAAAGCAGGCGCACATGCCCGTTGCACAGCTGGGGCACTGTCTATAATGCGGCCCTGTTTGGCATCCTGAGCACATACGTTAATTCTACATATCTCTGAGTAATTGAACATATTTCTGAACGTAATGGTCAGAAACACAAAGAGGTAATTGCCACATATTTCTGAGCTATGTGGTCAGCAAAAGATGCATTAATATTTTGAGTTCATGTATGAGCTCAGAATGTCAAAAAGGAGCTCACAGATTCCTTCTGCGTTGCAAAATGCGCAGAAAACGTCATCCTGTTATAGCCCCAGAACTGGAATCACGATGGACCCAGCTCCTGTTTTTGAACTAGGATACATTTTAAGTTATATGTTTGAACTTTAGTCCCCTCGCACACAAAAAACTTGCACTCAGCCCGTTGTGATACAGCCACGGGGTTGGGCGGAATGTTCGCTGGGATTTAAAATTTTGGTGCAGACTGTGCACCTAATTTCCAGAGGAGATGATCCTATAGGTGCTTACGTTTAATAAACATATGATTTGTCTATCCTATGGTAATGGCATGAAGCTATCAAACATAAACTTGGCTGTGGTAATATTCAGGTCAGTGCCAGGGCTTAATTTGAGCGGTGGTTTCTGGTGCTCCACACCGGCACTTCATTGTCAACACTGGCTCCAGGGAGTCCACCACATAGTGGCACTGTCTGAGATGTGCACATCAACTGTGTTCATTAAGTCAAATGGCACTTAAAAAGAATAATACCAGCCTCTCACACCATTATTATAGCTTTGTGTGCCCTGAACTAGTGTGAATTGTCACACTTGTAGGAGTGTGATGGTTAGGTGTTCTGTTGGTGCTGTTATTGGCACTGGTGGTAGGGGCAATGCATGGTGCAGGTGCAGTGGTCCTACAAGAAGGGCCCTGGCACTTGATGTTTTGCAAATTAAGCACTGGTCAGTGCAAAATGATTGTGTATGTTAGAGAAGAAATGTGATTTACTGGTGGTCATTACATGAATGAAAAACGATTATATAAAAATAGAAAGCCACTTAGTTTAGTATGTTTGTTAGAGTTACACTTTAGGATTTGAGAAGAGTTGTGGTCTACCCGCTATTATGTCACTAGTAAGGGGAATATTTAGAATTTGTATGGTGGCTGGGCTTGTCATTTTTATGGAAAATAAATAATAACTTGTCTTTTTCCGTAGCGCTTCATACCATAGATTATGTTTCTAAGCGCTGTAAATAACATGTAACATTATACAATTCGATGTTGCTCAATTCACCAACCTCAGAAGAATGAATGGGTGAGTCAGCCTTACCAGGTTTCAAACTCAAGGCCTGCAGATCATTGCCTATCTCTGTGTCGAATTTTCAAATCAGTGAGCCATCTTAATTGCTTTATATAATACAAGTGACTGGTTATCAATCATGCTTTGCCAGGGAACCAAATTCTCAAATTTACATTCTGCTGAACGTCCATAATAAAAGGGTAAATGATCGTAGTTGTAAAACCTTTTTTCTATATATTTGAATTTTGAAATACATTTGCACAATTATTTTAAGAGCTGCAGAGAGTTAATGGAGTCAACAGTGCAAACGACTATGTTAAGACTAGGCCTGGGCTAAATTTCTGTTCCGCTCGCGGAAATTGCGATAATTTGACATTTTTGCGTTCTGCGGAGAGCGCGAAAATGTCAAAATTTCCGCATTCCGCAGCTTAGCGATAATTTGTTTTTTGCTCGCGCTGTAAAATAATACATTCTTGCGTGCCCGCGATCGCCTTACCTGAATCCCCGCGCTCGCCGACAAGTTTTCCCGATCCGGTCGCGTTCTCCACGAGATGTTGGATTGTTGGTAGCCATTTGCGCTGTCTCGCGACAGTTCGCGCCCGCATTAACGTCATGCGTCGCGCGATCACGTCTTTCTTCTCGCGATCATGCACCGCGAGAAGAGTGAAAACAAGATGGCCGTGCCCGCGAGCAACCGCATGGGTAAGTTGGCGAGCCGCGACCACGCAGAAAATACCGCGAATGGGCGGGAAAAAAACTTCGGCATCTTCGCGATATTTCCGCGTGTTTGCGGAGCTTTTTAACATTTTTGCGATAATTTGCAAAAGTCGCTTTCGCAAATTCCGCCCACCCCTAGTTAAGACTCTTATCATCAGCGAACTATTAGAGATGTATAGAGTATAAACCGATGTGCAATGTATAGGCAATATATAGGCTCATGATGTGATTATTTGCTTAAACTACAGATACATTGTATTTTTTTATTATTAAAATCCTACCTCAATGTTCCTAGTGATTCGAACTTGTATTTCTTTTAATTTGGATTTTGAACACAATCAGGAATTGAGATAAACAACGCGAGAAGTAAACTTTGTAGTCTAGGCAGTAACACAATTGACAGACGGGCTGGCGGCTTTCAGACGTATATGATGCAAGAGATGGTCGAAATCTTGCATTTTTTCTTCCACGTTGTCAGCTTCAGACGCATAATGTAATCACTGCTGTGCTGACCTATGTGGGAAAGGGCAGGACGCTTGGTTTGAAAAATCTCCCCGAGGAGGTCTCAGCTCACAGCCTTTAAAACTCAATTTTTCCTGCTTTGGGTCCAGAGGACCAAAAATGACCTTTGAAAAGGAGTTTGTGTATTCTTGCAGCAGTGTCCCAAACATCATCTGCTGGTCACGTTCCAGTTCATTATTTTCTCAGCATCACTGCATTATTGTAAAGGCAACAGGCAAAGAGAAAATAGGAAACTCCATCTACACACACTTGCAAACTCAGATGTTTAAAGCTCAGACGACTCACATATTCAGAAAAAAAAGCATTTCCTAACAAAACGGTGGAGAAAAATGTTCATCTTGTAAAATTAGTTTAATGGGGTAGAATGTATAATTTTGTATTTGGGGGGACGGAGTGAAATAGTGCATTATAAACTCTGATTCTGAATGGACCGATAATCCCAATTTAGACACAAGCTGAATTAGTGCCTAATCGGGATTACAACATGTGCAGTGCTACTGCACTTCTCCCTGCAGAATAATTCGCCAGGGAGCACCTGGGAGAACTTTTGTGTGGAAAATTCCAAATTACGAGTTTTGCAATGGGGAGAGTGGGGAAAAACAATTGGCATTATCTTATCCCCACTCTGAGGTTCAGTACTCCGAATGGGGAGGTAATACCGCATATGGTACATACTGTACCTGGTGATGTTGGTATTTATTACGGGTCTTATTATCTCCAAAAGCAAAGGACAACTCACTAAGAGGACTTCTTATTTTACTTATTATAGGTTTCTCACCCGTGCCTCAATTTAAAGAAAGGGCTAACTTTAAATATCTATTTTGACATACAAAGAGAGAGAAACTAAACTAAAGCTTAATACATTTTATTGCTGATTAAGAAATGGACAAATATCATATTTTGAACACATTTTTAGAAACATTACTTTGGGTCACTTTTGCTAAATGAAGCACTAAGAAGTACAACTGCAGTACAACGGGGTGTATGTGATTTAAAACTGAAAGATTTGTTGCTCCTTTCTATTAAGCCAGTACTACTTGATAGGCCAACCGTATGATGAAAACGTATTTCCTTCCCAACGCTAGTAACATATGTGTTGTCATTCTAAAGCAGAAACAAATGTTAGCATTTTTGACTCTCACATGACCTTAGTGTTCATGTCCAATATCCACAAATTGTAATGCCAACTTTTGGTGAGGAAGCTATCATGCTAAATCAATGGTAAGGAATGCTGCAACAACAGATGCGCTACGAGCACCACAGTTTGTTTGCAGAACAAAGAAAACAAATGAGAACATTGGATTCTGGGACCCTTTTTAAAACACTCTTACCTTCTCTTGATTCTGCAGGAATGTCAGGAAAACATTGGATGTCAGATGTCTGTAAGACTGCTGTTTTGCTCCTACATTTCGGATGCGTGTTGCCTTGCACCTATAATAGGAACACCAAATTACAAGAAGCAGGATGCTTTTGTGTTTTTTAGGTCTCATCTACAGACAGCATTAGATGTTTCCTATCAGCAGACCCTTTGTATACAAAATAGATACAGAGTTGTCATTGTGTCTGGCCCAACTCACGAGTCAATGGTTTCTTATATATCTCAGTTCCCTTCTCCTGTCAGGTGGGAGAAGAGCGCTTCAACATAGGGAAGTGGCTGTGAGGCAGAAGACAGGTCTATCTAGTGGCAAAAGGATTATGCCATCTCAAAACAGGGGTTCCTTTTTATTTCTACAGTAAGGCAAATAGAAAGTGCTGGAAAAGGTATTTTGGGGTACTGCAAAAAAATAGGATTGGCTGACAGAATTTTGCCAGACATTGGCTATAACATAGGATAAATCTGGAACCTCAACTACCACCTTCCCAGAACATTCCTGAATGACTCTGTCTACAGAAGAAGACACTGATGGGAGAAAGAAGTCTTCTGCTGGAAGAAGAGATTGTACTCCAGGACTCAAGGATCCCTCATTCTGGCAGCCAGGGACTCAAAATATTCTCCAAATGCCAAATAGTTCAAATCATGTTTTCCTGCTTCAGGGTAACGTAAATAAGAAGAACTCCTGACTTATGAGGATGCAGCTGACCTCACAGCCCTGGACACTGTAAGAGCTCTAGATCACTGGCACATTATCGGAAGCACAAATATCATGTGGACAGAATATTGCATCAAATGTATCAAGGATCAAAATATTGAGAAGGTAAGTGCAAATAGGGAAGTATAAATTTACTATTCTTAACTCCACATCTGCATACCCTGAAAATATACATATCGTCAAGGTACATATATGGAGAGTTATATTTAGTAAAGCTTTGCTTATCTATAGAAACTTACCTTCACAATATGTTTGTCCTTGATATTCTTGACACTATATTTTGTCTACACAATACTTTTTCTCCAATATTTTTCTGCAACCAAGGTTCTTTGACTGGAGAGTGACGTTCATAAAAGCCTGCTTTGGGAATCTAGGGACAAAAAAACTGACAATTAGGACTTTCCCCAAAGTTAGGGGAAGTGGGACATACACATTTTTCCCATCTGCACTCTCGCCCAGGGAGATAACCCCAAACGTGGCAAAGAAAACCAGAATTGTGATGCTCAGAGTTTTTTGCCATGCAGAAAATGGTATCAGTGGGACCTTGCAGAAAATATATCCATCCACTTGGAGCTCCCCAACTACAGTTTACACCTTTGCCCTGTTGTATGATTTTGAGAACCAAAGAAGTGACTACGCCTTAAGGTAAAATCTTGGACTGGGATCTGTCTCAACTACGAGCACCTTCTTGGGCCACAAAATGCAGCTTTGTACTGTTCCTAGCTTTTCGGTGACCAGCACAACAACTTTGGCAAGAGCTTGACAACTACCTATTCCATGTCAATCGACCCTCACAGGTCACAGAATTGGACCTTGCTCCACTCAAAGTGTTTTGAATTCCATTTCAGAGACTCAGTGTCCCAAGAATCCAATGGTAAACATTTTGACAAGGAGCCATCTGGTGTATTTGAGCTCTGTACCAGCTCAGTCAGCTTGAAATCACATATAGGTCTTGATCAACTGTGAACGTTTGTCATATAATGTTGCTTTATTTTTTCTAAGCTCTTTTTGCCTTAAGTCTTTAAAAATGCATACCTCTCCCTCCTTTTTCTATTTTAAGGATCTTGGTGTCTGTTTGATCATTATTTTGCTCATTAATTTCTTTTCACATTTTAAAGATTTTTTTGGGAAATGTTATTGTGTTCTTGTTTTTTACTTAAAAAAGTGTTGGTACAGCCTGAACTTAACTCTCACATCTATGGGAAGTGCCTACAACTTTTGCCGTAGCTAGAAGGAGTTAAGCAGATATATGTTTTAACATATGCAAGAACAGTGGTTTGACTTAACTAGATTGTGTTCATTAAGTTGGTAGGTATCATCCAATCTGAAATTAGTAGCCCAGTTTTTGACAAAGAGGACATTGCTTGCTGTGGAAACCACAGTGTGATGGAAATTGGTAATTGCCATGTGTTGAACCAGTCCACTTTTGCAGGGCTATCCCCAAACTTTCTTCCGTCTTCCTCCTATTTTGTCTGACCTGTTTTTGTTGGTTTTAAGGCTCTGGACACATTACCACAGCTAAACAGTGCTAAAGTGCATATGCTCTCTGTCTAAAATGTATTGGTGATTGGCATATTTGATTTAATAGTAAGTCCCTAGTAAAGTGCACCGCTGTGCCTAGGGCCTGTAAATCAAATGTAAATAGTGAGCCTTCAGCACTTATTTTGACACCCGAATAAGTAGCCTTGCAAACATGTCTCAGGACTGCCACTGCAGTGTTTGTGAGTGCAGTTTTATACTGCCATTTCGGCCTGGCAAGAGCACCCACTCGCTAGGCCCAAACATTCCATTGTACTACATGTAAGTCACCCCTATGATAGGCCCAAGGAAGCCCCATGTGCAGGGTGCAGTGTATTTAAAATGTAGAACATGTATACTGATGTGTTTTATATGTCCTAATAGTGAAATACTGCTAATTATGTTTTTCAGGACTGCAAGGCATATCTCTCCCATAGGGTAATACAGGGATTGCCTTTAAATATATTTTAAGTGTAATTTCCCTTGGGGGCAGATAGAGATTTGGAGTTTGGGGTCTCTGAACTCACAATTTAAAAGTATATCTTTTGGTGAAGTTGGATTTTGAATTGTTAGATTGAAAATGCCACTTTTAGAAAGTCTGCATTTTCTTGCTTAACCATTCTGTGCCTCTGTCTGTCTGTAGTATACACGTCTGGATTTACTAAAAGTTGGGTTCTTGTACATTCACTCTAGACAGTCACACAAAGGGAAGTGAGGGCTGCCTTACGTATCCTGATGGCCATTCACCAGGCTGATGGGCCTTCCTGAGCTAGAGTGGTGGGATAAGTTGTCACTGACACCTGAATAGGGCTGTGCCTGTCCTCACACAAGGCTGTCTCCACCCCCTGTAGTGTATCTGGAGCCAGGTCAGGGAAAGGCAGAGTCTTGTGCACTACAAAGACTTTCCTTTGAAGTTTTCCTACTTCAAAGGCAGAAAGGGGTATACTTACTGGACCTATGACACCTCAAAATCAGAACACTTCTGGACTGAGGACATTCTGCCAGGAAGAACAGCTAGATGCTGTAGGAAGGACTGCCAATCCGACTGTTACTTTGTTGTGCTGGCCTGCTGCTCACTTCTTCTGTCCTGGGAGTTAAAGGACTGGACTTTGCTTTCTACATCCTGCTACCACGGTTCTCCAGTACTTGTGTGTGCTTGCCTACTGTTAAGAAGTCTCAGGGACATCCAAGACTTCACCTGCCAGTACTTGGGCTCTTCTGCTGAGAGTCCTGACTCGCCAAGTGATGCCAAACCCAGTTTCTGGGCTGCTGGAAGTGCAGCCTGGTTATCTTAAGGATAAAATCCATGCATCCACTTCACCAAAGTAACCATAACTACTGTGAGTGCTGTTTTTTTTGTTGTTAGTGCCTCAGTCTCACCCTGGAAAATACTGTCATATTAGTAATCAGACCATTGTAGGGCAACAGGCAAAGTGCAGACTGCCCTTTCTGTTGCATCATGGTGATTTATGAAGTTGATGGACTGGATATTTTCCCCACATTCTAAAATTAACGTTATACATGTTAAATAACTGCGCTGATTCCTGACAACTTTGCTGCCGGCCCCACTGCTCATTGGACCAAACTAAATAAGTTCTTCTTAATTAGAATCTCAATTGTGCTATTGGTGAATATTAGACCTGGCTTGTTCAGCGGGTTTATCCCTAGACTTTTTGCTTTTTGACCTCCTGTTTTTTTACCCTTTTTTGGTTGGCCTTTTGACTGTGGGCACTTTACCACTGCTGAACAGTGCTAAAGTGCACATGCTCTCTGTGTAAATTGATATTATGGATCGATGATTCCTTGATTGTCATATTTGACTTACTAATCATTTCCTAGTACAGTGCACTATGTGTGCCCAGGGCCTGTAAGTCAAATGCTGTTTGTGGGCCTGCAGCACTGATTGTGCCACCCACACAAGCAGCCTGTAAACATAACCCAGGTCTGCCATTGCAGTGCCTGTGTGAAGTCTAGTACTGCCATGTCGACCTGGCAAGTGCACCCACTTGCCAGGCCCTAACCTTCCCTTTTCTTACATATGAGTCACCCCTAAGGTAGGCCCAAGGTACCCCTGTGGGCAGGGTGCAGTGTATGTGAAAGGTAGGACATGCCCGATGTGTGTGGCATGTCCTGATAGTGAAATACTGCCAATTTCGTTTTTCACAATTGTAAGGCTATCTGTCCCCATGGAATAGAATGGGGAGTTTGCTTATAACATCTTATAAGCCTAACTACCACTGGGAACAAGGTGGGAAAATAAATGTTAGTATGCCTGAACTTGTTAAAATGCATCTTTTAATGAGGGTGATTTTTACATTCTGTGTTTGAAAATGCCACTTTTAGAAAGTAGCTATTTTCTTGCTTAGTCATCCAGTGTGCCTCTACTAGGATGTGTATTGACTGTCTGGATTTGGAGTGTCAGGGGCTGGGGATGTGCAGTGGCTCCAGAGAGTCTGTATGAGTCAACAATAGGCTGAATAGGCCCGGTCTGCATTTAGAGTGGTGAGAGGAGTAGCATCTGCACCTGAATACTCAGGCACTCATAACAAGCAGACTGGATGACGGAAATGCCTCCTACAAATCCCTGCTACGCAAACTCCAGACCATCCACAACACATCTGCCAGACTCGTCCTCGGCATCCCATGACATGAGCACATCACCCAACACCTACGAGACCTCCACTGGCTCTCTGTTGAGAAGAGAGTAACCTTCAAGTTACTCACCCATGCCTACAAATCCCTCCACAACACTGGACACAAATACCTCAACGAAAGTGTCTCCTTCCACATACCCAAAAGGAACCTCCGCTCCGCCGACCTTGCCCTAGCAGAAACCCCACACATTCGCAGAACCAGAGTGGGCAGGAGAGCCTTCTCCTACATCGCGGCCACAGCCTGAAACGAGCTCCCAGTCAACATCAGACGCTCCCCTACGCTACACACCCTCAGGAAGAGTCTCAAGACCTGGCTTTTTGGCTGAACCGGAGCTGCACCCCTTCCCGACAGCGCTTTGAGATCCTCACAGGTGCTAAGCGCGCTTTAAACCCCCTGATTGATTAATATGGCTGTGCCTGCCTTCCACAATGATGGCTCCGCCCCCCTGTGATGTGTCTGGAGCCAGGGCTCACACTGACAATGGAGGTTGTTTTGCATTTGCAAATTGCCCCCAGAACTGGTTTGGACTGGGCCCAGAACCCTGGGCCAGGAGAGAACAAAGAGATTTACTGTATAAAAAGAGGGGTCCAGACCTCAGACTTTTAGCTCACTGCTGAACAAAGAAACCTGCCAAGAAGAAGAGCCGGGAAAGCTGGATGAGGAGTACTGCACCTGTGATGTGTGCTGTTGGGGTTGGCCTGCAGTGGTTGCTTCTGTCTTGGGCAAGGAATGGAATGGACTGTGCTTTCATCATCCTGCTGTTAGAGTTTTCTCTAAGGGCTTGAAGAAGAGCTTGCCTCTTGTTGGAAGTCTCAGGGATAGATAAGACTTCAGAGATCACTTCTGGGAATCAAGAGGAACCTTTGCCAAGGAGAAGCTGAGGAGGAATTCTGCCCCAGTGCTCTTTGCTGTCTGGGGTAGGCCTGCAGTGCTTTCTAGCTGCCAAGAAAAGGAGAAAAGACTTTGATGTTTGCTGTGTCCCCTGCTTGAGGAAGATCTCCAAGGGCTTGAAACCGAGCTTGCCTCCTGTTTCGAAGTCTCAGGGACACAAAGACTTCACCACCAGCTCCCATAAACTTCCTTGCTGGGAGTTCTGACCTGCTAAGAGGTGCCTGCTGTTTTGGAATTTTGGAGGTTGTTTTCTGCTGGGAGCTGGGAAAAGTAACGCAACTTCGAGAAACGCGACGTATCCGCACCTGTTTCCGACGCATCGCTGCAGAAATCATCGCAATGCCTGCCCTCTGCTCAAGAAATCGCTGCACGCCACATCTAGTGGCCCAATCTTACAAGTCTGGGATCACCGCACCGATTGCTACACATGGCCTGCTGTGCGGCTGCAATAACCCACACATTGTCACGGATCGCATCAAGGTGCCAAGTCTCTCACATCAATGGGGGACACAGTAAGAAACCGACGCATCACCTCCCCACGCAGTAAGAAACCGAAGCATCACCTCCTCTCAGGTAAGGAACCAACGCATCATCTCCCATATGCAGCAGTAAGGAACCAACACATCACCTCCCCCGGAAAAAGGAACCTCCCCTGAGTGTAAGGAACCGACGCATCACCTTCCCTGCGACGCTTTTTGTTTGTGTGCGAGACGCGTCCAAGGTACTTTGTGTGAAAAGTGTTGCATCTGCAATTTGCTTTGAACAGAACTATTTCTACCATTTGAAAGTCAGATTTGTATTGCTGTATTGTGGATTTTTGTTGGTTTGGTCTTTTGTTTAGATAAAGATTACTTATTTTGCTAAACTGGTGTATTGTCCATTTGTAGTGTTTTCGCTGTATTGCTGTTTGTGTTTAGAAATGCTTTAAACACTGCCTCTTAGATAAGCCTGTCTGCTCATGCCAAGCTACCAAGGGGGTGAGCAGGGGTTATTTTACAAGTGTATCCCCCTAACCCTGTCTAGGAAGAAGGGTCCCTACTTGGAAAAAGGTACCTATCTCTTCCAACTAGAGACACCCATTTCTAACAGTGAATGTCATAACATTTTAGAGAATTTTGTTGGAAACTGTGTAATCAATAGTCATGTTTGAGCTCCCTATTTATTTTTGTTTATGATATGGGAAATTGTGTACTTAATCCAGTTTAAGTAAATGAATGAGATAGGTGCACTTGTCAATACAGGACTTCATACCTCTTCTCGTCGCTTCACAGTCTGTCCTGAGCCTTCTACTGATCAGATCTATAGCGATTACACTGTAATACCCCAAACAGGATGTATTAGCTGTCCTGAGCCTGTTTCTGTGATATTTGCTATGTATCAGCTCTACAATCACAATAACCACTGGAATTATGCCGCAGAGGAGTACTAAATTATGTAGCAAAGTTTACTAAATGAAATGACAAGAAAAAGCTAATTATGTGGCATAATGTCAGCACATTTTGTGCCAGTTTTACTTCACTGTTTTGAAAAATGTTTACACAGAAATATTGTCTGAATAAAGATTTCATCTCATTAGTACCAGTTTAACAACAGACATAAGCAATTGAAAGATGATAAGTTAAGCTTTCCAAAGGATCTTCCAGTGTGTATGAACGCGTCTCCATGTTTTTAACAACTTTTGATCCATTTGAGCTAGAAACAAAAAATATTTATGTTAAAATCTGTAGATTATACAGCAGATGATGGATTATGCGTCAAATCCATAATTATACAAAAAAACGCCATGCCTGCAAATAACCTAATTCCTGGGGAACTGACTATCACTTAGGAACTAATTTAGAGTTTGCCCACCCACCTCATTTAGAGAAAGGTGAAACATAAGTATTCCGTTGAAGGAGCCCCTGTTGGCTCTGTTGATGGAATACTTCCTCTGGTGGCCTGATTGAGTAAGCACCGCCTGAGGAAAGGTGGATGGAGTAATGCCTTTGTTTTTCTTTCTGTCACCACCACGAAAAATCTGGCAGTAAGAGACAGGAAAATAACAAAATGACCTTGTGTGGCCCTGTGTGACTTGGTAAATGCAGAGTAATGCAAGGCAGCACAAGTCGCTGTCTTGCGTTATTCTGCCCCTTGAAGGCGTTCCATGGGTGGAGCGTGAGTATTCTCATGCATCCACATTCATAGATTGTGTTGCATTCCTGGTAGACCTGGAAATGCATCAAAATCCTAAACCTCCCCAGGGGAAGCTTAACAAGGTGAAATGTACTTATTTCTCCTTGTGTTTCCTCTTTCTATGTATCCTGCATTCTTCTTTTCAGGCCAAGCTAACAGGTGTGCCAAGGTTTTCTTAATGAAACATGTACACCTCTACGAAATCCTCTGTCTGGGCATTGTGAGAACCAATCCACAGCTCAGCGTAGATAAACAATTGTGGCCTTGTCTTCCTCATACTCTGTCAGTGGATTTTCTTACACTTGCATGACCATTACATTGATTACTACTTTTCTAAGTTACAGACTTGTGTATAGAATTCAGTGTGAGTGGTGTGTGTAGAGTGAAGTGGGGGTAGTGGGTACAGAATGAAGAAGGTATGAGGAGGAGAAAGGGCTTGCTGTTGGTGGTAACAGATTGCCAAACACGGTCAAGAGGCTTTAACAAACTGCATATTTCCTGAGGATGAGCAGGTCTTACACTATTGAATTTTATAAGCTCTAGGAGCTGCTAGGAGGGTGTCATACCACTACAAGAGCCCCATACCACTTCCTGGATAGTGTCATCCTAAGTCTACTCTGTCTCGGGAACAGTGATCCTAGGAAAATTTTGTCTTTGCAACAATCACTCCAGTTCAGGGGCTTCGGGGGCATTATGTTATGTCCATTTGTTGCCTGCCATGCTTGTTGTAAGTGAAAAAGAAAAATTCCGAGATTGCAATGTTTAATTGTGTGATGATTTATTGGCATGTAATTTGACAGGTAAATTCCCTACATAATGTTTTTTGTTAGTAGAAGGTGGTGCCATCTTGAAAGATTCTCATTATTGAATGGTATTTTATGGAGAGGTCTGTCTTGAATTTAACTATTATGTTGAAACCCTGCCAACACCAGTAAGCGTCTTGTTGTGATAGGCATGCAGGGAGGGTGTTGTCCTTCTTGCTGTTAAGACTTGCTTGTGCACAAGATGTTAAAGGTGTCCCCAGCATGGGCTGTCCAGGGTACATGCAGGGGGGTTACTTCTGTGTGACCTTTCTTTATTGCTTGCACTACCTGTAAGTTGAAAAGGTGCTTCTGGCGGGTCAGCATTGGCATTTCCGAAGAGAGTGCATATTTGTTAATTTGTGATTAGTATTTGGTTTTGTGTGTAATAAAGTATGTTTCCTTTTTATCAGAAAATGCGCTGAAGGACAGCAAAGTTACCAAATTATTTATTAAGTATTGCTTGTTGTATTCCTAAATTCTGAGTGTGTGGCCTGTGGCACCAACTCCGAGTAAGACTTGGACTCTCTGCCTCACTACTCTGAGAGTCAAGTGCTAAAAAGTTTATTTGGTTTCCAGTTTTTTAGCCTGCTGTACCCAAATTATGCAGGGTTATAAACCCTAGTTGTTAGAGTTGAGGGTTACATTATTTCTGACTGCCTGGGACTCTCAGACCTAGATTTCTTACAAATGTTTTTTTTTAAACATTTGGTCCTGATCAATAGTTGCCCAGTAATGGTGGGTGGTAATTCCACACCCAAGGAAAACATTTCTCGAGCATCACCTAACGAATACCATGCAAATATGAGTATTTTGGAATGGCATTTGGAATAATATATGGGTTGTATCATTACGGCAACTATTTCTGCATGTTTCTGTGACAGTTACTGGACCATTTTACAAAGGCTTTTAGCATGTGAAATTATGCTAAGGTTTTATCACACCGTGTAATTTTGTGCGCAGTAAGAGCTACCACCTTGAAATTTTGTTTGGACCGAAAACAGGAGCTTTAATCCAGCACAGTTATCAGCCTACCAGTGGCCCATTTTATCCAGAGCCGTGATAAGGTCGGATTCTTATCTGATCTTATGTTACCATTCCTAGGGAATTCTCGGCCGACTGGATCTTTTTACCTACTGTGAAGTGTAAAGGGGAGAAAAACAATTCATTAGAAGTTAGATCAATGGACTAATCACTTCGGACTCGAAAGGATCATTAACTCCGATCAAAAGTTTAGGGAATTTATTACAAAGTCATAAATAACTGGACATACAAGCACCTCATGACGAGGTTAAAGAAATACAAGGGCACTAATACAAAGTTCATTCTACGTACCAATCTAATTTGGTGAAGCATAAAAAGAATAAGAATCTCCAGAAATATTAAACAAGCGATAACTGCTCCAACATCTAAATCAGTCTTCATTAGTACCTGTGAAGAAATCCATTAATCTGTCCCCACTCTATCACCAAGATGACATCCCTACTTAGCATCTCCAAAGCAAGATCAAGAAAAGGTGTCAGCTCGTGAAGACTTCCTAAGAAGTAAACTCACAATTTACGGGTAAGTAGCCAAAGCTACAGATTTGTTCTAAGTCTCCTTTCTCAGTATCGATCCTTTCCTTCTACCCTCTAACGGCTCTCTGCTCCATCTGCTCTCTCTACCCTCGGGGCACTGTCCCTAATACAAAATGCACAATAGGGTAGGACATGCCTATGGAACACCTCTTCTGGCTAGGTACCTCTCGCAGGTAATTTTCCACCAAACTTGTATTTCGTCCAACAACAGTTGGTATGTCCTTGGGTCTCAGGCTTCTTCCAATTATAAGCATTCCAGGATACACTGTTGCGAGCTGCCTCCATACCTAACTCCTAAAACAAAGACCATCAGTCTAACTAACAAAGACGGTGTCCTTGCACCTGCAACAGAAGCATGAGAACAGAAAAACCTTGCACGCACAGGCAATTTAGCTGCCTAACTCCAAATGAGAGCTCGACCAGGGAAAGTACATTTCGGGCCTACACAATTGAGTTAACATAAGAAACGCAAATATGCCTTTCATAGCAAAACGTGAACATTCATTTAGGCCTTTACGCATCAAGAATTACACGCATTAATAAATGTTGCAGCAGTAAGTACTACTCTTCATCAAGTTAAAGGCATGATTAATCATTACCTACATATGCAGACGTTAATATGGTGCACGTTTAAATCTAATGCATTACATTTCACACGTACTAATTCATTAGGCATTTGCAATGAACAACAAAGTTACATAATCACATTTAAATGCTACTTTGCTTTCTCAAATGGCACAAATGAAGTTTCTATTGAAGCACATGCACAAATTGTTAATACACAATTCTAATGATCACCTTTTAATACAACACGAGAATATATGCGGGTGCAGACTATCCATGATTATGATGCACCCCTACAATTTTCAAAACATCATGGCGCTTTATCAGTTGCATGAAGATTTCATAAGTTACTTGCATTAAATTTAGCTGAAATCTAGTTCACTTGAAATTCTTTATTTATGCTGCACCTGTTACTGGGTGGTCTCCCACTGCATGCATCACGCAAGCCTTCCTCTCTCCATGGTATATGGGGGTTTAGTACTTACTAGATAATTGGTGAAACAATACTTTTTACTATATGGAAGAGAGGTGACATAAATGAAGTCAACTAAACTAGCGAATTTTCTGTTAAAAGCAGACGATTTAATAATGTGTGCAATCCCTAGAGAAAAGCTTAAGTGCTTTACCTATCAATCTGAATAAAGATAGTAATTGCTGTCCTTCCAACAAAACAATTACATTTTATGATGGAACAGACATACCCGTAGAGATGGCACCCTGCCAATGTATTCGCAATTGTTCTCCTGCAGAATAATATATAGTTTTTTTCTGAACAACCAAACATATTCAATTCCAAAATGATTTTGAAAAAGTTTTAGATCCAAAATATATTCAGACACAAATGTTGTTGATTTAATGGCATGGTGTTAGTGTTAGATGAATTTGCACAGTAAGGAAACCTTTTGTTTGTTTATTTAAAAGAATTAACAAAATCAACATAAGGGCCTATCCCACAAATGTACTTTTGCTTTTAAACCTAATTTTACGTCTGCCAGGAATTCATAAAGGGATTCCTGGTGGGTGTAAACCAATTTGCTGTTGTACATTTCGCTGTAATGAGTGCGGAGAAATCAACAGTATTAAATCCCACTTGAGGGGTGTGAAGTGGGCATTTTAAGGCGTGGCTTGCCTTGGAGGCCCGGGAAAACCTGCAAGCATGAACCGTGTGGGCATTCACAGACTCTATTTGACTCTTTCTTTCCTAGGGTGAGTCGGAAAATAACTCGAGGTCTATAGTAATTCATCTTCCAGGACAGAAAGAGGAATTGATTAAGCCTAGACTTGCTGGGAGTGTACAGGAAGAAATATCTCCATTGAGAAAAATGTTGTGCTCCTGAAGGGAAACGATGTTAAATGACACAGGATGCTCCATTCCATATGTGTAGACTTCTACTATATGGAACTCTGCTCAGCAGGAAAAAGGAACCCTCAAAAATAATCGCATGAAATTCCCAATGAATACCTGGAAACCTGCGCCTGTCTCAGCTTTCCATACTCCACAGGATAAGTATCTGCTACAGGTCAACAAAAGGCCGAAAAACGCCCAATGCAAATAGTAGGCAATTTATAGCAACAGCATTTTTTTCAAAATTCCGGAGTACAATATCAATTGAGTATTGACACCTCAGATTTTAAAAATATCATGGAAAAATATTAATCAATTAATGTATGAAGACAATGGCAAAATAGATAAGACAACCCCTGAAGGGCCTTATTTTCATGTTGTTTGAGCATCTCTGAGCTTGCAACACTTCTAAAATCTTTGGGTTAATACATTTGTGGCATGGTCAAAATGTCTCAAAGGTTTAGAAAGTCCTACATTTATTCCAAAGAAGCATTGTATGTTTCAAGTAACATTGTAAAAGAAAAGATAGAATATTTCTTAGAACAAACTGATGTTAGAAATGAAACTTTAGACAGAGAAATAATGTGAGAGGGACCCTTATAAGCCAAAGGGATAGGGTTCCGTATTAAACTAAAAATATATATATATTCCCTCTGGGAAATCACCTTAATCCACATTCATCATACTTATAATAATAATAATAATAATAATAATAATAAGAGACATTTATAGAGCGCGCAGCTACCTCAACTGAGGTGCCCCGGCGCTAACGCGGATAACATCGTAGCCATGCCCTCAAACAACTAGTCTCAATGGGTAAACAGCCAGGTCTTCAAAACCACTCATACTCAGATATAATCCCACACACACATATATATATGGGTGCATGCTGACAACTGACATCACAGGAAATACACTTCCAAGGAATAAGACGCCAGACGCATTTCGGGAAAATCAAATCCCTTCTTCTGTGGCGTGTAGTGATGATGAAAAGAACGCGCTGGTGTTAACGCACAATTCAATTTAAACACCTGCCGCTGTATATATATATGGAAGCACACTTGAGACAATCCAGGTCCCAAACAAAAGACGGCACCCATGGGAATTCTTGCATAATGTTTTATTAAAGTGCAGAACCCCTCTCCCCGGCCAACAGACGCGTTTTGGCATTACCGCCTTCTTCGGTGTTATTATATACTGGCGGTCGCCAGAAGATAGTTATAGTTAGGACCGTGTTTCCATAGGAAATCCGCAACATTCTATTTTGAATAACTTTGGCGCCGATTGACAAATCCTCACGAAATTTTCAAAATAGGTGGGGCGCTCCGCTCCGCTCCTTCCCTGAAAGTCTCGGGGGGGATTCGTCAAGCGGGGGCTGAGAAAAAGGGGGGGTCCCAAAACGCGTTTTCCCCATGCATTTTTCCATAGGACCTTTAGTCCAAGCTGCAGCCCGAACGGCTGAACAGAATTACTTGAAATTTGGCAGAGAGGTAGTCCTCAGGTCAGGGATGTGCCTTTTGCAGGTCTGGTGTAAATCTGTTCAGTATTTCCTGAGAAAATAGCATTTAAATCAATATATATATTTATAGGCGCGCTCCGAGCGCGTACCGTAAGCTTACCGTACGCGCACGCTGCCGTGCGCGAGCGCGATTCTGATTGGCTGTTAGATCTTAGTAAACATTCGAATCGGTCGAAACCAGGAAATGTCGGCCGCCATTTTGTCTCTCGCAGTCTGAGGGGGTGAAAAACAAGGTGGATAACGTGAAAAGGGGGCAGGCTGGACAGTTCCTGACCCCCTAGCCTTGGTCAGGGGGTCCCAGAAGGACCCCCAAGGGCAAAAATGAATTGTAATTTTTTTACGAAAAATCGCGGAGTGCGCGTAGCGTACGCGCACGGTAGAAACGGAAAAATTCCGCGAACTACGTAACGTGGGCGCGGGGTGCGCGAAGTGCACCGTGCGCGCACGGTACGCGCACGGTGAAAAAACTTTAAATAAATAAATAAATACATAAATTAGCATTTAAAAAACCGTACAAATTCACTGAAAAAAACCATAGGTTTCACACACGTTATAGTTAGGAATTAGCATTTAAAAAACCTTGCAAATTCACTTAAAAAACCATAGGTTTCACACATGTTATAGTTAGCTGGGCATTTCACTCGTGAAAAACCAATGAAATTCCCCCGTTATAGTTAGGTCAGATAACTATAACTCGCGCGCCCGCAATCCAGTGCTCATGACGTCACATATTACATCACTCATGACATGGTCAGTGGCATTACTCATGACATCACCGATGACATCATCCTTGTGATAGAGTGGCGGTCGCGCGAGTTATAGTTATCTGACCTAACTATAAAGGGGGAATTTCATTGGTTTTTCACGAGTGAAATGCCCAGCTAACTATAACATGTGTGAAACCTATGGTTTTTTAAGTGAATACATATATATATATATATATATGGTGTGCCACTGCGCAGGTACCTGCATACAAAAATGTTTTATTAAAAATGTAGTTGATAGTATTAAAAGCAATTTAAAGTGCCCCTGCCCTGGTATATTGGTTTGAAAACAAGTTTATCTAGCAATCACTAAGTCATGTAACACGATTAAATTAATTATATGAATATATTACACATTAAAAGTCAAACAAGAGAGAGTACATAAGACAATACACTTTGTCATAAAAACTGTCAATCTGTGTAGAAAGTCAATCAAGGTAGGCACACAATAAATTCCCAATGTTTCATCTATTGTGCCCACATGTTCCACAAATTAAGCTTTAATGCGCTGATACGTTTCAATTGTCTCTCGAGAATTTACACCATCTTATTAAAGACCGTAGCAATAACTCTTGTTTTTATTGTAAAATTAATATGGGTCACCTTCATGTAGTTCTATATGAAAAGAACAATTACTACATATGCCTGTTATCCCTTCGATACTCACTTAGCCATCATATATTTCATAAAACGTCCTAACATTAACAACATTATAGGCAATAAACAATAATACAAACAAATAAAACAGTGAAATATCACTGTTTAAAAACAACACCATTAATTCGTTAAGCAAAGTTTTATGTCTGTATGCATTGTGGCACTATCTCATAACCTCAGATCTACTCACATGTAGCGCCAGGACACCTCCGGGTAACAGTTGCACTGTATAAATGTCATTAACATCGTGGCCATATTTGGGTTCTTTGGTTGTAGACTTGTTTATTACTTTACGCAATGCATTCTACTTACCTGCATTTCCTTTTCCTTTTAGGAATCAGCAAGACTCAACATTGCAAGGAATAAAGGTAAGGGAATAACTGTGTTGGTTCAGTATCCTTAACTGTGTACCTCTTAAGTGGCCTGGCGGTAACATTTGAAAGAAGGCTGCACTATATCAATTTACAAAGCACTGCAGAGTGATGTCTTCTGAATTTTAAAGAGGAATTTCTATGTACCGAGCTGGTGACATTTATCTGCAGCATTTCATGAAACTCAAGTTTAATCCAGGTATTGGCATTTTAAAACCGTTTGCTTGATATCAAACAGTACAAGCAAACTTGGGGAATTGTGCATTTGTTAGTCTTTGGTTTGATTAAAACGTGCAGGCGGGCCGCAGATCTAGGAAAATTAATGGTAATTGTGCCTGTTCAGAAATACAGTGTGATGTATCTCCCTCTGCATAGACAATAGGTGAAGAATACCGCATATGGATTATAGTTGAAAATCTATGAGGTTTCTAGCATCAAATTGACTTAAGAAGATATGTTTCTTTGTCAAATTAGCATTCATTCTCAGGTTTTCAGTTGGACCTACGGCCAATATGTTTATGAGTTTAATTGTGCATCCTTTTTTGGGCACAGCATGATTTAATTAGTTAGTCGTTGATCATAGGACTGGCTGGCTTTTCACATTATGATTGGTACGCCTCATGTGATCTCTGATAGGGTACTTCATACAGGTTTTCACCCTTTATGTGCCATATCTCTGGTTTTAAGATCAGGTTTATGCCCTTTACAGTTAACGTAGATGCAGTGTCTGGTGCAATATATTATTCTCATTCAGAATTTTTTAATGTTATTATCACGAGGGCATTACTAACTTTATGTGCTGAAACCACACAACTGTTTAATTTGATTGGATTAAATTGTAGTTATTTCTTTTATCCCTCTTCCTCGAATGTTTTGAAGAATAAATGTTGATCAACTGTTTGATGAGATGACGAAGCTTTACTGAAACACCACATGAACTTAAAAATGAGTTACTTAACTGATTGCTGAAAGTATCCAAAGATGTAAGATCTTTTGATACCGGAAATATTTAATTGAATTCCCCTTAATTCATATTTTACTCTTGAAAATGTTGTTATTTTTAACAAGGTTATATCTTCTCTTTTTCAGAATGTTTATAATCTTTATTTTTTTTATTTTACAATTTGTTTGAAGTAAATTAACAACATAAGAAAATGTCGACATTTATATTTCCCAGAGATTTTTTTAAACTTGTTAATACATGATTGTTGAAAATCTGTGATTCTTCGTATTGCTGTAACAGAATCGTGGCTGTGGCTTGTGCCGTTTCAGTGATCAGCATCTTCCAGCCGCAGCAAGATTTATCATTGTTATAGGACCACTGATTTTCAAACTAAGTATTGTTCACAAAGACTTTTGATTCATACTTAACTTTCAGGCTGTCAGGGATCTTCCTTGCTCTGCAGTACTCAACACTAAAAATACAATGAATGAAGTTTTCTATTTTTTCTTTATAGTAACTGTTTTTCCTAGTTCCTCTTTAATGGAACTGAATGGTTTTTTTTTAATCTTCCACAGTCATAGTTGGGGAGACACTAATGTTTTAAAAAAAAGATTTCTCTCCTCACTAATGCAGGATTGTGAATTTATTTACAAATTGTCACAGTAGAGGAGTATGTTAGAACATCTTAAACAGAAATGTCGCCTGACATTTAGCATACAATTTGTCTGTCAGATGGCATTTTCACAATGATATTCTGGTTACACACCCACAAAAATACTTGTCAACCAAGGGCCTGGTACATAAAAAAAAAAATTGTGTGTGGAATGTCTGACACTTCAAACACTGGAAACCATTTCAGTTTTCAAGGGAGAGGGTACAGGCAAGTGGGATTGGTTCTGCCTTGCAATTCTAAATTGTATGCACAAATGATTTGTATACATTTTGGCACCCACAAAGGAGGGCATGCAGTAACAATGTAAGAGGTCCAATTTGGCAACTTCCACTCTTGTTGTGCAATCTGCCGTTATTTAGGAGGTGCAGACTGACCTCATAGATAACTCAAAGCACTCCCCGATTTCTCATTGAGGCCCACTGCAAATTGAAACGTTGAGATGGTCTGTTGTCCCATGCAGTGCTTCATACCAGAACACAGAACGTTTTAATAGGAGCGACAATCCATTTCCTGCCTCATTAAAACTCAAGAGACGGTTGGACTGTAATTGTTTGTATGTATTTTAGAACAGCTTTGTGAATGGCATGCAACGCAAAGGGAGATGACAGTCACACTGCAAGGCAGAAATTCCACTGTAACAATTCTTTTTGTGCATTTAGCCTTGGATTTTTGGTGAATGTGCTATACTCAAGACTTTTTTTGGCAAAACAGGACTTGGCTTGTTATTCTTAAAGGGACGAGAAATCAAGTCATTAAAGAAGTTATTATTGCCCTTTGCTAGGAAAAGGGGATACACTCGATTTTGAAGAACTCAACAATTATGGACTTTAATCAGAGTGTCCCTATAATCCTGATTCAGGCACAAACTGGAGTCTAGACTCAATTCAGAAATACAGGCCTGCTGAAAATACCATCCTTTCCCCCACACATATTTATGGGACCAGGCAGGATTTGTGTGTAGAAATACGACATCATTCTGAGATTTGCAACTTGGAACATAGAAAATTATGCAGAATTCTCATGTTATCCCCCAATTGGAGGTGTAGAACTTGAAATAGGGAGAACATACCACACTATGTATATATTGAAAGCAGTGGTAATTGGCATTCTCCTTGACCAATTAGTTCCCAGTTGTGTTATTCCTTTCATTTGTGTGGCTTTACACTTTGCTGGAATACTGGGAGCTTTAATATTGTTTTTTACCGTGTCATAGCTCGGATTACATAAGTCCCAGATGTGCTTCCCAGCATACTTCAGGCACTTGTTCCTCTGACTATCACTGTTTGTATAGCTTGTGGGCATGCGTTTGAACCTTCATTAACCTTTTTAGGCTATTAGTGCATAAATCGAATGGTCTGAGAATGGTGTTCTGTTGCTTCAAGAGGGACATTTTGGGAAGGTCTTCCCCTTTAACTTCAGTAGCCACAAAGGACGTGCCACTTCCGGCTATGCTTACTTTAACAAATACCACCTTTCTGAAATGATGCTCCGCTTGTCGGTGCTCCATGAACCTCTGTACTTCCATGCGGCTGCCTGGAAATCAGTCATCAGAGAATTATATATAGTTATCACGAATGTTCATTTTCTTTGACAGATGTTTGCTGTGCTTCCAGGCATCCTACTTAATTTGTCTTTGCATAATGTGAAGTGGATGAACTTAATTAAACAGATTAATAGATCCCCCTATTCTTTCTTGGCAGCTCTTTCAAACACTTGAAAGACATAGCCCTAAGTGATATGAGTGCAAACAAATACGGTTGGAATGCTGCCTGGAGTGACACGATTGTAAAGAATCACATTTATCGCAGTAACTATTTCAGCGTATTAGTAAAATCCCTTTTTTCTTTTCCTTTTGGAGAACCTGTATGAAACTGAGTAGGAAGTAAAAAGAATGCTCTTGTTTCTTACATTGAATTTGTGCCTAAAAGCCACGAGTTAAATGATTTGTTCACTTATCAGCTTGTAAATGTTTATCTCAGTTTGGCAAATGTAACTTCACCAGAAATGTATGTAAATAGAATTTATCATAGCTTCTTGACCATATATGCCAAAATATAACATCCCGTTTTGGGAGAATCTAAGCTCAACCCCAGGTAGATATGGCACAAGCAGCAGGCAGTCATGACTGAAGTGTGTTCTAACAGCACTAGCAATCAGGAAAGTTAAGAACACAACACCCTAAAATTCCCATACCAACTTCGAAAAATAGAGAAAACTTCAATGAGCAAAAAAAGGCGTTAGGATCACTATGATATATTAAGGGGGATCAGCATTATGAAAAAGTAAAGTGTCAATCAAAAACAATAGTTTGCAGTTGACAAGGACCTATGCGCAATTTCAGACTGATTGCAATAGAGAAAGTGGGTGATCTCGGACAAAGTTTCTACCTTCATGCCTTGTCTCTGAAATGGAAGGAGTCTTCCAGTGTGGCAAGGTTGAAGGCTGTAGCCTGCGATGATCCCTTAGACTCAGATTCATGGTCATCTAGCATGCACAGAAGTCACTGGATTTTGCTCTAAATGCACTGAGCAGGGCACATCTGGATTTCTTAGCCACTGAGATTGACTTCACATGTTGATATATTTGCCACCACACCCAGGTCCAAGGTTTTAGCTTCAGATTGACTTACTTTTTAAGGAAGCCAACATTTTCTAGGGGCCAAAGGCTGGAAGCTCCAGCCAGACAGGTCTCTACAAGGCTAAATACCTACATTACAATCTTCCAGTGAACCAGTTTAAGTACAATTTAAAGCTCCAAGTGGAAGAAACCTAGTTTTATTGTACACCTTAGCAGCTACCTCCCTGGCCATCTCTCTTCATCTTGTCCAGGTCCTCTGGAAGTGGAAAAAAGTACTAGAATCCACTGTTTCTCCAAAGTACTGGAAAAGTTACTACTGGTCAGTGCGGCATCCCATAGCTCCTTAAGGCAGGATTCTAGGCACCAAGTCTGTTCCTTGTTAAGTGATCAATAGTTAATAGCAATGGCTCTTCCTTTACCCAAATGTAGTCTATTGTCCTCTAAATCAGAGATGTTAAGTGTCTCAGCCAATAGGTGTATGCAACTCTGAAGGCATCAGTGGCAAAACTTGAATTAGGCCAACTTTGGTACAGGAAGCATAAAGTACATTTCTACTTTTTTCACGAAATGTAGGTAAAAGCTGATATCACCATTAAATCAGATTTTGAAAATTAAGTCAGGAAAAGCTTTGAAGAATTTTCCTGAGAAGAGATAGGAATTAAAGACTTTAATCCCACAGAGGCATGTTCAGGGGAAGGTTTAGCAAAGTCTACAAAGTATAATAGGTCATGGGTTGTATTTCACTGTGAGAGCATACTGAACCAGTATGTGAGTCTTATTTTTTATATATTAGCATCTTGTCCTATGGCATTATGAGGCACACTTTAAGAGGGACCTATGAATATATAAAAATAGAGTATCAATACATGGCAAATACATTTTCCTTGCCTTGTGTCACTGACATTTATTTGATCTGCAGTCCAGTCAGAGCACAGCCAACATATGTGGGTGGTGTAAATACACAGTGCAGCCCACATATGATGTAGTAAACCAGATTTTTTGCAGATGCTCCCAACCCCCACTTTTTGCTGCTAGTTGCTGTGGTAATTGATCTCAAAGTGTGCTTGGTCCTGCTAACCAGGTTCCACCAGTGCTCTTTCCCTTAAACTGTAACTGTGAATTGGTATACCCAATTTGCAAGTACTTTTACACCCTTGTGAGGTCCTAGTATGTAGTACCAGTGGTACCCAGGGCTGGGATGTAAAAGGGGTACTAGGGCTGCAGAACTTATTGGTTCTCCCTGAGAGACCCGAGTAAAACTGAAGTCTGCAAGTCTGGCATGTCAGTCATGCACAAGCAGCTTGCCTGCTCGATCCTGCACACATCATGTGTGACAGGGTCACCTCACTGCACCTTATAAATGTCAGTCACCCCTACGGCAGACCTCCTATAGCCTAGGAGACAGGGTGCATAATATTATAAGTGTGGTGATATATGTGCAAGAATATATCGCACTGTGGTTGCCTTCTTAACGTAATTCTGCTGCTAGTGACAAGCGGTCCATCAGATACCATGGACTGGCGTTTGGGCATTAACTATATGTCCAGCTCCATGATGGCCTGACTGATTTCTTGTGATTTCTTGTGTTTGATGTCAAACACTGTGCTTTTCAACCCCAGAAACAATGGTGGTGTTTAGGTTTACCAAGATTTACCTAGGTGGCACTTTAGACAGTGTTCACCAAGTTAACCAAGTGTTCTCCTGCCTTGGCGGGCATTTCCAAAGGTTTGCCGCCAAGACAGAAGTCTGACCTCATGTTATGAAGTGTGTTCTACTCCCAGAGGCCAGAGAGAAAGACCTGTGTGAGCAGGAGGTGACACTTTCTCTTACACAGGTTGGCTAGTGATTAGACCGGTGCAGCGGTGAGCATCAAAGACTTCACTGGCATCAGTGGACAAAGGAACATGTCTCCCACTTAAGGACAAAGCCTGCCTCTGCCACATGCACTGTTTTTTTGTGGGCAGGCTGGAAATTAGCTATGCAGGCTGATCACACATCTAGGGTGTTTCAAGTGAGTTGTACAGCCGAGGAGAGTTTTGGCCATCTTGAACTAAGGCTAGAAATCAGGTTCTGACTAGTCTTAGTGACATACACCCACAGGATGTCAGGACTACTGAGGTGGATTAGCCGCAGGACTAGATACCCATTTGCTACTAGTCCTCACACCCATTAACACCAACTAAATCCAGGATTTAAGGGGCATCCCAGACACCTGAACCTGATATTCAACATGATAACAAGAAGAGACCTGTTTCCACGACAAGGCAGGACTCCACGAAGATAGGTGATAAGCTCTACACCTGTGGCAGCCACCCCGCATTCACTGGATATTGACTCGACCAAGGCAAGAGGCTGGTTACAAAAGGAAGGGGAATCCCTCTGCAAATTCCAGACTTTACAAGAGCTCCTTTGGGCTAGAGAAACTAGTCCCCTGCAGTCGACAGACACAGGCCTATAAGTCCATGACCGTGAAGTCCTGTTCCCTGAGCCATCCGGTGGTCTGCTCAAAGTCCTTGGGCAGGTGCTTCTGGGAACTGTAGTCCTGCCCTCAGTGAGGATTAACTTTCTACAATGATCTCCTGGTCCTCTGGATAAAGATTTCTTCAACCGGAGTGCTTGCAGGTACCATGGCTTGTTGATGACCAGTCCAACTACAACCTGCTTCACTCGATGCTTCACAGGAAGAGATTCACCTGCACAAATGACCAACCACCCATGTGGCTCCATCATAATGAACTTGCATTTGTTTTTACCCACTCTTGGCATGCCTTTCAGATCCTCTTGCTGCAGATCCATTTGAGCACCATGATTAGCCACGACCACCTCTGCACCCAAGTCACCTGACCAGGTAGATCGGACCTGCCAGGAGACTCCTGGACCAGGGCCAGCTCCTTGCTAAAGTTCCAAAGGTTTTTGCTCAACTTACCTCGCAAGTACCTTTTAGCAAAGGTATCCATTTCAATACTGCAAGGCTGATTGATGGCTCCCTTTGACAGCTAAAGTGCAGCTTTTCACCCCGCTCCCTTGAGCCAGGTAAAATTGTGCTAGCTGTCATGAATTGGTGTAGGGACTAACAAGACCTTAACTCCTAGTGGGTTCAGTTGAGCTCAGTCTCTAAGTAACTGATTGCATATATGCGTTTTTCCCATTGGCCGCAACGTTAATGTTACTGATTTATTGGATGTTTTAAAATTGATAACTCCTGTTATACTATATGTATTGATTTCATTTTCAAGTCTAAAATATATACAAATCAGAGCTATTTTTATAAATTGGTGTTGGGTTTCACTTGCGTCCTATCAATTACTTATTGTCCTTTTAGGTGATGTGAAATGCTTAACACATGTTCCTCTAAGTAGCCTGTCTGCTTTTTGCCACACTACCAGGACTGAGAGAAGGTGTACTGAGAAAATACCTGGGGTCCATCTTTGTGTATTGTGCTAGTATTATATGGTAAGGCACTCCTGCTGTGCCACATAATACTTTTGCCATGCAACATATGACATCTAACTTCCATGCCATTTTCTGTACTCTCTCCAAGGTACTTACAAGGACAATTAAATAGCGCAACTGGGTGAAACCAATTTTAACAACTCCATTTTATCGTCAGAGCACAATGGCAATGAGTAGCTGTGTTAAAGTGCAAAGTCCTAATTCCAGGAAAAATAGGGTCAAGAAAAAGGCAAACATTCTGGGGAGACTTTAAAGATGAGGCAAATTTGCAACGGTCAGCACTCATATACTCCTGCATACTTCTAAAGAGTTCAATTGAAAAGCAATATCAATATAGAGCCACTTTCTCCTTGATCAGATCACTTTCTATTCTGAAGTACTAAACTTGATCTACTTTGCACCTGGAAGCAGCATTGACCCCAGCAAACCCCTGCAACCTATCATTTCCAACTCAAGTAAGAAACAAGCCTAACCACCCAAGATCAGGTTGTATAGAGGTTATATTGCACCCAAGGCCTAATTTGAGATGATGGGTGCTGGCGGTGGGGGTGGGGGGTACCGTCTCTTATTTGTGGGGACCGGCACTTATTTTTCGGCATCAGAGACTTACTGAATGTCAGAGAGGGAAAAACATACAGATCGTAAAGATGATTGAAATTAAGATGGCAAAATCATCACAAAGGGAAAAAGCAGGAACCTGCAAGAGAGTGGGAGTGTCTGCAAGTGGATTGAAGACCACCAGCCTTAGAATTCAGCATGCCCACATTTAATTGCACCAATCCCTCACTTCTGAGCAGAGTCCCAAGTACTGGCATGCTTTCTATCACAAGTTAAGTACTGCCTGCACTGGTGAGGCTAACTAGCACAGGAGACATACTGAAACCTGTAGAAGAGTCTAGCAGCAACAAGCACCCTGCATGAAACCTGATTTGCACCGAACAAAATAACTTCACCTATCAGGCAGGAGCAAGGTAAGGAACTCCAAGCAGTTTCCCACAGCCTCCTGTTATGCAACCACCTGTTGACAGCCTTCAACACCATTAATCACCAGATCTTGTGCATGTGTCTGCTCAAGGCATATATTGGCACCTGGATGTTTGACTGGGTAGATTCCTTCTTGACTGATAGACTTTCGTGTAAGCAGATGATACCCATTTTTGGGGGGGCAGATTTGGAGAGTGACTAAAAGTCCAATAGACTATCCATGGCACTGGGCTTGTGAACGAACACACACTTCTGTCAACTGAATCCATCAAAGATGGAAATCATTCTTATTTATACCTCTCCCAATTTTTGGAACCTCACGGACTGGACCAGATAGATGGGCCAGGCTTAAATATCATCAGCAGTGATGAGAAATATATACATCATAATTGCATTATCACTAGGCACCAATGCAGTGGCTGTTTCTAACATTTGTTTCTATTATTAAAAGATCCTAGAGAGACTTTTTCGGTTTTTATCAATCGCTTGTTTATTAGATTGTGGCATCTAATTAAATTATCTATCAGACATTGATTTCTGTAATGCAATTTACTTAGTAATGTCTGGGAAAATCCTTAACAGATTTCAGTGTATTTAAAATGCTAAAGAAGATCTGTCTTTAAAATGTTGTATATTGACGCCTCGGCCACAAGAGTATAATCTTATAGTACTCTGCATTGTACACTAAACCATTTATTCAGAGAAAACAAGCGTTATAGATGAAACACGATCCTGTTTCTAAACTTTGCTTTGTCATAAGTATACTCTTTTCCATTGCCAGGTTATATTAAGCATGATGGGTCGGAAAAACTCTTTTGTGACCCAAAAAAGATGGGGAAATCTGCTAGTCACTCTGATTTATGAAAAAAACCTGTTGAAGTAATAAAAATGTATAAAATCTTCCCTTTTACATTAATGTCTAACTTCGGCCTCCGATGCTGTGCCAGTGGTCCTTCAATCTTGTTTGGCTAGTGCAAGACACCTTATCTTGACATTACGGACACACTATTTAAGCGCCTTTTTAGATGCATAGCTAGATAGAACAGGTGCAAGGTGCCACCAACACAGAGGAAGATTCGAAAGACACCAGATTCATAAGCTGTGGCCAGTAAGTGGCTGTACACATGTGAAGCTGCTGTACTACTCAGGCAAAATCAAAGCCTTCTAAAAAGACATATGATGTGACTTATGCAAGAGGTTCTGTGCACAGGCTCAATGCAGCCAGATTGTTGCAGAACATAAGAAATAAATACTACTTGATGATGCTCATTCAGACCTGGGCAAGGATGATGGGCACTGCACTTCACCACAAATCTCCGCTATTGTGACGGCATGACAGTGGTGCTCTCCCAGAATTAACTTTGTGGGATCACCAGACCATCCATGTAAGCCAATGGGATTGCAATAAGCTCCTGGGAAGGTCAACTCACCATTTTCACATGTTTCTACAATGGGCTTTGAGATGTTAGTCCTTGAAAAGAAACATGGTCCACATTCGGCAAGTCTAGTCAGTTCTTCTCATGAGTCATCCTTCCTTTTGCCTTCTCTCCCCCCAGTGAGAATCTCACTATCAGTCGTCTAATACAAACAAATGCCTACTCATTAGCTAACAGAAAGCTTCTGGAAAGTTACAGATTCTGCAGCAAAAGAGAAAACATTGTATTGAAACAACTATTCAATATGAAAAACAAACCTTTCAATGTTAACGTGAACCATCCATTAAAATGGCACCAGAATTTAGGCTAAGTTAAATCAGTACATATGTACTTCACTTTAATACTTCTAAAATTTAAGAATGATTACCTACTACAAAATTTGCATTCAGTGTATATGCTATTTAAATATAGACTTCTGTTACACATTTTTAATAAAAGTGTTTTTGTTTGCAAATGAAATTCGCTCCAGCAGTGCCAACATAATTGCAAGAGGTGATGTAATCGGTTACTTGTAACAGCAAGTACAATAATGAGTCAAATATGATGTACAACATGCCTTAAAATAAGAAACTTTGAAGCAATTCCATTGCACATTGTTTAATTTAAAAATTGTAATAATTACAAAGAGGAAAGCTGTCACTCTTGCTTATTGCCTGAAGCGTGTTCTGATACCATCACACAGCTCCAGCTGTTGCTTTACTGTTTCACATAAACTGATACACTGTAATTTACCTATACCTTAACGGCCTCACAGACCGAAAGGTTATTGCCTTTAGGAAATGTCAGACTACTTGACAATTAAAAATAAATGTCCTCGATTTCCGAGTGCAGAAGGACTGGTAATTTAATGAGATTAGACAACAAATGTTTCCACACCATTCAATTTCCTTAATTGTGTTTTAAAAGGATTACATGTGAAAAACATCAAAATTGGGGCTAAACAATGATCAATCATCATGATACCTTTAGTAACATAGGTGGTAAACTTGTGAGGTGTAAAGTGGAGAATATTTTAAGATGAAAACGTGTTTCAACTGACGATTCTGCCTTTCTGGAGATTTATAAACATGAATTGCTCTCAGGGTTTAAATTATGAAAAGCAACTGAGCATCAATGAACGATTTAATTTCAATTTGATCGTTTCATATGCATTTCTTTGGTATGTTAGAATAATCTTATAAATTCACAATAAATTTGCAATTACATTTACCAATCAGCACATTGTTCAATCTGGTCTTAAAGTTCTTTTCAATTGAAGTGTTTTGCAAAGATAAGGGCTTGGAATTCAACTTTTTACACGTTGGCTTAAATGGAGTGCTCAATCTGCAACAGACTTGTTAGTGCAGTTATGTGGGGTGCCCCAAAATTATTTGGGTCACTCCCAGTACATCTACTAAGCCCCTACAAGAAAAAGGAAACGATTTCAGGGAAAAAGAAAACCGACTGGTGCTGCTCCTCTATCTGCAAGAGATTTTGAAGAGCCCCACCTTGAAACCCAAAATCAATACATAAAATGCTTTATATTTTCAGATGAACTACTATAGATTATGTGCTATTCTCCCACAAGTAAACATCGAATGCATTAGTACCCTAATTAATAACAGCTCAGGGAACAAAATGCATTACAAGTGTGAACCCTAGATAAATCCGTCGCAGTTCTACTCACCTTGCTACCCAATTATCAGTGCAGTCAATGCACAAATTGATCGTGTTAACATACATCAAGGCCCATGTTGTATGTAACATCACCTAAACATACAGTAAAAGCTATATCACTGGTCTTAAGTAACTGTACCCATGATGTATTCTTCTGTGTGATTAAGGCAACTAACTGATACCACGTAGAGCTAAAACTAAATTAGTAAAGTAAAGGTTTTGGTTTCAAAAGCATAAAGATATCTTCTTCGGATATGAACAGCAGATGTATATCAAGGCTTGTCTAACTAACCTGATGCTGTGGCATGTCGGATGAAACGGCTTTTGGAGCGTAAAGGCGTGAGATTAGGTGGTTTTCTACATAGTGTGACTACAGTGGCGGCTCACAGAGGGAGTGCTGCAGGGCGGTGGGGCGGGGTGGGGGTAGTGGAGTTGGACATACGACGGCAAGGAGTAAAATAAGTAAATAAATGAAATAACTATTTATCTCGTGCTCGCTGCATTGCTAAATTGGCGATGCAGCGAGTGCAAGGTAAATAGTTTTATTACCGCATTGCACCTTTAAAACTTGGAAAATAAAAGGAATTTTTGAGAAGCAGAATCAGGGCATTGGAGTTGTCCGTTTCTCGTCTCGGTGCTGGATAGCACCATTGAGTGGTAATTGAAGTTTTATTTATTTATTTACTCACTATACTCCTTGCCGTCGTATGTCCGACTCTTACCACTACCCCCCCAACCTGCCCCTCTCCCCTGCCCTACCGCCCACAGCACTCCGTCTGCGAGCCGCCACTGTGTCACTATCAAGTAGAGGAAAGTAAAGCATCATACAGGAATCTCACTGCAGATCCCAAAAGGGAGAATTAGGTGTGTTCCTGGGGAAAAGGTCTGTTAACTGATAGGGCTCCTGTTGTAGAAAAACATTTTCACACATGTTCATTTATTAAGGGTCTAAAATAATGCATTTGAAGATTCATCGAGGGTATCGGTGAGTGAAATGTAAATTAACCCCACAGAGTTTTATGAGGTTTGCAAATATAACGTTTCAGTAAAATGGTGAAGTGGAGAAAACTTTATTAGAAGAAGAATATTGTCTCAAAAAATATTCTGCCAAATAATTCTTCAACAATAAGTGAAGTTACAAAGGCTACTTTTGCAAATTTTTCTTGTAATTCAGTCTAATAAATCTTTGTCTCAGAGAGATGAAGCAAAAATGTAAACGCTTGGAGAGAAGCTGTAGGAAAGAATTCTTCTCCGTTAAGAAAACTAAATATAGAGAGACCACCAAAGCTTACAAAACAGAAATTAGAAAGGCCCAATCCCTGTACTATGAAAAAAGGATAATTTCAGAATCCATCTCCCCTCGCAAAATTTGTAAAATTGCCAAATCTCTCCTTAATCCCCCTCCCCCCTTGCCCTCTGTTGACATTCTAAGACGATGTAACAATCTGGCAAAGTACTTCTCCCAAAAAATTGAAGATATTTATGCGACTTTCCCCCCATCTCAGCACTTTTAGATTCTTTCCTTCTGGAGGAGCAAACACGATCGTCCGATCCCCTCCTTGAAATAATTCCCCCCTGGATATGAAATCCCTAAAAACCTATCTCAACCAACTGAAATCTGGCTCCCCCAGTGATGTGGCTCCCCCCTCTATTTTGAGTCAGGTCAGGTCCCTGATACGGTTGCCACTACCATATTGGACCTTATTAACATCTCACTTTCCTCGGGATCCATTCCTTCTCTTTGGAAACGGGCCATGGTCAAAGCCCTTCTCAAAAACCGAGGCTGGACCCAGAAGTATTTACAAACTACCAGCCGATCTCGCTTCAGCCTGAGATCTCAAAAATTGGTAAAAAGTATATTAACTACTTTCTCTCCGCCTTTCTGGAGAAGAACAAACACTTTCACCCTTCACAAACCGGGTTTAGACCCCAACAGGGCACGGAAACTGCCCTGCTTGTTGTTGTTGAAGAAACTAGGAAAATTCTGGATGTTGGCGGCTCCATGGCAATTGTTTTGCTCGACCTCAGTGCGACTTTCGACACGGTTAACCACCAACTACTGATCTCGAGACTGAGAGAGGTAGGAGTGAATGGAACCACACTCAAGTGGCTTGAGTCTTTCTTGGACAACAGATCATTCCAAGTTTTTGAGGATAACTATCTTTCCGAAAGTATGCCTCTGAGATGCGGGGTGCCTCAGGGCTCTTCCCTGAGCCCCATGATTTTTAATGTATATATGAGCCCCCTCGCCGAGGTTGTTACGTCCTTCGGCATTCAGATTGTCACATGTGCTGATGACACCCAGTTGATTGTGTCTCTTAACCATAATGTGGAGACTAATCTGGCCAACTCTCTGGAAAGGGTGTCCGCATGGATGGACGGCTCATTTTTAAAACTCAATGGGGCAAAAACTGAGCTGATGTTCTTGGGCAAAACCTCCTCCCTGGATGCCAGCCAACTCTGGCCCAGTTGCTTAGGCGTCATGCCTCCCCCCAAAGATCAGATCAAAAGCCTTGGTGTTTGGCTGGACCACAACCTAAACTATGGGATCCTGAAGATGATCAGAGAAATTCTCCCTCTGTTGCCTTTCAATACACGGAGACTGTTGGTTCAAGTCCTAATCCTTTCTAGACTTGACTATGCCAATGTGCTCTATTTAGGTTCCCTGTGCTCAACCATAAAAAAACTACAAACTGTACTACAAACTGTACATAATTGTGCAACACGTCTCCTTATGCAAAAGTCCATAACCGAGAATCCGCAAGACCACACATCACCTCCCTTCATTGGCTTCCAGTTGCGGAACGAATTCTGTTTAAGGCACTGTGCATTGTTCACAGGACTCTTTCGGATAAGGGCCCACTGATCCTTCGATCTATCATCTCCCCCTATCACCCTAAAAGATCCTTGCGCTCCGAGAATAAACTTCTGGTAGCTGTCTCAAGGATAAACAGATCTCGGACTGGTGGACGTATGTTCGCATATACCGCAGCTAAATGCTGGAATCAGCTCCCTAATAACATTCGTCTGGAGGACAACTATCTGTCCTTTTGCAAACTCCTGAAAACTTTTATGTTTCCATGATACCTGACTGTACTTCGGTGATGACTCTGTTTCTAGCGCTGGGAGGCCTACTGGTAGCCATGCGCTTTAGAAATGCATATTCATTCATTCATGCATCGTTTTGAAGATAACTTTATCATTTTTGCAAAGGAAAAGCTTGGCAACTTTGCACGCAAATAATTCAGAGAACCAATGGCTATATGGTGTCTAGAAATATATTTCCTTCAATGTCCTTCCTTGGACTAAATTAGTTAAACCACATTTCTTTATGTGACTTATGTGCAGAAATGTGGTCTGCGTTGCTTGAACGTCCACCTGAACATTTGTTTATAGGTTTCTCACCAGCTTCAATTACAGGGCTGTGTTTCAGTTTCTAACTGATTTTGTGGTAATGAGAGGTTTTTTTTTCTTTATGTGATCTGCCAATTTCATTAGTTGGTCCCATAACTAGGCACCTTTAACTCTGTGGGTAAAATCATATACCCCAACTTCCATGTGGAATCAGGCACATTTGTAAAATAATTGGGATTTTAAAATAGGGCAAATATAATGCCATTCGTCATTTGGATAGGTCTACAATCCCAAGGACACAGTATAAACCAGGGAGCATGTTGTAATTTTCTGTGCAATCTGCTATTGTAATGCTGGCAGTAGTAGCAGAAGTTTTCACACTTCAGTTATATGTTGCATTTCTTAAAGTTAGTGACCTGATGCCCTCTTCATGTCATGCATCCATTTTTTCTGGTATTAATCTTGACTTAAAACCAGCTTTGTAAAAGCCAACACATCATGACCATAACACATGCGGGCTTTGCTAATGTTTTTTAAATTATCCAGATGGCCGCTACACCAGTGCAAGCAGGCACAGAGGCCCTCTTCTAATGATTTCTCCTAAAGGAAAAGAAAAATCATTAAACAATGGCCACTGTGCATGCGAAAACACAAGCACTTGCTATTTTGCATTCTTATTTAAGAAAAAACATTCCTTACAGTTGATTGTGCATGCATGAATGAATGAATGAATGAAAATTTGTAAACGCGCAACTAAGCCCGAAGGCATCAAGGCGCCTAACCAAATAAAATCATAAAAGGCAGATCAAAACTAAGGGTAGGCTTTGGCAAATAGCCACGTCTTAAGGGCCCTCCTAAAGGCTTGCTTTGAAGGAAGGAATTTAATTTCCGCTGGTAGAGTGTTCCACAACTTAGGAGCCAAAGTTGAAAAAGCTCTGCCCCCCCACTTAGCTCTACGAACCCGGGGGACTGATAGCAAGAATTTATTCGCAGAACGGAGGGATCTGGAAGGGGTATAGGGGGCCATGCATAAACATGGGTGGCTGTCATTCATTTTGATATACTACAAAGTATTTTTCCAAGATAGCAGGTGCGTCATGTTCATGCAGAGCAGCCATTTTGTATTGATTTTCCTTAAAGGAGAAGTCTGACTAAACACTTGGCTATTTCTCCTGAAGAGGAGAAAACAAGTGTCTCCAACATGTTCCCAACTCTTGTGAACTCCAAACCCTTTAATTTGTATATTTAATCCCTGGTCAAGCAAGCACAGTTTCCCTGTCAGAATATTCCCATACCAATTAGGTAGGCTAGACAGAATAGGAGACACACACAATGACAAGCTCTGTCAGCACTTTTCAGTTTGTTCCCTAACAGCTGCATTTCTACTCTCCTCAGCTGTGCCATTGGTGGAGTGGACATTTGTTCAGTTAACGTAAAGATACTAACCAGTCCCAGGTTTCCACAAGACCCAAACTCAGATTTCCTAATAAGGTGCCAAAGGCTCTCCAAGAAACTCTTGGCTGACAATCTGACAAACAGTAAAAACACAAATAATGTGATGTTGAGGCAATGTTTGATACGGTAGCAAGAATTCACACCTCAAGTTATTTATATTTATGTATTTCTAATTCACAACATATACCAGAGCAATCTTGTGCACATGTGCACTACATGCCCTAGTAGTAAATACCATTGAATGGTGTGTTCAGTACTTTGAGGTCTTCTTCTCGCTTTAATTAACATGGGCGAAATATGGAAAGGCTATTGAGCTGTATTTCCTGTGTGCAGAAGAGTAGCAGTATGGCGTTTGGTATCAATGGATTAGTAATGGCAAATCCTCTCTGTTAGTGAGAGTGGATTTGACATTACTAATGAGGGAATGCCATTTTAGGAAAGTGGGCATTTCAATGCTTAAGGCTCTCTGTGTGCCTGTCAACCTGTCTCCAGTCCACATCTGGGTACTGGGATGACAGCTACATCTGTTCATTCCTGATAGACGGCAATAAACTAGGGGCACTCAAGGGGAACTGCAGACCTTTGACTCTGAAAGGGCCTTCCTAGGACGGATAAGAGATGGTGGAATTGACACCTGCATTCCAAGGGGCAGTGTCCTGGCCCCACTAAAGATATTAATCAAGTCTCCCAAAGCAGGATGGCAGACAGGACTAAATATAGAGGGGGGCCTGTGCATTTCAAAGGTGGCCTTTTGAACTGATCTCATCTTCAAAGGCCATTGTGGGTATAACTACTGGAGCTCTGGCCTCATGAGATTACAGACGCTTTTGGGATTGCAACCATAATTCACTGGTTTGAGGCTAGGACATCGACAAGAGAAACCATTGGGGCAGGAGGGTCTGCAACTGGATTATCCACATGCTTGTGGTAGCCTGGGGCTTGTTGTGCTCCAGAAAGGCGATTATCACTTGGTGGATTTTGCCTGGCCTGCAGCTAATTGCCAACGGTCGTGGCCCATGTCCCTAAGCACTCTCCAAAGCCGATTTGCTGGCCTCCTGTCCATGAGATCCCAGAGACAGAAAGGATCTCTCTGTTTCAATGAGATCATTAAGACTGCGCAGGGTACAGAAACAGATGGAAGTTATCATCGGTTGGGCCACGGACCATCCTGACTTATTTAGTAATCACACAGTGCAGAGGAGTGTGCTTGTAAAGATCAGCGGACCAGCTGGGGTGCCACAATATCAGGAGTTAGAGGAGTGCAGGGAAAGTTTGCTGAGTCCGAGGGACCCAAGCTAACAGCCTGAAACCTGTGCTACCTCATACTTTGTAGCATGTGGTTTCTAAGGGGGGTTGGGGATGTCTACTGAGTCTGTGAAAGCCAAGTCAGAAGCCTGGATTTTCTCCAACCTCCATATTGGGAGGATGACAGTGCCTGACATCACGGCCTCAGTCCGAGATTGCCGACTCACTTTACCCCGGATCCACGCCCCAATGTACTCTGTTGTTGGTAACATCATGACTTAACCCAAGGGGTCTCATTGTGCATTGTGGGCACCCACAGCTGGCTGCCTGGAGCAACTGTGGTTCACATTTTTGCCTAGGGGAACTATTTTTCCAACTTGGTAGCGTGCCAGCTTCAGATGTCAGTCTTTTGCCTATGGGGGGATAGTGATTAGTTGATTTATATTGCGCAGCTTATCACCAGTGAGGGTATCCAGGCGCTGTCCATGGGCACTGGGATATTAAGTGATTTGCCCAGAATCACAGGATGTTGTGCCAATGCCGAGACTCGAACCCAGATCCCCAGCTCTCGAGTCAACAGCTCTGGCCACTGCACCACATCCTCTTGTGCTAACTGTTACCTTCTGCTTTAGGTGGTCCCAACAATCTAATCCAAGTGTCACCAGTGGGTGCAATGTGTATCATTGTCTGGTGTAGTTTAAGTGGCTGAAGGACTGGGTCACAAGCATAGTCAAAATCTATGATTTCTTAACCATTACAACTGTACACGGTAGGCAATGTTTTGGAATGCTGTGCTAATGTGAAAGCGGAAAAGTGGAATACCTCTGAACAGCCTGCATATATGTTTCTGTAATTTAATTTATGATGCTGGAGGGATCACTTGGATCGTGCATACCTTGGGGAAAGGATGTACATAAACTTATGTCACTTTTGGGCTGAGGGGATAACGAAGCAAGTGTATTCCAATGAAGGGTACATATATTTTCATGATGTTCTGCTGCTAATAGGAGAGTTCAACAATTGCATATAACTACAAAGCATATATCCAATGTGTATGTAATTTTGATTTCATTGTGTGTTTAATACAAAGACCAGTATTTTATACATATGGTGTGGAGTCTTTTTGTAGGGTACTCAGTGTGGTGCAAGGGTGGTGCTGTGCCAATACTTTACACTTTGACAATGCAAATAAGCCTCTTTGCTCAGTGCCAAGCTACCAGAGGGTGAGCACAGGTTATCTGACAAGTGTATAGTACTCATTCTTTCTAGGATATTGGATTCTGTCTGGTTTTAGTGCGTCCCAGGCAGCCAGAAACCGCTTGGTCTAACATGGTCCTTTCCATCGATATTCTTCTGCGAGTGCATCCAATGTCATTATTAATACCATGAGTCATATAATAGTGTAATACCAAACTTTATACAAAACATAAATGTCAAGAGTTGAGATAATGATCCTGAGTTAATGTTCTCTTTAAAACAAGTTAATCTGCGCTTTTATTTGCATTAGAATATATTTCTATTTACCCATACTTAAAGTTCGAAATTGGGTTTCTGGTTGCCATAGGTATGCAGCTTATCCAAGCAGGAACCATAATCCTAGTCAGGGTAAATGTAGTACACATTACAAGTTTACCTGTACTCACCATTTTGTAGCTTAGCACAGAGCAGTCAGGCTAAACTAAAGAGGCAATGTGTAAAATATTTGTGCACATACACACAGTAACACAGTGAAACCACCACTAAAGTACTCCACACCAGTTTATAAACAAGACCAAAATAACAAATATCCAACATACACAAGTCAAGATATGAATTTGCAAGATTGAATCAAAATGCAGTGCTTAGAAGTCAATAGCTCCAACTGGGGCTATCTGGTTGCGTTTGACCAGGGCAAATCCAAATGTTCAGGCCAACCGTGATAGAATGTGGGTAGGATGCAGGAGTCACGCACACCTGCTGACAGTACCTTGGATATGTCAATGCTTGGGGATGATGTCTTGAAATACGGAAGTGATGCATCATAGGCAATGCATCTGTTCCGAAGTCGGCCAAATTCATTGAGGCGTCGATGTCAAGAGAGCTGTGTGTTGGTTCTGAAATACTGATGTCGAATCACTGTGCCCAGGGCGATGTGTCAGTTACAAGCCACACTGGGCTGGGAAGGCATCTGAGTCGGGGCGTAGAAGATGTTGCGATGCATTGTCCGAGACTCACGCAGCAGCGGTTATTCGGAGGTGATGCATTGGCAAAGTCAAGGCTGCGTTGTAAGTCGAGGTCGTTGCATTGCGCAGGCAGCGGTAATACCTTGGTTTTTGCAGGATATGCAGGGCACACCTCAGATCCCTTTGTGTGTGACTATCTAGAGGGAATGCACAAAGCCCAGTTGTCACCCAACTCAGACGTGTATTGTAGGGGCTGGCTGAGGTACAAAATGGTTAAAGTAAGAAAATGCCAACTTTCTAAAAGTGGCATTTTTAGGCCTGCAATTTAAAAATCAACTTCACTAAAAGATGTGTTTTTATGAGTGCAGACATAAAGATAGTACTCATTAATGCCCTTTGTGAATTCCAAAAATTGTAAACTTAGACCTATAGTCTAAGTTTAGACCAAACGTCTAAGTTTACCTTTGTGAATCAGGCCCTAGATGTGTAACAATGTAATATGATAAACTGCTGGCATCATCATGGTTGAATGGTTGGGTGAAGAGTTGTGCAAACTATACATAAAATATGATATTGTCCAATCAGTTGTACAGGCCCAATTTGCTAATATAATCAGCATGTTTAGTTCATGAGAACATTATTACAGCATCAAGATCGATGATCAACATATCATATACAAAAACAATACCTCTTCCTTAATAGCCACTTCATAGAGGCTGAAGCACTCAACTTGAGTTATGGCAAACAGAGTAATCTTTGAGCATATTATGTCATTTAGAAAGGCAAGACATCGATAGACTAACACTTGCAAAAGCCTTATTTCAAACTCAGTTGAATGTTTACCATGATGGAGAATCATACAAACTCTCGAAAAGCGGTCTAGTTTTCCCCTATAATGATATTATTTACCAAATCCTAGGCGGGATCCTGATTAGACATCCAGCACCTACATCAGGTATCACCATCTCCTGACTTAGGGAATGGTGAGTATATATTAAGAGTTCCACTTTACATTGTTGATGTTCAGGACCCATAGGTTGCTAAGAGTTAAAATTCTCTTTCCTTATTGTACCTTTGAAATACTTTAACTCTGCACCCTTGACACGTTAAGGACAGGGGTACAGAGGCAAAGAGCCTGTCAGGAGGTGCAGTGATTGCGTGTCACACAGAAGTGGTCCACAGTGGGTTCCTGAGGGTGGCTCCTGTAAGGAGCTATTGGCGTCTCAATGACCACAGACATCCACCTGAAGGCTGCTGCAGTCACTCACTGCACGCACCTTCAGGGAGCTCTCTGTCCCCATTTCCAAAGCAGACCAGGTGTCCCCCTGCGAAAGAAAGATAAGCTGCTTTAAATAGTCAGTCTGCCTTTCACTAATACACTACCCGCAAGGCAGGCCTGAATTAAAGGCTGCCCTGGGGGACAGGACATTATCAGTAATAGGTCAAACTAGCCAGGTCTGTTCTCAGTGCACCCATTTAAAGGTGAGCAAACCAGGACAGTGAACCCTATATATAATACCCTGCCCCCAAGAATTATTTCTGAATTCCAAGAAAGTCTGAATTTTCCTCCAAACTTGGGTGTAAATCTAAAGGATCAGGTTGTAGTCTTGTGAATTTGGGTCAACATTTGCTTCCTCTGTTTTTCTTTGATATTGACAGCAGTTCTATTGCAAGGGTGCCCTGTGCCCCAATGCAAGCAAGTAAAATGCTCCCCCAAGCTCTGTCTTGGAAGTAAAAGCAGCTATAATTGTTTTGCAGTAGGCGCTGTAAGGCTTCTCCTTCCCGGTGCCACTGCACCTTATGCATTATTGATAGCTACACGCCTGAATGTTAGCAACTGTATTCATGAAATTTCTAATTGGCTCGATCTTTGAAATGGCTCCTATGCCTGAATATGTTGTAACAAAGTAATTGGTTTAACACACAAATGTACAACAAATAATGTATGCTCACTGACTAGAGTTTTTCGGTAAACACTGACTAGAGGTTTGTGTAAAAGCAAAATCACGATTTCACATTTTAACTGTTTATTAATTGGCACATCTTTCAATTTTGCTTACTTGTGACTTTGACTATAAGACCTTTTGTATTTTAGGACACTGAACTGACTTTTCTTTAAGGGCCAAATCCAATCTATAGGATTACAACTGCAAATATTTCGGGAATCAAATCTGGATCTTTCTAAACTTAAAAAATTGAAACCACTCTATAAACCTTGAGGTTATATTCTCCTCCACTGCAAATTAAGTGTAGCTAACACTGCCCACCATGTAGGAAACACAGAAGTAGAAGAAACTAATAACAACTAACTCGATAAACCCAGTAATAAAAAATGTTAACTACAGATACAAATTAAAATGGATCGATATTTTTCTTCTTTTAAAATCTTAAAGAGCCACCAAACACCTTGAACTTTCAACATTTTATAAAACATTTTATTCAATCTGATAGTCCAGTTTTGAAGGCAAAACACAAAGGGTGGGTCAGAACTTTTTTAAGTTATCAAATGTAAACCGCCTTTACACTATCATACTGAATTATAACATCATGATTTCTTTTCCCTTTGGTCTAACAAACTGTGGATTAAGAAAGACCACATCAGGGGCCATATGTACGTAGCCTAATACCGGTCGGTAACGGCCGATTTTCGGTAATTATACCGTTACCGACCGGTATTTAGGCTTTTGCAATGTAGGGGGCACATTACAGGATTCGGTATTTACCGAATCAGTAAAATTACCGAATCGGTAATTTTACCGATTCTGTAATTTTACCGATTCGGTAAATACCGAATCCTGTAATGATATGTAGGGGGAGTGTGTGGGTGTTGTGGGGATTCGTTGTTTACCACCAACTAAAAGTTGGTGGTAAATGACGAATAGGTGAAAAAAAGCATTTTTGTGCACGTTTAAGTGTGCAATGTGGCAGACATACATGCCCTTAGGGCATGTATGTGTGCCACATGTGCACACATGCAGGAATCAGGGGTGCAACAGGGTGTCACTGTGACACCCTGCCACCCTTGATTGTGCTCCCCCCATTACCGAATCGGAATTTACCGATTCGGTAATGGTAACTGGCTTCAAGGGATGCATTATTACAGAATCGGTAAATACCGGTTCTAAAATACCGAATTTTACCGATTCGGTAATAATTACCGAATTATTATCTACATAACATTTACCACTTCATAAATACCGAATCGGTAAAATTCGGTATTTATGAAGTGGTAAATGTTGGGCTACCTACATAAGGCCCCAGATGTTATAGAGCCTTTACAAACAGTGGCATAGCCACTGTGTCATGGACCCTAGTGAGAAGAAGGAAATGGGCCCTCTGGCAGCCATTTGAGCTGTGAATAACCAGTATTCAGTAGGACCCACAGGTCTCCAGGACCTGGTGCCACTACACCTGCTGCACCAGAGGAAGCCTAACACGTTTATCAGTAAAGCTAAGAAGTAGCTGTGCAAAATAGTGCACAAAGTGTAAAAGCATGGTAAGATGACTAGAGAGATTGGAAGAGCATACAGAATGATAAAAGGCATTTTCTATGCAATATGTCTTATGACCAAAAACCATAAAACACCTAATTTACTGGCATACTCACTAGGCACCCAACAATTAGAAAATAGGCATGCGAAGTCAAACATTAGTGAAACAGAGCCATCACATTTAGAAAAGCTTGATTGCAGCAATTGTCCTAAAGGAAATCGTACTATTAAAACTTGCTATTATTGTCCGTCAACCAAACATAGTGCTTGGATACCTTTCTGGGGTAAATCTCAATTTTTGCATCTTGAACTGAAAAGACAAAGACAGTTAATGAAAGGGGACTGTATTTACTTTCCTCTCATGAAGGCATGTTATAAATATTTGAATATACATCTTTATGTTTTATTACTTTTTTGTCACTGGATAGTTTATCTTTGGCATTACAATTGCACCTTTAAGTTAGAGTGGAACCAAAACCTTTACCGTCAGCCCTCCTGTTTTCTGAACACATTTGTGTTTTCTTTTGTTAACCAGTGCTAAAGTGCAGGTGCTCACCCCTTCAAACATGGTCAAATTGACTTTCACTTATTGGCACATATACTTTACTTTTAAGTCCTTAGTATGATGATACTGCAGGTACCCAGTGCCTGTAAATTAAATGCTACTGGTGGGCCTGCAGCACTGATTGTGCCACCCACTTAAGCACCCTTAAAAGGATGGTCCAGGTTTGTCATTGCAACCTGTGTGCACAGTTTTAAACTGCCATTTCAACCTGGCAAAATCATTTTTTTGTAAGGCCCAAACCTTCCTTTTTAATACACATAAGTCCCCCCTAGAGAAGGCCCTAAACAGCCGGGTGCAGTGCAATTAAAAAGTTGGAAAGGTACTTTTAACTTTTACATATCTTGGTAGTGAAAAACTCTTCAATGCATTTTTCACTACTGCAAGGTCTGCCTCTCCCATAGGATAACATTGAGTTACCTTATTACATTTAATAAGTGAAAACGTTCAATTGGGAGCAATTAGAAATGTCAATCGTAGTGTGTAAAGAATTGTAATTATGACAATGAAACTTTTAGAAATTTTTGTTTTTCTTGTTCTACCCATTTGATGGCTGCAGCCTGTATCCTGGTTCACATGACTAGGTGTAGCTGGCATTTAGTCTTTGTGTATTACACCCAGACTGTGAGAGAAATAGGTCATAGGTGCTGGCAGGATGGGTCATCTCTGACTTGATGAGAGGGCGGTGCTGTCCCTACCACACTTGCACATCACAAAGCATCGGCACACTCACAGAGAGTTTCACATTACTCTTTTGTGCCCCCAGACAAGCTGGACCAGAACAGGGAGGGAGTCATTTCCTAACACCTCTGGGGATAAAACTCTCTAGAAACTACTTCCACTTTAAAGCTGGAACCAAGTAAAAATATTGGACGCTCAGGCCCTCCGCTTCAGTACACCTCTTGACCTGTGAAAGACTCATAAGGACTGCTGTGCTGCTCTGCTGCAAAAAGGACTGGACCTGAATCTTTAACCCAGGACCACAGGAGGAACTCCAAGGGCTAGTTGGCTGGCCTCCTGATCAGAGCCTCTGGGATAGAAAAGGCTCTAACCATCTTTAACTTTGCAGCTAGACTCTGCTTTCTATGAGTCTTGCCCCCTAAGTGGTGCCACCCCAGTCCTGGACCCATGAACGTGGACCTGAAGGTGCCAGTCCAGCTATTGACTTGAGCTGAACAGATGCAGCACAACGCATCTCTTAGCAGCTTCGCATCAGAACCATCACTGTACGATGCATACCCCGATGCTGGATCTTACATTGCAGCCCCGCAGCTCCTCAGAACCACCACTGCCTGACACTGCCTCGATGCTGGAAGTTGCATTGCAGCCAGCAAGTGCTCAGAGCCCCCACTGTGTGATGCATCCTTGACACAGGACTTTGAATTGCAGCCCCACAGCTCCCCAGAACTTGCATTGTGTGACACATCCTCAGTACTGGACCTTACATCGCAGCAAGCAGCTAATCGGAATCATCTCTGAGCAACGCATCCTCAATGCAGGATCTTGCAGTGCTCCGCAATGAGGATTTAAAGTACTTTGTTCAGCAGGAGTAACTTAGTCCCCATATCTGGTCTGCGCTCCATCATGGTCATCTTGAACCAGGTAACCACAGTTGGAGCTCCTTGCTTTTATGGCCTATTTTAAACTAAATCTTAAAAATTGCATATCATCAGTTCTACTAACTGAACTTTTCTCATTTTGGTGTCGAATTATTTATTAGATCTTATTCTATTTTTGATAAATTGGTGTGGGATTGTTCCTGTGTTGTGGTTTCATATTATTACTGTTTGTGTGCTTCATAAATACCTTACACATTGCCTAAAGTTAATCCTGACTGGTTTTGTGCCAAGCTACCAGAGGGATAACCACAGGTTAATTTGGGGTTGGCATGTGTTTCACCCTGAAAAGAGTCGCTGTTGCTGCTTGAGCAGGGTTACTCGACCGCCCAACCAGTAGTCCAATTTCTTACAAAGGTAGAAAATTCAAAAATGTTATAAAAAGGTATTCTCAGAATGGCACCAGCGGTCTGCTCCTTAGAGATCTGCTACTCTAACAATGAGTTTTCACTTTCAGATTGCAGGTATTGCAATGTGTCCCGTGTCAAATGGTCACCTTTCCCAATAGCTGACGTTTTTCTTTCAAGTAAGTAATCAGTTTTAATTGTGCCACCATGAGTTCACCAGAAATTACATGCTACATGCAGGTGATGAAATTCCCATTCTTTGACGAAATCCCAACTAGCTGCGATCCACACTAATCAATGACGCATTCGTTATAAACAGTTTCCTTCTGCCTGATCCAGGGCATGCATCTCTGAGTTGAAAAGACTTGTGAAGAATTGTAAAGAATGGAACTTGACTTATTTTTCATCTGGACCAGAACATTTATTTTCATTTTAATTCAACTTTTTCATGAAGCATGGCCCTTTCCATAGGGACCCTGGCACAGTATTCAATAGTTTCCTAAAAGCTACAAAGTAAAACACTCACAGTGAATCCAGAATGAAACAGGCTGTGTAACAAATCAGGGTACACAAAGTTTCACTTTTCTAAATGAAACACTTTCAGTTTGCGTCTGAAACACATCAAAGAGGGAGTTAGTTGAAGAGAAGTGTAGAAGAAATGCTGTAGTCCGGGGGCTGCTGAGAAGGTTTGCCCCCAACTATTTATCATTTAGGTCATGGCAATGTATGTCACAAGTGAATCCTTACTCCGAGTAGCTTGTGAATCTCCAACCTGCACTGAATTGTTAGCTGCAAAGCTTGCATAATGGGAAATAACCTATTGAAAGGGGTGATGGTCTCCATAGCCAGCACAGAGAACAGTAATTGGGGCATGGAGTTAAAGTTTCCTGGAGTGATCTGAAGGTGTTTCAAATTATTGGCATGGATGGATATACAAAGACAATGTTCTAAATGGGGGATGCTGGCACTAAGGAATAAAAACAGAGAGGACATTAGCAAAATCTTGCGGGATCATGGAAGAAATTAGCCAAGTTGTAAGGGCCCTGCAAAAGACAAGAACGTAAGACACACTGTTTGCATTCAGGACTCTTGGAAGTCAACTCTTTAGGAGATGGGCACCTGGCTGTTGTGACATGTTTCGATACATATAACTGAGTGGTGAATGCATACTAATGTACGAAAACCATCAAGCCAGGTACCGGATTTTCAGCAGCAGCTTGACCTACAGATTGCAAATGATCAGTGACAAAGTTGAATATTTTGGCGCTCTGCACGTGCTTATCTTTGATTGAGTCATTTAAGAGTGAAAATATGAAATCAAGTCGCTTCAAGAGTGAAAACATGAAAACAAATCAAGGAGCCGCCCATGACAACCCCATTGAATTTATTTAGCTCTATATGCAAAGAGGCATGCCCTGAATCTGCAGCCTTGAGCAGGTTAACCCCTTCAGCGCGGCGCGGATTACCGCGCTGTGCTGAAGGGTTCGTGCGCGGGCGGGGCCGTGACGGAGCGGTTCCGTCATCCGCACAGCGCGACCGACGCGCATGACGGAACCGCTCCGTCATACGCATCGAAGGGGTTAAACAGTGCCTGAAGAATGAATGTGTGTGGTGCGTTTTAGCTGACTGAAAGGGTGGCACCAAACTATGGAAGCTGGATGGGCATGCAAATGTTACATAACTACCTTCTTGATCATTTTCCCTCAAAATGGAAGACGAGTGAAAGCAGACGTTTACTAAACACAGGTCAAATTTCTTCAATAAAAGAGACTCGATTCCCTGTTTCATTTGTGATGGAAAAAGGGTTTTTATAGAACACAGCACAGAGAAGAGCCTGACAAAGAAAATGATTCAAATCAGTCCAGACAGGGATTGCAAAAGGCTGGAATAAATAGGTTGGACTTTTAGAAGATGTTTTATAGATTTCCTGAAAATCATTGCAATCTGCCAGCGAAAATGTAATTAATTCTTGAGGGAATCTCTACTGATTAAGTAACAAGAGAGCCACCATAATCTGAGCATTAGGTTTACACTGATTTTGCTAAATTATCAAAAATCAGTTTAGATGCCCATGCCTGCAGATTTCCAGGTACCAGTGATTAGAAAATGAAAGAACACCTTGCAGCATGTTGACAGAGAGGCAAACCTCACTCGATTGGACCAGAGGACTCTCGGAAACTCACCAGAACTATGCCATCTTCTAATGATGGTGTTTTTGTACAAAGTGAATGCTTTCTCATAATATGTTAAATCTTGAAACTGCAGTACAACAGCAATAACCAGCAAATGCTTCCTGGCAAAGATTGCTCCTTGTAAAATAAATCTACAGCATGTAGAAGAAAAGCTCATTTACCATGTTTTACTCTAATATAAATTGAAAATTACGATACACATAATAGACCTAGCAAACACTGCCAAATTAATTTAATTTGGGTGCCCTTAATAAAGGAGACAAAGTAACTTGTTTGGCCACAAGACAACATCTCTGTTGACCCTGTCTGCTCACCTGAGATTAGCTCATAAATTTAAAAGGTTCCAGAAATTGTGGTAGAATTGAAATTAGCAGGTATTTAGAAAATCCATATGGGCTCATTGATCTGAAGGCCCAATTTCAGTTTTGTTCAGCTGTGTACAAAGTTTTCATTAAGGCCATGTAGATGAGAAAATTCCAACCTTGACAATGTTGGCCAATGTTCTATTAAATTGCCAAATTGACTGGCGGTGAAATGGAAACTCTAAACCTGCCTCCATAATGAGTGGTTTCCTACTCCGAGATATCCATGGCAGGACATTTCAGAGTAGGAGATTGTGGCAGCCCACAGCCATTCTCCATCACCCAGACACGAAGTGTTGGGAGTGCCACATTAGACATCTGATGATGTAAAGGAGTGACAATTGGTTACAGGATACCCAGGGAATGAGAGGCCCACTTCAGAGCCAGGCTAAGTAGCATAAATTGGCTCAAAATACCTTACAGGAGTAGGGATCAGGAGGGGGAAATTAAGTGCCTCAGGTTCTTTGCCCGTGGGTGGTGTTCCGCCACAATGTCTGAATTTCAATACCACTCTGTTAAAATATCAACTCCAGAATGTCTACTAACACAATTGTTATGAAGATAAGCCTATATAGGTGAATGTAGAATTGCTATTCTTAATTTAAGACTAGTACATCTGTACTAATATAGTTACTTTATCTTCATGTTATGGTGCTAGTCAATATCCTACAGTTGATATATTGGGATGGCTATATTTTGTGCCTCGATATTGTGACATACACAGCAATTGGGTAGGGGCAAGAGGGCAGCAGATCTGGGAGGGAGGGTTGCACCTCAAGGCCACAGCTGTGTGGCAACATCTATGAAGCTTTGCGGTGGTGGGGAGCAGAGGAGAGGAGTGGAGGCTGAGAGTCTTCTGCAGAGGGTAAAGAGCAAAGAGCTAGAAATAGGGGGGCCACAAAGCAATGCCACACCCCCACTGCCGTCAGAGACTCTTTCACAGTAGCTTCGACATTTCCTGATGCAGTGATTGGCCGATTGAAGCTGTTATTTTTTTATTTGCGAGCTTCATGTTTTAAAGATTATTTACTGGCTATAAAGTCTATATTTGTGAGCTCGATATCTCAGACTTGGGCACATAAATGTCACTCAAGCATATGATTGTCTTTGTGCACATATATATGAATTCTGAGGTCCTGTTATGAAGATTAAGAAATGTTAATAAAGCCTTGAACCTTCCACTCTAAAATTCCTACCAAAATAGTCTGAAATCATTTTGATAAAGTGTCACTTGAACACCTCTTCAACACTTCTTGAAGCTGGAGGTAAAAAGAATTATAAAAAGATCACAGTAACAGGCACGAGCACAAACATTGTTTTTTCTGTCATTCAAAAACATCCTTAGTCAGCTGGCAAAGCCTGGCAAAATCAGAAAATGTACATCAGAGTTTTAAACCACACTTGAGAGTGAATCTTTGAATATTGCCCAGAGACATTGAGTGTCCCAGTTTTCAATATGGTAGCCTTTGGACTGTGGTACCCCCTGTTTTACTCCTGTTGCTCATATGTGAATTAACCTTGAAAACTTAAAAGACAAGAGGCATTTGGCAAAATAGGAACAGTTGGCTTAATTAAACGCAATGGCCTGGAGAGAAGGCCACAGAGTCGTGGGTCTGAGGACTGTCTCAAAGCACATTTGTTTTCACCGTCATTTTATACATTACATGAAGCGTCATAAAGTACTTTGTACATTCCTTTGGAGACAGAAATCTGGGCCTAGTCATGGGGCCATAAATCTGGTCATTTGATGAGAAGCGCAGGTGGGTCTCGACCTTGCGTGGACACAATATATGACCAGTGGGTACATGTCCAGATGTCCGGCATAGGGAGCATGTGATTACAGCGTGTAGTGTGCATGTTGTGTTCTGATTGGCTGAGAGTTCCATACTTAGTGTTGCATCTGACTTTATGGTGTTTTGGGAATGCATGCCCATCATGCCAAAAGTGTTTTATTGGTGCCAATCTCCTAAATCCATTGTGGTGTTGTTGCCTATCTGTGGGATTGATCTGTATTTTCCTGTTTGTGCATTTCTCTAATGGTTACGTGTCTCCCCACCTGTAATCTGTCAGTCAGTTGCTTCAGGCCTAGGTCGCAGGGCATGCCTGACTAAGTATTTCTGGCTTGGGGTTGAAGGGGAGATCATAACAGGTGGATTCGACACAGCGATGCGAGTTCATTTTCATACTTGCTTATACCATGTCCTACATCAGCATAGTATTTTTCAATCTTAATGGTCCCAATAAGTGACAATGATAACGCCAATCAGTCAGTCAGTAGACAACTTTTTTCAAGTTCAGAAAAAGCATAAAATTGCATACAGTTTTATTCATGCAATACTACACCACATTTTGTCCACATTAACTAATCATTCAGACAACTTTAAACAATTAATTGAGTCAAAATGATAAAATTCATGACACAAATTTAATATAGTGATACAAGCTTTTTTACAACTCAAATTAATACATATTTAACATCAAAATCAAGTCTGTAAATAATCATGTCTAAAAATAAAATTACATAAAGTAAACACGGAGATAGGCTATAGCTAAAATAAAATATGGATCTTATAATATGTTTGCAAATCATAATTGACTGCATTGTTTTGGTATATATTATGTTAATGTTATTTATTGAGTGCTTCCTCACCATAGTTTTTTTAGCGCTAATCAGTAAGAGGTGGTAGGTGAAGGTTAAGACAGCACTTTAGGATAGAAATGCTTGTTTTGAAAACACAGTTTTTTTTCAAAAGATTCTGAGATCTCATTCATGGCGGATGTGATCTGGGAGTGCATTCCAATCAGTGGCACCATTCAGCGCAAATTGTATCTTCTAACTTTGTCCATCCAGAATCTAGAGACAGATAAGTAGTTTGAATGATTTGATCATAAATTTTGGTGGTGTGTAAAACATTTAAACCCCCTAACCAAGAAAAGAGGAGCAGAGGTGTATATGCTCTTAAATGTGAGGCAGCAAGTTTTGAGCTGAATACACTGATATTAAGTCAGCTAATTAAGTTTCTGTAATAATAGGATGGCATGAGAATGTCTTAGGACTTGAAATATTAGCCTTGCTGCTGCATTCTGAATGGTCTGAAGTCTTCACAAGTCATTCTGAGGAAATCCTAAAATGGTCACATTGGCATAATCCAGCCTTGAAATAATAGCCGCCATTATAGTACTTTACATGCCTCTAATGGAAGAATGTGCTTTCTTATGGAATATACACTTAGACACCATCGGTCCTTTTTTTTGTTTCAATGTGTTTTCGGAATTAACTAGGACACCTAGGCTCTTTGGTGCTGGTTCCATTTCCAATGGTTATTATGATTGATTTTAAAAAGACATAATATTATTAAGAAAAATACTTTCCGTTTGATCAATGTTTAACTTTAGTAGATTATAGTTCTTCCAATCAGTAATATAGTCCACAGTGTATTGAAATTCGAATTGAATGCAGAAGTTCCATCCAGCTACATTATGAATCGTCAGCGTAATTTTAGAGCCTATCTCCGCTGGATGCTAGCTCCTGGATTAGTGGTTTTGTATATATATTGAAATTAAGGTGGGTAGGGATGATCCATTAGGAAGGAACTCCACCATCTAAGCTGACTGATTTTGCCAAATAGTTTTCTAATTAATCAGTTTGGGGGGCATCCTGATAAAAGGATTTTATCCAGCTCAAACTGGGCCCAAGGAATACAGCCTCTCAGAATGTTATGATTGACCATGGGAAAGGTGGCAGTCATGTCCCAAAAGACCAGGACTGAAATGAATCCCAGGTCAGCATCTCATCTTAAGTCACCAACTACAGATAAAATGAATGTCCTTGTGCTGTGCACAGGTTGAAAACCTGCTTGTAAAGGGTGTAGGAAGTTTGAGACTTTTAAGTGTTTACAGATTTCCTGAGCCACATACATCTCCATAATTTTGCTGGATATGGGAGTAGTGGTATTGCCTGCCAGATACAAACAACCACCGCAAATCTGACATCCAGTGATTATATTAAACTGTTTTTGGCAGATCAGAGCTGGTCTACATTGCCTAAATTTATAACTCTGTATTGAAGGTTTAACTATTCTGCTTCTCGGAGCATCATAAAACTTGCAGAAAAATGTAAGGTACAGTGTATCAAATGGCCATCACAGCTTTAAAGCTCTGGCAAGTGGTTGTGTCTGGAGAGCATCACAAGAAAGTGAATCATGTTATATCTAATCTGGTGTGCACAAACCTGTGTTGCAAATGTGTTGCTTCTCCAGATATGGCTGTGAACCATCTCTGATTAGTTCTAAAGAACGTGAGGAAATATTCACCTTGTTGCATTCCCTAATTTATCTATTCTCTTCGAATAAATGTAAAAAAGGTTTTAAGGTGCCTTCTAATAATCTCCTTCAATATTATGGTTCCCTCTAAAATTTGAGCCTATCGGGCCTGTCATATTGGGCCAGATATATTAATATATAGTAACCATGGGTTATCTGAGGCTGAATCCAACATTAGACAGTCTTGAATAATTAGTATGTTAATAGAATCCTCCTGCTGCGCCATTTCTTATGCCACAAGAAGAGAACTCTCAGCCTTATAAGATCTTCCATTAAGCTCACACGAGATTCTTGTCGTGGATGTAATTAGGGCATCTCAGAGGAACTGCTAGCAGTCTCTGTAATCAATAATGTTCTGATATCCGTAGATTAGTAACGGTGGAATAACCCCACATGCCAACCCCATCAGTAACTATATAAACACATTTTGTCCTATATATTAAACTCATTTCTCTTAAAGGATTCATCTCCAGTTAGCTGTCACCAATCCAAAACTATACGATTGCTCCTCTGCAGCCCTTGCCATCCAAATTTGATTCCCTTTTGTAGCACTGAAGCGCACATGTTTGTTATGTGACATTCATGAATCTGAATCCTGGGTATCAACTAGTACATCCTTACGAGCTGTGTGAAAAAAATATTGTGGCTTATTTACAAGCGTCACTTTTTTGGATTCACGGTCGACACAGTATGCCTCCCGTATTTAAGGCCACGTAAAGCCAACTTGTATAGTTTTTCATGGCCTTGTAAATGTGGTCCCCTTCCACGCATTACTCTGCGTGAAAGGAGTGTTCCATGGGTTTTGCTGTGGGTGTTCCCATGCAACATCCATGGAACCTGACGCATTCCCAGATTTACAAGGTTTTGTAAACCTGGGAATGTGTCAGATTCCTATGCCACCAAGGGAAAGCATAAGGGAGGCACAACAAGGAGAAAAACCTTCATTTCTCATTGTTGTTCCTTGCAGCACACATAGAGGAAAACCCCTCTTGTGATTGTTTTTGTGCGGGAAGGTGTCCCTTCCTGCACAAAAACAATCACCCCTACAACGCTGACACCCTTGCACCATGACGCGTTGGCGCATGGCAGCCCATTGTGCGCCAGAGCAGGGGAAAATAACAGGAATTCTCTGTATCTTGTAGATACAGTGCATGCCTGCCCTTTTCTTTTGAGGTACGGCAGCCCACCAGGAAGGCTTACTGTGGTGCCGTGCATCAAAATATTGTAACTGAGGACCATTATTTTCAGTACTTAGAAATGTGAAAACTCTCATAAAGCACTATATGAAGGACAAGTTACTCCCAAAGTGACGACATTAAGTAATGCTTGATTCTAAACAAAGACTTGTCCATCAGCAGGCAACCCAGCTGACTACTGGGGGTCCTGTGTTTGCTGGCTATACACCTCAGACACCAGGCGTGGGGCTGAGATGTTTTGAGGGGTTATGGGGGGAGATCAGGAAGTAGGTAAAGTGATTCAGTGAGAGAAAATGCCTCAGCATTGCTCGTCTTCTGGGAGGGGAGTGGAAGATATGTCTTTACATTAAAAAAATGAAGCTTTCCATATGAACATTCCAGTAAATTAATAATAGTTTGTAATCTTAGACCTATGGTCACATGAGTTAGGTTTTACGATTAATTTTTTTGCTAGTGGATATAACCATATAAGATGAGTGGTCTCCTTAAAGAATCTAATGTACCATTCAACATTCTTGAAACATGGGAGCTCTGCTTGAAGGCTGTTGTTTTCATTTACTTCCCACAAAGTATCTCCTCTGAGGAAAAATAGAAAGCATTAGGTAAAAATGATGGTGTTACTATTAGATAATTGTTTTATAATATCTATGGATGATCCATGTTAAAAGGCATTACTACAGAGCATGGGTAACACATGCTTCCTTCTGTCAGTTGACATAGAAACCACAATGTGATTAAATGCCATCACAAGCCAACCTAATTTTCATAATAGTTTTTCGGATTCACCACAGAGGTCTCTAGGGTATTGTGTAACGACTTGTCCCTTGAGTGTTACTTCATTATTTTTAGTAATGCGATGTTGCAGTGATAAAATGAATCTGTGTATAAATAATATGTCAGGAAATGATTATATATAGGTGATTAGTTTCCTGTGTTTATGAGGATAATTTGTTTTAAAATAATATCTAATTACTGCTGCACTATACAAAACTGCATGTTTCCTGGTATAGGTGCAAATCATGATGTAAGTATTATGAAATGGAACACTATTGTTTTGTATTATATAATGGTAGTATGGCTTTTTTCCAGAATAAATGAGAAATTGTAGAGGTGCTTAGTTCAGGTTTGGTACATACAAAGAGGTAGATATACTAAAGTGTTGTGCAGGTCCTCCTGTAAATGCCCAAAAGAATGGCACAAACTTGCAGTGGAACGCCTGAGCAGTAAGAGCCATATTTATGAGAAAGTGGTGCAGCGCAGCAAGCCACCTTGCTGTGCTGAGCTTGTCACTCAGAAAAGGCAGAATGCACCTTCCTTCATTTATATATTTCTTTATGAACATTTTCATTAACAGTACATACCAGATCATATACAACAGTGATCATCTCTACCCGTACATGGAATACAATAAAAGTGGATATATGTTTCACCGTACCCGGTATTCATAACCAGGAACCATTCGACAACATGGGCAACCTTTGCGATGGACAGGCAGGTGCCAGCACATCTCCACAGTGTTCCCCACTCCTTCCCTGCTCAGGAGTACAAACCTGTGGGTCAGGGCCAGAGGCCTACATCAAGGACACTGTCATTGCATCCCACGCCATCAGGACTTCATGAGCTTTCTGATCCCTCATTGTCTTCTTCAAGTGAGCCTCTTCTGCCCCTGACCACTCTACCATGCCTCTTCCCAGGTCGTTAGTGGTGGGGGCTGCTCACCCATCCAATGCATGGTTATCTGTCTCTTTGTCACTGTTAGGCCAAGCACAGCAAATCGCCTACTGAGCTTCTTTTTTGCGTTCTCCTGGAGGAGCCCTCGTAAGCATTTCTCCCAGTCCGTCACCCTCTTTAGTTAGGCTAAGACCTGAACCCAATAGGAGAGAAGGCATAGCAATACCAAACCTTCTGTAGAAAATCATCCTCCCTTGCCTCGCATTTAGGGCATCCCTGCCCCCTCGATGGTTAAATAGCATGCAACTTTTTCGGGGATAAATATGTCATATGGACCACGGTATACTGGATCAGCTTGAACTGAGCATTAACTGCTACTTTGAGAAACCCCTCATGAATTTTGGACCAGTCTTTTGGCCCATCAGTGTTCCTCTGTCACGCTTCCTCTATTTTGAGCTGTCTATCAGAGCAAAAAGCTCAATATAGGTGGGAAATGAGCCTATGCCGCCCTGTAATAACCAAAAGTGTCACCAGGGTCTGCAAGGGTATGGGCACTACCAGAATGGTGGGCCACAACTGCCTAGCCATTGCTGCTATCTTAGCGTATTGAATAAAATGACCATGTCCTAAGACAAACACATTTATGGCATCTTTGAGTGAAACAAAGCATCCCTCGGAATACAAATCAGATAACATAAGAAATTCCACGTCCTGCCATTTAACTATGACATCACTTTAGTCATCTTTTCAAACGAGTAGAATAGCCAATAGTCGAGATCAGGGGATACGGTGCTCTCTTTAGGACTTGCTTCACTACCGTCTCCCATATCTTCCCCATCAGGTGAATTAGATGTGGAAGGTGTACCGGTGTACCTCCTTCTCACATGAGGAGGGCCCCCAGCTGATAATCCCCTTGTGTGCCCACCATCAGGGATTGTTCTATTTTGGGTTTTCCACCCAACCAATGAATTGCGTGCTGCAATTGTGCTGCAAAGTAATATACCTCTAGATCCGGGATTTCCATTCCCCCCCTTATCCCATTCATGCCTCAGTGTTGATAACCCCACGCCGCAACATTTGCCCTACCACAGTAGCTCCAGTAGCGATTTGTCAAGCTCCCTGAAAACTGCCTGTGGAAGTTCATAGAAAGCATTCAGCATAATATAGAGGCACCTCAGCAGTACTATCATCGTTATAAGAGCCACTGTGCCCATAAGGGAGAGGCGTAGTGTGCCCCAAAACCGAATAGTGGGTCACCAATTATCCAGCGCTCCTCCTATGTTGTAGGTATAGAAGTAGTCAAGAGTGGAATGTGCCATATTTAAGGCAATACAGAGCATTCCTGTTCTTTCTCCTGCACTGGAGCACAATGGGCTGCCTAGCCAAATGCAGGCACACTTGCACCATGGTGCAAGGGGGCCTGCGTTGTTCCTGCACAAAAAAAATCCTGAGAGGCTTTTCCTGTTTCCATGCTGCAGAATGCAGCATACATAGAAAGAGGAAAAACGAGGAGAACTAAAGATATATCTCCTCGTTACCCCTCTCCTGGGGAGGGTAGCTTTTTGGCGCATACCCAGGTTCACTTGTTCTTATTAATTTAGGAATGTGTCAAAATGTATGGATGTTGCATGGGAACACCCATGCAACACCCTGGAAACACCTGCCTGGTGCAGAGTAATGCAACGCAGTGATTTGCACTGCATTACATTACTCAAAATTTATAAAGCAACATTGGGCCACGCATGGCCACCTTGTGTGGCTTCATAAATCTCAATTTTCATTTGCGTCGTTCTTGCGCCACATTGCGTGGTGCAATAGCGATGCAAAGGGGCTCATAAATATGCCCCTAATTACATAAATACCTAGATAAATGAATGTGCATTGAGGATTGCGGGCACAGTGCCCCAAATAGGGAACCGATGCAATGCAAGGATCTCTGATGCTCCAGGAAAAATATTATTTTTGCTGAATGAACGCTACAAATTCATGAAGTTAGAAGCAGTTATTGTCCTTTCTCTTGTAATCTGCCCCAACTAGAGGTGGTGTTCTAACACTAGAGCCTTAGCTCGCCTAACTAAGGCAGTGATTCAGTGCTTCATTTGTAAAATATTAAGTATGGGTGTTCACATTTTTTTAGGAGGCCAAACCCACATCTACAAACTCCACCCACTTCCTTCACTTGCTCCAGTGAAAGCTGATTGTAATACCGAATCTGAATTTCAGACCATATGGGCAGCCAATATTTTTCCAGTATTACAAGCCTCTGGCATATTCATATTATATGGCCAGCTGATTTTAGCCAGCTGACCTTAGCCCAGTGCTTCACATCTTTGGCAAATGCATATTTTGTTTACAATGAGAGCCCAGTAGAGCAGGCTTCAGGCATATGCACGCTATGTGACCAAATGATACCCGCCCACAGGCGTCAGGGCTGAAGTATGCTTATTAAATGGACAACTCTTTGTCGAGTTTGGCTTGCCTCTGACATAGGCACATCATATGGTGTACCTATACAGAAACCTTAGATAACTATATAGTGAGCAGTACCAAGATAAAAACTATGTTTATAAGCCTCCTATGTATGCAAGGAACTTAGACCTCTAATATATGCACAGCATTCAATGCAGAAATCTGTTATGCCCAGCATGCAGTACAGAAATTTGAGATAGGTGGAGTACTGAAGCTTCTGAAATATACTTGTTATGCAGTTTGGATGCCTGGATCACAGATAGTCTGAGGCCTGCATAACATGCATATTACAGCCTGGCATAATGGTTAAATATTAGTGGTCTCCTTTTGTATACACAGCGGGGCCAGTGTACAATTTGTATATCAGAGGCCTAACCATGCATTATGCATTAAAATGTTCAAAAAAGGACACGTCTAAGAATGCCAGCAAACATAGGTCCCAATTTTAAACTGTCTCCACCAGGCAGTGGAGGATAGAAAATCCGCTCTCCTTCAAATCGCTGTCCCTCCCTCACCCTTACCCCTCTATGCTTGCTTTGTCTCTCCAGCTCTGAATCCTACTCATTTCTTTACCTACCCATTTAATCTGTTTCTCATTTCCTCTCTCACTGTCACTAATCAAGTCTTTCTCCCCCTTCTAGTTCTCCATTCTCTGTCTCCGATACCTCTTTGCAGTCTTGCTTAAACCTTAGGCCTTTGTGTCCTGCCATAATATATTGTCTGAAAAAGACAGTGGGGCATATGTATCAAAGGATACATTTGCGTTTCTCAAATAGCGATTTTTAGAGAATCGCTTTTTGAGAATCGCAAAACGCTATGTATGTAGGATTTGCAAATAATTTAGCGAATCCTACATATTCCTTAATAGCGAATCGCAAATTGCGATTCGCAATTAAGGAATACCTCCCCATTCATTCCTATGGACCTAGAGGCCCATAGGAATGAATGGGAAGACATTCTCAATTTGCGATTCTCAATTAGAGATTCGCAAATTGAGAATGCAATTTCAAGGGTGCCAGGGTGTCAAAAAGGACACCCTATTGCACCCCTGAAATGTGCATGTGTGCACATGTGGCACACATACATGCCCTAAGGGCATGTATGTGCACCACATGGCACTTTGAAAAATGCAAAAGAGTGCATTTTTCAAAGAAATCGCAAATTATTATCAACTTGAAGTTGGTGGTAATTTGCGATTTCTTAAGGAGAAATCGCACAATTTGGGTGCTTTTTACATCGCATTTAAGGAATCGCAATTGGCAATTCCTTAAATGCTTTCGCAAAAATAGGAATCGCAAATTTTGCCATTCCCTATTTTGCGAAGGGCCTTTTGGGATGATGCATCCCAAAAGGCTTTTTCCCGTTCGCAAACGGGTCAATTCCGAGAATCGGCCCGTTTGCGAACGGGAAATGGGTTTCATACATATACCCCAGTGTAAATAAAAGTGAGCGCCTCACCTACCATAATTTTTACAGAATTCTGATCTAAGTTTTATCCAGCAAACTCCCCCAGTTCAGTTTCCTGTAAATCATCCCTTTCTTGCCTTCTCTCTTTCTGTTACCTTCATTCTTACTCCCCTACTGACGATATACTCTACTTTTGGTTTGTTTCAATTTTATCTTTGGGCTTTGGATCCTATTTGAATTCTCGCACAGTGACTGACTCACCTCTGAATCTGCCACCTTTAAAATGTTCACTACATTAGCTGCACACTAGCCGAGAGCAGCAGGGACAGGGCTGCCCCATATTTGCAGGCTAAACTAGTGAGAGTCACCAGAACTACAGGTGACACATTTCAAGTCCTAGCAGGAGCTTGGTGAAGACCTCTGTGATGGGATCTCAGCTGGAGATGCAGAGTAGGGCATTTGCTTTGCTACCGGGTGCATGCAGACTAGGCCTCGACTCTGAGATGCCCCCAGACAACAAGCCTGTCCCATTTATAGTTGTAGCTGGACACAACATCTAAGTCATCCACTTCTGAATTCTTTTTTAGGGTGTGTTTTGTAGTATGCTCTTCAGCATAGAAACGTGGTTGCTGCTGGTATATACATGCAGATAAATGGTGGGGAGAGGCCTTTTGCATTACACCATTAAGTGCACATGACTTCAATGACCAACAATAGTGTCCCTGTCAAAGCGCCATTGGTGCCATTTTGAAAAGGTGTGCTAAAATGGATGGAGATGCCTTCAGGACCAGCCCCATTCCCACACACACTACTACCCTTGGCCATTATTTCTGAGGTACCCCAATCATAAGGACAGATAAACTGTGCAGGAAGGTCTGTGTGCGCAATGGCATGTATTGTCCTGTAGGTGAGAATGCTCCATTGGTGCAGGTTAATAATTGTGTGCTTTGCCAATGGGGGTGGGTTGAGCTGCCCTCCTACTCACACAAGAGGCACTTGATCTACAGGCTGCATCCTGGAGCGTATATCTGCCACTGGCACTCTCTCAGAGTCAGTAATGATCAGGAACATATCAAACCTCTACATGATTCAAGAACTCAATGCACACATCACAGATGCACATGGTTAAACACCAGTGAAGAGTCATGCCCTCAGCAGCAGGGACCAGGCTGCCACATATTTGCAGATTGAACTAATGAGAGTCTCCAGAACTACAGGTTACATATTTCAAGTCCTTGCAGGAGCTTGGTGAAGACCTCTCTGATGGGATCTCAGCTGGAGATGCAGTGTAGGGCATTTGCTTTGCTGCGGGGTGTACCCCACCCCACCTACAGCACAATTATGCAGTATAGCGTACATTTGGCATTCCATTATTTGCTTCACAGTTCACATTCTACTACTAGTGTGTGAACTGTACTACTGTCATTGCTTACTGCCTTATAGTTTTAATTAATCTGAGGTACGCTGCTTGGATCTTCTGTCAGCTGATTAGCGATGCGGTTGTGCAGTATGCTGGGCCAGGCCGTAGGCCAAAACAAAGTGGGGACACTGAGCATTGGTCTGACTTGGGACACATACTTGACAATTTGCCATGGAGGGACAGGGCAGTTTCTGGTGGGTGTGTGTGTCTCATAATAAGGCGAGCGGCGTACAATTTGAAATATTTTCTGCACACAGTCACTTGCAATATCAGCTCTTCACCGGGGAGACCCGTGTGAACTTAGTGAGCAGCCAATATCATGTGTAGACCCAGCCCTGAGAAGAGAAATAAGTGCATGTGCTAAATACTGCAAACCACCAGCACAAATTAAGCCCTGATATGACCCCAGTTTACTAATTTAACTACACATACAGAAAAGATATAAAATGAAACACAGCCATCATGCTGTCTGAATACATACATACACAATTGTGTCCAGGGCTGAACTGGCCATACCAGGCATCAGGCATTTCCCTGGGAGGCTGGAATGGTGGAGGCCTGTTTTGCAGCAGAGGGGCCAGTTTTGTTACTGGAGGCCGGTTTTGCAGCAGTGCTGCAATATCGGCCCCAGTAAGAAAAGCAAAATGCAAGTGTTTTCACCCTCCTGGGACCAGGCCATGCTTACTCTGGGGCTGGTCTGAGAAAATTGCCAGGGCTGCTTTGGGTTACCAGTCCGGCCCTAATTGTGTCTGAGGAGAAGTAGCCCCAGGAACACATGTGGTACAAATGAAAGCTGCCTGTGATATGCACCGAAACAATTTTCTAGACGTACTCCCTCTGATATTTTACTAGACACTAACATACATTATGGTGCATCCATCTAAGGCAGGACAATCTCTCTCTGAAGTCTCTTGAAAAATGAAATGTCACACCTTTAAAATATTCATCCAAAACCCCATCTCCAAATGTAGATATGGAAGCAGCCATGTTCTATCTAAAAGGCACAACTTGTGTAAATGAAGATCAGGTTATGAGGTGATTCCATAGCTGGCATAATTGTAAGTCAGCTGCCATTATGTCATTGTGCACTTTGATTCTGGGAAGCGAGAAGGCGTGAAATGGAGGTGGGTGGTAAAAGGTAGGACTACCAAGCCATTATTCCTCTTTAGAATGCAATACCATTTTGTACCCAACCACAGCATTGACTGCATACTATGCTAGCATGTGAATAGTTGCCTAGCACCAGGCATTAGCAAAGTCATGCGTCCTTTCACTGAGAACTAGTCCTACAACCACTAAGAGGTGTATATGCAATTAATACAGGCCATTTAAAAAAAAAAAGAAAATGCTATTACCACACACGTCAGTAGTGCAGTAAAGCAGAGAAGCATTAAAAAGGTTATCTGTGTGTGTCTTTGTGAGTGTGTATGTGAGAGGGAGAGAGAAAGAGAAAAAGAGAGAGCGAGCGCGCAAAAGAGACAGACAGAGGAATCATCTAGGCTTTCTTAGAGCTGTGGGCAGCAGTGTTTATTTTCATGACACATCAACTCAGACTGAATGGCACAACCGCAAGTGGATACTTACACCAACTCAACTCTCCAAACACAGACAGGCTGAAGAACGTCACTGCATGCACTCCGGAGCCGTGAGCTTTTTCCAATGATACAGCTAAAAATCTTGTTGAAAATGAAAGGTATTTGCATACTGTATATATTGACATCAACATGCATGTACGATTCTAACGTATTTTGCACAATGGCTACTGTGCAATATGCAATATTTGCATGATACTGTCAATCAAGTTAATCGGCATCAAATAACCAAAACTATTTAGGATGCAAGACAGAAAGCGGAACACTGCAACAATGTTTATTATTTTAAGCACTTGGCACTGACCCTGCGGTCTGCAGTATTTTTCATTATTAACAAACGTGAAAGGATTATTTATCCCAGCCCTGAACTTCACAGTGATTAATATACGTGAGGAGCCGATAATTGAAGTTTGTTTAATCTCATTCCTCTGGCACTAGGCCACCCCCAAGAGCTCTAATGATGTGCAATTTGCACGATTTTACTTCTCAGGCAGCGAGTCAACAACTTTTGTCAACAACCTACCTTGGTGAAGTGTTCCAAATGAAAAGAAAGCTATTTTCAACCACGTATTAGGCTGTTTCTCAGAAGGCTTTATCTGCTAGTATCCAAAGAATATTTAAACATATTCTTTTAACATTCCCTTGAGGTAATGGATTTATAGAAATGTATTTTCTTTCAAAAAAATCAATTTCCTGCAGCTCGCTTCCTAGTTTTCAATATCAATGCATTGGGACTCAGGAACCCGGCCTGACATATTGATTGGAAGGCCTAAGACGAATCCCCTTTATGACCTTGAAATCTCCAGGACCATTAAGGCAAAACATAAATGTGGTAGGATTGTGCTCCATTTCACTTGATTTTATTGCTGACTTGGTGACTATAAAAGGTAAATCATTCCTTCCAGGCACTGGAAACAGCCAATACCACGTCCATTCACCCTTAAATGTGTGGCCAGCAAATTGTTCTCACTTTCTAGACCCACTTACAGAAATGGCCTGTATGGATTAGTCCACGTGCACAATGACACGCAGGTGAGTGACTGCAGTATATTCCCACTCTAATCAGTTGCAGGGCAGTTTTTCGCAATGGGGAAAGACAACGGCAGGACAGAATGACATCTGTGCACTGTTTACACTGTGATAGGACTCTACCGTCAGGAACAGTGCTCCAGTTCTCTCCCATCAAGAACAGTGTGCCTGTTCTCATCATCTACTCATGGTTTAGAGGAGTTGGCATCCTAGCGTACATAGCCACTTTGGTAGGGAGACCAATGTCTATGTTCCTTTAAGTCTATAACAATAAGAATATATATGTTGGGGGCAAATGGAAAGGCAGGCCCACATAAAGAACTCTGTGTTTCCAGTATTACAGCACTCAATGGCAGCACTCCGATTAGAAGATGCTTGGTACACCCCTATGAATTACGCCGCTTTTAAGTGTGTCACAAACAAAGCATCCAAATTTTCATCCTTTTTCATTGACAAGGTTACTATAGCAAGTAAAGGGGATGTGTGGACGGTTATGCCATCATATTCAGCTTGGGGCTCTCAGCTGTATCTATCCAAGCAACATGAACTCCTGCTAATTTGTTTTGGTACATTCGCATCGAAGGATTTAACGCCCCTCTGAAAACAGCACTGGACAACTTCAGAGTGCAGGCTCTGTGGCCAAAAGATGCATTTTTACTTCATCTGCTGTGTGTTTGCCCTGCCTTGTTAATACATAGACAATGACTCTTACGTCCTACTCTAAGATTTAGGTGAAGTTGACCAGCTGTCATTGCCTTATTGGGGGGAGCTTCTGTGAAAGGGGCATGTATCAATCAATCAATCAGGATTTATAAAGCATGGCTAATCACCTGGTAGGGTCAGGCTGAGCCAAGCTGTCTTAATGAGGTGTGAAGTGGCCTGCTAGAGAGACAAGGTATGTCCTGTGGGAGAAGAAATGAAACTGCAGAAGGCAAGAAGGGGGTGTAGGGGCCAAACTGGCCTTCAAAGAGGGAATGGCAGTTTGGACAGGGCACTGCCTCACCTCCACATCCTGCAGCCCCAGTCAGGATGGAGCCCCAGTCATTAGATTAGTGAGGGGGCTGGGAGGGGAGTGTTAGGGAATCTTAGCCACACCAGGGAATCTCTGCCAGGGTTGGGCTGAGTGTCCCAGTCTATTGGCTATGGGTGGAGGGTTGTTCTGTGAGAAACCAGAGCTTTTTACTAGGCCTGGGCGGTAAAAACCGTTCCGCACGCGGAATTTGTGGAATTTGGGTAATTTCGCGTTCTGCGGAGAACGCGAAATTGACCCAAAATCTGCGTTCCGCGACTTCGCGAAATTTTTGGCTTGTTCGCGTTCTCAATATGCGTGTTCGTGAGATATTTCACCCCTAGCACGCAAACAGCGATCGCGAACAGGAAAAAAGTATCGCGAACAAGCAATTCCGCATGTTCGCGGAATTTCTGCGTGTTCGCGGAGATTTTTACCGTTTCGCGGAGATTTGCGTAACGCGATTCCGCAAATTCTGCCCACCCCTACTTTTTACAGTGTCTCCCCACTTTTTGTCCCTATTTTGACTACTAAATGCTGGTATTCTCACACTGAATGTGCCCTGGGTTCTGCTAACCAGATCTGTGCTTTGATTAAAAGTACATGGTAATTAGGTATAATTACAATTGGTACTGACAACCTAATTGTAAGCCCCTAGTCTATGGTAAGCATGTAGGTTTAGAGGCCCAATAGACAATGTACTTAAGTGTGCACTACTATGGTGCCCGCAGCAATTTTAAAAGCTAACCCTGCCTTGCATGCTGCTTTCAAAGAAGAATTATATGCACATTCGACTTGGGAATTAAAATTATTTGCAAAGTAGTAAAGTACCTGTCTTTACATATAATACACCCCCAAGGTCTCTTGTAGGTGCCCTAGGTGTGGAGTGCCTTGTAACTATAAGCAGGGGCATTAGAAAATATATTTTATATGCCCTGGTGAGGGAACCACTCTCAATTGCATTTTTTCCCATTGCAATACCTTGGCTCCAGAGGCTAACATGGGAATACTTTAATAAAATATAACTAAAAAGGAGCTAAAAATATAAGTCAAGCACCTAAAATAATAGCTATGATAAATCCAACAACTTGTCATTGCTAGATTTATTATAACTAATACAGAAAATAAGTTATAGAACTTTCTTTTCTGCAAGCCAAAATCCAGCTTTTCAGCAGCTCTTCTTTGATTGGGCAGCCTCTGCCAGGCTGAGCCAAGCTGTCTTAATGAGATGTGAAGTGGCATGCTAGAGAGACAAAGGAGTTCCTGTGGGAGGGAAAATGAAACTGCAGAAGCAGACAGGAGCCCCAGTAATTAGATTAGTGAAGGGGCTGGAAGGGGAGTGTTAGGGAATCATAGCCACACCAGTGGGTGGGATTAGCCATATCTAACTCTTCAGGAGATACTTCTCACCATTTTGGATTCTGGAAAAATAGTGCTTTCTGGGACAAGAATATGCCATACTTTGGAGGAAGTGGTCTTACACCTAGGTGGTACCCTGTATCCATTGGTCAGGGATGTCCCCTGCTTGACACCGAGGAACACTGAATAAATATGGGAGGGTTGCCAAGCTGCCTGAAGCAACAAGGAGAAGGACTGCCCTGCAGGAACCTGATCTGCATCCAAAGGACTGCACTCTGAAGGACTGCACCTGCTGCACAATATTTTACTACAGCTCTAAGAAATGTATCTGGCTTCACTAGGATTAAGGAGTCGACTCCCTGAAAGCTACAGGTCAACAGATTCCACCTGCATCATCTCCAACAAGAAGTCCCCATTCTGGAGTGTTTCCAGTGGACTTTTCAGGATTTGGCTAGCTGCATTGCAGGAGTTGCAGTACCAATATCCCAATATCCCAAGGACTATCTCAGAACTTCTAGACCATTGGATTGGTGTTTTGGACACTTTCAACCCACAAGAGGAACTTTAAGAAGCAGTTCCAGAAGTTTGGAGCAACATTTGTAAAAAGCTCTATAAGTTGACCAGGTGCTTTATGGGAGTTGTAGTCCCAGACACCAAGAGGCAAACTAGAGCATCTGAAACCTTGGTTGGTACTGTGGACCACATTCCTGCTTCAAGAAATGCTTCTGGAATTAAGTGTAACAATATTACATTGTGGGTGGCCTAAACTCTGGACTTTGTCCCAGTTCAGTGTGACCTTTGTTAACTCTTTGAGTGTGATTTGTTTCTAAGCACTAGTTTTACATTTAATTTTTTTTAATTCATATCCCTGGTTCCCTACATTGGATTTTTGTCATTTTGGTGTCTATTTGTACATAAACAAATATAGCCTATTTTTTTAAACTGGTGTTGGATTTTTTTTGTGTATTGTGTCTTACTTATTTAATATTTTGGTGTTTTTAAATGCTTTACACACCTGTATCCTATCTTAAGACTGCCTGCTCGTTGCCAGCTACCAAAGGTTGATCAAGGGACTAATTTATTGTAACATTCACTGAACATTTTATTGTGTTTGTGGCCTTATTACTAGTGGTGGATCCCTACTTATCACTACTAATAAACAACTTTCCAACAATCGTTGTGTATCTTGTTGTGCCATCAGGCATGACATGTAAACTCTGTATTTTAGCATCTCTCCAGCAGCCTGTTCATGTGTCTAACCCTCCCCAATTACTGTTATCTCATATACCTTACTTGAATATGGTGCTGTATGCTGTGAGGTATGGTTATTTGGCACCCAGCCTCTGTTTTGCTGCACAGGTCAGTGTACCATACTTTTGTTTAAATTATAGGAAGTAAACATAAACCTGCTCTTACAGGTTTGCCTATCCTTCCTTCAGGGTGAACCTTTCAAGGTTATTTATCCTATTGGGCACATTTCAGCTGTTATGCATATTTAAAAAAACTTCAGAGACTGGACATATTTCCTGTCTGTCCTGTTAATGTGAGGCTCAGAAAACATGACAATTGAGCCAAGAACATATTCTATATATCTTCGCACATTTACCATATTTTATTTGAAAAGAATCATACCTATTTCCTAGGCTTTATTAGTTCCATCATACACCTGCATTTAATAAAGGAACATTGATCATGTTAACATACTGCACGGTCTGTGTTGCCTGCAACATTATGAAAACATAAAAAAGTTATGTCACACATATCAAATGATTTTTCCATCCCAGAGTTGTGCGACTGGAATGCAAATCACTGTTAACATCTGATGGGATCCTGAAATGCCTGCACTGCTTAATTTTTTATTTTTGTATTGTCCTCATTTCCCAGATCTACTGGTAGAGAAAGCAAAGTTAACAAGCAATTACACTGTTATTTGCAAGGCATTACGTGTGCTGCCGTGCAAAAGCTGATCACTCTTAACACTACATTAAAACCAATTCGGACAATAAAACTCTAATGTGCATATAGCACACATTAAGAAAAATAACACTGAAACTGAGAAAAGCTCAAGTACCAGCACCATAAAAGTGTGCTTGAATGTGTACAAATAGAGGAATCTAGATACAATGAGTTTGACATGCATGTTAATTGATACCATTTTACAAAATCGTTATGAAAGATTATTGATGAAAAATCTGTCTATGATGCAAATAACACAACACATTCATTTTAAGCAGTATATCTATGTAACAAATACCTCTTACATACAATTGTGAAGAAGTTAATGATGAAGCTTAGCGTCTCTATTGCCTTCATTGTAACGCACTATAACAAATGAAAAGTGGTGCATAATCTTTATGCAACATTTTATTTGAATGAAACCTTCAGTATAAATGCTTTACATTCTTAGATTTTCTAAAAAAATATATTTTAATGATTTTTAGGAATAGTTTGCATGTAGGTGCTTTTAAAATGTAGGCCATAATTACAGTTGAACATTTTTGTGCAATAATCACTGACAACGTTACAATTATTTCCATATATGGTATCCTTGATTGATTTTGTTATGCTTGAATGAAATTATGAGTTTATTTGGCTAAATAAGAAATGCTAACTTTAAAATGAATTAAATTGCCTTTTTCCTCAGGCTGCTTCATTTCATAGCCTGGTGTAATTGACTTTTGTTATGTTTCCTCAAATGTTGCTTTATCTGTTCTGTTTATGCGACATTCTTTAATCAATATAGACACTTTTTCCAGTACTTCCTTGTGAGTGAAGTGGTGGGAACTTGACCCTTCAACCTAATAAATAAGCTGTTTGTCAACTAATCTGTGAGGACAGAAGGGACAGTAGTTGTTTCTCATGAGCAACATGGGATAATATGTTTTAGTGTCGATTTTGTACTTGGTGAGCAGAGGAATGGGCACATGATGGTCGGGCCATTGTATGGTGGCAACTGATGTCACAAAGGGATGATTTGGACTATAAAAAGTAACTTTCCTATGAGTAGTGAGCCACTGTCTTCTGCCAGAGCCCCTTTCCTCTTCCATTGCCTCCAGCCTGCCTGCCAGACTATCTTTACATGCCCCTTGCCTTTTTCCCCCTTCTGATGAACGAACCTGCTTAACAATTTAGAGCAGTCTGGTGAGAGACCAGACAAGAACTTTCCTGATGATTGCTCTATTCCCCTTGCCCATGGACTTTTCCTTAGTGGACTTTAACTTGATCCCTTTTCCCATTCTAATAGAACTCTTTTGAACCATCCCCCATCATTTGCATGTGGTAGGATACTCTAACCTGAACCATCCTCTTTATGGATTATTTTATTCAGCAATAGATTTACTTTGACTAAAGGTGTGGTTTTTTACTATGAAATGTAAGACTCATAACTGAACTGCCTAAAATTGTAAAAATATGCATTGATTTAGGATCTTTAATACAATAATCAAATTAGCTAAATTTGTCTGTGTCTTTTATTGGGTCTCAATGTTTTTCCAATAGAACTGTGTTACTATGATCTGATTTCTAATGCATGCTAGAGAGTGTTATTGTCTGATAATAGATCACTTAAACTAGCATTCAATCTAATATGAAATTGATTATAAAAAATGCATATTATGCTGAATCAAGTACGTCTAATCGGGATCACGGAATACGAAATTGTATAGATGGGTGCCTAAACCATGAACAATTTTACTTGTCTTTTACTACGCATGTACAAACGCGTTTCCTCATGACCAGATTTCGTCTTTGCACGCTTCACTTTGTTGTGGCTTTTCCCAAACAGGCAAGTTGGTGTAAGAGACTGACTCCCTGTCCTTGTGATAATTCAGCCCAACAAAGCACTATGCACTTTATGTTGTTTTGCACACTTTACAAAGATCTAAGGGCACGTTTTATTAAGCCTGTTTTGATCGAAATCCGTCCCTGTTCTTACCGGGAGGGTTTTAATTATTTACAATCATTATCTACTGCTGCTATTTGTACCGCTGTGCTTAACTTCATTAGAACTGCTTTATCAATCAGGAAACGCCATGAATTGTAAAAGGAAATTAAGTTTTAAGTGATTTTACAGTTTTATTTTTCTTGTATTGATGTGTTGGAAAATGATAGGATGTATTAATTTTATTAATATAGAACTTGTGCTGGGGGAGCAAGAGCCATGGAGGGGGATATGCTTTTTAAGTTAGGCAAAGTGTACATTGTTTTAAAATGTTAAACCTTGAGTCTATATTTGTCTTTTGTGTCTAATCTTTACATAAGTTCTTTTATGAATACTTAATTATTTTATGTATGTATGCCAAACTTCTATGATTTGAATGAATCAAATAAAGTTATTTGACTTGACTTGAATTTGATCACTAATTTGTGAGTTTGCTACTAATTATTGGTCCTCATTTGGTGGAAAACAGTTCGACACCCTGATTTCTCACCTCTCACGGTGAAAACGAAAAGGTCCATTGGAGGACCAATGCCTCTGTGGGTTAAGTATAGAATCTGAGTAAAGTGATTAAGTCGTAAAGTCATTAATGGGTTCAGAAACTGAGAGAGAAAAAATGTTCTACTGCAACACATGTCTCTTTGAAGAACGTTAGGTTTATAGTAAAGGGTGTATGCTCTAAACATGTTCCAGTAGACCATACATTCTATTCACAGCAAATCTTGGGAGCTGCAAAACTGTGATTACAAAGTTTATATTACTTATTCACTTTTTGTCTACCTGAGCAGGGTTTAAAATTGTGAAACATCATCTTCAGTTATAGCAAGGAAACCATAATTATACAAGGAAACCATAATTATACATGCTTGCCTTGCTTTTTATTCCACCCCAAATACAGAAAAGTCATAATTCTCAGCTGCATAGAACTATGCTCATAGTGGGAATTTGCTAATTGTTGCTGATTCACAAAGGTCTGAGAAATATATCGGGAAAATGTTGGATATTCAATATTCCCAAATTTCCAGTAGCAAACCTGTGTACCACAACACATTTGAAGGACTGTCACTATGTGGAAGGTCCACAATTGTGAATATATTTTGAATGCATTTACATATCTTTATTTCACATGGAATATACATTTCCAGGCAAATACTTTTTCCACCCACATCCATCTAATAAACTGGGGATCTTCCCCATCTTCTCCTCAAAGGAACGATAACAAAATTAGCACCAGTGATGCAAAATGTTGGGTCTTCATTTGTCAAGAGGAATTGTAGAGCTCTTTCAAAGAAACACATACAAATATGTAATTCCCAAAAGTTAAACCAATAATTTATGCTGCAAATTAAGAACTTTTGTACCTAATGTGAAAATGTAATTTTGAAAGAGAATTGTGAATCCAGGTGAAATTGAAACAATCAATTCTGGACAAGATCTGTTTGGGAACTGTTAGATCTGGGGGTCTCTAGTTGGCAGGGTAGGTACCACTGTCCAAGTACCAAGTAGGGACCCTTGCTTCTAGTCAGGGAAAGGGGGATACACTGTTAAGATAACCCCTGCTCACCCTCTAGGTAGCTTGGCCTGAGCAGTCTAGGCTATCAAAGGCAATGTGTAAAGTATTTGTACCAACACTCACAGTAACACAGTGAAAACACCACAGATTTACTCCACACCAGTTTTAGAAAAATAAGGTATCTTTACTAAAAACTTCACAAGACCAAAAACTACAGAAAAACCAACATACAATTAAAAAGATTACTTTAAAGATAGTTCAAGAGTTTGCAGAAAGTACTCCAGGATGTAAAAGTCAGTGTCATGCACAATGCAACTCTCAATGTACAAAATGCGACACTCTCGTGCCCAACAGTACCTGTAGTTGCGATAAGGTTCCCAAAAGCTATCACAAGGAAGATGGCAAAGGCGATGCGATACTCCAGAGATCTTGGGGAGGCTTTGCAGCAGCCCTGCTTCACGCAGCAGAGGTGGATGCGCCGGCTCCAATCTGTAGGGGGAGGATGCGATGACTTTGGCTTTCGTTGCGTAGGTTTCTTAGGGGGAAGCTTCATGCACAGGTACGATGCGACGATCTTCGATGCGGCGCGATGCGCGGCGCAGCGCTGACTTCTGGCGCTGCCACCTTCGATGCGTCGCGGTGCGCGGCGTTGACTTCTGGCGCCGCAACCCTCGATGCGTCACGGGACGGGACTCTGCGTCGACACACGCAGCGACTGGATACTTTCACGCACCGGCAGTGGTGCGGCCCGCAAACTGGTTCTGCGATGACCCTCGCAGCGTCAGGAATCTTCTCGCACCGCAACGATGCTCGACGCACTCGGCGATGCGGGGACTCCGGGTGCTGCGATGACGCCGCAATGAAATTCTCCTCGCACTCTCGTTCTTGCGACTCGCAATCGGATGATGCGTTGGGTACCAGTTACTCTTTTTCACGCTTCTGCTTCCCAGCTCCCAAACACAGCAAAAACGACCTCCTGAGGCCCCAAGACTGGGCAAGCACTCCAAGGCAGGTCAGAACTCCTTCAGCAGAGTTCCAGGGGAGCTGGTGGTGAAGTCCTTTTGTTCCTGGGACTTCTTATCAGGGAGCCAGCTCTTCTCAGGCCCTTGGAGATCAGAATCAAAAGAAGGGGACACAGCAAAGTCCTTCCCCTCTCCTTGGCAGCAAAGCAAAACAGCAAGCAGGCAGTCTTCTCCTCTTCAGTTCTTTTCAGCTTTCTCCTTGGCAGAGGTTTCTTCTTAGTTCCAAAGTGATCTAAAGTTTAGGTGTCTGGGGTCCTCTTCTTATACCCCTCCAAGTCTTTGTCTCTCCTTGTTTCAGTGGGGGGATTCCCCTGCTCAAACCGGTTCCTGGGTGTGCTCTGCCCTGGAGCACCTGGTTCCTTTCAGAGTGAGGGGCAGGGTCATTAGACGCTCAGCAGGAGGTGGAGCCTTCTTTGTGTCAGCAGAGGCAGAGTCCTCAGCCTGGCCAGCAGGGGGTGGAGCCAGCATTGTGCTGGCAGAGGAAGCCCTATTCAAACCCAGGGGCTACTCCTCCCACCCATCTAAAGCAGATCTCCCTATTCACCCTGCTGCTGACTCATCCAGACTCCTGGAGCCACCTAGCCCATCACATGACACCAGTCAGCCAATCAGCACACAGGCACACAGGAAGGTTAAACAGGAGAATAGCTACTTTCTAAAAAGTGCTATTCTCACACAGTGAATTTAAAAACCATCTTGCTAAAACGATGTATAATTAAATTCTGAACACAAAGATACCAAACTTGGATTTTCTATCTTGCCCTTATGGGAAGATAGGCATGTAAACAGCCTCCCCCATTCTGTCCTATGGGCAAGATGGCCTCTCAGCAGTGAAAAACGAAAATGGCTGTAATTCACTACCAGGGCCTGTTACACACCTCAGTACATGCCCTACCTTTCAGATACACTGCACCCAGCCCAGGGGGTACCTAGGGCCACCATAGGGATGCCTGACATGTACAGAAAGGGAAGGATAAGGCCTGGTCAGTGGGTGCACTGGCCAGGTCGACATGGCAGTCCTGGACTGCACATAGGCACTGCAAGCAGGCCTAAGACATCATTTTAGGGCTACTCCTGTGGGTGGCACAATCAGTGCTGCAGCCCACTAGTAGCATTTGAATCACCAGCCCTGGCACGCTCAGTGCAATTTACTAGGGGCTAACAGGTGAAACAAATATACCAATCATGGATAACCAATCAATATAACAATTTACCTTGGGAGCACTTGCCCTTTGACACTGATCAGCAGTGGCAAAGTGCCCAAAGCATCTAAACCAGCAAAAACGAAATCCAGCATAGCGTCAAAAATACAGGAGGTAGAGGCAAAAAAGTCAGGGGTAACCACGCCAAAGATGCCAGGTCTAACAGGAACAATAAAATATTTACCTGTTTTAAAAAATTAAAGGGAGATTTAAAGAGAGTAGGAATAATGGTAAGGGAAGCACAAGAAGATATAAGGAAGAGTGGGACGTCAATATGTGATAGATTTAGCCTGTTACAGCGGAAAGCTCATATAATTTTCTTTTATCACAACTACACAATTTCAATCACTGGACCCATATGCAAAAATCATCGATCGACACACTCATTACCATAGATCACGGTACTCCAACAGAACTTTTTGTTGAGCTAACAGGGACTAGAATACTTGGAGAGCATGAAGCAATTCCTTATGAGGGCCTTGGAATAAAGAACTGCATAACACATGCCTATTTCATTACCTTTGTTAGACACTGAAACACGAACCTGGAGACAAGAAAAATGACTAAAAGAATGAGACAAAAACAATAAATATAATTCATGTTAAGCATTTATCTGAAGCCTCTTTTGAATGGACAGACCGTGAAATTGCATTTAGAATCAGATTTAATAACAAGTAATTAATACAAGTAGCCTCACAATACATTACAAGAAATAATAAACATTTGCAACTTGTCTGAGGAGAGAGAGAGAGTAACAAAAGACAATTTGCGATTCAGATTATTGTATCATACAAACCAAAACAAGGCTGATAGATATAGTCTGTCTTCTTAATAGATCTGGCCAAGTCAGAACTGTAGCACTGCAGACCATGGAAGGAGTCAGTTAACCTTTCAGCTGAAAAAAATAGTTCCTGTTCAACTTTACCAGCCAGCAAAGTTCAGGTATCAGAATCGCAGTTCAGGAAAGTTCAGATCAAGGTTTGGCATCAAGGAACAGCAAGAGTCAGTCGACAACATGCCAAGCAGGGAAAATGACAGCCAGCCCCGACTCCTCCTCCAATGGGGCAATTATACTTCCAAAGGTTAGCGGTTTGCACCCACAAAGTATCTTTTTCATCAGTCTATAGGGTTTGTATTGTTCACTCGCAGTGGGCTGCTCATGGGGTGATCAACACATCACCAAGAAATCCGGAAGATTAAGTAATCCTTTTGCAAATTCATTAGTTTTATTAAGTTCAATTTGTATTACATTTCCATCTCTTCCACGGAAGTAAGTGGAACTTCACTTTGCTCACAGTCTGTCTGTTCCCAAGCACTTTTCCTGGGTTTGCAATCATATTGCTAAATTTCTGTCTCCAGTGTTGCCTACCTAGAAGTGAATCCATTGTTAACCAATACAAAAAGGAAACGTAATTAAAAGTTCTCACAGTGGCTAAAGTGACTACTTCATATGATTTTACACCTAGGCAAGAAAGAAGGCATTTGAGGCCTACATGAAATTTCGCTGAATAATTATCCTGTTATTATTAAAATAAAACACACATTAATAAATGCATTTCAACATCTCTTGATTAATTCAATTATTATTATTCTTGAGATACTACAAGTCCATATTATTCAATTATTATTATTCTTGAGATACTACAAGTCCATATTAGGTACTACTAAAAATCTTCGATAACATCATTTTTTGCATGTTATCTTTTTCAAAGCATAATTTTAGCTTGTCACTCTGAAATACACGCTTACCACATAAAAGTTACAGAAAGCTGCAAGTTTGCATAATATTGATATTACTAGGGGGCCGATTCCGATCTCGCTCGGAAGGGCACCGAAAGCGATACGGCCAGAAAAAGTACGAGCCGTACACGTGTTTTCCACCCAACTCGTGCATCTGTACGAGCGAGCAAATACGATGCGAGCTACGTGAAATTCACCAACCCTAGTCGTTTCCGGGTCCGAACCGCTCCGTACGTCTCATCCGTAAGTAAACCATGCCGTGCAATGGATGCGATTTACGACCGAGCCAGTACGATGCACGCGTTGGACAGCCGGTGTGAGCCGAAGTTTTTGGCTCGCAAAATGTCCGGGAAGTTGACTTTGGGGGTCCGCGTCGGACCCCGTTCCCCGCAGCCTTGCGACTCGGACACAGGGGCAGACCCAAGGGTTTCCCCAACACAGGCATGTACAGTGCAGATGGCACCGACGTGTACCCACTGTAGGGGGCGCCCTTGTGCGAGATGTACCCATACAGTCAATGGGAGCCCATGTACGCGTCGTACGACCGGCTCCCATTAACGTTTATGGGAGTCCGACCAAACCTAGTCCGGCAGCATGCGGCCGCATCGTACTCGCTCAGTCGGACTGCAGGACTCCGGCTCGGTCGGAAAACACTCCGGATCTGGCTCGGTCGGAGAGATTTCCGACCCAGATCAGAATTGGCCCCTAAATAAGCATTTCATCATTTCAGAAGCTTCATTATGTAGACATTTATTTCACCTTTTGATGTATATTGGAATATTATCGTCACATCACTCTCTATTTTATCTATATTTTGTTTATTTTCATATCTCGTAAATACATACATGTGTATTTATAATTGTTTCTCTCTTTGTTTACATTTTCGTATTTATAATTGCAAACACTCTGCATACTTTTATGATGCAGTATGAGGTTTCACACTTTTCGACTTAGCCAGTTAACATGTTTTCATCAAAAATAATTTTTGTAAATATCTTTAATAGTGAGAATTGATAGAGGGAACTGTTATTAAACATTTACGCTCCATCAGGCCCACATGATTGGAAGTGATCTGCAGGAAAAGAATAAGTAATGGAAAGAAGAAAAGAGTTAGCTATCAAGGAGAAATGGGAGAAAGATCAAAGAATCAGAGGAAATTAAAGGGATAAAGAAAAAATGAGCACCAAGAGAGTGAAGAAAGAGAATCTCAGACAATAGAACATAAATGTGGGTGAGATTCTGAATTTGGAATTGAAAGAGGTTCATTCTGGGAAACGATCAAAATTAACAGAATGTTTTATGTGAAAAACACCAGAGAGAAAGGATGAATGGGAGTTAAAAAGCAGTGTTTATGAAAATACAAGAGAGAATTGGAGAGTGGAACATCTGAACTAAGATAGAAATAGTTAGGTTTCTGGGCATTCCACTGAAATAATTAGGATCCAACACTAAAAACAATAGAAACAAACAGAACTAAATGGAGCATTTAGAGTTTGGTGGAAAGGAGTTATACATCTGTGGTGCTCTCTCTCCACCAAACTTACAGCTCCCCTACTTGACAGAGTTGCGGGAAAGGATGATTTTCCGATGGTAGAGCCTTAGCTCGGCCGCCATTAGAAACCTCTGACCTGATTGAAGAACCAGAAACTTTTGGGTCTGGCGGCGCAGGGTACGCCCAAGTCTCCGGAGTTCACCTGCTTAGCTACACAGAGACACTGGACACTCTGTCGGCGTTGGAAGATCAGATTTATTTAGCTGCAGCTAGTACAGTTATCCTAGAAGTACACAAAGTAGGTTCTCAGGAGACTGCCACTTCACTCTGTGGCGTACAGGGTTTTATACTGTATAGAGTTCGTATACATTGTCCAAAAGCACTCCCAAAACACATAGAAAGAGCCAATAAGAAAAGTTAGAAAACAGGATGGAACCAATGGGAAAAGTTGGAAAACAAAAGTGTCAGATGACTCGAAGAGACCTCTCCTCCACCTATGTTTGTCACCCCTCCCTCAAGTTAATTTATTAATGTATTGGTAACTAACTTGCAGGTGGCGAGATACGTTTGTGTGTGTTAGAGGACAGTTGTGAAACGAGAGAATGCTAGCAGAAGACACTGAAGGCCAGACGATAAGATAAGGTCAGGAAAGAATAGTGTGAGCCAACAGATAGTTGAGACGGGGATTAGAAAAGCCAGACAGGGATTAGTGCACTCGGCTAGTTCTAACACCAGCTTTGTAAATAGAGGCAGAAGGCATATTTCAACACCAGGCTGCAGAAAAAGCAGAATAGACTTTGTTCGCCGTGCTGCCTGAGTGATGGCAACATAAAATGGCGGCGGAGCACAAAATGGCGGGTCGCTTCGATCGCGATCAGAAATCGAAGTTCCTCAGACCCTCCTTTTGCCAGAACTCAGGCAAAATAGACTCATGCTAATCTGAGTCTACGTCGATAGCCATGAGGTCATCGAGCTGTTGCTGTAACATCATTCTTATGTTCTCGGTTACTTGTGGTTTGGGTTTTGGGATGCACATAGTAGTACAGAGGTCACAAATAGCGGGACCACAGTGCATACAAAGGCAACAGGAGAAAATAATGGTCAAGATTATACCAAGAAACGTCAATGCTTTCCAACCCCATTTAGACAGTAGTCCCCAAAACCACTCCGTTAAAGACCAATCTCCTTCGTCCTGATGAATAGACTCAGAGATTATGTGCAACTTGGAGATAGCTTGGTATACTGTCAGAGCGTCATTAGGTATGAAAATACAGCAACTTGACCCGATCAGTTTGCACACTCCACCACGATCGGCAAGAACAAAATCTAAGGCAATTCGATTTTGTAATGTCATAAGACGATCCGCCTGTAGTTCTGTCGTGATGTTACTTAAGGCACCTACAGTGATGTCTGTTGTAGTCTCTACGACACGGACTAGTTGCCTTATATTTCTGCTGTTAGCCATTGGACCCCAGAAGGGAAGAAATCCTTTAAGGAAATCTCCTCCCTCTTGTCCTGCTGTGTCCTTTGAATCAATAATCCCTCTGCCGTATCGGGTTCGATGATGATTGGCGGAAGCGGTGTAAGTAGGGGGAAGAAGAAAAGCTATATAACAAGTACCAGAGAAACCCGTTGGTAACCAAGTATAAGCCCTATTATAGCAGATGAAATAGGTGCCTTGAGATGGCACTAGAGGAGGCAAGTTCTGAGAGGAATAAACGTACGTGTGGGATCAGTTATTCCTTTGTATAGAGTCAGAAGAGCGATCGTTTATCTGTAAGCAGAAGTTGCCCTGATGTGGTATAGTCCAAATCGGCGAGGACTTTCCTTTTCTAACTTTACTACTAAGACTAGACATATATTGGGTGACGTTCCAGTTAGTGTACGCTTTTCTTTCATCAATGGAGATTTTACTATTTTCCATGATTTTAGCCATAGCTACCATTCCCTTAATCAAAGAACTATGACTAAAGTCTGGATCATTAACATGTGAACTAACGGATTGTCTGAATTTGCTTTGATAAGCATTGGAGAAAATGATGAAGTAAGCCCAAGCAGAACCCTCATAAGAAAACGGGAGAACTAAATATGGCATTCCTTTCCCTGCGGTGTGTGGCATAAGTCCACACACCCAACAATCAGTCGTATTGACCACTAACTGATGCTGATGTAATAGCTGGATAAAGGAATTGTTATAATATTCAGTTCTTCTAATGAGTTCATGTTGAGGAAGAGTATGAAAGAGATGTGGAGAGATAGTAGAAGAAGACAAAGAGGAAGAAGGGGAGACAACTTTTGGCTGCAAAGCATAAATAATCCAACCAACAAATGCCAAAACAATACACAATGATATAATGATACATAAAGTTATGCTGAAACGACTGTACATTATTTTACAGGAAGCTTTCTTCATTTCTTCTTTTCTCTCTCTTTTGCCTAGTGTAATTTCCATCTTACCAATGGATGCTCACGGCAATCTTCCTCAATCGCTAAATCACAATTGTCTACCGTCTTATGACACTGTAGGTCCTGCAGGCCTATTGCCACTACTCAGGTCGTGAATCAGACTCCTACTGTGACCCTGCAACCGGGACAGAATACTACACAAGAGAGAAGTCTTTTAAGTGTTCTTTTGTCTAGGTCTTAAGTCGTATCGTTCCTTCCCCGGAACACTCTGGTCTTGGAACAATGTTCGTGGGTTAGTCGTATGCAAGCGACGATGTAATGGAATTGCTTCCTGTAAAATGTTGTCGTCCTCTTTCTCAGACAGTGTCCCATTCAGGTGTGCATCGCTAAAAGGCATGAATCGTGGTATCTTTTCACTTTCACAGTCACCAGTACCCCTGCGTACCCATTGATCGTAGGGCAAAGGCAAAGGCACTTTCTTACAATGCACACCGTGAATCCAATTTTTCTTTCCTTTGACTTTAACTGCTGTTCTCGTGGTCAGCAAGACCATTCGGGGCTCCCTCCATCTGGGCTCCAAATTGCTTGTCCTCTGAAAATTCTTAACGCAGATCCAGTCCCCTGGTCGGATGGAATGACCTGGGTCTGTGGAAGCCTTTGGCAGAGCACTTTGAACCTGTTGATGGAGAACACGCAATTTAGTCGTAAGATCATGCAGATAGTCAATCAACATTGGATATGGCAAGTCTGAGTATTTCTTAGGGCGAGGGACTCCCCATATATTAGCTGGACATCCGAAAATCACCTCGTAGGGGCTAAGTCCCAAACGAGAGTGTACTGCAGTTCTGATGGATAGCAGAGCTAATGGCAAAGCATCGGGCCAATTGAGTCCTGTACTTGCTTGAACCTTTGCTAATTTTAACTTCAAGGTTCCGTTGTAACATTCTACTAAACCCGCTGACTGTGGATGATTTGCCGCATGAAACTTTTGCTTGATACCAAGACCTGCACAAACCTTCTGCATAACTTGGCCAACAAATTCGCTCCCATTGTCACTCCAGACAATGCGCGGCAAACCAAACCTGGGGAAGAATTCTTTTAGAAGGATTTTAGCTGTGGATAGGGCTGTGTTGTCCTTTAGAGGGTATGCTTCTATCCATCTTGAAAAGGCGCATACTACCACCAGAATATATTTGAGGTTGTTGCATCGCTCCATATGAATATAATCGATCTGCAACACCTCAAATGGATATGTCGGAGGAGCAAAGTGACCCGCTGGAGTTGGGGTTCCCTTTCCCGGGTTGTACATTAAACAAACAATAGAGTGTTTTACTACATTGTCTGCACATTTTGGGATACCCTCATTCTGCCACACTGGAGCCAGAAGTTTACAAATACCTTTTGCACTTAAGTGGGCTGGACCATGTGCCATAGTAACCACTGGGAGAACATATGCATCTGGTAACAACCAACGTTGATGTTCAGATAATTCCACCCAACAACCCATCTCATCTAACATTCCCGTACTTTCTTTCCACTTGCTTATCTCCCTCTCTGAAGCCTCTTTCTGAATCGCTTTTACACTTTCCACTGTATTCTCATACATTCCTCTTTCTCCGACCCAATTCGCAGGACCTGCCACATACATTTGACTTGTTGAATCTCTCGCTGTCTTCTTTGCTATTTCGTCTGCAAATGCATTTCCTCGACCAACATCATCCGTAATCTTTTTGTGTGCACTACACTTCATGATCACTATTTGGGTGGGTAAGGCAAGTGATTCGAGGATATCAGTCACTAACTGACCATGTTGTATTTTGGTGCCATGTGAAGTGAGAAAACCCCTTTCCTTCCAGAGACGCCCAAAGTTGAACGCTACACCAAAAGCATATTGATTGTCGGTGTACATGTTCACTCTTTTCCCTTTCCACAATACACAAGCTCTCGTTAAAGCTATCAATTCTGCTGCTTGAGCTGAATTGTGTCTAATGCGTGCAGTTTCCACAACTGTATGTAAAGTAGTTACAGCATAGGCTGAAACTGTATCTCCCTTAGGCATTTTAAAACAAGAACCGTCTACACATACAGTTCCATCCGGATTCTCTAGCGGTGTGTCTCTTAGGTCAATTCTTCCTCTTGTCTCTTCCTCAATACGGAAGAAACAATCATGCTGTTCCTCAACATTTTCCTCATCTGGAAGGGGCAACAGAGTAGCTGGATTCAGCGTATTACATCGTTTGATGTGTACGTGACTAGCCAAAAGTGTCAGCTCGTATCCAGTTAGACGAGCACTCGTAAGATGCTGTGTTTTCGTTCTATTTAGTAGAGTATCCACTGCATGTGGTACCATGACAATGAGAGTGTTATCCAACACCACTCCAGCAGACTGTCAGATAGAAATTGCTGCTGCTGCTGTCGCTTTGAGACAACTGGGCAATGCTTTAGCTACAGGATCTAACGTAGCCGAAAAATAGGCACATGGCCGCTGTTTGTCACCAAATTGCTGTGTCAAGACTGACAATGCACAACCTTCTCTCTCATGAACATAAAGCGTAAAAGGCTTAGTGTAATCTGGGGTGCCTAGTACAGGAGCAGAACAGAGAGCGGTACATAAGTCAGTGAAACTCTTTTGGCACTCATCAGTCCAAGGAAGGGGCTGAGGCGTATCTTTTAAAGTGAGTGCCAACAAAGGTTTGGCTATTAGAGAGAAGTTAGGGATCCACTGTCTGCAACAAGAAGTGATACCCAGAAAGGCACGTACTTCCCTTTGTGTGGATGGTACAGACATTCGCGTAATCACCTGAATTCGTTCTGGTGTCAATCGTCGTCCCTCCTTTGATAGGAGATGACCCAAGTAGGTAACCTCTCGACAAACATATTGTAGTTTGGAAGGTGAGACCTTGTGATTCAGTTTAAATAAATGGTGTAACAATGCAACAGTGACATCTTTGCAGATATCTTCCGAATCAGCGGCGACTAACAGGTCATCCATATACTGGATGAGAGCAGCCCCAGACGGCAAATGAAAAGTATCAAGATGACATTTTAAAACTTGGCTGTAAATGGAGGGACTTTCACAAAGCCTTGAGGTGCGCGCTTAAACCGGAAGCTTCGGCCTCCAAGGGAGAAACCAAAAATGTCCCTACTCTCTTCTGCAATGGGAATACTAAAGAAGGCATTCTTTAGATCAATAACAGAGAACCAAGTCGCTGTGGAAGGTATCATCGTCAACAGAGCAGTGATATCTGGAACAACAGGAAATTGTGGGACAACAATTTTGTTTACCTCCCGCAGATCAATTACGAAACGATACACAGGAGGCTGAGAAGGATCAGTGCGTTTAAGAACAGGAAGAATAGGACTATTGCATGTGTTACCTCTTGTTTCTTCAACCACACCCTTCTGAATCAAGTCATGAATGATTCCCAAAAGCGCTTTCTCACCTTCAGCAGAAATTTTATACTGTGGGATGCGCGGTAATTCAACATTAGACTTGAGAGTGACAACATAAGGTGGTATTTCAAGACAACCCACATCATTCGGACCCGTGGCCCAAAGCGTTGCTGGAAGAGAAAGTAATTCAGGTGGAAACTGATCTCTGGATAAATACATTGGGGAGACCAATTTCTGTCCTAAAGTAAGATGTACGCCAGAAGGAGAACAATATATCGTAGCATGCATACTTTTCAATAGGTCTAGACCCAACAGATTCTCACCGCAACCATTCGTCAACAGAAGTGGAGCTTCCAAATCATAAGGACCAACTGAAATAAGCAAAGGGCAAGAACCGGGATTGCGAACAGGGGCGCCAGAAAATCCTACAGAAACATTCGTTAAGCCAGACAAAGGTGCCCCAGGGAGTTTAGAATGAATGATAGAACTTCTCATTGCCCCAGTATCCAGAAGAAATGGCTCTGAAACACCCATTGTAGTGACGTTAACATAAGGACCATTCTGATCTACTGGAATCGACACAACTCCCTTACTTTGTCCATGGCTGTCCTAGTTAGCATGAAGACTTTCATTCTCACCTTCAATATAATGGTCTTCATTGTAATACTGAGTAGACCTCATATTTTGCTGATCAAAGTAGTTCATGGAATTGGGAGAAGGAAGGGCACGTTGTTCTTGAGTCAACACACTCCGACCTCTACCTCTGTTTGCTGACTGGAGGCCAGCACGACCTCGCTGCAATAAAACCGGACAACTATTCGTAAAATGACCTTCCTCTCTACAATAGGCACATTGATTAGGACCTAACAAAGGTCGCGGAATGTATGGCTCAGGTTTTTGATACAACCTCTGAAACTGCGGAGGCTGTTGAAATTGAGGCTGAGCATGACATGGCGGATAGGCTTGTTGCAAGAGAACCTTTGTTTTTAATTCTTTCGTCTTTTTCTCTTGCTTTTCTTTTTCTTCTTTTTCCCTATTCTCATAATATTGTGCAGTAGCCAATATCTGGGCAGAAGAAGAAACAGCCCATGAACTTTCTGAATCTTTTAATTTGTGTGACAGCTCGGGAAGCAAATTGAATACAAATTTGTCCACAAACAATCGCTGTCCACCTTCTGTAGCCATATCTTGACCACTGTGGTCGATAAATGTCTCCTCGAAACGAGTAAAGAAATCAGAGACACTTTCATCTTTCTTTTGTTTGCATGCTGCTAGTTTATCCCAATTAACTCTCAATGCAGGCATCATAGTTTTCATTAACGTAATGATCCTACCAGGGAGTTCCGAGATCAAAGCGTCAGGCTTTGCGCCACCCACTTGGTCTCTATCTGTAGTAGTTATAACATCCCAAGTAGCACCTAGTTCCTGCGCGTGATCCTCTCTACGAATCTTAGCCCATATTGTCTGTGGGACTACATTTCCCATTAGCATATCAATATCTGCTAAGTTCATAATGCAAGCATCAACTGTCTGCAATAATTCTTTATAATAACCTGCAGGGTTTTTACGAAGATCCGGTAGAGTCTGCTTAAGGGCCAAGACTTCAGATCTCTTCCAAGGGACATGTACCCATATACGTTGAAAATGAGCAGGACTAGCTGCATTAGCACCTACTGCCGCAACCTCTTCCTTCCATACTGGAGGAACCTCTCTCATGGGATAATTTTTCAACGTCAGTCTAACCGACGGATCAGAATCAAGAAAAGTCTGAGAGAACAACAAGGATCTATAAGAAATAAGTGTCCTTACAGCTTTCTCAATTTTGGAACCCACAATAAGACCTTTTTCAAAATCAGTCTGAACATTTAACAGATCTTGTGGGATCGGACTCGAACCCACATCTTCCCATTCTTTAATGAGAGTGTCGCACATTACATTAAAAACATATCTTTGCGTAGGCGCATTCCATTGCGAAAAGGTAGGCATAATATCAAGCACACTGTATTGTGGACCCTTCTTGATCCATCTTCGTGCAAGAGAGTCCAATCTTTCTCGTTCCTCAAAATCTGGGAACTGACTACGAGATTGTCTTCGAGCAAAAGCCAGAGATACATTTAAGGCTTCAAAGAAAGGAGATAGAATACCAGTGACAGTGTCTGTGAGACGCTTACGCGCAGACGGAGAATTAGACATAAGAATTGGAGACAGAGTATTAGGAGAACTGACAGGAGAAGAACTGGTAATTGCAGGAGGAGCAGAAGGCAAAGGAGATCTAAGATCAGGAGATGAGGGCAAAGAAGTTGAGGCCAACGGTAAAACCGGCAAGGGCGGGGATACTGAAGGAGGCAAATGCAGAAGAGCCGGAACAGGCAGAGGTACCACTGGCGGCTGAACAGGCTGTAAAGGCTGAGGTGCATTGGCACTTTGTGCATAGGGCGGAGGCGACCTTAATAAGTGGGACATTAGGGGATCTTCTTCCATATCTTTCTTATTATCAGAAGGAGAAACAGGCAACATCGGATAGCATTTATCTATTGCCAAACGATGCTGTCTTTCTGCGATTTCAGTCGCATTATCAATTTTATCGTCTCTTTGAACTGTTGGGCAGCCTGTATAATTGTCATACCCTGTGCTTTCCTATCTCATTTTGCTTGTTTAATTTGTTTCTGTTTGGCTTCCTTACGCCAAAGGCGGAAAGAGTCAAACATTGCCGGCCGGGCTTTTCTTTTAAATAAAACTACTTCCAAATTGTCTAGCACATCAGGATCAAAACTACCATTTTCTGGCCATTTTAGAACCCCATCTTTCTTCGTGTATCGGGTCCATGTCTCGTTAAAGGCAATGGGGCCGATACCATGTTTTGAATAGAGCTCATATGTGGGAGTTCCAACCGAAGGAATCGGACAAGAGTCCTCAAGTCGGGAATCCCTATTACAACCAAGACAACAAATTCTTCCAAACTTAGTCAGACCAGGCATCTCACGATTTTCCTGTCTGTTCACAAACTTCAAGGGAGTAAAACTCAGTTTATGCAGCACAAATGCACTTACCCTCGGCTTTATCTATTGCAATGGATAAATCTAAGTACCCAAAGAAATCAATCAAAGAACCAAAATTGTGGGCGTGACCCACGAAAATACTTAACTAAGGACGTCTTCTTCCACCAACAGAGGCCCGTCTATCGTCTCGCCTTACCATACATCATCAAAGGAAGGGCCAAAGCAGGGCGGCAGTCGGGGCAGCGGTCGTCAGTAGCCGTCAGGAAGGAGTAACCGCGCTGCAAAAGACCTTCGGACCACTTTCGACATACAGGGGTCGCTTAATGTGGCTCGCGAACCCTCCAGAATTTTCTTGCGGGGTTCCTCACGACCTTCGAGCAGAACCGGTACCACTGAAGCCGCCCCACGTTGGGTGCCAGTTGAAGAACCAGAACCTTTTGGGTCTGGCGCCGCAGGGTACGCCCAAGTCTCTGGAGTTCACCTGCTTAGCTACACAGAGACACGGGACACTCTGTCGGCGTTAGAAGATCAGATTTATTTAGCTGCAGCTAGTACAGTTATCCTAGAAGTACACAAAGTAGGTTCTCAGGAGACTGCCACTTCACTCTGTGGCGCACAGGGTTTTATACTGTATAGAGTTTGTATACATTGTCCAAAAGCACTCCCAAAACACATAGAAGAAAAGAAAAGAAAAGTTAGAAATAGGATGGAACCAATGGGAAAAGTTGGAAAACAAAAGTGTCAGATGACTCAAAGAGACCTCTCCTCCACCTATGTTTGTCACCCCTCCCTCAAGTTAATTTATTAATGTATTGGTAACTAACTTGCAGGTGGCGAGATACATTTGTGTGTGTTGGAGGACAGTTGTGAAACGAGAGAATGCTAGCAGAAGACAGTGAAGGCCAGACGATAAGATAAGGTCAGGAAAGAATAGTGTGAGCCAACAGATAGTTGAGACGGGAATTAGAAAAGCCAGACAGGGATTAGTGCACTCGGTTAGTTCTAACACCAGCTTTGTAAATGGAGGCAGAAGGCGTATTTCGACACCAGGCTGCAGAAAAAGCAGAATAGACTTTGTTCGCCGTGCTGCCTGAGTGATGGCAACATAAAATGGCGGCGGAGCACAAAATGGCGGGTCGCTTCGATCGCGATCAGAAATCGAAGTTCCTCATGATGGCCCATCCACCATGGGATCACCAGGGCACAGTTGAGTTTAACCTATCCTCGTAAGGGTGGGACAAGTGTCAGTCGTTTTCCCTATCCAAGACTGCCATGAGAGATACTCTGTTTTCAGAAAATATCAAAATTGCAGAGCGGCGCATTACATATGGAGCAAGAATTCAGTGCCCTCAGAGGAGCTGAATACGCAGACTTCGTTGCCAGCCTGACATGGATCTCTAAATATGGCGAGCGTTCCTCCACCAGGGAAGTGGAGGCCATAACCTCTGCTGACCTGGTGCACTGCCCCATACTCTAAAAGAGGCCCCAGGTAATCGAACTCCAGAAAATAATAAGACAATCTCTTCCTCCAGCTGGAGAAATCAGCCAGTTGTGCAAAGCCCATTCTGACATCTACATAATGCATTTGAAATGGGCGTTTTGGAGCGCTGCAAGATTGACATTAACAAGCATGAGAGCACACAGAGGACTTTACTTCTTTCGAAAGAGTGGTTTTGATGAATGAAACAGCAACCAATAATAGCAGAAAACACTCAACGAAGTTCTGTCTTGTCCATTAAAAGAGAGGCATGTACACTGCTTGTGGGAAAATGCTAATGCAGGCGTAGACAAAGTAAAATAAATTGAATCTAAGATCACGTTAATTATTGAATACAACAGATGTTTAATAAATTAACTAATGTCCTGGCTAATGAGGAGTGGCATGCCCAGGTGGCACCAGAGACTGGAAAAAACTGTTGATATAAATAGTATGCAAGCAATTAGAAATTTCTGCTGCATGCGCACATATCACTTTTACCTGCATCAGTGTTTTAATCTACTATCTTATGTTTTTAAGAACTAGATTTTAATATGCTCGAAATGTTTTATTGCGATTAAGTTACATAAAGGCAAGTTAGTTTTGATTTTTGCCACCATGGCTGGTTCTTGTAAAAGCCAGAAATGCTTTAACGCATTGAAAACCAGACAAGCAGTACTTGGTGCGCTGATCCTGTTTCGGGGGTTTGGAGTGAGGCGTGTACCTCAAAAGAGGCTCTGAACACAGTCATCTGTTAGGTAAATAAAAAATAAAAATTGATACTTGTATAGTGCACTACTCACCCGCAAGGGTCTCAAGGCGCTTGTACGAATACCGCTGTGGAACCCATCCTGGCTTTCCCTGTGAGGTGTCCACTCCTGGGCACCCCCAAGGTGGAGGCCAGGCATCCTTAGCGTTGTGGGGGCCGTTGTGGAGATTAAGCAAGCTTGTAGTCTGAACATGACTTAGCTTTCATCTGCATAGATGAAATATAAAAAAAACATAAGAGCGAATGATTGCTGCCAATGGACCTACATAAAGATTAAAAAGTGTTGGGATCAGAATAGAACCCTGTGGAACACCTCAGACTAGATGTATGAATTCATGAATGGTACTAGAAAGATATCCTGCCTCTCCTGACAAAGAAAGTCATGGCCTCTGACCCTCTTCCCCTCCAATCTATGAAGAAGGATGTAGTGTGAGACAGTACTGGAAGCATGAAAGTGGTCAAAGAGTATCAGTATGGCTGGATTACATATATCCCGAAAGATCTGCCTCTCGCTAAGATCTGTACAGATTCCATATGATAGTCTGATCTGAATCCAGATTGATGTGCATCATATACGTTTTTTGAGTCTTCTAAAAGTTTCAGCAGGTACTTGTTAATGTGCTCCCATGGATTATTTCAAAAACAATAGTGTTTTGTTTTCATACGTGGACTACTGCTGTATAGTCTATATTGGCGGGAAGAGATGTGTCCTAATATCTAGAGCTGCTGACTTTGAAAATGGTGTGCCAGGTATGAATCCTAGGCTCAGGTTGTCATCCTGTGATTCTAGACAAATCACTTGCCAGTGCCTAAAGAAAAAGAAGTGTAATGTCTGGCTCTCATGTTAAAGCATTTGGCTCTCATGCAAAGAGCTCTAACATCCTCAGGCCAAATCCACACTATATAAAATATGCTAAATAAATAAAAATAGGTGCATAAAGAATAAGTATAACAAGATGGAGGTCCCCCTTGATGCAGAAGAAAGAGAAAGAAAGTTGATCAAGGGTAATGCTGATAGTACAGAGCGATATTGTACCTATCAATCAATAATACTAAACAATTTCCTAAATCTTCTGGTAGTGTCAATATAATAACAATAAAACAAGCATTGGCAATGAAATAGGTCTTGCATTTATGAGAGTTTGAGCTATTGGCATTGTAAATCACAATGCCAATAGCTTAAACTTTTGCAAATGTGAGACCTATTGCATTGCAAATGCAATTTCCGGAAAAGCGCCCCATTCCGCACTTTGGGAACTTTTGTCTTTTGTGTTTAATAAAATACCTCGTCCCTATAAACATATAAGGGGGTACCTCCCTTCTCTTGGATCCTTTCACATTAGTGTCAGCCACACCCCTTTCTTTAGCTGAGCAACATCTAAAGAAAGGGGCACAGCCGCCATTGAAGTGAAAGCACGGTATGGGGTGCTTTCACAAAAAAAAGCAACTGTTTGTCAAGTTGACAAACAAATGCTTTTTCTGTTAAAATGCCCCATGCTGTGGTTTCACTTTAATAGCGGCCACGCACCTTCCTTTAGATGAGGCTCATCTACTGAAAGGGGCATGGCCAACATTAAAATGAAAGCGCCATATGGAGCGCTTGCAAACATGAAAAGGAAAGAAAAAGGAAAAAAAACATGTGCCGGCGTTCGGACTGCAAACAGCCTTGCTATGAAAAAAAAACTAAATCATTGAGGAAAGAGTTTAAAGCATTGCGGGAAGAGCATGTCCTGCCTGCAATAGCAGGCAGGATAAAAACATTTAACCAAATCATGCTCGGAGGCTGTAATTAAAGACTACCAAGTAACAACACATGTAACGGGGTCTCGTTGTGGGAGGTTACAAAATGAGAGAGTGGGCAGAGCTTCAAGTCCATACTTGAATACTGCATGCCTGCCCAGGCTCGATCTAAAAAGGAACACTCGTCTGATGGCAATTTACATTGATGGACTGGCTATTTTAGAATAATATTTTTTTATATGGCGATTTTGTGTTTGCTGTGTCTGACGATTGCTGTTGACCAAGAATGTATTTTGATTTCTGTCAGTCTTTGTATAATACCATTTGACAAACGCTAGAGTTTTGGTCAAAGTGAGTTAGTGAACATCATCCATATAGAAGTGTCAGCCATGTTTATTTAAAACATAAACACACCAATAAGACTCGAGTAAGAGATGGTTTATCACATCTTTAAACTCTTAAGTGAATCATGTAATTTTCAAGAGCAGGTACATTGCTCAAATAGGCTCACCTCTTAAATATAGGGTTTAAAAATCACTGAAATGGATAAGGTGTGAATTGTGTCCAATAACAGTATTGTGTTTTTAAGTTTTCAATACCATATTTTCCCGATCATTAAAATAACAAGTTTTGAAATGTAAAAATATAAAGTGTCCTTTTCGGGTGAGGCAATGCAGGAATAAAAAGGACAGATGCCGAAATGAAATGTGACACATTTATGGTCAAATGCTCAATATAAGGTAATTATTAAAAGAAGAAGTAAGGGGGAAGTAGATATGAGGGAACATTATGGAGGAAGAGATTGTAAGAAAGGTGAGAAGACTTGGTGAAAGAGAGACAGGGATCACAAATAACCCGTCCGACAGAACACGCCTGCAACCATGGCATCATCTTGGACATCAAGGTATCTCTGAAGAAACAGGTAAATGCAGTCTCATCTGCCTGCTTCCACACTCTATGCCTGCTCTGTAAGATCTTCCGGTGGCTCCCAGTCAACACCAGAAGACCATCATGCAGGCCCTCATCAGCAGCATGCAGAGCTCTGAGAACACACTCTATGTAGGAATTGCTGTACGCCTTCCGAAGAACCTACTGACAGTACAAAACTCGGTGGCAAGGCTGATCCTCAATCTTCCCAGATGGACCCACATCACACCGCACCTCAAAAAGCTACATTGATTCCTGATCCAGAAGAGATGCCAGTTCAAGATGTTGACCCATGCATACAAATCCCTGCACAATGAAGGATGGGCTCAACAAACGCATGACCTTCCACCAATCGACCAGATACCTACGATCCACCTCCCTCTTTCTCACAAACACCCCTCAGATCCACTGAAGCAACAATGGAGGATGCTCTAACTCCCACTTGCCGGCCAAAGCTTGAGAACGACATTTCCCTGCACCTAAGGACCGCCTCATTGCTCCGAGAATTTAAGGAAGGACTCAAGACCTGTCTGTTCGAATGAGCAGAGCACCATAAAGCAGTTAGCAACTCTAGCACCTTGAGACCCTCTCAGGTGATTTACTGTGCTTTAGAACATCCTTGATTGATTGATTGATTGATTGATTGATTGATTGACTGATTGATTGATTGATTGAAATAACCACAAATTATGACCCCCCTACTGCTACAAAAATCAAAGCATTTTACTTTGTATGAATTATGAAGATCAAGACAACACTTAACAATCTGCATCTTAAAGTAGAACTAGTAAATGTGAGCTTGAAATTTCCGTAGTATATTGAAAGATTTTATTGGTTGAATTAGTTATGTTTCCGAAATTGAAAATAATATATTTACAAGTAAGATGTGTGTGTTACTTGTGAGAAAATGTATTAATGGTTGAGGGGGGTGAAACCAAACCTAAGCAACAAACACAAGCCTTGTCAGGATGAGGCACAAGCAAACCCCAAATTAACCTTTGGTAAACTCCCTGGCAGATTGGCATAGAGCAGTCAAGCATAACTTAGAGACAGTGTGAAAGTATTTTTGTAGCACTTCAAAATCCCACACCAGTTTAGAAAAATAGAGCAAAATGTAACAAATAAATTAAGACCAAAATATCAAAAATCTAATTAGTAGAATCACAGATATGCAATTTGAAAGATATAAGTGAAAATAGCTCCAAAAAGCCCAAAGAGCCACTCACCGTTATTGTGCAAGACCGGGAGAAAGTCATATGTTCAGGCCGAATGCAATGAAGTTTGTTTTGGATACAGGGACCAGGCTTGTCTCTCTGAAAAGCTACCTCCTCAGTCCAGTGCCAGGAGTCCCACTTGTGGTGTAGGGACCAGCTAGGAGCAGAGAAGCATCACAGACGGTCTTCAATGTAGCATGAATAGCAGGCCTGACGTTGCGGACGATCATCAATGTAGCGCAAATATTCTGTTTTTGTCATGAGTGGATGGGCTGGAGTTTTGTGATGACACTCCCCTGAAGCGTGAAGAGTCTGGTTGACAGAACTCCACAGTGGTGCACTACGCAAGAGACAATGTTTTGGCACCAACATGCCCGTTCGTAATCACAAAGAATCAAAAAACTTGAATTCAGCCTCTCTGAGGCCACACCAGGAGTCAGGACCTGAGGGTCACCACCTGGGTGTCAGGGGCTTGCTCCAGCTGCATCTGGGTGCTATTTCAGATGGTTGGGAGCCTGTATGTCCCTGTGGCTCTAAAGAGGAGGCCAGCAGACTAGCCCTTGGAGTAACTCTGTAGTCCTGGGTTCAGGTACTGGTCCAATCCCTCTTACTCAGGCAGGAGGGCAGCAATGCAGCAATGCAGCAGTCCAGCAAGGCAGGTGTCCAGCAAGACAGCAGTCCAGCAGAATGGCAGTCCTTTTAGCAGCACTGCAATCCTTGTTACTTGCAGAGGATCACTGGGTCCAGACATGGACTGAAGATTTGGTGTCTATGGGCCAATATTTATACCAGGTGCCTCCTTTAAGTGGGAAAAGCTTCTATAGGTTTTCCTTTGAAGTGAACAGGTTGATTGCCCCCCAAACTAACTACAGAGGGTATGGAGCCCTGTGTGTGGAGGCAGGGCACAGCTTATTCAAGAGTAAGTAGGGCTATGCCCAGCACCGTCCTCCCATTCTGCCAGTAATGGCCCATGCAGGCACCCCTAAACCCTCTATTGTGTGTGACTGTCTAGGAGGAATACACAGAGCCCAACTGTCAGCTACATCCAGTCAGGGGACCAAGAGACTAAAGGCAGTGAATGGCTAAAGCAGGAAAACTCCAAATTTCTAAAAGTGGCATTCTCAAAATTGTAATTTAAAATCCGACTTTACCATAAAAGAGGATTTCTCATTCCAGCTCCAGAGACACCATACATAAACTGGTTACCTGTTCCCATTTGGAAGTTACAGCTCATTAAATATAATAAGGTAACTCAACTGTTATCCTATGAGAGAAGTAGGCCTTGCGGTAGTGAAAAATGAATTTAAGAGTTTTTACTACCAGGACATGTAATACTTGAAAGTACATGTCCATTGCTTGAAATACACTGAAACTCTTCAATCTAGGCTGTCCAGGGCCTACCCTAGGGATGACTTATATGTATTAAAAAGAAATGTATGCGCCTGGCAAAATGTTTATTTTGCCTGGTTGAAATGGCAGTTTGAAACTGCCAACAAGCTGCAATAGCAGGCCTGAGGCATGTTGAAAGGGTGACTCAAGTGGGTGGCACAATATCTGTTTTAGGCCCACTAGTAGTATTCAATTTACAGTCCCAAGGCACATGTAGCACCATTTTCCTAGGGGACTTACAAGTAAACTTAATAGGCCAATTGGGTGTAAGCCAATTTTATCATGCCATTAAGGAGAAAGCACAAGCACTTTAGCACTGGTTAGCAGTGGTAAAGTGCACAGAGTCCTAAAAGGCAAACAAAAAGGTACAGAAAACAGGAATGTGAAGGCAAAAGGTTTAGGAATTACCCTGTTAAAAGGGCCAAATTTAACAATGTTGTATTAAGGTTTATTATTACTGATTTTCTTTCCTAGGTACCAGGTGGCATTGTGTATATGACTGCTGTACCATGCAGAGGCATTCAAAACAAACATTTATAAAGCTTTTGTTTTAGGTATTCTTGCTTGCGACATTGCCTGATGCACTGCGGTGGTCACACCTCCTGTGATCTTGTATGCAATGGCCTTTAATGGAATTTTCTCTGAAGTAGTCACTGTTGTAACACTGATGGATTTGTGTTAGTAGCTTTTCATTTAATATAAGTACCTCTCGTTACAGAAAACATTGGAGATTCATGCTTCAGTTTACATTTTACCTTTGAGCCTAGAAGGGGACATTGAATGCCTACCCTCTGACAGGCAATTTGCAGCAATATCAGAAAGAAATATTAGCTGAGTGATCTGGGCTTCTCTAGATGGTGTGGGTAAAAAAAATTTGAACCTGTAAATAATAAATATCTTTGGTATAACGAGTGGTTCTGTACTCGCAATTATTGTATATAACTTTGATCCTTCTGGTGTGTTAACCACTTCACCTATGTCCCTTTGGGCAGTGGCGGCACGCATAGGGCGTGCTGGGGGGTGGTGGGCGTTGCAGGGGAGGGCCAGGGTGGGGGGTAGTAAACTCGGACATACAACGGAACGGAGGAAATTCATAATTACTTTCATCCATTCCGTCATATGTCCGAGTTTACTACCCCCCCGCCCCTACCCCGCCCCGCCCCACAGTACGCCATATGCGAGCCACCACTGCCTTTGGGCCTCCGCTCACTCACAACGCTGTGAAGATCCTATGCTCCTAGAACATGCTATGTAATATGGCATCAAAAAAGCACATAAACAACAAATAAGTAAATTAATGCATATTGAGATTAACCTATTGTCCAATGTCTAATGTCCTTTTGGTTTTGCGTGCCAAACATCGAACATCACAACATATTGTTAGAGGCAGCTGCCGGCACCTTCAGTACACATACTGACTGTTGCTATGTTTATTTTATTGTGAAGGCTAATCATTTATAGTGTAAATGTAATGCTTTCCCATTTTTTTATGATAGATTAATAAAGATTATTAAGAAGACCTGCAAGCCTCTAGATAGTTACATGTTCCAGGATTTACAGAAAAGTGAACATAGTCTTGTTTTAATTTGTAACGTGTTAAGTTAATGAAACAGAATACATTTAAAGAAAGTTCTAATATGGCCCCCATAACTGGAATACATGTCCTTTCATCCAAGGTCTGCTAATTGGACTTTAAGATGCACCAAAACAAACAGTCTTCGGAGCCTTTGATTCCATGTCCTCTATTCAATTAGAAAGAGAAATGTTTAAAAAGGCAGTGAGCAGCTAGTTACACTTTCATAGTAAGCTGGGTATAGTTTGGATGTTTAGCTCAGATATCCATGAACCCGAAGATGCATGCCAGGAATACTATGTCCTTGGAGTTCATTTCCTCTTTAATGAATTTACAAAAACATAGATGAATGTGCTTCAGGCTGTGCCTGTCAACACATTTCATTGTGAGATGTACATGAATGTTAACAGGAGCCCTAAAAGAAAATCACTGATGACCAGTTATTTCGTTACAATAATTGAAAGATGAAAAAGCTGCAGGCACAATACACTGCCCTGAGGTGACGGAAACATGCCCAGGGCTTGTACAAGAATTTTGTTCTGAGCCTCATCCAGCGCAGCTGCAATCTCGGAGCCCCATATCGACACAGGAGCTGGTTAGCATAATATAACCTTCGGTGTTAAATAAACTTTTTGTGTCCAACTTATTGCAGAATCTCTGCAGGATTCCTACCGAGCTGGCAGCTCGTGTGGTGTCTTGTTCATCTGAGCTTACATCACAGGACAGCAGCTACAACAATATCAAATTATACAATGCAATATCTGAATTTTGACAGGCACTTGGTCAGGTTAGAGGATAGACACATTCCTGACAACTTTCACACTAGGTCTATATCGTATTTTCACTCGTATTATTTTGTATGGTATTAGAGTTATTTACATATCAGGAGTAAGGGAGGGAGGAGCCCTCTCAGAGGAATAATTCAAAATGATGGGTGGCCTCTGCAGAATCTGTTGAAGGGCCCCTGAGACTTTTGTACCTCACATACATTCGTAGGCTTTAGGCTGAATGGCACCCCCTAAATAGTGAGATTTTAGTGCACCCCAGAGGCTAAAGGGGCCTGCTTTACGCGCCTGGGCCCTCTGTGTAACATGGATATACAAGCACAGCAGCATATGGCTACAGGGCACACAAGGACACAGGTAATCCCTGTGGGTCACACATGACAAAAAAGGCTACACTGTGATGTACCGTTCAAAGCGGCTGCATAGATCTTACTCCGTTCGCGTGTGTCATGGGAGTTTCCAGCATGGATAAAAGGCTGTTGCAGAGACCTTATGTGGTTCTAAAGTGTGTCAACGTGATTTCACGCAGGGATCAGGATGAAAATACTGCGGAACGTTTGCTACCTTTGCTTTTAGGTGTTCCAAACTCGGCTGGCTGAGTTAGTAGAGGAGCCATATTGTATTGTATTCTATTGTATTGTGTTGTATTGTATTGTATTGTATTGTGGTGTGTTGTATTGTGTTGTATTGTAGTTTTGTGTTGGATTATGTTGTATTGCAATTGTATTGTATTGTACTGCATTGTATTGTACTGTGGTGTGCTGTATTGTATTGTATTGCAATTTTATTGTATTGTATTGAATGGTATTGTACTGTGTTGTGTTGTATTGTTTTCTATTGCAATTGTATTGTGTTGTATTGTATTGTATTGAATTGTATTGTACTGTGGTGTGTTGTATTGTATTGCAATTTTATTGTATTGTATTGTATTATACTGTGTTGTGTTGTATTGTATTCTATTGCAATTGTATTGTATTGAATTGTATTGTACTGTGGTGTATTGTATTGTATTTTATTGCAATTTTATTGTATTGTATTGAATTGTATTATACTGTGTTGTGTTGTGTTGTTTTCTATTGCAATTGTATTGTGTTGTATTGTATTGCATTGTATTGTAATTGCATTCAATTCACACCTACTACCCCAGACAAGCCATTGAAGCGCTTTATATTTTGTCTGAAAATATTGTGAACGCGTGTCACCTGAATGGCAGGAGGGAGGACAGTCTCAAAGTCGTTTCAGATATCAGATCTTTCTGCAGTGGTGGGAGACGTAGTGCAGAGAAGGCTGATTCTGAGAGGTCATCTGCTCAGGAGGCAAATCTTTGGGGGCTGAAAACGTGTAGGGGCTGCGGAGGCTTGAACTGGGCATAGGCAGCAGAGGGGCTTACAAGACTGTACATTTTTTCTTTTCCCTGTGATCATTGCATCTGCTTGTTAAGAGACCATTAGTGGGACCATCCTGGTATTCGTCAGAACAGTGTGATTTGAACTGTTAATGTTAATATGCAACAAAACAGAGGTACGGACAGTAGAACAAATGGTAATTATAGACAGGTTTGTTTTGTCCTTTTGGAAACGTTTCAGTTAGATTTCAGCTAGAATCCACCCTCAAGGTCTCCACACAAAAGTCAGATCTGAGACCCATACAGGAGCTTGAATTGTGCCCTAGAGAGTGCAAGAAAAGATGAAGGCCCCTGTACAAAAGCTACCTTTGGATCTAATGACTGTGTAAACTGTTTGTGATGAGATTCAACCTAATTTGGGGCTGTATTTTCAGGTATGCTACTGATGTGGGCATTTTAATGGTGTTCACCAATGACTCTTCGAGATGGAGTTGTGTTTAGGTGGCTCATTGATAGAAGGATCTGATACAGTTAGTGAGGAAGACAATTTGGTATTCTATTCGGGTTTATAAGTCACTAGTGACAATATTGAATACCGTGGATACCATGAGCGCTGGGAGAAGTCGATCTGGATCTGGCCTCTATTTGAAGACAATAATACCCGCTCTATGGGCGATGCCAATGCATGCTGAGAGAGCAGAAAGCTGGCCTGGTAATTAAAAGTGTTCCGCGGTGCAGAGTACTTCTCAGAAGTCAATGTCCTGTACACCATGAAGCCACCCTTAGTCACCATTAAAGAGTCAGGGCCTCCATGGACTGGAAACAAGCATCCTAGGACTGGTTTCCGGATATAACACCTCATCAGCCAATATAGCTTGAATCCACTGACATGGTGAGTATGGGACCAATGTCTGAGTATACCTCTCTCATTTGGGGTGACAAAAGCAAAAAAAGAATAATTGATGGAATGCCGAACAATGTCAAACACTCAACTCCAGCCAGAGATCTGGGCCTAAAGCCATTGTTTTTTCTGCTCACCACAGCAAACCAGTTTGGACCCAGCCATAATCAAATCAGTCTTGGTCCTGCTTCCCATTGGAACAGTCAATCCCGAATTGCCCATACGTGGATCCCGGGCTCACAGTGCCATAGGAACAAAGCTTTACCTGACTGAAGAGCCCTAAGTAGGGTGAAAGCAGTCATAGGTTGCTTGTGTTCCCGTTCAGGGAGGATATGGCCTGGCAGTTTGGGTTGGACTATTCCCATGAGTAGCAGGGTCAAGACTGATTTGCATATGGGCAGGCCCAACCTGAGGTGGTTTGGTGGGCGAAAAACAATTAATTGGAATGTGGCCCGAGTGATTGACAGTGGCTGAGATTGATTCATGCATTCGTCACCTTGTTGATTGTGCATTTGATGTCCTAAGTGTGCCAGGTATGCCCAGACCTAGATCTTGGACTCACTGTACCACTGGAACCAAGTTATACCTTGCTCAAGAACCCTAAGTAGAGTGAAACCGATCCTAGGTTTCTGGTGTTCCGGTTCAGGAAGGACCTGGCCTGGCAGTTCTGTCTGAACTGCTCCTATGAGGAGCAGGGTCAATACTGATTTGCAAATGGCTGGGTCAAAACTGAGGTGGCATTGTGGGCGAAAAACAATTACTTGGCATGAGGCCCCAAGCATTTGCCCGTGGCTTAGATTTATTCAAGCATTCCATCCATTACCTTGTTGTTTATAAAGTTGGCATTTTCTTGTCCTGACCGTTTGGTGCCTGCAAACTGGTCCTGGTTCACATGACTCGTGGAGCTAGCTGTTGGTCTTTGTGTATTGCTCCAAGACAAGTAGACAAAGGGAAGATAGGTTTGACAAGATTGGCCACTCTGAGTCAACGAGGAGGAGGAGTTGTCTTATATCACACTTAGACATCACAAAGGCTCTGTCTGAGCACTCACACAAAGGGCTTGACACTAGGTTATTGTGATCCCAGACAAGCTGGGGCAGGACAGGAAGGAAGGGGATGATGAAACCTCAGGGGGGTGGAAACCTTTAGAAGCTTCCTCTGCTTCAAAGTGAACACCAGGTATGACTATAGGTCCTTAGCTTTAACTCTTCAGTACTTTCGGGACATGTGGATTCTGCCAGGAAGAAGGACTGCTGTACTGCTGAAAGGACTGCCACTCTGCTGGACTGCTGCTCTGAAGGACTGCTACTCTTGCTGTGCTGACCTACTGCCTGTTGCCCTCTTGCCAAGGTGAGAAGGACTGGACCTGCATACTGTTCAGCGGGCCTGGGTCCCTTATCCAGACTGCACTCCATCGCATTCGGCTTGAACTTGTAATTTTGCCCCGGACTAGAGCGATCAAATATCCACAGTTGGCTCAGTGTGCTTTTTGGTGCTAAATTCCCTGAAATCTATCTTTAAAATCCCATATCTCTGGTTCTATTGATTGGATTGCTGTAGGTTTGGTCTTGATTTATTTATTAGAGTGTACTCTTTTTTTCTAAGTCGTTGTGGAATTTTCCTTGTGTTGTTTTCACTTTATTAATGTTTGAAGTGCTGCAATAATACTTTACACATTGCCTAACTGCACAGTGCCAAGCCTCCAGAGGGTTGAGTAAAAGTTAATTTGGGGTTTGCTTGTGATTCCTGCTTGAGTAGGGGTTCACCCTTCCCTCAGTCACAACCCAATTGTTTACACTTCCTAGTAGATAGAAACTTTTGTCAAGCATGTAGTGTTGAGCTCTTGGAAAGTACTTCCATCACAAATTGCTTCGAGGTGCCTTGTGTTATTGTGCAATTGTCTGTTCTTGGTGACTCTACTCCTTAAAGTTTTACACAATATGCAAACCAATATTGAGTTTACTTATTCTCTGTTACTACAGATGCACAATTGAGAGTTTGTCTTTCCAAACTGAGGTGAAGGGGACCTATACTATAGTTACATAAAATTGTGGCTGGACGCATGGTTAGCTGACCGTGGCGATTGCTTATGCAGGTTTGAATGATGAACGTGTTGCTACAATTTCTTGCATGAGATAAATATTTTGATTGTCTAATTTTAGTCCATACATCCTTTAAGTCTGTTGCGTTGGCATGATAAATCGCCAAAGTCGCGTACACATCCAAGGAGGTCTGTGGATGGTCCTTGCTACTTCTTTCCATGTTTCAATTTTTTATTATTATTTTCTTTACCTAATCCCTGGCTGCACATTCGAGTTATATTCCTAGCGCCAAGAATCCTCAGGGTATTTGTTACACTCTACAAATATCAAAATCAAATCAAATATCCCTTAACCCATTAAGAACATATATTTACACACACAGCTTTTAATTCATGAAGGGATGCATGTTTGTAAAAATGTTTTATTTGCTTTTTAGACTCCCAAATATTTTTTAATTTTACCTACATATCCTACTTAGAACTACTTCAAAAAGCTATAAAACATTGTTTTAATTCGTTTAGTTATGGTACTCCCTGAGGCAATGAATGCACACAGCAGCAAGTGAATATTTCTCTTTTATTGGCTGAGTGATAGTTTTCAGCAAAACATTATCAAATTGAATTCACAAATGTTTTGTAGTCAGAAAGCATTTACAGTATTAATCAGAGATATTGCAAAACTGGCAGCCATGCAAGTATCCAATGGACGTCTGAGTAGATTTTGTGAGGTAATTTGCTAATGCCCTGCGAATATAAAATGTTTTACGTGTTTCATGAATCATCTTTCAGGATTTCAGTGGAAGGAGAGTGTCCAGAATGACGCTCAACACTTAAATGTCTGGTAAAAAAAAAAATGGAAAAAGCCCAGATAAAGAGAGAAAGTGGGTGCGAATCCGTGATTTTTCTGTTGCTAGACAACTTCCTATTTCAATTGAAAAAGCTTAAAAATAATTTGTGTCTAAATTGAAAATTGGTGATTGTCTTCCGTAGGGCAGATGGAGCTGCGATTCTCTAACCCTAATGCGTTTTGATCGGGTATTCGGATGCTCTAAGGGTCTTCGGGTTTATTTACTATTTCTGGATCAAACACTGCGGTTCCAAGTGACAAAAGCATTACAAACTCAAGGATATGGAAATGAAGATGCATGACTAGATGCACCTCGGGGATGTGATCGTAAACACTGTGATTCTCGAAATTACAGGGTTTGCACCTGCCAAGTGTACAAATCCGCTTTTACAAGTCAGATAACGCTTTCAGACTCAGAAAATAGCTTTTGCGACTTTTTCTGAATTGCAAACAGGAGGGGGGAAAGATAGGCAATCCCCCACCTATTTTTACAAGTAGAAAAAGTATATCAGTGGTTTATGACTATAATTGTGGCTGTAAACAATGGATTCGTTATTGACCACCAAATTGGGGTAGTTATGAATTGCAATGGGGTGGCTCTCACTATGGGGCAGCTAATTCTTTAAAAATGGGGTTGAGTGGCTTTTGTGGAAGCAGGCGATGTTCAGGCCACTGCTTACTGTCACTGATTTCTTCCTTTAAGGGAAACATTTTTTGCAAAGCAGCATCTCTTCCTTCATATGACATGGGCTTAATTTAAAAAAAAAGAATTCCTTTTTTGGAATGCAAGACCCTTGCCTGTTATCCCTTGCAGGCCTCCCACTCTCCCTAAATTTGCCGCCAATCACAGGTGTTGCGAATTGCAACTTGCTTAATTATTATTCAGTAAGCAGGTCATTTTGTGACCCAACGCAATTGACAATTTTTGATGCAACCTATAGCACATCAGTAGATGTGCACATTGAATATCCTGGTGTGCAAATGGGGCCTTGTACACCTGGCTCTAAATTCCTTTAGATAGGTGCACAGTCACTTACTAAAGTGCAATTTGAATATGTTAATTTCAATATTAGGTTGTTTCGAGTCATATGTATTGCAACGATTTTGAATGCTACATCCAAGGCTCAGCTGCAGGTAGGAAATCGTAAAGAAATGGACATCTGCGCTTATTGTTTATAGTGTTTAAAGGTGTCCTTGTGTGAAGTCCCAATGCATCTGACATAGGGAAATTTAATCTAACCTTATCTAATCTAGTTAATTTGTATAGCGCATGGCTACTTGGAGGCTTCTCAGCGCTGAATCAAGCCAGCAGATCATAAAGTCAGCCCAGCTAGGATCTGAGCGGCGGAAGATTAGAGAGAAGCCATGTCTTTAGGGCCTACCTGAAGGGCAATTTAGAGGCTCAGTGTGAGAGGCAAGGAGTTCCAGAGTCTAGATGGCAGAAATTTAAAGGAGCAGCCACCCCATCTGGTTCTATGAATACTGGGCGTTATTACGAGAGAACATGTGGCTAACCTTAGAAATCTACTCAGTTGGTAAGGTTCAACCAGGGTGAGAAGAATTTGAGGCCCTTTCCTGTGGAAAGACCGGTAAGTAATGCACAGCGATTTAAATGGAACATGTTGCTCTATGGGCAGCCAATGAAGGTCAGCCAAGGCCCTCCTTGTAGATTGGTGCCTTGGAATTTTGAAGAGGAGGTGAGCAGCGGGTTGTAGCCTCTTCTTGACATAACAAAAGGGCCCTACATATAGAGAATTAGAGTAATCCAGCCGGGAGATAATCAAGGCATGGATAATGAGTGTCTATGCCAGAGGGGGTAAAAGATCTAACACTTTCCTTGAAAGTCTAGGAATGCCAAAGCAATTTCCAGCTAGAGAGTTTGCCTATCCTTCGATTGTAAGCCGATCCATCTAACCAGATGTCCAGATTTTTTGGGGAGGAGGTGTTGGGGCAGCTCATAGGCATTCCAGTGAGGAAAAAGGTTGTCTCTTAGCCTTATGTTTTCCTAATGGCATGAGGTCCGTCTTGTCCCGATTTAGTTTGAGGGAGCTGTTGCCCATCCAACTGGCTACCTCTTGAGACAGGGGGTAAGTTGATTGTGCTTAGATCCTTGTTCTGGAGTAATCAATACAATCTATTGTGTATCATCAGCAGACAACACTATAGACAGGCCGAAGGATTGGACTAGTTTTGCAAGAGAGTACAGATAAGTGTTGAACAGAGCAGGGCTTAATATGTAGCAATGAGGTACTCCACATTTTAAGGATAGGATGTTGGCAACCATACTTGGTCTCACACCTGAAAAGTTCTGTCCTCTGGGAAGGATTTAAGCCATTGCAACGCATGATCACCTATCCCCACCTACATGAATCTCTCGACAAGTGTTGTGCCATCCACTGTGTCAAAGGCTGTGCTGAGATCCTGGAGTATGACCGCTGCTGTACCACACAGATCAAGAAGTTGTCTAAGGTCTTTAGTTACAGCTAACAGTGCCGTCTCAGTACCATGTAATGGTCTGAATGCAGTTTGGGTGTAGTGAAGGAGATTATTAGATTCTAAGAACATGGAGAGATGGTGACTAACATTTTTCTCCACAAGTTTGGATATACGTGGCAGCAGGGGGATGGGCCTATATCTTCCCATACAAAAGGGTCAAGATTTGTTTTTTTCAGCTCAGGTTTAACTACGGCATATTTCCATTTTTGGGGGACTATGCCAAAGGAAATTAACAGGTTCAGTACTTCTAATAGAACCTGAGAAATAATCAATTGACATTGTGCTAAGATGTGGAGGGGGCTGGATCCAAAGGAGATCCTGATTTCACTTGACTTAGTAAAGTCAGGAGTTGATTTTGAGAAATCGGATGAAAGGCCAAAAGTCTAACGTTTTGACAAGTTGATGGGGTACAACCTACCAAGGGCATAGCCTCCTGATCAGGGCTGGACTGACCATAATGGGTATTGGGCGTTTTCCAAGAAGGCTTGAAGGGTAGGGGCCGATTTTTCATCAGTGGGGGCCGTTTTTGTCATGGGGGCTGGGTTTTCAGCAGTGCTGCTATATGGGCGCCCAGTAAAAAAGCAGCAGGGGGCTGGTCTGTCAGAATTGCCAGGGCTGGTTTTGGTTCCCAGTCCAGCCCTATTCCTCATTGTTGCCTGGAAAGGATGAATACATTTCTAAGATTTCCTTTAAGATGAACAGGCTAACTTATTGCAGTGGAAAATTGAAGGTTCTGGGGATAGGCCATCATATCTCACCTCCACTAATGATTTAAGAATTAAGAATATTTCCGTAAGTGAATTCGATATATTCTCAATTTTAGTGGAATAGTAAGTTGCTTGGCCCTTTCTTATCTTGGAGTGGTAGAGTCTGACTGCTTCTCCGTTGTCTAACCTACTTGCTTCCCAGTAAATGCTTTCTCCATTTCCTTATTGCTTGCCATGCTTGTTTAGTATTAGTAGGTTCGGGCAGAACCATGGTGACTGTCTCGACTTCTGCGGGCCCTTATAATTTTTTTTCTGACAGAAATAGGTCTAATGAGTCATTGATTTAGTAACAAAACCTGGAATTCGCCCCTGAGATACAGTCCCCCGGTTGTGTTTCATGTTGCTGAGGTTGAAATTCCAGAGATTTGTATTTAATGTGGACCCACAATACTTCTTTGTTTTAGGCCGAGAGGGCATAAGGTGAGGACGGCGGATAAAAGGTGATAGGGATCAGGTAATGATCCAACCAGGCGACAGGGGTAGGTTTCTGACTGAAGGCAGGGTGTCTTGCTAAAAACCAGGTCAACTTGTGTGCTTTTTCATGGATGGGGCCCCTGACCATTCGCGCAAGTTGTGGGCAAGAGAGATCTATGAGAATACGATTAGTGGTCCCGACTGTACTATCCTCAGTGTGGATGTTAAAATGGCCTAGCAGAGTAAAGTTAGTCTTATTTATGGCCAAATTAGCAACTGCCTCCCAGAGTGTGTTGAGAAAGCGAGCAGTAGGACTGGGGGCCTAGGGAGGAAGGCTCCGGAGAAGGTGAAGGTTGCGTTAAGTGAGATAGCAAAGGAAAGACTCTCACAATCCAGGAGAGTGGAAGGGGAGAAAACACCGTCAATCTATTTTTAAGAATGTTGGCGATACCTCCACCTCCTTTGTTTACTCGATCATGCTGGGTAGTGTTGAGTCATGGGGGAAGGGCCTGACTACATCAGATTTAGAACCCTCGTGCAGCCAGGTTTCTGTTAACAAAAGGATAATCAGACTTCCTGTATTAGGGAGAAGATATCCAATTTGTGACACGGCAAGGACCTGCAGTTTATGAGAAGGAAACACAAGCCTTCTCCCTCTTTGTTACGTATAGATTGAGAGAGGATAGGTTGTAAGTAGAAGGAACAGGTTTTGCACTGAAACCTGGAGATTTTGGGGTCAATAACAGGTACACAATAATGGTCTCTACTGACCTGCAGGTTCTGCAGCTGTTAAGCTGAATAAGTGATGAGGTTTTGAAAGGAAGGGCAGGGATCCTGGTCCCTGCCAGGCACGGACAGGCACAGACGTGCTTGCCTTTGGTGCGTCTCCAGCATGCCAGTGGCATGTCCGCTGCGAGAATTCACTACACGTCTGCACCATGGTTATGTTTTATAGGCAAAGAAGGAAAAATAAACTAGATCACCCACCTCTATGGCATCTCTAGCAAGGCCTACAGGGCATGAGAGCATCCCCTTGTTCTCATGGGGCCCACCAATAGCACACAAAATAAGAAAGCAACTTCCCTCGATCAGCAATTCATTCACCACAACTTTTAAAATCAAACTGTATAAGAACAAATAACACTCTACTGATACTATGCAGGCTCCTTCCACTGGAGGTTCCCTTGCTAAATTCCAAAAACAACTGCAGGTCATCATCTTCTAGGTAGTGCAGTGTTTGATGGTGGCCAGTATAGAGTCTCTACTGAAGTAGGTCAAAGTCACTTTGGGATGACTCCTGCCAGATGTGAAAAATTACTGAGATTCATAAATTGCAGTCCAGACTTGCCCCCACGTAAAAGAGTGTCCACCGTTCATCATGCAATCAATCCCCACCTCTCACATACTTCAAAGTCCAACTGTCCCCATATTTTACATATTTACTTTTAAGGTTGAGTGTATTGTTCATTTCTTTAACTGTATTTCTATGTTGTTATTTGTCATTTGCACAGAAATTGAAAGATAACTGCAGATTTCCCTTTGTGTTTCAACAACGTGGCACTCTGTTGAAATATGTTGTGAGGCACTTAAGAATTTCCCAGAACTTTTGGCAGCATAATGAGTAATTTCTTCATACATTTCCCAAATGTGCACCTGAAGGGTGATTAATTTGAGACTAGGAGGTCTGCAATTATTGATATTGATGCCATACTACTTGGACATCCAATGAGGAGGTGGTATAGTAACCCTTGGGCCACTCAACAGCAGGGACATCAATTATTAGATCTATTTTTAAGGTCTTATTGTGGATGATTCTAACATTAGCACGGGAACAACTGGGGGCCTTGGGAGGGTCACAACAGCCCAAATTAACTTTAACCTGATGATCCTTGGAAGTTTGATTCTTTTACTGTGTTTGATAAACGTAGCTAAATCTATTTTCCAAAAATAATTTACAGAATTTTATCTCCTATTGACTTGGGAGTGCTGAAGAGAATGTACGTGCACCCACTTGGGGTTAATCCTTTCAATCGACAATGCATCGCAAAAGCCAAGGCCTATATTATGATTTGAGGAGCACCACTGGGGGTCAGGAACTATCTTCAGCTGGGTCCAGGTACTGGTGCAGAATGCTGGAGAGCCTTTTATGTCCATGAGGCTTAGATCAGGAGGCCAGCAGACAAGCCCATGGAGTCACTCTGGTGTCCTGGGTTCAAGATGAGGTTGCAGGCCCAGTTCTCCCCCGTCCCCCCCCCCCCCAGGCTGCAGTTCAACACAGCAGGGCAACAGTTACTTTAGAGAACCAGTCCATCAGAGTGGCAGTCCTTTCAGCTCCTCTTTCAGTAGCACAGCAGTCCTTCTTCCTGACAGAGGTCCCACAGGTCCAGAAGTGTACTGAAGAGTTGGTGTCTGAGGTCCAGTATTTATACATAGTTGTGACTTTAAAGTGGGGAGAAACTTCCAGAGGCATGCCTTTGAAGTACTCAGATACCCTGCCTTCCCGGCCCTGGCCTCACACTAACTACAGGGGATATGCAGCCCTCTGTGTTGTGACAGAATACATCCTATTCAAGTGTAAGTGGGACTGGGCCCAGCTCCTCCCTCCGATCCTGCCAGTGATGGCACACCCAGGCACACCTAAGCTCCTCATTGTGTGAGGCTGTCTAGGAGGAATACACAAAGAACAGCTGCCAACTAAGCGCAGTCATGTGACCCAGAGACTTGCTGCAAGCACCACATGAGTGCCATTTTTAGAATTGCAATTTAAAATCCAACTTCACCATAAGTTAGGATTCTTATTTACAATTCGAGAGACACCAAACATCAACTGGTAACCTGTTCTCATTTGGAAATTGCACTTATAAAATGTATTAAGGTAATTCCAATGTTTTTCTAAGGGAGTGGCAGGTCTTGCAGTTTTGGAAAATGATTTTAAGAGTTTTTCACTACCAGGATATGTAAAACTTTAAAGGAAATATCCAACCTTTTAAATATGTTGCACTCTGCCCTATTAGCTGTCCATTGCCTACCCTAGGGGTGACACATATGTATTAAAAAGGAAGGTTTGGGTCTGACAAAAGGTTTATTTTGCTGGGTCAAAATGGCAGTTTAAAACTGCTCACACAGGCACTGAAATGGCAGGCCTGAGACATGTTTAAAGGGCTACTTAAGTGGGTGGCATAATCAGTGCGACAAGCCAACTAGTGTATATTGAGACAGGGCAACCCAATCTTCCCCCCAAGGAACTGAGTAATGTAATCAACAAAGAAAATATTTTTCCTGGAGGAATTATTTATACTCATGCTGGTAAAACAAATGATCCAATCGTATCAACAAAACACTCGTAAAAAACAATGACATAATGACATGGACATGAATATATTTATAAGGATTGACTCAACAGAACATCATATCCATCATACATAATTACAGTACAAATAACATTTTGTATACAGCAGTACATCAACAAATCAACACTGATGTTGCCTTATGATTCTTATATTCACATGCATTAGGTTTGGGGATGCGTGGAAACTCAAGAATCCTCCTAACCATATAAGTCTAAGACAACTCAGTCCATGAGATAGAAATCATCACATTTCAACTTTAAATGAAGGACTGAAAGCACCATGCAGTGTTGCTAGCGAGGACAGATTGTCGAAGTTTTGGTCTCAAATGGCATATCAGGTCAACTTGGCGGGATCAGTTTGGTTGGCCCATAATCAGTGATCAAAATTACAGTTCCAGAGTTACTAGAATTATGTATGGTTGGAACGTTTTGATGCATAAATCTGTGGAGACCTTTATGCAGAAGTATACTTGATTTTCTGCAAGTACTTCTAGGCTTTTACTCTTCCGTAACACTGAGTCCTGAGGATGGTCTTGTGGAAGTGATTTGCCTTTTGAGACTGAAACATTGTCAATTTTTTCTCTACAACAATATTAATGACACCACATGGTGTTTTCAGTTTTTCATTTAAAGCTGGCTGCTTTCATACCAGGGTGGACTTTCATGACTCAACTTTTGTATTTGCAGCCTCCTGCAGTGTGAAGCTGGTTCGAATGCTTTTGTCAGGGCTGAATTTGGTTGCCAGTCTGGATTTGTTTGTAGTTCCACTCTACACCTCTTCTCAACTCCTTCATAACCACAATGAAATCTCTTGAGTTCAATATGGAGCCAAACCTGTGGTATCACTGGGTATCAAACATTTCATGTTGACACGTCGGCTTCCCCTTCCCTTTTGATATTTTGAGAGCAATGCCTCTTTCACAACTAAATAATGGTCCAGATTTGCTGTGCTTCATTCAAAGGAGCACACTATGAAAAATTGTAGTGCTGTGTTGCACAAAGGCCATCTTTAGCAGAGGTTGCAGTGGCATGTGCGCTAAATATGGCTAGTTTGCATGATGCTCAGCCTAATGCCACAGTGCAAACGAGAAAGTTGAACGTAAAGCCTATGATTAGTACTGATGCCATATCTTCCAATTCAAGCTCAATCATGTAGACAACCTTACATGGGTCAGAGATATAAAACTGCTCCTCGATACGCTAGGCATTAGGATTTAGGGAAAAGCCAGGTTGTACTGCTTTTGTAGAACAGGATTTGTGTCAAAACCTATATTTTTTGCACAGACCCGCGTCGGACGTGCCCCTATTGCATACATTACCAGTGAGTTGTTTCAACGATGTTTGCGTGTGGATAAATTCTTTTGATGCATAGTAGCTTTTACACATGAAAGTTGATGAATTTCTGCTGTTTGTGCAAATTTGTGTCACTCTACATAATGCAAGCATTAGCGAACCATTATTAAATCTGAGCCTATATATTTCTATCAAAGGCACAGTTCAAATTTGTAAATATTGAATGTGTCTAGGAATGCATTACTGACTTGGTCGAATGCAGCACTGTCGGCCTCTGTCCTTGTTCTCCTCCACCACCAGCCCATAAAAAAAAGAATTAAATGATCTTTCTTATTTTTTTTAACCTTTTTATTGCAGTTACTAAAATCGACTGCTGGGTCACTGTTGACTAGTAATTAGAGCTGATTTCAACCTACTCTGAGTAAGTCTTACTCACATGGTACACGCCACTCTGAACGGGAATTTCATTTTCAAAAACAACATATTCGACTTCTTGAGAGGGAGTCTTCCTTTAGATGGGTATCTTTCCAAGGCCCCATTTTCAACCGGGAGCGAGTTTCACTCACTGGGAAAGAGCCTCAAGTTAAGGTGTGTTAGTGCCTGGTAAGAGTCTATCATTGGAAAGGTGGCTCACTCAATGATGGTGCACTTTGCACTCTGGGGTCAATAACTATTCAATGTGAGTATATTTCACTTACTGATGGCACATCTTATATGCCTCATTTGTTGGTAGTGCTTACCATTCTGTATGAGAGAGACTCACTCTCATTTGGATCAATTCTTACTTGGGGCTCACTCTTTGGGAAGAACTGACACTCACTGGGAACATGTCTGTCAGACTAGGAGCAAGACTCATTTTTTTCAAACAATGGGAGCAAATCTTTCACTGGGAGCCAGTCACTCCTTTGAGCAAGCTTCTGTGGAAGTTGGAAATAAGCGTCCCTCACTGGAGCAAGTTTCATTCAGGAGGACCTATTGGTCATTCACTGGGTTAAAACATCACTCTCTCCATTTGAGTGAGTTTTGCAAACACTCTTGTTCACTTATTGGAGTAAGTCAGAGTTGGTTCTGGGGAGCAATATCTGGATGCTGCTCACAAAGGCACTTTGTTGTAGGGGAAGTTGTACCCTTTCATACTATTTTATGTGTGGGTGGGTGGAACTCATAGAGTCTCATTCCACAGATTTCTGCAGAGTTACATAAAACTCCATGAGAATCCACGAAGTTCCACGAGCGAGACGAATTTGCCACATCGTGCTGCTCATGCTGATTTTTAGCACCTGGAGATCGTTTGGTGCTGTAAAATCAGCAAAACAGCTCCACGTAGTATGCATGAGGGTGCTGCTTCTTTCTGGCACTTGAGTAGAATTTCTATTCGAGCTTCAGCTTTCTCAACACAAATGGTTGTGACCTTCCACAACCGCCAGTGTTGAGAAATCTCACAGAGAGGTATTCTAGCACCCACAAATCATGCTAGGGGAGGTAAATTTTCACAACTTAACATGGGTGAGCTGCGCGTGAGGAAAAACTCCATCATGCGGCAGTTGGCAAAGTTTTGCCAGAACTCTGCGTTTCAAACAGAACACGGAATGGGCAAAACTCCGCCGGCGGAGCGAAGTTTGCCACTTACCCCTACTTTTATGTTCTCTTGCATGCCTTTGTATACTGGCCCCAAAACACCCGAAATGGGAATAAAGTCAGTGAATGTGTATGGTTTGGATAAAATGCAATATATTTTTCCACTATAGACTGATCAACATACACAAGAATACTTGTATGAGGAAATTAGGGCATTTATGCTTTTATTTCTTAGATTTGTAATACACATTGGAAAATGTATTCTTAAAATGGATAAATAATGTTGAAGTGTATTTGTACAAGTACCAGTATGTTTTCCATGTTTATCAATAGATATGCTGCACTTGCACTTTAAATTTGGGTAAACTCTTGACGTATGATCAGGTGATCAAGGCCGCTTGGATGGCCGAAACGCGTCTTGACATAGAGAAATAAAATAATGCTGAATACAGTTGGTCTACGCTGGTGATTTCCACGCGTAAGCGGGTGAATATCGCGAGTTGCTGAGAGATATGTATATATATATACACATACATATACCATTTGTAGAAACCGAAAGGAATGTGCCCTTTTTCCACTTTTAGTAATGAGGAGTTGGATCTTTCGGAGTTGAGTCACAGAATCATGTGATAGTACATAAAAGAGTACTCGTGAGGCACTACTTCCTGTACTCATAAATGCTTTTGAGAATCAGCCTCTATATTTATCAAATTTAGTGATTCTTGACATAACGTCCCTGTTAAAATATTTATAGGTCTTCATTACATCAGTGGTCACAAAAACAACATATTTATTTTCCTTTAAACTGCACACTTTCAGACGGATTTTGAATCCTGGAACAGAGAAGATTCTAATACCAAACATTACTTCAAAATGTTAATTTGTTTGCCTCAGATCTGTAGGAGCAAGTGATAATGTCTGGATAGGGAGCTGAGTCTGTGTTTTCTTCTGGCTGGGGCTATTTGTCTTTCCGGAAAGGATGCCAGGGCTGACTTTTTTGTTTTACGAAGCTGGATACTGTTGTTTAATGCAGTTCCTGATGTCCCAACAATAACCACGTTAATGCTTCAAGTGGGAGAGTCAGCTGTTTTACCAGCTAGCAAGTGAGTATTCACATTTCTAAAAGCAATATTCATGTAACTATGTGAATTTTGCCAAGCATATTTATTATCTACTAGCAGATGTGAACACTGAGTTTGCAAGTATTGTTTTAAATTATTTCTTTTAAACATGGGGATTATGCTAATTAAAAAATGCAAACACATTCAGTCAGTTCAATTATAAATCAACGGTGTTGCTTTAGCAATCATTCTTTGACATGATATGAGTTAATTGTAAAATGAAAGGCATTTCTGATAGCATAGACTTCAGGCAGCCATCTTCAAAAAACACATGCTATTGTTATTGTACAGTGTTAAGTTTTCTACAAGATATACTCTTATTTAGTGTAGCTTTGCTGGCATCCATTGGATGACACTCTCTATGATAAGCATTTCCTCACTTGCTAAATGTTCATTGATTGGTGGAGTGGTACAAATTGAAAGGGATGGTGATTATGTGGCTTCTTGATCTTCAACTGGCTGTGTGCAAGTGTTTGAGGACTCTTGATAGTTGTCTGTGAATGAGTGAGTGAGTGAGTGAGTACCTATATAACGCAGATCGCAAACTTGTTTGCCTGTAAAAGCTTTGATGTTGCTAGATGATACTGAGATTTATTTCATTTGATTTATTTAGTATTTTGCAGCAGTATTTTCTAGGCTTACAACTTGGCTTTAGGAGTTTCAAGTCCTATGCGTGGGGTGTTGCAGAACTTTGTGAACATATTCTATATAGATCAGTTGGCTGCATCACCCAACACACCTATCTATATAGGCTGCTTAAGATACCCCTATATTTAATTTATATTCTGAGGCTTAAAAAAACTTGTTTATATATTTACACATAACTTTATAACGAATATAGACCCTGTGCGTCTTCTTTTCTCCCCTGAAATATCCTCATATCTATTCAGATCAGGTGCCATGAAAAATAACATCCGGGGTCTGTCTACCAGCCAGTCACATTTGCGTATAAGAAAGAAATAGGTTTGAAGCATCAGGGAAACATTTATTTGGCTAGCTAGAAGGAGTCTTTGTAAGTTACCCTTTTAAGCGATAAAATCCACTAGAAAATCTACAAGCCTTGGAAATATCACATTACTAGTAATCGTCATCATGGGAAGAAGGAAAAGGGAGAAAGCTATAGGTGTGAGAGACTCCCATCCCATCAGCCTTGCTTGGAAAACCTTTGTCAATTCTAGCCTAGAAACATAGTGCTGGCATGACCTGGGAAATGACAGCTCGCAGTGAAGCGTCAGACCTCAGGCTATCCATGCAAAAGTTGTGCTGTTTTCAACTTGAGAACTCTTTGATGTATGTTGAGCAAAACACACCATCACTCCAATGGGGTAATTTCACTGTAACTCACTACCATGAATACTATCACTGCATTAAGAGTATTGCTGTGAAACTGATAAATGGTCCTTCAATGTGAACCTGCAAAGGTTATGGTGAGAAAAGTGTCAAGAATGACTAGTCTGACCACCTAATTTTCCATGTGCATGAATGGCAAATAATCAGGCATGCTCAATCAAAAAAAAGCGGAGGTTCGCACACTCAGTCTCATCAACTGATGCATACCTGTATCTCTCATGTCCAATCGGCCCACCCAGTTGTAGGCGGGTACCTGTGAGAAATGAAAAGATGAACCAGCTGTAACACCTAACATGCCCATCAAATAGTAAGTTATGCATAAGAGCCTAACCATACAATGGCAACTATATTTGTTTTTCAATTTTGAGCTCAGGGTAGCGTAGATGACCACCTCAAACTCTGGCAACGTCATTGCTCTTGTTGATCTTGTGAGAATTCAGAGCAGCCATTGGGGGTTATGCCATTCAAAATTCCACATAGAAAAAACAACATGGTTGCCTTCCTATTGCCAGGCTCCCACTCGAGTCAAGAGAAGGTCACCTAAGTCCATTGTCCCTAGTTAGACCTGGCTTTTTCAGCTGGCTTTATCCCCAGACTTTTTGCTTTTTTGGCCTCCTGTTTCTGACCTGTTTTTGTTGGTTTTATTGCTCTAGGCACTTTATCACTGCTGATAAGTGCTAACATACATATGCTCTCCATGTAAATTGTGTTTATGGATTGGTGTTTTCATGTTTGGCTTATTTGACTTACTACTAAACCCCTAGTACAGTGCACTGTGTGTGCCCAGGGCCTGTAAATCAAATGCTTCTAGTGGGCCTGCAGCACTTATTGTGCCACCAACTGCAATTGCCTTTTTCTCAGGTGTGCCACTGCAGCTTGTGTGTGGAAGTTTAAACTGCCATTTCGACGAGACAAAATAAATCTTTTGCCAGACCTAAACCTTCCTTTTAAATACATACAATTCACCCCTAGGGTAGGCCCTAAAAATCCCATAAGGAAAAGTGCATTCCATATAAAGAGTTGGACATGCACTTTTAAGTTTTACATGTCCTGTTAGTAAAAACATCTCAAATTCATTGTTCACTATTGCAAGGCCAACATTGAGTTACCTTATTACATTTAATAATGTATATGTGGAAGCAAGGTAGGAATGTCATGTCTGGTGTCTGAGGAATTGTAATTTAATTAAAACCCTCTTTACTGGTAAAATCAGATTGTAAGTCATAATTCAGAAAATGCCACTTTTATAAAGTTGCCATTTTGTTGTACTAACCATTTGGTGCCTGCTGCCTGGGACACATGACTAGTTGGACGTTGACCTTTGTGTATTCCTTCCAGACAGTATCACAAAACAGGGCTTGTGTGTTGGCAGAATGATCCATCCTGTCTTGATAAGGGGGGGCAGGGCTGTCACCTGCAACACTTTCACTTCAAAGACACTTCCTCAGCTCACACACAAAGAACTTCACACTAACCTATTGTGACAGCAGGCAGACTGTGGCCAGGACAGGGAGACAGGAAATTCCAAACACCACTGTGAGGGGAAAACTCCAGACACTACTCCCATGCCAAAGCTAGCACCTGGTATGAAAGTACGACCCTCAGACCCACTCTTCAGATCCCTCCTGGACCAGTGGAAGACTCAGAAGGAGGTCAGCTGTGCTGCCCTGCCGCTGGCTGGACTGTCCTGCTGCCCTGATACAAGAAGGACTGCCCTGCTGCCTGAGGAAGGATGACTGGACCTCCTCCTTGAATCCAGAACCATCAGGCTACAGGGACATAACATGCTCCGGAGACCTGTCCTGCATCTGACCTGCTCCCCCACACTCATCTGGACCTGCCTATGCCTTGCTGATGGACTTTGCTGAGGTGAATATTGATCTTCAAGAAGTGCCCCCAAGGGCTTGGACCCTTGGCAGGCATCAGAGTGTAATCCTCCTTGCCCAAGTGTTGGTTCCCTCAGAAATGATGTAGCGCAGGTTGTGTGGACCCTGTCTCATGGTCCGCACAACCCCTCATCGTAACTGAATCCACACAACGCAAGTCAATACAAAACTAAAATAGGGTGATGCAACTTGATGCAGGACCTGGCACTGCAGCCCTCGCAGCTCCTCATCAGAACTGACGCAGTGCAAAGCAACACCCCACATCAAAGACATAAGGTGCAATCCTCAGTGGGACTAACTTGGTCTCTGTATCTGGGTCGCACTCCAACATAGTCAGCCTGAACTTCTGACTTTGTACCGGTCCGGCACGACCAGATAACCACAGTTGACACTTTTAGCATTTAGGCGCTATCCTTACAGTAAACATTTGCATTTCCATATCTCCAGTTCTGCTGATTGGATTTTTGTAGTTTTGGTGTAAATTAATTGGATACATGTATCTCTTGTGTTGCATCTTCACTTTATTACTGTTTGTGTTCTTCATAAACACTTTACACATTGCCTCTAAGTAAGGCTGACTGCATTTGTGCCAAGATACTAGATGGCTAAGCACATGTTAATTTAGTGACTTTTTGTGGTTCACCCTGACAAGGATTGTGGTTTTTGCTTGAGGAAGGCTTTACCCCCCTCAACCAATAACCCAATTTCTCACACCAACCAATGGAGTGGGGGGGTTCCTGAGACACACTCTCTGGTGGCACCCCAGAGGTGGCATGCGGAGCACTCTCTCATCTCAGAAATTGACTCTTTTGCCAGTCACCAATGAAACGAGAAAACATCTATAAAATACCTTATGTATGAATGTCAGTTCTCACAAGCCAGAGGTAGCTGACAGAAATAAGCTAATGGAAGAGGGGTGCTACCCAAAGCCCCCACTATGTGTATTTTGTGCTGTTGACATGAGCTCCTCAGATGGCTAAGGATGTCAGCAGATAAACCCAAAATGTTAGTGGGTACCACGAGATTGGTAGTGAAGCTGCATCCAAAACTCTGGCTGTAGTTGCACAGTGATAGTGTGAGGGTCACAGAAAGTAAAAAATCTGCAACTCTAATCTTTTTTTATATGTTTCATGGATCTTGTAGTTACAAGTCACTTTAATCGTATTCCCGCTTACATAGATGACATACTACTCAAAACAAATTATCATTATTTGTGTATTTTCACAATTTATACTATACCAAGGAAACAAACTTGATTATGGTCTGCAAGTATGACCCTAATTCTAATGGCCAAGTTCAGCACTATGTGCAGGTTGGACCCTTTCTAAAGAAGGGCGAAGACTAATCCAACAAGCAGACTGTGTTCTCCCTTTCTTGTATGTACCTGGGCACTGGTTTCTTTTCTGGCCAGCCTTGATAAAATAAAGTATGACTGAACAGTAAATAGAAAAATTAATAAGGACATTGATTTCCTCCCTCTTACCACTACTACTACTTCGATCCACCAAGTCAATTTATTTCAGCGAGAGAAGAGAGCGAACAAAGGGGAGGGACATTGCCTACTCCAATTTTTTCAAAGCCATTTCCACAGTGCTGTAGGACAGCTTTATTGCATGTGATTTGGGTTGCTAAGCACTTTTAAAATAGACTATTGTGGGGAAAGGTAACATTACATTTCGGGTGACTGTATCATGTACCTGCTCTGGGAAATATGCATAAAATTGGCTGGAATAGCTTAATTGCACAATTATAATGATAGATTTCTAAATGTGATATGTTTTAGGGGACAAACAATTTTCAAAATAAGTTTTAAAATTTGATAGAGACTTCTATTTCGAACGTGTTTTGAGATTTTGTGTAAGTGAAGATGCTGAGATTGAACATTATTTTATAGATTTACGCTGCTTTCTTGTGGATTTGATTTTGATTTACATTATTGACCGAGGACCAAGGCTCTGTAGTCTTCAATCGACCTCATGGCTCTCCCGTTCAATATCAGACACTTCCTGCCCCTTTATCTCACCCGTGCAGGTCCCTGATTTCTCCATCTGCAATGGTTTATCAATCTTTCTCTTCCTACTTCTTTCCCCTTTGTGTGTTTTCCCTTTTTCGCTCGTGCTCAATGTCTGATAAAGGTAAATAAATGCATGCCCCAAAAAGTGATGGTGTCCCCCACCTGCAACCGCCGGCCCAAATTAAGCACTGCCTTTTTGTGGTCACTAAAAGTCCCAGTTCCACTAAGCAAGGAGCTTGTGAAGGTTCATAAGCAGATTCAACTGAGAAGCCTAATATGGTCTAGACTGAATGTCCCTTGAGCTGTCTGGCATGACTGTCCCTTGAGTGGCCCTTACACTGTGAATATGAGGTGTGATAAGAGGCCTGTGAGAAGCTGGTGTTTCTTTACAAGGTGACTACGAGGTACATGCGGCAGCACAAAAGGCTTCCTACCATACACAGGTGTAGGAACACCTTTTTAGATCTGATATGACTGCAGAGGTCTAACAAAGAAGGTATGCAGTTCCTAATACACAGGTAGGTTATGTAAATGTAGAGTGAACTCTAGTAAATATTAGAGTGTAAGAGGGGAGAAGAAACTTCTCCTAGTTGGAATAAGACCCTCACACACCCAGCCAGCTAGGTGTCATGCTTCATCATCGGGTCTGCTCCTTATCGGGGCGGCGCTGCAATCCCCGATCGGCACCCAAGTAGGGGCCTTCCTGGCGGAGATCTTTTTTCCAGAAGCCGATTGGTGAAGTGCAAGTGAGGGCCCTAAAATTGGTGTAGGTGATAGTGATGTGTATGTGAAGAATCTAAAATAGGGGAGGTGTGTCTTTTGTGACCCCGGGCGTTTGGCGCCGGACTCTGCGCACAGTCCATGTGTATCAATCATGTTTCTCTTCATTTCGCATGACACCTAGCTGGCTGGGTGTGTGAGGGTCTTATTCCAACTAGGAGAAGTTTCTTCTCCCCTCTTACACTCTAATATTTACTAGAGTTCACTCTACATTTACATAACCTACCTGTGTATTAGGAACTGCATACCTTCTTTGTTAGAGCTCTATTTACGGACCTGTATGCTGGACCTGGTTAAATAATTGTCCATCCATCCCCCCCTTTTGAAATAATGACTGCAGCGGTGTCTGCGAGTCCTTTTGTTTCATAAAATTGGTTTTGACTCACCCAAAAGAGTATTTCTCTTTCTTCTTGTGGATTTGACTTTTTGGTGTACCTTTCTACCTTCAATGGGGGGCTACCATTAGAGTGCAAGATGGACAGGTTTACGTCTGAAAAGTAAACTCACATATCAAACATTTGTCATATTCATACCTTTATTTCTTATATGTGTTTTATGCTGAAAGCAGTTATTTTGCTAGTCTTTTCCAAGACTTCACAAAGCCAATAGGTCTGGCTTTAATGTGCTAATCAGCTTTTTTTGCAAGCAACAAATGCAAACTTCAATTGTTAATGCCTGTGTTTCTATGTGTTAGCACTTTATAGCCAGACCCATTGCATTTGCAAGTTCTTGTTTCATTTAGAAAACAATCCCTCTAGCACAGAGAAATGTGAAAACTTGCAATGAAGCAGCCCTTAAGCAGCAGAGGTGTTGCTCCAAAATCTCTAATGCATCTTGGCCCAACTAGAATTCGGTGTATTGTGGCAATGGTCAGTCTAATTGTGGTCAAAAGGCACAAACGTCGCTAAATAATTTGTGGGCATGTTGCTCAGCCAGTAGGTTTGTATAAGATTCAACCCACTTCTCCACTGGGAGTCAATGAAGAGACATTAGTAGAGAAGTACCTGAATCGTTCTCCTTGAAAATATCCGATACAGCGCAAAAGGCTGGGCATGAATATCTGCAGCTAAATGAGTGCAAAGTTACAGGATTACATATCAATTCCAGTTATTATAAGGTTTTGGAACACTAATGGCTTCAAACAGCTGGGTCATTTTCTGTTGGGAGGGAGGTGTTACACCTGGCAGGAAATGCTAGCTAGATGTGGGGATCGTAGTAAACTGTTTTTTTTTTATTTATACAAATTATTCATATAGTTAGGAAATATTGTCTAGTTGCCTGTCCCGGTTCATCACCACTACTCGCCACTCTTTTCAAAGATAGGCTGAATGGGTGGGTAATTGGTATAGACTTCTGCAGAATCAAGGGGAAAATCAACTAATAAAATATTTTTGGGCAAAAAATTCTGTGACAACACAATGTATTTTTCCGAGCTTGAGTGGCACAAAATTTCTCTACTTGATAGTAAAGCCTTTAAGGCCACAAATTTCAAGCGTATGTCTTTTCTTTCACAATGGATGGTGTATTACACTCCTAAAGCCCACATGTTTTTGGTGCCAGCAATTAAGTGGTGGAGATTGGCTTCATACTTTCTTCGTTTGTCCATTGCTGGCTCAATTTTGGGGAAAAATATTCACCGCCCATAGTACAAGTTTACAGAGTCAACTCGACCCGGAGCCCACAGTGGCACTTTTTGGTTTCTCACAACAAATGTTAATAGCTTCAAATATTAAAACCAAGCAAGCCTTTATTTCAATAACCTCTTTGTTGGCATGATCCTTGATTCTGAAAAACTAGAGGACAAGCAGAGTTCCCTCAAATTTAGAATGGCATAAGAAAATGATCCGTACAGGTAAATTTGAACAGGCGTATGCTAAATGGGTTGGTACTATCGAAAAGAACACGAGGGTCTGGAAATTCATGGAACATCTTGAGGAGGAATCGGTTATTTAGAATTGTTCGGATAGAGCTTCCTCCCAGAATTTCTTTCAGCTGTTTTTTAAAAAAAATTGTAATTCAATCCTCACCTAAATGTACTGTGATCGAACCTCGTTGCTTTTTCCGGTTATCATTTTTCTATGAAGTTTTTTGCTTTTAGTATTTAAATAACATGTTTAGATCTTTATTTATGATGCAATAAACTACAGCACCATTCTTGCCTGAAATGTTGGGATTGGCTTAGTCACCACGCTCTTTCCTAATGTTTTAACTTGTTCGAAATCAACTGCTGGCATACTGCACTTTATTATTTTTAGGAAGACTGGTGATGACCTGATCTTCGTTATTGATTGATTCCTTCGTCTTTTATGTATAAAAAAAAATGACAATTCTTTGTGTATTTATTGGGACATGATGAATTTCTCTCTATTTTTCCGCTTAATAAAAAAAATAAAAAAGATACAGCGCAAAAGCTTCCGCATCCTCTGATGGCCGATGTATGGAGGACAGTGAGTGCATGAATTTTGCTACTATGCCATCCATCTTAGTGTTGATTAACGCTCTGATTAATGATTGATGTTCTGATAAAATTGTGGTGGATGTTATAAGAAACAATATGAGTGTGGGAAATTATGCCAGGGTCTGCTTACTTTGCCACACATGTATATCAATCTTTCCACAAACACCGGTGGGAGGTCACGTCAAAGGGCGGTGTGTGTCAAAGTACCCAGTAGGAGCCCCTACAGCCTAGCATCATTAAGCTTTAGACCACTTTAGTTCATCCAAATGACGACCGGTATGAAACATTTGGACACCCTCCATGCCTTTTCTGTGTGCTGCAGATATAAAGATAGATCTGTGTTCAACCTGGGTACAAATGACAGCAAAAGCTGTGACTGGAGCAGGTCTTAAGCATGTACAGATAATATTTTAAACTGAGGAGGAAAAATGATACATGCCTGGTCAGCCCCACAGTCTACCAGTAATAACTAATTTTGCATATCTTTGGAAGTTTTGTGAAAGTCAAATATCTAAAGCACAAAACAAGTTTGTACATTGTTGATAATTGGATATCTGTTACTGTTCTGAAGTTTTGGATTTGACACAGTCTACCATGACCAGATAGACCTGGTTGGCACTTAATGCTTTTAAGCACAGCAATTCAGTCTATTCTTTAATGCAACTGGTGCTATGTAAAGCGATCTGGTACCCGATAGCTTCGGGTCAAGTTTGCGCTATATAAAACGCTGTAAAAAAAAATCTTATTTATTCAATTTTTGTTGTTTTGGTCTCATTTTGTTCATAAAAATATGAGCTATTTTTCTAGATTGATGTGGTGTCTTTTTGTGGTATTTTAACTGTGTTACTCTTTAACGTGATGCACAAATACTTTACACATTGCCTCTTAAGTTAAGCCTGACTGCTCTGTGCCAAGCTACAGGAGAGCGAGCACAGGTTAATTTATGGTGTGTATCTGACTTACCCTGATTAGGATTGTGGTTCCTACTTGAACAGGGTGCATACCTCTGCCGTCCAGAAACCCAATTTCTAACACCAACTTATGAGTCCCTGAATTGTGATTGACGCAAGCTAAGATCAGCTGAGCGCCTATGGAAATCAGCACCCTCCACTGATCACCTATATCATCTTAGAGTGCTTAGGAATGCATACAACAGGAAGATTCTAAAGGCCAAGGCAGACTTTTTCAAAACCCATTTGAACCAAGCCATCAACCGCCCCAAAAAAGCATTTGAAATCGTCAAGCAACAAGCGCGCAACACGCCTAATGTTATGGAACAAAATGATTCTGCTACACCTAACTGCGATGAGCTTGCCAATTTCTTCCTAGAAAAGACTAAGTCCATTGATCTTGACATCCAGTCTTAGAAGGCCCTGCCACAACCTATTGCTCATGATACTAAATTCTACTCTCAGATCAAGGTCCTTTTTAGTACTCCGATGGAAACCACAAAAAACAATGCCTCTTGGCACACCTTCTCACCTATCCCTGAACAAGAAATCTACAACACTCTTCTAGCAATCAACCCCTCCAATCACTTCTCCGACCCCCTAACTCCTTCTTTATTCAAAATGATAAAATCTTCTATTCTACCCCTATGGGCAAAGATTGTAAATGCCTCTCTGAGTCAAGGCTCCATACCGGACTATCTTAAAGTAGGGCAGGTCACACCTATACTAAAGAAATCCGACTCCCTCCCCTCAGATCTCAACAACTACCACCCTATATCCAACATCCCCACCTTGGCGAAATTCCTGGAAAAATGTGTACAAATGCAATTATGTAACCACATCGAAAATTACAACCTCCTAGACAAACACCAATCCGGCTTCCGTCATGGTCACAGTAAGGAATCTGCAGTCACCCACATAATGGACGGCATACTAAAAATGCTAGACCGCAACGAATCTCACCTATTGATGCGTCTTGACTTTCAATACGGTTAAGCATGACAACCTATTGTCCATGCTGGAACAAAGGATGGGCCTTGTGGGCCCAGTGTTACAATGGTTCACCTCCTTCTTAAATAACAGAACACAAGGAATCAAGATGGTCACCATAGGGGTTCCACAGGGCTCAGCACTCTCACCCATTCTTTTTAATCTACTCATGGAGCCACTGGCAAACACATTGAACTCAACGAACATTCTATATCACCTGTATGCGGACGACACCCAACTGTATTTGAAAATTTCCTCACCAGAAGACTTCATCTCCCTCAACTCTATTCTTCAGAATACTCAAAGATGGCTCACTGGCAACCACCTCATGCTTAACACCCAAAAAACGTAATTCCTGCTCATCTCCCCACCCAATCACACACCTAAGATAGACCTATGGCTGAAACATCTAACTTCCTTTGACTGTGCTCCCCACATCATTGACTCCACAAAATCCCTGGGAGTCACCATAGACAAACACCTGAACATGCAGGTGAAAATCACTAATGGCTCCAAGGGATCTAATCACCAGCTGAGCATACTTAGGAAACTTAAACCCTTCCTTCAAAAGACCGACCTAAAAATGGCTGTTCAAGCCCTAGTGCTAAAAAGATAAGACTATGGAAGCACCACTCTCTGCGGTCTCCCCAAATACAAGCTGGCCGCGCTGAGGGCATTGCTTAATTCCGCGGCCAGACTGGTATCAGAAACTAAAAGATATAACCGCATCTCTCCGACCATGAAAGCTCTGAACTGGCTGCCCTACGAGGCAAGAATACACCTAAAGATCGCTTGCATTACCCATAAGGCACTGCAAAACAATACCCCCAGTTACTTAGCTCTAAAGCTAGAGCAATCGGGGGGAGGCCGACAATTGCAAAGTGCGAGTTCACTACTACTGAAACCACAATCGTTCCACAAAAAGAGAACTGGTTGCAGAGCTTTCTCAGGGATTGCACCGAAGATTTGGAACTCCCTACCTCCAGTGGTACGCGGAATCTCTTCCTTTACCTCCTTCAAAAAAAAAAAAGTAAAAATGCTTCTAATTAACAAATACACATCATAAGACTATAATTCTATGTTGACCTCTAGTCACCTATGCGATCCATATATTATTGCTTACCTCTTTTGTACTGAATGACGAATACTGAATGTATCTATACTACCTCACCATTCTAATGTTTAATTACGGTATATTGTAAAGCGCTCTGATACCCTTGTGGGTCACGTTCACGCTATATAAAACTTTATAAATAAATAAATAAATTTAGCCCTGAGGTCCTAACTACTATTTTACTTGGGATGTTAAGAACAAATGGAACATTTAAATTAGCATTGGAAGTTCCCACAGTATAGAACATAATTTAAATGGGAAACAAGTCAGTGTGATACAACTGAGAAACCGAGCCCCCAGCTTGCGCATGCGCGATGTTGCTGGCCCATGTGAATCTGCTGAGTCGTCTTCAGTTCCCCACATCACTCATTGCCAAATACTCTCCAAGAAAGCTCTTCAACGGCACAGCAAAGGTCGACTTTTGGCGCCGTAATTGCAATCCGATCCATACTGATGCTGACAGCCACAGGTGCTGCTGAGCGCGGTGTTTGATGGGTGCATCCATAATTCATGGAGGAGAGGTTCCCTCAAATTAACGGAATTCATAAGGAGCTGTAGGACACACGTGACTGCAGACATGTAGCGACATCACGGTGTCTCGCGTGCACGAAGACTGCACGTCGTACAGGGATTGTTGCCATCATCCGTCATGGTGACACCTCATTAGGGTAGCTGTAACCATGATGCATCGCGCCGGCACACGAACACACCTATAGGGCCGCATCACAGACGACCTGAGGGCCAAGTGGAAGCAGGGAGGTGGACAAGGGAATGAGGCCAGTGTAGGGACACACAATCACAGCAACCCCATTTCTGTAAAGCCACAAACAACGCATGTCCACGAAAAGACTCACAAAAATAATTGTGAAGAAAGACAAATGAAGCCAGGCACAAAAGTATATTATTACCCCTTCCCACTGGAGCTGAATTGCAGATGCTGTCAGTGCCTTGTCGTAGCGGAAATGAAGAATTCTCCCAAAGACACATTAATTTTTACTGGAATTGCTTCTGTGTAGGAGCTATGTTCGGTGTACAAGCCCCGAGATGCCCTGACCTAGAATGTGTCTCGCAGGTGATACGCTCATTGGTACAGCTTCAAAACTTGTCTTTTTTTCGCGAATGTCCCCACTCACCTTCACATATGCAGCTAATTATTTTTTAACAGCGTTTTCTCGGCGCAGCGATTCAAGAAGCGAGATAAGGGCAATATTTTGTGCAGCTTTTAATTGGGCGCCCCCTTAATTACCGCGCGCCATATCTATGTAATTGAGTCTGCGTTTCCATGCTGCTCCGTTAATCTTCGGAGCTCTCCGCTGTGTCACGCTAGCATAGTTTTGCGTCGAAAGTAATTGTGCATTTCAGAAGCTCCCCAACAGGACCCGCATCGAGAGGACTTCCTGAGAATAATAATAACTTTACATAATAGGGCTCCTGTGAGCTCATCACTGTGTACATGCCTCCAGAAGGCAGCCAGCTTCATGTATTCCTGCGTGCAGAATGCCACCTGTAAACATGTTGCACCAACATTTCTGCAAGAAACCGTTTTCGAGAAATTCGTTTACATATATATGTTGTTTGTTCTTTTCTTTTGTCGAATTGAGTGTTAGTGCAATCTGATGTGGGCGTTAACAGCTGTTAATTGTCTGCGCTGAATTTTTAGGTTTTAAGGTTACTTAATAAAGGGTCGAGGAGGGAAATTAACAGTTCCTAATGCCTAGCAGCATGTGGCTAATAAAGGTATTGCGATCAAACCTATATCAACCACTCTCACAGTCACGCCCACTGTCCTCGTGGGCACCATCTCCCTGCTGGCAAAACGCATTTGTTGAAAGGTCTCGTTCGCCTTTAAGAGCTTAATCATTCGCAGTTTGAAGCAATTCAGAGTGTGCTTTTCACAGACTGTGACGTTTTGTGTCATGGCAGTGGTTTGTGTTGCAGGTGCGTAACAGGCCAGTCCTCTGAGCAGAAGTTAGCCAGGGAATGGGAGTCAAGTGTACATACAGCGCTGTGCTAACTAAATTGTACATACAAGTACTGGACTGTGCAACACCTATAAGCAGTGAGTGAAGGGGGGCGGGGGGGGGGGGGTAAAAGTGAATCTTTAGTCGTGCCAAGGAGTTGGGAGACAGAGTTTGACAGCCGAGGCGCTAAGGAAAAAAAAAGTGTTGCTGCCTTGTTATGTTATGTTATGTTAAAATTATTTCTAAAGCGCACGTACACCCAGAGGTTTCATGGCGCTATGGCAAAGGTGTACTAGGTCAGGAGGTTACTGGTAAGCTTGGACAAAAAGAAAGGTCTTGAGAAGAGATCTGAAATGCGGCAGGGAGGTTTCAAGTCTGAGGTCCAAAGGAAGGGAGTTCCACATCTGCGGTGCCAGAAAAGAAAAAGAAAGTCCGCTGTGTTTTTTCCGCTTGAAACGAGAGGGGGTGAGAAAGTTGGAGTGTGACGATCGGAGTGCACGGGTGGGGGAGTAGCGAGAAATTAGAGAAGAAATGAAAGCAGGCGCATTACAGGTAAGGGTTTTGAAGATAGTGCAGCCCAGTTTAAACAGACAACGTTTGTCAACCGGGAGCCAATGAAGAAGTTTCAGCAGAGGACGGACGTGTTGGGTACGTGATTGGTGAGTGATGAGGCGGGCAGCCTGATTCTGGACCAACTGGAGTCGGTGAAGTTGATAGAGGGGGATGCCAACATAAAGGGAGTTGGCATAGTCTATCCGTGAAATGACCAGGGCCAAGAGAACTACAGTAAGGGCCTCAGAGGTAAGAAATCTGGCAATCTTACGAATTCTGCGTAAGTGAAAGAAGCATGAAGATGTAACTGCTCCAATCTGGGGCTTCATGGACAGATCGCTACTGACGAACCCTGTGGAAAACCACAGGTTAAAGGGGTCTTCATGGCAGAAAAGGTGGCCAAACGAACAGCCTGCGAACGGTCTCCTAAAAAGGAAGAAATCCATTTTAAGGCCGTGCCCTGAATGCCAGCATCACGGACACGGTCGATCAGAAGGTTATGATCGACCGTGTCAAAGGCGGCCGATAGATCTAAAAGAACAAGGGCTTGGGAGAGATTGTGGTACGCACCCCTACGGAGCTCGTTCATCACGGCAAGTATGACCTGCTCGGTGGAATGTGCAGGCCTGAATCCGGCCTGATGGGGATCGAGAAAGAATGAGCGTTCAATGAAAGAACTGAGGCATTGTGTGACATGAGCCTCCAAAATCTTACTCAGGTAAGGGAGGAGAGAAATGGGGCGATAATTACTTAGGTTGGTAGGATCTGCCTGAGGCTTCTTCAGAATGGGTAAGACCTCTGCTACTTTAAAAGAGGCAGGGACAACCCCTGTTTCTAAAGAGTTATTGAGAAATGCAAGCGGAAGGTCAGGGCATGAGAGAAACGCTTCTCGGAGAAATGAGGGGGGACAGGGGTCCAGAGGGGAGCCCGAGCTGACCTTTTTTAACAGTGAGAAGAAATTTTCCTTGGAAATCGGAGGGATTAGATTGAGAAACTGAGTGTTTTTGGGTGAGACCCCCAAAGCCGAACGAACGGGGGTCAGAGGAATGCTTTGCTTAATAGTGATAATTTTCTGGGTAAAGAAATTATTAAGGGCATCGCAAAGGGCCTGGGTAGGTGCTGGTTTAAGGGTCACCCTGTCAGGTAAGGATAGTTCGTTGACAATGGAAAAGATGTCTTTGGTTTTAGTTGATGAATTAGTGATTTTATTTGAGAAGTAGGCAGATTTAGCTGCGAAGATGGCTTTTTTATAGTCAGCTAGCAGCTTAGTGAAAGTATCTTTGGTGGAAGAAGAATAGTTACGTCTCCACCTGCGTTCTGCCTGTCTGAGAGAGAGTTTCTTAGTTTTAAGATCTTCTGTAAACCACCGCTGAGCGTCATGAGGACGCTTAACTATGGAGAACTTGCAGGGGGCGACGATATTGCTGGCAGCGCAAAGCCAGTTATGAATAGCAGTTTCTTGGTCCTTGAGACAGTCCGTCACCTTAGGCAGGGAGGTAGAAAGTAAGGAACAGAACTTCTCTTTGTTGACGCGACTCCAGTTCCTGGTTAAAATTTTATCCAGGGTGGAGGATTTTGCTAAGCTAGGCAAATCTAAGGAGAATTGGATGGAATAATGGTCCGACCAGGGACAGGGGGAGATAGCTAGGGAAAAAATGGATATATTGACTGTCCATAACTGGTCGAGGCGGTGTCCTTTGATGTGAGTAGCAGTGTGGATGTGCTGGGTACAGTTGAGGCCCCCGAGGAGGTCAGTGAATTCTCGGGAGAAAGAGGTCTCATTAGGGTCAGAGGGCCAGTAGTTAAAGTCTTAATAAACAAGCATTGGCATAGTCAATAGGTCTCGCCTTTGGGACCTTATAAGTGTTTAGCCATGCAACAGTGTATGTTGTTGCACCAAGGATATTGTGCTGGATGACTGTGAGCTATTGTACCTTCAGACGCTTGATGTTCAGGTTTTAATTCACCATATTTTGTAAGACCTTGTGGTTTTCATGGCACTGCTTCGGTGGGAGGTTTCATGAATCCTACTGTGTTGCATTGTTTTTAGTAATTTGGGACAGCTGTGTAGTGTTCTGGAGCAATGGAACTCTGTGTATTGTCACAAAGGAAAGGCATAAGTCACACCACTGATAACAGCTTCAAGGTAGGATTTAAACCATTTATTGATGGCTCTAAAATAAGTTAAATAATTAACTGCGGTGCTAGGGCTGGTGTGCCAGAAGTGCTGTGCAGTTTTAAGAGGTTGGTTTAAGGGAGACGCAGACGTCACATTGCAGGAGCACCGATTAAAGAAGAGTTTATAATGACGTCATTGGCACTGTGGAACAGTCAGACGGGCAAGTCCCAGTGCTATAGCCATGGTCACGGGGCAGCAGGGGAGGACCAAATTATGCAAGGGGTGACTAAATATTGCAGCAAGAGAAGGCAAATTATACGGCATAATGTGGCACATTTTATAATAGCATGATTCCGAGTTAATTGGATTTTTACATGAATATGGTATTTTGTAAAAAGGTGGATTTAGTTATTCCTTTAATAAAATGTACACCAGTACTACCATCCACTATAATTAAAGTCACATTATCGGTCCCAGATGGACGTCAGGCTGAGTCAGCGTTTTACCCAGTGTCCTATGTGCTGTGACAAAAAAGAACAGTATAGTTCCTCCTTCTCTTTAGACTCGTGTTATCAGGCTGCTCCCATTTTATTTGATGAAGGAAAATGCGCAGGTTTGTGTCCAAGATCAAAGTGTCTTTAGTCAAGTGTACTAGGCAGGTGTAGAAGTTGGTCCTTCTGTTTTCAAGGGGGGGAGGTAATAAATCACTAGATCAAATCTTCATGAATTCGCCGATCTCTTATGACTTACTGATAAAAACAGCACGTTCAATGTTAGGAAAAGCGCTTTATCAGCTACGCCGCGCTAAAGCGCCTAATCCATCTCCTCACCCAATAACAGGGAGGCCTGTGATTGTCCATGGCCCTCATTATATATGTTTTTTAATTTTTGCAATGATGAAGTTCAAAATTGTTAGTTTGCTGCTTGTTTTTACTGTTACTAAACATCACCTAAGTGTCTAGAATGAAAAATGTAGGCACTACATAAATCAAAATATTTACACGTAAATATTACCCATCTCAAAAGCATCCTTTTTATCGACCTTGGAGAGATGACATGCTATTTGACCTACTTGAACTTAATCGTAACGTTTGTCCGAAGTAGGACTCAATAGTACGGCTTTGGCCGAAGTCTACACCGAACATGCTGCAAACTCGGTGTCCTCTTCTAGGCGCATTAAGAATTCAGAGCTATTGATGAAACTTAGTCTACACTAATAGGAAGTGTGACGCATAATTAGTCAAACATGTGGTAGCAGCATCACTTGCTGTAAACCTACGCTAACTCTTTTCTCGTGAACAAACCTAGAACCTAAAAATTCAAGTAATTTTATCTCAGACTGTTCAAGATCGTAGTGTCAGCTAAATGATTTTGGGTGTCCTGGGCAATAAATATTCTGGGAAGCTGTGTTCAAAGCAACTTTGAATTTTAGTACACGTTTTCTGTTCTTTCAAGCCCGATTATATCAATCAATGTTGAATTATATGACAAAGTTTCAGATAAAGAATTAGACAGAAGTTAAAGAAAGAATTTGCATTCACATGAGGCCCTCGGAGCATCTAGGCCTGTGCAATTACACATTTTGTACCATGTCTTAAAAAGCCTCTTCAAGGTCCCCAATGGTCTATCCTCAAAAGTTGGCGCATTTCTCGAAGAATGTATGCACCTGCCTCTTTACACTCAACTCGGGCCAGGGGGTGCACATTGAACCCCATTCAGGTGACCTATCCCTGTGTTTTCCAGAAACACGTCTATGTTCTGCGCAAACAAAGCATTTCACAAAAAGGTAAATAACGCAAAATTTAGAAAGGAGTACATGACACTCTCAAAATCATATGGTTCCAAAGCTTGCGTCACTCGAGGGAAGGGACCAGATGATGTTAGTGGGAGATCAGGAAGGCGGACAGAACTGCGGTGTGTCGAGGAAGGCGCCAAAAGGTAACTTTGCAAACAATTGTTATCGCCGTGAGTGGTGGCTCTGGAGACGATGCTTCAACTGCGGGAACCTGTCTTTGAGCAGGTGTTCAAATACTGGAACGTGCAGTCAGACGTTCATTCTTCTGTGGTCGATAAATGAATTACAAGTCACCTAATAATGTAACCCCTACGACTGCGCGCCCGGATACCCCGAGGAGTAAAGGCAGGCTTTACAGATATGTTAAACTATTAATTAAGTTAGCTTAGCAGTACAGTTTACATCTACAAACACCTTGATTGCTAAGTATGGCCTGTTATGTCTGATAGTCGCATGCATGCGTATTATTTCGCACACATATGTTTTATTTAAAAAAATGTGCATTGCTTTTTTCTGCGGTATTTCAGTTGTTATTCGGGAGTAGACTGTAGTTATTGTTACATTATACATATTTACAACCTGCCTCACTGGAAGAAGCGACTTGCTAAAATTCACACGAGTTCTGGCACAGCAGCAAGAGCGAGATTCAAACCCATGTCTCCACGCATAAGAAAAACAAGGAATGCGCGTAGGAGAGAGGGGGAGCAGGAGGTGAGCCCGGCAGTGGCGCGTGCGCGTGCAGTCTGCTCATTTTCAAGCACTGCACCCGTGCTTGTGGCGCGCCCCTGCTCGCTCCCGCAAGGTGGATGCCACCACAAGCACGAGTGTGTGCTTGAAAATAAGCAGAGCAACGGCTAAAGGCCCTCCTAATCAGCGCATGCGTGCTGTGTAGGCGAGACCTAAAAATGAAGAAAAGGTTAGGCAAATAAAGGCAGAGGTGGCTGTTAAAGGGTCAACCAGTTATGTCACAATATCAAGTACTGAGCAGCTGCGTTATGCCGTCTTCTGTGTTGCTGCCCATCCAATTAATGGTTATAGAAAATGTGATCACATCATCCCTTGAATAAAGTAAGTGTATGGGTAGAACGAAAAGTATATGAAAAAACTCACTGTTAACATCTGAGCATGATCTGAAGGCTGTAGCTTAATTTTATCCTTCTGACATCTCTTGCGTCTATCTGTTAATGAGTAATTTTGATCCAATTATTAATGGGCAATTCACATTTGACATGAAAATGATTTACGTGAAGAACTTTGGCTATAGTGTCATATAATTAACAGGTTATGTGTGGCTGCCTCTCGAAGCTATGTTTCAGTTCAATACTCTGCATAATCATCCGGTCTTTCAGTGATTAAAGCCAGAATACCGCCCATGGTAAGTGGCAAGTGCTTGTTGTGTCAGTATAATAAGGAGCACAACAAATGGCAATGCCTGAGATCAAGAAATGCAGCAGACATTCGCATCCAGGTCTTTTACTTCGACCCCCACAGACTGCAAACAGTCACCTGCTGCCTCCCAGGCTTTTCACCTCACTCCCACGGTTGCAATAAACCTCCAAAACTTACTCCTTCTACTTTGATCCTTCTCGTGCCCCAAGTCAGAAACTTTTGTGGATGCATTATTATCAAACACTGCGGCAGCCTTCGGTTCCATTTAAAAAATAACTTTAATGTAACAGAATTCTGATTAAATAGACAGGAAGTTACATTCTTATTATTCTCAATGTATGAATATATATCTTCGCTAATTATTGGGATCCTTTTGGACTTTCAATCTAGGGTAGAATTAGGGTAAAGTAAAATGGTTGTGGTATGATATTGCTATGGTAATTTCAAATATAGTATATCATATTGACTAAATTAAAGTTTAGATAACGAACGAGAGATAAAGGATGTTAATTGGACTCCTTTAGCTGTCGTCCTGTCACGGACCCACCAACTTCCACGGTGGCACCGTGAGTCACACCATTTCGGCTCCTTTCACATGGTTACCCGGTGAGGAGTGGAAAACTGCTGTAAACAGTGGATTTTCAGCTCGTTTTCAGAGGCAGTCCAATATGAAGTGTGAAAACACCCCAGGACACTGGCGACAGCCTCAACAACCCTTTGTTTCAGTTTTTTGGGGAGGGAGTGGAGGGGCTTGATGAGGGTCAGTGTGCCTCTTAGGTAGCTCTTGGCAAGAAGACCTGTTCCCTCCAAAGCCCTGCCCCCCTCCTCACGCATTGAAACCCGTTTGTAAATTGTCAGGTATGTTGTAATGAGAAGTTGGGAGAAAACCTTTAAACACAAAGGCGCGACCCCCAACATTGACATGCTCGAGTAATAGTAATTGCACATGCTTCCAAGAGCGTTGCTATAATCTAGAATTTTTTCTTGACAATGTATAACTTGAAAGTGGTCAAATTTATAAATGTTAGGTCGGGTCAGTGTCTATTTATTTTTTTCTTTAAATGCATGGTATAGTTTAATATATGATGAAAATGTTATGTTCTATTGTATAGCACTCTCTTCTGCCATTCATGTCCCAAAGCATTTTGCACAATATTCAGACATATGATCGTATATTATGCATGAGTAGTATGGCAATCGTTTAATTTGAACTTCTTAAAAAAGAGAAATGAACCTTGGAGGTGTAAGAGATGTAAATACAGGAAATAAAGTGAGTGTACCAGAAGCAATTTCAGTAAATATCAATCAATCAAATCAATCAATCAATCAGAATTTGTGAAGCACGGCTAATTACCTGCAAGGCTATCCAGGCACTGAGGGCTTTGCTGCTGTGGTGGTTCCAGTTGAACAGCCAGGACTTGAGTCCCTTCCTGAATTATAAAAAAAGGGATGAGGTCTGGAGGTAAAGGGGAGGCCGTTCCAGGACTTGGCAGCAAGGTAGAGGAAGGAGCATCCTCAACTGTTGCTTTCACGGATGTGGGGGGTGTGAGCAAGGGAGAGGGAGGTGGAGCACAGGTGTCAGGAGGGTAGGTGGAAGTTCATGCTGCAGTTGATGTCTGCTGGTCCTTGGTGATGAAGGGCTTTATAGGGGTGAATCAGCATCTTGAATTGGCATCTTTTTTAATTGTGAGCCTCTGGAGCGTCTTTAGGTTGGGTACGATGTGGGGGCATTTGGGGGGATTGAGGATGAGTCTGGCCACTGCATTCTGTATGGCCTGCAGTCTCTTTAGGAGTTGAGTGGTGAGGCCTACGAAGGGTGTATTGCTGTAGTCCAGCCGGCTGATGACTAGGGTTTGAGTGACAGTTCAGCTGGTGCTGACGGGTAGCCATTTGAAGATTTTCTGGAACATGCGAAACATGAGGAAACAGGCAAATGCAAATCCATTGATTTAGTTTTTCATGGTGAAATTGCTGTTCAGGATGTCAGGTGTTGGTCATGCCCTTTTGGTGTGGCTGAAGGTCCCTGTTCGGAGGGCCACCAGGAGTCATTTCATGGGGAGGTGTTGTTCCTGAAAATCAGCACCTGTGTTTTGACAGTGCGGTGTTTCAGGCAGTAGTTTTTCATCCAGTCTGCGATGCTCTTCGTGCACCTGTGGCAGTTGGCCCTTCTGTTTGAGAGTTTTTAGATAACGAGAGGATGAGCTGGGTGTCATCTGCATAGGATTTGATATTCAGTCCATGGGTTCTGACGATGTTGTCCAGGGGGTTCATGTAAGAGTTGAGTAGTGTGGGGCTGAGGAATGGTCCTTGGGGATCACTGCAGATGATGCTTTTGGGTTCCAAGGTGAATGGTGGAAGACAGATTTTCAGGGATTTTCCAGTGAGGATGGAGGGACTCCACTTGAGAGTGTTTCCTTGGATTGAGATGTGATGAAGTCTCTTGATGAGGGTGTGGTGAGATACGGTGTTGACCATTGCTGAGAGGTTGTGAAGGATCAGGGCTGCCGTTTCTCCAAAGTCAAGGAGGGTTCTGATGTCATCTGTGGCAGCGATCAGGGTGGTTTCAGTACTGTTGATGGTGCAGAATCAGGATTGAGAAGTGCCCAGTAGATTGTAGTTCTCAAAGTTTTCCATGAGTAGGCCATTGGTGGCTTTTTCAAGGACTTTTGTGGGAAAAGGGAGCAGAGAGATGGGGCCATATCTAATTATCAATGAACTAAATGTGCTTTCTATTTGGTCCAAGGTTTGCTTCCTTCAAACTGTATTTTGTTCTAGTGATAGTAGGGAACTATCATTCTGTCTTTACTTTCCTCCATGTTGAGTTTCATATTTAAATGTATTTTCTTTCTGAGATCATTTCAACAAAGAAATGTTCGTCATAGATAGCACGATGCAGAACAAATAAACTTGCAGATATGAAGGAAGACGTAAATCATGAGGTTGTGATGAGGATGGTGAAGTGAAAAATGTGAGTGAGAAGATAGTTGACAATGGAATACTTATACAGAAGAGTTGGATAGTAAGCATTATAGACAGAGTCCCATGGATAAATCACGACTGTTAGCAACAGTGATTTGATGATGATTTAGATAAGGCCTGGCGGTGGACAATCAAAAATTATTAATATATTTTCTCACAGTATTTTTTAATGGTTATTTTTTTTTTTCAGTATTGTTTTCTCATGTTGTCCACAAACGAACTACTCATTTGTGGAAAATAGTATGAAGTAACGAAACAAATGCTCATGAATCACGATATAGTCACATTTTATGCATTAAGGTAAGATCAACCTTTCTCCACAAAGCACATTACAACTTCAACACACTTTCATGCATATCACAATCATTCCTCAAACATACTTCAATTGTAATCTATCTATCAAAACATGTTAAAAACTTCATGTAGAAGAAGAAAGTGGTTGACCGCATTTGGTTTCACATCGAAAAGTGCATCACCCTAATTGGTCCAGAAGACTACCCACATCAAAAGAAAACACAAGGGACACTAAGATGATTTCGCTGTCCAAAGTGTTTATTATTTTCATTTCTATGGAAAGGTTTCAATTCTGCACATCATAGATCAGAATATATTGACTGTTAGACAAAGAATAGTGCATTATTGTTTGTATAATAATGGAAAAGGGTACATTCTTTTCTAGATGTGACTAATTTGCAATAATTTGAGTATTGCAATGTGTTTATATCACTCTTGTGGTTCCCTACCTGATGTTTTTAGCATGTTTTGATAGGTTGGCTAAAATTGAGGTATGTTTGAGAAATGATTGTGATATACATGAGTGCATTGAAGTTTTAGTGTGCTTTATGGATAAAGGTTGGTCTTACCTTGATGTATAAAATGTGAAGTTATTGTGATTTATGAGCGTTTGCTTTGATACTTCATACTATTTTCCACAAATGAGTAGTTCATTTGGGTACAATATGAGAGAAATATACTGAAAAGAAAAAACAACCAAAAAAAAGTACTGTGAGACAATATATAAACGCTTTTTGGTTACCATAATTCTTGGCTCATTGTTCATGCTGTGAATAATGAAATAACATTGGATGTATACGAATGGAAAGATATCAGGGTTGGCAATTATTGTTCTTTAGTTTGAGTTAATTTCCCCTGCTTCCACCTCCCTTCATTCTTTTTCTTCCAGGGGCACTCTTTTTTCCCTTTAGATTGGTGATGGACAATCCCTAAGAAGAATAGGCTCTTGACAATCAGTCAGATTCTCTTAGATCAAAAGAAGGGAATCCCCATGAGCTAGAAGTGAATACTCCTTCATGTTGTTTGAGTGTTTGGTTTGTGACCATGATTGGTGTTTCGGCGGACAGAGGGAGGTGGCCCGTGCAAGAAAGTAGGGTTGTCAAGATATGGCCTAATGGAAGTGGGAGCTGATAAATTTATAGGACCCAAATTGACACTGAAAGATTAAAAAGCCTTTGTAAGAATTAGGAAATGGAGGTGGCATAGAGGAGTAACAAAAATGTAGGAGATTGAGATGAGAAGAATTTGATGAGGGAAAGGAGTTTTAGTGGGAACCAAAGAGAAAGCAGTTGCAATAGCATTGATCTTGTTCCCCGATGAATGGAATGGGATTAGGCCGACAGCGGTGACAGAGCTGCTGATAAAGATTACAAGATATTTTGCTCACAGTAAAGGGATTATGATATCATGAGTGATGAGCAAAAGGGCAGACAGGATTGTGGAAGTAGTGCACAGTGTAAGATAGTACTGAATGATGGGAGCTAAAGCAGGTGATTTCGACCCTGCTGGCAGGCCTGCATTCTGCCAAGGTGGCAAAGGTAACCTCCTCCACCACTCCAGCTGTACTGCTGCCCACAAAATTAAGAGATCAACGGTAGCCCTGTAATGATCTCTGTACCTTAACAGGAGTCTACCCACCGTAATTGCCCCGGTGAGGGCATTGAAAGTTTGATGTGTGACCACCAACTTTTAGGCAGCCATGCACCAAACCTTGGGTTTTTTAGGTATCAAACTCCCAAACCAGGAGTTTTGTTCTGGGAAAACAAGAAACTAATTTCTCCCACACTCTGGGAGTATTTTGCCAGGCTGTGGGAGTCATGTATTTATGTTTTTGACCACTAGGATTATCTCTGGCAGTGAGGGACAGACAAAAAGGACTTCAGATCGTCCACTCGAAAGAGTGCTGGTGGTCTGATGCCCTTCCTCCTATGGTCCCTACTCCATTGAACTATCAAAGTAGGTTTAGCAATGGCAGAGCTAGGGGTGAATTGCCATCAGGGAACGGACAGTCTATCCAACTCATAATTGAATGAGCGGACTGAGTGTTTAGTGAACTCGATATATTATGGGTTTGTACCCTGTCCATCAAATTCATAATCCGGTACAGAGTTCTTTGATAACCAATAAGACTGACAGTGCAATTCAGTGATGAAAGACAGTAATGCAGTATTTCATGTTTGCCTAGATTTTAGAGGTTAGGAAAGAAAAACATGATATGACATTTTGAATGTTATTACTGAAACGAGTAGTCAAAATCAAGTGAAGTAATAAAGAGTGTATGGGAAGTATTGTAACGCAAGATGATGTCTTTCATGTTTGATGAATCCATCCTATACAGCCAAAATGCTAGGTTCACTGCCAAAAGTCAGTATGTGGTAAATTATAAAGCGACATTTGTTACTGGTCTCAACTGTGCAGGCCTGTTCATAAACGAATCCAACATCAGTGGCTTAACAAAGTCATCCACAGCACCCACAGTGCAGGGGACCCCGAACTCCAGGGGGCCTCAGCACAGTAGCCTGGTGTGGCACCTCCTGACTGAATCCAGGAGGGGACTCTGTCTAGTTTGCAAGGGCCTCCCTCAAGTTTCGTTATGTTAGTTTCCAACATGTGGCATGCATGTGCATACCGCATTTGATTATGAGTTGAAGCTATTGACACGATCGACCTGTGATACATATTTCAATTCTTTATTAATGCAGAGAAAATCGCTGCCACGGCACGCACCTTTCACTGGCAATGCTAAAGTGATGTGAAGTCTCTGAAGTCACCCTTGTGCATTATTCTAATCCTGCCCACTCCCTGGTTACCTCAGGTTTTGATACATTTGTTCACTGAAACAACATCCTGAGACAACCTGAAGCTGATGCCTTTCAGTACTGGGAAAGCAAAAACAAAATCTTGTAGCAAGACGGACTCATTAACAGTAGATCTGAACTCTGCATCCCCGGGAACATACAATGATCCACATAGGCCATCAGTATGAATAGCTTGTTAATGGTTCCGTTAACTTACGGGACTCGTAGGTACCTGTACTGGCCTGAACAGGATCTCCAGTGGTCGTCAAGCTAGCCCATTTGAGAGTAGTGTCGTGAGGATCCACTTAGGAAAGGAGAATAACAAGGGCTATGCCCAGTATATTTCCCGTTTCCTTGTCGGATTTTAATTTTTTACCCCAGGGTTTTGGCTGCTGTGATCAGCCGGAGACCACAAGGGTAACTCTGTGGCCCCACGCTGTATCTGCGTTACTTGCAATTCTGATGGGCCTGATAATTCACCCCGGCTTTATCGCTGGTGCCGACCTGTGCGACAATCAGTTTTGGCCCCTCACACACCATGACAGCCTCCTCGGATTCTCTCACTACCACCAGGCAAAAGTACCCCTCATTTCTCCAATCATAAGTTATTGCTAAAAACAGCACCCGCCTGAGGTCAGCGCCTCCTCCACAGGTCAGCGCCCAGTGCCGCCTGAGGTCAGCGCCTCCTCCACAGGTCAGCGCCCAGTGCCGCCTGAGGTCAGCGCCTCCTCCACAGGTCAGTGCCCAGTGCCGCCTGAGGTCAGCGCCTCCTCCACAGGTCACTCCCCTAAAGCCGGCCCTGACTCACCTCAAGGTACACAGTGATACGTGTGCACTCATCCGTGCCCTGCAAGAGGCTGCGATTTATCAGCAATCAGAACTGACATGCAGTGGAGTTTTCCTAGGACAGTGCCAGTTAATTAACCCACCCACTCACGGCTTCCACATTAGCGGTAGGAACGATAAGAGCGCGCTGGTCTGAGGCTGGCACCGAGGCCCACACAATGCGCAAATGATAAATACGTGAGCTTCATTAGCAGTCTAATGGATGTTGTGTGATATAATAACAGTAAGCTAATAAGGAGCGGAGCGCAGGGTACACACACGGACGTGAAATGAGTTTGAGCTCTGGCCCTTAATGAAGCACAGTAAATTAATAGCAGGGAGGTGATTGTGTCTGCTCGAAATTGTGTTCCTGCTCTGCATGTTGTCAGACTCTAAATTACATCATTTGGAGCGGTCTTTCATTACCCGCTGCACTGGTTTTCCTTCTGTATCATAGAAAATGAAGTTTGAAAACTTTTATCAGATCTTGAATTTATTATTTTTATTGAATACAAATCCCTGAAAATACTGCTGAACATGTAATTTTTGTCAAATAGGAATGCAAATAAATGTATAGGCTCCACAATAAAGTAAAAGGGTTCAATAACTGCTTCTTCGGTGTCTTGATGAACAATAATTGGCATAGACTGTACCTTAAAACAGGCATACAGCTAAGTCGTTTCCCGCTCTTGTGATGCATTTCTCTGCCGTTAGACATATATATCAATCCTTAGGCCCTGAAAGTGTTATGCAGTGTGACGTCACACGATCGCGCTCAGATATTTATCACAAAGCGCACCTGTTTTTCATTTATATTAGGCATGTCAAGCATTATTCCCTGTTAGTGGCTGTATTGCTGTCATATTGCGACATCCTTTAAATGCAAAAGCTTGTTGTTGTGGAAACATTTTGTAAGCAGCAGCGGTCCACGCAGGGAAGTGCGGTGAGGCGGGGCGTGGGGGATGTCCACAGTTGACGGAATAGGATTTATTTATTTATTTAATTTTCTCTATTCTGTTGTCTGTCAACTCCTCCTCCTGCCCCACCCAGCCTCACCGCTGTTACCTGCATGGACCGCCGCTGGTTGTAAGTCAACATACTGGACACTCGGCTGCTCTGTTGCCATACCATCTTATCTCTTTGTCCGTTAAGTTATCCCTGTATTTTTCTTTTTTGGAAACAGTTCTATGGGACCCTTACCCCTACGGCTCCAAAAATAAATGATTAGTTGGCTTCAGAGTAAATAGTTTGTTGGTTGCTTAGAGAGGAGAGCCACCATTGGTCTGTCCAAGAGTTGATCTTAGACAGTAGCCTATTTTCGCACCCTCTGCTATCAACTTCACTGGGGGTAGCTGATTACTGATCGTTTCTTGGAGCACAGAGGGAAGCTGTTTACTTTCCTCTCCATATAATTTGAAGCCCTGGGCTCCATGTAGATGGACACTCTTTTTTTAAGACATCGAGACCCATGTTTACTTAGCCTTTGCACCACCCTTGCGCCTCGCAAGGCGATGCAGGGCAATGTAAGGTTTGATTTGTAAGACCTTGAGTGGCTTTGTTCAAAATTGAAACCCAATGTAGTAACTTGCTCTGCGTTGCTTTAAATTTCTTAGTGGCAGGTGTTGCATGATTGGAGCATGGCCGTTCCAGTGCATCGACCCCTGGATATCACGCCATTCCATATTTCCTAGGTTTTGTAAAGTTGGAATTTCATGAAATTGGTACACCTACCACAGAGAGGTGAAATATGTTTATTTCTCCTCATTATTTGCTCTCTAGATTATTTTTGTGCAAGGTGGAATCCCGTCGTGCATAAAAGCAATCCTACCCAGAAGGCAAGCACCCTTGCAGCATGGTGCAATGGTGCCTGCATTGGCACTAGGCAACTGCAAGTGTGCCATTGCTGGTAGAGAGCTGAAGAGAGACAAAACTTTGTAAATATGGCGCTCTTCAGCTCTCTCCCATTCACGCATCGGAGTGCAGCAACTTGCCTTGCTGCCCTGTGTAGCAAGATTTCTTAGGAAATCCGCCCCCTAATGTTTGTGAACATTATGCCGAGCCATCACTGGCATAATCCTTGCCAAGCTTTAGTAGACACATACTCTGAGACTCACTCCCTTTTCTTTATAGGCATTACCCAGTTCCATTGTGTATTGCATTGCCTCTGTGTTTCTTATGTTCCAGGTGTGTTTTGAGCTTCCAAACATTAGAGCTCTTTGGACACTAGAGCCTTAGGACCACTGGTGACTGACAGGGATCTATTTTCATTGTCATATTAATATTAGCATATTTAATTTTTCAATTGCTGTTTTAGATTTGGTGTTGTGGTTTGTATTGTGTATTATGCATTTCAAGTATTATGATTAAAAGTGTATGTTGTAAATACATTTGATATATTTGGAGGCATTATCATCAGCGTCGTGCTGTTACACAGCTTTGGACTCCCGCTCGCAACCTTGGCTGCACAGTCAAGACAATTTGTGGAATCAGAAGCCTTCGAATCTGCTAGAGTTCCACTTAGAGGTGATATCCCACAAGCCTCTCACCATGTCTATTGAAGCTGTAAATAATACCTGTTGGCACAATGTTAAGGACAAATATAGAGCAATAAACTGATACACTGATGATACTCAGCCTCACACCAGAGACTCAAGTCCAACTTATACAAATAGCAAAACATCTTTCTCAGCAAGCTAACACATGAGCTCACTCATTTTTAAACTAAACTCTAAAAAAGTGCAAATGATTCTCACCCAGTTTAAAAATGGTTCGATAATGTATCCCTTCTGCGTGTGCCTCCTCAGATTCACTTCGCCAAGTCTCTTACATTTATCAGAGAGGACATCGTTATCTCAGCCAAAAACGAATTGATAGCATCTGCCTCCCTTCAACTACATGAGATGCAGGAGTAATCTAAAGCCATAAATCCATCACAGGACGTCAAGTCAGCATTATAAGCATTAGTACCTCCCCCCCCCATCCCCCGTTTGGACTGAGCAAAGTCACTACTAAAGGCAATCATAAAATGACCATCACATCTCTCAAGGCCGTCTGTCATTATGCTACCTTATTGGCCACAGACCCCAGGGAAACAGAACAATTCACATCCATTTGGAGACTTAACCGACTCCGTTTAGATACAAGAACTATATTCAAAGTAGCCTGCAAGAAACAAAGCTGCTTACGCTTTCCTCCTGTTCTACCTAAAAGACAAACTTCCCATTCCAGGATGCAAAATTACTACTGGAAGCAAATAGGGCCACCTCTTGGAAATCCACCACACCAAAAAGGCACGTCTCTAAATCTAATCTGGTGCACTTTATACAAAAGTCAGATCCTGGAGGGTCCAGATAGTACTTGAAGACCTTTCTCTTCAGACTATACCTCCAGGACTAATTGATGTAATTGAGTGTTTACAACATATTTTGTGGTAAAGAACACTTTCTAAAATACTTGCATTAAACTGCTTACAATATTCTTGTCAAATGTATTGTCCAAGTACTCAATCTACAATGTTCCAATTTATCTGCAGTCATAGTCTCTCTTTGATAAGAAGTGACAAGAAAATAAGGATTTGGAAGAATTTTGAGGATTGACTAAAGGTGTCAGCGTGTATTAAAATTACAGTATGGTATAACGATTTGGCAAGTCACTTCAGAGGGTCAAGGACTTGTGAAGGAAATTAGTCTGCTGCCTTGTTCCTCTTCAGTCATTTCAAAAGCCTTATAACATAGAGTAGAAAGAGCTTCCCCCAATGTAGTATTACTTGAAAAAACAATCAGAGAGAACTGAACCGTCATATGATGTAAAGTTAAAAAAATACATTTATTGTTTTCTTGACCCCTGGAATGAGAGAATTGGTTTTCATTTAAAATATTTCAAGGGTATTGTATCTGGCATAGGTTTCCTCTGTATTTTTGCCTTTGCCTCCTGTGTCTTTGCTGTGTGTTCGACTTCGTTTTGTTGGTCTAGATTCTTTTGTCCACTTTGCCACTGCTGTTCAGTGCCAAAGTGAAAGTGCTCCCTTTGTCAATTGTTGTTATGGATTGATGTTTCCATGATGAGATTGTTTGGTTTCCTGTTAAGTCTCTATTACAGTGCACTGTGTGTGCCCAAGGGCTGTAAACCAAATGCTACACAAGCAGCTTACAACAAGGTCTCAGACCTGCCACTGTGGTGTTTGTGTGCAGTCTAGTACTTCCATGTTGATCTGGCAAGTGCACCCACTTGCCAGGCCTAACCTTCCCATTTCTTACATGGTAGTCACCTCTAAGGTAGGCCCAAGGTACCCCTGTGGTCAGGGTGCCATGTATGGGAAAGGTAGGACATGCCCTGAAGTGTTTGGCATGTCCTGATAGTGAAATATTGCCAATTTTGTTTTTTCACTATTGTGAGGCTATCTGTCCCCATAGGATAAAATGGGGAGTTTTTTTGCCTAATCATCCAGTGTGCCTCTGCTAGGTTATGTATTGACTGTCTGGCTTTGGAGTGACAGGGGCTGAGAATGTGCATTCTGTTCAGACAGCCACTTGGTGTGTCCTGTCTTTCCAGGGTGAGTCAGGGCTGGCCTGAATAGCCCTGGGCTACATTCAGAATAGGGGAAGGAGATTTATTTCATACCTGAATGGGCCTGGTCTGCCAAGGACAATGCTGACTCAACCTCCTGCCAGGAAGCTGCACCAGAGAGAACAGAACTTGTTTTGGCTGGGCAAAGAGGTTCTCTGCCAAAGAGAACAAAGGATTTTGTATTATAAAAAAAGGGGCCCAGACCCCAGACTTTTTGATCACTTCTGGGAATCAAGAAGAACCTTTGTCAAGGAAAAGAGCAGGAGAAACTGAGTAAGAATACTGCCCCTGTGCTGTTTGCTGTCTTAGGTTAGCCTGCAGTGACTACTTTCTGCCAAGGAAAGGAGAATGACCTTGCTGTTTGCTGTGTCCCCTGCTTGAGGAAGATCTCCAAGGGCTTGAAATTGAGCTTGACTCCTGTTCTAAAGTCTCAGGGACACAAAGACTTCACCCCCAGTACCCCCTGAACTCTTTTGCTGGGAGATCTGTCCTGCTGTGAGGTGCCTGCCTGTGTTCTGGAACTCTGGAGGTCGTTCTGGGATTGGAAAGTGCAAGAACTGTGGAAATCGATGAATCGCCTGTTTCCGACGCGTCGCAGTGGTACAAGAAGATCTTTCGGGCGCATCACCGAGCCATAGAATTAACACAGTGCCTGCTTGCAATTGAAGTGTTTGCCATGCGACGAATCCTGTGCACCCATATCTGACATCCGAGATCACCGCACCGATTCTGACGCAGGTCCTGTTGGAGAAGTACTGATGCATCGAGGGGACACAGCTGAAATCATCCCAGCACATGCCTGGTCTTCACGCCTCGCATCGTACCAGATTGTCATGCATTGCATTGAAGCGTCAAGCCTGTCGCATTGTTGGGTGACGCAGTAAGAAACTGACTCTCCAGTAAGGAACTGGCCCATCACCTCTCCTATGCAGGAGTAAGGAACCAACGCATCACCATCCCTAAGTGTAAGAAACCGACTCATCACCTTCCCTGCGACCCTTTCTGCGTGCATTTTTCAACACATCCATCGTACGTTGTGTAAAAGTGTTGCCTCCAACATTTTCTTGAAACAGAACTGTTTCTACCTTTTAATAATCATATTTTTAGTACTGTATTGTGGATTTTTGTCGTTTGGTTTTGTTTTGGTTTATATAAAGATTACCTGTTTTTCTAAACTGGTGTGGTGTCCATTTGTAGTGTTTTCACTGTATTACTGTATGTGTTCAAAAATGCTTTACACACTGCCTCTGAAATAAGCCTGTCTGCTTGTGCCAAGCTACCAAGGGGGTGAGCAGGGGTTATTTTAGAAGTGAATCCCCCTTACCCTGACAAGGAAGAAAGATCCCTACTTGGACAAAGGTACCTACCTCTGCCAACTAGAGGCTCCCATTTCTATCAGGTATCATTTCATTAATTCTACGTTTCCACTTCACTATTCCAGTACCACACCACAGAAAAGTATTTAATGTAATGCAAAAAGTCTGTGGAACAATAAAAAGTCTCTACTAATATAACAAACTATTAATCTACAAGAATGGCTTATTCCACTTATGTCACACTTTCTGACATTTGTTGAACTTGGTGACCTCTCCACCGGTACAATTATTTTCATTTTATAGATATTAGTCACCAGAGGGCACCTCTTACATGGCAAAGTGAATTAATGGGGTATGACATTGCCTATGAGGTGGACATCAAGAAATTGAAACTTTCATTTTCTATCAGTATTAGAAATGGTACTCTCTGCAGGGTCACAACCAAATGTTTTGCCTTCCTCTTGCTACATTTTACTTAATTCAGGGGACTCTGCTCAATTCACCTCTGCTAGCCAGTGGTAAAGAGCTTGTGCTCTCCCCTCTGAACACTGTATAAATGGTTTTCACCTTGTGGAATATTTAGTTTACATGTAAGTCGCTTGTAGACTGGCAAACCATATAGCCAGGGCCTGTAAATTAAATGCTACCAGTGGGCCTGCAGCACTTATTGTGTCTCGCACTTGAGTAGCTCTCTAAAACATGTCCTGGGCCTGCCATTGCAGCCTGAAGGCAGTTTACATTGCCCAGGGGCGTAACACAAGCCCCCACAGCCCCACGGTGCGGGGGCCCCCAAGCTCCAGGGGTCCCCTCAGTGCAGCACTCTGACCGGAGAGCTCCTAATTAAGCCCGGAGGGGGCCCCTTCATGTACCTTGCAGGGGGGCCCGCTCAGATTTAAAATCCCTTGACAAGCCTTAAACTCCCCTTTTATTACATATAAATCAGCAATAAGGTAGGCCCAAGGAAGTCCATGGGACATGGTCCTGTGTAAGTAAAAGGAAGGACATGTACTTTTAAGTTTTACATGTCCTGGCAGTGAAAAACTCCCACATTTGTTTTTCTCTACTGTGAGGCTTATAACATTGGGGATTCCTTATTACATTTAATAAGCTGTAATTCCTAATTGAGAGGAGATGGCTCTGCCATGTTTGATGCCAATGGAATTATAGTGATCAATCCTAGTTAATGGCAAAGTCAAATTTATTATCACAATTTGGAAAATAACACTTTTAGAAAGTTGCCATTTTCCTTCTCTTAGCCCTGTATGCCTGCAACCTGCCTCTGATTGCATGTCCAAGTTGGATGAAAGCTGGGCTTTGTTTATTCCACCTAGACAGCCACACACACTGGGAGCTTGGGTGTGACTTTGTGGGCCATCCGGGCAGGATGAGAGGGAAGAGCTGGGTACAGCTTCACACTTACACCTGAATAGGCTGTGTCCTGTTCACACACTAAGGGCATGTACTGAGTCTGGAGCCAGGGCAGGAAGGGAGGACCTCAGTGCACTTCAGAGACCCTTATTTGAAGTCTTCCATGCTTCAAAGGCAACACTTGGTATAAGAACTGGACCTCAGACCCTACTACTTCGGTACACTTCTGGACCTGTGTATACTCTGGGAAGAAAGACTGTTGTGCTGCTAAAGGACTGTCACTGTGCTGGACTGCTGCTCTGGAAGAACTGCTGCCTTGCTGTGTTAACCTGCTGCATGCTGCCCTCTTGCCTGAAGAAGAGGAAGTGGACCTGGAACCCATCTTGGGGTTACAGGTCCTGACCACAGAGTGACTCAAAGGGCTAGTCTGGTGGCCTTCTGATCTGCGCCTCAGGGACATAACAGGATCACAGCTCCAAGACCTGTCTTCAATGAGTTCCTGACCCCCAAAAGGTGCCTCTCAGTTCCCTGGGCCCTTGGGTGGATCTGTAGATCTTAAAAGCAAGCTTTTCGGCTCTTCGCAAATGCGAACGAGTCCGATCGAACCAGGACTGCACCGCTTTGCCCGAAGAATCCGCACGAGCTGACGCAAGTTCGTCTCTTTGCACAGCAAGCATTGCCCTTCATGGTGGATCGCTACTGCGAGGCTCCTGCCCACCCATCTATGATGCCCGGATTGCTCTTTGCGCCCTGCCGACCACCTCCAGTGATGCTCTCCTTACTCTGGCAAATGTCTGTCTATCAAACAGGACTCTTGGCGCAAATCTTGAGAAGGTAAAAATTCAAGGGGACTTATCTGGGAATGTACCCAATCTTCGCTCCATCGTGGTCGGCTTGAACATCTGGATTTGACATTGTCTACTGCGACCAGGTAGCCCTGGTTGGCGCTTTTGCTTTCAGTTCATTCTTTTAAAATTCATAACTTCTGTTGTACTTATTCGATTGTTGTTGTTTTGGTCTTGTTTTGTTCATTAAATTAAACTCTATATTTCTAGCTCGGTGTGGAATCTTTTTGTGTAGTCTTTTCACAGTTTTACTATATGAAGTGTTGTACAAATACTTTACACATTGCCTATTAAGTAAAGCCTGACTGCTCTGTGCCGAGCTACTAGAAAGTGAGCATAGGTTAATTTAGGGTGTGTTTGTGACTAATGCTAAGATTGTGGTTATTGCTTGACCAGGGATTCCACTTCAGTCAACTATGAGCCCTGTTTCGAAATTGAATACCAATGAATTTACTGTTGTAGCAAATTGATGGACATTTACTCTTTCTGCATGGTCACCCCTTATATGGTAATTGTAAAATTGGTTTCACCGAATTGTTCTATTTTACTTCCTGAAGATGATACAGAGAAGGCACCAGTTCCACAGAGGTAGAATGTCATATGTGGGTGTTGCAATTAACCTGAAGTGCTGTACCGCCCAGAACACACTCAAGGCTTCCCTCTCAATACACGAGTAGTTTGCTTCAGCATCCTTAAGGGCTCTGGAGGCAAAAGCAATTGCCCTATCCTCCCCATCCACAACCTGAGACAACACAGCCCCCAACCCTTTAAGACTGGCATCAGTTGTAAGTATAGTCTTCCGATTAACATCGAAATGTCCTAGGGTAGGCATTTTACCTATTCCCATTTTTATACAATCAAACGCTTTCTGGCATTCGTCAGACCAAGTAAACTGTGTCCCCTTCTTAAGCAGGACTCTGATCGGCTCAGCAACACTTGCAAACCCATGTATAAACTTGGAATAAAACTCAGCGACTCCCAAAAACGACCTTACTTGGTCCTTGTCTTGAGGAATAGGTGCCTTCATCACACTTTCAGCCAATTCCAACTTCGGTTGTATCCCCTTCCCAGAGATTACATGACCCAAGTATGTTACTGAACTCACACCAATCTTACACTTTTGTTTTTTAACTGTGAGCCCAGCATCCCTCAGTTTCTCCAATACCATGTAAAGGGTCGTACAATGCTCTCTCTCATCCTTCCCATATATCAAGATATCATCTTGAAAGAAAATCACATTAATTACTTTCCCTAGTACCATCTTCATGACCCTCTGGAAACATGCCGCAGCTGACACCAACCCAAAGGGCATACGCAAAAAGCGGTAAGCTCCCATGGGTGTTACAAAGGATGTGAGATGCCTTGAGTCTCTATGCAGTACAATTTGATGGTAGGCCGAGGATAGATCCAACACACTAAATATTTTGGCTCCAGAAAGAACACTAATGGACTCAGTTATATTGGGCAAAGGTTGGCGATCCACCCAAATCCATTCGTTCAGTCCCCTCAAGTCCACACACATTCGGACACTTGCACCACCATCCTTAGGGGCAAGAACAATGGGGGCAAGCCACTCTGAGGCTTCAATTTCCTCTATAACTCCTAAATTGAGCAGTCTCTGTAATTCGGCCTTCAGTGGTTCAATCATCATGTTTGGCACCCTCCTTACCTTGTGCACACAAGGAATAGCTTTCTCTTTGAGGACAATACGATGCTCAAATCCCTTCAGACAGCCTAGGCTATCCGAAAATACTTCGGGAAATTTCTCAAAGCATTCAGAACTTGAATCCCATGAATCTACCAACATGACCTGATTATCAGGATCCTTAGCACAAGGGTTAAGCATAATGCCAAGATCACGCTGATGTCTCCACCCAAGCAGGTTGTCACCCCTTTCAGCTACATAAACCTTGCCCATAGTACACCTATCCTTAAATTGAATAGATGCTTGAACATAACCAAGGACATTGATCCTGGAACCCCCGTAGCTGACAGGATTGATATCTGGCCTTAACAATGCTACATTGTCTAGACCTACACACTCATCCCACTGCTTGTTACCAATCATGGTAAAAGGCGAACCCGAGTCAGCCAACACAGAAAAATCAAACCCATCAACCATTATTTTACACTCTGGCATGGTTATACTATCTGCATCTACTTTCCCATCATCAGCCCTAACATTCAAAAGAATGGTACGCACAATCTCCACATTCTTCTGAGGATTACGAGCTTTGTCAGAAGCTTTGCAGACTCTAGCATAATGCCCCTTGACACCACATTTGTTACACACTGCCTCCCTGGCAAAACAATGTGGATAATTAGAAAAATGTGAGAAACTTCCACATCTCATGCATTTAGGTTTAGTGACTGTAGAAGTGGGCTTATCAGGAGAAGAACCACTGTGATTGTCACGTTCTACTCTGCTTTGAGTGCTCTTCAAAGGAACACGCACACGTACATCCTTCTCAACGGTCTTCCCACCAGAAGACGCAGAAATCTTTGCTAAGCTGTTGCAAGTCTCCAAATTATCTTCTTCTTCTTCTATAGCATGTACTTCATTAGGTTTCTGACTTTTCTCTTCCTTGTTTTTCCTAATTTCTTTAACCCACTTGGAAGTGTTCTCCATTCCCTCCACAATGGCTACAGCCTCAGTCAAAGAGGGATTTTTTGATAAAAGTTTCTCCTGAACTCGAACACTGTTGGTGCATCTTACCAACTGATCTCTTACCAGCGAATCCGAAAGATCACCAAACTCACACGTGCGTGCGAGAGTTTTCAGAGCTGCCACATAGCTGCCAACACGTTCAACTGGACCCTGGATTCTAGTAAAAAATGTATGTCTCTCCAGAACCACATTGATACGTGGACCAAAATATTTTTCCAACATAACCAGGGACATCTCATACACATCGCTAGGAGCACCATCACCCTCGCCCACAGGAATGATGTCCATGCTGTCGTAAATATTTCTTCCTTCTACGCCCAAGTTATGAAGCAAGATAGCTTGTTTTCTGACAGCCGAAAACTTCTCCCCACCAATGGCTACAATGTAGGAGTCAAAAAGGTTTTTCCACCTCTTCCAGGGCAGAATTGGATCACCCTCTTCTGACAAAAAGGGTGGAGGTTGTGACATACTGGAAGATGATGCTAAAGCCATTTTCCAAAGTAAGAGAAATTGAGATTAATAAGAATAAAACGTTTGGAAAATAATGTGAGTTTGTTTTTCACAAAATTACATTATTATTTCATATTTTTAGTTCACTGTCCAAATCCAATAGTCAATATATCACCCATACACTTGACAGAAATATATGTGCTCTGACTGGGCTGCAGTATAGAAGCACTGCAGAAACTCATGTCGAGGAATAGTTTCATTGCCATACAAGGAACACAATTCCTGTATATTGACACCTCTAAAACGTGCCTTGTAGTGCCTATAAGGCAGGGTGCCTAATATAGAAAAAGTGGAACACTGCTTATTTGAAATATGTGTAGTCAAAGAGATTCAATGCCATAAAACTATTTTCACTTCGTAGGTTAGGCTACATTTTCCAGAGACAGATCTGGATTAATAACTTTGAGATAAATGTTAGAAAAATAGTTCAAAATTATTTTCCACTTAATTTTCAAAATCGGTTTTAAAGATAGGATCAGACTTTTAAAAACTTCACTAGAAGAGTAACTTTATAAGCATGTTTTTTGCACTGCCCAAGTCTAAACTGTTTTAAAACCAATTTTGTCACACATCACAGTTCCAGAGACTACTACACGTTCCTGGATAGAGTTAAGGACTTTGCCAGCAGAGAACATTAGCTCGGCCTCTAGGTCCAGAAGGGCATGGTTGTTGTCAACAATTGACATTTCAGAGTCATTAGCCATCTGTGAAGGGTGCAGGACAGCTAGCAAGACAAAGGACAGTTTTAAAACTTCTTATTTTAGTTTGCGGATCCCAAATGGGGCTGAGAGGATCTGCTCTAAATAATTTCCAAAGCCCTCCCACAGCCTTTAACTCAAACCCAGACAAAACAAGATATACTTTGGAGACTGACAGAGGGGAGGTGACAACCAGTGGCGTAACACTGACCGCCGCAGCCCTCGGGGTGCGAGGGCCCCCAACATCCAGGGGGCCCCCTCAGCACTGTACTCTGGCCAGGGAGCTCCCGACCGATGCCAAAGGGGGCCCCTCCAATTACCTTGCACGGGGGCCCCCCTCAAGTTTCGTTATGCTAGTGGTGACAACATATACATAGGGAAATGTAGGCATGCATGGAGCTCCTCCAGAGGGAAAAAAGGGTTCAGCCATCTTGAGGTTAGGTCTTCTCTTAAGTTTGACAGTAAAGAAAAATAAAAGTGCTATAAAAGGACCTGGTCATGGGATGGGAAAATAACCAGAACTGCAATTCTCTATTCACTGGCTACGACATGGGTTAAGGCCAGAAGGTCGGTAACACATTATGCCCCCATCAGAACATTCCATAACCTGGGAAGACCTCACCTGAAGAAGAAAGCCCTGCTGGAAGAAAAAAGACAGCTGCCTCCTGCTGAAGAAGAGCATTCTTGTCCTCCTGACTACTTCCAGCACCCAGTACTTGAACTTCTCTGTGAGAGTCAGCTGGCTGGCCTCATCTTTGGCAGCTCCAGAGACACAAAAAGCAGAAGGATTCCTGACTCAAAGTGGACCCAACTGACCAATTGGACTGGCCCCTGTTAGAGCCCTGACTGTAGAGAGACGTGGTGCTTAGAAACTTGTCCTGAGGGTCTAGAGGCTATAGCAGTGACCAGAAGGAACGTTTCCAGCAGTTGGAGACAAGTAGGATGTAGTCATATTCTTCACCTGTGTAGGACTGGGAAAAGATGCTGAGACATGTCCAAAGAGGCTGCTCCCTATGTGGGCAAGAAAACCAGGTCATATCGCCCAGTGCTTTTACCTCACTGAAACTAGGTTGAACTGGACTTTATGGAAAAGGTATCTGTCCTTGTGGAGCCCTTTCCAGTTATAGCTTCCAGGGGCTTACTTATGAGCCCCTTGCACCACCACTGCATCACCAGTTGTGGCGCTGCGGCAGCGTAAAAAATGCTCCATGTTGCACCGTATTTAAAAAGTGACGCATCTAAGCAGTTGCATCAGTTTGTAAAGCCCTGCGCTACATTTTTCCTGCATCAGTAGTAATATCTGGTAATTCACAATGGAGCTCAGCCTCGTGTTCACCTTACTTTGCTGTCTCTTGGGATATTATACACTTCACTTACAAAGGATTTAGCATTCACACATGCTTCTATTGTATTCTTGCTAAATATAAGGAAACGTTGCTAACATGCACGGCTATGGCAAAAGAGGGCTAAATGGGTGGGGCGTTAGGCACCAGGCCATGCGCTTTCCAGGACCCCACTTTCCTTCTGAACAATGCATTAATAGAATAATACATGAAAGGAAACTTGCTTTCTTCATTAATAATGATTAGCTTACATGGTAGTACCACTAGATGGGGACATATGGCAAGTTTTCTTTTACTCTGGACTTTTTTTATTTTAATACTTAGAATCAGGTGCTTTATTGCAACTATCAAAAACAGAAGAAGCCTCAAGATGACCATGCATGGGCCTGCACTAATGTTTTCACCATTCCTCATAAAAACGTGTGACACGTCTGATGACACCTTCCATTAACTTCCTGGTCAAGACATTGGTAACAAGTAGTTGGGCGTTTGCAATAGTTTCCACAATGGACATCCTTTTTAAACATTACCATGATAAAGTCATCAGCTCTGCCGATTGAACACATATAACCTGTTGGGATCTTCACCCAGTACACTTTTCAAGCAGGATATCAGCTGGATGTTTGGCAGAGGATCGAATAGAAACAAAATGGTAACATTGTCATAAAGCCATAATCTGCACGTTTGCTGCAGACTTCTCTTAAGTAGTCACCTGATCTATGTCTTTACATTACTTACATGGTGCCTAAATGAATAAATCTTTTATCGAAGCTGTCCCAGACACCCCTAAGTAATCATTTGAATAATTTTATACTCTTATTTTGAATAATCAGCTGAGAGCAACCATTTCCCTCAGAGAATGAAAGCATGACTTCAAAACCTACCTTATTAATCTTGAAAGAAATTCCAGTGAACCTCAAACTGCCCCCAGTACTACCATGCAAAGTTCATTATGTAACCACGACTGGTACTATATTAAGAATATTGTGGATAGGTAAGGACACCACAAATGGCCACTGGAAAGAGCCAGCTTGCAAATAATGGTCTACAGAACCACTTGGTGCAAGGGAAAGTGGATCAACCAAACAGTGGAATATAATTTTATTGTTCGGGTCAGAATATCTTTGCATTAGAGCCGTGTAGAATTTTGTTTGTAGATAGCGCTAGCCTAAATGTAAGACCTTGTAAATGTATATGTGTATCTTTCTTACCTTCCTATGCACCTCCACTGAACTTACCATATTTCACAGATCTACAATTATGTTGCAGTCCCCAACTTAATGTATTATGTATCTTTCAATACTATGGACAACACTTTTGTCAGAAGAATTATAAATGTTCAAGAAATGCAGAAACATACTCTTATTTCACTGCACGGTATAGCTGTAATCTTGGTGTAGTGGTAGTAGTTTACAGCTACACCAAGCACAATTTCTTACTTAAAACGGCCTCCATGTTTTTCTGACTAGTACATTTCGATGTTCTCTACTGTTAGTGACGTCAAGAGGGTGGTTTCAACATTTAGTAACATTTTTTAATTGCAGCAGTTATTTCATACTGCCATGTTTCCCAGCAGTGATCAGCTGTGCAAGCCATACCTAGGGGCAGATTTACGAGCCCCTTGCGCCTCTTTTACGCCGCTGTTGCGTCACTTTCATGACGCAGCGGCGGTGCAATGCCAGCGCCATGGTGCGGGGTATTTACATCGTGACGCATCTGGGAGATGCATCACGTTGTAAAGCCCTGCGCCACATGTAGGCGTTCCGGCGCAGAGGGGGGCGTTCCGGCGCAGGAACGCCTCCTAAAAGTGGCTGAGTGAAATCTACAAGATTTTCACTCAGCCACTTTTAAGGCCATGCTGCATCAAAACCCTGCACCTGCTTGAAGCAGGCGTAAGGATTGATGCAGCATTTTAAAGATAGGGCACCCCGAGCCTTGCTGGAGCTGCGTCGCGCTTGCGACGCAACTCTAGCAATGTGCCGCCTTTACGGCAGCAGATGCGTCACGCATCTGTCCATCTTTGCCCCATGGTGCGTCGCATTGTAAATGCGGCGCATCCATGATGGCGGAGACGTGACGCACAATAACAGGCACATCCCCGCTGATATGTAGGGATGCGCCAGTTATTGTAAATCTGCCCCCAGTATGTAAGTGCCACCCACTGCCTAATTTGTAAAAATGTAAGTGCCAGGGCTCTTATCGCTAAGCTGCAGCAGCTTGCACCATCCACTGCCATTGCGAGCACTACCAGTACCTACACAACTACTTACCCATCGCACTGCTGCAAGTGTGACCATTCAGATTATTCCAGACCACCCAAAGCTATAGAAACAGTGTGGGCAGCAGGTATTTTTTATTGTTAATGCAAATTGAATTATTAAGCACTTTGTCGCAAAATTGCAGACAGGGCCACCAAGTAGTGAACTGTCATTAGTACCGGTGTTGAGAATGAAGTGCTGGTGCAGAGAACCGGAAACCAGCAGCTCAAATTAAGCACTGCATTGCCACCAAAGACTGCAATTTAAAGTTCTAGCAGTAACATTCCATGATAGAACAGAAAGGCTCTTGATTGTGCTACTTCCACATTTAATGACCGGTGAATACAGAGGCGAGAGATTATTTGCCTGTTGTGCATCCGCATTCTCCTAATGAGGAGGTATTCTTGCATGAGATCTCACACCGGTGAACACGAGAATTGGACAGAATAAGTGCTTGCACTTTCTCTTTGATGAAAGCGATACATTTTGTCTTCATATCTGAAAAATATGTTTATTATCCGATAATGATCATCGTGCAGGCTTCATTTGAATAGCTAAGACACTTCCCTGTAATGATGTTGTAGCTTTGCCTAGGACATGCTCGCCATTGTTCAAAATTATCGCAGATATTATGCTAAATCATTTGTAAGGGAAGGGTATAATATTCCGAGAGACAGCAGAGAAAGGTGAACACAAGGCTGAGCCCTCTCGTAAATTACCAGACCCAGCTATTATTACGGGTAATGAGCTTTAAATGGGGGGAGATGGGAGTCGAGGTGTTAGAAGTCATTCAATTATACCGTGTGCAGAATGTAGTAAAAACCACAACATGGACAATGAAAATAGAACATTAGTCCCCGACTTGTCAGAAAATGTATGGTCATAAAAGGCTGCCTTAATGATGTCCTTTTTCATTAATGAAAACCTGGGGAGTCTGTATCAAGTAATGTCAAGGTCACTCTGAATGTGAATGCGTAAGAACTTTCGAAACAGAATTCTGTCTCCATGAAGGCTCGGGAAAGAAGGGGGTTTCTGTATATGGCATTTCTATAGGGAAAACCTAGCACTGAATATAGTTAAAGATAAGCATCATTAAATGCTTACGAGGAAATGAAGCTGGCTTGTGGGTGGTTATTTTATTGTGATATAGTATTCTTTAAAGAGCTGAATCTTGACTTCTTTCTGAAATCGGAGCAGCTTGGCAGGGTCCTGATGGAATCAGGGATGTTTCGAGATCCTGGGGTCATGTATGGAAAAGACGGCTGTCTTATTTTTTGGTTTGACTTCTTAGTTTGCCGTCTGGTGGTCTCTTGGCTGCAGGTGAGCCGAGATCCTCAAGAGAGGGTGAACTTGTCTGCAAGATAAACATTGGTGCTGGGCGTGATTGCTTTATAAATGATGCATCTGGTTTTGAAGATGGTGCGACCGGCAAGGGGAACCAATGGAGTTCCGTTAAGAGGGGTGTTGTGTGATCATATTTCCTCAGGTCTTGGATGAGACATGCCCTAAGGGGTGCCAGTGTGGAATCTGAGTGGGAGGAGAGATTTTTAGGTGAATCCTAGTAACACCATCCTGATTTAAGAGTATGAGGACCTAAACAGCAGTTCTGAATTAGCTTTCTGAAAGACACAGTTTGACTTTCTTTAGAAGAAAGAGCTGGTACCAGAGCATTTTTGTTTTTTGGCGTTTGTTTTCCTTGAAGGTGAGGCTGGTGCCCAAGGTTGATCCCTTTGACATGGCCTTCTGTAAACGTTGGGATTTGAAGCGGCCCGGGTTCATGTTATTGAGCTAGGTTTGTACTATATCTTTTTTATTGTTCTTGGCAAAATTTGGAAATACAAGTACGGAATATTAGTCCTAAATGCAGAAATGAAAACAGCACATGAAAACACATAGCCAATGCCACAAATACCACTGATAGATGCACCTCAAATGATATATGATTGGAGTGAAAATGTTTCACCAATAAACTTTGAAATAGTAAATTGTTTACTACAAGGATGTAGAATAATCAAAGGATTTATTATCTCCCTTGGTTTTTGAATTGAGAATTACTTTGTGAAAATTGTGAAAAGACACTCGTTTTCCCTACCTCTACCAATATAAGCAATTTTGTTCCTTTCTTTTCTATTTTTCCATTATAAGTATGCATTCTATACTATGAGCCTTATTTATTTTTTATAGGAAAACCTTATAGCACAAACACCCTTTAAGCCAGGTTTGCACAGAGGTTACCAAAAGGGTCAGGCAGAAATCACTGAATTTGACTCAGTGGAGTTACATAAAAACTCAGAAAGATTCCACAGAGTTCCACCAATGGATGGAAAATATGCACATCGCACTGCAATTTACCAGCAGTAGCTTGAGCAGTGTTGAAAAATCAGTGCAAACTGTGCCATGAGCTGTGCAATAGCACAAGGCCATTTAAGTTGATTTTGCTGCCGCTAGTGTAACAAATCTATTTAAGCAGCAGCAAAACTACTTGAGAAGCAGCCCTCTGATTGATACCTCTCGCGAACTGCTAGCGAATGCCCTTGTTAGAAACTCACGCTTGGGGACACCAAAATCTTGCTCGCACTCACCAGCTCATATTTTTGGAACCTCCTGGGAATAAAATTCTGCCATGAGGCGATTGGCAGAAGTTGATGGGAGTACCACTGAGTCACCAACTTCTACCAATTTGTCTGGCAAAATTAAACATTTCACCCACCCCTAGCTGCACTTACCACCTCATTTGAAGTTTCTCAGTGTAAGTATGATTTTAAAAATTCTAACATTTATTGCATCTTTTTCCTATGTGCTTTGTGTTCAGTTATGCTGAAATTTGACATCTCTTTGAAAATCAAAATGCAAAAAGCGAGCAAGCAATCACAATATGATCTGGATTCATTGTAGGCACAAAGTATAAATAAAATAGGCCCAACAATTGTCTGTGACTATTGTTACACTTTGTGTCACACACATTTAGGCCATGTTGCCTATTATTTCAGTTCTTACTCTTGTGATTAACCCTTTTCTTTGCTCTTTATACTCAATAGGATTGTGTTTAGTGCCTAAGACTGCTTTTGTGCAACCCACCTTGTATTTGATAAAACTATCCCCTATTCGTTGCTTCATGTTCCATTCCTTTTTCATGTCATCCCTCCCTTCTCTCCTTTATATATTTGAAGTGTTGTAGACTGATGATCTCACACTTATCTGGATGAGAGTGCTGTAACCACCGTGAACAAATAATCAGAAACATTTATACAACATTTTTATGCAGTAGAACATCTGTATATTTTAATTATTTCTATTTATTTATAACGTTTAATATAGTGCAAACAAAACCATTTATGGTATCAGAGTGCTCTACAATGGACAATAACTGAGATTGTACACAGGATACTACAAAGAATTATAGGATGATATCAAAGCACTGTACAAAGGAGAATAACATGTAATTTACACAAAGTAACGCATAGTGTCACAAGTGATACCAAAAAGCAAGACTGATATGAGTAGCAGGGCATAGTAATGCAGTGTACCCATCAGTAGTGGTGAACGGGAGATCGGTAAGAACATAAATAATAGGGTCATAAAGATAAATAATAGAATGATAGACAATGGAAAACCAAGAGAACACAATTGTAGGGAACTGTTGGATTCAAGGAGGTACGGTTAATTGTTTAGAGAAGACGGGGACTATTTAGCAGTATCGTTTTTGCTACTTTTTATAAGAGAGTTATTAAAGGGTTGGTCCTGATCTCCTGGGGGTAGAGAGTTCCACATTTTAGGGGAAATTCCAGAGAAGGTTCGCTTGCAGGTTTTCTTTTTGTTGAAGTTTTGGGGTTTTCAGCAGTATGGAGCTTGTGCTATGAGATGATCAATTGCCACCAGATAGAGTAACAAGTGTTCTGGTGAATGACTGTTAGACCTGGCATTTCTTGGCGTAATTACCCCTGACTTTTTGCCTCTACCTCCTCTATTTTTGATGCTGTGATGGATTTCGTTTTACTGACTTAGATGCTTTGGGTTCTTTGCCACTGCTGATCAGTGTCAAACTGCAAGTACTCCCTGTAAGTGTAATGGTAATTGGTTGTCCATGATTGGTATGTTTGCTTTACTACTAAAGTCCCTAGTAAAGTGCACTATGTGTGCCAGGGCTGGTAATGCAACTGCTGCTAGTGGGCCTGCAGCACTAATTGTGCCACCCACACCAGTAGCCTTAAAGAGGGAACTCAGGCCTGCCATTGCAGTGCCTGCACGCAGTCCGTTAAACTGCCATGTTGTTCTGACAAGTGCACCCACTTGCCCGACCTTACCCTTTCCTCTCTATGCACATCAGACACCCCTATGGTAGGTCCAAGGTACCCCCTGGGCAGGATGCATTGCATGTGAAAGGTAGGACATGTACTAAGGTGTGTACCATGTCCTGACAGTGAAATAATCTCCATTTCGTTTTTCACTGTGGAAAGGCCATCTTGCCCATATGATAGAATGGAGAGGCTGTGTAATATGTTTTCCAGCCTATCTTCCCATAGGCTTAAGATGGAGAGGTGAACTTTAGTGTGCCTGAACTCACAATGTAATAACACATCTTTTTATGAAGGTGTTTTTTGCATTGTGTGTTTAGAAGCCACTCTTTTAGAAGTGGCTGGTTTTTTGTGCTCTAACATTTCTGTGTGTCTCTGCCTGGTTGTGGATTGACTGTCTGGATTTGAAAGTGATAGGATCTGGGGAATGTCTTGACCCAGGGGCGGAGGTGAGACAGCAACAGGATGACCTGCATCTGGAGTGTAGGGGGAGGAGTAGCCCCTAGAGGTGTAGAGGCCTGGGTTGCTGCCATAAAACAATTGTCTCATCTCCTGCTGAGTGATTGAGAATCCAGACCCCCACTAATCAAAGGAAGAAGGTGTCACTGGCAGGGAGGCACCCAAAACTGGTTTGAACAGGGGTCAGTGCCCCCCTGAACACAAAGACTTCAAAGACATTTAGGGGTATAACTATGAGAGCTGAAGCCCCTGAATTTGGGAGAAATGGATTGAACACGACTGAAGCTACTTCGTGGTCAAGAGGAACCTTTGCTAAGGAAGAAACAGCTGAAGAGAATGAAGGAAAGGACTGACCCTTGCTGTGTGTGCAGGGGCTGGCCTGCAGTTTGCTGCTTTAACCAAGGAGAGGCTAAAGGGACTTTGCTGTGTGCCTTCTCCCCCTGCTTGAAAGGACTTTGCTGTGCTGTGTCCTGAAGTAACTTATCTCCAAGGGCCCATGGTGAGCTGGCTCCCTGGTGTGGTAACTCAGGAACACAAAGGTTTCCAGGAGAGTCTCAGCGATGCTGTGTACATGTGCTTTTTGCAGCCTGAGCCCTTTGTGAGGATTGTCCTGTGATTGTGTTCACCGGAGTCCAAGTGAGTCTCAGCGACACTGTGTGCGTGTGCTTTGTGCAGCCTGAGACCTTCGTGAGGATTGCCTTATCGTGCACCCTGAGTTCAAGTGAGTCTCAGCGACGCTGTGTGCGTGTGCTTTGTGCAGCCTGAGACCTTTGTGAGGATTGCCTTGTTATCGTGCACCCAGAGTCCAAGTGAGTCTCAGCGACGCTGTGTGCGTGAGCTTTGTGCAGCCTGAGACTTCGTGAGGAGTGCCTTGTGATCGTGCACCCGAAGCTCAAGTGAGTCTCAGCGATGCTGTGTGCGTGTGCCCTGTGGCAGCCTGTGAATTCGTAACATCAGCGGCACGGACCAGCAGCCCCGCAGGAGCTGAGCCGCAGGCCCAAACCCGCTATTGCCAGAGCAGACCCTGAACCAACCTCGTCGAGGGAGGGCCCGAGTCTCACTGCCCGGAATTCACAAAGATTGCATCGGAGACCCAAGTCGCTGGAAGAGGAGAGGAGAGGAGAGGAGAGCGAGGTCGCAGCCCTAAGGTAACGTGTGTCGATGCCTGGGGAGGGGTGTGGGCTCAGAGGGAGACGCTCTCAGCCTCTTCCATTCCTGCAGCGCGAGCCTCTGCTTCGGCTCATATCGCGGCCCGTACTCGCCAAAGGAGTGGCAGTACCGGGGCCAGAGTGCGGAGCTGCACTTTTTGTTTACACCATACCTGTGTGGGGGCAACTGTTGACAGAGGCTGACTGCGAGTCAGCACGAGTGGCAGAGAGACCGCCTAAGGCACCATGATCGGTGCTGGAGTGTATTACACATTGCATTATTCCTGCATAACAAACTACCTGATTAGTGTATTGCGCATGGCATTTTTTCTGCATAACGAACTACCTGATTGTCGTATGACACATTGCATTGTTTCTGCATAACAAACTACCTGATTAGCGTATTACGCATTGCATTATTTCTGCATAATTATGTACCTGATTGTTGCGTTACGCATCGCATTATTTTTACATTGCAAAGTGCCTGATTCTAGCGATACGCATTGTATTATTTTTACATTGCAAAGTGACTGATTCTAGCATTGCGAATTGCCTAATATGGCATTAGGACTGCAGTGGAACGTTTATAAGTGCTCATTAATATCGCCAGAACTTACAAGGGCTGGCTGGCATAACAACTGTCCAGGAGGAATATTACAAATACGCATATGTTGGATTTATATTGTGTGGTCTTATCGTATATCTTTTTATATAAATTTATACTCGTTTTTAGGAAACTCGTGTGGAGTCCATTTGTGGTGTCATCATTGGGTTGCTGTGAGCTTGGTTGCAAATAATTTACACATTTGCCTTGAAGATAAGCCTGGCTGCTCGTGCCAAGCTACCAAGGGGGCGAGCGGGGGCTATCTGAGAAGGTGTCCTTCCTTTCCATGACGTGGAAACGAGGGTACCTATTGGCCAACCAGGGATCCCGGGTCTAACACTGACTTTGTGAGTCATGCAGGCAATCTTAGGTAAAGCCTAGCCACAAACGGTAACCAGTGAGAGTATGTAGAACAGGGGTGTTAGCTGCGTATCAGAGCCTCCCTGGGCACAGCCATTCTTGTGAGAAGCAATGCGGCTGTTTTGAAGCTGGAAACACTCCTCCACTTTAAAGAGGGATTCGAGATCCCCTTGCAGACAGGTGCAGTGAGTGACTGCACCCACCTGCAAGGTGATGTCTGAGGGGTCCATGGGACCCTCGTTTCCTCCAGCAGATGGCTGCCATCAGGGGGCGCACTGATAGTGCGCCACCTTTTAGGTGGTGAACTGTCAGTGTGCCTCCTGACAGCTTCCTTGCTTCTGGCGGTTCCACGCCGTCTCAACAACGGAAGTCTTAACCACAAATATGCCTTTACCACGCAAGCCTTTACAACAAATTATGAGTTGTTAAGGCTTGTATGGTACAGATATATCTGTTGTTAAGACTTGACAGGTAAGTATTAACTCCCCGACCTCTGCCCCCGCCCTGACTCCTAAAACTACCCCCTTCATTCTGAAAACCAACCTTCTCCCCTGAGTCCTATATACGTCCTTGCCCCCAGTCTTAAAAGCTACCTGCCCTACCCTAAACCCTAAAAACGACCCGGCCCCCCAGCCCTAAGCCTAAAACGGCCCCTCAGACGCCCACCCTGACATCTAAAACTACCTCCAGCCCTGAAAACTACCCCAACACCCCAGCCCTGAAAACTACCCTAAACTCCCCCAGCCCTTAAAACTACCCGAACCCCCCCAGCCCTGAAAACTACCCAACCCCCAAGGCCCTGAAAATTACCCCGACCACCAGGCCTGAAAACTACCCTGAACCCCCCAGCCCTGAAATCTACCCTGATCCCCCCCAAACCGCACAAACGAACACTCTCCAAACCTGGCCCCAGCCCTACTTACCTCACTGCGTCATGTCCTCTGCAGATTCTTCCTGCTTCTGCCGGCCAGCAACTATACCACGCACTGCCTTAACCATTCATGTGCGTGGTTAAGGCATATTGATGGCTGAGGCAAGTGTGGTAGCGCTTGCGAAGTTAGAACACGTGTGGCCAACTGTTTCTTATTAAGAGTACATTTGAAGTAAATACTCAGTATGACAGTCATCTGAACGAGTGGTGTTTTTTGTATACCCATGTTGTTTCGCCACAAGAAAGGTGAGGTGAAGGGTCAAGTGGGCCAACAACCTCGATTTCGGACTTCTAGCAATATATTGAAGCTAAATCGATCATTCGATCTGCTAACACTGCAAATTTGACCTTGGCTTTTCTTGAGGTCCAAATCAGCTACAGATTCGAGTCTGCAATAGATTTGATTCACCCGGTAATGGCCAAAAAAATATACCTACAATTTAGGCATGGGTCTCTCCCCCTCTTTTTAAGAACAAATAAATGGGCTGGCTCACCCAGACAATCTTGTCCTGGGTGTGGTGCCACTGATGAAACTGAGGTTCATGTTATAATCTTCTGCCCGGCATATAAAACCTCCCGTAGAAAATGGATAATTCAACTTGCTAAGAATATAGGGGTTACGAACCACAGAGATCTTTTCAGGTTGTTGAAATATGATTCTTCCCCCCTATACGTTACTGTGATAGCCAAATTTCTCTTTTCTATGTGGCTAACCAGAAGACAACTACTACCTCACTAAGGCAATTATATTGGTACAATTTATTGTTATTATTTTGTTTTAATCCGTGAATTGCTGAATTGTATCTGCACTCAGAATCATGTTTTAATTTTTTTTTATCCTTCTTGTTAACACTATACTATGCTATTTTATGACTTTTATGGCTTGTAGCCGAAATAAAGTTTTTCTGACTGACTGACTGAAGCTAAATAAATATGTAAAAATAGAATACTTACTGGATATACATTTTCACAATATTTTTGAAACGTTTCTGAAAATCTATGAACTATAATATATTTATATCTAAACCTTTTTGAATACGTATTTCAAAAAGCAAAGCACAAAACACATTACCAATAAATTTCACTACTCTTGGGTCAAATATCTAGTTTATCTTTGTTCTGGACAGATGGGCTGCGCAGATTGACCATGTGTGATTTCACCTTGCTGAATAAAGGATTCTTTTAATTAGGTTTATGTTTTCTCCAGTGCTGTGATGAGGTGTGAGTTGACACTTTTTCCCACTGTAACAGATTGTCCTTGTTGCAAAGAAAAGCATCACATTAGATGAATAGTGGAAACATTGGGTGAATGACACATGAAGTCAAAACAATCTGAGCCAATCACAATTAAGTGTACGTATAATAATGACTACATGAAAATTAAAAATGTATACAACCTTGAAGGTTATAATGCCAATGCAGTTTAATCTAAAACCAAAAACAAAAATGCAAAATAAAAGTAAAAGCAAATGATATTACAATACATGAAAAAGTCATCATTTAATAACAAAGACACTGATCAGAAAAGCACAGATGGTTTGCCTTTAAATAACCATATCTTCTATCTCAGCATTACCTAGACTTTTGAACTTCCAACTGCTCACCTGTGTGTTTAAAGACCATAACAGTAAAACAAGGAATTTTTTGCAAATAAACCTCAGCATTGAAAATATTGTTTGACATTTCATGAGCTGCCAAAACAGACCCATTGTAACGCAAAAATTATGGGGCATATTTACAAGAAAGTGGCGAAGCGTATCGTAAAGCCAAGAAGGCTAATGACATGCTTCGTCACTTTAGAAACGTAGGGATGCACCATATTCACTAGAATATGGTGCAGCCCAGCGTTTCCTCCTGCGCTGGCCCTAAATCAACCTGCCTAGCTTCAACGTAGGCACCCTTGCACCATAGTGCAAGGGTGCCGGTGTTGAGGGGAAGATTGTTTATGCACAGGAAGGTCCCCCTTCCTGTACATAAACAATCATTAAATGCAGTTTTGTCACTTCTATGTGTACTGCTTAATGCAGCACACATAGAAGTTGCAAAATGGCATTTTTTTAATGACTGTTTATGTGCAGGAATGGGGGAACAGAATCGTCTTGGAATCGAAGCATCACTTCCCCCTAAAGACTTATCACTTCTCCTGCGTGCAGCAGAACTCTCGCATCGCCTCCCTAAGGTATCTTTGTTTTCGACCCTTCCCATCTCTTCGGCTGTTTGGCCTTGTGAATTTTGACACATCTACAGGTACTTGGTGTAGAATCACACATTCATAGTTTACTATGGACCCAGTTACTTGAAACCTTTGAAAAGTCATATTCTAATTACATGTATGGTGGATTTTTGTTGTTTTGGTCTTATTGAGTTTAGATAAAGATACTTTATTTTTCTAAACTGTTATGGTGACCATTTGTGGTGTTATCACTATATTACTGTTTGTTTTGAGTACAAATACTTTACACAGTGCCTTTGGGATAAGTCTGTCTGCTAGTGTAAAGCTACCCAAGGGGTTGAGCAGCGGTTAGCTAAATTGTGTATCCCCCTTACCCTGACTAGAAGCAAGGGTCCCTATTTGGGCAAAGGTACCTACCTCTGCCAACTAGAATTCCCAATTTATTACATTTGGCATATTAGGTACCCCCAGGGTCTCTCCTTGGTGTCCCGGGGGTGAGGTGTCAGGCAGGTATAAGGAAGACCCTTATAAAAGAGGTTTTATATGCCCTGGGGAAAGAGAAATTGCACATTTCACTTTCCCCAATGTAGTACAGTGCTTCCCAAAATCTACTTTTGTGCTAGAACCTCTGTGGAGTGAGGATCTACATTATCTTTGTATATTCAGGACCCCTAAAGTTACCCCTAGCTGTCCCAGGGGTGGGGGTGGAATCTATAAGCAGGGCCCTTATAAAATATGTTCTATAGGCCCTGGTGCTGCAGAAATTGGACATTTCATTTTTCCCGTTGCAGATCCCCAGCCACATAGGTTAACATTGCAATAAGTTATTAACACTTTGCTACAGGTAGAAATTACCGAAAAATACCATTCAAGGACTTAGGAGAATGGAATGGTATTGATAAATTCAACAATATGCTATTGTTGCGTTTATGCTAAAGAATACAGAAAATAAGTTATAAAACTTTCTTGTTTGTAAGCCAAAATTCAGCCTTCCAGTGGTCTGCCCTGATTGGTCAGAGTTAACAGGATTAATCAGGCTTAATTAATGAAGTGATAAGTGGCTCACCCAATAGAGGCTAATCTGTTGAAAAGAGCCCTGAGGCAGAAGAATGCCAGAGCAGTGGGGAGGGGTCGTAAACCATGGAGCTTCAAGGAAAAGATAGGACAGGCAGGAATAACCAGGTCCATCTACCCCCCCTCTCCTATGAACCAGCCAGATGGCAGGCTTGAGGAAGGAATTTGTAGATGTCTGGGGGAAGCTATGCAAATGAGCCATCCTTGAGGTTTTTTAGCTAGCTCTTGCTCTTGGGTACAAAAAAGCACTATTGTTTTTTCTTGGTTTGTGTATATATCCATTTGCATTTTACAAATCTGATAAAAAGAATTAATTTGAACATAAAGTCTGCAAGGCCCTCTTTCTTTCTGACATCACCTTAACCCGTTTTTGTGATTGTGCATTTGATTATTATTATAGATTAGCCTAACTTTCCGCCCGAACCGTTGTTTCTGTTGCACAGGAAAGTTTATATGTCAGAAGGTAAAAACTTCGACTGAGGCCTACCGCAAGGGGTAGTTGAGCAGGGCTCCATCGCAGTTGGCCTGAAACATTTACTTTGTCCCGGTCAAGCACGACCAGATGTCCCAATAGGGGGAATAGGTTTCTATGTGCTATAGTGCTAAATCTTTGAAAATTCATATCTCTGGCTGTTTACAGTGGGTTATTTCCATTTTTGTGTCATTTTAAAGATAAAAATATTTCCTAGTTTTATAAATTGGTGTTGAATTTTTCTTGTGTGCTGTGTCTTAATTATTCACTGAATTGTTTTAAAAAAAATGCTTTACATACCAGTCTCGGAAGTTAAGCCTGCCTGTTCGCAGCCAGGCTACTAAGGGTTGAGCATAGGATTAATCTTCTGAGACCTATTCTGAGCCCTATACTGTGTTAGTGGCTTTATTGCCAGTGATAGATGAATATTTACCACTGCTAATAATCCACTTTCTGAGGACCTTATTTGTGTTAGAAATAGGGGCACAGCAAACAAGAACATCACTATTCTTAAATGAATACAGAAAAATAACGTAATGTGGTCGTGAAGTATCGTGAGGTGAATCATGTCATAGTATTTTATTGTACAATACTGCTCACGTGCCCGGTCATTAAACCAGTAGAAGCACAGGTGATCCCTCCCATCGAGCCGAACTCAGAAACTTCCAGACATTGAACCTGATTTTTCTAAAACAATTCCCATGAAGCATTGGGGGGACTGGAATGCCTTCCAAAGAGGTATGCAGAGCTTTTCTGTGGTTCCCACCCCAGCAACAATCACATAGGTGGGCAATTTTCAAAGCAAATGTTTTCTGGTTTTACCCTATGTGCACTTGACACACTGCACTTTAGTTGCCTTACCTGCCATCGTTGTACACTGTTTCTAAGCACACGTGATTTTGGTAGAAAAGGGAATTGGGTTTTGAGAGAGGGAAATGTATTGGCTAAGGATCCCCAGAGTGCATTATTATATGTGATCGGTAATGCACTGAATAGTTACTCTGTATGATTCACTATGCATATGGATAACGGATTGCTGTATACATCACATCAGAAAATACAAACCACAAATTAGAAATTGACTTTATATGCTATAAAGCCAATTTCTAATTTGTGGTATCTCTAATTACCCCTACAGAAAATATGCAATTAAAAAAAGAAAATTACTGGTATAAACAACTTGCGGTGGACAGTCGTGTCCAATTGACTGCATGCATCATATCCTGTAAGGACTTGTTTAGTACATACTTAGTTCACCCACTAACATTAACAGAGCTAAGAATGGTTTCTGACATACAAACACCAATCCCTTCATTTCAGGGATGTGGCTACGGACAGACTGTTTGTATAAAACTCATATAGCTTTCTCCAGAAAATCTGAAAGCAAACGTTGTCCTTTTATAGTCTTCGTGTGTGGCACCACTCAACATCAAATTATGTTTGTCTAGCTATGAACAATAGATTGCAATTCGCCCCCATGTTACTGAAATATTAATGCAAGTCACAAGATATTGGGTCACACTTTTTACTTTGAGTAAATATTAAGCAGACCATTGAAAAACATAGCCACTAATCCTGTTTTAGAAGTCTGACCCACAGACACGTTGTATCTGTCTGTTTGAGAAATACCTATTGTGAACATACCAAAACGTACAGTGGGCTTTCTGCCATTTAATTGATTCCACTTTTTGTTGCTCTCATTTACTTGCTTCTTTTTCACTGCCTTTACTTCCTATTCTTTTTTTATCTCTTCACAAGGTTCGTTATTATTCTTTGATTGGATGGTTGTATCCTTCCATGCTCAAATTCAGGGGACTACTTTTTTCTCTTTCATTCAGCATTCCATGAGATCGCTTGATCCTGTGTGTGATGCTTCCCCCTCAAATGCCAGCCCCCTGCATGCCCCATGTTGCTCCCTTACTTCAGCTGCCTTCCATCCACGCCTTGACCATTGCTTGCCCTGCTGCTGCTCTTTTTCCACTCCTTCTACCCACCTCAAGCTCCTTCTTTGCTCCGCCACCCACTTCCCATTGTCCCTCATCTACTTTCCCACCCTAACTTCTGCTGTTCACCCACCCCACAACATTTTACATTTTTTAAGGGCCGGCAGCTGCCATTTTCTGCTGTGCTATTCTATTTTAAATAAGCCATTTTTCGCACATTTACATTTTATTTTTAGTCACACTTCCAGGTGGTGTTTGGCATCTTGGCACGGCAAATAAAAAAAGAAGCAAAATGGCGGCCGCCTCATTCTCATATGAGCATGCGCGCATGGTGACGCATGCATACACCTATGTAATTATTAACAATAACAATTCAGCACTACACAATCATTCCTTCATGGGCTGTCACTGTAGCAGATCCAAAACTTTATTGTCGAGGCATCCAGTGTTCAGTGACAATCAGGTTAGTGTCAGAAGAAACAGCTGACACGTGTTTCATCGTGGACGACTTTCTCAAGGCTGTTGATTGAAAGAATGCATGACATTTGTACAATGTTGCATCTAGTTTGACAACATAAATTGTAACAACTCGTTCGTAGTGTCTTTTCTTTTTAACCCCCCTTTTCCTCTATGATAGAATCAAAGGATAGCAATCAACTGTAGTGCATATAGAAAGGATGTCATATGAAAAGAACAAAGCTACCATTTCCAAGGTTAACCAAAACACCCAACGTGGCCTTTAGAGAGATCCCCGAAATTGGCCAAAAGTGCAGAGTTGATAGTTGTGGAGACCCTTATCCAGCGTGGTTAGGACTTCAAACTTGAAAGTGAGCCAAGCAACATTTTATTCAAGATATGGCTAAGTGAAGACGTATAAGATCACAAAGAGAGCACCCAACAGTAGTGACCTTGTCCTGAAAAAATTGATCATTAAATTAATTATACCTGAGTAGTGTCACGAGAGAAACTATCCAACTTATTGCGTATACTGAGTAGGAATCGTGTGGAGCCCCAAGGTCAGGACACCCCAAATATGCAAACAGCGCTATGTCCAGTAAAACTATATGTCAAAAAATGTAAAGTAAGGAAGAAAATACATAGTGAACAAATCGTCCTCTGTGGATAAAATGCTACCTACAATAATGTATTAAAAGGTATGGGGACATGAAACCCCCAAAAGTCATATCTATCTGTTGGACAGGCCACATGAAGGGCTTGCTCCCTCCCCGCACGACAGGGCCCAAACCCCGGACTCCCAGGTGTTACCCCCAAGGGCAACCCGCACCCCGTCTCCCAACGGAACTCCTGCCTCCGGACATCCATGTATCATGGGGCCGAACCACTACCGGCTCCCCCGGCCGGATCAGCCGCCATCTTGGACACTGCGCCACGAGGCCGCGTGGCCTCAGCCCGACCCTAACCCTGGGCCTGGCCGGCCCCGACATCCCGGCACCACCATCCACCCAGGAGGTGAACGGACCACTTGGCAGGTCAATGGGAGAAAGAAGCGTCGAGGGCTCTCCCCCGCCAGGTGCCGATCACCCTCCAGCTCCCCCAGGCGCTGGCTCCAACCCCTGCTGGGCGTCTGGACTCCCTCATCCCGGACCCCCCGACCTCCAAGTGCGAGGGTCCGGACATCAAAGGGCGCCAGACCTATAACTAGGGCAGCTCCAGAGCAGGAAGGCAGTTGTATCCTGGAGTCGAGAGACACCGAGAGAACTCAGCCTTGACGGACTACTGGCGCTGCCGTAGCCCTGCCTTGTGAACTATCGTCCTGCCTGCTGGCGCTGCCGCGGCCTTCTGCAACATCCATCCTCGTCGGGTCCTGCTGGCGCTGCCGCGGACCGTTGTAACGACCACCTTCATCGGGACCTGCTGGCGCTGCCGCGGACCGTGTAACGACCATCTTCACCGGGACCTGCTGGCGCTGCCGCGGACCGTGTAACGACCATCTTCACCGGGACCTGCTGGCGCTGCCGCGGCCCGTCCAAGCTAGAACACCGAGCTCGAGGATTGTGAGCTATCCACCATACCATCTCAGCTACCAGACTGGTAACCAGACTGTCCCGCTACCCCCTTTCCCCAAACCAAGAGACTCGAATCGAGGGGACCCCTGAGTCCAGACCTCCTTGTACCATTTCATCGTACCTTAAGAAATCACCTATAAAGAACGCTAAATCTTATCCTTGTGTGGTGTATATCTGTGGGGGGGAAGTTATTCATCTGTACGATCGCTGGAGACGGCTCTCCCCGGAGACCTCTCCCCTTGTCCTCGGCCGACCCTCCCGGTCCGTCTAACATTGGTGGCCAGCGGCGCGATCCGAATCAACGCGTAATCGTACAGAGAGTAGCTCACCCCACAACAAAACCACGATGTCAACCAAAGAGAGCGGTTCCACCGAGAAATTCCAGATGGATAAATTGGAAGAGTATAGCCATCGCGAACTTAAACAATTCTGCATGGAACTAGGCATTGCTACCACCGGCCTGAGTACCAAAGACGATTTGAAGCACGCCCTTGAGTCGTGGGCGGAAACCGGGGTCACCGGATCCCCCGACCAAAACGGTGTAGCACCAGAGGGGAACGCCACAGCTCCCGAGGAGCGAGGAACGGGCCTCTCGCAGGAAGAGATCCAAGAAAGAGAAAGAACCAGATTACATGAGTTGGAAATGGCACGACTCAAGATGGACGGTGAACTAAAGTTAGCCGAGCAAAAACTAAATCTAGAACACCTGCGGCTCCGAGAAGAACGGGAAGAAAAACAGAGGCAGAGAGAGCTCGAAGAAAAAAGACTAACATTCGAACACGAGCGCAAACTGGCGGAAATAGAACTTCGGAAACAGAATAAAGAACCGGGGGTGCCTGAGCGACCGCACACCCCGGGAGCAACCGAGAAGAAAGTCCACATCCCCAAGGATGTTGTCCGAGAGTATGTCCGAGAGGACGACATACAACAGTGGTTCAAAGCCTACGAGATCGCCATGACCTCCCACCGGATCGATCGGAGTGACTGGGGAGCCGGCCTATGGGGGAGGTTCGTCAACGAAGGCCGCGATGCCCTACTGCAGCTCCCAGATCATCAGATGTCATCCTATGACCACATGAAGGCTGCCCTCCTCACCCGATATGGGCTCACACCCGAAATGTACCGCCAGAGGTTCCGAGACTGCACCCGGATCCCGGGTACAACTTGGGTGGAATACGTCAACTATTTCAGCCGAGCCTTCGAGGGTTGGATCAAGGGAAGTCACGTAACGACCTACGAGCAACTCTTTAATCTTCTGGTGTGGGAGCACCTGTCTAACAACTGCTTCGTCGAGCTCAGGCAGCACCTCCTCGACAGTAAATTGACTGACCCACGGCAACTCGCCGCCGAAGCTGACCGGTGGGAAAGCACCCGAGTGGGCCGGAGAGGGCCACACGAGCAAAACCGAAACAACCAAGGTCAGCACCGTCCCCGAGGAGGAGGAGGAGGCCAGGGGCGAGGGAGAGACACCATCCCGGCCACTCCCGCGGCCAGCACCCCGCCCCCGGCCGGCCGGGGCAACCCCCCGATGCGCCCGGGGTTCCGAGCCAACGTCACGTGTCACCGATGTCAGCGAGTCGGCCACTACGCCAATGACCCGAGCTGCCCGCAGAACCAAACGCCGAAGCCCCGCCAGGTAGCTGCCGCCGCCCTGGGGGGAGAACAAATCTCCGAGGAACAGGAAGAATATGAGCAGGCACAACAAGAGTGGGAACCGGCCGCCATGGTTCTAGCGTGCCTAGGGGGAAAAGACATGGTCCCGCGGGCTCCCCTACCCGCCAACACCCGGAAATATGGCCAGAGGGTGAACATTAATGGGCGCCGGGCCGAAGCCCTACGTGACACAGGGGCCAGTGTGATGGCCGTCCGCTGTCACCTGGTGAAACCAGAGCAGATCCTGCCGAACATTCTCTGCCCCGTCCACTCAGCCGACAATTCCGAAAGTCTGTGTCGGATGGCCTGCATCCCCTTCGAATGGGGAGGGGTCTCCGGCATGTTGAAGGTGACGGTCCGGGATGATGCCCCCGTGGACTGTCTCCTGGGGAACGACCTTGAGAGTTCCCCGTGGGCCGCCGTCGAAAGAAGAGAGCGCCTGGGGATGCTGGGCCTCCCGGACTGGGCCTGCGTAACCACCCGGTCCATGGCCGCCCGTGCCGTCCCCCGACCAGAAGAACCAGAATGGCCAGCACCTCCTCCCCCGGTCGCTTCAGTAGAGGACAACGACTATACCGACCCCCCAGAGCCAACGCCCGAAGGGGTCGCCCAGCCCCAGGACCTTCCCGGCCTGGCTCAGTGGCGTCAAGAAGGGGGGCCCACCCAGGAACAGTTCCGCCAGGAACAGAAGACCTGCCCCTCCCTCGAGGGACTCCGCCAGCAAGCCAGCGCCCAGAGCGCAGGGGACTCCTCCGGAACCCATTGGGTCTATTGGGATAACGACCTGCTATACAGTGAACAAAGAATCGCGGAGTTAGGGGCCAGTCGAGTGCTGGTGGTGCCCCTCCGTTTCAGAGACTTCCTACTAACTTTGGCCCATGATGTTCCCCTGGCTGGACACCTGGGCCAGGACAAAACCTACAGTCGCCTGGTGACCCACTTTTTCTGGCCGAAGATGCGGAACGACGTCCTCAACCACTGCCGGTCTTGCCCCACGTGCCAGGCCAGCGGGAAGAGCGGCCGTAAGCTCAAAGCCCCTCTGCAACCCTTCCCAGTGGTCACCACCCCGTTCGAGAGGGTAGGAATAGACATTGTGGGGCCCCTGGACCCCCGCACAGCACAAGGACATCGGTTCATCCTGGTACTGGTGGACCACGCCACCCGCTACCCCGAGGCTGTGCCCCTGCGAACTGTAACAGCTCCGGTGGTCGGCCGGGCCCTAATGGGGATCTTCTCCCGGGTGGGCTTCCCCCGAGAAGTCGTCAGCGACCGAGGCACAAACTTTATCTCGAAATATATGAAGTCCCTCTGGCAACAGTGCGGGGTCACCTACCGGTTCACGACCCCCTATCACCCTCAAGGGAACGGACTAGTTGAGCGATTCAACCGCACACTCAAGGGAATGATTGGGGGATTGGAGGAGCCCCTCCGTTGCCAGTGGGATGTACTACTCCCGTGCCTCCTCTTCGCCTATCGAGAAGTTCCCCAGAAGTCCCTCGGCTTTAGCCCTTTCGAACTCCTGTACGGGCACCCTGTGCGAGGGCCCCTCAGCCTAGTCAAAGAAGGTTGGGAGATGGCCCCCCTAAAGACCCCTCCAGACGTCTTCAAGTACCTCCTGGCACTACGCAGTCAGACCCGGCGCTTCAGGGAAATGGCAAAAGCGAACCTCGAGGCCAGTCAGGAGGACATGAAAAAATGGTACGATCAGAATGCCTCCTCCGTCGAATTCGAACCTGGTCAACAAGTGTGGGTGATGTCCCCCACCGAACCATGTGCCTTGCAAGATAAGTGGACGGGGCCCTTCAAAGTGGTCGAACGCAAGAGCCCCGTCACCTACCTCATCGACATGGAGTCCCCCCAGAACCCCCTCCGGGTCCTCCACACCAACAGACTCAAACCCCACTTTGTGCGCTCGGAACTCAGCCTCCTGATGGCTACAGACAGTGGGGCGGAAGAAGACTCCGAGCCCCTCCCTGATCTCCTGAAGACCCAGGAGAACGACGGTTCCGTGGACGGGGTCCGGCTCTCCGATACCCTCACCCCAGAGCAACGCCAGGGCTGCCGGGACCTCCTGCTGCAGTTTGCTACACTGTTTTCCCTCACCCCAGGGATCACCCCTTGGTGCTTGCACGACGTGGACACCGGGGACAGTCCCCCTATCCGACACCGGGCCTACCGCGTGCCAGATCGGGTGCGGGCCTGCATCCAAGAGGAAGTATCCAAGATGCTCACGCTCGGGGTCATCGAGCCCTCGGACAGCCCGGTCGTGCTGGTCCCCAAAGTCGCTGCCCCCGGAACCACTCCTGAACTCCGATTCTGCGTCGACTATCGGGGCTTGAACGCTGTCACCCGGACCGACGCTCATCCTATCCCCCGAGCGGATGAATTGATCGACCGCCTGGGGGCCGCCCGCTACCTCAGCATCTTCGACCTGACAGCGGGCTACTGGCAGATCGGTCTCACACCCCGGGCCCAGGAACGGTCCGCCTTTTCTACCCCCGATGGCCACTACCACTTCAAGGTCATGCCCTTCGGCATGAAGAATGCCCCAGCTACTTTTCAACGTCTAGTGAACCAGGTCTTGGCGGGGCTCGAAGAGTTCAGCGCCGCCTACCTGGATGATATCGCCGTGTACAGCCGCCACTGGTCCGACCACCTCCACCACCTCCAAGAGGTCCTGCAGGCCCTCCAGCGGGCCGGCCTCACGATTAAGGCCGGCAAGTGCCAAATTGGTCAAGGGTCCGTGACCTACCTCGGACACCAGGTGGGAAGCGGTCTGGTGGCCCCTCTGCAGCTCAAAATTGCTGCCATCCAGTCCTGGCAACCCCCTGTCATGCAGACCGAGTTCCGAGCCTTCTTGGGACTCACCGGCTACTACCGGCGGTTCGTGAGGGACTATGGCAGCATTGTGGGGCCCCTCACGGGTCTCACGTCCAAAAACCACCCGAAGAAGATTAACTGGACCCCCGACTGTCAAGCGGCCTTCGAGAAGCTGAAGGCCGCCCTGTGCACCGCCCCTGTGCTCCAGGCCCCCGATTACAGTCGGGAGTTCATTGTACAAACGGACGCCTCCGACCACGGCATCGGGGCGGTTCTTTCCCAGCTGAACCCCGAGGGTCTTGACCAGCCGGTGGCCTTCATCAGCAGACGCCTCCTGGCCCGAGAACAGCGCTGGAGCACAATCGAGAGGGAGGCCTTCGCAGTGGTGTGGGCCCTCAAAAAGCTCCGGCCCTATCTCTTCGGTACCCACTTCCGGGTGCAAACCGATCATCGACCCCTGCAGTGGCTAATGCAGATGCGGGGGGAAAACCCAAAACTATTGCGCTGGTCCATCTCCCTGCAGGGAATGGACTTCACTGTGGAACATCGACCGGGCCAAGACCACGCCAACGCAGATGGCCTGTCACGCTTTTTCCGCCTCGACGAGGAGAGTCCCCAAGAGGATGGGTGACTCTCCCCGCCTTCAGCTGGGGGGGACGCATGTTGGACAGGCCACATGAAGGGCTTGCTCCCTCCCCGCACGACAGGGCCCAAACCCCGGACTCCCAGGTGTTACTCCCAAGGGCAACCCGCACCCCGTCTCCCAACGGAACTCCTGCCCCCGGACATCCATGTATCATGGGGCCGAACCACTACCGGCTCCCCCGGCCGGATCAGCCGCCATCTTGGACACTGCGCCACGAGGCCGCATGGCCTCAGCCCGACCCTAACCCTGGGCCTGGCCGGCCCCGATATCCCGGCACCACCATCCACCCAGGAGGTGAACGGACCACTTGGCAGGTCAATGGGAGAAAGAAGCGTCGAGGGCTCTCCCCCGCCAGGTGCCGATCACCCTCCAGCTCCCCCAGGCGCTGGCTCCACCCCCTGCTGGGCGTCTGGACTCCCTCATCCCGGACCCCCCGACCTCCAAGTGCGAGGGTCCGGACATCAAAGGGCGCCAGACCTATAACTAGGGCAGCTCCAGAGCAGGAAGGCAGTTGTATCCTGGAGTCGAGAGACACCGAGAGAACTCAACCTTGACGGACTACTGGCGCTGCCGTAGCCCTGCCTTGTGAACTATCGTCCTGCCTGCTGGCGCTGCCGCGGCCTTCTGCAACATCCATCCTCGTCGGGTCCTGCTGGCGCTGCCGCGGACCGTTGTAACGACCACCTTCATCGGGACCTGCTGGCGCTGCCGCGGACCGTGTAACGACCATCTTCACCGGGACCTGCTGGCGCTGCCGCGGACCGTGTAACGACCATCTTCACCGGGACCTGCTGGCGCTGCCGCGGCCCGTCCAAGCTAGAACACCGAGCTCGAGGATTGTGAGCTATCCACCATACCATCTCAGCTACCAGACTGGTAACCAGACTGTCCCGCTACCCCCTTTCCCCAAACCAAGAGACTCGAATCGAGGGGACCCCTGAGTCCAGACCTCCTTGTACCATTTCATCGTACCTTAAGAAATCACCTATAAAGAACGCTAAATCTTATCCTTGTGTGGTGTATATCTGTGGGGGGGAAGTTATTCATCTGTACGATCGCTGGAGACGGCTCTCCCCGGAGACCTCTCCCCTTGTCCTCGGCCGACCCTCCCGGTCCGTCTAACACTATCCCAGTCCTCAAGCAAGCACAATGAAACGAAAAATGAAAAATTCCTGATAGTACAAAAAGTTTGATAATCCTGAGGGAACTAGTAATCAAGAAAGGGCTTATTCTGAATGAAACCTGTGATTTATAAACAGTGTCTTATAGCGAGTCAAGCAGAATGGATGAAAAAAAGACAATCTAGTCTCAAGAAAGTTTTTAAAACCGTTTTAAGAACCCCAAACATACCTATAAAGAGATGATACAGTCAAAATAGGGCCAAATTAAATGACGTACAAAGCAATTGTAGAGTCCGTAGATGCTTGCATCCTAGAACATGTCACACTAAAAGAAACCCCGAGTGGGTGGGTATGCCCAGACGTGGGTCCCGTGCTCTCCATGCCACTGGAATCAAGCTATCCTGGCTGAAGAGGGGTGAAACCCCGAAACCGGTCCTAGGATGCTTGTTTCCAGTCCAGAGAGGACCTGGCTTGGCAGTTCGGGCTGGACTGTTCCTATGAGGCACAGGGTCAAGAATGATTTGCATATGGCTGGGTTCAAACTGGAACAGCATGGTGAGCAAAAACACGATGGATTTAGGCCCAGATCTCTGTACTGGGGTGAATGTATGACATTGTTCTGCATTCTGTTCATCAACTGTTGTTTTTACACTAAAAGAAAAATAGATAACAATAACTATAATTTCCACTAAAAATGTACTGTTTCCTAACCGTGCTATTTCCCCTAGTCTCAATGTACTGTTAGTTCACACATAATACATTATCTGCATGAGTCACAACAAAACAGAACTAATCGTAAAAATTCAGTCATTCTACCCAGTTACGCAGCCCCAGTATCTCCAACAACCTCAAATCATCAAAGGACAGGCTGACACGTCGAGGGCTATAGTCGGCTCGTATCGCAAAAGTATCAGTAACTGAAGCACACCAAAACGAGTATTTAAACTTTATTCAGTGGTGCCCCAAACTTGACCAATTACCCTTTATCCTGCAAGATCAGGCAAAGGAACTCACTGGTACAGTCCGTTCCAGCGTGTGCAGGAAGATTCGAACACGTCCCCTCAAAAAGGGGCGAGCAAGGGTCATGGAAAGTGAAAACAGTGCAAGCTATGAGCAGTGTCTCTGAAAATGGGGGCCCCATATTCTAAGAGCCTTAACCCTCATTTAAAATAAAGAAGAGCATGCAACACCCACTAGAAAAACAAGTCTATAGTGTGCACGAAAGCACCTTCACAGTTGAGAGTTAACTAAATCCCATGCATTAATTGTACGAAATGGGTGTCATGTTAGAAAACGTTAGCCTTAATTTAAAGGAGGGGAGAAAACCGTGCAAAACCCACTGAAGAGAACAAGAGTTAAGTGAAAACCAAAGCATATTTTTCAGTCACATTTAAAGACGTGAGGTAAAAGGATATGTGTCCATCAAAACAAAAGGAGTAAGGTTCATACACAAGTTAAGGTGGTATCTGTGATGTAACGGAAATCACACAAGACAGTTATCATTTGTCAGAATGTGTACAGACACATTTGATGATTAACATCTTTTAAATACTCAACCATTTTTTATCAACCGTTGAAGAAGGAGGTGGGATACATTTTACATAGGGCACCAGGTACATAATGTACATGTTTGGATCCATTGGAACATACCACAGTTATCAAGATACACAGGCATGTCAAGATTGAGACTTAGGAATGCAAAAAGTTCACAATAAGTCACAAAGGTGCTTAATGCAGTTGAATGAAACTCTGTCTCTTTCCTTACAGTCGTGGTCCAACCACTTTGTGATTATTGAATTCAAATGATGCTGTAATTGTGTTTTTAAAGCTTTAAGCAGACTCCTCCATTTCGTTTCCCAACCCATAAAGCCAAGAAAGATAGCTAGTTCCTCCTAATCCCATCAATCTCCCTTGCATTTAGGTTAATTTACAAACTTACATAAGTCTGATCTAAAATAAAATTAAACAAATCACAGTAATTAACAGGTGCGGCTGGTCTATTTGGGCGGAGGTGCTATGCCTCTCCACCTTTTGCCCCGTATGAACAGTGTCTGTCAGGCTGAACAAAGGTCAGCCTGACAGATACTGTTCACTTTCAGCACGTGTCTGGCTCCTGGCTGCCTGAACTGAACTGTGCTGGGCTGAGAAAGTCACAGCTCCTGTGGGCATGAGGTTCTCAGCTCAGCAAAGGTTCCTGAGATCCTATCCTCAGTGAGGAGGGTTAGCGTCACTGATTACCTCGCACCTAGACACTTCAATTTTAAGCCCTTAAGCACCCAGGGTCGAGAGTCAATCAGTGACACTTCATCACCCAGTGGGGTGGGATCAGTAGTCCCACTGACCCCATCCCACTCTGTGATGATGTTGGGACTGCTGCCTTCCCTCATTGGCTGGCGTTAAGTCATCCAATGAGGCAAGTCAGCTAATAAGGCAAGGCAGCAGTCCCAAGCCTTCTAGAACCGCCAAGGCATCGCAGAGCTGGCTGCAGGTAAGTGTGTTTTTTGTTTTTTATTTAAATTGTTTGGTGCGTACTTATGTGTATGTATGAATGTTTGGGAAAGAGTGTTGTGAATGAATGTGTTTTTGTATGAGTGCGTGTGTGTGTGAATGCATGGTTGTAAGTGTTATGTGTATGTGTGCGTGAGTGTGTGTGTGTCCTGTCCGCCCCCCTCCCTCCAAAACTTACCGTCCGCCCCTGGTAATTAATTAAAACAAGAACATGTCACTTTACGCCTCTTAAACAAGCTGTGGTCCAAGCTAATCTGTACTTACTTCATTTATTTTATCTTGATCACATTCTCAAATGTTTGTTGATGGATACAATTAGAAATGGTTAAATATCGTTTCAACACTATGTGTGTCCTGATATAAGAAAATGTATACCAATAGCAAAAAATAATAAAATTAATGTATACACGAGCAATATTATTACCCACATATTACACTCTAGTGTGACGTCTCACACGTTACCTTTTATGTGCCATTCTTGGCAGCCAAATTGATTTGAGGTTGAATTAAGATGAATGATCTTAACCTCAAAGTGATGCAACTATGAGTTGCCACTGTGGAGAATAGGACCAAGGGAAGGGTTGGCACACATTGTTTCTTGTAGCCATTGGCATCTCCTAAAGTTGAAACAGAGATTTATTGAAATCATGAAGGTGATACATTCATTGAAATACATATGAATACAACATTAAGCTGTTGGTATCTCCTGCTTCATCACTTTATAAAGGAACTATATGCTCTGGCGATAATGCCATTGCCCTGTAGAGAGCTAAAGCAAAGGCTGTTGGCAGTTTTTATAGGAATGATAATTATCATGCATCATAATAATACAGCCCCGCCATCGAATATTATTTTATTAGCAGGCTCATCTCTCATTGTTACTTTATTTTTATGTTAAAGAAAGCTATCAGGAGGCTCAGCTGAAATGAATCTGAACCACCTCGGTGATATTTTGTTTTCCCGCTTAATTCAGGGAAGGCTGCAAAAAACGACAGTGGTAATCATTCATAGCGAGTTCTGAATAAATGATGTGATTAACATCTGCCAGGGCCTTATCTGATCCCCCCAAAAAGTAATCTGCACAATGGCATCCATCTTGGTAATAAGAGATAGTTTGTTATGAATTATGCATTACGTCTAAAGTCTGAAGACACAGGAGGACAGCAAACAATTCAATAAGCGGAACAGGCATCTGCTGGAAGGTTTCCATAGAGAGTTGACAGTCTATTTATTTGTCAAAGTGAGCATAATATTGTTTGGTCAAATGTATTATATGAAATCTGCAAGTCAATATTCGACCATGTCAGAGTGATTTTCCACCTGCTTGTGTCTGGAAGGTTCACGACCAGACCTTGGCATTCTACTTCTGCAGTGTCCACAGTGTCTGAGGGCCTGATTGCAAGTAGGCCGATAATCATCGCATCCAATAAAAATCAGGCGACAAGGTGTTTGGAATTTATTACATGCAATAATTATTGCCTATTACAACTTTTTAGGTAATACAATGCAGATTTTGGCGCTTAATGCACCAAATCCACAATTCCCAGTAAACGTCCGGGCATTTTCCCCTTTTTCTCTTGTTAAATTCCAGCAGGTTTGATCTCCTGAAATTTAATGATGGTTACAATCTTCATTACACATGATAATATCAGTAAAATCGCTTGAGGCTTTGGTTGCAGCACTGGCTGATCCTGAGATCTTTGACTAACCTGACTTTTTTAGGAGCATGTGATGCTCCGGCCTTACCAAACAGATCGTCCCCTTCCCAAAGATGCCCAAACACCCAATCACCACCTGCTTGTGTGTCTTAAATCCCTTACAATAGGGAATACTTTGTGAAATACTGCACAGTAATTTTAAGTCTGCATTGCAATCTCTCATTCAGCAGGGTTTAACTCATAATTGCATGGTGGATTGCAACGGGTAATGTTCAGCAGTTCAGGTGATCCCTTGGTATTTAAATTCTCAAACCAGAGCCTGCTCTTCAACTTTAAGTCACCGCAGTGCAAACACTGTATAGGCCTCCTATCATCACTACTTGAAAGTTATCACAGAGAGGAAAACAACTATTGGCCAAGAAGATCTGAAATTTGTTGCTGTCAAACATGATATAGACCTCCATGATAAATTCCCATAGAAATTGAAGTAATTTAACCTGAAGACTCATAGGCTGAGAATAACTATTATAAATCTCAAATTAAGCAGCTCATTATCAGACCTCTTGTAATCTAGATACAGCTAAAACAGGAGTTTTTGCCCGGATAGGGGATGACTAGACTTAAAAGAAATCCTATGTCTTGGAACTTGCACTTTCTGGATGACTGAGGCTATGCCCTAGCCAGGCAGAACCTTCCACTCCCGTCAGGGGTGGGTGATTACACTTACTGTATAACTTGGGCCCAACCTTGGGTAGCTTGGCACTGAGCAGGCAGGCTTATCACTGAGGCATTCACACACAATAAATACACTGAGCATCACAAAAGAGGCTTCACACCTGGTGTATGTAAATAAAGTTTGTATTCAACTCACACATTAATTAATGCAGCATTAACATCATGTATTTCTGGGCATAAATCACACCGGGAAATATTACCAGCAGTACTAAGTCCAACAGTGTTAAAATGACATCAGTAGAATGCACACTTGGGAAAGATCCAAGTTCATCCCCAGGACCCTTAGGCGGTACAAATCATTGTCAAAACTTGGTCCACCCTGTCAATTATTATAATTGAATACCACACAGTTATAGGCGTACCCCAGATCACACCAATATCAAAAATATGTACATATAAAAGATTACAACACTTTCATTAAGCACCGTGGGCCGAGTCCCCATGGGTAAACCAATGTCAAACATAGTATTCTTTTGGCAAGGAATCAAAGTGTAAAGCAACACTTCGAGGCTGGGTAATGAATCACAGGCAGTCCGCAGGCAGTCACTCCCAAACACACACACACTCACTCAGTACCGACACGAGGTGCAACGGATATCAGGCAGGTCTGTACAAAATGCCCTTGCACACAGCACCGTAATGTGGTTCAAATTATATCTGGCAGGTCAATAGATGGCACACTGCTGACCGTGTGGACCAAACCTCCCTCTACCCTCTAACTCCCCACAACTATCCTACACCCACGGGTTGGAGATAAACAGCCCACACCATGATACTAGGTCGATCGCAGCTTAAGTCACACTTAGTCAGAGTCTCCGAGAAGAAGGTGGGGTTCGGTAGCAGGACTAATTAGGAGGCAGTCATCAATTGGGGGTTTGGCCACCACTTGGGAAGTTCACACACAGGATGAGAAGAAGCAGGCTGAGGAAGATAGTCAGTCACTCAAAAGTGACCTTCCGGCACCAGCCAAGTTCTGAGAATCACAGGGGGGGTCGCACAGTTTCTTCACCTGCTTCCAATCATTCTCTGAAACATTCATTCAGCCCAGTCAATCACTCTCACTACCCAGGCTTGATCCGGGCAATACCACCAAGCAACACAATGTCATCAGGGGCCGGGTGAAGGAAGGGCAGTTGGTCTGACGCACTGAGGACCCAAAAGGAACAATCACTGAATGGAGAATGAAGCAGGGGGAGCCTCTCAGAAGACAGAGGCACCCCATCAGGCATATGTTGATCAGAGTAGAACCAGGTAATATGGGCACAACATCTGGTGCGAGGTGATACGAGTCACACCAGACAATTCCGGCCTCACACTATGCACAGTCACAAACTTTGTACCTCCCTGAAAATGAGGTACATCGTCTGAAGTGCATTGCTCTGAGTTGCACCAGACAGTTCTCGTCACACACTATATACAGTTGCAAATTTTTATCTCCCAGGAAATGAGGCACAACGTCTGGTGAGTGTTGGTATTGGTTGCACCAGACTATTCCAGGGAAGTACGGAATTTGTAACTGTTCATTATGTGTGACCGCTATTGATGCACAGCACCTGGTGTGTATTGATGCTGGTCGCACCAGGCAATTCTGGTTACACACAGAGGTGCCAGTTTAGCAGTGCCACACGAGGTAGAATGAGGAACTGCTATGGGCATGCCCTCAACTCCCAGGGTCGCAACCTGTGAATCGAGCACTGCATGCAATAAGCATGCCGTCGGCGTGTCCCACAAGAGAGATGCAGCACGATCAATGAAACTGGCTATGCTGAATCCCGCAACTGGTGAATTCACTCATCACCAACAAGACGCTTATGTTTTTTGAGATCTCCACGAAACAGGGGCCCCTCTCCGTGGATGCGCCAATACCTTTGGGGCTCCACACAAGGCAATCCGGTCTCCAGGCACAATTCTTAGTTCCACACTCACAGCAGACAATGTGGGCATTTAAGAGGGCCCAGCTCTCCAGGTGTCAGAAGTAGACGGTGTGGGTCCCTCGCAGGAGGTCTTTGATGTCACTGAGACCTCCACAAGGGAACAGGGAGCGAGCCAACAAGCCCTTGGAGAGCACACTTCTGGGTGACACACAGCAGCAGGTAGTCAGCCCAGGTCAGTCACTATTCAGGAAGAGAGCACGGTCCCTTCCAATGGTAGTAACTCTCCTTGAGTACAACAGATTGCTTTAGCAGTGTGTACTACACAGTTCCAGGTTCTCCGGTCTCATGTCCCCACAAGTGAATTTCTCCCCTGCTGATGTATGGCACCAGTAGTTATACTGTAGTGTACCTTTGAAGTTGGGGTGGGGGGTGGTTCGGAGGGTGTTCCTTTGAACCACAGATTTCTCCCCTAAATTTCAGTCCTGTTTGCCTTGGGGACGGGGAATGCAGATCTTAATCTTTAGTGGGGCCATGATCTGGCTCTTAGAGGCAAAGTGTCAAAACCTCTCCCTCCAATCATTCCAGCCAGGCCCTCAATGGACAGGGGCCTATTGTTCCAGCTGCATGCCCAGTGTTTATAGCTGTCACTGGAGAATGCCGAGATGTGCTCCCCCAACCTCCAGTCTGGGATTAAGTGAAACTACAAGGCACACAAAGAGTTTTAGAGCAGAGAAATACCCACTTTCTAGAAGTGAGACAACAATAATAATCAATCAAAAATCGTGAAAAGAATACCCATAAACAGTCAAGCAATTTGTATTGCAAAAACCATCTTTTACTAAGACAATGGTATACAATAACAATAAAACAATGGGCTAAGAGGTGCTCATACAGTTACACAACAAACATTACAAAAAATACAATTGAAAGTGTAAACAATAAAACAATGGCAGAGGCAGATAAATAAACATAAAAACTGCTCCGACCAATCGCAAGAACACAAGTGGTAATAGATGCTTCCTCTTCAATGTATTGCAAAGATATATTGATGCCCAGAAGAAAGGTTTCCCACCTATACATAGGGCTGCATAGTACCACAGGAGGGATTTATGATGTAGAGAGGGCGGGCATTCCGAAGATTGTGTGCCTCATTCCATGTCACAGTCATAGCCAGTAGGATGGGGTTAGTAGTGACTGCATGATCTGTACTCCCAAGATACACCAGTAGGGATGAAGATGGATAGGCAGTGAGGTGTGTCTCAAGCCAGATCCACCATGGGGCCCAACTCAGTGAATACAGATATGAGAGGAGTTGTCACAACTGAAAGGCAAGGCTCTAGAACGGCATTTGAGGGAGCGGCAGGCTACCCGCTGCAGTGTCTGCCCAAGATCCGGGTGCCCACAACGAGTTTGAGTTCACTCTAGATATACGCCTTCATGTCAGCGTCAATGGCCATGAGGGTCTCCTGGTGAACCTGAAGGGGGTAGCATACCACAGAGGTAATTCAACTGGGGGTGCACAGCCATCTTGATGCAAGGCACTTTTAATGGGACCATATGTATTCCCCTCCTAGAAGCTTTTGCCAGCTCACTGTAAAAATGAATGCGTACAGCATTACTGGGTCGGCCTGCATTCCTGCACAAACATTTATTGAAAAACGTGATAATTAGTGAAACCAACATTCTGAATGTGCCTTGTAGCACTTAAACATGCCATGTTTCAGGAAAGGAATTCCAGAGGAGGACCTTAGACCTTAACAGCAGGAGTAACTTTTTTTCTGTGTCTATTAATAGTCTTATATAGTACCATTCAGTTAGATTATCTACAGCAGCCACCTGCTGCTTAGCGTTGTAGCTGTTTCCTTAATTTGGGCTCGAAGGATACCTCTCAACAATTAACAGTTAACTTCATCATTGGTACTGAAATATTGTGCTGGGTGCTCTGTTGTCTTCACTTTTACAACAGAGTGCAATTACATATTACCCTTTTCGTTGTTGTTGGGATAAATCTCCTCTACATGGATTGTACACTCTGTGGCATCCTGCCTTAATTGTTTTCCTGGACTATTTTTCTGTTTTTCCTCAAGTGGATTTTAAAATAATGAGTCCAGTGTAGTAGGTCCATCTGACTGTGTATCATCAGTGCTCTGCTCTGATTAATGAGGGGAACAAAAAGTGTACTCCCATTGTGAATACGAATGGCTGTGGTCTCCTCATCACAGACTGTGTGATAACTGGCAGTGGTGACAGTGGTTACTACTTTATAGGTACAGGCCTTGATATCTGACCAGCTGACTCTCTCTCTCTCTATTTAAATTTCCTTTCAGGCCCTATATCTGGGATTTTATGGTCAGGTATGGATGAAATGTGAAAGCTGTTCTTGTGGGTGCGTGCGTGCATGCATGCATGCATGTGTGCGAGTGTGCTGTAAATGCACTAAGCGTTCATGGGGTCTATTTGGATCCTGTGTGCTTCGTGCAATATATGTTGGCTCTCATTCACGCAGGCTGTCTTTGTCCATGCATGCAGTCCAACCATAAAACCTTTACCCTCAAAATCTGTTTTACTTAGTGGATGGGGAGGATGCCAGAGCATTCCTTTGATCCCGAGGTAACCCCTTACCTAAGTTAAACCTAACTCTCCCCCATCTTCCTCTGTTCTTCCAGCAACAGTGACCTGGACTCTGTCTGTCTTAGAATACACGCTATCAGTTGAACAAATCCAGTGCATCTTTTTGCTTCAGGAGTCCAGGAAACAGGGTTCAAAGAAAGACAATGCACATTTCCAGGATTGCATGAAGTATGTGGTCATTGAAAAAGGAAGCCTTCTCCTTGTTCCTGGTTGCTCACCTTGTCCACCAGTGTAGGTGCAATGCGGACAACCATTAAAAAGTATAACATAAATAATTTTGATATACACTGGACTCTGTCAACAAATGTAAAGCATACAAGTTTTCAGGAGCTGAACAACTATTGGACCACTCCTCTCCCTCCAGGCTGGGTTGAAGTCTGGATCCCAGTGTGAAACTGGACTACTGTGATTACAGAGAGAAGTGTGGGTGACCTGCAGCAACAGGATCATCTGCACTTGCAGTACATGAGCCACATATACCTCAGGAAAACAAGGCCCAGCGCACTCTAGTCTCTGCTTGAGGATGCCTCAACGGGCCATAGCTTCAAGAGCTCTGCGACCTAGCATGATAGGGGAAGATACAAAGACCAAAGGTCAAGATCATTTATGATCCAGAGCTGCAGTAACATTTTAACATTGAGTGTGTGTACAAGTACCATGAATTGTGACCAGTGTTTGCAACCAGGTTTTAGTATATCTGACCCCTAGCGCATAAATTACGATCTCTCCAACAACTAGCCTTGGCACTATAGGGTAACATTCGTTGAAGGATTTGATTCCTCAAAGTGTCCTTGTATTATGCTGCTTTCCCCATCTCATTGTGCTTCTTAAGGTTCACAGTTTGGCTGGTATTCTGGATAAACACTACAAGCATTGCACTGTGTCTTAATTGAGATTGCCCGATAATATTGTACTACATAAAGGGAATATGATATTAGGTGTTTTGGATTCTTTGTAAAGCAAACATTGGTATACAACAGATAGGAAATTATTGTGTAGCACACCCAGACAATTGAGACATCACAGTGTGCAATTATTCTGTTCTTTTATGTATGATAAAAGGTGAAAGAGTGAGGCATTGAGATCCCCAGAAGAGTTCAGGCTCTTGCATAATGCAAGCAAGAGAGAGAAAGCCAGGTCCAGGAGTCCCTCGTGGCAGGATATTGGAGACCTCACATGCGTTGAAACATTTTTACATTGATTCCTGCGATTGACTCGTCGTGCTCCCTAGTTCCCTTGTGTCTCAGTGTTATGTGGGACACCTGAAACCAGTCGGAGGTTTCTGTCCAACAACATTGTGCAACGAGATGACTTACTCCGTATTTATAATTAGAAATGAAAAGTGCAAGCCTCAGAATGAAGTACAGACTTGAATCAAGCCTGCAATGGCTGAATGAGTCACACATGACACGAGGGCCCCACGGTAGCATTATTTCCCATTTTTTAGTTTTGGTTTGCAGGTATTTTAGGGGTGTGATATTGCAGTATTTATGAAAATGAATCCTGTTGTTGCCATATGACAAGTCTAATACCAGGATTAGTGATCTATTTCCAGATCCCAGAGCGTGTACAGATCATTGCAATCTAAAGTCAGATCTCAGCTCTGATATATTTTACCTTTTAAATGAACAACTGTAAAATTATTTTTGTATTGTTGGAGACTTGTTGGAGAAAACATATTTTGAAACATTAAATACATCTCAGATAGCTAGAATCCGTGCATTGGTGACAAGAAGAAGAAACACATTTCAGCTAGCAACATATACTTCTATTTACAACGTGTACAGCAGATCTTTTCTAATCCCCATTATGCAGTGATATAAAAACTGAATCAGTTGTATGATTTTTGCTTTGTTTATTGTTTTCTTTCCCATAAGTATGTTATTTGAACAATGACACTAGTTGATTTTTCGAGTCATAGTTTCACATTTCTATTTATTGATTTTTTTATCCTGCTATTGCAAACCATCCTTTAGTTATACTAATTTATTGTTTTGGGAAAAGGTATATTGCAGACCAGGCACATCCACGTCTCAGAACACTGAGCATTGCCATACATTCAGTCGGGGAATATATAGCATTTCCATTATGGATTTATGTCTCTGTATGACTTATAGTTTTATGTCTCTATTCAAAACCTTTTTTTAGTGTCAGATTGTTTATTCAAGGTGTATTGAATTTGATGGTGTCCCTCCAATATTTAATTCAGCACATGGATTTTATAACTTGATCAATGTTTTAGATGGTCCTTGTTTCAAGTGCATACATCTGTCATTAGAAATTATTTTATGGCAGCTTGCTAAAATGTCTTTTGCTGTACAGTTTCTAGTTTGAGACTTTATTACATCACTTATTCCTTCCACTATTTTACTGGCTGATGCAAGATTCTTGACTTTTCCAGGCCTGGAAAGATTTTGTTTCTCACCCTTACTCCCAGTAGGTGAAACAAGTGGATAACTAGATGTTTTCTGTAGAAGAGAATCCCTTACAAATTGGCATTTCAATGGGAGCAAAATCCAATGTCGGAAAATTCTCCCCTAGGCTCCGATTACGATATTGGACGGACCTGAGTCCGTCCGACATTGTTTGGGAACTGGGACAGAACGGCCTCATGTCATCAGTCCCAAACCAGCAATTAGGATGCGATGAACACTGGTCGGTCGCATTCTGGTTCTTCACAATCGGAGCATGCTCTCATTGTAAAGAGCTGTGGTGCAGTTCATCCCCGCACCCCGTGGCAGGCACCTCAAGGTATCAACCTTGCAGGGATCAACAGGGCACTATAAGTGCCCCCTAGGCTGCCATCCTGTGGCCTTGCACCCATGGGGACCTGCTGGGGGCCCCTAAATTCGGATTCCCACAGCCTTTCTGTGTCGGAAAGGCCAGCACAGAAAGGCTGTGGGAATTTGCCATCATAATCCCTCGGGCAGAAAGAGCCACCCGAGGGATTATTGGAGGCATTAGGAAATCTGGTTCGGATTCCTTTCCTACCGACCCCATCAAACTGGGTGGGTCAGAAAGGAATCCAAACAGCCAATTACGATGCCGTAGGAACAGATCCGACCTAGGGTCGAAACCGTTTCCTACGGCATCGTAATCGGGCTCTTAGTTGGAAATGTCCTGCTGAGGCCTAATTGTGAATTAAGTTTGCAATATGGGCATACAATGCCAAGATTGCCACCTTATGGATCTGGTGAGACCTCACCTCTACTCAAGCCTCATCGACACCACCAACCCTTCAGAGTCCTTCCAGTGCCTCCAGCTACAAGGTTCAGACAGCTATGCTGGGACAATATTGGGGGTGGTACAGACATCAACATGGTGGTGTAAACACTTCCATGCTGATATCTTTGTTCCACCAGGTTGCACAACCTAGTAGAAATCTGTAGCTGGCAGACCTTACCTAGGGCACAGGGTTCCCACAGATTCTCTCTTTTATGGCATCGTAGTGCTGCTGACTAATGTATGGCTTTTACCAGGACTCTGTGGCTCTGTGATGATCATAGACATTCTTACAATTACCAATTCTGTGATGCACAAGCTAACCCCCATACAAGGAGAATCCCGGATTCAGACGACTGGTGAAACACACTTCTGCACACTGCAAGTAAATCCCTACCATACCTTTTTTGATAGAACAACTATGGTCTCTTGGGGTGCTGGGAGGATGCGGTTACCACACTAATAAAGCATTCTGGTCCAAATGCTTTCAACCACCACCTTCCTCTCCTCCAGACCATGGAAAAATCGGTCAACAAGCTCTATGGCTCATTTCCAACGCGACTGGTGTTTGGAGTTCAGATGGTGGAGACTGGATATTTCTGCATTGGTTTGCTATAGAAACATCTCTACTCTTGAATTATAGTTGGCAGCCAGGAGGCGGAAGATGAGAAGGTGCCGATTCCTCAAAATGCCGGGTTTAAGTTAAATACGTTCTATTCTATTATTTTCTCATTTGTATGTTCAGTTTATCAGCCTTTCCTGCATGACAAGTGTGCAAAATATTTAGGAAAGTTCATAGCAAAAAACGTGAGTAGGAAAGTGCCTCCTTTGAGTTCTTCATATTATTTAGCATTATGCACATCCGCGTGGGAGCAGTTTTTTTAAAAATGTAAGGTCCATTTCTTCTCCTTTTCTACAGCTCTGTGTTCACTATGTTACTGAACTAATCTTTGGAGGGTCAGCTCAGCTGTGTTTAGTCTATTCATTTCTGAGGCATGGTTGCTGTACATTTGAAAATTAGCACATTTTGTCAACCAAAAAGCTTGGAAAACAAATACATTTTACTGCTAAAAACAATATGTACTAGTGCCAGCTAGTTATTACAATCTGTCTTTGTCAATTTATCAATGTGAATTTTTCTGAGACTAATATCTTTCCTATTGTATATCATATATCATCAAACTAATGCAAATTTGCCTTTTAAAGGCGCTCACCAAACCTTAATTTTCTTTGAATGAAAGGTTTTAATTGTTTTTATTAATACAGTTCTATTATCAATCATTAGTTGATAAATGCATTCCATTAAGAAATCTAATAGACAAACTGGCACATGCATCAACGTAGGCTTTAGCGATTCCTTAATTGCGATAATTAAGGAATCGGAATTAAGGAATTGCAAAAGCCTATGCATGTAGGAATCGCTATAACAATAGCGATTCCTACACATTCCTTAATTGCGACTCACAAATTGCGAGTCGCAATTAAGGAATGCAATCCCATTCATTCCTATGGGCCTCCAGGCCCATTGGAATGAATTGGAGATTGCATGAGCAATTTGCGAGTACCAGTAGGTACTCGCAAATAGCTCATGCAATTTCAAGGGTGCAAGGGTGTCAAAATGACACCCTATTGCACCCCTGAAATAGATCTGTGCACATATGTTGCACACACACATGCCCTAAGGGCATGTGTGTGCGCAACATGAAACTTTGAAAAATGCACAAAAGTGCGTTTTTCAAAGTTTTTGCAAATTACCATGAAGTTCAACTTCATGGTAATTTGCTCCCCCTATTAGCAAAATCGCTATTTTGTTTTACTTTAATGCATTGCATTTAAGGAATCTCAATTTGGGATTCCTTAAATGCAAATGCAATTTAAGTAATCGCAATTGAGAGATTCCTTAAATTGCGATTTTTGCATTTGGGATGATGCATCCCAAATGCAAAAATACCGGTTGCAAAGGGGCAGATTCTGAGAATCTGCCCGTTTGCGACTGGTTTTTGCTTTGATGCATGTGGGCCAAAATGCGTACCAAATAGGCCAGCCAGACCAGCAGTGCCAATAAGAACGTCTTTGTTTACTTACTCTAGAACTGTGCAAAGGTGGTATCTTCCAGCGTTTTGGGGAGCTCTCCTTTTAAAGCTTTGTGGAGACCTGGGACATGATGTGCACTATTAAATCCTTTTCTGTCAGAAACCTTACTCTGAAAGACTTCTTAAAACTAAACGCATGCATTATTTGATTGTCAAAACAAGTCCTGTGGAATAATAATGAAACATGTGCCCAGATAAGTGCCCCCCTGCAACACCCCTGTTGATAAATAAAGGTGCAAGGATAAATGAGGCTGGTTGGGCAGCATCAGTAATGTGCATTTTGTTTTACCATCTAACAAATGTGGAGATTCTGAGTGACTTCTTCGTCCAGTTTCGATGCCCATTCTGTCATGTTCAAATACACTCTTCCCATGACTCCAATTATTTAGAGAGGGAAAGGATGCAGGCTGCTATAAAAGGGCATGGCTACTACACTCAATAAAAGACACAAATATTGTTTAGACAAAATAAAATATTTATTACACTAGTTAATATTAAAGGAGCGTGGCATTGGATGGGGGTGTATATGGATGAAAAAGAACAAAATATGAATGTACATTTACCTTATTACAATGCTAAGCATGCATAATGAAGTATCTATTTAGGTAAAATACATTGGCCATATGCCTCTCCCGAACGGGTGTAAATGTTATCTGTACAAAAGGAACAACATGGATACACAGTGAATTGGACTGCACCAGACTAGTGTAAATGTCATGCGCACTTCAGGACGAGCATAAAAATGCTCAGAGAATGTGAATTTCTATGTTGACTACTCCAGATCTGTGTAATGTCATATATGATGTAATTTGAGATGTTCTCAATGATGTACTAAAATATGCCATAGAACATATCATGACTGATGTAATATGTGAGGCCGTATGCATTGCGTGGCGGATTACAGTTAGGCTCTTCTAATTATAGTTAGTGTATTTCTGTGTGTTTTTTGGTTTCAAAACATTAATGTTGTCACTGACATATTCACCTAACTATAATATTATTTTACCCTTTTTTTCCAGTGAATCTCTAAGGTTTTTTGCTTTTTGCCATGGGTAGGTTTGGCTGCAGGGCTTGGCTTGTAGCCAGGTCCTGCATCCATCTTCCTGCAGGCAGGCATCCAGAGACAGCTTACCCCACGCCACGCATGGCCTTTGGTTGTGCATGGTGTTGGGTTAGCCACATGGCCTCTGCTACAGCCAGGCCCTGCTTCAAACTCCCCTGAGGCAGCCAACCCCATGCTGTGCACAGCCTTTGGTTGTGTGCAGCGTGGGCTTGACCTGCCACCAGACCCTGTGGCCAAACCCCCAGCAGGTCGCCAACCTCGCACCATGCACAGCTTTTGGCATACACAGCATAAAATTGGCCTTCGGGACCCTATTTCCTGGTGCGAAAACATATATATTAAGGGGAGAGGCGTGCAGCCCCCTCCCCAACCATTAATTGGCCCGGAGATCCCCTCCCCTGGGGCCAAATACCTTTTATGAGGGGAGGAGGATATCCAGCCTCCCTCATGAGCCTTGATTGACCCCAGGTGTGGACCACATCACCTGGGGTCAAATACACTACAGAATGGGAGAGCGACCCGCAGCTCCCTCCTCAAGCCTTCTTGAGCCCCAGGAACACCAACCCAATGGCTGAAACCTAAGGGGAAGCGTGAAAGCAGCCCCCTTCCCCAAACCTTATTAGTCCCCAGGGATCCATCCCCTGGGGCTGTGTTTTTACCAATAGCTGAGGGTGGGCAATGTGACACCCCTCCACGACCCTCATTAGGCCTTTGCAACCACTTCACCCAAGGCAGTATTTTTTTTTTTTTAAAGAGGGGGGCCACGTGGCTCCGCTCCCCAATCCTCATTAGGCATTCAGGACCCTATCCCCCAGGGTTGGATTTTGTTTTAAAGGCCAGGAGGATGCTGTGTGGCCGTACAGAGCATTATTTAATTTAAGGATGGGAGGCAGCAAGATCTCTTGTTCAGAACTCAAATTAAAAGACCATGAGAAGTGTGTTTTCAAGATCGGAGACGCTGAAGAAAATTCTTCCATTTCTCCCAAATGAAAACTTTGCTACTAAGATTAGTTCAACCATTTTGTTGTGGCTGGACTATGGGAATTCTCAATATGTGGGTCTGCTGGGAAGATTCAAAACAAGTGAGTGTATCTAACACAGATCTCTCAAAATTCAACCATGTGTCTGAAGCACATCGCTCATTACACTGGCTTAAAGTGCTGGAACGCAAGGCATCCTTTTCTGGGTCCTCTGCTTGATCCACGAGGCCTATTACAAAGCTGGCCCATACGTGCTTACCTATCTGATCTGATAGCTTTTCAAGATCCCTCAGATCAGGTTCCCTCTTGCTGCCCCGGCTACCATAAGGCATACTGCAAGGACGATCTTCTCATAGTCCATGGCGTCAAATTCTTGACAACCCCTTCTGCTTCATAAAAAAATAAAAACCTATTTTTTCAATTAATGTGTTTTTCCTCCTTTCACTTGCACTTTGCTGCAGTTCCTTTTGCCTTTCTTTTTCTTTAGTCCCTAACGTCATGATGGCTTTGGGCAAAAATCACACTTCATAAACTAATAAATAAATAGCTTCCTGAATTGAAAAACATATGAGTGTGTCATTTTCAAAGTGCAACAGTTGCATGATTAAAACAAATATATCTGTCTGTGCTTTCGAGCTTTTGTATACAGGCTGTATTTATTGGAATGTATGGTTTTGACAATGTTTGAAAGATATTAATAGCTGGAATAAATTATCTGTCTGACACAAATAAGGATTTGATCCAGCTTCTAGGTCTGTTCCAGGCTCTTCATTCTAAATTGTTCATTGGCTACTCTGAATCAAACAACCACTTATACAAACTGGCTTGTGATTTGTAACTTGATTGGCCCAAGATTTCCAGGCTGGAGAATGTGCTAATTATAATCCATAGCTTAGTTTACATCTTTAATTATTAAATATTTAACTGTTAATCATAAATTCTAAACAAGGGCTACTGAGATGAACGACCCAATCCCAGCCCACTACTATAAAAAAAATCATGCATGAATATTCCTTGCAACCAGTTCACAGCCAGAGTACTCGCCACACTATGAAATTAAGCTATTTAAAAGGACTGGCCAAAGTCCAAGAATATAGACCATGAAACAGGTCATGGAAAATATATGGGAACCAAGCTGCTAACGGAGTACCCTTAGGATAAAGGAGGCCAGAAACTGGATTTGGAAACAAGAATATCTCCTTTAAACACATGATCATATTATCATGAAGCACAACAATGCATCTCTAGTCATGGGGAGAGTGCTTAAATACTTGAATCGGCCTGTAGTAATTCTACTACAAAACAAACAGCAACTGATTGTCAGTCACAAAAACGACACTAGTCCAATCCTTAAAAGGAGGTCACAAGGTGAGTGCAGGAAAGCATATACAAATAGAAGTTACTCCATGTCTAGCAATTAGTGTTCAAATCAATCAGAAGTGACAAAACCACATTAGCCAACATCAGGCAGCACATTCACTCGAGCAGAATATAGTCGAATCAAACAGCTAAAAGTCTCTGGTTGCAGCATGTCATTTAACCTAGAAGGGTGTGAGTGGAATGGAATGATATTCCTATCCTTGCATTTAATCCATTTATTCATCTACAGATGGAGTCCACTAATATAATTAGGGTATCACTGAGAACACCTGTAATAAGGACTCATATGACATATCCATGAGTTCATCAAGAACACATCTGTTCTTTAAAATGTATATATTCCTAAAGGCTCAATTTGTGGAACAATAACAACTCCAACTCCATATCTATCTATCAAGTACAAAAGGGCATATTTACAGAAAAGTGACCCATCTGTAGAGATGCGTCACTTTCCCTGGGCCACCCTGAGAAACTCTTGTACCACCATGGATGCACCGTATTTACAATACGGGGAACCATGGTGCAAAGAATGACAGATGCGTCAGACATTCTGACTCTTCTGTTGGTGTAAAAATCTTGCATTGCTGGAGTCGCGTTGCAAGCACGACGCAACTCCAGCAATGAATGGGGAGGCCTATCCTCATTGTGCTATGTCACTCCCTGCACTTGCTCAAAGCAAGCGTACGGTTTTGTCACAGTAGCGTCCTAAAAGTGGCGCAGTGAAATCTCGTCGAACGCCCACCCTGCATACATTATACCTGAGACAGGTGTCATGTGACGCAGGGCTTTACAATGTGATTAATCTCCCTAGATGCGTCACGCTGTAAATGGGGCGCATTTTTACACCGCCGCTGCATCACAAAAGGCAATGCAATGGCGGCACAAAAATTACACAAAGGGCTTGAAAATCTGCCCCAAAGAGTTCTCGAACAAGGGTCAAGGGCTAATGTTGATGGTAAGTGTGAGAACTGATTGGGGTCCTCCAAGGGCAAGTAGAGGTTAAGCTGTAACAACTGGCAGTTTCTAGCCCATATATCTCTCTGATTAAGCCTTGGGAAGGTATGCTGTAATCCTTCATGCAAACTTTAGTCCATGTAAATCCCTTTTGGAACTTGACTTTCAGGATGGGAAGTCAGACCTTTCCAAGGCTTAATCAGAGATGTCTGTAGGCTAGAAACTCAGAACCTCTGAACTCAGCAACACATCCTGATGTTTCTTAAAACTGAATACCCAGCCAGTGCCTTTACGTTGAAATGAAAAAAATACTTTAATTTGTCTACAGATAAAAACTATATATGAAATTAAAAATATAAACCATGGACATCAGGCCTCTCAAGCTCCTCCTGAGTCAAATGTTAGGTAAAAAGGTTTGAGAACACAGTAAGCAATACACAAGCCCTTCCTATGACACTTATCACAGTGTTATAGGGTGCAACACTACTTGAAAGCCCTGACAACGTGCTGTCTCAAAAAGCAGATTATCACCTCTTCCTATTGCTGTGCAAATTCACACCAAAAATACTAACATTTGTATTTAATATTCCTCATAGTTTAACGCCTGTAAACTTATCACCCACCTTATTCTGCTAAAACCATACCTGCATTCCAGTCTGTCAGCCTGTACCTTCTGGCTTCACTGAAACTGTCCTATACTCAATCAAGTTTACAGTGCTTCTACTTACTAAGACCCTTCCACTAGCATTCATTTCATCGATTCATTAGGCCCAGCCTATCCTTCCACGATTGTACTACACTCATCAAATATTCTCATCTGGATTTTCTATCAACATGAAACCAAGCTAAATACTATGTAACATTGAATTTCTATAGAGCCCTATTTTTGCTGAATAAAGTTATGTAGCTGCATAATAAATGCGTAAATATGAGGTACTACTATTCTTACTGTACTCCATTTTACACCAGTTTTCACAAACAATTGCACCTACAAAGCAAAACGTGGCCAGCACCAGTGGAACGTGCCTGACTCCAGTACGGTTTACATGATCTACCAGATGCTTAGCCAATCTCAAATTTAATCTAGTAATTAAGCCTAGCTGCACACTGACAAACCTGTAGAGTTTGCATCCATGCTGCGAAAATTACATTTCTTGGTGCACAATTATTTAATAGTATACATGCACCTCTTTTCCCTTACTAATGTCATCTTAAAAAAAACAAAGTGTTTTAGTTTTAAACTCTGATTTACGTTGGCCTTGAGGAAGTCAACCACAGAACAAAATTGTTAAGTGATTTTACTAAGTGTGTGTGTTAAAGAAAAATAATTGGAAAGAGAAGACATGCATGCCTAATGCTGTGCAAATGCTGCTAATGCTTAATAAAATGAACTGAATTAACCATGTGAAAATATGAGGTAGTAATCCTGCCAAGGTCATTCCCCACACCAACAGCATTCAGAGGCATCCGCAATATACTTACAGGAATATCTGCCTTAAACTCGAAAACGTTTATTCTGTTCCTGCTTCTAGCATATATACTTCCCAATACACCTCTCTGGATGAGAGCTGTATATATTTTGAAGACCTAGTTCTTGATAATTATTATCTTTTAATTATTTGTCTTTTATTGATGATATTTACATAGTGCTCTGCAGCTGTATTTGGAGTCACATTTAACCCCTTCGCTGCGGCGGGAATTCCGCCGCAGCGCTGGGGGGTGCAGGGGGGCAGCGCGGTGGCGCTGTGCTCATGACGGAGCCACTCCGTCATGAGCCACGGTTGAGCTGTGCTCATGACGGAGCGGTTCCGTCATGACTCCGCCCAGTTGCGTTGTCCCCCCGCACAGGCGGGGAAACAGCGCCGCATAGGCGGAGCGGCCGCCAACGGTCGTGACATGACGGAACCGCTCCGTCATGAGCACACGGCAACCGTGGCTCATGACGGAGCGGTTCCGTCATGAGCGGGGAAGGGGTTAAAGGCTGAGGATATTCCATGAGTAGTTTTGATATTTTGTTCTCAAATAAAGTATTTATTGATGGTGCCACATTGCAACCCTAGCTGCAACGTTGGAAATCTGAGACTAACTATAACTTCCTTGTGACCTGTGTTTTTTTCAGTGAATTTGTAAGGTTTATTTAATTCTATTTCCTAGCTACAATGTCCCTGTAACATTTGTTTTTGTCAGTGAATTTCTAAGGCTTTTTAAATTCTATTCTCTAACTATATTGTCCCTGTAACCTGTGTCTGAGTGGGTCTGTTAATGGGTGTCTGAGTGGGTTTGTGAGTGGGTGCATGAGTGTCTGAGTAAGCCCCTGAGTGGATGCGAGAGTGTCTAAGAGGGTGTGTGAGTGTCTGAGTGAGTTTGAGTGTGGATGGGTGAGTGTCAGAGTGGGTTTCTGAGTGTGTGCATAAGTGGGTGAGTCGGTGTGTCAGTGTGTGCAAAAGTGTCTAAATGGGTCTGTCAGTGGGTGTGGAGTGTCTGTGTGGGGGTGTGAGTGTCTGAGTGGGTATGTGAGTACGGGCATGAGTGCCTGACTGGGTCTGTGAGTGGGTGCATGAGTGTCTTAGTGGGTCTGTGAGTGGGTGTGTGAGTCTCTGAGTGGGTTTGTGAGTCAGTGTGTGAGTGTCTGATTGGGTCTGTGGGAGGAAGCATGAGTGTCTGAGTGGGTCTATGAGTGGTTGCATGAGTCTCTGTGTGGATCTGAGTGTGTGTTTAAGTGGGTGTGAAAGTGTCTGAGTGGATCTCTCAGTGGGCATTCGAGTGTCTGAGGGGTTGTGTGAGTGTCTGAAAGGGTTAGTGAGCAGGTAGAAGAGTTTCTGAGTAGGTATGTGAGTGCAGGTGCAAAAATGTCTGAGTGGGTCTGTCAGTGGGAGTGAGAGTGCATGAGTGGGTATGGGAGTGGATGTCTGTGTGTCTGAGTGGGTCTGTGAGTGCAAGCATGAATGTCTGAGTGGATCTGCGAATGGGTGTGTGACTGTCTGAGTTGATCTGTGAGTGGATGTGTGAGTTTCTGCATGGGTCTGTGAGTGGGTGTGTGAGCGTCTGAGTCTGTGAGTGCATGCATGAGTGTCTGAGTGGGTCTCTGAGTGGGTGTATGAGTGTCTGAGTGGGATTGAGAGTGGATGCATCTCTGAGTGGGTGTGTGAGTGCATGCATGAGTGGGTCTGTGAGTGGGTGTGAGAGAGACTGAGTTGGTCTTTGAGTATGTGCATGAGTGTCTGAGTGGGTCTGTGAGTGGGTTCAAGAGTGTCTGAGTGAATTTGTGAATGGGTGCATCACTGTCTGAGTGGATCTGTGAATGGATGTATGAGCCTCTGAGTGGGGCTGTGAATAGACGCATGAACGTTTGAGTAGATCTGTTAGAGGGTGAGCAAGTGTCTGAGTGGGTCTGTGAGTGCATGCTTGAGTGTCTGAGTAGGTCTATCAATGGGTGTGAGAGCATCTGAATGTTTTTGTCAGTGGGTACATTAGTTTATGAGTGCGCATGTATATATTTTTGGGTTGGATTTGTGAATCCGCCGCAGTTATACAGGGGGGTCTTCGCTGAGTGGTGAGGTAGATCTGAAAACTCTGGCATGTATAAAAAAATAGTTTCTGGGCATTTTCTTGCCCATCAGGGGTCCCCCACATACCCCTATATTACACATATGAGGTCAGGGTATGTCTACCTTGAACACTTCTATTATATTTCATCCCAAATATTGCAGTCAGGGATTCTTCCTGATATCTAAAATGGCAGCTGCAACTTTCTACTGAGGTTGTGGCCAGACAATCCCAGCATTACTGTTGGTACATGAATTCGCAAAGCACCGCAATGGATTTGGTAAGGATTCACGACTCTAGATGTACAAATTAGTTTTTTCTTTAATATTTCAAAAACTGATGAAAGAACTTACACCAAATCACAAAACAGGCTCTTTTTGGATCAAGAGCTAGCATTCTGCCAAATTTAGTGTCATTTCGTCCAGCGGTTCAGGCTGTAGTCGCCTCTAAAATCTCTATAGGAATTAACATGGGAAACATATTTTTTGTGACCCCCTTTTTCTTGGCCCTTGCTTGAGAGATCACCCGAAACGTTTCATGCACAACTTGAAACTAATTCACTTAGATGTTAAAAACAAGCATAATGTGCACCATTGAGCCTATAGCATACACTTTACAGGTAGCATATTTCAAATTAACAATCGGCCACAGATATACAAGAAACACTCATTGACTGCAGTGTTCAATATCTATACAATTGTTTTCAGAAAGCCAGAATAGTGTATGCAAGTCCAAAAAACAAATGCCTACCGTGGATAGCTTTTATCTGTATCAAACCCTTGACACTCACCAAACCTACATTGAGAAATGAAGTTAAAATGAGCCAAAACGTAGGTATTGTAAACAGTTTTTTTCTCTGTGAAGAGTTTTTACTCTGTATCACAATGTTTGCAGACATTGAACCTCTCATGAGAACTGCTCCACATAGTGTTTAAAATAACTTCTAAGAACAATTTACACCTATGCAACAGTTGTAAATCAACCACTATTTTCTAAAAATAACACAATCTGAAGGTGATAAAGTAAAACTAACACACGTGCATATCCTACTTCCTGGTACACACAGTCTTCTATGTTAAGTATAAATTATCATGCTGACAAGATCCTCTCTAATAACTCAAGGCAGCATGCAAAAGTTAGTATCTACTACGTAGACTATTTTTCCTGTAGGAACCTTTTTCTGTAGAATCAAAACACTTGTCTGAAGCAAAATGAACATAAGTCACCTGTCGCCTGCACACAGAGTTCATTACCTCTACACAGCTATGGTGCATTAGGAGCAAATGCATTATGTATACACTTACACACATTATCTGAATCCAAGCTGGACAAAATTAGGTAGAAAGGTAATATAACTACCTGCCACTATGTAAGCTATAAAAAAACTAGCACATGCATTGCATGATGTCATCAGTGATGTCATCCATATTATTATTTGAGATGACATCAACGATGTCATAAATGTTGTCAGAACATTTCATGAGTGATGTCATATGTGAGGCCATAGGCAGTGCATGGTGGGAGGCGCAAGTTATAGTTAGTGCTGCTAACTATAACTGGTGAATTTCTGTGATTTGTTGGTACAAAACTTTAATTTTGTCACTGAGAACTATAAGTTACTTTAACCTTTAGTTTTTTACTGTGAATTTCTTTGTTAAAAAAACAAATAGATCTTTTTATCACACCTAACTATAACTTTAACCTTTAGTTTTTTCAGTGAATTTCCAGGTTTTTTTTAAGGAAATCTTTTTAAAGTGTATGCATTGTAGAATACCTGAATATTATATCTTATGTGCGGACATTATTCTGAAAGGGAATTGCTTTTGTATTGTAACTTAACAGGAAAGTGTGCTCTGTAAAATGTTTCTGAAAATGATGTTTGAGTATGTAATAGAGTAAGACAACAATAATTGTGTTGAAATTGTCTCTCTCCTCAGTTCTTCTCACTTTTATATTGAGATATTTTCCCAGCAAGTTCACTAATATTGTAATAGCATACTTTTCATAGCCTTTGTACGTGTTTTTCCATTAACGTCAGAAAGAGAGTAATCAGGTTTCTGAATATTGTATAGTATTACATTTCATTATATAAATCTATTTATTAGGAGTGTGATTACTCACTAGAGTTCTACATTTTGTTTTAATCTACCATTTAGAGTTATTTTTAATTTGTTCAATTATTATTTAATGCTAACTTGTAAAAAGAATCATTAAAATATGGTTGCAATATTCTTTTTTTTAAAGTGGTGACTCTCGCGACACACTTGCGGTACTCAAAAGTAAAATCCTCTGCGTGGGCTCCGAGGGGGATGTACTTCTTGGTTGACTCTTACAACCCTCTTGCGAGATCGTACATTTGGGATTAAGTTTAGAAGAGTGTTTTACTGTAATTGTGAGCAAAGTAACAAATTACATCATATTAGTCAAATTGATTATGGTTTGTTCCATTGAATGTTAAAAGCAGTAATATTTTTATGATCTCAGGCGACGCTTGTGGGAGTCGTACATTCAATCCCCTATGTGATCTCCAAGTGGGCTGTTCTTCCAAGTCAGCTCTCGCAAGTGACCTGCAAGCACATGCATTTGCAATTATGTTAATACCAGTGGTTTCTTGTAATTCTGGACATATTAGTATATTAGAGATGTTGATTATCTTGACAAAGTTGATTATGAATTGTTTCATTAAATATATAAAGTACGAATATTTTTACGGTCTTGCGAGATGCTCACTGATATCTCGGGAGAAGAGCCACAGCCTAAGGAAGGATTGTGATTGGTTCAGATAGATGTCTTTATTTAGAAGAGGAAGATTTTTAAAGACTCTATCCTTTTTGCTTTATTTTACTATTGGATTTTGGTGAGAGTAGGCATATTTGGCATGCTCTCCTTTTCTGTTTGCCTCTCTTCACAAAGATGTCTTCATTAGATTTAGATGAACAGCCAGGGGCTTCTGCACCAGGTCAGTTATCTCAGCCATCCAAGGAATTCTTGGGGTGGAATTATTTTTTAAATGAGGCCAGTTGTTTTTAAGGAGAATGCTGTTGGTGTTTGTTTAACACTTCAAGTTGTAAGTTTTTGAGGATTCCATTAAAAAAGGATATATATAAAAAAATATTTAAAAAATGTTTGCAAACACAAAATATGTTTTACAGTTCTTGAAAACTGTTTTACAGTTCTTGAACACTCTTGTCAGAGCTACTCTATAGTTTCATGATCTATGTTGTTTGTACCACCTTTCCTTTTTTTCCCTTTGCCAAAGTTCTTGCAAGACTCTTGCAAGAGCCAGGGAGGCAATCTCTCACAAGCAGTGCTTCACGGTTTGATCTTGTGTGCCTCTCGCAAGATTGTACTTTTTATAATGGACCTTGCATTTACACTGACTTTAGCCTGATGTAGTATGTATAATTGATATAACCAGAATAGTACCAGTGTGTTTAGTTTAATAAAATGCACCCCATCATGTAATTGAAGGGAATTATAAAACTCTTAGATTTATGAAAAAAAACATGAGAAGAATATATGCACATACCACACATTGCTACTGATTTATTCACTTCAAGTCCATTCATTACTGTTAGAAAAAGTTCAATCACTACTTTTTTATGCAAGTCTTGTGAGATTGCAAACTTTTTTAGAGGAAGAACTTACACTTTCCTTTATCACAGTACTTATACCTTATAATCCCTGTTAATAGGGAGTGACGAGAAAGTGGAGTCTCAAACGAGACCTTTTCACAGCATAGTAACAGTGCACAGTAGGGTGTGAGGAGACACTATGATTTCGCTGACACCTCTCCACAGCCTAACAATTGTGTATAGTAGTCTCTGGGGTGAGACAGGCCTCTTCAGTGAGACCTTGCATAAATGGTAACCAGTGTGGAGAGCAAGGTATAAAGAGACACCACCTCTCCACTCACACCTTACCCAGGCTCAGCAGTATGCATAGTAGGGTAGGGAAAATACACACCTCACCTCGGTAGTCCATAGCAAGTATAACTAGTACTAGGCTCTCCATTGAGACCTCTTTCCAAGGAAATACAATATATATAAGGATGTCGAAGTGGATTTGATTGTTCAGTCATAGCTCTCCCAGCATGACAGATATGTACATTAGTGTGTAGGGAAGCATTGTCTTCTCCTCTAACACCTACCTCCAGGACAACATGGATCTGCAGTACGGTGTGGGCAAGCAATGTCTACTGTACTGGCACCTCTTACTACATAAACAGTGATATGCAGAGCTGTCTGGGAATGGAGTGAGCTGTCTACTAGCACATCTTACCAGGGTGACAAGTGTCTGTAGTAGGGTTTGAATTTTTTTATCTCTCTGCTCATACCTCTTCCAATACTGACAGGTTTGCATAGTATACTGTAGGGAGGAAGTACCCTGTTTGCGAACACATCTCTCTTGCATGATAGGTTTCCTAGTACAGTGTGGGAAGAGACTGGACCCTCTTCTGTGACCTGTGTCTTGAATGATGGGTGTGCAAATATGGCTGTGAAAAGGAGCTTACATTTCTATTCACAGCTCTCCCCAGAATGACAGATGTACAAGTAAGGTGTGGGGAAGAAATTACCTCTATACTGAGAAGTCTGTGTTGCATAACAACTATCTAGACTATGATGTGTAAACACACTGCCCAGTCAACTGAGACATCTCTCCATAGTAATATATGTGGAATGTAGGCCGTGGGTGTTGGGGTATAGAAATTGAGCACCTTTTCTGCTGAGAACTGTGTCTTGGTTGATTGGTCTGGATAGTTGTGTGTGGGGACACACTCACCTTTGTCTCGGACCTCTCCCCATGGGGACAATGAGGCATAGTAAAGTGTTCACAGGGATAGACTTCCCTGCTGAAACTTCTCTCCAGAGTCACAAGCAAATATAGTAATGTGCTAAAGAACTGCCCTCTCCACTATCACAGCAACACCAGCTGATAGTGGTGCGTAGTAGAATATGAGGACGCACTGGCCTCTGTGTCAAAACCTCTACAGTGAGTACAAGTACTGAGATATCTAGTGAGACCTCATTGTTGCGTGAGAAGTCAACCTACTTGAGTAAACAAATAATTCCCTATTCCATAAAAAAATCTCTGTAACATAAAAGAAATGTATAGTACTGTGTAGATATATATACACGCAGCAGGAAGTCTGCACTCCCTGAGGATGGAACTACCAGTTTTAGTCATCATTAATATTTGAATCTATGACAACTATTAAGCAAACAAATCAGTACTTTATTTACTAAAAAACAAGTTGACTACAGCGACAACAGCAACATTAGCAAGCTATATCAACAAATATAAAACAAAGCAACCAACTTTACTAATTTATAATGTCTTCATCACGTTGTGATGAGTAGCCTGGTGTACCTGCACCACCTCAGCCTGGCGAAAAGTCTTTGGTATGGCAGTTTTTTGTTTGGAGGCCAGCTAGCAAAAGGGTCTCAGCAGCATTTCTCATGTGTACACTTTTTAAAAGGAGTTCACAATGGCTAGCATACGCTGAGTTAGCTTGTGCTGCTGAACTACATAGCTCTTCATGTGCGCCTTTTCAACCTGGATACACTGTGCCTGCTCAGGTACTCACTACTATGATCCTTCTTGTCTTAACAAAGCTAATTTTTAATGCTCTTGTAAGCAGGTAATTATTTCCTCAGAGACAAGTAGACCTACACAGCACAGGATTGTGCAAGATCACAAATGTCCCCCAATGCAATACAAACATTATCACTTCTATAATTAATCATTTTTCCTCACTTTCCACAGAGAACATATTTATATTTTTTCAAAAGTGAGTAAGACTTTTTTTTCTCCTCCATATATTTTCTCCCAAGACAGTTTTCTTGTTCATAGCTTCTGTTTTCCATTTTCCTCCTACAAAAAGCAAATAACCAAAACATTTTAAAGTTCCATAGTAGTCAATAAATCATAACAGGCATTGTTGACTATGTTCTGTAAAGTTTGCTACGTCTTTCACTGATAATCACATATTTATATGTAGTGTACCAATCAGTTATTACTCCTTTCTCGAGAAAAGTTCTGCACATTCACTCAGTGCATGTTTTCACAAATAGATTTGAACATCCCATCAAACCTAATTTCATAAGAGTTTATAAAGTAACACATTCCTCTTGAGACACCCTATGCTTACACTGAGCACAGTATTTCACTCTAGAAATAGCAATATCACCACTCAAATATGTGATAGGGCTTAAGTATATGTGCAGTGAGGTGCATAAAAACAGAAGGGCTCATATTAACACATTTCACATTCTTTGTTTTCATCATGTCAGCTTTATTTCGGTCACTAGGACCATAAAAGAGTAAAACAGATAAACATACAGAAAAGTACATACACTCTGAATGAAAAATAAAATGAATCAAGTAAAATTAAACCGTAATTGTCAAAAAGAATGTTCAGTTACAGTGTTCAATTTTATACAACGGTTGCGGCTGAACCACATTGCTGTTAAAAATTTCGCAACTCCGAATACTGTAGAAGCTGATAAATCTGTTTTTAAAATTCTATAAGCTGGAAGGTGCTGCCTAAAACCCAGATTTTTTAATAGTGGAACTAGCCAATATTTCCTTGGTCTTTGGTAGGCTCGGCAAAAAAATATGATGTGCAGGTCAGACTCAGATGGATGACCACATGCCGGGCATTGTGCTGAAGGCTGCAATTCTGACCAACTGGCTATATATGCCCTGAGGGGAAGGGTGCCATAGTGCCATTGCAAGTAAAGTTTCCTTGTTAATGGTGGTCCTATATCATCGAAGACGAGCTCTCGATGGTATGTGTCTTTACACCTCAGGAAGTAGTCGGTAAGAGACCCAACCCGAACATTCATGAGTGAGACACGTAAGTTATACTCGTAATAGGCCAATGAAATAGATTTGCGTGGGGTTCTTCTTTGTTTTATAATCGGAGAAACACCATCTCTTTTACTTGCAAGTACATACAGTTGGAACAATTCATTATTCAACACATTCTGCAAACCTTGCTCACATCTCTCAACATGATAATGTTTACCTCTCCAAAGCTATATTAACACAAATACACCTCCACAGATAGCTTTTTACTCTGTAAACATGGTGTAGAACAAGTTTGCCAACATTACTACACTTACTGACACTTCATAGCAAAGTTTACAAAATATATTATAAAGTACCTGAACTTGAAGTTATTTCTTAATTACAGATCTTTCACCTCCACATAAATTCACTTCTGCTGAGCAGACGTCCTTCTCCCCCAAGCACCAAGGACAAACTGAGCTCTCTCTGGTTCTCTACCCAATGACATCACAGCATTTCTTCAACCATTTACGAATGGTACCTATTGGTTGAGCCTGAGCCATTTTTATTTACTTTTCCCTATTCAATCTTGCGCGACTCTTTCAGTATCCTAAGACACCTTGTCTGTCTCAAAAGAGGCTCTCAGGGTCGCAAAACTCATTGTGGCAGGCTTAGCAATTTTCCATGTGAGTCTCTTGAGTGTCTCTCAAGATCGCACAAGCCTCATGTAGGAAGCCTATCTCCCTGAAGCCTTCATTCTACTCTTGTGAGACTCTCACGGGATTGCAACACAATTGGAGAGAACTAGTAGTATATGGTAAGCACTAGTCTCTTCCCTGAAAACCCTCTGCTGGATAATGGGTCTGCATACTGGATTCTGAGGAGGGACTTTACTCTGCTTTCAAACCTCACTCTCAAATAACAACTATGCATACTAGGCATGTGCAGGGACTAGCCTCTCCACTGAGACTCATCTCTTGCATAACAGGTGTACATAGTAGGGTGTGTCATGGGACTGGCCTCTCCTTTCAGACCACTCTCCCAGATAACAGGTGTGCACAGTAGTCAGTAGGGAAGGACTGCCCTCTCCTTTCAGAACTCCCTCTCAGATGACGGGTGTGGATAGTAGGGTGTGTGCATGGAGTAAACTCTCATTTGAGTCTTCTCTCTCAGATGATGGGTGTGCATAGTAGTGAGTTGGTGGGACTGTCCTCTCATTCCAGATCTCTTTCTCAGAAGACGGGTGTGTATGGTAGGTAGTGTGGGGACAGACTGGACTTTCCACTGAGACCTCTCTCTCAGATGACGGGCGTGCGTAATAGGGTGTGTAGATGGACTGGCCTTTCCTTTCAGACATCAGTCTTAGATGACAGTGTGAGGAATAGTGTGTGGAGAATGACAGGCCTGAACTTTCAGACCAGTCTCTCAGATCACAGGTGTGCATAGTAGGGTGTGTTGAGCGAGACTGGCCTCTCTGCTACCACCTCTCCCTCAGGTGATATGTGTGTTTAGTTGTGAGTGGAAAAAGACTGTCCTCACTGCTAACACCGATCACTCTGATAATAGGTGTGCATGGTATGGTTTTGGAAGTGACTGTACTCTTCTCACAACTCTTACTAAGATGGTGGACACAAATAGTAGAGTCTGAAAAACACCATCTCCAGTAATACTCTTTTCTAAAGTAGGTAGTGTGCATACTACAGTGTATTCAAAGATCACCTACTCTTTCTACATTTCCCAATCCTGTGATATTTTGCGAGATTGCAACATTTAAAAAAGAATTAACCTCCTAAACATCACAGTGCTTATCTCTTAAACACTTCCTCTCAAGAACAAGGACCAGGACCAAAATATACATTCCTACTAATAGAGTGTATTGAGAACTCCTCCACTGCTTTTTACTATTCATGGTCCTGCACGAGTACGGCAAGATAGTAAACATTAGTTAAAAACAATATACTTTTATTATCTTCACAATAGTTATCCTTTAGACAACTCCTCTCTAAATCTGGGGGACAGAATGCTTTTTGTTGCCTCCTTATACAGCTTTTTTACTTCATTTCCACAACACCTTCTACTTTTCACAGTAAACAGTAATGGCACCCAGTTCATCTCTAACATTCCAACAGCCAGTCAATCAGAGCACTCACAAAACAAGTGGGCGTCTCAACTAGTCTCAGGGATCCATTTTTGATTTTGCGGTCTCAGGAGAGGACTGCAAAACGGTAAACGGCGTTTACTTAGCAGGCGTTACTTCGCATGCCGTTACAATGCGGACGTTAGTACGCACGTGTTGTTACTTAGAAAACCTTTACTACGCAAGTCGGAACAGCGACTTGCGTTAGGGGGGGAAGGTGTTGGATTTAAAATCCAACACCTTCCCTAGTGTCCGCATAGACTGGAGTTGGAATAGTAAATTATACTATTCCAACATCCAGCACCCCCTACTGTAATTCGTTGTTCCGAATTGCGTAGGAAAGGAATGCAAACTAAAAACGCGGTCGTACTAACGACCGCGTAGTAATGGCATGCGTACTAAACGCATGCGAAGTAACGTCATATATTCCTGCAAAACTCTTGCGAGCCCAGCTGCCAAAATATACAATTATTTTTCACCCTCACTATCTCAAAAAACGACTGAACGGATATACACCAAATCACAAAAAGCACAATTTGCAGATAAAGTTCTAGCTTCCTACCAAATGTGGTGTAATTCAGTTCAGCCGTTTTTGCTGTAGCTCTACCTACAGAAGTCAATGGAAAAAATAAAATATATGTATCTATCTATCTATCTATATATATATATCTATATCTATATCTATATCTATATCTATATATATATATATATATATATATATATATTCCACAAATGAATAATTGTAACGACCACCACAGGGCTAATCTTCCACCAGATCTTTTTAATTTAGGTAATGCGTTTCGCCTGACACAGCAGGCTTGCTCACACATTAGGTAGTGGGGTTGAGTCACGTATATACCATTCGGGATTTCAGGAAATGTTGAAAACAGAAACAGGGGACTACAATCCTCGTATCAGTAGTCAAAAAATTGGAGGCCATTTTAAGCTAGTCAATTGCATGTCCAGTACTTTGTTACAAGATTGTATTTCTCACAGAATTCGTATTTTATCAACATAGTGTTTCTAGTTATTCCTGAATGTTTCATGTAATTGTTATTAATCTATCACATATATCTCTGAATAATTTCATTGGCATTCTATCAGCATAGTGCTCCAAACAATTGCTCAATATAATATATAATATAATATAACATAATATAATATATGAGAATTCAAAGATATACAATTATTCATCAATTATTTATCCGTTGTTGTTGACATAGTATCTATCAAAATTCAGAGTTGCCGTTTTCATGAGATGCACTCGCTGGGCGGTTCTGCTGGTAACACACAAGCACCACCTGCATGGACATGCACCTCCCGGTATTCTGAAGATGCATTTCGGGCTCACGCCCTTCTTCCTGGGCAGTTCCTACAAAGAATGGCAAGCAGAGACCACCAGTTACATATTTATATATATATTGGCTTACGTGAACATAACAACATGTTACTCCAAATGACAGAGCTGTGTTTATACAACAATTTCTTTCTATTTAACAAAATTCCCTACAAACAACGTAGGGGAGTTGCAATGGGTGCGTGTTTTCCCCCCACCTATGCCTGTCTTCTGGTAGGGTGCTGGGAGGAGCACGTACTCAAAGTGACACATAAACCGGCCTGGGACGACCATGTGAAATACTATGGCAGATATATCGATGATATATTTGCCATATGGGACGGTACAGAATGTGAAGCAATCCAGTTCATTTCATCTATCAATGATAACTCCATGAACCTTCAGTTTACAGCCACAATCAGTCAAGAAAAGGTTGAATTTTTGGATGTAGAGGTCTATATTGCTGACAATCAAATACAAACTCGGCTACACAGGAAGAGCACTGCTGGCAATTCTACTTTGCATGCAGGCAGTGCTCACCCACGTCATTTGATTAGTAGCATACCATACAGAGAATTTCTCCGTATATGACACATTTGTAGTTTAGAGTTGGATTTAGAAAAAATGCCAAATGGAGGCTTTTTCACGGTTTTTGGTCCGTGGATATGAACATTCCAATCTACAAAAGGCTTTGGATAAAGCCAATTCTCGACCACGTGACCTCTGTCTTCAAACCAAGAAAAGTCTCAATGCCACAGCTCTCAATGAACCTACATCTGAAGACGTTGAAACAATTCGTCTAATCACTACTTTTAGCCAACAGGAAAAGTGTATTAGACACATTGTATACAAACATTGGTCATTGTTCTGACTGATTTAACACTCAAATTTTTGCTGCCAACACTCCCTAACATAACTTTTAGGCGGGCACCTTCTATGAAGGATGCCCTAGTTAAAACATGTTCAGAAGGTATAGTGAAAACAAATTGGTTATCCAAATCTTTTTTTTTTTTTTTTAAATGCTCGTCATGTCGAGCATGTAAGTTCGGCTTGAATCTGTCAGAATATTGCACAGCCTTTAGAGACATTCCAACTCACATAAAAGAACACTACACCTGTAGAATTGATTTTGCTGTATACCAACTACAGTGCACTTGCCATTTGAAATATATTGGCAGCACGAAGCTTCCAGTTTTTAATCAGATTCTTCAGCATTTGCGTGCTATTGTGAATTCAGATGAAAACTATCCAGTAGCGCGTCATTTTAAGGCAGTTCATAACAACAGATTGAATGACCTAACATACTCTGTAATCGGGGCTGGCCCTCCCCTTTTTTCGGGGAGGTAACAGGGAGAAAAAATTAAGGCCGCTGGAGCCTTCTTTCATACTTATGCTAGATACACGTATACCGCATGGGTTAAACACCAGTGAAGACTTACATCATTTCTTATAATGATTTGAAAATGATAGATCTTGTTTTATGTACAGTAGACATTTTCTTTGTCACAACTAATGTGCCTAACTATATTCCGTTCCCTATAGGAATATAATTTAATGAATTCATCAAGATATTCTGCATATAGAGATTCTCTTTTCCGGTTCAATATATTCTCTATGTGGGCAGAGAACAATTCAGGGAATAAGAAATAACATCTTTTAGTTAGATCAATTTGAAAGGTGATACATGATGCGGCAAATATTCACAGTCGATGCCCTCTGCTGCACCCCCATTTTTTAAGTGGTTTTTTTACTATTATGTGATATATTTTTTTTAACAATATTTGGCACTTTGCACTATTTTTGCACATGTTTTGATAAAACATCAATATGAGATTAATACGATTGCAATAATGATACACTGTATATTTATCCAATAAGAAAAAAATAATCTTCAAGTATGTGGTTTTTTAGATACATATTATGACTACAAACTAGTAGGTCTTATGTATTTGAATTAACAGAAACATATTTGCAGTCTGCTAGTTTATAATGATCAATATGTAATTTGAATTATTAGGCACTTGCCTTGTACTTCTTTGGAAAATGCCAGTTCAAATATGCGCTATATGGGACATTAATTAATTGGCACTAGCCGTTTATTCCTCTGTTACCAGAATGTTATTGCTGACAGCTAGAGAGTTGGAAGTTTAGTATAACCTTTGAATATGGCTCTTAAAATTGTACACTGTGACAAAAAAAAGATGAGCATGATTAAAATCAAGCATTGGTCCCTGTTTTCAAGAATTTTTAGCAAGGGCACACCCAAAAAATTAATTTCTTTATACCTGTACACACAACGTGTTGTCTTTGAAATAATATATCTTGCAAAGAACATATTACCATGATCCATCTAAAATAAGATGTTTAAATTTACAAGTCAGCCAAAATATGTTTTACTTTCGTAAATGAGAAAAGTAATTGTATAAGTATGTTTTTTTCAACATGTGCACTATTCCTTTTTTAAATGTACATTGGTCTAATTGTTCTCACAAATCTATTGGTTGTATTCTATTTAAAAATGGTAACCCTTACCGGTGCGTCAGGTGATCAAGATCGCTCATGCGATTGAAATGCGTCCAGGGCGGACACTTGTCTGCACTAACTCTGGTGATGCAAATAAACTGATAATGAAGCAGTACCCATTTGCTCTTGGATACTTATAGAAATCTTAAAGACTGGTGGTCCGCACCTGTTCATTTCTGGATCGATATCCAGCAACTCAGGCACAATTATTTTATATATATATATATATATATATATATACATAGTCCAAATCCCCACTTAGCCAATAAAAGAAGGGTCCGACACTGCCAGGATACAGCGGGAGGATTTAATTCAAAGTAGCTTCACAGCGCAATGCTAGGTAACAATTTGGCAGACGCGTTTCAGCAATTCAGCTTTCTTCAGTGCCTGTTACAAACAAACAAACAAAGAGTCTCGCACCTGGTGGCTTTTTAAATATTCCCTTGACCACTCCTGAAGTTTGGCTCGAGGCTCCTCCTTTACTTTTAAAGGGATATTGTAACTTGCGCTGTTGAAACGGACTGCTGCATGCTGGGAGTCGTAGTCCATATGCGGATCCCCCTTAAGTAAGTGGGAAATCCGAAAACACCAAGTGGCATCCCATCAATGTGGCCTCCGGACTACACCCAACCACAGCTTTCCGTTAATTAACAGTCATCTCTGAGACCGCTCGGTGCTCCCTGCAGTCAGTGCTGCTCCTCTCTCCCCACGCAGTGATGTCTCCATACTGTGATGGTTTAGATCCGCGCAGGGGGGCGCCGCGTTGTGCATTAAAACAAAAGTCCAAAGATTTGTTGGCTAACGCGGTGCTTCCTGATCGAGAGGGCGTGTCGGAAAGCCAGTGCCTGCAATACTGGCAAAACATAAAGTCCAAATCCCCACTTAGCCAATAAAAGAAGGGTCCGACACTGCCAGGATACAGCGGGAGGATTTAATTCAAAGTAGCTGATATATATATTCACTGAAAAAATAATGAAATAATGATTACAGGGACGTTATAGTTAGGAAATGGAATAAAAAAACCTTAGAAACGTCATAGTTAGGCTCAAGTTTCACTCATATAAAACTGAGAAAGTCAGCAGTTATAGTTCGCTGAGCTACCTATAAACTTGCGCCCCCTCAATACACTGCTTATGACCTCACATATTTCATCACTCATGACATGGTCAGTAACATCACTGATGACATCACTCATAACATCTCAAATGACATCACTGATGATATCATCCAGTGACTTTGAGTATTCTAAAAATGTTTATGAGTGTTAAATATATATAACAAGGTGTATTGCTGAATCAGTGGGTGTATGAGTTCCTGTATGGACGATTCAGTGGGTGCATGACTGATTGTACAAGTGAGCGATCAGGTGTCTCAGTGAATATATGGGTGAGTCTCTATCAGTTTGTGTCTAAGTGGCTGTATGGGCTGGTGTGTAGGTATGTGAATGTCTATTTGGGTGATTCATTGGTTGTCTGAGTACCTCTGTGGGTTTATAAATGTCGGTGTGGGTAGGGGAGGGTGTGTGGGACTTCCTATATGAATAAGTGAGTCAGTGGCTGTAGGGGTTAGTGAGTGCATCTGTGAATAGCTGTATGGGGGACTGAGTCTGTGTATGCTTGTGTTAGTGAGTTAGTGGATGGGTCAGTGGTATATGGGTGAGTAACTGCATACGAGAAAGGCAATATAGGTGAGTGTTGGAGTATATGATCGACTGTATGTGTGAGTAAGTGATTGTGAGAGGGGCTGTATGGATGAGTGTGTGCTTGTGTCACTAACAGTATGGGTGAGTGAGAATGTGTTAGTATCTGTATGAATAATTGAGTGGGTGTGTGTATAACTGTATAGGTGAGTTAGTGGCTGTGTGATTAATTATATGAATGAGTGAGTAGGTGTGTGAGTAGATCTATGGGTGTCTGACAGTGTGTGACTGGCTGTATGAGTGGATATATCACGGACTGTATTAGTGAATGAGTTGGTGTGTGAGTAGCTGCATGTGTGTATGAGTGAATGTGTGCGTAGACCCATGAATCAGTGAGTGGGTGTGTATATACTGGTATGGGTGTATCAATGGTTTTGAGAATGGTAGGCTGGAAGTTTGAGTGGGTGTATAAAAGGCTATATTGGGGTGTGAGTGGGTACATAAGAGACTCTGTGGATGATGTCATCAGTGATGCCATCTAAGATGTCATTTGAGATCTCATCAGTGATGTCACTGACCATGTCATGAGTGATGTAATATGTGAGGTCATAAGCAGTGCATAGCAGGGGAACGACCTATAGTTAGCTCAGCTAACTAACTGTGAATTTCCCTGGGTTTGTATGAGTGAAACTTGAGCATAACTATAACGTCCCTGTAACCCTTGGTTCTTTCAGTAAATTTCTAAGGTTTTTTAAATGCTAATGTCGAACTACATCGTCCCTTTAACCTTTATTTTTTTCAGTGAATGTCTGTGGATTTTTTTAAGTCCATTTCCTAACTACAATGTCATTGTAACCTTTGGTTTTTTCAGTGATTTTCTAAGGTTTTTGAAATTCTATTTCCCAGCTATAACGTTAATGTAACCTATGATTTTTTAAGTATATGTTTAAGGTTCTTACATTGTATTTTCTATCTAAAATGGCTCTATAAGGTGTATTTTTATAAGATGCTACTATATCCTGCTCCAGCGGTGAGGGTTGTAATTCCACAGGGCACTAGTTAGATCGTAAATAGTAAATTCAAAGATGGATGGCGCTCACTCTTCGTGGTTCACCGCAAAACGACCACTCTTATTCAAAATATCCATCAGGGAGGAGGAGCGCTTAAGATTTAATTAAGTAATAGTTCAAAAATAGTGATAAATCCTCTGACCATCGAGTTCCATTAGAAAGGATCTTCTTCTTTATTTGTTGTTTAAACAGAAAAGTTAATAAAAAACGAATTTCTTAAAGTTGTGTATCAGTCAATATTTACATTCCAGTTTTTGGATTCACAGGTTAACTTTTTTTATGTCAGCCGATGCGTTTCGTCCTAAACGGACATCATCAGGGCTGAAATAAAATAAACAAAAATATATCAGAAATGATCGTAATATCAATTAATGTGCTCAATTAAACCAGTTTTACCTGCCTATATCCATTCGAAATAATCTACCCACAAGATGGAGTAGCTAAATAAAAAATGACAACGGTGTTTATATATTCATTGGTTTACAGTATAATAATTCATTTGAAAACAAGAAACTATTCATTGTTTAAGTATCATACCCTTTTGATTATTGGAGGATAGTAAAAAAAACTCTTTAATTATAATAATATTTATATGTCAAATTATTCTTCTCCTTTAACTGAGTAGGCCAGTGGTTCCCAAACTGTGCGCCGTGGCTCCCTGGGGAGCCACCAAACCTAGCCAGGGGAGCCGCGCACCAAACACTTTAATACATTTAATGTTGAAGGGTCTGTTGGCTTCAGTTAAACTAATTAGACTTAAACGCATGATGTTGATGATTTGTAAGTGACATGCCTACAACTGTAAACGTAGTGCTTAATTGATGGCATGTTGAGGGAGATGAGCTCCATATTTCACTGGATCCCCACGTTCCAACACTACCAAAGTAGGCAGAAGATGCCTGATTTTTTTTCTTAGACTCGTTAATAGTTTTGTTTTTCCCAAATGCATTTTACACCAATGCAATTTATCCGAAAAGTATGGTTGTCCTGTCTATTAAACACACTAATCATTTATTTGTACTTGAATCAAAGGTACTTCCAGTACACATTTCTTTCAGTACACACACATTTTCAGACAGGCCGGCTCTCTCATTGAGCACAGGGAAGTAAAACACCATATACGGCATAATGCCAACACTTAAAGCAAGAAAGAGGGACGTTTAAAAAAAAAAAATCTGAAGAATTTATTTTACTTGCATTGATTTGGAGGCAATTTTAAGGAGAAGACAGCAAAAATAAAGCTGTATGTGGTTTACAAAATCGTGAGTCACCCTGCTGAGAGAGGTCTGTTGGCACGTATGACATGGGTAAAAATGGAAGTGCATGCAAATATTCTTCAAGCGCAGAAACACTTTGGCAATGAGAACTACATGCATAGGGGTGCTCTCTAGCACTGTAAGTGGGATAAAAACGTTTAAGAAGGTACTATGAAAATGGCATGGGCAAAGAGATGTAACCAGGAATACTTTTATTAGCGGTGCCACCTTAGTAATATGAAACACCCCGCGTATATAATTATGATACCTGCTTCAGATTAATCCCAATTATTTTCAGGGAGAAAAATGCAAGTACTCCCGAGGCCAGGCTTACATCCCACCCACTCTCCACAAAAAATAACAGTGGGGAGCCACAGGCAATGGCCAATGGGTCAAGGGAGCTGCGGGTCGAAAAAGTTTGGGAACCACTGGAGTAGGCCTTTCTTCTTATCATTCGAGATTGGTGATTGGTTTCCTTTAAATTATCAAAAACAAGAATACTGGGAAAAAAAAATTGTTCTTCCTCATAGATACGAATATTATTTGTAAATGTATAGGTATTTATATAGCGCCGATGACCACTACGGGTATCTCAGCACTGTACTCATACCGCTGAAGGAACCCTCCTGGCTTTCCGTGTGGAGTGTCCACTCCTGGGCACCCCCATGGTGAAGCCAGGCATCCCAGCGCTGTTGGGGGCTGTTGTGGAGATTAAGCATGCTATTGCCCAGAGTTGCAGCGTGGGACCCATGATTAGAATAGGCACTGAGGCGAGAATATCCGGTCCGAGGAATTTATAGCCCGAGACCCTGCCGCGGCGGGAATCGAACCCTGGTCCCGGACCGGTGCTCTGCATCAAGGTCTGCCGCTCTAACCATTGAGCCACACTTCTCCACTTATTTACCACTGATTAATTCAATGTGCATGAATATGAAATACCTACTATGAGGCTATTCCCCTATTTATATCGATAAGCTAACTTAATATAACTCACCAGAATTTATAATTGTATTGTCATTAGGTTCCTTGGTTATAAGTCTTCAAGAAAAAGATTTCTACGGAAGCCAGAACATAAACCTATTATTAGTTTATTTAAAGATCTTATTTATAATCTAGTTATTAATCTACATAATGCTACACTCACTAATATCCCTGTTCCAACTTGTGTTGATGAATCCTTGGAAAATTTCCTTATTCAAATTCAAATGCTAAAACTTAAAAGAAATAGAGTATCATTCTATCATTAACCATCACACACCTTACTATATTAACCATTAATAGTGTGCGCCTCACTCATGATTAACTCACCACGATTCTTCCATCCCGTGTGTGGTCCTCATCAGTTGGCCCGATAAATCCCACCGATAATGTTTTCTCCCGCATCCTTACCTTAAATAACCTCATATAACCAATAGCGAGCAAGTTAACCGCTTGCACCAATGAAAACCTTTCATTTCAAGACTGCTGCTTATACTTCATATGCTCCCTCTCTGGTCCGTTATTTATTTTAACCAATCATCACACTGCAGCGGGGAATACCAAAGAGCCTGTATCGCTTATAATTCATATGCTCCCTCTCTGGTCCGCAATTTGCTTCAACAAATCATCGTACTGAAGCGGGGAATGCTGAACAGCCTGTGCCGTACATTATCGTTGAGGCCCGTGTGTTAATTCACTACGTGCCTAGTTATCCGCTATTATCTCCACCAATTAAAAACTGTTATTTATACAAGTGAAATATTCAATCTCCACCTACTCATCTCGCTAACATCCAGCAATTTGCGAATATCTGTTTTGTCCGTAACCCATTCATTATCATGATTTCTATAATCCTCGCTTGTTTCCATACATGATTACCATGTCATCATCTATGTCCTACGAAAAAAATGTGAAGAGAACAGTATGTGTCCTTAACCCTTGGGAAAACAACGTTCTGTTCCCCTTCCAATTATCTATCGTCTTCACTATTTGCTGTAACCAATCATCACGCTGCAGCTGGTAATGCTAAACAGCGTGTATTGTGCGTTATCACAGAAACCCGTGTATTAGTTCACCATGAGCCAATGAAAATAGCCGCTCATGTCCTTAACCAATCATAGGACAAGCGTCCTGTTTCCTTTCAAGTCTGCTACCTTGAGAGTTCTTGGCATAGTATAGAAAGTTAGCAATCTTTCCTTTTTCAAGAGGAAAAACTATTTTGGAATAATAAAAATCATTGTGAATTGCTACCAAAAATTATCAGTGTAGCTCCAACGACCACATCAGATAAGATTACATTAGTGGCCCCCCGATACAATATTTCAGTAGGACCACCCGAACATCAAGCGAGAATTACTTGCTGTAATGCCATCAAAAGATGTATCATTATGAAATACCACTACAACAGTAATGGAATAACTGACTCACACTCAAATGTTGTTTTCAGTTTCTAGACATTCCCCTAAAATGTTTTTTTTCTGAAGCAAATTTATTTTTTATTCAGAAATTCAGAATGTCATTTTTCATTTTTAGTTAACACATCATCGTTTTCATCAAATATTCACTTATACCATTGCCTTACGTGGGCAGATGTTTCTTCATCTACACACATGCATGTTTTATAGCTGTATATTAAGTGCAACCAGCAATATGCCCTAACGATCACAGTGCAGGACACCATAAAGCCATAGATGCCAAAAGTGTGTCAATAACAGCCATCATTAAATCAGTGATTATCTTTGATGTCCAAGGGTTGATACATTTAGGCTGAGGAAGCCCATAAAAAAATCAAGATTGCCACCACTGTACCAGAGGTGGCCACCATGACACCAGAGATGCCACATTATATAATGGATGAAAATCATTATGCCAGGAGTGCCACCATTATGCTGGAGAGGTCACAATTAGGACAGGGATGCTCAGAATACATGTAGATGTATTACCAGCATGTCATGATGATCATAAAATAAGGGTTGCCACGACCGTGCAAGAAATGCCATGAATTGCCAACAGAGAGGAATGCTGTCTTCCAAGAAGGACCTTCACTCCAAGTGCAAGCACACACAGGCACATAAATGCAAACAAGCCCATACCCATACAACAAGCTCATGTACTTATCCCACACTCATCTCCCTGAACCCAGGTAGAGCTTACCTGTCTCCAACCTTACTCCGACCCTTGTTCTCTTTGCACCATGTTGACAAAATGAGTACTTGAGTTCTCTACATTTTAGAATGGTTTTAGTAGTTTATTAAAGTGGAAGAATATGTTTGCACCACCTTCTCTCTTCTAGTCTGTCTTTTGAATCTGCTACAATTTCATTTTCTTCTTTCCCTCAGTGCACACTGCCATATGCAATGCTATATGTAAGAATCTGATCTTGAATCCGTAGATTATAAATCAGTTTTATATGCTTTGAGGTGTAGTAGCGCTCTCTAAATAAATACATACATGAATAAAACTTGTGTAATTGCACCACCTTTAACTTAGATATCAAAAGGCACATTACTTTTTGCTCTGCTCTAGAAGCATACTTGAGCCAACTCAATAAAATCACCAAAATTTGACTGGATTTTTCCTCAGTAAAAAGTTATCATCCTTACCTTTCCATAAGTTCAGTTTAATGGGGAACCATATGAATTTCTTTATGTCAGGAGTGCCTACTTCGCTCATGAGGACTGGATTCATGCCAGAAATTCAGGATTGCCACAAACTATACATTTTTCATACAAAGAGCCAGCTTTACTAACCCTTCACGCAACCCATTAAAAGGAGAGAGCGGGAATGGGCTACAGATACTAAGATATGGTGCACTTCTGCTCTCTCATAGCCTTGGCGCACTTCAGGCAGCATAGCACCAATGCAGGCACCCTTGTAGCACGGTGCGAGGGTGCTTGTGCTACAAGAAGAATTTTGTTTTGCAGGAAGGCATAACTTCCTGGACTAAAACAATCCCTTGAGGCGGTTTCCTCTTTTTATGTGTGCTGCAGATTGCATCTTACATACAAAGGGGAAATCCTTTTTTCTCCTCGTTACACCATCCTCTAGGAGGAGTAGCGATTTCACACACTCGCAGGTTTGCAAACCTTTGTAAATCTGGGATTGCATGAAATCTATGGGTAGATGCACGAGAACACCTGTGCTTCCACCCATGGAACGTCTCCTAGGACAAAATGTAATGCAATGCAGTGCACCCCGCTGTGTTGTGTTTTCATTTCCTTACAAAGCCACACAAGACAGTGCAAATCTCCCCTTGTGTGGCTCTGCAAATATCTACTAGCATTTTGCATCGTGGCTGCACTAGAAAAGTGGTGCACCCACAATGCAAAATGTTTGCAAATCAGTCCCACGGTATCTAAATGAAAATATTTTCCACAGACAGTAGTTATGCTGAAGCTTTGGTGGACACTCCTGCTTTTTGCTTGACCACAAGATGATACACAGTCCACATACAATTTTGAACATCTTTGAGATATGTTACTTTTGGCTTTAAACAGTAAAATGAATGGATCACTGCATAAAAATCCAGCCTAACAAGTGCTGATTTGATCTACTTCATTTAGCAATAGATAGCATCCTCTGGCACTGAGCTGCAAAAAGTGTGGTCAGTCAGTAGGTCAGAACTGATAATGTCCTTTCACCAGCACACACATTATTTCAATGGCACAACCCCTTGCGCACAAAAACACAGGTACATATGTATAAGAAAGTGGCGAAGCGCGGGTAAGCTCCAAAATTGCTAATGTCGCTCTACGTCACTTTAAAAACGGAGGGATGCACTGTGTTTACAATAATAATTTTGGCACTGCCTCCTATTTACGCCACCCTTGTAAATCGGGGGTAGCATCAAAATCAATGGGTGTTTACAGCAGAACGCCCACCACAACACCCATTGCCCGCCCTATCACACTAAGTGTAGCGTGAAAGGAGGCCTTATTGACAAGGCGGTGTTAAGCCACGTTAAGTGGCTTAACGCCACCTTGTAAGTAGGGAAAAGGATTTATCGCCACAGGAACGTCACTAAGAGGGACATTCCTGTGGCGATAGGGCTTGTAAATATGCCCCACAGACTATACATTCACAATCACAACTCACATTCTGTAAATAGTGTGCAAAAAGTTAGCAAATGAGGCCCTCAGTCACTGCATGGGAGCACGCTGTTGGAATTAATATTGTTCAAAGGCTTCAGTCGACCTGTGCAGTCCACACACTTTGAACTTATACATCCTCTTAAGATATTTTTAAGTGATGAACATGATCATCTTTTCCGAACCTTGCCACTTTTTGGCTTCTGTCCATTTGTTTGGACGAGGTGATCTTAATCTGAATTTTTATTACATGAGAACAGTCACCTTAATTTGAATTACATGCTCACTTGTAACCCTCAGAACAGTGTGGCTAGCCAAAATGTATTTCATCTTTAAATACACGAACTCAGCTATATCCTATTTTGCAAATATATCTTAAAACGCTTTGAAAATACAATCCAAATATATCCCAACCATTCAGCCTCTTCACAGCAGGCCTAGTTGCCATTACATTCGCATACAAAACCTTGCCAGCAGCCAAAATATCCATTTGGGATCGAAGTATTTCAAGGACAGCAGGAGTCGAGGGCTCGCTTTTACTGCACAGAAGTGAGCCAAGCATGGTGATTCACACTGTAAGGGTTAGTGGCCTGGTGGGCTTTTGAAACTTACTATAAAATTGGAACATCAGAATACTTACTGCTTGTGGTTCATTTAGCACCTATGACATAGACGTGACTTTGTGTAAGTGTGGAGGGGATAATTTCAGAATAAACTGATGACACGAGAATTCAGTGAAAAACTGGACGTTTTAACTGAATGTTTTACAGCATTTACGTGACAGACTATCTTTTTTGGAAAGTTTTAGCAAAATACAAAGGGTAGATTCAAACAGTTGTTAAAGGAAACATACATTGCGGAATGCAAATAACAAAAAATACATACATTTACTCTTGTAGGTTTACGCTAATGTTTTGAGTACATTTATCATTTCTTTGGAATCATGACAAATTACAGGGGGTCTCATAGGAATCTGTAACAGTCACAGGGCCAGATTTACAAAAAAAAGTGTTTTGATAAGTATGATGTGATGGCTATCGCTGAAATTCCAATAGAAAGCTACAAATACTACTGACTCACTCGTGGAATACTGAATAACATCAGGAGTGCTCCAAGAGCAAGGGCCTGTTTGAAAGATTGTTGGACAGGGTACTCCGCCACAAATGTGGAAGAGTACCCTGTCCGCCAAACTGTCTTCATCCCCTATTTAGAGTTGAATGGACCACTGTCTTCCCCGTGGCGGTGCCTGCTCTGGCTCCCTTCTCCGAAAGCGGTCTTAAACAAGAAAAAAAAAACTAACTCGCAGTTCCTGGGAGGAAAATTCAAGGGTGTGGTGGTCATTAGTTTTTTTGTTTAACAAACGTCTGGTTTGGGAGTCTGTTTGGGAAAACCAAACAAGCATTTGCAATGCAATAGTTCTCGCAGTTACGCAAGTTTAAGCTATTGGCATTGTAAATTACAATGCCTTTTATTTATGTTTTTAAAAAGAAAACAAAAATAAAAGGCATTGTTATTTGCAATGCCAATAGCTCAAACTCGCGACCTATTGCATTGTAAATGCTTGTTTGTAAATTGGAGCCACAGAAAATGTATATTAAAACTTGACCAACAACAAGCTATATTGTTCACATTGGCAGGTTCTTTTTAATTTTTTTCTCATTTGCCTTTTAATTCTCTTGACCATTATTGTTTCGAAATATTGGCCATCAAGGAGGAAGAACGGTCTCCTGTAAATTGTCCTCGTATGACCTTTACGCTCTATGTGTCAAGACCCCCTGGAGAGGGCGAGACTGCTCTAACTCCTGTTGAAGGAGAGCCACCAACCGACTGCGCCCTCGGCTGTGGACGGGCATGATGGACCAGAGCATGGCATGGGCTAGAAGGCTGATCATTTTACGATGCTTTGGTGAATCCAGGGAACACACACCTTTGAGATCTGGGCCTATATCTTCTGAATCAGACTTGTCTGGAAATAGTTTGATACAAAACAAATCTCTAGATTGCGAAACCAATTTAAACCTCTTTATTAAGGCCTGAGACGGGCTCGACATGGAAATATTATGAAAGGTTTTTTGGGTTTGGCGGCTTGAACATTGGATTCAAGAGTTGCTGGGCTAAAGAACGGCTGCCGCCTGGTACATTGAGATTGGTGAGCTTTTGTAATTTGATCCTCTGTGAAAATCCAAGATGCTCACTTTAACCTCTCGTATGTTTGTGAATAATAACCTAGAATAAAAAAAAATTCTAAACATTTTTAAATAGCGCTTCTCACAGCGCTCCTGTCATTTTTAAGTGCTCTAAATAACAGCTGTTCGTTAGTATTTCCTATTCAGTGGTACTTCCACCTCCGGGGTTAAACTAGGATGCAATATGGTTTTCGCACCAGCTTCCATATGAGCTTGAGAGGGTCAGAGGGATCACGAGGTGAAGAAAGGCACTGAGACCCAGGGAATATAATGGCAGCCGCAATGCATGCCAAGATACATCGGTGGGCAGCGAGTGGCAAAGAGGCAGCCTTACACCCTTGATGAAGTGAGTAAACGCAGGGTATGAACAGAAGGGGTAGCAATGGACTTATTAGGTGTACCGGAACCCCGAACATTTGATGAGAGTAAGGTGGACTTGAGAATGTTATATCCCAATCCAGATACCCGATTAGGCTGGGAGATGCGAAAGGGGTGACGCATTACAAACCAACGGCCGTGCGGCCGCGAAAGTGAAAGTAATCGCGTCAAGCGCGGCGCGCGCGCCCACGCTCCTGCACTGTAGTTCTAGGCTGGCCTGGTAGCACTTTTTGGAGCCCTCTCAAAAAGTCTCGCCAGACCAGCGCATGCGCTGGGTCAGGCGAGCCCTAAAAAGTTTAATGCGTGGCCACCTGAAAGACAGCTGCCATGCACCAGACTTGCGGTGCCTTCACAGGAACTGCCATGAGGGCGGCTCCTCTGAAAGCACAAGGATCCCTGATGGGTCAACAGTGATCTCTAGACAGGCAGGTGGTATGGTCTCAGGTGTAGCGGACATAAGGTCCCCCACCAACCTGACGGATGGCAGTCCGCCTGGCATCATGAAGTGAGACCCTATGTCACAACAAAATATTAGTGAATTAGGGCCTCGGCTTTGAGAAGTATTCAAGCATTTTCACATACGTAAATGTCCTTAATATACATGTAGGCATGTCTAAATGCTTTTGCATTTGTTAGTGTTTTCATTTTTTTTAAAACTGGTTTGTCTGCAGTCTAATTGTTTTTACTTCTCTAAAGTAAGTTATAGAGCATATGCTGTTTAAAAGTGATTTGTTAGCAATTGAGCAGCTGGTTGTTTACATTAACAGAGAATAAATACCGTGTTTTTAACGTAGAGTTAACAACGTGGGGATTTTTTGTGATCGATCCTGCTTGCAGTAATATTCCCCCCCATCGAAATGAGTGTTTCCTGTCCTGGTAAAACCGTATGCAGGATGCCTGATCAATAATGTGCAGTCTGCACTCATATTTCTCACATGCGGCTCACCCGGTGCTACATCAGGAGCAGGAGGACAGTTTTACTAATTCAGACAGAGTAGCTTCTACTCTGCAGAGAAGCAGAGGATCGAAGACACATTTCGGGAGCTGTCAATCTCGGAAATGTCATGAAAAGTAAACAATACCGTGCTGCTAGGGGAAATTTTAATCAAGAAAGTAACTGGCTCGTTTTGGAGATTTGCAAATTGATCTGCAAACCAATTACAAACTCAACGCACTGCATTCAGTTCACGTGAATTGATTAAAACATCTGTATGTTCAGTCTACTCCCAGTTCCCCCCGTAAATTATGCATCTGTGATTTTCAAGGCATAGTGCCGCTGTTGCTGATGGAGTGCAAAGTAGAGTGTCCCTTGTGCCGGAGCTATCTATCCTATATGTTGCTGTTCCAATCTCTTGCAGATCTGCTGCTGATTATCGGCTTCTGACACTTTGGATTGGACTTTTATGTCTCCATTCCCCTCACAAACGTGTGTATACAAACACTAGCTCACTGTCCAAAAAGTATTTTTTCTAGATTAAGTGCTTCGGTGGTTGCATGCAGAAGACTCTCTTGTAGAGACATACACAGGGTTACTGAAGCTGCGCAATGGTCTTAAAGCATTGATGTAGAGGATACATGCATCTGATGGTAGCTACAACTCATGTGGGAGGTGCTGAGATTATCTGACTCTCAAGCTAGAACACAACACCCTGCGGTGGTCTCAAAATGGGCAGCAGTTTAATGAACAAGCTATAACATCAAAATGGTGTCCCTGTTCACAGACTGCAACAGTCTATTGTCAGGGTGGTAGGCTGTCTTATTTCCACCAAACTGGGAGACATTGACTGAGAAAACATGGAGGGATATCTGCAGTCAAGGAATGACTCCCTTAGGCCCTGGGGAGCTACAGAGCAAGTGGGCCTATGTGGCAGCAGTCATTCGGCCTTGCTTCCAAGCGCTGTCTCCGGTCTCTATCCTCCTGGAGTCCCCTGAAGTGCAAGTGTAACTGACTCCTCACGGGAGAATTCTGGTGCAGTTGTCGGAAATTCGAAGCTGCCTCAAATCCTTCTTAAAGCGCCTTGTTGCTGAGGTATCCAACTACCAGCACAGTGTATTGATATCTAATACACATGAATTAAGACAGGAGGCTCAGTACACAATTTACTGACACTGCGAAAAACTTTTATTAACAACATTTATAAATGAGAAAAGGCCATTCCAATGATTGACTGGGTTGGATTGACACACAATAAAAACGGGAAATCAGTAAAAATATATGATTTATTTTAATATTTCGGCCTTAGAAATTCTACAACATCCACTTGTTACCCGTATGCCGGCAGGATGATAATACAGCATCATATACATGGCAGACCTATACGATATACCAAATAACAAAGCAAGATATACGAATGTATTAATCTTTGCTATTGTTTGACAGCATTTGAAAATCCTGACACCTGTATTCTTAACAATACTTTATTTAAAAGTTACCAACTGGTTTAAATAAATACAATGAAAAGGCTTTGTTAGGAAAATCATGAATACATTTTTCGTATACTGCCAAGGAATATAGCATGCCACGCTTTGCCCATTATCTTGCAATAAGCGCACACATTCACCCTTTGGAGAGTGAGGGAGTATATTGTGGCTGTGAATAAGGCTGTCCTAATAATATGAGTTTGTACTTTGAAAATGTCAATGCTTTCTGGTGAACGTCATTGCAGGGCCTTACAGCACCTCCTGACATTTGCATAATTACACAAATTGATTTAACGGGTGCTGAATGGCATTAAATGCCGCACATTGCTACAAAACATTCACTCAGAATCAGCGTTATAGTCACATGAACGCTACGGGGCATTTGGATCAAGTTGCTTATAATATGGGGCATGTCTATGAGATGGGGTTGTAAACAGAAGAAACATGGCGATCGCCTTCCAAGCATCTCTGCAGTTTTGCTTTGCCTCTTGATGAGGCTGGGCTGCTGTTGCTAATCTGATAACTGGGAGAGAGATGTAACAAGCATTTGCAATGCAATAGGTCTCGCATTCATGCAGGTTTGAGCTATTGGCATTGTAAAAGACAGTGCCTTTTATTTATGTTTTGGCTTTTAAAACATAAATAAAAAGCATTGTCATTTACAATACTAATAGCTTAAACTCTCGCAAATGCGGGACCTATTGCATTGCAATAAAGGGACTTATTGACAGCTTGTTAGATTATGAATATTAGAGGAAGAAACCGGCCTGCGACGTCTTCAAAGTAGTGATAAATAGTGCAGTGAAGATGTGTAAGTGTTGTAAATTACACTGACACAAAGTGTGAAGTGAGAGTTACATATGATCTGAGCTATAAACACTAACAAAGCCCTCTAACACCTTTCACTCTGTGATTACACTGTCGCAGCTTATAAGGAAGAGCGGGGGGCTATTTCCTGCCCTCTCCATGATTTGAGTGTGCAGTGTGGCATTGCGTAATGTCATTGCTATCTTTGGCCTAATAAACACACTCCAGCTGTAGTAGGGCCCCGGCATCACCTCCTGGTGCAGGACGGTCTGTGCGTTATGGCAGGCATGGAGGGAGAGAGGGATGATTTTGGCTGCAGATCCGGCCTTGTACAGTCCCCCTGCTATTACTAGTGAGCGAGAGGTGCTGAGGTGGTGGTTTTTGTATTAGTGGTAGCAGTATTGGTGGTGGTGCTGGCATTGGTGGTGGTGGTATTGGTGGTATTAGTGGTGGTGGTGGCATTGATGGTATTGGTGGTGATGGTACAGGTGGTGGTGGTGAAATTGGTGGTGGTATTGGTGGTGGTGGTATTGGCGGTGGCATTGGTGGTGGTATTGGTATTGGTGGTGGTATTGGTGGTATTGGTGGTGGTATTGGTGGAGGTATTGGTGGTGGTGGTATTGGTGGTGGTATTGGCGGTGGTGGTATTGGTGGTGGTTTTGGTATTGGTGGTGGTATTGGTATTGGTGGTGATGGTGGTGGTGGTAATGGTGGTGGTATTGGTGGTGGTATTGGTATTGGTGGTGATATTGGTGGTATAGGTGGTGGTGGTATTGGTGGTGATGGTATTGGTGGTGGTGGTGGTAATGGTGGTGGCTTTGGTGGTGGTATTGGTGGTGGTATTGGTGGTGGTATTGGTGGTGTATTGGTGGTATTGGTGGTGGTATTGGTGGTGGTGGTGGTATTGGTGGTGGTGGTAGTAGTGGTATTGGTATTGGTGGTGGTGGTATTGGTGGTGGTGGTAGTATTGGTGGTGGTGGTGATATTGGTGGTATTGGTGGTTGTGGTGTTGGTGGTGGTGATGGTATTGGTGGTATTAGTGGTGGTGGCATTGGTGGTGGTGGTATTGGTTGTGATGGTATTGGGGGTGGTGGTATTGGTGTTGGTATTGGTGGTATTGGTGGTGGTGGTATTGGTGGTGGTGTTAATGGTGGTATTGGTAGTGGTGTTGGTATTGGTGGTGTTGGTATTGGTTGTGGTGGTGTTGGTGGTATTGGTGGTGGTGGTGGTGGTATGGGTGGTGGTGGTAGTTTTGGTGGTAGTATTGGTGGTGGTATTGGTGGTGGTATTAGTGGTGGCATTGGTGGTGGTATTGATGGTGGTGGTAGTGTTGGTATTGGTGGTGGTATCGGTGGTGGTGGTGATTTGGCAGTGGTGATTTGGTGGTGATTGTAGTGGTGGTGGTGGTATTGGTGGTGGTATTGGTGGTGGTATTGGTGGTGATGGTGGTATTAGTGGTGGTATTGGTGGTGGTATTGGTGGAGGTGGTATTGGTGGTGGTATTGGTGGTGGTATTAGTGGTGGTATTGGTGGTGGTATTAGTGGTGGTATAGGTGGTGGTGGTGTTGGTGTTGGTGGTGGTATTCGTGGTGGCTTTGGTATTGGTGGTGTTGGAATTGGTGGTGGCGGTGGTGGTATTGACGGTGGTGGTATTGGTGGTGGTAGTAGTGGTGGTCTTGGTAGTGGTGGTATTGGTGGTGGTGGTAGTATTGGTGGTATTATTGGTGGTGCTATTAGTGGTGGCAGTGGTGGTGGTAGTGGTGGTATTGGTGGTATTGGTGGTGGTGATTTGGTTGTGGTACTGGTGGTGGTGGTATTGGTGGTGGTAATGGTGGTGGTGGTAGTGGTGGTGGTGGTATTGGTGGTGGTGGTATTGGTGTTGGTGGTAGTATTGGTGGTGGTGGTGATATTGGTGGTGGTGGTATTGGTGGTGGCGATGGTACTGGTGGTATTAGTGGTGGTATTGGTGGCGGTGAAGTTAAGAATGTTATCACTTGTGTGGAGCCATAACCAGAACACTTACCATAACTTATTTCCCCTTAAAATTGTAAATGGAACGTGCGTTAGTTAAAGTGCCACGTTTAACTTGTGGCCACACACCTGTGTGCATCGTGTTAGCATGTAGAAGTGGAGCATTAACAATGGAAAGGAAATCGATTATCAGAGAATGTTGAAATGTGGAGTGCTGACATTTATGCATTATGAGCTCGGGATTGTAACTGAGGAAAGGAAGTCCATTGTTAGAGAATGTTGTAATGTTAAGCTTTGAGGCTTTAATAGCATGGGCTCAGAGATATTAATATGGAAATTAAGTGTATTGTTAGCGAATGTTGAAATGGTGTGCTGTGACACTTAAAAAACAGTAACTATGCTCAACAAGTTTAACCCGGGCTGAGGAAGGGTAGGTGTGCACAAGAGAATATTGAAATGTTGGGCTCTGTTCCTCACACTTTGGGGGTTTGGGGTAATTGAAACAGGATTCCAAGTGAAGGGCTATAGGTGAATGTCAAAAACTTGAGAAGTGTATGTCCTACTGCATAGGTTTGGAACTTGAAACTAGGCCTGGGCAGTAAATTCCGTTCCGCTCGCGGAATTTGCGGAATTTGGGTAATTTCGCGTTCCACGGAGATCACGGATTTGCCCAAAATTCTGGGATCCGTGGCTTCGTGGAAATTTTTGCTTGTTCGTGTTCTCAAAATGCGTGTTCGCAATATATTTACCCCCGAGCACCCCAACAGCGTTCGAGAACAGGAAAAAAGCATTGAGAATAAGCAATTCTACGTGTTCGCGGAATTTCTGTTCGTACTCCCACCCCCATAGGTACGGTGCGGACCCCCACCCCCATAGGTACGGTGCGGAACCCCACCCCCATAGGTACAGTGCGGAACCCCACCCCCATAGGTACGGTGCGGACCCCCACCCCCGTAGGTACCGAGCGTACCCCCACCCCCGTAGGTGCGGTGCGGACCCCCAGCCCCGTAGGTACGGTGCGGACCCCCACCCCCGTAGGTACAGAGCGTACCCCCACCCCCGTAGGTACGGTGCAGACCCCCACCCCCGTAGGTACAGAGCGTACCCCCACCCCCATAGGTACGGTGCGGACCACCACCCCCGTAGGTACGGAGCGTACCCCCAGCCCCGTAGGTACGGTGTGGACCCCCAGCCCCGTAGGTACGGTGCGGACCCCCACCCCCTTAGGTACGGAGCGTACCCCCACCCCCATAGGTACGGTGCGGACCCCCACGCCCGTAGGTACGGAGCGTACCCCCACCCCGTAGGTACGGTGCGGACCCCCACCCCGTAGGTATGGTGCGGACCCCCAGCGCGGTCCCCCGCCCGTAGGTACGGAGCGTACCCCCACCCCCGTAGGTACGGTGCTGACCCCCACCCCCGTACGCGCTGGGGGTCCGCACCGTACCTACGGGGGTGGGGGTCTGCACCGTACCTACGGGGTGGGGGTACGCTCCGTACCTACGGGGGTGGGGGTCCGCACCGTACCTACGGGGGTGGGGGTATGCTCCGTACCTACGGGGGTGGGGGTACGCTCCGTACCTACGGGGGTGGGGGTCCGCACCGTACCTACGGGGGTGGGGGTATGCTCCGTACCTACGGGGGTGGGGTCCGCACCGTACCTACGGGGCTGGGGGTCCACACCGTACCTATGGGGGTTGGGGTCCGCACCGTACCTACGGGGGTGGGGGTACGCTCCGTACCTACAGGGGTGGGGGTCTGCACCGTACCTATAGGGGTGGGCTGGGGGTACGGCGCGTACCTACGGGGGTGGGCTGGGGGTACGCTCCGGACGTACGGGGGGGCTGGGGGTACGGTGCGGACGTGTAGGGATGGGGTACGGTGCGTACCGGGCCCCCTTTTCATCGTGAATCGCGGCGTACTTAGCTTTTCCGGCACTTTTTGGGTCCCGTAAAAATTTTGCCGTGCGATGTGCTGTGGGTACGAATCGTACTTGCTGATCCGTAAAACGCTACCTGACTCCGTGCGAATGTCGCGTACGCGGTGTCCCGGATCCGATTTGTATGTATTTTTTTGCCGGTCAGTGTTTTTTACGATTCGTACGGAAATGGTGTTTCCGTACGAATCGTACTTGCATGTTTGTAAGGTATTTTTTCCGGGTACAAGTCGGACGGAGAAACGCTCCGTCCGACGATTCGTACCCGGTTTTTCCAGGATCGGAATCGGCCCCATAGTCTTTTAAACAACCTGCTCTCCTCTAAGTGCATTTACAAAACGAAGTAATGGTGCCCGACTAAACATGGGTTGCCATATTAATGACACAGGTTTTGTTAAAAAAAAGGCAGATTTGGGTGTTGTTGTGTAGGCTTTACTTAATGCATATAAATGCTGTTAACCAGGTAGTCTTTTCAAGTCCCACATAAGTGCTTTATACTGACCTGAAGCATGTGGTAAGGAGCTCTGCCCGAAGCTTGCGCGCTGCATGTTAGAGAGCGGGCGTGTGCCCTGCACCCCAGAGACAGTCTGCATCTGAGTGAGAGAGCAAGTGCCTGTACGAAAAGAGTGCACATGAGAGAAGGAGTCTCCATCCTGTACCTTAGGAAGGGGGCCAGAGTTTTACACTAGATTGAGGGGCCCTGCAACCAGAACCGTAGTGAAAAGTTTACACCTGAGAAAGTTTGCCCTTTTAGAGCACGTTGGAGATGGAGCCTGTATTTTGTGACTGGAATTAGTGGAGTGTGCCCTCCAAGGAATAGGCAAAGGGTGTGCTCGAGGCTTAGAGACATGTAGCAACTTAGAGAGGGAACAAGTGTTGTGTACGTTGGAGACCATGCTGCAGTACGTGGGAGAATGAACCCTGTGATTAAGAAATGAACTGTATGACTGAGAGGCAGGCGGACCCTGCTCCAAAGAAAGTAGCTGGATCAAGGAGCATGTATTCAGCACCTTAGAGAGAGCCAGTATTTGAGAAAGATAAAAGACGGAGCATATGGCTTGTGCTTTGGAGAGGAAGAGAGCATGCGCCCTGCTTCAAGATAAATTAAGGTGGCTGAAAAGGTGTGATGGGCCTTGGAGAGAAAGAATAGTCTTTTGACAGAGAGAGACAACTTGTGTGTATGTGTGTGAGGAAGAGAGAGAAAGAAACTGGAGGTGCCGTCTGTACCTAATGAGGATTACAAAGAGAGAGCAAGTGTGTATGTGTGTGCGTTAGAGAGAGACAGAAACAGAGAGATAAGTGTGTGTGAGAGATAAAGGGGAGAGAGCCAATGAGAGACCATCTCCAACATGCTTTATAGACAGACTGCACCTGAGTGAGGGAAAGTTGTGGAGTAAACAAGAGTCTGTCTGTCTTCCAAGAGCACTTAAACACCACTGCGCAGGTCTGGCTTGTGGCAACTATTGGTGGCACTTTTTTCCTAACAGGTTTTTTTCTTGCCATTTTATTAAGAATCAAAAAGGTGCAAAACAGGGACACATTTGCTATCAGCGTGGTCTTATTTTTGCTTATGGGAAAAAAAGAGTAGGGATACACAATCTTTACAAAAACAGTGTCACCTTTACCAAAATTGTTAAAAAGTAATTTGAACTTCCGAAACAAACATGCACACTATAGTAGGAAAGCCAGCAAACACATTGCACACAAGCGTCTGTGAAATAAAGATGTTCAAAATAGCCCTGTAAACACAAAAATGTCATCCCTTTAAAGTTGTTCAAAACATAGTGCACATTATCCCCGAAAACAGTGGCACCCTCGTAATTTCCATATTACCCCGTGTCTACAAAATAATTTAGATTATAACTTCTGTATATGTTTAGTGTCCTAATACTTTCTCTTTACTGTAATTGATATTTAAGTTGTTAAATAAATAAAGAATAAAAATATGAGCATATTAAAACTACATTTGGCAAGAGAGGTGTTTCACATACCCCAAAAAAAAGGACAGTTAGAGAAACAAGCACTGGTATATAGGAGGTGGCGCCGCACTGTGCGTGTAACACCCAGCACTTTGGTCCTCACTTAGTGTAAGTACAAAGCTGCCGACATTGGGACTCGGGAACCGGTTTGAGTCTTGGGGTGGTTTCGTGTGAGTACCAAAAATGTCAGTTGCAAGTAATAAAAAAATAAACAATATAATTTCTAACGACGCCACATACCCCTACCTGCAACACCTTAACCTCGAAGGCCACCTTGAATGGTGCACTAATGATCCCTCAGCTTTATAGCAGCTGTGCAGCTCGTTGTACAGAAAACAATCCAGGCCAGCTTTTCTGCTTCTGTTTATTGGTGGGTGTACAAATACTGAAGAGCTTACCTCAGCAATCCAGGCGTTAATACAGTCCTTTAAGTTCAGGACCCGAATTACCCCAGTCCAGCTACTTCAACCGGCAGCCAAGTTTAGCGGCAGAGCGGCATTAACCTGCCGAACCGGCCCGGTTCACAACACCCCACGCTACTTTTATAGATGTCATATATGAAGGAGAGCATCAAGAAGCAGTGCAGTGGCTAAGAGTAGCATATAACAATGAAAACAAGTGATGTGTGCAGCCCAACTGTGAAACTGAAAGTGAGCATGGTGCGCTGAGAATAAAACTAAGTGCTGTATTCATGAGGGGACGCCGAGCTGTGCGTGTAAGGCACAGCACTTTGGTACAAAGCTGCCGACTTTGGGATTCAGGACCCGGGTTCGAGGCTTTGCAGGGCTTTCACATATATACACAAAATCCCATCTGAACTAATAAAAATATAAATGAAAAATGGCATGCTCAGGGCAATTACTAAAATAAATAAACAAAGCGAATTGTAACAGAATTAATAATGCTAATTGTAAAAAAAAATAAAAAATGCGTATGTTTGCATTTAAACAAAGGCATTAAAGAGTGAGCAGCAGCAGGTAATTGAAGAAGTAGTACCACATCATAATGAAACTGTAGTTGGCCGGTGCTCCCGAAAGAAAAACGGAAGTGAGGTATCGGGAACACCAACCAATAAGAAGCTGCTAAAGAAGATCACCGCAGGAGAGAACCTATAATAAGCAGCAGGCGGAATTTCCCTCAGTAGAGTAATTACACACGGTCTTGCAGACAGCGCAAGTGTGCTGATGCTCGACCTAAAAATGATACCCTGACGCACACTCTCAGCTTTACTGAATCCCCTACATACGAAATCATTATTTGCTGTGGATACTGGCCTTCTCTCCATCTATAGTAAATCTAGATTTAACGGACGTTTGCACGGAGCAGCCGTGCAGAAAGTGGTGACTAATGTGGGATTTCAAACGTGACATTTCAGTCAAGTTAGTCTAATATCCTGGGTCTACAGGGCATCGTTTACTTCCAAAAGACATGACAAGTCTGCCCTTAGTAATAAAATGCATGGTACAACACTGAAATTGCACCATGATATGTTTGTGTTTTCTGTCTTAACCTAGACCTCTTCAAGTTGGTTGAGCTGTAACTTTTATTTACCTGTATTTTATAAAATATGCAGTTATCCTGTGGGTGCTGCAGAAACAAGGTGATTCTCCATCTCCAGTGATGACAGAGATGACAAACGATACCGGACAGACAGATGAGCGGACCATTGAGAGTTAAAGTGTGATTGTGGGCCATTTTAGGTGTGCAGGAACAATCAGCCATTCTGTCTGTCGCATTTGCCATGTGCTTAGTGCCTCACAAATTGATTGGATGTTCTTTCTACAGACCATAGCACAAATTGCTTTAACTCAGCTACAATGTAATTTAATGCACCTGTCTGTGAGGAGACCACATATAGAGATATACAATAGGTCCATTCACCTCAGCTGCTGACTTGAACTTCTTGAAATGTTTCTTAAACCATTATTTTGGATTACAAGGCACTATTACCTTGGGACACCCAGGGCATTCGTTAGGGGGTAACCTAAGGTTAGACTTTGGAAGTACTTTTAATTCCAAAGTCGAATTTGAACATAGTATTATTTTAAAGTCAGCCTGCAAAGCAGTGCTGGCTTCAAAATGGCAGCAGACACCACAGCAGTGCACACTTAAGTGCATTAAATCCACCAGGGTCTCTAACCCTACATGCCCTACCATATACTAGGGATTTACAGGTAGATGGCCTGAACCAATTGTAATTATACCTCATTACCATATACATTTTAAACAGAGCACCTGGTTAGCAGGGCACATTCAGAGTCAGTAACCACCAGTATCAGTTTAAAAATGGGGTGATCCAAGCAAAAACAATTACTTTCTCACAGGTGTACATTACTTGTGAAACTCTTAAATGCAAAGACTTTATAATAATTTTACCAACATCAGACCATTTAAAGTTAAAGTCAACCGACCAGAATATTTACCTACTGCCTCCGAGTTACATGGAGATGTCTGATGCAGTTGAACTAACCCCATAGCTGTGTATGCATTGCATATCTATGTATGCTTTGTAAGGAGTGAACTCCGTGGCATAGCTAGAATATTTGCCGCCCATGGCGGGCCCTGCTTTTCTCGCCCTGCAGTGGCATGTAGGAGAGGGGGCAGAGGCCGCCGCCCCCAAAACTCGTGATGCCCGGGGCAGACCCCCCCCCCACTCCGCTGAGTGAACATGGTAATTCTTTCAATGTTTTCTGTTGATGAAAAATATTTATATTTTCACTGACGAAGATTATATTACAAGGCTGAGCGATAAGGAAGAGTGAAAGAACTGCTTGTAAACACAACATTTTTGTCTAGAATAAAGAACAAGATATCGTCGTGGGCTGATGCATCTAGCTGGTTTCTTATGTAAGTTGTCGGCAGATGCTGAATATTGTGTTTTCAGAAAATTATTGTTTTTGCTTTATTGTGGAAGTTCAACTCTTCTTGCAGAGAGGTATTTGAATTGAGCATTTAGGTATAAAAAGTTTTATTTTTTCGAGGAATATTGAAAACAAATACTTTCAAATGTGGCACCACAGGTGCAGAGTTGGATTTTCTTGTTTTAAAGGCTAGCAGCCATCAGGAATTGGGTTTGTCCACTATCGGTTACATATACATTTTCTTTTTCTTTCTTTTTAAAGAATGCAGCAACGGTTTTAAATTTGAAAAATATTTCCTTTTTTTAACGAACTCGAAACTGTAGTTTTGTGCTTTATTTAAGTCGTGTGTACAACTTTAGTTTTGTAAAAAAAAATCGGTAAAATGAGGACATATTATATGTTTCATTAATAGTGTGCTATGCAGCTAAATTAATACCAACACCAAAACAAGATGTGACTTGTGGCTGCAACCGTTGTTTACTGACCCCAGCTGAATTTAGTCAATAAATAAAATTAAATATGGTATGAGTTGAAGTACTTTACCAAAAAGGCTTCTCAATTTACAAAAACAAATATCTTAAACAGGTCATAGCACTGATGCTTAGTTTAAGCAAAAAGACAACAGACCTTCGCCCTCTTATTCCCATACGATCTGCAATAATACATCATATGAAGACTGAAAAGTTCCTGAAGTCCAAAATCCTAGTTTACAAGTGCACCCTAACTTGCACATAATGCAACCAAGATGTATAGCTCTACCTAGATTTACAAGCATGTCTTAAGTGTGTGTTATCCTGTTTTGCTTAGTGACCATTCTAGACAGTTAGATGTTAAGGATTATGAAAAATGCAGCTGGTGATTTGTTATTGTGCACCGCTCTGGCTATTTAAATGCTCTCCTCTGTCTGTGTTCCACAAAATTCATGAATAAGGAACTTCATTAGGTTAGGCAGACCAGGGCAGTCAAATCTTAGGTTTTTGCAATATAAGAATACATATTTCCACCACAAGATTATTACATGAATGCCAATCAGCTCAAAATATGTTGCAAATAGTTAGTTCAGCCTTGCACCCTACACCAGAAAAAAATCTAATAATGTTTTGGTGGCCTACTCTTTGCACTGATTGTAACATTCCTCATGAGCAATCCCTGCTGATCCTGCACATAAGGTAAGTTATTGACAGCTGTTTTCAGTGGAACTTTATCAGAAGAAAGTGACACTTCTTTTACTTATGGATGTATGCTTCTTGTGATTTTATATAATTAGTGATAAAATTTGCATTTCCTAGTACCAGGCATGGCCAGACTGGCCAGCCCGAGAATCAGACAATCCCCCAGGAGTCTGGTTTTGGCACTTGGAGGCCGGTTTCGACCTACTGGAGTGTTGGTGCATGTTACGGAAATCTGGTGGCAACTTAGAAGAGTTGATCTAATTCTAGCAGGCATTAGCATGTCTGCACATGGGGGCTGAACTTATAATTTTTGCAGGGGCTGTTTTAAGTTCCTGGTACCATGTCCCATTTTACTTCAATCATCAGAGCCCCATGAAGATCCAATTTTGAATGATTTATAGCTTTTATGATCAATTTAGGTGGGTCAAATCCAATAAACAGCTCTAGTGAGGCAAAAATGCTCTTCTCATGCCTTTGGAGGTGGAAAGAAGAGCCCATAAACGCCCCAGATTTCTCCTTACAGGCATCAAAGCATGGACTTGGTGTGGTAAATAAATTAATTACCAGGTCTGAACTTCTATAAATTATCAATATAAATGAAATAATGAACTGAGGAGTCCGTGGTGTAAGAGTTAAATGGGCCTTTATTCATTAACTCGAGTTAAGGGAGAGCTCCATCACCTCAGCAGGTTCAGGAGTGGTCTGACACTTTATTCACTGAATACAGTTTTTATACATTTCACATTATATATTTCACAATATATTGCAAGTCATTGGGAAGAGCCCTCCTAGTTCGTAGCAGAAAGATGTTGCAATTTAGCATTGCTCAAGGCATATAAGCAAAACACAGATAGACAAGTACTTTACAAGGAAACAGCTGGGCTTTTGTTTATCAGAGGGTGGGGGAGCCCATAAACTCCCCAGATTTCTCCTTACAGGCATCAAAGCATGGACTTGGCCCTAAAATGTATCTCAGATTAATAGTGCTATCCCAAACCTACCATCATCTGCAGGGTTAAGCCCTATTTTCAACGCTAAATCCTTCTTCTTTCTCATGATGGATCTTGGAATGTTGTATTCGGTGTCAATGAGCAAATTAGACACCTCAAACTTAAATTTCATTACCAGTTTTAAGTTCAGTCAATAATGATTGTTGGGATAATTTTTCCAATATCTTTATTCTCATTAAGTGATTATTAAAGTTATTTTGTTTATTTTGCCTTTATTTTCAGTTAATCTATAAATAAAAAGGTTTACATAAATCTCATCAAAACGAATGGTTAGGATAAAGCATCAAATATATTTTGTATTAAGAGTGTTTCATAAAGGAAAAAAATCTCCATTCTAAAGATCATGGTCTGATTTCTAGATTTCAGGAACCCACGAAGAGTTTGAATCCATTGAAAAGAGTACGATGAGATCAGCATAAAGCTTCAAAGCCAAATTAGAGTAGCATACCTTCCCTTAAAGAATAGTTCATAAGACTCAGCCAAGTCTCAACAAATCTAAACATATCCGCATGCAGTTGCAGTAGCAATCGGTTGAAAGATCTAATAGTAAAGTGAAGCGAAAGGGAAACAGCTGAAGCCACAACCATCAAGGGTCTTGGGCAAAAGTGTGTGAGTGCTGCATCTACATAGGAACACGCTCTAATATAAAAGTCAGAAAACAACACTAAAAACATAGTATCAGGCTTCTTCTTCAATGAACCACTACGAAGGCAGCACTCCTCAGTAAACATTTTCATCTCCTCTGTACCCACAAAAATACATGCGACTTGTACACTCTATCACAAGGTTAGCTAGACACAGTCTTGGGTAGTTAGATTCTGGAAACATTTAACTTGGTTCCCATAAGCCTTAAAACACATATTAACCTTTTACATCTCCATTTGTTTCACTGCGAGATCAACTATTAATGATCACTGTTATGTAATGCATCATTTTTTAAATATACAAATTATTCTATCAAAACGTTAAAAGAATGTAGGAAGTTCATGACATTTAATTAATACAATTTTGCTCATAAATTAATACATTTGTTATACCAGATCATTTTGCAGTTATGTCAATCATAAGTAGTAGGCAGATCACTATTTTAGCATACAAACAGGTGACAGGATTGTTCAATAACTGTTTGTAGGTGCAGCTCGGCAGGAAGCAAGATAGAATCCTAAAACTGAAAGGTAAGGAACACAGAGAGACAAATGCTGCATTATGTTAGGCAGTTTCAAGCACATCATATTATTTTATATTATTGCAGGTATAGGTGACCTGCAAAAAGGTATTCAGTGATATCCTTTCTGACTTTCAATGGCCGTTGAGCAAGTTTTATGTGGAAGGAGATCTTGTTCCTTTGCAGATGTAAAGGAGGTGAAATTCTGTGAAACTATGCATCTTCTTTTGTTATTGTACAGGTTCAATCTGTGGTTGGGTTGGTTGGCTTCTAGTCCTGTGGAGAAGACCTGTGATTGCAATAATCTCTGTCTTGTAGGATGGTTGATTCACAGTTTGTTCTTGTTTGTGTTCCAGCAGGTTTTGAAAGGGATGCCGGTTTGTCTTTAGAGACAATGCAAATTGATCAGGGCTGGTGTAACATTCTAGACTTGTTATTGTACTTTGAGCCATGTTATCAATTCACATAAGAAAAATAAGTGTGCTGATCATGAGTGTAAGAATGTATTGTGAATGTGAATTAGGAGGATTTTGACACCATCCAGATGTAATAAACCAAGGGTTGGGTGGATACACATAAAGCATTTTCAGGAAGGCAATAATTTAACTTGTACAGTAGTGAAACTAGGAACAGGTCTGTGCTTTCGTAGACAAATTGGTTTAAAGGAAAAGTAGTGATGACTGTAGATTTAGAATCTTTGAGCTACAAGTCAGATTTTGGAAGAATTCATCAACTTTCCTGGCTGGAAGCCATTTTTGGTTATGTGGTTTTTCAGAGAGATCAATGATAAATAATAATTTGGTTTTCGTGGATTTAAATTTTTATTTATTAGTGGGCATTGTAGAATGGTTGGCCTTGGAGCTGAATCCGTGATAGTGAACGTAATTGGCTGAAAGATACTTTCAGTGTGACATTAACATATTGCTACTTATAAAATTCATGGTCGTCATGCTTGAGAGGATAGACCTTTTGGGAACACCTAGGGTGCTTGCATTGCAGAGTGTGAGATTTAGGTTTGCTTGTTTGAATGAATCTGTGTCAGTTGCTGTAAAATGATGAGGGAAACTGCATACCCATGGTCTGTATGCTCTTCCAGGTAGGAATCCTCAGGATGAAATATTGAACGATGCGAAGTGATTGAGTCAAATTAGGAGGTACTGATCATCACTGCAACAATCGTTGTATAACTGCTGTCACAACCTGGATGGTGGCTGTTTTTGTGGCAGGGTTGTAACTGGGTTGAGAACTCAGCCAGGAACTTATCAGAGCCCTTGCACAGGCCAAAGAGGAAGCAGCCTGGTCCGCGTTGACAGGTCGTATGTTCTGAGAGGCTGTATGTATTTGGTGTGCTGCCGAACATCTCCACGCTTGTGGCCGCACAGAGGGGTGTACTACAAGCTAGTCAGAGTACTGGTTAAAGATGGCTGCTGCAGTACCACAAAATGCAGCATTGATAAAAAAGATGTCAAACTCAGTTTTACCCTTCATTTACCCAGTAAATGCCATGATTTCTAGAAAGGTAGCATAGTCAAACCACACAATTAGCCGTCTCCTAGATGGTAGGTTGCCCATAGAATGTTAACAAAAGTTCCCAACGGCCTGTCAGACTTAGGGTGGTTTCCCCCAAAGATAATTGCCTGTTTCCCTCCATTTTTGCTGAAATGTGTTTTTGTTTGCATTAGGGCTCACTCCCCTAAACATGGCAAAATTGGCTTACACCTGATTGGCAGATTTAATTTACTGATAAGCCCCTTATAGAATGGTATACCATATACACAGGTCCAATAAATTAAATGGTGCTAGCAAGATATATCTGACTTCAAACCAAAGGGCTTGTAACCACTGCATTGTACCTGCACCCAGCTTGGAGCTAGGGAAACAGAGTCAGGAAATTCCAAGCACTTGAAAGAGAAGCATCTCCTAACTTCAAAGATGGCACCAGGTATAAAAATAGGGTCCTTACACGCTCTCAGTTTACTTTCTGGATCTGCAGAAAAACTCTTAGAAGACTGTCTGCTGCTGTGGCCTGCTGTGTACTCCACAATACTGCTTTGCTGTCTGGATCCTGCTTTGAACCCTCAAAGGCCAGCACTGCTGTTTGAGCCTTGCTTCCTCACCTTAACCAAGGATTACCAGAGTGACTCCAAGGGCTAGTTTGCTGGCCTCCTATTCAGAGCCACAGGGATATAACAGGCTCTCACCATCTAAAACCTGCACTAGTCCCAGCCTGAATGAGTCCTGAACCCTCAAGTAGTGTCACTCCACTCCTGGATCCTTGGCTGTGGTGCTAAAGGAGCACAGAGAGCCAAATCCAAAACTTGGGACTTGAAACGTTTTTGACTGAAAATTGATCTGAGAACCAAGAGAAGACCAGGACCAACTTGCTCCGCTATACTCCCAAGGTGCGGCTGCTCACACTACGGTCTTCTCCACAGCAGCAAATCCTGTTCAGAAGTCCTTTAACAAAGAGGTATCTAGGCTCCTGGAACTCTTGCCGACTGCAGATTTTTGCCTTGTCCTGCAGGAGATGTTTTAATAAATCCAGATGTAGAAATCTTCACCACAACTTGGTCCAGCAGCTCCCTGATGACAGCACTTCTTCCTCAAACACCGCCTGCAGCCTTGCCCCACTGAACATTACCTTCTCAGAAAAACAAATTCTTGAAATTTCGTCTAAGTTAGAAGGTAAGCGCTGAATGGGTCCCATCCACTTCTTGTATCCAACCGGCAGTCCATTGCGGTTGGCCGTATTTTTCGGCTTTAACCTGGTCCCATGTTACCAGATACCCACAGTTGGCACTTTGATATTTTAGGTGCTAGATTTCACTTAAAACCTAAAACATCATATGTGTGGTTCTACCAATTGAATGTTTGAATTTTGGTGTTAAATGATTTACTAAAATATATATATTTTTTTTTAATTGGCGCAGGATTTTTCTTGTGTTTCTTTTTTTTTGTTCACTTTATTACTGTTTGTGTGCTATATAAATACTTAGCACATTACCTCTAAGTTAAGCCTGACTGCTTTTTATACCAAGCTACCCAGAGTTAAGCACAGGTTAATTTAGTAACTTTATGTGGTTCACCCTGACAGAGACTGTGACTGTTGCTTGAAAAGGGCAAAGAACCTAGAACGATGATGGATTCAACCCAGATCTGTGACTGGGGTTGAGTGCCTGAAAGGTTTCAGCGCTCTGTCCATCATCTCCTTGTGTTTGCTTAGTTCGCCCTACGTTGGCAGGGTATGCCCAGACACGGGTCCCTTGCTCACTTTTCCAGTGGATTCAGGCTAGTCTGGCAGATGAGGGGTGTTACCCTGAACCCGGTCCCAGGATGCTTGTTTCCGATCCAGGGAAGACCTGGCTTGGCATTTCGGGTTGGACTGTTCCCATGAGGCACAGGGTCAGGACTGATTTGCATATAGCTGGATCTGAACTGGGGTTATGAAGTGAGCTAAAGAACGATGATGGATTCAACCCAGATCTGTGACTGGAGGTGAAAAGTTTCAGCCCTCCATCCATCCTCTTCTTGTGTTTCCTTTGTTCACCCTAAGTTGGCAGGGTATGCCCAGATGTGGGGTCCCTTGCTCACTTTGCCACTGGATTCAGGCTAGCCTGGCTGATGAGGGGTGTTACCCCGAACCCGGTCCCAGGATGCCTGTTTCCAGTCCAGGGAAGACCTGGCTTGGCAGTGCAGGTTGAACTGTTCCCATGAGGCAAAGGTTCAAGACTAATTTGCATATAGCTGGGTCTGAACACAAATGGTGAAGTGAGCTAAAGAACGATCATGGATTCGACCAAGATCTGTGACTGGGGGTGAGTGCCTGAAAAGTTTCAGCTCTCCGTTCATCATCTCCTTGCGTTTGCTTGACCAGGGCTCACCTCCCGGTCAGCCAACAAACCAACAACCCAATTTATCACACTAACATAATATAGTATAGGTTTATTTTCTATGATGTCTATTCCTGGTACTGTCATACACAATGAACAATTCAAAGTGATGATGCATGGCAGCAAACTTTCTCCTTTATTTTATGTTGCATTCCTTACCCTTTGATAGTATTTTTGTCTCCTGGTTTTTTCTTCAAAAGTGTTTTGACCTTCTGGATGTCTACACTTGAATTCTGCTTGGCTCTTTCCTGATTTCTCCACAACTAATCTCCATCTTCAACAAAGACGGACAAGAATGTCAAGGAAGTTTTTCCTCTTTTGTGCAGCGTTCCTCCTAGCTGTGACCCTCTAATGGACATACTTGACACCTTTCACTTATACTAGTCTGTCACCCATTCCTCAAACAGTCAAGAAGGTGCTTAGCAGATGGTTGTGTCTGTTGATATGAAATGTTGGGCAACTACAGCTACAGTGTCAAGGAACTTTCCAAGTAATACAACATAGGAGATGGTGACGCAATTGATGAGTCAATTTGGGTCTAGAGTGGGTCTTTTAGTGTGATTACAAAGACTGCCTGGGTGAAGGAGTAGACATTAATTCAGAAAAGGATTCAGCTGAGTGCTTTTTTGATAGGAAAGGGAGATATAATTTTCGTAGGTTTATGGCGGTCATTGCAATGAGATAGTGATAAGTCTAGGAGGAAGATAATGCATTGTTTGCTTGCTTGGAGGAAGGCCTTAAGTTTTCACTGTGAATCTGTAACAGTGACTTGATAGTTGTTGGCTTCAGTGCACATGATTTGCTTCCTGCATGTGATGTGATGCTTTTTTCTGCATCTAACTGCTACTTTTACTAATGTTTTTCTGCCTGTAAGTTTGATTTTGTTAATTTGTTCACTGTGTTAAGATTTGTGGTGCATATTGAACTCTGTCTTAATTTTGGGTGTGGTTTGAGGTGGCTCATAGAGCATCCATTTGATGGAATTTTGTGCAGTTGCCAATCACGCTGCTTGGGTTATCGAAGAGGGTAACTTTAAGGTGGAGTTGATGAGGCTTGCATTTGTAGTTATGATATTGTATGTTGCAAGCAGTGTGAAATTGTACTATGGCCAATCAAGTGGGTTTGCTGGATGGTGTTGGCTTGCGGGGAAAGATTAAACGATCAGTTCAATGAACATTGCCTTTAATGTGAATGGGGTCAATGGTGTGTTGCATCAATATCAGCACATTGGGTGTTCCTTCATTGTCCTGGTTTTAGAGTATCAAGGGAGGTTGAATTCTCTGAGGAAGTCATTGGTTGGATAGATGATCCACATAGCAGTAATTACATTGGTAAAGTTGTTGATAAAAAATCTGATGAACCTGGAGCCTGTGAATGAGAATGCTTGAGTGGCTGAGTGTGGAATATTGTATAGGGGGAACATGAAGAATAAGATCACAGCTACCACTGATATCCTTTACTGAAGGTTAATTTGAGAATGATGACTAGGTCAACATCAGTATCAGTTTAGGCAATACTCTAACCTTAAAATTCACTGACATATTTGCATAATGTACATAAGCAACCAAATGTCTCTGGTATGTTGTCAATTTCAACATAGTTGACATAGAATTTCATGCTTTGCTACTAGGATTACACTCAAGGGTCTTGATTCTATGTTTGACCACTGAGAAAGTGCATGAGTAATAGAAGAATGTCGGGGTTTGTCAAAACGAAAACCCAATAATTCTACATTTTGAACCAGATTCAGCATTGACCTCAGCATCCAAAGTGTTTTTGCCTGCTTTGGTCACATGAATTTTCATTTATTTTATAGATCAATGCAAATCCACATCCCGGCTGTTAATTGTGTAAAACCCCTCCTGAGATAAACTGCAGAATCACCTCACTGTAGTAATTTCACATTTTAGCACTTCATGATTCTACATGGCACCCCAGTGCCTCTTTATTTTCATATTGTGAACAACACTTCTCCAATAAATCCCAATGAAATGAGGATATGCTGGTACTGAACATTTTATATCTCATACTACAGAGAGGCAAAGTCATGTGGGATACAAAAAACACCACAAACATAGGTATACACTTTAAATATAACTCTGATACCACCTGCAGAGCTGGGCATACTGTTTGAGTATTAATAAGAGTTCCTAAATAATCATAAGTATTGGCAATGCCTATGGGTCTCGGCTGTGAAACTTATTGACTTTGCCAATGTTTACTACTATTGATAATGGCCATCACAAATGCCATATTTGAATGGGATTCATGTAAAAAAAAAAAACTATTGGAGAAACCACACGTGTCCATCTTTGAATTTTCACTAAAACATTTTATGATGGTCGTCTGCCAATACCAGGTGGCAAAAAAGTTCATAAAACAAAACAAAGGAGCACATGGAGGCAAGAGGGCACTGTATGGGGAAAATGGGAGATGAGAGAACTAGGAGTAAGGATGAAGAGTTGAAAGAGAGTCATGTTAAGGAAAGCAAAGTCTGACGCCAGCAGAAGAATGGTAAATAATCAAATCAGAAGATTGACAGACAGATTGCTTCAGGCAGGGAGCAACACAAGATAGGGAGGAAAGCAGTCCAGTCATGAGCAAGAGGCAAACCGAATGCACAGTCTAAGCACAAGCAATGCATTGAAACAATCGGGGCCTGATTACAATCTTGGCAGATAGGTTACTCCATCACAACGGTGACAGATATCCCGCCCGCCGAATTATATATCCCATTATATACTATATAAATAAAGGACCCCTCACGATGTCATGTAGATCAAAGGCCATCCTACGCTTTCAGAAAACTACACATTTGCATTCTATCTCTCAGGCCTTGGAAGTCTATCAAGCGAAGGCCCAAAGCCCTGCACTGTATGGTGCTGAAGTTTGGGGTTACACTGATGCTTCGAGGTTTGTAGTGATGGAGAACTCATTTGTCAGAGAAATGCTCTCGGTCCCCACAAGCACCCCCTTGGTCCTGCTCTATTTTGACACAGGTATGAAAACAGTATCTGACCAGGTGCACTTAAAAACATTACTGTTCTGGATTTGTTTTTGGATTACTCCTGAATTAGGTGAATACAGATATTCTTTGAGCGATGTAATGAATTTGGATCACAATGTCAGAAAATAGGGGGGACCAGGAGCTAGTTAATGGTCCAGTGCCCATGCTCCACACTAACCATGAAGACAACAAGGGGGGGACACTGTTCCAAGGTGAGTAGTGCAAACAGTCACTGCCTCACTGCATATAAAGTGAGAAAAACCGGGAGGAAAGAGGAGTATACTAGGTCTAGGACTCAGTGGGGAAGAGCAAGTCTTGTCTCTTGTTGCCCTCACACACCCCGAAGGATGTCATGCTTCATCATCGGGCAGTTGCTCCTCGTCGGGCCGGCGCTGCAATGCCCTACGGGTCCCCCGAAGGGTCACTTTTTGGGAGATCTTTTGAGAACTGCCATTTGGTGCATGCGGGTGTGAAGTGAGTCCTAAGTGGAGTGTAATTAAGTTCGTGCAGAGCGTTAAAACTGTCTAAGGGTTACCAAAAAGATGCTTTAATGAAGTGGTACCCTTGTCAGAGTAAAAAACCTGTAGGTTGAAGAGTTACCCCTGTAGGCGTAATGTGCCCAGGTAACTATGAGGTCGACATGTTTCACTCCTCTATGGTCTTGGCGATCCTTGGCGTTTCATCAAGACCAGAGTGAGCTGTGAAAATAGTGTAGTGCACATTGAAAATAATACTAGTAGAGGGGTAGGATTAGTCCTCTGGACGATCAGTGGGGGCCAAAGACTAAGAGACCTTTAGTCAAGGCAGTAACTAAATAGTTAGGCTAATGGCGTAGGGTGCCCGCACCTTATCGGGATATTGGCTCGGGTGTTGGCTCTGATCAACCTGCCCCATCCAGTTGCCTGCCTGGAAGTGAATTGGATCACACCATGGAGATCCCTACATTGTTTGCTCCTTTGATCATTCTGCAAAAATTGGAATAATAACTCCTCGCCTGATTCATGCCCAGTTTGTGGCATTAATCCTGAGACCCTTGATCCTGTGATGTTTTATGTCCTGAATATCGTTGATCACTCGGTAAATGGTTGCACCCAATCTGTTTGTCCTTGGGGTACTTCATTTTAGAGAGGCAAAAGAATATTAATGACTGATACATCTGGTCCGGTTGTTTTTTTTTGTGAACCAGTCCTTGTTCAACATTGGGATGAAGTGGGAGAAGTTTTTGAAAGTATTGTAAATTCAAGTATCCTCAGTGCATGTGTTATCTTGAAAAACAATTTTAAGTATTTATGCTTCAGGTATACATTTTTTATAGTTTTTACTTATTGGCTATTTCTCTCTAAAAACACTTCTATGAACATTGCACTTTTTAATACATAACAAATTGCATCAATTAGGAACTGGGGACATTTTTAAAACTGTTGCAGAAATAAGATTATAACGTGATGGATTATTTTGATAGTTTGAGAGCCACATCGTTAATAAAATCATATCGTGTGTGGTTGCTGGGGACAAGTTTCAAGATTTCATTTTATTGTTTTATTCATTATATAATATTTATATACCAAGTTATTGAATGAAGCGAAAATGTTATATGTATTATATATACTTTTATTGTTGCTTTGATGGTTTGAAACCGAATACAGTATCCTGATGATATACTATGCGAATTTTATTTCGTTGTGCAAGAAATCCGTCACCGTTGTGTGGGAGTAACCCATCAGCCAAGATCGCATTCAGGCCCAAGGTCTTTCCAACAGTAGCTAAACCTGTGTGCAAATGAAACCCATTAGCAATTACGAACTACTGATTACAACCCTGCACCTTTAATTCCGCTTGTTTTTTTAGAACTGCATAACAAATCAAATACAATTGACATTTGATTTTTCTTTGAGTTATGTTTTGGAGGAAAAATACATATTTGGATATCTGTATAGCTAAAAAGTTGAAAAGGCTGCATTAAAAAAAAAAAAAAATCAGAAAATATTAACAACGTACTTTCCCCACCGCCTGTACCTTCAATGGTGGTCAAATTCATAACTGAATATTATTTTTAAGCAACTAATGCCCTACTGTAGTCTATCACAGTAAAATACCTAAAAAATCAGCAATTGTTATCTTATTTGCACAAAATTAAAGGTTTCTTACACCTCTGTTTCAGAAATGGATCATTGATCGGACAGTTTTTCACCTAACCTTAAAGATTATTGCAGCTTCAATGCCCGACGCATATATCACTACTGAGTGAAAATGCTGGCATCTGAATGACTGTAAGAATTTTTTTTTAAATTCCTTCAATGGACCATTACAATGATTTACGTTAGACTGACACAGTTGTGAACACCTGATTTAGTTGAAAATTAATCTTGCATCAATTGGAAATTTCTTTAGCTGTCCGCCTCATTTATCCAACTGAGTCATGACCACCACACACCAGCCCTGTGCTCAGTGTAGAAAAACAGACACAAATAATGTCCCCATAATTAAGAATAGTTGTGACAGCCCGCACATTATTGGTAGCTATTTGCTTTGTTGATATATTATGGTACATTTTGGCAAAATTGATGTAGAGCGCTGAGCGGCTCACACCTCAATAGTTTGCAGCCTTCCAGTAGCCTTCGCTTCAGGGACTTGCCTGCCGCTAATTCAGGGAGACAGGTTAAAAGTGAACAAAGGCTGTTTGCCGACATTATAGATGCTGCCTTGCAGGAGGCCACGGAGAGTGAAGAAATGTGCAGAGATGCTTGTGTCAGAATTTATCACAATCATGCGAGAGCGAAGACGGAAAACAAAATGACAGACATTCGTGCGTGTACGCGGCGCTATGTTTTGCCTGAAAGGTAGTGCTTTTGGTTGTTTATGTGATTTGACTGCCTACCGATCCTACGAAATGGAGCTTCAAACATAAACGAATTGCTTTTTTTTAAAACTCTCTATCATATGATGTAAATGATCATATTTAGGTTGTTTTTAAAATGGGGCTTTTAGGAACAGCGCCCAGAAGGTACTTCTAATCCCTGGGGTATTGGGAGGAGGTGGCACTGTCTAGAGGACTGTGCGCTTTTGGGCTGCTTCCAGTATAGGATGTAGCCCAACAGGTGTTTAATCCACCATCTGGGGGCTGCCACCCACCATTTTATTGGTTGGTTTACACATAGTGACAGCCACTTTTTCCACCTGCCCACTCCTTACTTCTAAAATCAAGGGGCAAATCACTGAATCACCCAATGCCTAACAAAAATTAATGTGTCCTTGTGTAATGCAACTGATGCTTATGTAAAGGGCTCTGATACCTGATACCTTCGGGTCAAGTTTGCGCTATATAAAGCTCTGGAAAAAAACAAGGTTGTCTTTAGGTCGAGCATTCGAGACCTCTTGTATATGCTTTAGTATATACTTAATATATACTTATATGTGTATGTACTTTGTGGGCTTTGGAGATCAGCCCTAGGACTTGTCTGCTTCTGCTTAGGGAGTTTTTTCTGTTCAACTGCCTCTATTTAACTGTCATGATAAAAAAACGACCAGCAGAGGTCAGTAAAATACCAGAATTACTTTCTGCTGAGGGACTTTATTTTTTTTATTTTTCTGGTAACTGCCTCCATTTAACTTTCTTGATAGAAAACGACCAGTAGAGGCCAGTAAAATACCAGTATCACATTAGCATTCTCTAGATTCCAGTTCATAGAAATTGTCTTCCAGGTGCACCCGTAGACAATAATAGTTTTTTCAAATCTTGTATTTTCAGTGATGTGAGCATCGGAGGCCCTGACTTTATAATAAAAACAGAGCTTTGGACTATACCATTTCCCGCTGAAAGGCAATATTTCTCTACATGTGTTCCCATCCCTGTCGTGTCACGCAGTTTGGTGCTTACTTTCCCTCTGTGTTAAAGAACAGTAGATGTTTCAGCAACCAGGCTAATGTGCTTCATATCTAAATACGTATAAGGTCCCAAAGGCGAGACCGATTGCATTGCAAATGCTTGTTATGATTTGGTCGGGGCAGGCTAATTGCAGCAGGTGTTTTGGTTGTCGCTTGAGACAGGTGCCAGAAAAGGCAGTTGGATCACAAGTTTGAAGGCCTTCTTTTTAGCATTATTTTGGTTAATAAAGGCTAATCAGGCTGAAAGTAAGTCCTGGAGTTAAAGTTAAGTGATAGGAAGGTCAGGTTAAACACTGGTTAATTGTTTCAATGTTAAGTATGGAAGTGCAATATTTCATGATGTAAATTTGAGTGGTATGTTTATGGGGGTATGGGATTTAGGGGTTGGGGATAAGGGGTATAGGTTATTTATTACATGTATAGTGAGGTTTTAGTTATGTGAGGCGTTAGGCCAAGCTTTGATATATGATATGCACCTGTTTCAATGAAGTGGCCTTTTTCACACACATCTATAGTGTCAGTGGTCTATAATTTGCACCATTTATCCCAAAGCATTTAAACCATGCATGGCATCACCCAGCCAGCATACTTACTTGAAACGGACATGGCATGCAAAGGAGTACTGTGACCTACAATAGTTGATGATAGCGTAGGAACTCCCGCTCCCAGGACCGATTTTTGTGTGCACTGGGATGAAAGACCCTTATGCATGGGCTGGAAATATACCCTTGATACAAAATGAACTGTCTATAAGAAGTTGTCTGTGTACTGGATTGGTCTTAGTTTTAGGAAATAAATGACACCACTTGGCCACAGCACTTGCAATTCCGGTAGCCACAAACTTCCTTCTAGTTTAGTTCTTGGATTCGAATGATGACCAAGTTCTTCAAACTTTTGAGGGAAGAAGAAACAGGGGACTCAATTGCACGGAGAGTGTACCTCCTGCCAAAACAAACAATAGCTCTGTCCTTGTAAGTATGCTCCGCAGAGGTAGGTTTCTTAGAAATTATTTTCGACCAAAGGAAGAACCTCATTTTCTTCATACAACCAGGTTCATGTTATCTTGAGAAGTGAGCCATGTACTTTATTGGGGAGTCTTGTCATTAACATATTTTCCCTACATGTACAGGGGCATATTTACGAGCCTCTTGCACTGCTGGAGTGTCACTTTTATGACACTCTGGCGGCACAAATCACAAAATCATATCTAGGAGGCAATGCAAAGCCACTATGCGTGTCTTTGAATGGCTTCATAGTAATGGAGTAAGGCAACGCAGAGCAAATCCCTGTGTTGCCTTACTCTGCGCTCAAGAGGCGTTCCATGGGCGTTGCAGTGGGGTTTCCCATGCAACACCCATGGATTTTGACACTTCCCCACATTTATTAGAGCATGTAAAGCTGGGAAAGTGCCAAAACCGTACGCCTCCCAGGGTGCCTGCAGCACACAAAGACAGAGGAAAACGCCTCTTAGGATAATTTCTGTGCAGGAAGGTTCCCCTTCCTGCACAAAAAAATTCAGCCAACAACACAGGCACCCTTTCACATTAGTGCAAGGGTGTCTGTGTTGGCGCTAGACTGCCGAAATGGCACCAGCGTAAGGGAAAAGGACAGGAGTGCACCATATTGCATGAATACTGTACATTCCTGCTATTTCACCTTGGTGTAGGGCAGTACAGCAAGCTGACTTGCTGCACTGCCCTACGTCAAATCTCAATAAATTGGACCTAAGTCTATGGCTTCTTTTACATAATTGCATCTTGTAGTCTGTGACATATAGTTCTGCTTTCACCTTTATACGTTTGGGTGTGAAGTTCCAGACTGCCAAAGGCTGCAGGCTGAAACACCACCACCAAAGGTGCTTTGCCTGGCACCTCAGTCACCTGATAATTATAAAAAAGACATACATCCAAAAACCAGAGTGGTTCAAGATTAACCCTGGGCGTAGTTCGCGAAGTAGCACTACGTGAAGCTATGCAAATTGCACTTCGCACTACGCGAGCTACGCGTAGCACTTCGCGAACTGCATAGTACCCTGTTCGCACTGTGCAAGATGCCGTTTTCAATGATTCTACAGTGCGGACAAGCATCCAGCACTGTGCAATCCTTGAAAACGGCATCTTGCACAGTGCGAGCTGTAGTTTTCTATCGCTCAAGTAGATTTTTACTCGAGCTGCAGCTTTCTCAATGCGGACTGGTAGTTTCTCATCGCGAGCGGTCGCGACCATACGCGACCACTCGCAATGAGAAACCTGACCTCCTCGCGTTGAGAATCTCGCCAGGATGTTTATTTTCCACGCTCACGATCGGCAACTTGATGTTGCTGATCGCGAACAAGGAAAAAGTCTCGCCAGGATGTAATTTTGCTTGCTCGCGGTCGCCAACTTGATGTTGAGGACCGCGAGCAAGCAAAAAATGACCGCTGCGCTACGCAACGCTACGCTACGCATGTTTGCACTGTGCTACGTGCAATTCGCGTCGTGCGAAGTAGCGCAAACTTCGCAAACTACGCGAGCATAGCGTAGTGCTTTGCCCAGGCTTATTCAAGATAAACAATGTATTTATGAGACAACGGGTGCTGTTCTAAACTTCAGAGATAAGTGTAGTAGTTCGGCCTTCAATAGGTACATTTGAGTTCTCATGGCCAGCCTTGAACTGGCTCCATGAAATCTCATTGTGATATATTCCTTAAAATTATCAAAGAGAGCTAAGTCTCCTGACGTAGTTGCATGCCCTGCACCTAGAACCCCTGGGTTTGGATGTATCTCCAGAAGTTTACAAAGAAGTGGAATGTTGTGATTCAGAGAAAATTACTTTATTCTCCTTTACCTCATAGTGTAAACTAAACTTTTACCACTGCAAAACGTAAAATAAATGGCTATCAAACATAACTTCATTAAATTATATGAAACAGTCTAGCATCACAATGGTCACCATGCATAAAAGTAGTACATCCTTCAAACACTTCACAATGTCCAACATTTAATTTTACCAATACTCTGTCCTAAACGACTACAGTGAAGGAACCTGAGTCAATTTTTTTAGCATTCCTAATGTGAATATGACCTGTATTGCCTCTTTAGGGATTCACATTCTGGCAATCTGCCAGCCTAGATATTGCTAAAACATTCACAGTGCTGAGGCATCATACCCAATGTCCTCCAATTAACTCCTATAAGTATGAAAGCCTGTCTACTCATAGGAACTCTGGGATAAATCATGCCTACCTGTGGAATGAAAATGCACCTACTCACAGAATTTTTGAATTTGGCCCTATTATAATATCAAGTCAATATATTTTGCCAATGAAATTATTAGGAAAATTAAGTAACTAAATTAAGATGACATATGACAAGAAAAAGTACAGTACCAAACTTTACCTTACTGTGAATGGAGAACTACCACAAAGGTGGGTCTCTTCCTCAGTGACTTAATAAGGGAAGATGATGGGCACACAAATTACTTCTGTGTCAATACACGACTCCTGCTCCTGCTGACACTGCACTCCAGCCCACTTACCATTCAATCTGTTTCAGTTACTGAGAAAGAAAGCCAGAAAATGTATTGCACAGCAGCAGTTGATCTGTAGCACTCTCGCAAATCATCCTGAACTATGTAACATGATGAGGTTCATCTTTTTTGTGTTCATCACCCATTCTTTGTAGACTGATAATGCTTTTTTGGACTGGACATTGCTAGCTAGACCCCAGTGCATATGCTCTGACCCCCAAAACCTGCCACAATTGGTTTACTCCTAGGTGTCATATTTAACTTTCCATTAAGGTCATGGTATTTGGGATCCCAAAATACACTTATGGCATCTAAATTTAAATAAAACTCACAGCATGTATGCCTGGTCATAAAGCGAGTACAGATTGGCAAAGACCAAGGAAACAATACATCCATATAGTGTCCTGAATTCTAATTTATGTATATGTGATAGAGCTGCCAGGGGAGAAGTCATTTTAGGACAAGAACACTCACTCACCCTAGGGTGACATACTTCATCATCAGGTTCCCTCCTCACATGCGGACTGCAAGGTTCATGGTGTGGGATATAACTCCCCTCCAGGGAGGAGCTGGGGTGTTTTTAAAGATGAGCTGTATATTGGGGTCAGTGAGGGACAGAGTGCAAAAGTACAAAACGTGGTGGGGAGTAAAACTATCTCCAGAGGGCCAGATCCATTTAATTCAGTGGTCCAATGGGATAGAGTTAAAAAGAGAGGACTAGGGGTTTGAATCAAATATACGCCTATAGGTGGTCAACATGTTTCTGCCCATATATGACGGCTTCTCGGCCTTCATCAGGACCTAGAATTATAGTCGCCCTGTGCAAGGTTGTGATAAAAAGTGAAAATATACTGGCCACCAAGGTATGAACGCAGCCAGGGTAGCGGTGACCCATGTATATTCAAGGTCCACCATCTTTCTAATGAGGGGAAGAGTGATGTCGAATCTCAAACCACCGGGTACGTCTTTAAGCACACAACTCCTTAAAAAAAAGCTAAATGTAATCTATTAACTACAGCACTGCTGTGCCCTCCACTAGTATGACTATACAAGCAGGACTCCAGGCCTACTCTGGCTGATGCAGTTTTAAAACTGCGCCCAACCTGTAAAAATTACCCTTTTTGACAGGAGAAAATCTCCCTTATAAATATTAAGTCACCTTATGTAGGCCCTGTAGCCCTGAAGGCAGAAAGCATGGTATTTAAAAGTCAGACATGTGGAAATTTACATTTACCATGTACATAAACTGATTAGAACCCAAAAGCTATTTTTACCATACAAAGGAGGGCTGCCCAATAGAGAAACCCAATGAAGCAAAATTCATATTAATTCTTTTATCTCAGACTTAGTAGCAGGTAGAGAAAGGATTAAACAAATATATTTTCCAACTTAATGGGGAAGTCAGAATTAGATTAATATTAATGAAAGAGGGCTTTTAGAAATATACCCATTCTCTATCTGAAGCTTCTGGAGGGTAATTTGCATTAGTCCCCCAACTGTCACCCAGCTGGTAAATAGCCCTAATGAGGTTTGAAAAGGGCTCCCAGAGCAGAGACATTGAGTGTGTTGAGGTGTTTTTGTTCCCCTGCCAGGAAGACCTTTTGGGCTCTTCAGAAGGACTTACTTTGTTTCAAAGGGCGGGACCACTGTCACAAGCAGGTGTCAGATGACACCTGACCGTAGCCCATCATTTCTTCTCACAGTCAGGCAGCCACCAAATCCAGTAGGTGGAAAGCTGACCCAGAAGAGGTTTGGAGTGACCACAGAGGAAGGGCAGTTCATTACCCTGCCTACATTTCTGGGTGGGCACGTAGGCTCTGTTTCAGGGGAGAAGGGTTTCTTCATTTTGGATTTCATGAGTGAAAGGCACTCTGAGATTGTATAAAGTAGGGCACACAGGAACTGCTACAAAAGTGGGTAGGGTTACCTCTAGGAAGTATTACCCTATTTGTTGTAACTGGCCCTTCTGCAGGGTCACTCCCAGATTTGTAACTTCTTTTGCTGAACACACGTTTGTTGGCATTGGGACTATATGCACTTTTTCCCTGCTTAGCAGTGATACTGTACTGGTGCTCACTCCCTAAAACAGTTAAAGTTATTAAAAGTTACTATAACTTGTGCCCCTGCCATGCAAAGCTTTGCCGTCAATGATGTCAGTTCAGTTATCATCAGTAACTTTATCATAGATAACACATAACATGTCATGAGTGTTGTAATATGTGAGGTCATAAGTAGGGGGGGTGAAATATTATGTTCCGCAGGCGGAATTGGTTGAATTTTGATGATTCTGCGTTACTCCTGCAACGCAGGGTACCGGCCAAATTCTGCAAATCACCACATGGTAGATTTTTTTCTTGTGCATGGCTCCAGGATAGTAAGTTGGCAAGCACCAGAGAGATTTGGCGTCCCCAAGCATGATTTCTTGTTGCTAGGAGGACATCCGGTGAGATTTTTCCGACGTGGGTGGCTGCAATAGTTCATGATCAGAAGGCTGCTGGTCAATTAGTAAATTTACTCAAGCAGAAGCAAAATGAACTCGAATAGCTACGCCCCCTCTGGCTTGCCGCATGGTGTGGATCACACTGATTTTTCAAAGCAAGAATGTGCTCCTGGTGCTAAATCACAGCTTGAGCAGCACAACATGCCTATTTCCACCCATTGGTGGAACTCCTCAGAATATTGCAGAGTTTTTATGTAACTCTGCGGAATTACACGCAGTCAAATTCTGTGAGATCCGTTCACCCCTAGTCAAAAGTAGTGCATGGCGAGGTTGTGAGTTATAGTTGTTTAAAGTATTTATAACTGTTTAATTCCAGTGTTTTATTTTGTTTCATAATGTTAAGTTGAAACTGACACTTTCACCTAACTATGACAGCATGTTAACCCTTATTTTTTTTCAGTACATTTCTGAGGTTTTTTTCATTCAAAGCATACATAACTGTAACACCACTTTAAATTTAGTTTTTTTTAGTGAATTTCTTTGTTGTTTATTACATACATAAGGCATTCCCTACAGCCCCCGAAGCCAGGCCTAGCATCCAACCCCCATGGGTAGCCAATGCCCTACCGAGCACGGGCAAAGGATGTGCACCGCGTATGGTTAGCTGCAGGGCCTGGCCACCTGTGAGTAGTCAACCCCCACCTACCACCAATGTGCAGCCAACTCTCCTGCCACACATGGTATGGTGTTGGCAGCAGGGCCTGTCCTGTGTCGAGATCCTGCGTCCAACCCCCAACAGGCAGCCAACCACCTGCCGCGTGCAGCCTTAACCTGTTTACAGCAACCCACTGCAGAAATTCAGGCCCTGCTTCCTTTAAAAACAAAACTTGATTGTGTAAGACTCTCATGGGATGCAGCTCTGCCGCTGCACCCTCATGGGACTCCTGTTGGAATCGAGGGGTCCACTCTTGATTGCCACAATGCATCTGCAAGATCATGAAATTCCCCTCCCAAAGTACATAATGTTTTTAAATACCTTCCCAGAGGGGGCACTCTGGGAGCCACCCTCCCCCCCCCCCATGTGCAGGAGGTCAGGGTATCTCCTCCCCTACCCCCCATATGCTTTTACTTTCTAATTTTCATGGCACTGCGAGCGAGTCCCCATATCCTGAACTGGTGGCAGCAACACTTCTCTTCATGTTGTGGCTACTTGATCAGAGTTCAAGCTCCAGAGAGACACATGGAAGCAAGATCGTAGATGGGAAAAAAGCCCCCTTGGCCAATCAGGTAGTTCAATTTTTGAAGTTGCCTGACTGTGGGTCTCTCATGAACCCAACCATCCATGACTGCATATAGTTTAAACCTTAATTTCTCAAAAACTACTGAATGAATTTACACCAAATCATACAAAAACACGTTAGAAATGGGATTCCTGGTGGAATTTCTGCACCCAGGCCAGACAGGAAGCTCCACTTTAGTCAGGGTAAGCTAGATACACACTAAAAGATAATCTCTTTTAGCTTGGCAGAGAGCAGTCATGCTTATCAAAAGAGTCCATGTGTAAAGTATTTGTGAAACACACTCACTAAGTAACACAATTAATACACCACAAAAAGATTCAACACAGGTGTATAAACATAGATTATTGTGTTATAAACAAAACAAGACCAAAACAACAAAAATACAATGAATAGAATTTGAACTATTGAATTGTAAAGCAATAAATGCAATAAAGCGCTTAGGAGCAAGTAGCGCTATAAAGATTGCTTTAGGTCAATATTCAGGCAGGAACACGGGGCGTCGAGCTATGTGCTGGATCCTGCCATGCAATCGAGAGGATGCATCGATCTCCCCAAGCTGCAGCAGTGACGATACGCTGTCTGATGCATCAATCTCTGGAGGGAAAGTGCTGGTTCCGATGCGATGCGCCGATTTTTCTCCTGCAACCGGGTTGATGTGCCAATTCTGTTACTCGCAGACAAAAGATGCATCTAAATCCATGTTGCAAGTAAGTAAGACGCTTTCGGTGAGCCAGGTACAGGAGCAGGGGTAGAGACTTTGATATCCTGAGTCTCAAGCAACAGGACGCAAGACAACAAGCCCTTGGAGATCTTTTGGAGTGAAGGCAAAGTCTCGCCGTCCTTCTGTAGAGTCATAGAGCAGAAGGCAGCAGGGCAACACAAGAGAAAAGCAGGCCTCCCTAGGCGGCAGTCCAAAGAGGAGTCATTTAAGCAGCACAACAGTCTTTCTGACAGAGGTTCAGTTCAAGGTCCAGAAGTGTCTGATTTGATAGGGTCAGACACCTAGTACTTATGCCCAAAAGTGCCTATGATGTGGGAGGTGACTTCAAAGCAGCTCTCTGACGTTAACGAGTATCCCTTTCACCACAGTCCTGTCTGCCAGGCTATCTGTGTGATGGGTAATCAGTCCTTTTTGTGGGGACTGGACACAACCCATTCAAGTGAAGTGTTAGCCCCTCCCTTCCATCCTGCTCAGGTAAGGCCGTCAGGATGCAGATGTATATAAGTAGGTACTCAGATACACCTATTCTTCCTGTGTTGTGGCTGTCTAGAGGGAATGCACAAAGAGTACTGTCACCTAGCCCAGACATGTATTGAAGGCTTAAAAGCATAGAGAAATGTCCACTTTCTAAAAGGGGCATTTCTAAAACAGTAATGTTAAATCCAACTTCACCAGTAAGGAGGATTCATCAATACCATTCCAAACATAGGAAACATGAAAAAGCTACTCTTCTCTGATCAAGAATTATAGCTGAAAAAAGAATATTAAGGAATTCCTATTAACTTTTGAGAGAAGTAGGCCTCACAGTAGAGAAAAATGAACTATGCTGTTTGTCACTACCAGGACATGCAAACCATACCAGTAAATGTCCTACCTTTAATTTACAAAGACCCCTAACCTTAGGGCTACCTTGAGCCTATCTTGGGAATCTGGGGAACTGGGGTCTAGTCTTGGCAATGATGCTGAACATCCTGTGATTCTGGGTAAATCACTTAATCTCCCCGTGCCTAACAAAAAAAATGAATGAGTCCTCATGTAACGCGACTGGTGCTATGTAAAGCGCTCTGGATACCTTCGGGTCAAGTTTGCGTTATATACAACTCCTTAAATTAAATTAAAATAAAATTAAATTAGATGTGATTTATGTGCAATAAAAAGGTGGTTTCAAGCTTGGCAAGTAGTTTCAAATGCCTAGTCAAGGTGGCAAGAAATTGCACACACAGGCACTGCAATGGCAGGCCTGAGGCAGGTTTGAAAGGCTACTTCTGTAGGTGAAACAATGTGTGTGTATATATTTTAGATTTTATATATATATATATATGTATATATATATATATATATACATATCTCCACAACATTCCTGCATGCTATGTCAAAATAGATGCTGGCACTCAAAGAGCATTTCTTCATAGCAATCATTATTCCCATTGTACCAGAAGGGGAAGCAAAGATGATGCATTATAGCTCACATAGGAGTCATGTTCACATTAGTCACCATGTTTGTTACTAGGTCATTACAATACCCACTTCCAGTAATGTCATTTCTGAGGTCGGGAAGAGCTCACATGACAGGATTGTTTACAATGAATAATGTTAAAAGTGTACACATTGTACAATTAACTGTTCAACTTGTGTGCCCTTACTGTTTGTAACTAATATTATAATTTTAACAGATTTTTTGCAACTTCAAAAAATAATTATATGTATAACGAGTAAAAACATGATTATCTTGATACCAGAAAATGTAAAGTCCCATGAAATGTAACATTTGTGTCATTCTCAGGTCTCTCGTGAATCACAAATGATATAAGTGACGCGCATTGCAACTCTTTCTTATCCCAGTGGGAATTCAAGCATCAGTTAAGTTCAAATTACATTTAGAATATCAATATCACAAAAACATTTCAATTTGAGAGAGCATATAATTGGTAGCATGCACAAATACGTTCTTGGAAATTATCCAGTATTGAAATCCAACTGTTCATTATTGTGTGCTACAAATTCTGGAAAATATAAATAATCCAATCTTAACCCAGCAGTCTGTTTGTGTAATAAATTTTATTATCATCCATTGACTTGAAAAGATAAAAATAATATACATATAAAAAAATAGAGACAACCTAAAGGAGTAAAGTGAGAATGTGATTAATTCATTTTCACAAATATACCAAAAGTTTCTCATCAATGTTCACACCCAGGGGTTCCTTTGCATTAGGTTCTAGGAAATATTTTTCATCAAGGCAACTTAGACTTTCTTCCCTATCCCCACCTTGAATATTCAGGCTAACTTATCAATACCAAAATATGAAAGGTCTTCTGAATGGCCCCCAGGTATTTGTTGAAAGTGTCTCGATACAATTCACGACATGGACAGCAAAGTACGTAGACCAAATAGTCACTCTTGCACTTACTATCTTAATGAGTTTACCAGTACATGGGTTCTCATATGTTGTCTGATCAGTTCCATATTTACATGTTTTGCATTTCTTACAACAATGGAGAGCCTGGGCTCTCTTTTAACCAAGGACCCCTCAAGCTAGAATCACGAAATGTATTCTTCACAAACTTATCTCATACAGATTTAACCTTTCTGAACATGATTAGAGGTTTGCTTGATACATTTCCATTGAGTACTGGATCTATTTTCACTACCCTTCAATGCTGCCTCACGATTTTGTGAATGATATTGTGTTATTTGTTGTATGTTGGAACTAGTCAAATCACCTCAGAATACTCATTTCTCTCATTCATTCCTGTATTAAAAAGCATATTTTCTGTCCTAAGTTGTTTCACTTTATTAACTGCCCTTTCCAAATCTTCTGAAGGGTATTCTCTCTTGAGGAAATGATTCAGCAACATAGTTTATTCTTTTACAAATAGCATGAGTATGCTACAATTTATTTTTGCCCTTAGCGGTTCACTATATGAAATATTCCTTTTATGTGGACGTGGGAGCCAACTGGCGGCATGTGGAACACTGTTTTCACAGCTTTCAAAACAAGGAGGTCTCATTATGTTTAGATTAAACTCATTTATACTGACAGCATTTACACAGTGCAACGTTTTTTCTTCTTCATTCCCTCTCCAAATTATAAACAGGTAAACAATAAATTAGAACCTTAGAGTTATACTGCAAACAAAATGAGAAGGGGTATCCCCATAGAAAACTGAACGTTAGGCCAGTATCTCTCTTACTGGGGTAATAAGGCTCATAGATGAAAATTCACAAAATATGTTCTCACAAGCTCATATTCACCATTAGGTAACTACATCAGGTTCTCCATTCCAAAGAGTGAGAAAATGAGCATAAGCATTGTCTTTATAGGAAAGTGAATTATTTGATTGGGGTGAGGCGGATGGCAGTCCAATACCACTAATAAAGTCACCTGTTAGTTCTAGTCAAAGGTTTGAATAATTAAAGTACCAAAACAGGTAAAAAGTCAATGACACAAACGCAAAAGACATTTCCACTCCAATTTCAAATAATAGAGAAAACCTTAATAATCAAAATGATATTAATCAACCAAAGTCCAAGGGGAACTAGAGATTTGAATTTTTAAAGATTTAAGTGGAACCAATGGCAAGAATAATGAAGCACCCAATGTAAGTCAATGTTCACTGTAGACTGAGACCAATGCACAATTTCAAAGCAATAGAGCCTAGGTCAGATACACCCTAACATATTGGTCTTGGAGATAGCCTGGAAATCTGCAAGTTCAAAAAGGTTTCTCAGTCCCATTTCACAAGGGCTTTTTTCAGTTTCCTGAAGAAAAATATTGAAATTTATTCGGAGTTACAATGCATAATGGGACTTTATCAGTTTTTTAGAAGAGTAATCTACACTTTGGGGGTCACTGCTGAAACTGTAGCTACCACTGTCCCGATGCCTGATGCTGGTTGGTCCCATTGGCATGTGGCAATTTGGGGATTTTTCATTAAAAATGTAATTGTTTTTCGGAGGTGCTGGGTTCTTTGAGTGGGTCAAAGTTGAAATCCAATGTGATACTGTAGAACTGCTGCACAGACACTTTTTGTGTATCTTAAGCTCTGGTGCTTTGAAGGGAAGTTCCCAAAGGTTTCCATACTTTCTTCTGCTATTCTAACAATAACAAGAGTACATTTCTAAGGCACCCCAGGACCTCAGGGGAGGCATTTAAAGACTCTCTGGTTGTCAGGGAGAGGCTAACGGCACTGTCCAGTCAAGACCCACTTGATCAGTGTTTTATTTAGGCAAAATGACTCTTGTTGCTTGTTGTGTCCTTCTAGCCACTTAGGAGGTTAACCCGTTTACCACGGCGATAATTCCGCCGTGGTGCGGGGCGTTCTATTGAGTGGGCGGGGCCGCGTCGGCCAACGGACGTGCGCAGCCCTACCGAGGTAGTGCTCGCGAAGGCTGTTGGCCGGCGGGTGCAATGAAGGGGTTAAACAACTCACCCTTGGAGCTCAACTTCTTTGACCTGGAGACAAAGGTGAGCAAGTCCTCCCTTCCATTTTCCTCACAGATCTCAAACAACAGGTACAGTCCTTTTTAATTAAGTTCCTGGGCCCACGCCAATTGGTCTTCCTGACAGGGGAAGAAAAAATCTGCAAAACGCCAGGCCTCTGTCCCTGCTCAGGGAGCAGTTTATTCCTCTTTAATATGAAGCACTTCATTAACTGCTGCTGGAAACCTAAAGTAAACTAGCCTCGAGGAGCTTCAGGTAGGAAAAAGATAACTTTCTAAAAGTTACTTTTAACAGATATTTTTAATAATCCAAATTTACAAAACAATTGTTCTTTTAATAATTATCAAAAAGAGTCACTGACATATTTTTCGAGCTAGTTCTTAACCCAAGATAATTTATTTTGATTTTAATCTGTACTTTAGTTTTATCATGGGACAGCCAGGGCCTTCAATAGTGAAAATAGCTTTTGGGAGCTTGTCACAGTACGGTCATTTTAACATTACATTTCTACATGTTCTATTTTTCATGTTCTATTTTTAAATACAATGCAGACTGCCTTGCGGGCTACAACGTACAAGGGCTACATAGGGGTGACTTCATAATATTTAAAAGGAAGGTTTTTCCTCACTCAAAAGAGCTATTTTAACAGGTAAGGTTGAAGATTTAAACGGTGGCAGTAAGGCCACACTGGAAGCCTAAAGCCATGTTTTAATGTCACACCAGTAAGAGGCACATAAGTGCCCGAGTCCACATGCGGCATTTAGCTTTCTATGTAATAGGTGTTTTCTTCACCCATGAGGTATGGCCTTATATGAACGTTTAATAATACAATCAGGGATTAACCAAGTTTTACTATTTTAGAGGTCAAAGCATATACACTCCTCCTGGAACAGCAGTATCCCAGTGTGGAGAATTTAAATACAAGCAATAAAATTCAGTAAAAAAAATGTGGGTGACCACGCTGAAAGGGGCATTTTCTCGCAATTCCAACCATTTGCACTAGTCTTTCTTTTCTTTTGTTTCATTCCAGAAATGTACATACTACACTGTCATAATGCATTGCAAACATTTATGTTATGTGAAACATTTGTTTAATTTATTAAACATATTTGATAAAATTAAGTCCTGACTTTTTTATTTTTTTTTGTTGATATCTCTGTACTGTAAAGCGCTCTGATACCTGCAAGGGTCTTGTTCGCGCTATACAAAACTGCTAAAATAAATGAATAAATAAATGAAAGCAGGTATTAAAGATCTAAGAGTTTTCAGACAGCATTACCTGCAGAACTTTGATGACAGGTACTTTGAGAAAGGCCTCACACAGTCTGATATGACTTTGGAATGGCAGGAGCCATTTTGATGCAACCAACAGACATTTGCTCGCTAGATACATATATTAAAATAAACATACAGAAAGTGATATATTCAATGTGGTAAATTCACCGTCATGTGATGAACAACTGTGGATTTTTCAAAGGGGGTTTACCTATTAATGTTACCTTTAGGGCCATAGACAATTCCTCGTAATATAAAATCTTCTTATCAATGAGCCACCGAAAGACTCTCAGTTATCTGTTCTTGATTATACCATGTGCACTCTGTGTCTCTACTTTCTGGCTCTTTTTTGCTTTAAGGTTAAATATAATTAAATTTGAAATAATTGTTTCCAGGAAGTTTTTCTGTTTCCTTGAACCTCGGTGGCTCTCTGGCTTGACTGATGAATTCTGAAGATGTGCTCATAAAATTCTGCATTAGGTCAGCTGTTTGCGAGGCAGTGTTGACAAGTGTGTTTTCATGAGGAAAGTGAAGACAGAAAAAAGTCCTGCTTCGTGCAGTAATGGAGCTAATGGCAATACTCTCAGGGCAGCTGTGGGTACATCTGGTGTTAAACTACCGTTCTTTAAACTTTATGGAGAGAGAGGCTGCCAGCTCTCCTGCTTGGAGCATATAAATTATGTCGATTGCTCATGCACTTTTTCTAACCCTGATTTCACCTGAATTATGGATGATAGACAGGGCCAAGATTTGCTTTTAGTGTTCCCCAGTGCCCATCTCTGTGCTGAGTGCAGCGAGCAGTCATAATCTCAGTGTGTGCAGTCAAGGGAGGAGTAATCGAATGTAGGGCATGACCAGAGGACACGCTTCCCAGCCATTAAGGAGCTTCCGCTTCAACTCCTTCCACTCAGACTTTGTCTAGGCTGTGAGCATCTCAAGCCAATGTTCTCAAAAACTCTGCAGTCACATTTCCTAGGACTTCGTGATTGAAAAGCAGTTTTCTGACAGAAGCACGTCATCTGTTCACCCTTCAAATTAAACAATTGGCACTTTGAGAAGCAAAAAAATATAACATTAAAAATGTCATTAATATCAAATTAAACTTGCCTACAAGTTAAAATATGAAAAAAATGATAAAGAAAAGCGGACACCCTTACCAGGACTGACTGTTCAACAATGTCCCGCAAAAGATGGAGGCACGCCAGAGTTCTAGGCTATTCACTGGAGAAACATGCGCACTCAGTCGCGGCCGGCAGAGGTAAGAGCAGTGGGGTGGTGGGGAGGGGATGTGGCAGGGTGGGGGCCGGGGAAGTCAGCATATGATGGCATAAATTAAATGATTTAAAAAAAAAAAAAATCACTTACCTTGCACTCACCACATTGCCGACTCTGCAATGCGGCGAGCGCAGAGTAAGTAGATTTTTTTTTATTTATTTTAACTTATCTCGTTATATGACGACTTCCCCGACCTCCACCCCACCGCCCCACTGCTCTTACCTGTGCCGGCCACCACTATGCACAGTGAATCCTAGAACAGAAGGATTCACAGAGGAGATATCCTTAAAAATTGTCATCCCTCTCGCTCTTGTAGGACAACATCAGACCATAATATTTTTTAAATGGTACATGCTACTGTGCGAAGCATATGTAAACACAAATAAATGCTGCAATGTTACACATCATTTTTCAAATGCAACAAAGCTTGACTGCGTTGGGTTTGGCATTCTAAGGTGGGCTGCTAAGGACACCTTTTTGCACATTTTAGTGTGCTTTTCTGGTTAGAGCTAACATATCATTTAGCAAGCGCGCGTTAAGCTGCTTTGTCCATTAAAGACAAATATAAATGTAAACAATAACACAATACTTGGCGGATAGAGAGTGCATGACAAAATGATCATATAACATCAAAAATTATAAAATTCTCACCATTTTATTTAAATAAAAAGCAACCTTCTACGTTATTAGTGAACACATTACACACACGTAGTCAGTTATACATGAATGACAGCAGTGTAAAGATCCCTAAAGGAACTGATAAACGTTTAGATTCTCAAACTACATATGCAGCATACTCAGAAATGCAAGCATACTCAGACATGCAAGCATATTCAGACATGCAAGCATACTCAGACATAGAAGCATAGTCAGGGAAAGAAGAATACTCAGACATGCAAGCATACTCAGAGATAGAAGCATACTCAGAGATAGAAGCACACTCAGAGATAGAAGCACACTCAGACATGCAAGCATACTCAGAGATAGAAGCATACTCAGACATACAAGCATACACAGACATACAAGCATACTCAGACGTGCAAGCATACTCAGACGTGCAAGCATACTCAGACGTGCAAGCATACTCAGACATACAAGCATACTCAGACATACAAGCCTACTTAGACGTGCAAGCATACTCAGACATAGAAGCATAGTCAGGGATAGAAGCATACTCAGAGATAGAAGCATACTCAGAGATAGAAGCACACTCAGACATGCAAGCATAATCAGACATACAAGCATACTCAGACATACAAGCATACTCAGACATACAAGCATACTCAGACGTGCAAGCATACTCAGACATAGAAGCATAGTCAGGGATAGAAGCATACTCAGACATACAAGCATACTCAGAGATAGAAGCATACTCAGAGATAGAAGCATACTCAGACATGCAAGCATACTCAGAGATAGAAGCATACTCAGAGATAGAAGCACACTCAGAAATGCAAGCATACTCAGACATAGAAGCATACTCAGACATAGAAGCATACTCAGACATGCAAGCATACTCAGACGTGCAAGCATACTCAGACGTGCAAGCATACTCAGACGTGCAAGCATACTCAGACATAGAAGCATACTCAGACATGCAAGCCTACTGAGGAAATATGAATTTTGTGATCAGTTATGTCCCCTATCGTAGACCCCAACGGCTCCATGTGCATGCTACAAGTACATGTATGTTCCCTCCAGTTCCAGCTCTGAAGACGCAAATACATGTGCGTCCACCGTCAACATGTCCTATTTCAGATCCACCATGAATGGGTCAGATATTCCATTCCTAAGTATGAAAGGCCACCGACTTTATGTGGTTTACTTTCCACATTTTACAGATCCAGGCGAGTAGGCCCTGAATTCTGTCATCAAGCCTTTTCCTGCCTTCTGCCTCTGAAAGCTCCAGTCCGAGCCTGCATCTGTATCCATGAACTTTGTCCTACTCCCTGCGCGGCTAACGGTGCCCGATCCAGCCTGTTGCCTGCCAAAAACTGTATTTCACCTTCAAGATTATCTGCTTCGCTCTTCATCCGATGCATTCCTGTCTAGCAGTTTAGGTAAACATTCCTCCAGCTACCGTGCAAGGGGCCAGGCCTCACTGTCCTCGTGCAAGTAATTCATAGCCCCGTTACCATGGAGGATTCCTGCCCCCTCGCATCTCACGTAGACACTTAGACGCCCGTACACACACTAACAGTCAGTATAGAATAGATTCCGTCCGAGAGACCTTTCCTTTTGGATAATACAGTTCTTTAAACATAGGATACTAGATATGATTTGGGACTAGGTTGACATGACCCTCAGACTTCTGTCTCCACATGTAGAGCTAAATGTCAAGTCCCCTTCACCCTCTAGTTGCACGTCAATCACACGTCATGCGGCTGCGCACGCATCTCTGCCAAATATTTCTGCTGACATTGCAGGATTCTCTTATGGATCCACCCATTTGTGACATCATGTTTAAATGACGTATTTTAGTTACACCCATGTTTACGCCTTTTTGGTTACGTATGCATATTTTATCTCTCTTATCAACTGTTACGCCTCCTGCATCTGTTACACTATAATGTAATTCTTATAAAAGTGATTACCTGTCAATAATGTATGCCCCTTCCTTCCTGAACTTTCGTGGTGATGGAATAGAAGGCCCACAATTCGAATTGTGTTCCTTTGTATAGGAATAAAGCCTTTTAAAACCTCTAATACCACGGATTCTGCCTCTTATATTTACTGAGTTATTCTTAATAGACTTTACCGCATAAAAAATAGTACCGGTAACGAAATATTTACCACATAAATTGGCGCCCGAACAGGGACACTTTCTCATCTCACGCGCCGGAGGTGCGTTGCAGGCCCGGTCTCCTGCCACAGCTGAACGGACAAAAACGCGTACCTGCAGGATTTCCTGTATCTCCCTCCGGCCAAGCGGGGGCAACTGAGGCTGCGATCAACACCCAGACGAGGCGGTGAGAAGTGCGAAGTATCCCGACCAGAGCCTAGCTGAGAGAGCAAGATCCGAGGTATACAGAGGCCCACCAGGTTCCGAAGTTCCGAGTCCAGTCAAGTTAAGTTCAGTCCGGTCCAGTTTCAGTTCCGTTCCGAGGCCTTCCGTTCCGAGCTACCCGGTGAGTACCATTACCGGGGAGGCATTTTACGTGCACATAGTCTGTGCCGGTCAAGACGGGTTTGGGTACACAAATCCGGTCTGCACTGTTTCAGCAGTGTATCTGTACTGTTTAGCAGTATATATAGTATGTCTTGCATATAAATAAGTATTACCTAGTGTCAGTATTATGTCAGTAACTAGTTTTCTATTAGTTATCATTGTTCGTTAAAACTGTTAAATGTTAAATGTTTAATTACGTTCTATACATTGTGGTGTGAATGACTGTTCATTATTGTGTTTATTGTATTAAGTGTGTTCTAATAATAAGATCTAAAAATGCCGCTCTTTTCGAAACTAAGACAGATCAAAACCAGAAAAGGGGTACTCGAAGAAGCTGTTCCCATTCCACCAAGGGACACTCCAGGATACTTTATGTATCATAAGCATGGCCTAGACGCCGTATTATTTCTTGATTTATGGGTGGACTACACCAAAGAATTACCAGAAAGTCAGAGATGGCCCGCAGCGGGGACCTGGGATGCAGATTGCATCATGAGAGTAGAAGAAGAATTATGGAAAAAGAAAGCCAGACAGTCACAGAAAGATGCCATTGAATTATGGCGTAAAGAATCATATAGACGTACAGAAAAAGCGCTCAGACAGGAAGAAAAAGGTAGAGAAAATTCAAATAAAATCCGAGAAAATCTATTACTTGAGGAAGGTACCCGAGTAAACTCAGAACAAATAGATAGACAAAGAAACACTCTTATGAATGGTATGTATCCTCTTCTGGCCGAAGGGTTACCTAAGGCTATCCCGGAAATACCAAAAGATTTAACTCCTCCATTGCTCCCGATAAAAGCACATCCCCAAACACATCCCAAAACAGCAAAGGACGTTTTCCTTTCCTCCTATTTAGATGACGTAGCTCCCGAGTATGCTAATGCTATGCCACCCACACCGCTTGCCGATGGTGTTCAACACCAAGAGCATTCGCCTGTATCTCCGCAACTACAAACTCCTACACAAGTTCCCACAGGTCCGTCCGTTTCTACAGTCTTTCCCGCATCCACAATCTCTATCCTACGTCCAACGAATCCTTTCGTGCCTAGCGCCTCAGATGGTGCTACAGGAGGTACGACAGACATGTTTGCTACCCCGCCGAGAAATAAACAGACCCTTAGAGATTTAGCACTCCAACGTACCCCCCAATTAGCGACCTCCGACATGTTTAAAGAACAACTTGTGGATTGTAGATACGATCCAGTGCCAGGTAGACAGGACAAATTGCTCATATCATCACTACGTATACGACGAGCTACATTATATTTAATGACGATACCAGGAATGGTTGAACACCTAGACAATATATATCGCTTTGTCCAAACAGGGCGAGGTTCAGAAAGTATTAACGAAGCTATGGAATAGCAGAAAGTGGACGTACAAAGACAACTACTACGTTTTTTCATAAATTGTGTAATTAGGAATCAAGACAGGCCCGGGGCAGATCATGATACCATGCAAAAACTTGTCAAATGGGGTCAGAACATATCAGAAGAGAAACATGATAGACAGGCGTGTATAATCGCCATGTGTCGAAAGATCTGCAAAGAAGTAGAACGAATACATAAAGAAAGACGAGAAACAGACAGAGTAGAATCAGAAGAAGAGGAGGAGCAAGATTCAGAACAAGTGGAAACGATAGCTTACGTAGGTAGAGGAAGACCCCATAATAATACTAGAGGCTTCAATGATCAGATACGTTCAATACGTCCAGAATATAATAGGCATTTTCCAAATCCTATGTTAAATACAAAATCCCCTGAACACCTATTCCAAGCCGTTGATAAATTACTCCGAGATCGAAGGGGGTACCATATGCTCGATTCCATGGACGAACAAGAATTAGCTAGGTCAGCAGTACAATGGGCTGACAGTCCCAGCGACTACAATGATGATGTACTTGCACACACGTTTCTGAATCTTGACCCATACGAACAGCGTTTAGCTAGTATATACATAATTCAACACCTCCTTATATTATATAAAAGCCAACACTCCGATCCAGGACCCTTACCTGACATATTGACAGAACTACTCACGAATATATGGAGAGGGTCAGGTACTGATTTGATTAAAGAGATTCTAGAATTCCGAAACCAATATTTAACTTTCGTATGCCCAGAACACGTTCCAGTTCCCATCATAGGAAGAAAATTGTATCACATAGATAGACAGAACCCGTTACGCGAAGTACACCCAATCAGAGGTGACGGTAATAACTTTACACGCGTGTTTGTGTACACGCCTATAACTAAACTAGAATTATTAGAAATGAAGAAAGTAGTACCCAGCCATGACAAGGATCCAGCAGGTTTCCACCGTGAAATAAAGGACATGTTACTCATGGGAGAGTATACCTAACCCGACATTATGAAAATATTAAAAATCCTATTACCAGCTGGTGTTTATGAGAAACTTAAAGAAAAAGAATGGGAGGTGGGAGACCAAAAGATAGATTGGACAGCATTAGAAAACGAAGAAAGGGCCCGAGCTGCAGGAGCAGGACTTGGGGAAAAGACTACAGCACTAGCAGGACTACTAGTGCAGGTACTGCCACGTTTATTAACTACGAAAAAGGAAGACTGGGGTGCAATCTCAGCCTGTAAACAAAAACCAGATGAAGACACTAGTGATTTCTATTCCCGATTTGAAAAATGTTTTGGTATAAATAGTGGCATAAAAGCCAGTAGTGAGTCATATCCACATCTGTTTGTGACAAAATTAGTTGAAAATTCCCTGCTGCAAGTCAAGAATAGAGTATTGAAATTCGAAAGTACCTGGCAAGGTAATACCCCATCACAGATGTTACAGATGTTACAATATCACCACAATAGAATTAAAGAAGAACAAGAACACGAACAAAGACGTATGAAAGATACAAAAATGAAAATGCTTGTTGCTCAGTCAGTCCCAGTTAATGGTCATCAAAAGGGTGATTCCGCAGGTCCTACAAAAGGGACATGCAACTATTGTAAACAACCAGGTCATTATATACACGATTGTCCAGTCCTGAAACATAATATTGCTACAGGTAGAACCCAGGAGAGACCACGTCCACCTAGACAGGATCAGAATCAACAACAAATCTCTCAGCATGCACAACCTAGGTTAGCTCCGCAACAACTAGCTCCGCAACAAGGAGCTCCACAACAGACCGTAGCACCACCACAAGCGCAGCCTATTGCTGCAACCCAAGCAACAACACAACAAATGTGTCAGTATGCACAAGCAGATTATCCCGATTATCAGCGATACACATGAAATAGCCTAGAGAGGGAAGTTGGCTTACCCCTTATTGAGGTTCCTGTAGACCAAGAGGGACCTTATGTACATAGTGAACTATTAGGGGAAGACAGAAAGTTCTTAATTGATACAGGGGCAAGCAGAACAACTATAAGACGCAGTGAAGTTCCAGGGGCACCACTCTCAGGCTTACAGAATATTTCCCTTGGATTCTCAGGAAAACCTATAATAAATGACGTAACGCAACCTCTTCCACTCACGATTGGTCCATTGACACGTACTACAGATTTATTGCTCACTAAATCCTGTCCAGAAAACTTGTTAGGTATAAAAACATTGAAAGCTCTAGGAGCTATAATATGTTGTTCTCCGGAAGGAGTACGACTATTTCTACGTGACTTCAAAGGTCACTACGTGTCCAGAGACATGGATCACCGACTGCAGAACTTACCTACACATTTATGGGCACAAGGCCCCACTGATGTTGGTTGCATGAATATTACACCATATCGTGTCACATTAAAAACAGGAGTAATACTACCACGAATACGACAATACAAATTGCCACCCGATGCTGTTGTGGCTTTGCTGCAAATCATTGACGAGCTCATTACACAAGGAGTAGTTGTCGAAACCGACTCCAATGTATGTAATTCCCCGATAATTCCGATTCTTAAAAGAACGGATCCAAAAGCACCACCAGTATATCGATTAGTTATTGACCTGCGTGAATTAAATAAATGTATTGTACCACAATACCCTGTGGTCCCAGATATCTCGTCATTACTAACAGCTATTGATTCAGAAGCAACGTTCTTCACTGTAATTGATCTCAAAAATGCTTTCTTTAGCGTCCCAATAGATCCGGAAAGTCAATATCTGTTCGGATTCAGTTTAAATGGACGAAGTTTTAAATTCACACGCGCACCTCAAGGATTTACAGAAAGCCCTAGCATCTATAGCCAAGCACTGAAACGAGAACTTGACAGTATCCACATGCCAGTTAACACTGCCTTGCTTCAATATGTCGATGATCTGCTGATCACCGCCCGAAGCGAACCTGAATGTGAAACAGCGTCACTGACGGTTTTACAATTTCTGGCCGACAAGGGGCACAAGGTGTCCCCTTCTAAGCTGCAATTCTGTGTCCAGCGAGTTGTTTACCTTGGGCACTCGCTGTCCAAGGAGGGAAGGCAGCTTACACCCGACCGTATCCAGTTAATCGCTAACATGCCACCACCCAAGACACAAAAAGAGGTACGGGCTTTTATAGGCCTCACTTCATACTGTAGGCAGTGGATCCCTCAATATGCATTTCTAGCAAAACCACTCATCCAGTTAACAACACAGGAGGCAGCCACATCGACTGTCCTCCCTTGGACTCAAGAACATACACATGCCTTTGAAAGCTTAAAGAAAGCTTTATGCCAAGCACCTGTTTTAGCAACACCATGTTACAGTAAGCCTTTTACACTCTTTGTTACAGAACGCGAAGGTACTGCCTTGTCAGTACTCGCTCAGGAACAAGCAGGATCACACAAACCATGTGCTTATTTCTCTAGTACATTAGATCCAGTGGCTCAGGCTCTTCCTGCGTGCCTGAAATCGGTGGCAGCAACAGCTTTAGCTATCAGACAAAGCGATGCCATAGTGTTAGGACATCAATTGACAGTACAAGTACCACACGCAGTAGAGGTTCTCTTGAACCGCACACAAACACAACACTTGACTATAGCGAGACTCACTGGTTACGAACTAACATTATTTCAGCCACACATAGAAATCAGACGTTGTAATACATTAAACCCTGCCACACTGTTACCAGTAGGCGGAACAGATCCATTGGCACATGATTGTGTCGAAGTCATTACTATCACGACGAAACCCAGACAAGACTTGACAGATATCCCTTTGTCAGATCCAGACTTGACATTGTATGTAGATGGGTCATGTGTGAGAAAAAGTACAGGAGAGTTAGTGGCCGCTTACGCAGTCACAACAGACACTGAAGTCATTGAAACAAACTGTATTAACACTTTGTCAGCTCAAGCAGCAGAGCTCATCGCTCTGACACAAGCCTGTATTCAAGCCAAAAATAAGAAAGTCAACATATACACAGATTCACGTTATGCATTCGGAGTCGTCCATGACTTCGGCGTACTATGGCGAGAGAGAGGTTATTTAACTTCTCACGGTGCCCACATCCAACACGGACCCCTCATTCAAGCCCTATTAGACGCGATTCATCTACCTACTGCAATATCGATTATGAAATGCAAAGCCCATACAAAAGTTACCGATATCATTTCTCAGGGTAATGACCTAGCTGATAGAACAGCTAAACAGACTGCTCAGAATCAGACTCACACAACTGACATAACAAAGACAATAGTTCCGACACCAACACATTGCATGACAGTTAAGGATCCCGCCCTTGATGTAATTGACATACAGACACATGCTACACCAGAAGAAATAAAGAAATGGACTGAATTAGGAGGGATCCAAACGGATCAAGGATGGATGACGAAGGAAAAATCTATATGGTTTCTTCCCGACTCCATGGTCCAAGTCATCATTAATACAATACATAGTCCAGCGCACCTAGGAGAGAAAGCTATGCTAGACAGCATTCAACACATTTGGTTCAACAAACGCTTGCGAACAGCAGCTAAACAAAAAGTTCGTACCTGTATGTTGTCAGTTTAATCCAGGTAAAAGTATCCCCGTAGAGCAGGGTGGATTTCAACCTCCCGATCATGCTTTTGAAGTCCTCCAGATGGATTATATCCAGATGGAACGATGTCGAGGATTCAAATATGTTCTCGTAGTTGTCTGTGCTCTTTCCCGTTGGACAGAAGCCTACCCGGTTTCAGATTACACCGCACCGACTACTGCCAAACAGTTAGTTCGAGAATTTTTCCTACGGTACGGTTTACCACGTGTTGTCTACTCAGATAACGGCCAGCCGTTCTCATCCGAACTAATGAAACACGTTTCCCTTTTGTTAGGCTACCAATGGAAATTCCACTGTGTCCGGCATCCCGAGGCCGCAGGTCTCGTGGAACGCCATAATCAAACTCTGAAAATTAGATTGTCCAAAATATGTAGGGAAAAAGGTGTCGACTGGATAGTAGCCTTACCAGTTGCGCTCTTTTACATGAGAATGGTAGCACATTCTCGAACAGGGCTATCCCCGTATGAGGTGATCTTCGGTAGACCACCAAATATGTGGGGGACGCCTATACCTCGCAAAATAACTGATGTTGACTGTAATATGCTGACAGATTACCTGGCTTCCTTGATGTCTGCACTACAATCTTGTCGTTCACAGGTAACCGCAGCTTTTCCCGATAATACTGAGGGGAAGCCCCATGACGTGGTTCCTGGTGACCTGGTTTTGGTCAGGAATTTCGACCGGAAGACCCAACTGGAGCCTAGGTGGAAGTCGCCTAAGTTGGTTCTACTCACTACAAGGACAGCCGTGAAGATTGAGGGTCGCAAAGGGTGGTTGCACTCGAGTCATATCAAGAAATTTTATGGACTACCATCAGTGTGAATACTCAACCTAGTATTCCCTCACAGACAGACTCAAAGCTCCCCTTGGTTGAGAAGTTAAAACCAGAACTTTATAAACTAAAATTGAGGTCTAGCAAGTCAGACAATTTGATTGTTTAAGTCCTCTCCAAGGTGAATCGGTTGAATTTGTCTCTGACATGTATCCTCTAGACCGGAATAGAGAAAGAAATCAACAGATGCAGCTGAAAAAACATGCGTATTGTAAATCACTTCGTAGTCACTGCACAGTAACCCTATTAATTTTGTTTTTTCTAAGTCTTCTGATCATCGTTTTCAGCATACTATTGCATATGTATTACCCTATTCTTAAACGTGCTTACAATGTAACTGCAGAACATTCTTTTAGCGAATTACCTCCGCATGAGTTGTCCTATAGATTTGCGCTGCGCAACAATACATTCATTAGTATGTTACATCATTCTCATCAGACCAGCAATGCTACCAATTGTTGGATATGTGGCCGACTCCCTCCCTATCAAAACTATAAGGGAGTTTTGCCCCTCTTTCCATATCCGTTCACACACAATGGCTCTTGTGGAGCATGGTTTAGTTTGATTAATTCCTTAGATTCAAATTCCGCAGTTTATCAAGACAACTGGGTATGGGGAAACCTGAACCTAGTTCTGCTTAAAGTCTGCTACCCTAACAAGGAGGGACTTCCCAAAAGAACAGGAACTGATCTAGAAAATGAAGTATATGGATTAGGTAATTTTACACTTAACCTCATGATCCTGAACGTTGAATCTGAAGCTACACCAATCTTGCCCGCCATGTCAGTATTCCCAGTAAAAGGGGAATTATGTATAAGAAAGAATGGTTCCATACACATGGGCCATAGTAAATGCACCACTGTAATAAAATTCAGTGATCAAGGCAAGTCTACATTTAGAGCTTCCCATCATTCCTACTTCATATGTGGCCAGACTGCATATATATGTCTACCTCTAGATTGGGATGGTACCTGTTACATAGCATTCCTTCTGCCACCTGTTTTCCTAGCCCCACCTGACTATCACAGAAATACCCATTTAGTACACAATAGACAACAGAGAGATCTCCCAATTGTCGATTACACTGAAACAGCATGGGAAAAATACACAGATTTCAATAAAGGGTTCTTTCCCTATATAGGTACAGTCACTAATAGTAAGCTGATACGTAGATTAACCAGAACCCTTAAAGCAGTAGTGAACGAAACTATTTCCGCCTTAGGCAATTTAACAGAAGAGCAGTCTGCTATGCGGATTGTTGTGCTTCAAAATCGTCTTGTCCTTGACGTCATCCTGGCCGATAGGGGCGGAGCTTGTAGGGTCATCGGATCAAGTTGCTGCATTTTCATACCAGAAAATTCGCCGTCAGTATATAAAGCCATAACCCGCCTTCATAAGATTATAAGCCAGATACACCAGAGTCCAGGAACCTGGACTTGGTCCGGTTGGTTCTGGGGCGTGTTATCAGCCTGGGGATGGAGAATCCTATCCTTCCTAGGTATTGGCTTTCTCATACTATTCAGTTGTTGCTTATGTCTACAATGTGGGCCAGCGATTTGTGGTCTGTGTGCCACATCGTGTATCCCACCTCCAAGTTTTCATTCAAAATCCCGGAAGAAGAAAGAAGAACAAATGATGCTATATGAACAGATCGATGGATTGATGAAGATCGATATCTCCTGAGGGTCCGTAGGGGACAAGGAGGGAATGAGGAAATATGAATTTTGTGATCAGTTATGTCCCCTATCGTAGACCCCAACGGCTCCATGTGCATGCTACAAGTACATGTATGTTCCCTCCAGTTCCAGCTCTGAAGACGCAAATACATGTGCGTCCACCGTCAACATGTCCTATTTCAGATCCACCATGAATGGGTCAGATATTCCATTCCTAAGTATGAAAGGCCACCGACTTTATGTGGTTTACTTTCCACATTTTACAGATCCAGGCGAGTAGGCCCTGAATTCTGTCATCAAGCCTTTTCCTGCCTTCTGCCTCTGAAAGCTCCAGTCCGAGCCTGCATCTGTATCCATGAACTTTGTCCTACTCCCTGCGCGGCTAACGGTGCCCGATCCAGCCTGTTGCCTGCCAAAAACTGTATTTCACCTTCAAGATTATCTGCTTCGCTCCTCATCCGATGCATTCCTGTCTAGCAGTTTAGGTAAACATTCCTCCAGCTACCATGCAAGGGGCCAGGCCTCACTGTCCTCGTGCAAGTAATTCATAGCCCCGTTACCATGGAGGATTCCTGCCCCCTCGCATCTCACGTAGACACTTAGACGCCCGTACACACACTAACAGTCAGTATAGAATAGATTCCGTCCGAGAGACCTTTCCTTTTGGATAATACAGTTCTTTAAACATAGGATACTAGATATGATTTGGGACTAGGTTGACATGACCCTCAGACTTCTGTCTCCACATGTAGAGCTAAATGTCAAGTCCCCTTCACCCTCTAGTTGCACGTCAATCACACGTCATGCGGCTGTGCACGCATCTCTGCCAAATATTTCTGCTGACATTGCAGGATTCTCTTATGGATCCACCCATTTGTGACATCATGTTTAAATGACGTATTTTAGTTACACCCATGTTTACGCCTTTTTGGTTACGTATGCATATTTTATCTCTCTTATCAACTGTTACGCCTCCTGCATCTGTTACACTATAATGTAATTCTTATAAAAGTGATTACCTGTCAATAATGTATGCCCCTTCCTTCCTGAACTTTCGTGGTGATGGAATAGAAGGCCCACAATTCGAATTGTGTTCCTTTGTATAGGAATAAAGCCTTTTAAAACCTCTAATACCACGGATTCTGCCTCTTATATTTACTGAGTTATTCTTAATAGACTTTACCGCATAAAAAATAGTACCGGTAACGAAATATTTACCACACTACTCAGAGATAGAAGCATACTCAGAGATAGAAGCACACTCAGACATGCAAGCATAATCAGACATACAAGCATACTCAGACATACAAGCATACTCAGACATACAAGCATACTCAGACGTGCAAGCATACTCAGACATAGAAGCATAGTCAGGGATAGAAGCATACTCAGACATGCAAGCATACTCAGAGATAGAAGCATACTCAGAGATAGAAGCACACTCAGAAATGCAAGCATACTCAGACATAGAAGCATACTCAGACATAGAAGCATACTCAGACATGCAAGCATACTCAGAGATAGAAGCATACTCAGAGATAGAAGCACACTCAGATATGCAAGCATAATCAGACATACAAGCATACTCAGACATACAAGCATACTCAGACATACAAGCATACTCAGACGTGCAAGCATACTCAGACATAGAAGCATAGTCAGGGATAGAAGCATACTCAGACATGCAAGCATACTCAGAGATAGAAGCATACTCAGAGATAGAAGCACACTCAGAAATGCAAGCATACTCAGACATAGAAGCATACTCAGACATACAAGCATACTCAGACATGCAAGCATACTCAGATGTGCAAGCATACTCAGACATAGAAGCATAGTCAGAGATAGAGGCATACTCAGACATGCAACTATACTCAGAGATAGAAGCATACTCAGACATACAAGCATACACAGACATACAAGCATACACAGACATACAAGCATACTCAGACGTGCAAGCATACTCAGACGTGCAAGCATACTCAGACGTGCAAGCATACTCAGACGTGCAAGCATACTCAGACGTGCAAGCATACTCAGACATACAAGCATACTCAGACATACAAGCCTACTTAGACGTGCAAGCATACTCAGACGTGCAAGCATACTCAGACGTGCAAGCATACTCAGACATACAAGCATACTCAGACATACAAGCCTACTTAGACGTGCAAGCATACTCAGACGTGCAAGCATACTCAGACGTGCAAGCATACTCAGACATACAAGCATACTCAGACATACAAGCCTACTTAGACGTGCAAGCATACTCAGACATAGAAGCATAGTCAGGGATAGAAGCATACTCAGAGATAGAAGCATACTCAGAGATAGAAGCATACTCAGACATGCAAGCATACTCAGACGTGCAAGCATACTCAGACATGCAAGCATACTCAGACGTGCAAGCATACTCAGACATAGAAGCATACTCAGACATGCAAGCATACTCAGAGATAGAAGCATACTCAGAGATAGAAGCACACTCAGACATGCAAGCATAATCAGACATACAAGCATACTCAGACATACAAGCATACTCAGACATACAAGCATACTCAGACGTGCAAGCATAGTCAGGGATAGAAGCATAGTCAGGGATAGAAGCATACTCAGACATGCAAGCATACTCAGAGATAGAAGCATACTCAGAGATAGAAGCACACTCAGAAATGCAAGCATACTCAGACATAGAAGCATACTCAGACATAGAAGCATACTCAGACATAGAAGCATACTCAGACATGCAAGCATACTCAGACGTGCAAGCATACTCAGACATAGAAGCATAGTCAGAGATAGAGGCATACTCAGACATGCAAGTATACTCAGAGATAGAAGCATACTCAGACATACAAGCATACTCAGACGTGCAAGCATACTCAGACGTGCAAGCATACTCAGACGTGCAAGCATACTCAGACGTGCAAGCATACTCAGACGTGCAAGCATACTCAGACATACAAGCATACTCAGACATACAAGCCTACTTAGACGTGCAAGCATACTCAGACGTGCAAGCATACTCAGACGTGCAAGCATACTCAGACATACAAGCATACTCAGACATACAAGCCTACTTAGACGTGCAAGCATACTCAGACGTGCAAGCATACTCAGACGTGCAAGCATACTCAGACATACAAGCATACTCAGACATACAAGCCTACTTAGACGTGCAAGCATACTCAGACATAGAAGCATAGTCAGGGATAGAAGCATACTCAGAGATAGAAGCATACTCAGAGATAGAAGCACACTCAGAAATGCAAGCATACTCAGACATAGAAGCATACTCAGACATAGAAGCATACTCAGACATGCAAGCATACTCAGACGTGCAAGCATACTCAGACGTGCAAGCATACTCAGACGTGCAAGCATACTCAGACATAGAAGCATACTCAGACATGCAAGCATACTCAGAGATAGAAGCATACTCAGAGATAGAAGCACACTCAGACATGCAAGCATAATCAGACATACAAGCATACTCAGACATACAAGCATACTCAGACATACAAGCATACTCAGACGTGCAAGCATACTCAGACATAGAAGCATAGTCAGGGATAGAAGCATACTCAGACATGCAAGCATACTCAGAGATAGAAGCATACTCAGAGATAGAAGCACACTCAGAAATGCAAGCATACTCAGACATAGAAGCATACTCAGACATAGAAGCATACTCAGACATACAAGCATACTCAGACATGCAAGCATACTCAGATGTGCAAGCATACTCAGACATAGAAGCATAGTCAGAGATAGAGGCATACTCAGACATGCAAGCATACTCAGAGATAGAAGCATACTCAGACATACAAGCATACACAGACATACAAGCATACACAGACATACAAGCATACTCAGACGTGCAAGCATACTCAGACGTGCAAGCATACTCAGACGTGCAAGCATACTCAGACGTGCAAGCATACTCAGACGTGCAAGCATACTCAGACGTGCAAGCATACTCAGACATACAAGCATACTCAGACATACAAGCCTACTTAGACGTGCAAGCATACTCAGACGTGCAAGCATACTCAGACGTGCAAGCATACTCAGACATACAAGCATACTCAGACATACAAGCCTACTTAGACGTGCAAGCATACTCAGACGTGCAAGCATACTCAGACGTGCAAGCATACTCAGACATACAAGCATACTCAGACATACAAGCCTACTTAGACGTGCAAGCATACTCAGACATAGAAGCATAGTCAGGGATAGAAGCATACTCAGAGATAGAAGCATACTCAGAGATAGAAGCACACTCAGACATGCAAGCATACTCAGACATACAAGCATACTCAGACATACAAGCATACTTAAACATGCAAGCATACTCAGACATAGAAGCATAGTCAGGGATAGAAGCATACTCAGAGATAGAAGCATACTTAGAGATAGAAGCACACTCAGAAATGCAAGCATACTCAGACATAGAAGCATACTCAGACATAGAAGCATACTCAGACATGCAAGCATACTCAGACGTGCAAGCATACTCAGACGTGCAAGCATACTCAGACGTGCAAGCATACTCAGACGTGCAAGCATACTCAGACATAGAAGCATACTCAGACATGCAAGCATACTCAGAGATAGAAGCATACTCAGAGATAGAAGCACACTCAGACATGCAAGCATAATCAGACATACAAGCATACTCAGACATACAAGCATACTCAGACATACAAGCATACTCAGACATACAAGCATACTCAGACGTGCAAGCATACTCAGACATAGAAGCATAGTCAGGGATAGACGCATACTCAGACATGCAAGCATACTCAGACATAGAAGCATACTCAGACATAGAAGCATACTCAGACTTACAAGCATACTCAGACATGCAAGCATACTCAGATGTGCAAGCATACTCAGACATAGAAGCATAGTCAGAGATAGAGGCATACTCAGACATGCAAGCATACTCAGAGATAGAAGCATACTCAGACATACAAGCATACACAGACATACAAGCATACACAGACATACAAGCATACTCAGACGTGCAAGCATACTCAGACGTGCAAGCATACTCAGACGTGCAAGCATACTCAGACTTGCAAGCATACTCAGACATACAAGCATACTCAGACATACAAGCCTACTTAGACGTGCAAGCATACTCAGACGTGCAAGCATACTCAGACGTGCAAGCATACTCAGACATACAAGCATACTCAGACATACAAGCCTACTTAGACGTGCAAGCATACTCAGACGTGCAAGCATACTCAGACGTGCAAGCATACTCAGACATACATGCATACTCAGACATACAAGCCTACTTAGACGTGCAAGCATACTCAGACATAGAAGCATAGTCAGGGATAGAAGCATACTCAGAGATAGAAGCATACTCAGAGATAGAAGCACACTCAGACATGCAAGCATACTCAGACATACAAGCATACTCAGACATGCAAGCATACTTAGACATGCAAGCATACTCAGACATAGAAGCATAGTCAGGGATAGAAGCATACTCAGAGATAGAAGCATACTCAGAGATAGAAGCACACTCAGAAATGCAAGCATACTCAGACATAGAAGCATACTCAGACATAGAAGCATACTCAGACATGCAAGCATACTCAGACGTGCAAGCATACTCAGACGTGCAAGCATACTCAGACGTGCAAGCATACTCAGACATAGAAGCATACTCAGACATGCAAGCATACTCAGAGATAGAAGCATACTCAGAGATAGAAGCACACTCAGACATGCAAGCATAATCAGACATACAAGCATACTCAGACATACAAGCATACTCAGACATACAAGCATACTCAGACGTGCAAGCATACTCAGACATAGAAGCATAGTCAGGGATAGAAGCATACTCAGACATGCAAGCATACTCAGAGATAGAAGCATACTCAGAGATAGAAGCACACTCAGAAATGCAAGCATACTCAGACATAGAAGCATACTCAGACATAGAAGCATACTCAGACATACAAGCATACTCAGACATGCAAGCATACTCAGATGTGCAAGCATACTCAGACATAGAAGCATAGTCAGAGATAGAGGCATACTCAGACATGCAAGTATACTCAGAGATAGAAGCATACTCAGACATACAAGCATACACAGACATACAAGCATACACAGACATACAAGCATACTCAGACGTGCAAGCATACTCAGACGTGCAAGCATACTCAGACGTGCAAGCATACTCAGACGTGCAAGCATACTCAGACATACAAGCATACTCAGACATACAAGCCTACTTAGACGTGCAAGCATACTCAGACGTGCAAGCATACTCAGACGTGCAAGCATACTCAGACATACAAGCATACTCAGACATACAAGCATACTCAGACGTGCAAGCATACTCAGACGTGCAAGCATACTCAGACATACAAGCATACTCAGACATACAAGCCTACTTAGACGTGCAAGCATACTCAGACATAGAAGCATAGTCAGGGATAGAAGCATACTCAGAGAAAGAAGCATACTCAGAGATAGAAGCACACTCAGAAATGCAAGCATACTCAGACATAGAAGCATACTCAGACATAGAAGCATACTCAGACATGCAAGCATACTCAGACGTGCAATCATACTCAGACGTGCAAGCATACTCAGACGTGCAAGCATACTCAGACATAGAAGCATACTCAGACATGCAAGCATACTCAGAGATAGAAGCATACTCAGAGATAGAAGCACACTCAGACATGCAAGCATAATCAGACATACAAGCATACTCAGACATACAAGCATACTCAGACATACAAGCATACTCAGACGTGCAAGCATACTCAGACATAGAAGCATAGTCAGGGATAGAAGCATACTCAGACATGCAAGCATACTCAGAGATAGAAGCATACTCAGAGATAGAAGCACACTCAGAAATGCAAGCATACTCAGACATAGAAGCATACTCAGACATAGAAGCATACTCAGACATACAAGCATACTCAGACATGCAAGCATACTCAGATGTGCAAGCATACTCAGACGTGCAAGCATACTCAGACATACAAGCATACTCAGACATACAAGCCTACTTAGACATACAAGCCTACTTAGACGTGCAAGCATACTCAGACGTGCAAGCATACTCAGACGTGCAAGCATACTCAGACATACAAGCATACTCAGACATACAAGCCTACTTAGACGTGCAAGCATACTCAGACATAGAAGCATAGTCAGGGATAGAAGCATACTCAGAGATAGAAGCATACTCAGAGATAGAAGCACACTCAGAAATGCAAGCATACTCAGACATAGAAGCATACTCAGACATAGAAGCATACTCAGACATGCAAGCATACTCAGACGTGCAAGCATACTCAGACGTGCAAGCATACTCAGACGTGCAAGCATACTCAGACGTGCAAGCATACTCAGACATAGAAGCATACTCAGACATGCAAGCATACTCAGACATGCAAGCATACTCAGACGTGCAAGCATACTCAGACATACAAGCATACACAGACATACAAGCATACACAGACATACAAGCATACTCAGACGTGCAAGCATACTCAGACGTGCAAGCATACTCAGACGTGCAAGCATACTCAGACGTGCAAGCATACTCAGACGTGCAAGCATACTCAGACGTGCAAGCATACTCAGACATACAAGCCTACTTAGACGTGCAAGCATACTCAGACGTGCAAGCATACTCAGACGTGCAAGCATACTCAGACATACAAGCATACTCAGACATACAAGCCTACTTAGACGTGCAAGCATACTCAGACGTGCAAGCATACTCAGACGTGCAAGCATACTCAGACATACAAGCATACTCAGACATACAAGCATACTCAGACATACAAGCCTACTTAGACGTGCAAGCATACTCAGGGATAGAAGCATACTCAGAGATAGAAGCATACTCAGAGATAGAAGCACACTCAGACATGCAAGCATACTCAGACATACAAGCATACTCAGACATACAAGCATACTTAGACATGCAAGCATACTCAGACATAGAAGCATAGTCAGGGATAGAAGCATACTCAGAGATAGAAGCATACTCAGAGATAGAAGCACACTCAGAAATGCAAGCATACTCAGACATAGAAGCATACTCAGACATAGAAGCATACTCAGACATGCAAGCATACTCAGACGTGCAAGCATACTCAGACGTGCAAGCATACTCAGACGTGCAAGCATACTCAGACATAGAAGCATACTCAGACATGCAAGCATACTCAGAGATAGAAGCATACTCAGAGATAGAAGCACACTCAGACATGCAAGAATAATCAGACATACAAGCATACTCAGACATACAAGCATACTCAGACATGCAAGCATACTCAGAGATAGAAGCATACTCAGAGATAGAAGCACACTCAGAAATGCAAGCATACTCAGACATAGAAGCATACTCAGACATAGAAGCATACTCAGACATACAAGCATACTCAGACATGCAAGCATACTCAGATGTGCAAGCATACTCAGACATAGAAGCATAGTCAGAGATAGAGGCATACTCAGACATGCAAGCATACTCAGAGATAGAAGCATACTCAGACATACAAGCATACACAGACATACAAGCATACACAGACATACAAGCATACTCAGACGTGCAAGCATACTCAGACGTGCAAGCATACTCAGACGTGCAAGCATACTCAGACATACAAGCATACTCAGACATACAAGCCTACCTAGACGTGCAAGCATACTCAGACGTGCAAGCATACTCAGACGTGCAAGCATACTCAGACATACAAGCATACTCAGACATACAAGCCTACTTAGACGTGCAAGCATACTCAGACGTGCAAGCATACTCAGACGTGCAAGCATACTCAGACATACAAGCATACTCAGACATACAAGCCTACTTAGACGTGCAAGCATACTCAGACATAGAAGCATAGTCAGGGATAGAAGCATACTCAGAGATAGAAGCATACTCAGAGATAGAAGCATACTCAGAGATAGAAGCACACTCAGACATGCAAGCATACTCAGACATGCAAGCATACTCAGACATACAAGCATACTCAGACATACAAGCATACTTAGACATGCAAGCATACTCAGACATACAAGCATACTCAGACATACAAGCATACTCAGAGATAGAAGCATACTCAGACGTGCAAGCATACTCAGACGTGCAAGCATACTCAGACGTGCAAGCATACTCAGACATACAAGCATACTCAGACATACAAGCCTACTTAGACGTGCAAGCATACTCAGACGTGCAAGCATACTCAGACGTGCAAGCATACTCAGACATACAAGCATACTCAGACATACAAGCCTACTTAGACGTGCAAGCATACTCAGACGTGCAAGCATACTCAGACGTGCAAGCATACTCAGACATACAAGCATACTCAGACATACAAGCCTACTTAGACGTGCAAGCATACTCAGACATAGAAGCATAGTCAGGGATAGAAGCATACTCAGAGATAGAAGCATACTCAGAGATAGAAGCACACTCAGAAATGCAAGCATACTCAGACATAGAAGCATACTCAGACATAGAAGCATACTCAGACATGCAAGCATACTCAGATGTGCAAGCATACTCAGACGTGCAAGCATACTCAGACGTGCAAGCATACTCAGACATAGAAGCATACTCAGACATGCAAGCATACTCAGAGATAGAAGCATACTCAGAGATAGAAGCACACTCAGACATGCAAGCATAATCAGACATACAAGCATACTCAGACATACAAGCATACTCAGACATACAAGCATACTCAGACGTGCAAGCATACTCAGACATAGAAGCATAGTCAGGGATAGAAGCATACTCAGACATGCAAGCATACTCAGAGATAGAAGCATACTCAGAGATAGAAGCACACTCAGAAATGCAAGCATACTCAGACATAGAAGCATACTCAGACATAGAAGCATACTCAGACATACAAGCATACTCAGACATGCAAGCATACTCAGATGTGCAAGCATACTCAGACATAGAAGCATAGTCAGAGATAGAGGCATACTCAGACATGCAAGCATACTCAGAGATAGAAGCATACTCAGACATACAAGCATACACAGACATACAAGCATACACAGACATGCAAGCATACTCAGACGTGCAAGCATACTCAGACGTGCAAGCATACTCAGACGTGCAAGCATACTCAGACGTGCAAGCATACTCAGACGTGCAAGCATACTCAGACGTGCAAGCATACTCAGACATACAAGCCTACTTAGACGTGCAAGCATACTCAGACGTGCAAGCATACTCAGACGTGCAAGCATACTCAGACATACAAGCATACTCAGACATACAAGCCTACTTAGACGTGCAAGCATACTCAGACGTGCAAGCATACTCAGACGTGCAAGCATACTCAGACATACAAGCACACTCAGACATACAAGCCTACTTAGACGTGCAAGCATACTCAGGGATAGAAGCATACTCAGAGATAGAAGCATACTCAGAGATAGAAGCACACTCAGACATGCAAGCATACTCAGACATGCAAGCATACTCAGACATACAAGCATACTCAGACATACAAGCATACTTAGACATGCAAGCATACTTAGACATGCAAGCATACTCAGACATAGAAGCATAGTCAGGGATAGAAGCATACTCAGAGATAGAAGCATACTCAGAGATAGAAGCACACTCAGAAATGCAAGCATACTCAGACATAGAAGCATACTCAGACATAGAAGCATACTCAGACATGCAAGCATACTCAGACGTGCAAGCATACTCAGACGTGCAAGCATACTCAGACGTGCAAGCATACTCAGACGTGCAAGCATACTCAGACATGCAAGCATACTCAGACATGCAAGCATACTCAGAGATAGAAGCATACTCAGAGATAGAAGCACACTCAGACATGCAAGCATAATCAGACATACAAGCATACTCAGACATACAAGCATACTCAGACATGCAAGCACACTCAGAGATAGAAGCATACTCAGAGATAGAAGCACACTCAGAAATGCAAGCATACTCAGACATAGAAGCATACTCAGACATAGAAGCATTCTCAGACATACAAGCATACTCAGACATGCAAGCATACTCAGATGTGCAAGCATACTCAGACATAGAAGCATAGTCAGAGATAGAGGCATACTCAGACATGCAAGCATACTCAGAGATAGAAGCATACTCAGACATACAAGCATACACAGACATACAAGCATACACAGACATACAAGCATACTCAGACGTGCAAGCATACTCAGACGTGCAAGCATACTCAGACGTGCAAGCATACTCAGACATACAAGCATACTCAGACATACAAGCCTACTTAGACGTGCAAGCATACTCAGACGTGCAAGCATACTCAGACGTGCAAGCATACTCAGACATACAAGCATACTCAGACATACAAGCCTACTTAGACGTGCAAGCATACTCAGACGTGCAAGCATACTCAGACGTGCAAGCATACTCAGACATACAAGCATACTCAGACATACAAGCCTACTTAGACGTGCAAGCATACTCAGACATAGAAGCATAGTCAGGGATAGAAGCATACTCAGAGATAGAAGCATACTCAGAGATAGAAGCACACTCAGACATGCAAGCATACTCAGACATACAAGCATACTCAGACATACAAGCATACTTAGACATGCAAGCATACTCAGACATACAAGCATACTCAGACATGCAAGCATACTCAGAGATAGAAGCATACTCAGAGATAGAAGCACACTCAGAAATGCAAGCATACTCAGACATAGAAGCTTACTCAGACATAGAAGCATACTCAGACATAGAAGCATAGTCAGAGATAGAGGCATACTCAGACATGCAAGCATACTCAGAGATAGAAGCATACTCAGAGATAGAAGCATACACAGACATCCAAGCATACACAGACATACAAGCATACTCAGACGTGCAAGCATACTCAGACGTGCAAGCATACTCAGACGAGTATTGGTCGTTTTAAATGTCTGCACTATGACAAACACCGCAATAAATATATTTCTTATGTCTCAATATTTCCACTTTATAGCCCCATAGCACACTCCTTCTGACTTCGCTGTGCCACAGTTCGACTCTGTGAAGCTGAAACTTTTTAATCCATTAGCTCCGTGTACAGTGAACTGCCTGCTCCTCGGGTGAACAAGCCTGACGCTAATGCATTGTGCTTTGTTGTGTACAGTGATCTGATTGAGAATTAATGCATTCTGTGTTGTCCCCTGAATGAACTTCTGCGCGGCTCCCCGTGGAGCGCGAGCACAAGTTTAGCACGGTCGGCTTTCTTTCCACTTTACAACGAGTCAGCGGGGCTGGTCCCTTTTGTGGGCGCGTGTCACTCCGCGTTCGATTGGCGCGTGCCACTTCGGGTTTGATTGGCGCGCGTCACTCCGCGTATGATCGGCGCGTGCCACTCGGAGTTTGATCGGCGCGCGCCACTCCGGGTTTGATTGGCGCGCACCACTTCGGGTTTGATTGGCGCGCATACAAACACTGAAAATACATTGCATCAGGAATAGGATCTTATGGAGGCGGCGCACTTGTACTCTGTTCCCGGTGACTGATTCACCCTATAACTTCTCATTCAGCCTGTGATAGGTATTATTATATTGTTATAGGAGCAGTAAATACAACATGGCTGCTGTAAATTGACTGTACGGGTGGCATGTCCTGAGGTCAACGTACTTCCTCCCCAATCACTATTTATGGGGATTGACCTGGCCTGATGCCTGTTATTGCTCGGTCCAGGATACATGTGCACCCTTTAGTTTTTATTGCCAATATTTTTCGTATGCTACTGCCGCAGTTGACTGCTATATATTTTTGGGTTTTAACCAACAGCAATTTGCAGGTTGAAATGTGTAGATTACTATTTACATTGCAAATTGAGAAATACAAGTCCACATATACGAATTGTTGCTGTCTAGGAAGGAAAAACTGGGTAAAGGAGGCTCTCACGACATGATGAGCCCAGATGGAAGCTGTAGACCTCCAGCACCCTCTCTGCAACTGAATAACCAACAGCAAGACAGTGCGGCCATCTAATGGCTGGGCAGACACATCTTTTGTACTTCTATTCCCACACACCCGAACCTCCTTTACTTGTTATTCTCGAGCCCTTCTCATGCTGTTTCACTCTGTGGTGTCTCTCCTCAGACGCCCCTTTCTTTATACTGACTGCCTCTGTGCCTTCTCCTTCTCTACACCGGGAATGTACTGAAAATAGTAAAAGAAAAAAATCCGATTACGTTTGGTTCCAAGAAGAGCACCTCTCGCTGAAGAGTGAGCTGTCATTTTTTTCTGTAGAGTTTCTTATGAGCATCTGTTTTTCAGCCATTTTTTAACGTCAAATAATTTCGATCGCGTATATTATCACCAAGTTACTCACAGTCTGTGGCAAACACAGCACAGAAAATCAAAAGTTCTAAACCTTTATAATCGAAATAATCTAATTACATAAATAGTGATCCATGGGGTGCTTTGGCGTAATTACCGTCCTGTGAAAATCACGTGATTCTTGTCAAGCCTGCTTATCATCAGATGACGTAAACTGAAAAGTATCGTAAATAAGAAACCTGTATTTGGGAAGTAATCCAGCACTATACTGAAGCCAGTTTAAGTTTCAAACGTGGTTAAACTTGGCCTCACAATGAAACTGCCAATAGGGGTGCAGATTAACGGTGACTGCGATTGCCCCCTTCAACTAACAAGAACTGGCAAAGCCAATAGGTCTCGCCTTTGGGACCAATTGGCTTTGATAATGTTCTTTAGCCATGCTGCACAGCATCTCGATGATGTGCAGCATGACCAAAGTATATAATAAAAAAGGCTTTGACACACCTGCCCGAGTCATATTGAAGGCACGCGCAGCTTGTATGGTCGTGCATATAAAATGCAAAAACAACAGTTGATGGACAGAATGCAGAACAATTTCATACATTCACCCCAGTACAGAGATCTGTGCCTAAATTCATTGTTTTTTTGTTCACCATGCCGTTCCAGTTTGAACCCAGCCATATGCAAATCAGTCTTGACCCTGTGCCTCATGGGAACAGTCCAGCCCGAACTGCCAAGCCAGGTCCTCCCTGGACTGGAAACAAGCATCCTAGGACCGGTTTCGGGGTTTCACCCCTCTTCAGCCAGGATAACTTGATTCCAGTGGCATGGAGAGCACGGGACCCACATCTGGGCATACCCTTCCCACTCGGGGTGACAAATGCAAAAACAACAGTTGATGGACAGAATGCAGAACAATGTCATACATTCGCCCAAGTACAGAGATCTGTGCCTAAATCCATCGTTTTTTTGCTCACTGTTGGACCCGGCCCTTCTGGCAGGTTCACCCCGAAACTTTTTGCTTTTTATTGGTGACTTGGTTTAGTGATTTTTTGACTTCTGCGCACTTTACCACTGTGTCCCAGGGTAAAGTGCATGCGTGTTGTGAGGTTGGCCTGCCCTCCCATAGGAATGCATGGGGGAATGTATGTGTCCTGGTAGTTCCTGATGCGTGGGGTGTGCAGGCCCGAGTTTGGTATGTGCGGACTCGTGTGAGTGAATGCTGCGCGATGATGTGTGCGGCGTGCATGTACCTAGTGTGGAAGTGCCACTTCTAGAAGTGGGCACTTCGGTGTGCAGTGTGAAATGTGTGCCTTGTCGCATGATTGGCTGGTGGAGGTCATGTGACGGGCTAGGGATTCCCCAGGGTCAGGAGGAGTCACCCAGTGGTGAATGGGAGTTTAGCATCCTGATGGCTGGGGAGGAGTACACCTGGGTCTTGAATAGGACAGGGCTGTCTCCACACAATGCTGGCTCCGGCCCCTGTGGTGCGTCTAATGACCCTAGGCCTGCCAGTGAATAGGGAGAGGGGCTGAGCAAAACAAAGTGCTCAGGAACCTGTTGGAACTGGTTCGCCCCTTCCCTGCACCTTCAGACAAAGACTTTTTCTGTATAAAAAGGGGCTGTGTCCCCTTACAAGGTGTTCTCTTCCAGGATCCACTTGAGGGGGGGGCCTGCTGCTGCTGGGCGCCAGGAGAGACCGCCACTGGGGACTGCCTCCCTGTTGGAGGGCCCTGTGAGCTGGCCCCTGGGCCCAGTCCTTGCCCCTGCCCTTGCAAGACTTTATTGCTGGACTTTCCTTTGATGTGCAGCGCCTGGGAGCGCTTTTTGGGCTTCTTGTAGCGCTGGGAGCTGGTGCGGAAGGGGGGCGCGAGGCACATTGTCGGTGCCTGCCCCCTCCGCGTAGAAAAGCAGCCCCGGAGTCCGCCCGGACCGGGAGAGAAGAGCCCCGTGTTACCTGTTGAGCCCGACCCGACGGAGTCCGGAGGTGAGTGGGGGCCGCAGGAGGGCGATCCTGGTCTGTGAGCCCCGTGAGGCTCCAAGTGCTCTACGGAGCTGCTCAGAGCACCCCGGGGTGCTCCAACGAACGGGGGCAGTATTTGTTCAGAGCGCTCGGAGCGCTTCAACGTCGGGGGCATTTCTCTTGCATCCAGAGCGGCCCCGGAAGGCAGCGGGCCGCTCCCACGACCGGGGGCATTTGGACAGAGCCCCGTAAGGCTCTAGGGGGCAGTTTGAATGGGCAGAGCCCAGAGAGGGCTCCAGAGGCACGCAGAGTGCCTGAGGTCCGTTCCACAGCTGCCCAGCACTTAGTGGGCAGCTGCAACGTTTAGGTTGGGTACTCTACGCTTGGTTTGCGCAGCTGGCGCAGCCTGACTGGGACAGAGCGTCCTAGCCCCGACAAGGCCAGTTGGCCTAGGGACTGCCACAGGTGGTGGCTTATGTGAGTTTCCTAACCTGCACCTCTGAATGTATGTTTATGCGTCATGTGGCATTGCTTTACACCGCTGAATGTATTTTATGCATCATGTGTTTTCTTTCCTAGCACCTCTGAATGTTTGATGCATCATGTGTTTTCTTTCCTAGCACCTCTGAATGTTTTATGCATCATGTGTTTCCTTTCATAGCACTGCTGAATGTTTTATGCATCATGTGTTTACCTGCCCGGCACCTCTGAATGAGTTTATGCGTCATGTGCCATGTTCTACACCTCTGAATGTTTTAGGCATCATGTGTAATGTGTGTTTACCCCTACAGGTATTGTGATACTTAGGTGGTTGTTTTCTCCTAGTACAGGTGGTGCTAATGAGGCCCTAGTTCCCTGCGCGATAATTTCCTAAAGTGGTTAGGGTTGCGTAGGTGAGACTTACCTGTTACCAGTGGCTACTGGTTGTGTGCTACATTTTCCATTTAGTGCTACAGTAATTGTAGGTGCTATATTCTAAAGTATTATTTCTAAAGTATTATTTCTACAAAAAGTGCTTATTCCTGACAGTGGTCCAGGTGGCCCTGTCTTGTACATATCCCTTGTAAATTCTGCCCGTGCCTGTTGGCACATTGTAAAGTGTGTGTTTTTATCTAATGTGTTTTACTATAATACAAAGGCTATTTTTATAGAATACCTTGTGTGGAGTTTCTTTTGTGGTGGGCCTTGGGTGTTGTTGCTGGGTGCGCGCGCAAACTCTTTACACATCGCCTCAGAGATAAGCCTGACTGCTCGTGCCAAGCTACCAAGGGGGTGAGCAGGGGTTATCTTTGGCGTGTAACTTCCTTGCACTGACTAGAGTGGTGGTTTCTGCCTGACTTTGGCGCAAGCCTTAGCCAACCAGAAATCCCAGTTCTAACATTGGTGATCAGCGGTGGGATTTGGACTTGCGTTTGCGCTGTACCGCAGCAGCAACTGGCTGCACCACAAAACTCTGCATTAGATAAATCCCATTTTAGGGATTATTGTTTTTGAGGTTCCATTATTTTTCTTCTCCTAAAGGTGTCCTTTGTGAATTATGTACTCCTGTGCTAGCTCAGACACTCAGGTTCCTTGTGTTAAACTCTTCTCAGGAACGTCCGCCAAAATGGAGCCTGCTTTTAACTTCTGTGGTCTGTTTAGATACAGTAGGTTGGAGTTGGTAAGGTTCTGTGAAGAGAGAGGCATAGAGGTGGGCGAATTAGATACCCAGTCCAGACTGAGGGACAACCTGATCCTATGGCAAAAGGATGAGTGGGAGCGAGAGCGCAGCGAGGAAGATAGGGCCCGGGCCGCACGCCAAGAGGGTGGTGGGTCTGTGGGGAGCCCTGAAGATTCAGAAGAGGAGGAAGGTTACCTGACAGGGACGCCGGTAGAGAGTGAAGACCCCATAGATAGGGAGTCCCTTGCTGGGTCCAGTGTCAGGAGCAGCACCCCATCCCTTTCCCTGTCCCCAGAGGAGTGGATAGATAGGAGGGAAGAGAGGGAGCATCAGCTGGCCATGGAGAAGCTCAGGTTAGAGCATGCCAGGGCGATGGCGCAGCTGGGGGTGGAGGAGAAGAAGTTTGAGACTGAGAGGGTCTTGGCGCAGGAGAGGATAGAGGAGGCTGAGAGGGCCTCCACCAGAGGCAAAGTAGCTCTGGAGGGTAGACTATCCCCTGCGCGCAGTTTTAATTTTCTGGATTCACCAGTGGGGGTAGAGTCCAGTGGTGGCAGCGATAGAGAGGCCAGTACAGAGCGTCCCATTCCCGATTCCCCGAGTATGGTACCTGTGTCCCAAGAAGAGGAGTATAGGTTGGAGTTCAGGGGCAGTAGGAAGCTGCCTCACCAGGATTGGGGGGATTTTGTGGACGAATGTGATGATGCACTGTGCAAGTGGGAGTGGGTTAACAAGAAACGTGATTCTAGGAATCTGTTTAATCTGGGTCTCAAGGAGCAGGTGCTCAGGAGTTGTTGTCCCGAGTTGCGCCAACACCTGTTGGAGTATGGGTTTGCTAGTCCAGGGGACCTTGCAAGAGAAGCGGACCGTTGGGAAAGGGCCCAAGGTTCTGATGAGGTATGGGAGAGTGCTTCCAACAGCAGTGGCTCAGGGATCTTCCCGTCTTGGATGGGGGTAGAGGTTCAGAGTAGCCCAGCTAGGTCCCAGAGTAGTGAGAGGGGTGTAGGGGCTCACGGCCTATCTCAGTGGAGTAGGAGTGAGCGGGTGACTTTGAGTCCCCAGAGGCCCGAAACCCAGTCTCAGAACCTGGATGGTTTCTTCAGGGAACACCAGGTTGGGGGCCTAGGCTGTCCTGTTAGGCCACTTGAGGAGGATCGCCCAGAGTATGGAGAACCTGGAGTCTCTGTAAGTAGAGCTCCAGTGGTTCTGGTGTCAGGCAGTACCACTCCAGTAGGGAGGGTACAGAAGTCCAGTGAGAGGAGTGGCATGGGGCTGTGTTCCCCGGTGGAGGGGCCAGTGGGTCAGGGACCAGCCGGGAGGGCTGAGTCTCCTAGAAGTGACCATGGCGACTACACGTCTGTCCTGGGGGATCTTCGCGCACTGTCAGGTGGACAGGGGGCGGGAGATCTGCGCCAGGCAGACTGTCATGCAACATATGAGGCATATGTTACTCTTGGGGGGATACTGTGTGAGTCCCCAGAAGTCCTGGAGTGCCAGGCAAGTATTCCACCGAAGGTCCTAGACCAGAGGTTGGGAGGCCAGGTTCAGGATCAGCCTGACCTGCAGGGTAGGACGACTGTAACCAGTGTACTGACCGGTTCTTCTTCCAGAGGTACCGCCCCAGTTGGTAGGGAGCAGGACTCTGGAAGGGGGTGCAGAGGGTGGGAGAGCCCACCTCTGACCCCGGTGCAACCTGAGGGGTTAAACCCTAGGTTGGGAGACCAGTTCTCAGGGAGAGGTCCTGAGCTGGTGGGAAAGTTGGTTTCTGAGGGTGCCTCTCAGAGGAGGAGAGGACGGAACCCTAGAAGGAGAGGTAGGGGGAGGAGAGCCTCACCCGTGACTGTTGGTCAGCTTGAGGGTTCAGACCCTGGGCTGGAAGATCAGTGGATGTTTAGAACCGCCCTGATGAGAGGAAGAGTGGAAAATGGTCACTACGTGCCAGGGGTTACTACCCCCCACTCTGTGGTTAGGCAAGGACCAGTGGCGCCTAGATGGCCTAGGGCCTGCTCCTGGCCGCGGACCGCTGAGGAGTACCAGTGGGGTAGCCCAGTTGGTCCGCCGGGTTTTTCCAGAGGGAACCACGGGGGTTCAGAGTGGCGTAAAACCGGAGAGTGTCCCTGCCGTTGCGGGCCTGCGTCCGTGTTTTGTCGCCCAAAGCAGGGAAGACCTTCACGGTGGTGATTGGTCTACCCTGCGTTTTGGCTGGAAGGGGGTTGTGTTGGACCCGGCCCTTCTGGCAGGTTCACCCCGAAACTTTTTGCTTTTTATTGGTGACTTGGTTTAGTGATTTTTTGACTTCTGCGCACTTTACCACTGTGTCCCAGGGTAAAGTGCATGCGTGTTGTGAGGTTGGCCTGCCCTCCCATAGGAATGCATGGGGGAATGTATGTGTCCTGGTAGTTCCTGATGCGTGGGGTGTGCAGGCCCGAGTTTGGTATGTGCGGACTCGTGTGAGTGAATGCTGCGCGATGATGTGTGCGGCGTGCATGTACCTAGTGTGGAAGTGCCACTTCTAGAAGTGGGCACTTCGGTGTGCAGTGTGAAATGTGTGCCTTGTCGCATGATTGGCTGGTGGAGGTCATGTGACGGGCTAGGGATTCCCCAGGGTCAGGAGGAGTCACCCAGTGGTGAATGGGAGTTTAGCATCCTGATGGCTGGGGAGGAGTACACCTGGGTCTTGAATAGGACAGGGCTGTCTCCACACAATGCTGGCTCCGGCCCCTGTGGTGCGTCTAATGACCCTAGGCCTGCCAGTGAATAGGGAGAGGGGCTGAGCAAAACAAAGTGCTCAGGAACCTGTTGGAACTGGTTCGCCCCTTCCCTGCACCTTCAGACAAAGACTTTTTCTGTATAAAAAGGGGCTGTGTCCCCTTACAAGGTGTTCTCTTCCAGGATCCACTTGAGGGGGGGCCTGCTGCTGCTGGGCGCCAGGAGAGACCGCCACTGGGGACTGCCTCCCTGTTGGAGGGCCCTGTGAGCTGGCCCCTGGGCCCAGTCCTTGCCCCTGCCCTTGCAAGACTTTATTGCTGGGCTTTCCTTTGATGTGCAGCGCCTGGGAGCGCTTTTTGGGCTTCTTGTAGCGCTGGGAGCGCTGTTCTGCTTTATAGCGTTGTGAGCGCTGGGATCCTGATAGCGGGTGCCCACCACGCGATCCCGCCGGTATCTGCCGAGTTCGGCGGGTGCCCACCCCGCCGTTGTGCTCGTTGGTGAGGGAGCCTACCCCTCTCATTGCCAAGGACTTCCCCGCCGCGACCGGGCTTCAGCCGGAAGTCAGGCGGCTGAGGGCGGGCCGCCGGGACACCTGGAACTGATAGAAGGAGGGCGGGAGCCTACCCCGCCTCCTACAGGAGCGTTGCGGCTGGTCCAGACCTCGGCCCGAGAGTGACGATCCAGGCGGGAGCCCACCCCGCGCTGGACTGAGGAAAGGAGCGCGGCGGCAGGAGTTGGTGCGGAAGGGGGGCGCGAGGCACATTGTCGGTGCCTGCCCCCTCCGCGTAGAAAAGCAGCCCCGGAGTCCGCCCGGACCGGGAGAGAAGAGCCCCGTGTTACCTGTTGAGCCCGACCCGACGGAGTCCGGAGGTGAGTGGGGGCCGCAGGAGGGCGATCCTGGTCTGTGAGCCCCGTGAGGCTCCAAGTGCTCTACGGAGCTGCTCAGAGCGCCCCGGGGTGCTCCAACGAACGGGGGCAGTATTTGTTCAGAGCGCTCGGAGCGCTTCAACGTCGGGGGCATTTCTCTTGCATCCAGAGCGGCCCCGGAAGGCAGCGGGCCGCTCCCACGACCGGGGGCATTTGGACAGAGCCCCGTAAGGCTCTAGTGGGCAGTTTGAATGGGCAGAGCCCAGAGAGGGCTCCAGAGGCACGCAGAGTGCCTGAGGTCCGTTCCACAGCTGCCCAGCACTTAGTGGGCAGCTGCAACGTTTAGGTTGGGTACTCTACGCTTGGTTTGCGCAGCTGGCGCAGCCTGACTGGGACAGAGCGTCCTAGCCCCGACAAGGCCAGTTGGCATAGGGACTGCCACAGGTGGTGGCTTATGTGAGTTTCCTAACCTGCACCTCTGAATGTATGTTTATGCGTCATGTGGCATTGCTTTACACCGCTGAATGTATTTTATGCATCATGTGTTTTCTTTCCTAGCACCTCTGAATGTTTGATGCATCATGTGTTTTCTTTCCTAGCACCTCTGAATGTTTTATGCATCATGTGTTTCCTTTCATAGGACTGCTGAATGTTTTATGCATCATGTGTTTACCTGCCCGGCACCTCTGAATGAGTTTATGCGTCATGTGCCATGTTCTACACCTCTGAATGTTTTAGGCATCATGTGTAATGTGTGTTTACCCCTACAGGTATGGTGATACTTAGGTGGTTGTTTTCTCCTAGTACAGGTGGTGCTAATGAGGCCCTAGTTCCCTGCGCGATAATTTCCTAAAGTGGTTAGGGTTGCGTAGGTGAGACTTACCTGTTACCAGTGGCTACTGGTTGTGTGCTACATTTTCCATTTAGTGCTACAGTAATTGTAGGTGCTATATTCTAAAGTATTATTTCTAAAGTATTATTTCTACAAAAAGTGCTTATTCCTGACAGTGGTCCAGGTGGCCCTGTCTTGTACATATCCCTTGTAAATTCTGCCCGTGCCTGTTGGCACATTGTAAAGTGTGTGTTTTTATCTAATGTGTTTTACTATAATACAAAGGCTATTTTTATAGAATACCTTGTGTGGAGTTTCTTTTGTGGTGGGCCTTGGGTGTTGTTGCTGGGTGCGCGCGCAAACGCTTTACACATCGCCTCAGAGATAAGCCTGACTGCTCGTGCCAAGCTACCAAGGGGGTGAGCAGGGGTTATCTTTGGCGTGTAACTTCCTTGCCCTGACTAGAGTGGTGGTTTCTGCCTGACTTTGGCGCAAGCCTTAGCCAACCAGAAATCCCAGTTCTAACACTCACCATGCCGTTCCAGTTTGTACCCAGCCATATGCAAATCAGTCTTGACCCTGTGCCTCATGAGAACAGTCCAGCCCGAACTGCCAAGCCAGGTCCTCCCTGGACTGGAAACAAGCATCCTAGGACCGGTTTCGGGGTTTCACCCCTCTTCAGCCAGGATAGCTTGATTCCAGTGGCATGGAGAGCACGGGATCCACGTCTGGGCATACCCTTCCCACTCGGGGTGACAAATGCAAAAACAACAGATGATGGACAGAATGCAGAACAATGTCATACATTCACCCCAGTACAGAGATCTGGGCCTAAATCCATCGTTTTGTTGCTCACCATGCCGTCCCAGTTTGAACCCAGCCATATACAAATCAGTCTTGACCCTGTGCATCATGGGAACAATCCAGCCCGAACTGCTCAAACGCTTCGTCCATCATCCCCTTTGGTATCGCTTTGTTCGCCCTAAGTTGGCAGGGTATGCCCAGACGTGGGTCTCTTGCTCACTTTGCCACTGGATTAAAGATAGCCTGGCTGATGAGGGTTATGAACCCGAAACCGGTCCGAGGATGCTTGTTTCGGTCCAGGGAAGACATGGCTTGGCAGTTCAGGCTGGACTGTTCCCATGAGGCACAGGGTCAGACTGATATGGCCATGTCTGAACTGGGGTGGTGGAGTGAGCTGAAGAATGATGATGGATTAAACCCAGATCAGTTGACTGGGGGTGAGTGTTTGATTTGCTCAAACGCTTCGTCCATCATCCCCTTTGGTATCGCTCCGTGCATACAAAATGACATAGGCATTTTTCTGTTTAGTTACCAATTTGAGTTGGATAGGTAACTAAAAAGAAGAAAATAACATGTAATGCTTTAAAAAAAAAGAAAAAAAGCAGGTGGGGGAAGCAACGGGATGCAGTAGCAACCAAGGGAGCATGAATAGAGGGAGTATCAGCAATGGTCGTGAAAGCAAAGTGGTGGGGGCAGCGGAGAAGCACACGGGCGAGCAGGTATTGGGGTGAGTTGGAGTGGGGAGGAGAAACAATAGGCGAGAGACGAGCACATGGGTGGAGAAGCAACACATGGGACTGGGGTGGGAAGGGAAAGCAATGGACGCTTAATTTGAGCCGGTGGTTGCTGGTGGGGCTGACTAACACCCACTTTTGGGGATTGGCACTTATTTTTCTTCATCAGCTATTGACTGCCAGTAAGAGAGAGAAAACAGTCAAATGAGAAAGGAGGATGAAGAGAAGGATGGAAAAAATGGCACAAAGGAAGAAAGTAGGGACGTAGTGCTGGGAAGTGCACTAGGTCATGTACTGTAATATTGTATTTTCTTATTGACATGTTAATAATTAATGTTTTAAATTAGTTTCCATTTATATTATGCATGTTAATATATATGCACAGACAGCAATGAACTAATGTGTGTGAAGGAATTGTGTAAGAGTTGTGAGTCGAGGTTTCTGATTAGTAGGCAAGAGAAACATTTATGGCGACACGTTTGTCTTTTCTTACATAGCCTTTGCTAATCAGAGCCATACATTGATTTGAATAGGGATTTTTATTTTACACAAGAACAGTTCCCACACTTTCTTTACAATCAATTTCTAAATTACTGTATCCAACCGAGATCTATGTTAATTCTACTGCTATTACTTGCCTACTCATAATATTGATACATTTTACAAGTAATCTTAGTATAAATAGATCAAGCAACACAGCATGAGCAAGAGCTTGCATTACTCAACAATTTAAATAAAATATTATATTCAAGGAGTGAAATCTTTTAGTGTATTACTATATGTTTAGGGAACTGCGAGTTCATCCGAATGCTCATGTTCAAGTGTTTTACTTTTTAAATGCATTTTAAAAAACGACTTCTCCTTCGCTTATTTACCTTTGATGTTTGTACGTTTATTATATACAATTTAGGTGTCTTAAAGCTTTTTGTCTTCAGCATTTTTCATTGAAATAAAATAGTAGCGATGGTCCATTTTTTCTGTCCAATCAGTGAACGGCCAAAGCTCCCATAGAATGCTGCCAAGCTTGCTGTCTTCGAGAGAGCAGCAAAATCAGGAAGGACCACACTATGAGGTCCACAGTAACCCTGGTTCCACCAGGGGCGAACACAGGCCCCCGCAGCCCCCGCGGTGCGGGGGGGGCCCCCAAGCTCCAGGGCCCCCCCTCAGCACAGCACTTGGGCTGCAGAGCTCCTGATTGAGCCCGGAGGGGGCCCCTCCATGTCTCTTGCAGGGAGGCCCCCTCGAGATTCCTTACGCCAGTGGGTTCCACCGGTTAAAGGAGTAACTGTATGAATCACTCCTGCCCCTCACCAGCTCCAGAGAGTGGTAGTGGTGTCTGATATTAGTAAGTGCACTCAGGTACCCCACCCAATACTCCCCGTCACAAAATTAACTGACTCATGTTTGGTTAATCAGTTACCATAGCCGTTCTTTACTTTTCCTGCAACAAAGTTAACAAACAGTTTGTCATCATTTCACATTTGAAAGTCAAGATACTCCAATTATCATGCCATAATACAGTATGGTAGGGAGGACAAGGGTAACAAAGTGGTTATGTCTTCGCATGATTCTATTCCATTGTTAAATGAGGGAGAAGGTGACAACAATTCCATGTCTGCTCAGTCTGTTCGTCCTAGTAACAGAGTTGTTCCAGAGAATAGTGGAGGATCAGGTGACAACAAGAGTGTGAGGCATAGTTCTAGGATGAGAGCTCCACCAATTCGAAACGAAGACTTTGTTTACTATTAATGTATAGTCATGTTTGCTTAGGTGTAATTTGGTTTGTTTTATTATGTGGGAAAGGGGGATGTGTTATATGTAGTATTCACAATTGTCAGTTTATTCAAATGTACCTTTAAGTATTAGAATGTCAAAGAGTTAAGGAATATAGAGTTTAGAATGAGAGTTTTGTAAATAGGCATTCAGACCTGTAACTGGTGTATGGAGAGTCGTGGGTTTATTTACCTCCGAAATAAAAATCTCATCGTTTGACCTAATGAAGCCTTTTGGATTATATCTACTTCAAAGATACTTGTAAAGGACTTACTACAACAAGTCAGTCCTTCTTTGGGCAGCATCTACATAAGCCAAAAGAGAAGGCAGTCATATTGAGCTATATCCACACACAAAATTATATGGGTATAGTGTACATTTTCACTTGAATTAATTTGTTGTGTAAGCATAGCAACACATTCCATACTGTGACACCCATCAGCATAGGGAGGGAAAACACCTGTGGCCAAACCCGACCACTTCCCCTTCAGCCAAAGTATGAAATCCAGTTGTGGGTTGGGTTACAATGCCAGGCTGCCTTCAGACCCACCCAATCTTCCAGCCAGCCCCAAATTCACATGAACAGTAATTTGGACCCAGCTTTTGATCTGTCTATGGTGTCATATATTTGTCCATCCTAAATAGTACTTAGGACTTTTATACCTTTTCCTGCCTTCTTTCACCCACAAATTAAAGGAACCCCTTTGAGGACCCTGCATTTGGGGCGTGGGTGGGTGGGAAAATTGTCGATCTCAGAGAAGGGGATTCATCTGATGGCAGGAACAAAAGGCGGGGCATCAGGCACTGCTTAGGTATATCAAAAACAGGTCCCTCCTTCCATCCCTCCCCTGAGGAATCCCCTCAAACCTCTGTCCACTCCCTGGAGCCCCAGGCCACTGCCCACTCATCTGGCTGGAACTGGAGGAAGGAACGGTGAGGTGTATCCTTCTCAGAATAGTAGAGGGTCAAAAACTGCACCATGCTCGCGTAGACCGGGAGCAAAATGGTGAAGCCAGCAGGCTAACTGGGTGGCCCCTCGGCACCTACTATTGTCTCCCTACGCTATCTTGCTCGGTCGAGGTGCACTTGGTCTGCTGGTTTTAACCCTACGTACATAATCTTATCATCATCTCATCAGATGTCTTCTCTGCTCCCCAGTCCTATCTCATTGTGACATTCTTTACAAATTCATCATCTCAGAGGTGCTCTTTCACATCTAAATAAACCCTCCTGGCAACGTATATGGCATTTCAGAAGCTGTTTATTCCGGCCCTTAACTCAGTGCTGCAATTTAGTTCAACACAGTCATGTGATTTGCATTAATGACTACAGAGAATTTGGATGAAACTGAATTTGTTTTTGCTTTGAGTACACTTTAACTTAAGCTCCAGTGAATATTGCTGCTACAACCTTTTAAAGGACTTTCACGGTAACATTTTACATGTGGTACATTTTTCAGGTACTTTTACTGCTGATGAAAAATGTAGCTATGGTAAATAATTGCCTCTTGCTGTACTGCTTTCAATTTCTACAGTGTTTTGTGTTTTTCTCCAGACTGTCACAGAAATTAAAATCCTCCATCCAATCTCCAGGTGTACCGTGGCAAAATCGATATTACTCACAAGTTAAAGAAGTGATTTCCAAAGCTTAAGAATGGGGTTTTAAGATCTGTCTAATATGTTAGATATTTTCATTTCAAAAGGCATCCTTTACTTTCTCTTTCACTCTCAATTCAGCAGTATGGAACTGTCCAAAATTAATGCTCTGCTTTTACCTTTTTCGGCATTATTTGGGGGCGAGGGGGATTGGATATTGCATAAATGTTTTCAAACTCAGTGTGGGTAATTTTCACAAAAATGACTTGTAGTACAGGCATTGCACTTGGGCGGTTGCCTGAATTATTATTCAACATGGGGTATTTGTGCCCCTGTCTACAATAGTCATGCGAACACCTGCTCGTGTTCTTGCAGACATCTGTATGACATGTTTTACTTCACCCAGTCTTCTGCTTGCAAAAATGGCTCCGTTAGAAAAAACACAAACTTGATATGAAGCTTATGAAAGAAACCCAGTATTCAGGATTTCCACAAGATTACAGTTGAACAAAGTCCCATACCTAATGTTAATGCCAAATAGCTAGTGGTGGTTGGTGACTTACAAAAAACAGTGGGGCCCAACATACATCAAAACAATCATACACACATTATAACATTACATTACAATCAAAACTACAGAAAATAAAAATAAAATGTTTCACTTACCTTCTCCTGTAGCACGACCTCAATGCTCTCCAAACCCTTGCTCCAGTCACCTCCAAGAGCGAGGTAACATCAGACAGTCAACCGCCCTATCCAATCCAGACGCTGCTCTCATCTTGCATGAGTGAAGCATCTGGATTGGCTGGAGCAGGCTGCCTCATCGCTCCAAAAGGCACTGGAGGCCTGTGCCTGCTCTCCAACCCAGCGGTCTATTCACACTGAAGGGGCCACTCCTCATTTCTGACAATCACTTGGCAGCAGTGAGGCAGGGGTCCCACCTCCACACTCAGTTCAGCAGAGAGTTAAAAATAAAATGGGAATAAAATAATGTATTCCCATTTTATTTTCCAATCTTTCTGCAGGAGTGTGTGGGGGGGGGGGCTGCTGCTGAAAAAAACACATTTGTAAACACATATTTACAGCCTGTTCCCGTTTTCATGCAAGCAGAAATGGCATGATTGAGAGGTTTGAATAGAAATGAATCGGATTTCGATCACAAATACAGGAATGGAATGTGTTATATTAAAGATAGGCACTATACCTTTCAAAGATTAAATTAGGAGGACACACTTGCCTAATATATCGTGGTGAGTATTGCATTTGTTCAGAGCATTTCACTTTAATATAAAATATAACCTTTTCCCAGTTTCCTGCAATGGGGGTGATGTAGATTACATGACTTTGGAGTTGGAGGGAAAACGGAGAGGGGGTGATAGTATAAACGAAGACAAAAAGCAAATGTTTTAAACATGTAATGACTGCAGATGTTGCTTGTGTAAGAGTGATAGGATGCATTAGAAGGATTTGTGAATTAGCTAGATGGTTTCCATGTATCACACAGTGAAGAAGTTCTGAAAATATTGAGCCAGAGCCAAAATGGACAAGGCAGGGATTCGGTGGGATTTCAATGATGCGAGGGTCATTGTCAAGTATGGGAATGAGATGTTTGAATGTGCTAACAGAGACATGTGTTGTGTATTGAAAGTCGTCTCGGAGTTTCATAACCTTATAAAGGAACTCCTCGGTGACTTGCAATATCCTTATAATATATGGCAGCGGAAACTTTATTCCATATATGTTTCAACCATTAAAACAGGAGTGAGCCAAGATGGTACCTTTATTACAAACCTTTTTTATGCATATGCAAATATAGGTAGATGTGGATTGGACAGAGAGATCTTAGCGCTCACATTTCATTTCATCTTGTTGGCTGATTTAATGCAGTCGCCAAAAAAGCCTCGGATAGTGCCATCTCGTATTGGGTTCCCTTAATTTTACTTTTGACTCTCTTGAGTTGGAGCAACCTGTCCACCATGCACCCGCTGATCTGCTGAAAACCACTTGCAGGTTCTCATATTTAGTCCCTTCCATGTGACAACTCTCGCCACCTTAACATTGCAACTGTTAGCTGCACTGTCAAACCAGCTTTAGCAAATGTTTGACATACAAATCAAAGAGGATGGAGGACATTGTAGGTCCTTATGGCACCCAAACGTAATTTCCCTAAAGGTTGCTTTGTATTTTCCCAAACAAACAAAGCATGATCCCTCAGAGAGACAGGAACAAAATCCTGAAAGTTCATGAACTTGCACTTCAGGGACCGGGTTTACTATAATTCAATGCAACACAACACAGCAAAGAAAGTTGCCTTACTGTGCTGTATCAAAGGAAGAGAGCAGAAATGCACAATATTTAATAATACGTAGCACAGTTTTGCGCTCTCGTATCCCTGGTGCACTTCTATATGCCTTGCGGCCATTTAGGCATGCTTGCATCATGTTGCAATAGTGCCTCCATTGTTATCAGAATAGTTTTTTGACAAAAACTGTTCTTAGAGGCTTATTCAAAATGCAGCACACATGCACAGAGGAAGTAACAAGGAGAAATGAAGATACTTCTCTTCGCTACTCCAGCCTCTGGTAGGCGGCGTACTATTTTGCTGCAAACTATGGAGCATATTATCAAGCCTGGCGATAAAATTATCGCCGCTTTAGCGGCAGAAAACTGCCGCTAAAACAGCGATAATGGGCTTGATAATATGCTCTATGGATTTCCAATTGAAGCCCATGTTAAATGTGAAGGACATCTAACATGGGCTTCAATTGGAAATCCATAGAGCATATTATCAAGCCCATTATCTCCGTTTTAGCGGCAGTTTTCTGCCGCTAAAGCGGCGATAATTTTATCTCCTGGCTTGATAATATGCCCCTGAGTTTACTGACTTCAGTAAATATGGATTTGTGTTAATTTTGGGGTAAAATCCCACTCACAGTCATATAAATCTTGGTTTTGCATGGCTTGGTAAATCTCAACATGGATTTTGCATCAGGCTGCGCCACAAATGTGGTGCAACCCAGATGCAAAATCTTAGTAAATCTGGGCCCAGATATCTATGGGAGGGTAGTGATGAAACTTGGTAAACAATATTGCAACACAGATGAAAGACAGAATTAAGATCAAGGTTTCATTTTTTTGTTAACTCACTGTTTCTCTAAACACGTGCAGATAGTGGCCTTGGGGTGAAGGCAATTAATTCAACATTGTCTTGAAGAAGAGTAATAGAATGATGCAATGATGTGCAGCATGATTTGTAGATCTCTATAAGCCTACTCTTGCAAATTGATCAGCTGATTAAGATTCTATCATTGCAGAGTATTTTAGCTGTCGTTAAGTAGTAATGAGAATTTGTGGGAAATTCACCAATACACACAAAACCTTTGGGTGCATATACTTTCTTTAAATTCTCAGTGCAAAACAAAAACAGAAAGATATGCTGGTGTCTCAGTAAAAATGCATGATATAGATATATCTCATCAAATGGAAGGAGTGAACAAAAATTTGGGAGCAATGTAGAGTTTGAAGGATGCTGCACAAACCCCCGACCCCCCAAAAATTGTCCGATGTCCTGTCCACCCTATCTGAAGTATATACGTGGCTATCCACTCTCAATGGGGCAGGTAGAACATATTTCAGTTTTGCATGCCTGTCTCGCCATTGCCAAACTCAAAATAACCCTCTTAGAAATGTAACTAAGAATGGAATGATCATCTGAGAGATTGATGGAGGTATAACCTTTCTATAGATAACAAATTAGTTACAAAGTCAGAAAACAAATGAGTAAATATAATAGTTTGTCTAAAGAAACAAGTGACACTTCGCCTGATGCCTGGCTGCACAGCAGAAGTTTAACTTCACTCATAATCCAAAGATATGCACAATTAAGCAAATTTATAATTTATAAAGCTTCTCAAACGTGTAAACTGACTAACGCAGAGGTTCCCGGTACTTGTGCGTCTCCGAAAAGCGGTGTGTTCAATTGAATACACCGCTTTTCGGAGACACCGGGAAACTCTGCGTTGGTCAGTTTACGCGACCCCTGGTAATAGTGGAGGTTGCTGCTCGACCTTTGGACATATTGTGAATTCAGTACCAGTGCGTATGCATTGACCGTCGTGATTATTACTCATGCCTGTTAGAACAGGATACGTGCTTCATATTCAGAAAGCATCGTCATGGTGTTTGACATTTGAAGAGAGTTACAGCACCAGGTGTTGTGATTGACAAGGCCCCTGAAGAAGGGCTCTATTATCCCGAAATGCATTGGGCATCAGTCACATCAGAATGTTGAAGAACTACATGATTTTAAAGACCATAATGTAGAAATGGTGTAAATAATCTTTTGAAAAGAATTGGATATTGTTACAACAAATTCATCATTATTTGTGTTAAATGTGATATATTAAACAATTCAATAAATCAATGAACGAAATTTGAGAAGCTTTATAAATTATAAGTTTGCATAATTGTGCATATCTTTGGATTATGAGTGAAGTTGAACTTCCGCTGTGCAGCCAGGCATCAGGCGAAGTGTCACTTGTTTGTTTAGACATGTTATAGTAGAGGCAGGCAACCTCCTCCTGGTTTGCACGCATATCTGATTAATTTCAGACAGCATTTGACTTAGAGCAAGGAAAATGTGTGCGCAACACAATTCAATTTATTAAATATAATAGTTGCCATAACTCAAAATAAGAATCAGTTATTCTAAACTGTGGCGTGGGTGCGTGAAAAAAGTACATTCATTAAAAACGTATGAATTACACATGTAACAAGTAACTTTCACTTGTCAAAATGTGTTCATATTTTTGCATATTTTTTCACTTTTCACGAGACTTTTTCGTTAACAAGCTATGGCTTATTCCTGACCGTCTCCTGAATTTCGAGGCGCTGATCACACCTACTCAAGGAAAAAGCTCTGTGAGGGAGGCTGGTAATTATTACTTGCGAAATGATAACATCTCAGAAAATGTTCAACTGTTTAAATTGAATTAAAGAATCAACATCTTTCCATATATTATTCTCGATGGGTCCTACATTACATGGGAGAAGTTTGAAAATGATTTGACTTCAAACTCTCATGCGCAAGGCTGGACAAGGGGGCCAAAAGCAGTCCTGGAAAAAATGCTCAAACCACCCTTGATTGCTAGCTTCACCCCTTCCTCTGCATCTATAAAAAACAAATGAAGTCAAATGAATGTCAGCACTATGGAACAGCTCTTAGCATTTCTTTCAAAAACTAATTTCTAAGCCGTGCAAAAAGTGCCAACTGCGGTAGTTTGGTAAACGTTGTAATCTTTTGATTAGGCACAAGTTACACAATAGTTTTTTAAAGCAATTTACCCACTTACCATTTGTGCCCAAAAATGACCCTCTTTCAAGTTGCATGGTACTCGGGCACTGTTTGGCTTTAGCTCTTTTCGCAAAGTCATCCCCAGACATTTTGCTTTCAGACCTCCATTTTGTCTGAATTCGTTTTTATTGGCCTAAGTACTCTATGCACTTTACCAATGCTAACCAGTGCTAAAGTGCTTGTGCTCTCTCCTTAAAAGATGTTAGATTGGCTTATACCCAACTGGCATATTTAATTCATTTATAAGTCCTTAGTAAAGTGGCACTACATGTGCCCAGGGACTGTAAATTAAATGCTACTAGTGGGCAAGCTTGCCGCTGCACCTCTAATTCTTTTACAATTAAACTCATATGGTTCAAATTGAAAGGAGTTGTGAAATAATTCTGAGTGAACCCTGTCTGGGGTCGATGATAGTCCTTCGGGAAATTGATTGTGTGTTCTTTGTTCGAATTGCATCATTGGAAGTCCTGAGGAGTACCCACTGTGATGCTCAGTTAATAACACATAACCATAGGGTCAAAACTTTGACGGCATTGTTTAATGTCCTGCGTCAGTTATCCTAAAATAGATAACAAGGATAAAGGATATTTTAAACTTTGGAGTTTGGACATTTGACACTACATGTTTTCATTGCTTCATACTTTCTGTATATGTACACAGGGATTTGTACATCCTCACGATGTAAATGTTGTTTTATTGTATGTAATATATGCGTTATGGGCAGCATATTGAAAAAACAAAAAGGTAACGACAATTGCTTGATTAGATAAAATGCTTAATATATGACAGTGAATATACCAAACAAAAAATTGTCCTTTGTGTTTTGTATTTGTGTGTGATTTTTCTGATTTCCCTGATTTGACTCATTTTCGCAAAACGATTTAGCACATTAGTGGTTGTATTTGGTGCCAGGGGATGAAAATGACAAGTCTTTAATAGTAAGAAACTCCCCTGTCCTAAAGGGATCATTTTATGACCCTTCTGTACTGGTGTTGATTGTTCAACATCTTTCACAATTTATGTACAAGAATTATGGCACCTGACAGAACTCTCTGTAGCTTATAAACTAATGGGCCTGCAGCACTGATTGTGCCACCCACTTAAGTATCCCCTTAAACATGTCTCAGACCTGCTATTGTAGAGCCTGCATGTGCAGTTTTAAACTGCCATTTTGACCTGGCAAAAACTTTTGCAAGGCCTAAGCCTTCCCTTTTAATACATATAGGTCACCCCTAGGGTAGGCCACATTTTATAAGTGTAAGTTCCAAATGGGAAGAGAAAATCAGTTCATGGTTGGTGTCTCTGGAATGACAATATTAAATCCTAACTTATTGTGAAGTGGGATTACTATTTGGTGCCTGCAGCCTGTCTCCAGTCACATGACTGCGTGTGGGTGACTGTTGGGCTCCTAGACAGCCACACACAATTGGAAGCTTAGGTGTGACTGGATGGGGAATCACTGGCAGGATGGGAGGGTGGAGCTGGATACACCCCACTTACACTTGTATAGGCTGTGCCCTGCATCCACATAAAAAGGCTGCATACTCCCTATAGTTTGTTTGGAGCCAGGAAGGCAGGACATCTGTGTACTTCAAAGGCATGCTTCTAGAGGCTTCTCCCCACTTCAAAGTCACAACTGTGTATAACAAAAGGACCTCAGACACTAACTCATCAGTACATTTCTTGACCTGTGGATACTCTGCCTGTAAGAAGGATTGCTTTGCTGCTGCAAGGACTGCTACACTGCTGGACTGCTGCTCTAGAGGAACTGCTACCCTGCTGTGCTGACCTGCTGCCTTCTTGCCTGGGGAAGAAGAACTGGACCTGCAATTTCATCTTGAAACCAGGACCTCAGAGTGACTCAAAGAGCTAATTTGCTAGCCTCCTGATCTGAGCCTCAGGGACATAAAATGCTCTCCAACCAGCTCATGAACCCAGCTACAGTGAGTTCCTGACCCTCAAGTTGTGCCTCTGAGGCCCTGGACCCTTGGTGTGGCCCATGGGCTTCTAAATCAAACTTTTGAGCTCTTTGAGACTGCAAATGGGTCAGTTTGCACCTCAACCACATCCCTCTCACTGAAAATCAGCAAGACTGATCGCCAGTCTGTAGGAATGGCAGGACATCAGCAAGATAGGTTCCAGAAGCATTTATTCGTGAAGTTTAGTGCCGATCCGACAGACAGGAAAGCAGGTGAGATCACGCACAGCACCACAGAATCCCAACTGACCGATGTCAACCGTCAAAGACTAATTGTATTCTATCACTGCGTGTCACAGTGCGAGCCGTGGCATCAGCATGAGCTGTGACATCACAGAGTGTCCATGTGCAGGCAACAGCCTGGACAAGATACTACACATTCCATCTCTTCTCAAAGTAAACATCAATCACCCATGTCCACGATGCCAGGTCTGCTCTATGTGCCACGCCTTCCACCACCTGAGATGCTCTCCTTTCTTCATGCAACTCTCTCCAACACGCACAGGACTCTTGGCACACACCTTGAGAAGGTAAACCTTCAGCTGGACCTTTTTACTTTAATCCGGTCCAGTTGACACTTTAAGCCTAAAGGCACTATTTTAAACTTTATTCTTTAAAAATGCATTACTCTTGTTCCACCGATTGGATCTTTGAAATGTTGGTCTTGTTTTTTTATTAAATTAAGCTCTATTTGTCTAGCTTGTTGTGGGATCTTTTTCCATTGTGTTTTCACAGTTTTAGGTTTTAAAGTGTTGCACAAATACTTTACACATTGTCTTTAAGTTAAGCCTGACTGCTCTGTGCCAAGCAACCAGGGGGTTCAGCACATGCTACTTAAGAGTTTGCTTGTGCCTTACCCTGACAAGGATTGTGGTTGCTGTTTGACCAGGGCTCACACCATAGTCAACAAGCAACCTAATTTCTAACAGGCATTGTAAAATCATATGTGATTTTACAATTACCATGCAATACATCTGCTCTTGCACTGTGCTATTACAAGTTATACCCCATAAAATTGAGAATTGCAGAGTAGGAACTGACGTGTTGTAAAACCACACATATTTAGCAATTCAATGTGGTTTAATGTATTTATTTATCACCTGCTATGAGCAGGTGATAAATGTATGTGTGGGCCTCTGGGTGAGGTGCAAAGTGAAAGAGGGTCAATCAAAGTAGGGGAGGGAAGGGGAAGGCGTTTTCATGCAGGTAGGGCATAGTATTCTCTCCATGTCAGAGATCACAACAGGGAAGGAGGTTTGGCTGCTGCTGCAGTCAAAGCCTCATTGAATTTTACAATGGAGATTTACCGCACTGTAGAATTGGGTCAGGGTCTTCCACACTTGGAAAAACTCTATGTGGAAAAAATGACCAACTTGCAATCACAATTCCATGAGGTAATGCTACTCTGTCTGACTTGCAGTGAGGGGCTAAATGTGCAAAATTGGTTTGAAAACTCCTAACACTCCAAACTCTCATGGGGACATAGGGGAAAACAAAAGGTTGGCCCTCATTATAAGTTAGGAGAAATACCATTACCATGGGGTGAGATATTTACCATGTGTTGTACATACCCCCTATTCTGAGTTTTTAACTTACAAATTAAGCATACAATGCAGAATCAGCATATAACACACTGAATTCTATGTGTTTTGCCTTTTTAAAAGGCTTTTCCTGCCATAAATGTTGGCAGGTTTGATCTGCCTGAATCTAATGGTGGAAAATTGAGAGGGTATGTCAATCATCACTCAATCCGTAATTCCAATCCCCTAGCAAACACGTGTTTGGTCCGGAAGTGGAATTTAGCCTTCCACTTGTAATGAGGGTCTAGTTGCAGATAACTCAGCAGTAGTACATCCCCAGTGAAGGGCAGGGAATTGGCTTGTTCAAGGTTTGGTTTGCCTTGGAAGTTTGCACTTCCATAAACATGTATGTTTATGGACATTTTCAAACCTCTCTTTGATCACCTCTTCCAGGATAGGAAAGAGATTGGATCACCCCAAAATGTTTTGGATTGTAGGCCAAAAGCTTTCTCCACAGAAAAAAATATCCCCCCCCCCCCAAAGTAAAAAGTGTGAGATAGACCAGGGGGTTGAATTTCCCCAGGGCAGACGTCTACGCACTGTAGTACTCTGCACAATGGAAATAGGAAATTCACTGTAGTACATCTGGAAACCTGCACTTGGCACAACTTTCAAGGTCAGTTACTTATGTTTTAAAATTAGGGTCAGTAATTCAAGGGGAACCCTTAAATTCTTACACCCTAAAAAATACCTTCATTGACACCTCCAGGGATGGATAGGTCGTTGATAGTGTTAAACCTCAATATCATGAGGCAAAGTGTCCCGGGATAAGGCCCAACACAGCATATGAAAAATACAGTTCATTAAGTAACGACAGACTCAATAAAGGAGTTCAAAGGCAGGATTAGAACATTTAAAATGATTTATTACAAAAACACAAAAGTGTATAATACATGCAGATGCAGAAGTCATTGCCATAAAGGCTCACAGTAAGAGGACAATTCACAATGGTAAGCTAATTCAGAATGATTCTATGTCCAAAATGAGGAGAAAAATCAATAAGAAATCAGATAGCATCCCTAGTATAATTGGAAAAGTATCAGCAAACTTTCTGGCTCAGCCCGGAATTTAAGGGTACATATAGAATATTTTTCTTAAAAAACATAACTAAAACTGCATGGTATGAGCAAAACAGGTATCTTTTCAGCAAATCAGAGGAAGTTTTAGTAAATGTCACATCACCTTACCATCCAAGCATTATCAGACTTCATGAATATTAATTCAACCATTCAGAGATGGCAGGACAAACTAGTTACAAACAACAGCAAAGTGTTATGAATAACTACAGTACAGGGGGCTCGTGGAAGAGATCGTGAATTGTCTCAACTTTACTGAGCCCATGTTGAAAAGATTTGTTTGAGAGCAGCAATAACAACTTCAATTGAAATAAAAACAAACAAGACATTGCATGTCTGTGTGCTGCAGAAATAAACAGTGAACTTGCAGGATGAGACATCCATTTTGAACAATGTGGTATTGAAACCTAACTGAGGACTTATTAGCTTAATCCAGGAAAAGGCACTTTCATTAGTCAAAATAAATTTGTTTCAAAGCACTAGCATCAAATAAGTGTGCACATGTAAATTCAAGTGTAGATCCGCATTTTGCTCTATGTTAAAAATATATGATTTTATAATTGCACAAAAGCTCCCACACGGGGTTAGTGACTTTTGTAGATTTGTAGGTGGCTTTGAAATTCTATGTAGTATTTAGTATTTAGTATGCAGTATTTTTATAACTATTGTTGGCATAATCATACAACTTTTAAAGTTACTAAAGTATCTGTTATTTCACCCCTTTGAAAATAATTGGAACACTATTTGTGTTCCTCTGGCCTTTTTAGGATTCCATCCTTTTCCTTGGAATCCCTTGGAATTAGATATCTTTACGACCAATTTGATTGTTTAACATTGAATATAATTGCCCAGTGTTTCAGCGGCAGGAGGGGTCAGAATTATGGGCCCCAGCAGGAAATGTGAGGATATTCTCCCCCCCCTTCCCCCCTGGAAATCCTGGGAAAAATTAAATGGCCTTTACTAACACAGCACCATAGGATTTTTAAGTGTCCATTCTGCCCAGCAAATGATGTTAGATTCACAATTGAGGAACAGTGACTTTTTATTTCATTGTTTATAACCCCTAAATCTTTATTTTGGTTTTTCTATTGTTTTATTGAAATAACTTTCCCTTATTACATTTTTTTCACAAAAGTTTCAAAAGATACATGACTAGCGTCCTTGGGTCCATTTTTAAGCTGAGGTAGCAGCTTTTTTTGCTGTTGACTGTTTTACTTTCATTGTTTTTCTTGTCTGTTTTCTTTTATTATTGCTTCTAATGATTTTTTTTGTTTTCCTATTTATCTCTTAAACCAAATTCAGAAAACTAAGGTGGATAAGGAATAAAAACTAACATATCTAAACATCAATCTAGACTTCACAAACTTGCAGCAATGCACAAAATGACAAACTGCTTTCCTTACTGCAAATACAGAGACACAAGAAAGCACATGTGTGTTTGTGCAGCTCTGCTGTATATCGGTGTGCTGTTGAACACTCATTCTTGACCCCTTATTTACATATGTAGGCATCCTAATTAAGTGACCCATCAGATTAAGTGGCCTTGTGGGTATTAATAGTACCTTCAAAGGTGCTAGTATACAAGGTCAATCCTGAAATGTGTGCCTAGTTGCAATCCAGTGTGAAATATGCTAAAACGTCAGATTGAAAAATTTATGTAGGATAAAGTACACCCTGCTGTACAGTATAAGAATATTGCAAGTGACGTAGGAGAACAATATAATTAGAAGGGTTCCCCAGGAAAAAAACTGATATTGGAGAGGGACAGGGAAATAGAAACAAGAAAGAAAAAATAGACAAAAGGATCAGCTGTGTTCTGCGGGAGCAATTGTTGGTCCGTTCTCAGTGGTTGTTAGAATCAAGATATGTTGGTGATCCTTCCATCCCAGTTTGGACCTGTTAATTTAAATTGTTGCATCTTTAGGGCCACCTAAGATACTTTTCATATTTTATGAAAGAAAGGGCAGGAGGACTAGTTCTCAGAGAATCTACGAAGTGGAAGTTCCCTGAAGCGAAAACACATGTAGCCTTCAACATACCTAGTTGCTACTTACGGTAGCTCCCTTTGTACTATTTCCTAGACATCAGAGAACCTTCAGGCTGGTGCCCTCTTTTCCCCTCTCTATTGTTTTTATTCATCATTGAAATATCTGTTGGTGTCCTGAAGAAGGTGAGTGGTCGGCTGACCGAGTCACACCGAAACGTGCGTCAGCACATGCGCTGTGGCTATTCAGACACCAAATCAGAATCGAACTGACAATTGGGAAATATGTTCTCTCTGGATTTTATTATGCTAGTTTGATGTAAATAAAAGATACATGTATTAACTAATTTCAACAGATGTTTAAATAGACCTGTAAATGTATCTCAGGTCTATAGATGTATGTGTGTGTCAAGACAATTTCAAACTTGGATAATTTGTGTAGTACTGTGAGAGGATATCTTTCCATCTTTTCAGCTTGCGTTTTGGTGCTCAGTAGTGCTGACTATATGAGAGTTTTTGTTACATCTTTTATGAATGAGTAGCATTTGGTGGGCATGAGTGGTCAACAAGAAATATCATTGTGTGATTATATAGAAATTAGTGAGGGGAATATGGTTCTTTTTTGTATGCATCAATGCATAAATCATTGCTATCAAACTATGTTTGTATACTTTAAATTAATAAAAGAAATAGAAATATTTACAATATATTGAATTTCTGTGCTGATGGTTTGATTTTTGACTCTTGTTTTAGAGCATAGTCTTGGAGGTGGGTTGTGTTTTTTCTCTTCTTTAAGTCACAGAGGAGTTGGATTGCCACATAAAGGAATGTGGCCGAAGGCAGAGTTCCATTATATGGTATGGAATTCTGAGGCTACTTGCAATATCCTTATCATTTACTGCAGGGAGTACTTTATCCATAATAATGCATGGCCACACCATCACCTTTCCACAAACCACTCATACACTTGGTGCATAGCTGCTCTTTCATATAAAAGAAGGAGCATGTCTGCAAACATGCAGAATAAAAATAGAAACACTAGCACAAAATAAAACAAATCAAAAACTTGTTAGCCAGTTGTTGAAAAAAGGTATGAGAAGCAGTTGAATAGAAGTGAGTTTAAAAAAAGGCACAGCTGACACACGCAGGAGTGCAAAAGATAAACATTTTGTCATAAATATCTACTTTTTGTTTTGCACTGTAGAGTTTAAAAATAGAGTAAAGGAAAGAAAAGCAACATTTGGTTTTGCTTTTGTAAACAGCTGCTTTAATTATGCTCTGTGACCTGCCCTGACTTTTACCTCCACTTCTGGCTCAGGAAGTAGGATTGTGACTTCAGATCTTGACTGTAATAAGCTATTACAGTTGAGTTCTAATGGTGTTTCTATATAATCAGCGACTCTGTGCGTCACAAATCGCCTATTATAAAGAAATTAAAACTAATTTTGATACAGGGATTGCAGAATCTCATTTAATATTGGTATTATAATGTTTTTCATCATAAAATTCCCTTCATGGCCTGTTCTGGCCCAGTCAGCTGCAATTGCCCTAGAGGCTTCCAGGCTCCTGCAGGTCCTGTTGATCTTTAATTTTTACATCAACAAATCCATGAAAATGTGACAGCCATGAATGAGGTTGGCTCTTGTGTATTCTAGTAATATCTGGCAACTCAACCATTCCTTGCTCTACTGGCCTTCTCCAATTGCACAAGTCCTCACTGAAATGAGGGATCTTGCACCTTTGGACAGCTGGGCGTGGAAAAGTTATGCACACATACAGATACAGATACTAGTATACTTTAGAAAGTATTTTGCTGAACTAGTTTTTTTTCTTTAGAATGATCAAGTCACATTGTTGACGCTGCTACTGATAAGGTGTAATTGTTTCCCCTTCTTCTTTTTCTAGGGGGAAGAACTTCCTAAGAATAATTAGGAGATATCGAACATGTACTGGATCGCTCATATTTAGGGTTTTCACTAAATCCGGGAGATGGGATTGGCTAAGACACTGTAGCCACATTGAAGAGCACATTTTTTTTCAAATCTCTTCTTTAGGCAAAAAAACTAATGAAAACGAAAGTTTACATTTCCAATATTTAAAGCAGCATTAGTAAAATTAATTACCAAATTCAACGCCCTGTGTGCCATTGATGACAATACAACTTGAATTACACGTACCTATTTAAAGACACATAACAATGATTTTTAATCCTCCAAAAAGCACAACTAACTTTTTTTTACAAAGAACGTCTGTGTTTCGTTGGCCAGAAAGTAAAGAATATGCTGACAAAACCAATTATGTAAATGAAGAGCACTTAATTGGAAACATATGTTTGGCTCTAACATTTCTCAGCTCCAACCTGGTGTATTCTGAGCTTAACAGCTGTTCATCTGGACGAATGCTACTTGGAGTGTTCAATATTCATTAACTATCTTCATTTCCAATTGTACTTTCAAAGTTGTTAGGCTTACCCAGCAATAGAATATCCCCAAGCATTAGATAAAGTGATCAACCAACCCTGATGTTCTTTTTGTAAGAGGATAAACAAACTGACATTGCAATGTGGCAGCAATCTTACCAAGAGGTAACACTCTACTTCAAAATTCCAATGCTTGTGGATAGTCCATTTGTCTGTGACTGAAATGCCATCACTGTAAAATGTCTGTTTCACTTACATAGGAAACACCAGAATGATAAAAATAAATCTGAAAAATGTCCCCCCTCTAAGTAGGTTGTGGGGGGGGGGGGGTGGCGTGCGTTCAGTCCTTCAAGCTGGTGGCAGGACATCTGCACAGATGTGGACCGGGATCATTAACAAAGCCCACTGCTATAAGGCAGTCCCAGCACAGATGATATGAAGTGTAAAAGATGACTGCTGGGTAGCTGCTAGTTTATGTGGGCCATGAACTCGTCTCATGGGCTTAAGCTTCACCAGGCAGACCTCACGGGCTATTACTCTTCCTACACATCATGCTTTTGCCACAGTTTTTTTTACTAACACTGTCTTCTGTTCCATTTTCAAACAACAAAATTGCAACAGTCATGTCAAATTATATCATCGCAGCTTACTCTCTCAATTCAATATGACATGTTGACTGGCAAATCAGAAACACCTGCTTGTCTCAAGGCCACTCTAAAATCAGATGCATTTTTTATCGAGCCCAACGACCCTCCCTTTCTCTTGCTTCCTCTATTCCCGTCTTTTTGATTTGCTACCGCTATTTAAATTTAAATTTGCATTTTTATCTATTGTACTGAACAATATTACATGACAATATAACAATATTCAGTAAAATACTAATAAATGTTTATTCAAAAATATAACTTCACTATCTGTATTATAAAAATAATACAAATAATGTATCCAGCATTATAAACAGCTAGACTTTCCAATGCACATTTTTATTTGACTAAGGGCAGGTCCGATATTACTAACTACTCCATGTCGCCATTTTCCCTTCTAGTTAATAATTACACTTGAGGGAGAACGTCGAAATGTACACTACACATATACCTTCAAGTTTTGATTTTAAGTTTCACTCTGTAGCAATACCTATACTACAGTGAATTGTGCAATAATGCAAAATGGTACATGGCTATTTTAAATACTCTATTTCAAGTAGATTCTTTGATGTTGACCTGTTTTGTTGTCCATAAATAACTAATACACTTTGTTGGACCTGGCCCTTTTTGCAGGGTTATTCCCAATCATTTTGCATTCCTCTGCATAATTTTCTGACTTTCTTTTTGTTAAAATTAGAACTCTGGGCACTTTACCACCGCTAATCAGTGATAACGGGCATGTGCTCCCTCTTATAAACATGATATGATTGGTTAAAGCTCACATTAACATGTGTTTGTATATATGCCAGTTATAAAGAGTGTAGCGATGTGTAGCACACAGTGGGGTAGAATTACTGGGATATAAAGTGCTGAATATAAATGGTGAGACAAAGGAGGGAATGTTTCTGAACACGGGTTAAAACACTGTGTAAATGGTTTGTGATTCTGGTTTTAGTTGAATAAACTGATGATTTTTGTTTCTTTAAATGCATTGAAGTGCTTAACACAGTTGAATATGTCAGCTAAAAATGTGTTTCTGTATTTGTAGATGCCCCTGAAGAAGGGAATTCACTTCCCGAAATGCATTGGGTTGTTTTAATAAACTCCATGGCATGTTGAACCCAATTTGCACTCCTGGACCTTTGTGAAATATTTACGCCAACCAAAAGATTGAGTAAAATGAATTGACCACAAAATAAGAGTAAAGGATTAAAACTGGTTAAACTATGAAGAAACAGCAAGCGAAAAGCAGAAAATCAATTGATTCATTTGATTCAAACTCAGAAATGTGGCAGTGCAGCCTGTCAGAATAGGAAAAGGGGTACCTTGTGGAAATGTTATTTTGATACAGCGCACTGAGACGAAGCGCAAAGCAGGTTATTGCATGCCGTTGAAACCACAATGGTTAAAAAAAAAAGGATTAAATATGGATGACTAGGTGTGCATCTCTTTTCTTGAACTTATTAGCGTGATTGGTTTTCACCTCATTGGCATATTTAATTTACTGGTAAGTCCCTTGTAAAGTGGCATCCCACATACCCAGGGCCTGTAAAGTGAATACTACCAGTGGGCCTGCAGCACTACTTGTGTCACACACAGACGTATCCTTTCATACCTGTCTCAGACCAGCCACTACAGGACCTGCGTGCGCAATTTTCTGCCACTTTGACATGCCATTCAAAGCTACTTGCAAAGCTTTAAACTCCCACCTTATTACACAAAGGTTACCTCTAAGGTAGGCCCCAGATAGCCCTATGGGCAGGGTGCTGTGTAAGTAAAAGGGAAGACATGTGCCTTTATGTGTGGCATGTCCTGGTAGTGACAACTAGTCTATTTCATTTTCACTGCTGTGAGGCCTACTGCATTGGGACTAGCATTGGGAATTTCATTATATACCTTTAAGTAATAATTCCTGATCAGAAAGGAGAGGCATTGCTATGCTTGGTATGTTTAAAATAGTGCTGATAAATCCTACTTACTGGTGTAGTTGGATTTTACATTATTATTACAGAAATACCACTTTTAGAAAATGGGCACTTCTCTGTGTGTATGATAATTTGTGCTTTGAAGCCTGACTTCAACCCACGTCTGGGCCTGTGAGACAGCTACACTTCGTGCATACTTTCCAGATAGCGATCACACAGGAAAGGCTCAGGGTGACACAGATACATCTGCCCTCATCTGCATACTGATGATCTCACAGGGCTGGGAGAGGGAGATGACGGTCAAACTTTATAACTGTAAAGACTGTGTCCGGCCCTCATGTAAAGGGCTGATTTCCTCCCCACTGAAGTTTTGAGCTAGGTCTGGGTTAAAAGGGACAGTTGTGCCATTCTAAGGTTTCTTGAATCAGCACATGTTGAGCGCTTTTGGTGGAGAAGCTGTTTGTGTTCTTTTCCTATATGGCACCCCTGCCCCGGCAAGGGGGACTGCGACGTGCAACTTATGGGAGAGATGTGCTATCCTGTGGCACCCTCTCCCTGCCTGAGAATCAACAAAGGCAGTTGTCAGAAACCCCACTCAGCACAGCCCCCCTTTAGCAACACATGGCTGTTGAGTGATGCTTGAAGAGCGAGCACCGATTCCCAGCTGGAATCCAAGGATCCTGACCAAGATGTCCACGCCGGCTACATTCACCTGAAGGAGCAATTAGGGCTTTGTCCAAGGCTGCCGACATCCTCTATGGACTCAGCCCTAGAGTTTCTGTCCAAGCGTTGCTGTCGCAGGTGGCCCTGAGCCAAAGCGGCTTACCCCAGTCCCACGGCAGTGAGCCAAGGTGGTTTTTTATTCCCTGGCGGTTGGACCCAAGTGGTCCTTGAAGTTGTGCAGCACTCCCCTTCGATGTCATCCCCATTATGTTTCACTCACAAACTCTCCCTGGTGGGACTCTAATTACAGCAGAGAAGTGGTGACACTTTGATGATTCATGTATTTGTCCCCTAACCAAACTGTTTCATTTCATGCCCTGATGTTATAATTTATGTGGTTTTGCCTTGCATTGTCAGGATAAGAAGTACTCATCTCAAGAATTGCATAGTATGCAAAGTAATTATGATTTATATTGTTTTGGTCTATGAATATACTATATATTTTATATAATCCTGTGTGGAGTCCCTTTTGTGGTGTATTCACTGTATTTCTGTGTGAGTGTGTTGCACAAACGCTTTACACATTGCTTCTGATGATAAAATTGACTGCTCTGCACCAAACTACCAAAAGGGTGAGCACAGGTTATCTTTGATGTGTAACTTACTTGCAATGACTAGTGTGTTGGGTTCTGCCTAGCTAAAGTGCATACCCTAGTCACAGAGAAACTCCTGTTCTAACACAATTTATATATGCCTATGTTTTATGACTTTTCTTTTCTTGAATCTATGAAAACTCTAATAATGGATGTCATCTGCTTTACCTTCCACTTTTTTTAGTAATGACTATCCATCCAGGTATAGGTATGGTAAATAGATGGCCATTTATTTCAACAAAAATCAAGTAAGTCTGTGTTTCCCCTTTGACCATGTTGCAATGGTGCTCGTTCCCTGCCATAGTCATTATGTCACTGAAGCCCGCAAATGCTAAGACTTGATTTCGAGAAGTTTCCATATTAGTGCAGCTCCAACTGAGCATCTGAGAAAGATTTTATAGTCTCTTGCCGTGATTATGGGCTCACAATTCTTCCAGTAATGGAGCACCGTGGTCGGTCTTCGAGTCCTATTACCGTGGAGTACTCACAGAGCTATTAGGTATCAGGCCATACAACGATGCGGACCAGAGCCTCTCCAGCTAAAATGCCATTAAATAGAGTAATGTGCAGGAAATAAATGTGAAGCGCCGAATCACCAATTACAAAAGATTGCTGTGAGAAGCTTAGACTGCACGAATGGACCTGAGAACCCTAAAAACGTCCAATTTTCAGTTCTGAAAAGTCTATTGTCGTTGAAAGATTTGCAGCATTACGTTTAAAGGTGAAATCACATCTCCTTTACTAAACATGGAGGTCTCTGCTTATTTTCTTCCTAAACTAAACATTTTTGAAACTACAATCAGTCTGGAAATACATTTGAAAAGAAATTTCCACAACCAGGCATTCTACCGAAAAATGATTTGTTCTCCCAAACAGTACTGGCACCAGAAATAGTTTTTTGTGTTGGCTTCAATTATCTTGAGCACTCTTAAAGGCACTTTCTCACAGTTTTTTCACCACATGTAAGGTTAACTTTAATTTATAGATTATAAGGAAGAGAAGTGTGTAAAATACATGGTTGTGTATCATTGTTTATGAGTAGCTATGGTGAAAAAACAACAGAGGCTAAAAAACTTTGCAAAAGTTATATGTGACAGATGGAGATGGAGAGTCATCCATATGTTGGAAATGTTGTATTCCTCAGTTGTAAACAAGCCAAACATAGTCACAGGAAAATCTTTGTGAGCAATGATCTATACAAGAAATACATTTCAATATTCACAAAAAACACACTTAAATTAAGTTATGGTTCTCACTCAAACTTGTCAAACCACTGAAATTCACCACTTGTGGCTAGCAATGCATACAATGCCCACCATAGCGCCATGTTATTCTCCTGATCCCTCTTTTGTTTATTTGTATATGTTTGCCACATTGTTGTTTTGAGCATGGTGGGTGGCGCAGGTTTTTGCATGTACTATGCGCATTGCTAGTGGCGAATTTCAGTGGTTTGATGAGTTCGAGCCAGAACATCAACACAGATTTAACTGAATTGTTTTCTTTTTTTTTTTTTAACTTTTTTTATTTTCATCATCACAAATGGCACTTAGATACTATGATACAAAAAAAAAAACATAAGAGAAAAGTTTTATATCCTCTTGATAATACATAATAGTAATAAATAATAAATCCCAAGAAAAGAAGGGAAGTTACAGAAGGAAGGAGAGCAATAATCCTATATTCAACAATATATAGACAATATTTCATACAATAAATACAATGATATGAAATTATATTATCAAAAAGACATAGGTCGCCACAATAATTCAAATTTAACTAAAGAGCGAATTCCCCTTGCTTTGGCTAAGGCAGCCTCCAGACCATAAGTTTCTTTAATTATGACCCAACAATCTTCAACCAACGGAGGTGTGGGAGAAATCCGTACCCTGGCTATAGTTAATCTAGCAGAAGCCATCAAAACTGAAAAAAGACGTGCTATATTTGGATTATTCTCCTTATATCCCAACATAATTTCTGATTCAGTAAGTGGTTGTTCAAACCCAAGTTTAGACTGTAACAATTGTTCCATTTTCTGCCAAAATCCGTCAATGCTGGGCATGATATGAACATATGTAGTAAATTAGCTGCATAAAGTCCACATTTAGGGCAATATTTTTTATCGCCGATCACATTTCCTTGGGCCCATTTAGCTAGTTTAGCCGGCGTATAATACAACATACAGACCGTTCGTAGCTGCTGGAGTTGCAGATTGACAGAATGGACCGACTCTTTCAAATTCCCTAATGCTTGTTTGATCATGCTGGGTGAGACCATTGTACCCAAGATTTGACTCCAGCGTTCAGCTAATTTTTTACTGCCATCCAATTTAAAACCATGTAAGTGTGTATACATTAATCCTATTAAAGATTTGGTCTTTCTTCCATATATACATTCCCAAACATTTGACTGCGTAAACTCAATTGTCCCAAGGTTTGAAATCAAATAGTCCCTTACTTGCAGATATTTAAAAAAAAAATGTGATGGTAGATTATATCTTTGACACAAATTTTCAAATGATTGGATTTCCTTCCCATTATATATCTCACCCAAACATGTAATTCCATACTTAGCCCAAGATTTGCCAGCCTGATCCTGAAAAACCTCAGGGAAAAGAGGATTCCCCCATAATGGACATTTGTCGTGGAACATTGATAATTTACATTTATAAGACATATCTTTCCAAATATGTAACATGTCCCTTACAGTCTTAAACTTTACTCTCTTGAAGTAGTTAGGGTCATTTATTCCATACAAGAACATATCTCGTTGATTACCCAAATTGAGGTTAAAAAGTGAATCTGTCTGGTCCATACCCAGCAAACAACGGAAACGCCCGGTAAATGAGGCCCAAAAATATAGTTTGAAATCCGGGAAACCTAGTCCGCCCTGTTCATATGAGGATTTAAGTAGCTCAATTGCCCTCCTAGGTTTCTTATAGCCCCATATGAAACTACTACAGATACCCTCGAGTTTTTTAAACAAAGTATTAGGAATTTTCAAAGGAATTGAACAAAATAAGTATAAGAATTTGGGGAGTATTTTCATTTTAATTAAGTTGCATCTGCCAAGCAATCCCAAAGGAAGCCTATGCCAGATTTTAAACAGCTTGCTAGTCGCCTGTAAGAGTGGTACATAATTAAGATCAATAATTTGAGTAACCTTAGCGGTTATCTTTACCTCTAAATATGTCACGATTGTGAATGCACCGGGAATAGATTTATAAATCCCCTCTGTAGTGAGTACTTGGGTTTTATTAACATTTAGTTTATAGCCTGAAACATTACCATATTTCTCGGCTTCTTGCTTAATCTTACTCACAGCCTCACTTGGGTTAGTTGCATAGACCGCTATGTCATCGGCATATGCCGTAATTTTGAGGTTGAAAATACTTGATTCCAGCAGGTTAATGTATGCACAGAATTGTAGTGTGCGTAGAAATGGCTCAATATATAAGGCAAAAAGTAGTGGAGATAACGGGCAGCCCTGTCTAGTTCCACATAAAATCCTAAACGATGCTGATCGTAATCCCATATAAGAGAGATTAGCTTGTGGGTTGCAATATAAGGCTTTTATACAAGATTGAAACTGTATACCTATACCAATCTTAAGTAATACTGCCCATAAAAATTCCCACCTGACACGGTCAAACGCTTTTTCGGCATCTAGTAAAATCATTCCAAAATCTATTTTCCTTTGTTCTGCGTAATCAAATGCTCCAATAGCCATATTCACGTGTGCAGTGGTGTCCCTCCCCAGTATGAATCCATGCTGTCTTTCAGAAACTAAATCCGGCATAAGCGGAGCTAAACGGGTTGCCAGTATCTTTGAAATTATCTTTGCATCTGCATTGATAAGAGAGATTGGCCGGTAAGACCCACATTCAGTTGGTGGTTTATCCTTTTTTAGAAAAAACACGATCTGTGTCTGATTCCATGATATCGGCACCTCTCCACTACTAGCTACACATTGTATCACACTAATAAGTGGCAAAAGCAGAGTCTTCTTAAAAGTTCTATAGAATTCCAACGGTAATGAATCAGTGCCAGTAGCTTTCCCAGTAGGCAATGTTAGTAATGCTGTCCCAACCTCTTTGATCAGAAACTTTTCGTCCAATATAGCACTTCTCTCTCTATCTAATACTGGAAGATCGCTATTATTAATATAGCATAGAATCTCATCTTGATTGGAGGGCCATGTAAGAGTGTAAAGTAAGGGTGGGCGTAGTGGGCGTAGTGGGGCTACGTGAAGCAGCACGTAGTGTGCCCAAATCTACGCACACTACGCGCTTCGCGTAGCCCCACTACGCGCCACCCGCCACCCACCCACCCTACTTTTAAAAGATAAAAATGAATTTGTAATAAAGCAAATTAAAAGCACTTACCTGACGCGCGGCGTCTCCCGGGGCTCCCTCTTCCTGTTTTTCAATTTTCCTGACAAATGCGCATGCGCGGACGCCCGCGCATGCGCATTTCTTGCGAGAAATGCGCATGCGCGGGCGTCCGCGCATGTGCATTTGTCAGGAAAATTGAAAAACAGGAAGAGGGAGCCCCGGGAGACGCCGCGCGTCAGGTAAGTGCCTAATTTGCTTTATTACAAATTTATTTTACCTTTTAAAAGTACGGCGGGCGCGAGGCGGGTGGTGGGCGGCAGGCAGCTACGCTTCGCCCACGTAGTGTACGTAGGCGCTGCCTGCTTCGCCTACTTCGAAAACTGCGAAGCAGGCAGCGCTACGTACACTACGTGGGCGAAGCGTAGTGTCGCGCCCAGGGTTAGTGTAAAGCTGTTGATAATATAATAAAAACTGCTCCAAAATACCTGAGGAATCTGTATGTATTAACCCATTTGCACCCTTGATAGAATTAATCTTAACTTTTGCCTTTGTTTCAGCAGTTTGATATGCCAATATGTGACCTATGTGCTCCCCGTATTCATATTTTTCTAGACGTTGCTTACTATAATTAGCAGCCATTTTATCCCTTAAGGACTGTTTAACTGAAATTCTTGCGTCAATTAATAAGCAGATCGCCCTTTCCTGGGCTATTAAACTTTTTTTTTAACTGCTTCCACATGCTGACCTTCAATGTCTCGTAAGTTGTTTACCAGTATCTCCATCTCCCTTTTTCGTTTTTTATTCTGTAAAAATATATATTTTTGTGTGATGCCCCGAACATACGCTTTCATAGTTTCCCACACCATAGCTGGGGACGCAGTTCCGATGTTTATTTTGAAAAACTCCTCCAAATGCTGAGTAGTGTAAACCAAATATTCGCTATCTTTCAGCAAGTATCTAGGAAAGGAAAATAACCTGAGTTCTTTTTTCTCAATTTTAACCTGAAAAGAAAAAATAATAGGATTGTGGTCAGAAGTTACTCGGGGACAAATTTCCATTTTTGATACTAGAAGTAGACTATCAGACACTAGGACCATATCAATCCTAGAGTATGATTTATGAGGAGCCGAGTAATAAGTATAACCTGGTATTAAAGGATATTTATATCTCCAAGCATCCTTAATAGATTGAAGTCTTATTATTTGTAATATTGCTCCTCGAGTTTTACGCATTCTTAAGTTAGAGCTTTTCCCAGTGGAGTCTATGCTATAATCTAAAACACAGTTGAAATCCCCCATAACCAATTTTTCCCCTTCCCAATTTAACATTTCCAGGTTAAGAAACTCAAAAATAGAGGGGTCGTCCACATTGCAACCATATACAGCACAGATCACATATTTTTGGCCCAATATATCAAGCTGAGCCAATTCCCAACGTCCTCGTTTGTCAGCCTGCTTTTTAATTACTGTACAGTTAAACCTTTTATCTTTCAGAATAGCCACACCCTTTGTAGATACAGTCTGGGTAGTACAGATAATAGTATCCAACCCTAAATGTGACAATAAATTTCGGTCCTTATATGCCAAGTGTGTTTCTGTTAAAACCACAAGTTGAGGTTGATAGACTCGAAGCTCTTCTCGAACTAGCCGTCGTTTAGATGTATTATTGAGACCCGCGACATTACATACCAGACTTTTTATCCAACTCATATTTAATTTCTAACTTTTGTATGAGCCCACCTCCTTCCGTCATTATCAGTATAAAAAAAAGTACCAAAGAAAGTTAAGAAGGCTAAAAAAAAAAACTTACCCCTTACTTTGAGACCAAAATGCCCTAGTGATGATGATTTTCCTCCACCCCAAATCGCCCCCCTCCACCCACCCCAACCCCCATCCCCACCTTTTTGGAACAACATTATTATCAACGTTGACCCTGTGTCTTAGAAGAACCCTCCCCCCTAGAAGCAACTGCCGCTGTAAGGGCAGCCCTTTAGAGCAGCAGCATACGAATATGGTCACCCCACCCCCTTTTATTTCAGACACCCTTGGCCCATCGATCCCCCCCTCTTTTTTTTTGTTTTTTTTTGTTTTGTTTCTTATATATTTCCATCCCAGTTAATAGTCCAATTAATAGTCCATTAATGGTTTATTTAACGCTCTCATTTTCCACAAATTCAATCTAACTTAAAAATGTATTTCTTTTTTTTTTTTTTTCCCCCCCAAGAGAAAAGAAAAAGGAATTCTACTGCCTGGATCCTCAGACTATTAACCAGTAGTTATATCCATATCTATACTGTAATTTTAAAGCCACCGGGATCAACAAAATCACCAAGGCCCCCCAGCTATCTCTGTTCAGTAGCTTCAGCTTGCCATTTAGCCACAGCCAGACCTGTTTCCTTTTCATCTAGAAAGATGTAAGTATGGCTGCCTCTAAGGACTTTTAAACGTGCAGGCTCTTGTAAAAAAGCTTGAGCTCCGAGGGCCTTAATAGGATCTATGAATTGTCGTAATCTCCAGCGCCTATCCATTGTGGCCTTGCTAAGATCTGATCTAGTAAAGAAAGTAAATGAATCGACTGATACTGGCGTATTAGGCCGTGCTTTTGTTGCCACTGCCTGTCTTAGTAGGAAATTCCCAAAATAGATCAGTAATGGACGAGGATACTGCCCTCCCTTGCTTTTTTGGCTTAGTGGTAGCCTATGAACTCTTTGAAGTTGGGAATCCCAGTCCCAGTCGGAGAGATCCGGAAAAGCTTTTTGAAATAGTTTGACAATAAACCCCCTCGGATCCACTCCTTCTGCACATTCGGGAATACCAAATACCCTCAGATTTTGTTGGCGTTGGCGATTTTCAATATCTTCCAGTTTGATCTGCATGCTTGAGATCTGTTCCTCATGTTTTTTAGTGGAAACATCCGAGCGCTCTGATAACTCTTCAGTAGCTAGTACTCTCTGCTGCAGTTCCGAGATGTCTCGAGTCAATCCACTAAGTTTATCCGCCATTTCTTGCAGAGACTGTCTCATTCTGCTATTGTCTTCTCGAGCCTGAGTATAGTGTATTTTTGCCTCTTGTCTTTGCTCATTTAATGACTGTAAGATCAGAGATAGTGATGATGTAGGTACGCTTTGACTGCTACTTACTCCCTCCGTGGAGACAGCCTTCGCCTGAGTAGTATGGACCTCAGCTGAGGAGTATACATCACCATAATTCATAGGTAAAAGTTGTGAACCTCCCGAGGATGCCTCCACCAGAATAACATCTTTTACTGTAGGCACAGGGTTAGGTTTCGCCATATTATCCTCAGAAGGGCTAGTACCCGAGAGTCGCAATGCCATACTCCTCACCCCCCCTTTTGCTTGCACCCATTTCCGAAGAGGACTGTTATCAGATATAGCTCTCCCAGAAGAAGACGCAGTATGTATAGGGGGTATATGATTTTTTGATTTTAGTTTGTTCTTATTTTTCCCTTTGCCTTTCTTGCCCATTAATGGTTTAGCCACCGTCTGATCTAACAGCTCCGTAGGCTCCGTAGACTCTTCGACATCGTCGAATGAACCTGAGTCATTGGCTTCGCTTTCTCCCTCTACTTCCTGCAGAGTACTGTCTGTTATAGTTTTAGCCTTTACCGCTAAGTGAGCCATATTCACACATGATTCTCCTTGATTTATGTTACTGTGGATATTAAGCGAATTCGCAGGCTCAGTTATGTCCAACGATTTCTCTCCAGCTCCCCTAAACGTGCCAGTAGATTGTGCAGACACTATGGGTTCCACCAAGCAGCTCCTCTCTTCACCAGCGCCATTTGCGACACACCCACTGCTAGAGCCACCGTTGTTAGGTGACTTCAAGTCTGTGCTGCCAAAGAGAGCGCTCTCAGCTTCAATAGCAACTGTGCTGCAATCAGATACTGCCATCAATAGAGCTTCTGTAACATTGTTATCAGAAGGGTACTTGCCTGTGAGAAGCTCCGGCACTCTCCCGGTCTGTAGCAGGTGTGTAATCGGCTTACTAGTTGTGATACCTGTCTTCTCTTTTGCGTTCGTCACACCAGGTAAGCCTACCTCACCACCGGCAATATTTCGTCCCGTTCGGGTGTTCCTCGGGGTAGTCTTGGGTGGCGCCATCCTTCCACCACTGTCAGGTATCGATGTCCAAAGCACAGTTACTGACGAAAGACCTGACCAGCAGAGCGCCGATCGACTGGGAAAGTTCCACGCTAAGATCCGATAATCCGCAGGCAGGCGTCCAGATGCCCTCCGTGCTGGTTCCGTGAAGAGAAATCGCCACATTCGAAAAAGAAAATGAGAATGCCCTCTTTCTTTCTCCTTGCTGCCGCTCTGAGTCACTCGGGAATCGGGAATCGCATTCGCGCTCGGTGCTGTTAAGGGTGCGGGGAGACCATCAACTGCTGCTGCTCGATGTGGCGGCTTCAATCCGCCATCTTGGGTTCCTCCCTCCTAACTGAATTGTTTTCAGTGAATTTAATTTTGTTGTTTTATGATTTCCTTCATTTTCAACCCCCACTGCAATGAAGCTTGCGGTCAGGCCCTGCTCCCATTCCACTTTGGCTGCCCAACCCATCTTGTGCATGGTCTTTGATTATGAAATCTTTGGTTAAATTGTCCAAACTCCAGAAGCTCTTAGCAGCCAAACAATTTTTTGAGGTCCTTTATGACCATTGCTTCAAAGGTCTTGTTAGCATCATGGTTCATTTTGGGGTTAAAGGTAATTATTGGGGCAGTTCAGTTTGAAATCAATTTCCATGTCATCAAGGTTTAGAAATCGGTCACCTGTAAAGGTTTGTTCATTGACTAACTGTGCCTGGATGAGGAGTATGTTCACATCACTAATGGCCAAATTACTCATCCTCTGTCTGCTTCCTGCTGGTCTAGGACCTGGTGTCTTTCATTATAAATGATTTGTGTAATTTCAATTGACAGGCACATTGGAAGAGGTTGATGTGGCATTGAGCATAGTTAAAGGGATTAGTGGGACCAAACAAAAGACCCGGTTTGAGTAGTCCTGCCTCAGTTCCAGCCAAGATGAAAGCTGACAGGTTCACTACGTTGATGTTTGTATCCATCATTCTCCGCTCTTCTGTCCCCTTGTAAGTATTCCCATGGGGGGCGAGTTTGTTGTTTTGTTTTCTGCTTCTTCTTTTCCTTTATTTTTTCCTTCACCTCTTCCTCTGCCTCTTCCTCTTCCCCTATCATTTTGCCAGTTCTGTTGGTTCCATTCTTTCTCTATCAATCTGAACTACTCCAACTAATTTGTCAGCTTGCTCATCCGACTTCCAGAGGGGCCACAGGTGTCATCTGTGGATATGTCTCTCTCACTGTATTTGCTGTTCTCACTTTCAGTTGGTATAATGTTGCAATTCAATGATTGAAGATTTTGTGTTGTGTTTTTTTCATCCATCTTATTTCATCATATTTTCTACTGGACGTTAAAACCCTGCCGGATTCATAATTTTTTCATCTCTCAGAAACTTGTGTTGTTTCTTCATCTGTATTTCTGTTTCCAGGTTAGCAATTCTATTTGAGATATCTTGTAGCTGTTTCTCATAGGTTTTTTTAGTATCCATTGTTTGTATTTCTTCTTTAAGTTCTTCCCATTCCATTGGATTATCTTCCCTTTGCTTCCAGGCGTACTTGATTAATATTTTCATCATCTCATTGGTGCTTCTTGTACAAAGTTACACATCAAAGATAACCTGTGCTCACCCTTTGGTAGCTTCCTGCAGAGCAGTCAATCATTTCATCAGGGGCACTGTGTAAAGCATTTGTGCAACACACTCACACAGAAACACAATGAGTACACCACAAAAGAGACTCCACACAGGATTACATAAAAATATATAGTATATTCATAGGCCAAAACAACATAAATCATAATTACTGTGATTAATATGCAATTCTTGAGATAATACTTATTATCCTGACAATGCAAGGCAAAATCACATAAATTAAAACATCAGGGCATGACATTAAACCGTTTGGTTATAGGAAAAATAAATAAATCATCAAAGTATCATCACTTCTCTGCAGTAATTAGAGACCCACCAGGGGAATTTTGTGAGTGAAACATAATGGGGATGACATCTACGGGGAGCGTTGCACAACTTCAAGGAGCACTTGGGTCAGACCGCCAGGGAATAAAAAATCCCCTCGGCTCCCGGCCTTGGGACTGGGGTAAGCCGCTTTGACTCAGGGTGCGCTTGGACAGTACCTCTTGGGTTGAGTCCATTGAGGATGTCGGCTGCCTTGGACACGGACCTGCGTCACCCTATTCTCTCTTTCAGGTGGGATTTAGCCGGCGCGGACACCTTGGTCAAGATCTTTGGATGCCTGCTGGAATTTGTGCTCACTCTTCAAGCATCGCTCAACAACCATGTGTTGCTAAAGGGGGGCTGCGCTGAGTGGGGTTTCTGACTGCTGCCTTCATTGATTCTCAGGCAGGGAGAGGGTGCCACGGGACGGCATTTCTCTCCTCAAAGTCACACGCCGCGGTCCCCTAATCATTGACGTCAACAATATCAAATTGTTATGCATTTCCTTTAATAAATGACATCATTTTCCTAGTTGACGTAAAGTGTTAAAAAAATTAAATAACCATTAGAATTATTGCTGCAACTCTCAAACTAGTTAAGACAGCCCTGGGCAAACAGTAAGTACATGACAAATTCTAACATTGCATCATTAACCCTAATGAACAGACATTTCCTCATCTGAACTTAATCTTAAGGACATTAGCATATGCTGAATGTAATGATGTATTTAGATTCCAGTCTCTGTAACTCCAAAGCCCTGTTACCTAAGGTAAATCCAAAGTTGAGGTGACCGCAATGGAGGGCAGGCTGGCTACAGATCTCAAACAGGTCGCACTGACAAAGTACCTTGGATAGAGCAAAGCATCATCGTCGGCAGTATGATGCGTTAGTTCTGATTTATGCAGCTGGGTCACTGAGTCGAAGTCAAGCCTCACAGGACCTCGGAACAACATTGCGTCATCGTTGAACCTCTCAGTCGGGTCCTGCGTCGCCGTCGAACCATGCAGGTATGTCTTTGGATTGGCACTGCTTTGGCGTCGAAAGACACTGCAACAGTTCTGATCAGCACAGTGGTGACAACAGCTGCAGAGCCCCTTTATAAGGCACAAGACTGGAGAGGACACCTCATGCAAGAGTAAGACTCACAGATGGCAGAGTGCAGCAGCAACAAGAAGAAGTATTTTATGACCCTAACACTTCAGAAAACAGGAGGCAAGCCAGAAAGCCTTTGGAGTCACTCTGGGTTCAAGGGAAATGGGTCTATTCCTTGTCCTCAGCAGGGTAGAGATCAGCAGGCAGCAGGGGCAGCTCAGCACAGCACAGTAGTGAAGCAATTTCTTAGAACTGTCAGTCAAGCAGAGTGGCAATCCTTGTAACACAGCAGTCCTTACTCTTGGCAGAGTTCTTCACGGTTCCAGCAGTGTACTGTATTGGTAAGGTTAGAGCCCCAGTACTTATACCCAAATGTGGCTTTGAAGTGGAGGTGACTACAAAGCAGCTCGTTGAAGTGCCCAGGTCCCCTTTCAACCCAGCCCTGTCTTCCAGGCTAACAGTGGGGGTAATCAGTCCTTTGTGCGGGGACAAGACACAGCCTATTCAGATGTGTCAATAACAACCTTGGATCAACGTTGTGTCGTCATTGAACATTGCCGTGGGGTCCTGCGTCATCATTGAGCCGTGCAGGGATGCCTTTGGATTGGCACTGCATCGGCACTGAAGGTCAGTGCGTCAGTTCTGATCAGCACAGTGATGACGATGCGTCGGTTTTGTAGGAAAACAGATGCAGAACCAATTTCTGAGGCCCAAGACTGAAGGGGACACCTCATGCAAGGGTAGGACTCACAGATGGCAGAGTGCATCAGCACCAACAGAGTTGCAAGAAGCCTTTTATGACCCTGAGACCTCAAAAAACAGGAGGCAAGCCAGAAAGCCCCTGGAGTCACTCTGAGTTCAAGTGAAATGGGTCCATTCCTTGTCCTCAGCAGGGCAGAGATCAGCAGACAGCAGGGGCAGCTCAGCTCAGCACAGTAGTGAAGCGGTTTCTTAGAACTGTCAGTCAATAGACTGGCAATCCTTTTAGCACAGCAATGTTTACACCTGATAGGGTTTTGTCACAGGCTCAGTAGTGTACTGTCTTGGTAGGGTTTAGAGCCTCAGTACATATACCCAAATGTGTTTTTGAAAGGATGGAGACTTCAAAGCAGCTCATTGAATTCCCCAGCCCTGTCTGCCAGGCTAACTATGGGGGATAATCAGTCCTTTGTGTCGGACAGGACATAGCCTACTCAGATGTGTCAGCTGGATGCAGATGAGTCCCACCCACCCATCATGAGTTTTTGGCTGTCTAGAAGGAATGCACAAAGTGTTGCTGTCACTCAGCCCAGATGTGTATTGGAGTCAGGCTCCATGCACACAGACCTAAGTTAAGAGCAGAGAAATGTCCACTTTCTAAAAGTGGCATTTTTAAAATAGTAATGTTAAATCCAGCTCTACCACTGAAGAGTATGTATCATCACAATTCCAAAGATATGAAAAATTATGTAGCTGCTCCTTTCTAATCCGGATTTACAGCTTAAAAGTGTTTTAAGGAATTCCCAATCCCAGCCTATAAGAGTAGTAGGCCTCACAGTAGTGAAAAACGAATTTAGCTTTTTGTGACTACCAGAACATGTAGAACTTAAAAGTACATGTTCTAACTTTTACTTATACAGCACCTTGCTGATAGTGCTACATAGGGTCTACCTAAGGGGTGACTTATGTGTAATAAAAGGAGAGTTTAAGGTTCTGCAAGTGGAAATGCCAGGTCAAAGTGGCAGTGAACAGAACACACAGACCTTGCAATGGCAGGCCTGAGACAGGTTTGAAAGGCTACTTGTGTGGGTGGCATGATCAGTGCTGCAGGGCCATTAGTAGGATTTAGATTACAGGACCTGGCTTATGGTGTACTACTTTACAAGGGACATTTAAGTAAACTAAAAGTAAACTATATATGCAAATCAGGTATATACCAATGTTCCATATTTAGGGGACAAGCACATGCACTTCAGCACTGGTTAGCAGTGGTAAAGAGCTCAGAGTCCTAAGGACAACAAAAAGATACAGCAAAAAGTGCAGGTAAGCAGGTAAAATTATCGCGAAAAACCACCCTAAGGATTACAGGTCTAACACACTGCTTACATGTAACAAGCTATTACCTGCAATCAATTTATGGTATAGTTTTGTCTCTATGTTTTGTCCACTGCTATACACTTCCAGATCCAGATACTGGATTTTCTCTTTACTAGTGACTCTGTAAACTTTAGGTTCAAATTGTCATTACGAGATGATACAAAATAGTTTGCTGATTTCTTTGACCCCCTTCCAGGTGACGAAAAGGCCTTCTATATAACTTACCTAGAGCACGGCATTGTTAGTGATCCAGCGCAAAACGGGGAAAAAAGGCAAATTTACCACTATCCTCCCTGCGTCGCAGACCCGACGTCATACTAGCTCATTTACACATGCATTCATTGGTGGGGCCCATAACACCAACACTCGCATGTCTCCACTCACGAGTCTGCACACAGGAGGGATGATAGGATCAAGCGCTGGACATGTGGGGGGAGTACCTTATTACCTATAGGGAAGAAAAGTTATTTTACAGAATATACATTAGCATTACCACCTATAGAATCCTAACCTTAAACATCAAGGCACTCCACCACTTGGTCGACGGACCAATTAGTTGGACTAGTTGATGGTGATTTAGAACCAGCTAAAACACATTTAAGACTCAGAATCCTCCACTCTCTTCAGTGAAAAACCACAAACTCGTAATTTCTGTTAATCAAATATTTGTTTATCTAAATATTGTTTGCAATTAATATTAGCATTTTGGTCAATCAAAGTTTAGAATTTTGTTCAATCAGCACAAATCGCATGTCATTTATATTTACCTATTCTTGCTATCTGGATTTTTCTTAATCCATTTGGCTCTGCATAACCAAATTTAGCTGTTAAATTGTCCAAATAAGCAGGCCAAAGCTCAAAGTCCGAAAGTTCTTTGCTCAGCACGTTACAGTCCCAAAGATCTCCAAAGGACCAGAAATCGCGCAAGCATCTGTCATCCTCTGTGGGGTCGATAGGGGTTTGCGGTCATCGAGTAGGAAGGCAGCATCATACACCTCCCTAGTCTACTACCCTTTTTATAATGAAATTCGGGATAACATAAAAACATTCTTAGGCTAAGAAGGCCGATGATTGGCTAGTTGGAAACGTCCGATTTTACATTACTTGAATTTCTCATGGATTTTGCTGGTTCACTTCCTCTGGCCATGTTGCCCTTATGCAATAATGTAAAAGTTTTGCTCGTGTGTCCCAATCATTCATTTAGACCAGATTTTACTGACTGAAGTTTGGCAGTCCTCCATGTTCCTATCCTTGACCAGGAACATTGTGCCTTGGGGTCGCCTGGAGGTCTACAAAATCATTAGAATAATATGTGATGTTACTAGCAACCTGCTCCGCCCACCAGCCAATGAAAACATTTGCATAACTGTGGGAAAAGCAGGTTCCCATTGCCATACCCTGGTTCTGTCTAAAAAACTTGTCATCAAAGATGAAAAATATATTCTTCAGACAAAATTCAATAATTTCAAGGATCATCTCCATATTTAGAAATAATGATAATGGCCTTTTCCTTAAAAAATATCGACAAGCTGAAATGCCCAAGTCATGTTTAATACATGCATACAAGTTGCACACATCTAATAACAACAATGCATAGTTGTAAGACTTGGCCCTTTTTGGCTAAAATCTCTAAACTTTTTGCTTTCCCACTAGACGTTTTGTTCTGACATGGTGTTATTAACTTAGATGCTTTTGACACTTTGCTACTGCTAAACAGTGTCAAAGTGCAAGTGCTCCCTGTATAAAGTAATGGTAATTGGTTGTCCATAATTGGAATGTTTGTCTTGCTAGTAAAGTCCCTAGTAAAGTGCACTATGTGTGCCAGGGCTGGTAATGCAAATGCTACAAGTGGGCCTGCAGCACTATTTGAGCCACCCACACAAGACGCCTTGAAAAGGGAACTCAGGCCTACCATTGCAGTGCCTGCGCGCAGTTTGTTAAACTGCCATGTTGTTCTGACAAGTGCACTCACTTGCCAGACCTTACCCTTCCCTTTCTATGCACATCAGACACCCCTATGGTAGGTCTAGTGTACCATCTGGACAGGGTGCAGTGCATGTGAAAGGTAGGACATGTACTAAGGTGCGTGTCATGTCAAAATAATAATCTCCATTTCGTTTTTCAATGTTGAAAGGCCATCTTGCCCATAGGACAGAATGGGAAGGCTGTGTAATATGTTTTCCAGCCTATCTTCCCAAAGGGTTAAGATAGAAAGTTAAAGTTTAGTATGCCTGAACTCACATGTAATAACACATCTTTTTATGAAGGTGGCTTTTGCATTGTGTCTTTAGAAGCCACTCTTAGAAGTGGCTGAGTTTGTGTGCACTAACATTTCTGTGTGTCTCTGCCTGGCTGTGGATTGACTGTCTGGATTTGAAAGCGATAGGATCTGGGGAATGTCTTGACCCAGGGGAGGAGGTGAGACAGCAACAGGCTGACCCGCTTCTGGAGTGTAGGGGGAGGAGAAGCCCCTAGAGGTGAAGAGGCCTGGGTTGCTGATATAAAACAATTGTCCCATCTTCTGCTGAGTGATTGAGAATCCAGACCCCCACTAATCAAAGGAAGAAGGTGTCACTGGCAGGGAGGCACCCAAAACAGGTTTGAACAGGGCTCAGTGCCCCCTGAAACACAAAGACTTCAAAGCCATTGAGGGTATAACTATGAGATCTGAAGCCCCTGAACTTTGGAGAATGGGTTAATCAAGTGGGAATAAGACTGGAGCTACTTCGTGGTCAAGAGGACCTTTTCCAAGGAAGAAACAACTGAAGAGACTAAAGGATAGGACTGACCCTTGCAGTGTGTTCCGGGGCTGGCCTGCAGTTTGTTGTTTTAACCAAGGAAAGGCTAAAAGGACTTTGCTGTGTGCTGTGTCCCCCTTCTTGAAGGACTTTGCTGTGTGCTGTGTCCTCAAGTAACTTATCCCCAAGGGCCCGAGATAAGCTGGCTCCCTGTCTCAGAAACACAGGAACAAAAACAGTTTCCATGAGAGTCTCAGAGGTACTGTGTGTGCATGCTTGTTGCAGCCTGAGACCCTCGTAAGGAGTGCCCTGTGATTGTGAGCACCTGGAGTCCAAGCAAAGATCAGCGACGCGGTGTGTGTGTGCTTTGTGCAGCCTGAACCCCCTTGTGAGGATTGTCCAGTGATCGTAGGCACCGGAATCCAAGTGAGTCTCATTGATGCTGTGTGCGTGTGCGTTGTGCAGCCTGAGACCTTCGTGAGGAATTGCCTTGTTATCGTGTGCACCGGAGTTACAGTGTGTTTCAGCGATGCTGTGCATGCGATCTTCATGCAGCCTGAAACCTGTGTGTGGAGTGCCCAGTGATCGTGCACCCGAAGCTTAAGGAAGACTCAGCGACGCTGTGTGCGTGTGCTCTGTGGCAGCCTGAGATCTTCGTAACTGTAGCGGCTGGACCGGCAGTCCCGGAGGAGCTGAGTTGCCGGCACGAGCCCGCCATTGCCAATTCACAAAATTGCTTTGGAGGCCCAGCCGCTGGACGAAGAGAGGAGAGTGAGTTTGCGCACCCCAGGTAACATGTGTCGACTCCTGGGGTGGGGCGCGGACTCGGAGGGAGACGGTCTGAACCTCTCTCTCGTGTTGGCAGCCGGAGCCTCTGCTTCGGCTCGTATCGCGGCCTGTATTGCCAAGGGAGTGGCAGTACCGGGGGTGAAGTATGGAATATTACATCGTACCCGTTTTGGGGGCAACTGTTGAGAGGCTGACTGCAAGTCAGAAGGAGAGGCGGACAGACCGCCTAATGCACAGCGATCGGTGCCTGAGTGTATTACGAATTATTCCATCTCTGCATAACGGAGTACCTGACTGTCGTATTACACATCGCATCATTTCTGCATAATGAACTACCTGATTAGCATATTGCGCATTGCATTATTCCTGCATAACGAATTACCTGCTTTATTGTATTACGCATTGCCTTATTTCTGCATAACGACATACCTGGTGGTTGTATTACGCATTGCATTATTTTACCTTGCAAAGTGCCTGATTGTTGCGTTACGCATTGCATTCTTTTTACATGGCAGAGTGTCTGATTGCTGCGTTACACCTTACAGTATTTTTACATTGCAAAACTGCCTGATTCTAGCATTACGAACTTTATAACATGATATTAGGATTACAGAAGAATGTTTAGAAGTGCTCATTAATAGCGCCAGAACTTACAAGGGCTGGCTGGCCTAAGAACTGGCCAGGAGAAATAGTACACAACCTTATATGTTGGATTTATATTGTGTGGTCTTATCGTATACCTTTTTATATAAAGTTTATACTTGTTTTTATAAAACTCGTGTGGAGTCTATTTGTGGTGTCATCATTGGGTCGTTGTGAGCGTGGTTGAAAGTACTTTAGACATTTGCATTGAAGATAAGCCTGGCTGTTCGTTTCAAGCAACCAAGGGGGTGAGCAGGGCTATCTAAGAAGATGACCTTCCTTTCCCTGACGTTGGACCGCGGGTCCCTACCTGGCCTAAGCTACCTACCTCAGCCAACCAGAGATCTTGAGTCTAACAATAGTAATCTTTTCAATGAGTACCCTCGATAACTCTCAGGAAGTCACCACTGCTTTCAATGTGAGATGCTAAATTGGTCACAAAAGTTCTTAAAAAGTAATCTATGCATTTAGAAGCACTTTGAAGCAGACATCCTGGAGCGTACACAATATGTTGTCCAGGAGTGTCTAATGAAATTTAGGGAATAAGGTAGAGAACAGGTGTTTTCAGGAACTGAATTTCAGAAACAGATATTCTTCCCATTCCAGATTACCTTGATCCCTCCAATATTCAAACTTTTCCCAGTATTGCTGGTTAGTTCTGGCTAATACCTGTTTTTCCACCACCTCAAGGCAACCAGTGTATTGATGTTGTCTGTATCATTTTTCTAGATATTTGGCCAATGACATGACGACCACATTGCCTCCCTTGCCTGAATTTTGGATTACAATGCTCACATTCACCATAAGTTGCCTTACTGTTCTTTGTTGGTCATATGTCAATTGATGTCTGCCCTCCGACCTCGTATACTTTAACCTTTTCAAATCTGTGATTAACTCCTTCTCGAAAACATCGATGGGATTATGTTGTACAGCAAAAGAAACACTGATCTTCAACATCTACATGGCTCCGCTCACCCCCATAATCAGAACCTATGGACTCAACATAGTGCCATACGCAGACAACACCCAACTCACCCTCTCCCTATCCAGCGAACCCAGCACCGCCAGACACAACTTTCAAGAAGGCATGGAAGCCGTCGCCAAATGGATGAAAAACAGCTGCCTACAACTAAACACCAACAAAACGGAAGTACTCATCATGGGCCCAAACCCAGACGCCTGGAACGACACTTGGTTGCCCCCCGCCCTCGGAAGCCCGCCCACCCCACGGACCAGGCAAACAACCTGGGAATCATCCTGGACTCAGAGCTCAAAATGGACCGCCAGATCAATTTCGTCTCGTCCTCCTGCTTCCACACCCTTTGCCTCCTACGTAAGACCTTCAATTGGATCCCCCTCGAACACAGAAAGACCATCACTCTATTCCGGAATAAACAAAAACCTCACCCGCAAGCTTCAGAACATCCAAAACGATGCCGCAAGACTGGTCCTCAACCTGCCAGGACAATGCCACATCTCCCAGCACCTGCGCACACTCTACTGGCTCCCCATCGAAGCTAGAGTCACCTTTAAGATGCTAACCCACGCTCACAAGGCCCTCCACGACACCGGACCAGCATACCTGAATAGCCGACTCAAATTCCACGCACCTCAAAGGACCCTACGATCAACCCAGCTTTCCTACGCCATGGTCCCCTGCACCAGAAAGACCAGATCGGGAGGCCGCTCCTTCTCCTTCCACGCGGCCAGAGCCTGGAACTACCTTCTGCTCCACCTCAGACAAATGACATCGCTCCCCATCTTCCCAAGAATCCTCAAAACCTGGCTTTTCGACAGACCCCCTCCTTGATGGACTGAAACCTGTGAATCCCCCCACACCTCCCAGCGCCTTTTGACCCTTACGGGTGAGTAGTCGCACTTAACAAACACCTGATTTGATTTGATTTGACTTGGGTTTGAACTCATTGGGGAATCTAATATCTATTTGCAGCCCCAATTCTGCCAAATTCAAATAGAGTCAATTACACCTTCCGAAATAGATACAAATTCTGCAAGAGAATGTCATTTCTTAAGGTCACTAAACATCATGTTTGATATCCTCTGTACCACATCTTTACTGTCTACCCCTTGATAATCTGTGGTATTTTAGCAATATTTCAATTTCAATTTTCTAGTGAAATGAAACAAAAGCTTTCTACCTTGTATGTAATCAAGCTCTTTATGGTCCATATACGGTTGCCAGTAGGTAGTTATATCTAGGACCGAGTTTCCATAGGAAATGCATTTGCTGTTTAGCTAATAATTTTGGCGCATTTTACCAAATCTTCCAAAAAATGTCAAAACTAGTTTCCCACTCACTTCAGCTGCTATTTGGACACTTTTGGGGTGATTCATCAAGCGGTCGCCAAGAAAAGGGGAGGGGTAAAAACAAATTTTCTCCTTGCAATTTCCCATAGGGATTTAAGACACACTACAGCCTGAACCGCTGGATCGAATTACCCCAAATTTGACAGAAACCTAGGTCTTGGTCCAGAAATAGTGCTTTTTTGTAATTTGGAGTAAATCTGTTCAGTAGGTTTGGAGTTATTAAAGAACAAATATTTATGTATATCTAGGGGCAAAATCCTCTGTGGATACAACAAACCAGAAAATTAGATCTGTTTGGCTGCCAGCACTTCAACCAGGAAGTGTTGGCAACCATCTTGGGATTCAGATTCGGCCAAGTCTCAAGAAAAAACATTTAAAAAAAGACAAGCAGGCAGGGTAGGGATACCTTGATCTCCTAGGCCTGCTGGTGGGACCCACAGGGACTCTGCTGGAGGCCTTAAATGTTTTCCTTAATTTTCCCATTAAACAGCGGTGGATTCGTGGACATTTTTTTAAAAAAAAGCAAGCAGTTACCTGCGCTTGCTTTTTTTGGCCTCCCAGGGGGCCAGTTTCGGGGGGAGGATTTTTATTATTATTATGGAAAGGGAAGGCACACGTAGTCTCCCTCCCGAGGCCAATTTTGGTCCCAGGGACCCCATCCCTTGGGGTCCGGCTGATATTGATACGGCAAGGGGAGCCACATAGTCCCCTTTCCTGGGATGATTGCCTTGAGGACCCCATCCCTCGGGCTCGGCTGAACTGGAGAAAAGGGAAAGGGAGAACACAGCCTCCCTCCTTAGGCTCGTTTTAGACAAAAGACTCCATCTCCGGGGCCCAGCTGTACTTCAAAAAGGAGAAAGGGGCTCTGAGCCTCCCTCCCCAGGCCAATTTCTGCCCCGGGGACCCTATCCCTCATGGCTGGGCCACAATTGAAAAAGGGAGGTGTGGAAATTTAGCGTGCAAACTGAACATTATCTGCGCCATCTTGCCTCTCCCCAGCGCCACGCACAGCGAATGCACGGCCGCCATTTTAGGCACCCCACTCTCTCCCCGCTCATTTTCGATCACCAGCGCTTTTCCCTAGCGCTGCGAGCATCCCCCGCGCGCCGGCCACCCCCGCTCTCTCATACAGGCCATAAACCCTCTCCTTCTGCGCGACCCTGCTACGGAACCACATCCGACTGACATCCCATACATGGTCATGCCTCTCCTTTGATAACCCCCTTCCTCTGCGCCCCATTGTCTGAACTGGTCCCAGGCCATCACCTAGCCCTGCGGATGCAGTTTATTGCCCCTACTGTAAGGGAAACACCCCGCATCAAAGGGATTACAGTAGATCAAAGCCCCTACTCCCTGAGACCCGACCGGTCACACACACCCCCAGGAATTGGCGGAATACCCTGCTGCGCAATAGCCATCTCCTACTGTGGGGGGGGTGGGAACTTCTACTGTATCTATGTGTGGGATCGGATCTGAACCAGGGCTTCAGGGGATATTCCCCCATACTTCAAGGGAATCTCAAGAATGTACTATGTGTAATAAAGCAATAAACCAGTGTATAAGAGACCAGGTCTCAGAGATGCAGTTAGAGCACCTCGTGACGATACCTTGCTGTCTGATCTGATGTGTTCTGCTCCGACGGAATAAAACTTTGTTTCCTGCCTTCCAGTCTCCGGCGCCTGCCTCTTTTATTGGTAAATTATCGAGTGGTATGAGAGGCGATTACCGCCGGGCAAATACTTGAAAGGTTATCGACTGAAACTGCCGCTACCATTTAACAATTGGCGTCCCAAACGTGGGGCCCATCAGCGACACATGGATCCAGTGGGAGAGGTCCCGACGACAGAGTGAACGACTGCAACGATCGGGAGAGCTCCTGCCCAATAGACCCTCGTCTGGCAGCCGATCATCCGAACTTCACTGGTTCCGAGCAGACCTCTCTCGAGTGATCTACGGTCCTGACTGGGAACCATCAGGAGTGCCGCGGCAAATACGGAGAGTAGAGGACGATCGGGCGCTGGAGGCGGAAGACGAGAAACTGTCCACGCGGTCCGGGTAAGGTCGTGATACATGACAAAATGCGAAATAATTGATTGATTGTTTAAAGCTTTGGAAATACTAGTATTGCTCATTGATTGTGCTCATCGATTGTTCTCTTTGAGATATTCGCTGTCTACAAACGGGGAGGAGTAGAAATACTCTCTCTCTCTCTCCCTTTGCAGATAGTGAAGGGTAGGTAACGCAGACTTTTGTCCCCGTTGAAACCCGTCGTGCCTATCTTTATCTCCCCATTGATTGATTGTCCGAACATTGATTGTTTTGGAGAATAGTGCTTTTTGAGATATTCTCTGTTTGCAAATAACGTAGAATAGGAATATTCTGTCTAGTCTTTGCAAATAGTGAAGGGTAGGTAATGCTGACTTTTGTCCCCGTTGAAACCCGTCATGCCTATCTTTATCTCCCATTGATTGATTGATTGATTGATTGATTGTCCGAACACTAGTTGTTCGATATTGGTTCTTTGGAGGTATTCTCTGCTTACAAATAACGAAGAATAGAGATATTCTGTCTAGTCTTTGCAAGCAGTGAAAAGATAGGTAGTGCTGACTTTTGTCCCCGTTGAAACCCGTCATGCCTATCTTCTCCCCACTGATTGGTAGTTGGTTCTGCCCGGACCGCTTATTAGAGGTGAACCATGCGGCTCCACTGGAGGGCACCCCTAATAAGGACATGTTCACTAAATATGGACTAGTCGCCGTAGCTTATACCAAGCTATGGCATAAATATACAAAGAAGGACCCCGAGAGTCAGTGGCCACTGATGGGATCCTTCGACGACCATAAGATAGAAACGCTAGAAATAGCTCTGCGTAGCAATAAGACGACGCCTACTATGCTTGACAGTATCGGCATGTGGCACAAAGAAGCAACGCAACGGAAAAAGAGGGAAGAAGTAAAAGCAGAAAAGGAATTACGAAAGGCAGCTCACCTTGCCGCTAGAAAGTTAGAAGAAAACATAAAGGAGAGAAGGGAAACTAAACTAAGACAGGAGCCCGAAACCTCAGGCCAGTACGCTGTTAGGACCCCTTCTTTGCTCTACCCTGAGTTGTCCTCCAAGCAGCGAACGAATGACGAATTACTGTTAGGTCCCCCGATCATTTACATGCCCCCTCCGTATGCGCCCTCCCAATCAGTAGTGCAACACCCACAACCCCCGAACACGAGCGAAAGCAGTACAGGGGCCTCGGTCCTCACGGCCTCCGCGCCGGCCGAGCCTCCTGTGCTGAACACAACGTCGGCTATAACGTTAGACGACCCAGAGATGAGAAAGAAAGAGTCCACCAGAATGAATCGGCTAGCGAAGGATGAACGAACAGGAATCGACAAGATAGTGAAGGCACTGGTAGGATCCTTTTTGACCTTACAAAAACTAAAGTAACGCTAGGAGTTAGCCCTTTGTGGGACATATGGAACCAAGGGGAGGAGTCAAGCTCACGGTCGAGACGACCACGAGGTAGCCCGACTCCATTACTCTCGCTACCTAAACATGTCTGCCCTACTGCCCACCCCGCCCAATAAGCATGACAAAATCCCGCACAAACGGAAGCCTGCTGACACCCACCATCGACGTCACCAAACTAGGGCTAGATCGCGCACAATTGGGCTATGTTATTTTTCCGATTGCACAGTAACCTCCTTGTGCTCGTCATCAGATTGCAAATATGTACAAACACTCCAACGAAGTAGTATAGTTATAACATTTTAATAACTTATAGGATATAACAAACACACCAACAGGGTAAACAGGTTAAAACACGTTTTAAAACAACTATTTACATGACAGTCTGCTGCAACCTCCATCCCAAAGCCTTAACGTCCACGTGACACCGTCCTCGCCTCTCCTTCCTTGAAATTGCAACATTGGCCTGTTTTGGGCGGTTCTTTTAGTCGGCTTTTGGCTATAAAAGCCATGCAAAAATCCATTGACCTCAGTGGCGGACGACTGTGCGAATAGGCCGGAGGCTATACGAAGCGCCGAAGTTCTGGCAACCCCAAGGCGGAGCCCGCCACGCTGTGCGGGCCTTTCCGCTTTCTCTTCTTCTTTCTTTAATGAGGGCTGATGCCCTGGCGGGGGGAGGCGACGCAGACGGGCCTCCCCCACCTCCCCAGGTGGAGGCTCGCCAGGCACCCCAACCATCTTTTTCATCGGCCTGCTGAATTTCACCCTGGCACGCTGTGCGGATCTTCCCATTCTCTTCTTCCTCCAATAACGGAGGGGTGCCCTGGCGGGGGGAAGCGACGCGGACGGACCTCCCCCACTTCCCCAGGTGGAGGCTCGCCAGCAGATGAGGGCACCCCAACCGTCTTTGACTCACCGGCCAGCTAAGCTGCACCCAACCGTCTTTGACTCACCGGCCAGCTAAGCTGCACCCAACCGTCTTTGACTCACCGGCCAGCTAAGCTGCACCCAACCGTCTTTGACTCGCCGGCCAGCTAAGCTGCACCCAACCATTCTCCTCTTCTTTTAAGGGCTGACGCCCTGGCGGAGGGAGGCGACGCGGACGGGCCTCCCCCGCCTCCCCAGGTGGAGGCTCGCCAGCAGACGAGGGCACCCCAACCGCATCTTTCACACGTCAGCCAGCTGAGTTGCGCCCTGCCACTTCATTCGCCGTTCGGCTGAGCCGGCGCCCCTGCACGCGGCCGCCAGGCAACCACCCAAGCACCGGGTTCACCAGGACTGCCGCTAGCACCCGACGTGAGGAGTGGGCCCCCGCAGCAAGGTAATCGGGGACCCACCCCGGTGGTGATACCATCCAAACTGCTGTCGTCACTGCTACTGGAATCACCCGGTGGCAGTACCATCCGAACTGCCGCTGTTACTGCTGCTGGCTCCTCTCCGGTGACTGTACCGAAGAGCTGCTGCTACTGCTGCCCTTGAACTCCGGCAGTCGACTCCTCCGGATCCAGGCCTAAAGCCCACCGTGAGACAATTCTGGACTCGAAAGCTTGTCTGCTTGGGCATGGGCCCCACCCTTGACAAGATGCTCCCCTCAGCCTTGCAGAATCGGCTGGAGTCATTTGACACTCGACTTCCGGTAAGGACAAACCGCCGCCATTGCTCTTTGCCCCGGACGGCAGCCACCTTGCCTCCGCTTGGTGCAGTAAGAAAGACTGGTTCGAAGCGTCGGCGGAAGAACCCGCCTCCTGCCCCGCCACAAGAACAAACCATGGCATTTCTACGGGGTCGCAGTGACGCCATGCTGATGCAAAATTGACGCTAACGAAAGTTCTCGAACTACTGAAAGGAATTCTGGTCCAACAGCTAATTCATGGAAAGACTTAGACTGTACTCTGGCCCGACCTCGCCCCAAGATGGCGCCGATGTAGGAGAGGCCTACACACCCTTGTGGCGTCCCAGTCACGTGACATTTGTGTTAAACAGATATATATATATATATATGCGATGCTTCCACACATGATGGTCGGGGAGGGGCGGCAAGGGAACCGATTTTATGCCGTAGTAGCGTTGCTCATGACACTCGACGCCTCCCCACCACGTGGCCGGCCTGAACGGTTGTAGGCCCGTATCTTGTATGCTGACATTGTTTTAAATAAAGGGTCTCTTGAAAGAATTACGGAATCAGTGCCATGACTAATCACATAGGTTGATAGAGATCTCTTCATTTGAATAAATGATTGTTACCCCCAAGCAATAGAAAACAGATAATGCAGTCCCCATTTGCCTGAATCTTTTTGATTAACGGAATTTGTACCCATCACACCTATCTTTTCCAAGAGTTGTTAAACCATGGTCAACCATAGCTCAGGGTATATGCCGAACGCAAGGTATGGTATCTTGCACCCTAATACACGACCGATTGAGAAATGCATATATGACAAGGGAACCCGAATTTAGGAAATGTAATAAATTAGAGCATCTTTGTCTCGGACAAAGAGAATAATAGGTCTGTGGTATCACCCATTCCTGCGACTAACTTGGTACGTGGTAAGTAGAACTTTTTCGTGTCTGCGCGCGCTGGGGTACTTTGAATACTGCACATCCCCTCCCCTCTTTTTTCCCCTCTATAGGTCACAACGAAGTTCCGACTGAAGAGTGGAATGGACATGGACCGCACCGAGTTAAATATCAGGGAAAAACATAGACAAACGTTGTGAGATAGTGCGTAAAATTACAGACCACCATTAGGAAACATGAAAAAGTGTATGATATGATTGTGCGTGTGTACTACGATTATACGGCATGAATGTGTATGCGTTTTATATTTGGGTCACTTGAAGAGAGCGTCACTGTATGATTGAAGCGCTCGTCCACCGATCAAAGGGAGGAGAATAAAGGGTCCGACACCCCCTAGGATAAACTACAAAATACTGAAAGTACGCAGCATAGAAAAAGAGGACAGGAAAGGAGAGGTCCCGATGCTCAACGTAGCCCTGAGTCTCCATCTTAAGTTTCTGCACTTGATGCATGTACTGTCACACCCTATCCGGCATTTGTGTGTACGTGATCACCGAATTTATGTCTTTTCCCCGCTTGTGTTTTCTTACATGGAACAGACCCATGCTACTCCATGTTGTGTGTGCACCAAGTGGCCTATTTTCTTACCCATGTCTCTCTCGTTTTGTGTCGTATGTATGCCAAATAGCCTACTTGATGCACATCTCTCTCTCTCTCTCTCTCTCTCTCTCTCTCTCTCTCTCTCTCTCTCTCTCTCCCTCTCTCCCTCCCTCTCTCTCTCTCTCTCTCTCTCTCTCTCTCTCTCTCCCACTCCCTCCCTCACTAAAAAGCCTTCTTACCCTCTTTTCTGTTTGAATAAATTAACGACACATACCTTTTCGGTAAGTGTATAATTGGCCTGAACACGGTGGTGTTCGAACAAATTGATAGAAACAAAACGACCATACTTTACCACGTTACTACCTCTCCTTTTTGCAAATGTTGAGCCTAATCGGCTGAGAAAGAAAGGACCGGTTAGACGACTGATGTCCCCCAATCTGACCCTCAACACGGGGACTATATGTCAGTGGTTTTTGTTTTTAAGGGACACCATCTCCACCGCCCAGAATTACCCCCGCCCAATTACCCCGAAATAGAACGTCTAAAGCACCCCGCCCTCCCAAGATAACCCCAGCCCTATATTAGCCGCCTCACTAATAATACATCGCCTAAACTGTTAAAGGGTTACCTATTGTCGCCAGCAAAAATAATGCTTAGCCTATGTTCCTCCCCGAAATGGATACTCGTGAACCCGTGACAGTAGCACCTCGCACTTTCTTTTCATAAACTTAGCAGTCCTCGGAAGGAAATATATATTAACAAAACTTGTGTTGAGACGAACGAGCCTCTACCGGAGAAGCCGGTTCGAATTTTTAATAGACTAGAAGGTTGACAGATGTCAGGCTTCCTGCAACCAGTATCGGGCGCAGGAATCGGCACCTAGGGGGCCAGACAATGGACAGAGACACCCACAGAAACTTGCACCACAGCAATGATTAATAGATTAGTAACGCACACACTAACATCAGAGTTAAAAGACACCAATCATGCAGCAACCGATAAAAACATGTCCGCAACTACTCGGTGGTTGGGAGAGAGGATGAAGTATGTAAATGTCTTCCCTGCCAACTCTCTAAGACTTTTGTTTCTTGTACCCATTTAAAGATAACGTGCTGCCATCGGAAGGGAGGGGTCGGACGTGACGCACAGCCTGGCTGCAGACCTTGGAACATCTATGACATCAACCAAGGGGGAGGCTACGAAGCAAAAAGGGCGTGGGACGAGACACCATTTTCAGGATGATAAGCGCGAGGGGCTACATCGAGACCCCCTGCTCACCGACCAGCGTGCCTGAAGTCCCAACCCGTCGGGCCCGATTGATGGGCCCAGTGCTGGAAGATTCTGCTCCCCTTGGTCCACATTTTTGATCTGATCCCACTCCACCCCCTCTTCCCTCGGCGTCCCGAAGCACGTCACACCCTTCTCTCTCTCACCATCTTTTATATGGATTATGAATCTGACCTACCCACAGAAGAACAAAAGGCAGGTACCCTGTCTCAAAGTACATATGGTGAACTGTGTTAAGGAACAGGGCTGTGATCGGAGAACAATGAATGATCACACCCTGCAACGTGAGAAATTGGATTTGAGCTGGACCTTAGCTCCACCGCCGGTGCTCAACAGTGCCAACGAAAGAAGAACAACAATGAGAGCTTACCAGTGATAGCTCTTTATCAAAAGGACACTGGAAAGAAGAACCCATGTCAAAGTCGAAAATCCTCTCCCAACCACCTTTTTATACTAACTATCTTCTTATCAGGTTTTTATGGTGTTGCATCAATCACTTCCGACTGTACACTGAGAAAGTTAAGGAAATGTAACTTTGTATAGTAACATCCATACAACACCAGCCATGTACACGACTACACTGTAACTCTGTATGTACTACTTCCCCGCCTACTTTATCACCTGTAAATAACTATAAGCAAATGTGTCAGATTACTCCTGCATGCCCTAAAAACTCTGTATCTTTAAGGAATGTACGAAAGACATTAACGATATTATAGCTGAAGGTTAACGAAGAATAAAAGACGGCCAGGCAAGCTGGCGAGACATGTTAAAAGGGAGGACTGTGGAAATTTAGCGTGCAAACTGAACATTATCTGCGCCATCTTGCCTCTCCCCAGCGCCACGCACAGCGAATGCACGGCCGCCATTTTAGGCACCCCACTCTCTCCCCGCTCATTTTCGATCACCAGCGCTTTTCCCTAGCGCTGCGAGCATCCCCCGCGTGCCGGCCACCCCCGCTCTCTCATACAGGCCATAAACCCTCTCCTTCTGCGCGACCCTGCTACGGAACCACATCCGACCGACATCCCATACATGGTCATGCCTCTCCTTTGATAACCCCCTTCCTCTGCGCCCCATTGTCTGAACTGGTCCCAGGCCATCACCTAGCCCTGCGGATGCAGTTTATTGCCCCTACTGTAAGGGAAACACCCCGCATCAAAGGGATTACAGTAGATCAAAGCCCCTACTCCCTGAGACCCGACCGGTCACACACACCCCCAGGAATTGGCGGAATACCCTGCTGCGCAATAGCCATCTCCTACTGTGGGGGGGGGGTGGGAACTTCTACTGTATCTATGTGTGGGATCGGATCTGAACCAGGGCTTCAGGGGATATTCCCCCATACTTCAAGGGAATCTCAAGAATGTACTATGTGTAATAAAGCAATAAACCAGTGTATAAGAGACCAGGTCTCAGAGATGCAGTTAGAGTACCTCGTGACGATACCTTGCTGTCTGATCTGATGTGTTCTGCTCCGACGGAATAAAACTTTGTTTCCTGCCTTCCAGTCTCCGGCGCCTGCCTCTTTTATTGGTAAATTATCGAGTGGTATGAGAGGCGATTACCGCCGGGCAAATACTTGAAAGGTTATAGACTGAAACTGCCGCTACCATTTAACAGAGGGGGCCATGTGGCCCCCCACTTGGAGCTTTTAATAGACCTATGGACTCCATGCTCAGGCCCGCCTCCAGCTATGTCTTTTGGTGCGCACCCTGGGACATAGCAGTTTCCCAGCCTGAACTGGTGTTGGCGGGGAGACAGTTGTTTGATCTCGCTTGATGGGAGCAATTTCAAAGCTCCTGCTCAGTGAGAGAAAACAATAGGTCTGCTGCCAGCAAGCGGGAGCATGAAAAATGCTACCACCCGCTAAGAGCATACTTTTCATTTGTTTCCCTGCCCCCAATGATAGGGCAGGGAAACAGATGGAAAAATTGCTCCCACCCACAGAAAGCAGCATTTAGCTGCTCCCTGCAGGCGGGAGCTATCCCTGGCGGGGAGCTGGTTGGGGAAGCGGGGTCGTTGGGGCTCCTCCCATGGCCTCCAGCAAAGATACACTGGGCACCCTGGGTGGGCTTAATGGGGCCCACCCTTTTTTGTCCAGGCCTTGGGGGATGGAGTCCCGGGATCCAAAATCGTTTTGCGGGGGGGCTGGTGGCCCTCCTTGCTTAATGAGCCAGACCCTGGGAGATGGGGTCCCTGGGGCTCAAATTGGCATGGAGAAGGTCCCCCCCATTTATAATTGTATAGGCCAATATTTGCCTGGTGAGGTGGGTGGCATGCCACCTCCCCCTTTATATTATGGCTGGGCCCCAGTAGAGGGTTCCCCTGAGACCAAAAATCTGCCCAAGGAGTGGGGCTGCGTGCCCTCCTTTTCATTTAAAATATGGCCAGGCCCTGGGTGATGGGGTCCCTGTGGCCAAAATCAGCCCAGGGGGGGAGCTACATGCCCCTCCCCCTATAAACTAAGCAGTGGGCTCCCAAGGGATGGGGTCCGTGGGGCCAAAATCAGCCCGGAGGGTGACTGTGTACCCCCCTTGCAGAATGGCTGTCTTTGGGGGGTTGGCCACAGGGCCTGGCTACAAGGCTGGCCCAGTGCAGTGCATGGTGTGGAGTTATCTGAATGCAAAGCATTGGCCAGAGGGTGAGGTCACAGTTGCGGTTGGATTGACATATGGGAAATCAATCTTACTTAACATTAAAAAAAACTAGAAATTCACTGAAAAAACAAAGGCTACAGGAACGTTATAGTTAGGAAGTACCAATTAAAAAAAGTAGAACTTCACACAAAAAAACAAAGGTTATAAGGACGTTATAGTTAGATTCAGATTTTACACTGTCAAAACCATAGAAACTCAACAGTTATAGTTAGAGTTCTCTCAAGTAACTATAACTCATGCTCTAAAGTAACTATAAATCATGCACTCACACTACACTGCTGATTACCCCACATCGTACATCACTCATGACATCTTCTATAACATAATTGATAACATCAGTGCAACATTTGCCGTAACATTATTTGATGAGAAAACTGTGCATGTCGTTATAGTTACCTTAGGGCCCGAGTTATAGTTACTTGAGGAACTCTAACTGCAGAATTTTCTATGGTTTTGTGTGTGTAAAAATCTGAACCCAACTATAACATTGCTTTTAGTATTTCAGTGAATAAATGACTAAATATATATCCGTCCGTTTTCATGATAGCACTATGCACTAAGGTGTTCAACATTATTATATAAAGAAAAGGAGACATATTGCTGATTTCTGTGGTGCCGGGAGATTTTGTTGAAGAAGTGAAACTGAAAGAGTGAAGCATGTATATATATATATATATATGTATATGTATATATTACCTACTGGCGGTCGCCAGTAGGTAGTTATAGTTAGGACCCTCTTACCATAGGAGATCCGCAACATTCTATTTTGAATAACTTTGGCGCCGGTTGACGAATCCTCGCCAAATTTTCAAAATAGGTGGGGCGCTGCGCTCTGCTCCTACCCTGAAAGTCTCGGGGGGATTCGTCAAGCGGGGGCTGAGATAAAAGGGGGGTCCCAAAACGCGTTTTTCCCATGCATTTTTCCATAGGACCTTTAGACACAGCTACAGCCCGAACGGCTGAACAGAGTTCCTTGAAATTTGGCAGAGAGGTAGTCTACAGGTCAAGGAAGTGCCTTTTGTAGGTTTGGTGTAAATCTGTTCAGTAGATTCTGAGAAAATAGCCTTTAAATCAATATATATATCTGAGCCAGCTTACGGTGCGCTTACGGTGCGCTTACCGTACGCGTACGGTGGCGTGCGCGAGCGCGATTCTGATTGGCTCTTAGATCTTAGTAAACATTCGAATCGGCCGACTCACTGTGCGCGAAGCGCACCGTGCGCGCACGAAACGAACTGCGTTAAGTGGGCGCGCACGCCACGAATGGCGTAAAGTAACTTAGCATTTAAAAACCGTACAAATTCACTGAAAAAACCATAGGTTTCACACACGTTATAGTTAGGAATTAGCATTTAAAAAACCTTGCAAATTCACTGAAAAAACCATAGGTTTCACACATGTTATAGTTAGCTGGACATTTTACTGATAAAAAACCAATGAAATTCCCGCGTTATAGTTAGTGCAGGCAACTATAACTCACGCGACCGCAATCCTCTGCTGATGACATATGTGTCTTTATGAAAAAAAAATATTTGTAATATATGTATAGCTAAAATTTAATGGAAGAAGACATAGGCAAATAAGTGTCTAAATACAGTATTAGCATCAGCAGAGGATTGCGGTCGCGTGAGTTATAGTTGCCTGCACTAACTATAACGCGGGAATTTCATTGGTTTTTTATCAGTAAAATGTCCAGCTAACTATAACATGTGTGAAACCTATGGTTTTTTCAGTGAATATATATATGAATATGTATATATATGTATATTCACTGAAAAAACCATAGGTTTCACACACGTTATAGTTAGGAATTAGCATTTAAAAAACCTTGCAAATTCACTGAAAAAACCATAGGTTTCACACAAGTTATAGTTAGCTGTACATTTCACTCGTAAAAAACCAATGAAATTCCACGTTATAGTTAGTGCAGGCAACTATAACTCACGCGACCGCAATCCTCTGCTGATGACATATGTGTCTTTATGAAAAAAAAATATTTGTAATATATGTATAGCTAAAATTTAATGGAAGAAGACATGGGCAAATAAGTGTCTAAATACAGTATTAGCATCAGCAGTGGAATTTCATTGGTTTTTTACGAGTGAAATGTACAGCTAACTATAACTTGTGTGAAACCTATGGTTTTTTCAGTGAATTTGCAAGGTTTTTTAAATGCTAATTCCTAACTATAACGTGTGTGAAACCTATGGTTTTTTCAGTGAAATTGTACGTTTTTTTAAATGCTAAGTTACTTTACGCCGTTCGTGCCGTGCGTGCCCACTTCACGCAGTTCGTTCCGTGCGCGCACGGTGCGCTTCGCGCACCGTGCGCGCACAGTGAGCACGCCCACTTAACGCAGTTAGTGCCGTGCACGCACGGTGGGCACGCGGTGCGCTATGCGCACCGCGTGCCCACATTACGCTGGATGGGCCATGTACGCACGATGCCCTTCGCGCACCGTCCGCACACGGAGGACATATTATGCGCTTCGTTGTGAAAGGTTTTCTATTAAATGTTCAAATACCTGATATGCCATGCACAAACTGTGCGCTGCGGGCACAGTTTGCACACGGGGGGGGGGTTATATGGATTTTTATTTACGGTAAGCGTATTCGGCGTTTTTTCAACAAAAAAAAATATTTATTTTATGGCCTTGGATGGCCTTCTGCCACACGATAACCATGGCTAGGTGGTTAGGAGCTGTCTAGCCTGCCCCCTTTTAATGATATCCAACTTTGTTTTTCATCCCCCCCTCAGAGTGCGAGAGAGAAAATGGCGGCCGACACTTCCTGGTTTCGACCGATTCGAATGTTTACTAAGATCTAACAGCCAATCAGAATCGCGCTCGCGCACGGCACCGTACGGGTACGGTAAGCTTACGGTGCGCGCTCGGACCGCACTTACAGATATATATATTGATTTAAATGCTATTTTCTCAGGAACTACTGAACAGATTTACACCAGACCTACAAAAGGCACTTCCTTGACCTGAGGACTACCTCTCTGCCAAATTACAAGTAATTCTGTTCAGCCGTTCGGGCTGTAGCTGTGTCTAAAGGTCCTATGGAAAAATGCATGGGGAAAACGCGTTTTGGGACCCCCCTTTTTTCTCATCCCCTGCTTGACGAATCCCCCCGAGACTTTCAGGGTAGGAGCGGAGCGGAGCGCCCCATTAGTTTTGAAAATTTCGCGAGGATTCGTCGACCGGCGCCAAAGTTATTCCAAATAAAATGTTGCGGATTTCCTATGGAAACAGGGTCCTAACTATAACTACCTACTGGCGACCGCCAGTAGGTAATGTATATGTATATGTATATATATGTATATGTATACATATATATATATGTATATATTATCTACTAGCGGTCGCCAGTAGATAGTTATAGTTACAACCTAGTTTCCATAGGAAATCTCAAAATTCTATTTTGAATAACTTTGGCGCCGGTTGACGAATACTCGCGAAATGTTCAAAACTAATGGGGCGCTCCGTTCAGCTCCTACCCTGAAAGTCTCGGGGTGATTCGTCAAGCAGGGGCCGAGAAAAAAGGGGGGTCCCAAAACGCGTTTTCCCCATGCATTTTTCCATAGGACCTTTAGACACAGCTACAGCCAGAACGGCTGAACAGAATTACTTGAAATTTGGCAAAGAGGTAGTCCTCAGGTCAGGCATGTGCCTTTTGCATATATGGTGTAAATCCGTTCAGTAGTTCCTGAGAGAATCAAAAGTAAAATCATATACATATCTGGGCGGAGCCTAACCACACATCTCATTGTGAGATCTGATTGGCTGTCAGCACTTCATCCAAGAAGTGTTGGCAGCCATCTTGGGACCAATATACATGATAGCACCTCATTAAAAAGCATTGCAGTTGATAGAAGGTTTTAAGACTTTAGTTACATTATAAATCATTTGTTGATGGTACCATACTCATTTTAGGAATTGTAGTATGTTCTAAGGTGATTTTACCATGTGAAAAAGCCTTCTGCTGGGATATCATGAATCATGTTTGGGAGAAAACTATTTTCACATGCTTTTCCCACAGAGGTTTGGAAGGTGATCTATAAGCTAAACTGAGAGCATTTTTTCTGTAAATTCACATTATCTTTCTCAGTCATGTGAGAATGAAGTCTGACATTCTCAGTAAAACATGTACATCCAACAAGGGCAGAGACTGTCAGTTGATTCCTTTGTGTTCTACTGCAGCTTCCCAGAGTGTTCCAAAGAACAACTAGAGCGCTAACAGTCTTACTTATGACAAAGGTATGGCACACCTGAAGCCATCTTGATTGGAATAAAGTGGTAACATTTAAAACATTTAATTTAAAAAGGAACAACATGAGAGGGTTCATTTTACCATAGAATGTATGATTAGTGCTGCAGAAAGAAAAATTAGGGCACATTTTGAGTGACTTCTCAAATCCTCTTCTATTTCATTAAAGAATTCTGACATGCAGACTGAAACATGCACTTTCAATACCAGCAGCAGACTTCCCTGGTGAGCAGTAGCTTTACTACAGTGATCTAATGAGCAACTACAGTGCTAACATTCTGAATTTATGGCAAATGTGTGACACATCTGAATGCCTTCTTCATTGAATCAAAGTAAAAAAAAACTGACAGTATGCCTACTGAGGAGACTGCAGTAAATGAGGAAATTAGGAAACTTCATAACAAGTCTCCCAAGATGGCCACCAGAGACAAAAGAGCCCAAATGTAGCACAAATATCACCGAGATGTAGCCCAAGTATAGCCCAATGACAGAAATCCCAGAGTGTTTTAAAGAACAACTAGAGCGCTAACAGTCTTACTTATGACAAAGGTATGGCACACCTGCAGCCATCTTGATTGGAATAAAGTGGTAACATTTAAAACATTTATTTGCAAAGGAACAACATGAGGGGGTTCATTTTGCCATAGAAATTATGACTAGTGCTGCAGAAAGAAAACTTAGGGCACATTTTGACTTCTCAAATCCTCTTCTATTTCATTAAAAAGTTCTGACATGCAGACTGAAACATGCACTTTGAATACCAGCAGCAGACTTCCCTGGTGAGCAGTAGCTTTACTACAGTGATCTAATGAGGAACTAGAGTGCTACCATTCAGAATTTATGGCAAATGTGTCACATCTGAATGCCTTCTTGATGGAACCAAAGTAAACAAGCATTGAAAATGCAATAGTGTTCGCCCTCGTTTAAGTTAAAGCAATTATGTTTGTAATTAGGTGGCTTTTTAGCTTTGCTTTTATTAGTGTTTTTCAAAATTTCATGTAAATAACATGCATATCTGTATATGTATGCATGCATTTATATTTGTATTTATATAGATATGCAGATTATATATATGTTTATATATGTATGTATATACATATATATATTCAATGAAAAAACCATAGGTTTCACACATGTTATAGTTAGCTGGAAATTTTACTGATAAAAAACCAATGAAATTCCCCCGTTATAGTTACTGTAGGCAACTATAACTCACGCGACCGCAATCCTCTGCTGATGCTAATACTGTATTTAGACACTTATTTGCCCATGTCTTCTTCCATTAAATTTTAGCTATACATATATTACAAATATTTTTTTTTCATAAAGACACATATGTCATCAGCAGAGGATTGCGGTCGCGTGAGTTATAGTTGCCTACAGTAACTATAACGGGGGAATTTCATTGGTTTTTTATCAGTAAAATTTCCAGCTAACTATAACATGTGTGAAACCTATGGTTTTTTCATTGAATTAGCAAGGTTTTTTAAATGCTAATTCCTAACTATAACGTGTGTGAAACCTATGGTTTTTTCAGTGAATTTGTACGGTTTTTTAAATGCTAAGTTACTTTACGCCATTCGTGGCGTGCACGCCCACTTAATGCAGTTCGTTCCGTGCGCGCACGGTGCGCTTCGCGCACCGTGCGCGCACAGTGAGCACGCGGTGCGCTTCGCGCACCGCGCGCCCACTTTACGCAGTTAGTTACGCAGTTAGTGCCGTACACGCAAGGTGGGCACGCAGTGCGCTACGCGCACCGCGTGCCCACGTTACGCACCGTGCGCACATGGAGGACATATTATGCGCTTCCTTGTGATAGGTAATCTGTTAAATTTAATTTGTAAGTGATGACAATAATATGCCATGCACAGAGTGTTTTTTTTTTTTATTAAAATTTTTAGCGTAAGCGCACCGTACGCGCACGGTAAGCGTAATCGGCGAAATTTTCAAAAAATAAAAATTTACCGTTTTTGGCCTTGGGGGATCTTTGAGGACTCAACTAACATGGCTATGTGCATGGGCGCTGTCTAAACAGCCCCTTTATATGTTTTTTGCCTTTGTTTACAGCCCCCCCCCTCAGAGTGCGAGAGAGAAAATGGCGGCCGCCGCTTCCTGGTTTCGACCGATTCGAATGTTTACTTAGATGTAACAGCCAATCAGAATCGCGCTCGCGCACGCCACCGTACGCGTACGGTAAGCTTACGGTAAGCGTACCGTAAGCTGGCTCAGATATATATATTGATTTAAAGGCTATTTTCTCAGAATCTACTGAACAGATTTACACCAAACCTACAAAAGGCACTTCCTTGACCTGAGGACTACCTCTCTGCCAAATTTCTAGTAATTCTGTTCAGCCGTTCGGGCTGTAGCCCTGTCTAAAGGTCCTATGGAAAAATGCATGGGAAAAACGTGTTTTGGGACCCCCCTTTTATCTCAGGTCCCGCTTGACGAATCCCCCCGAGATTTTCAGGGTAGGAGCGGAGCGTAGCGCCCCACCTATTTTGAGAAATTCGCGAGGATTCGTCGACCGGCGCCAAAGTTATTCAAAATAGAATGTTGCGGATTTCCTATGGAAACAGGGTCCTAACTATAACTACCTACTGGCGACCGCCAGTAGGTAATACACATACATATATATAAATGCATATATGTGCATATGTGTGCGTGTAGAGAGAGGTAGAGAGAGGTAGAGAGGTAGAGATGTAGAGGTAGAAAGGTAGAGGTAGAGAGGTAGAGGTAGAGAGGTAGAGGTAGAGAGGTAGAGGTAGAGAGGTAGAGAGTAGTAGCGAGAGAGGTAGAGAAAGATAGAGAGGTAGAGAGTAGAGGATGAGTAATAGAGAGTAGAGAGTAGAGAGAGAGTAGTAGAGAGAGTAGTAGAGAGTAGTAGAGAGAGTAGCAGAGAGTGAGTAGGAGAGAGTAGTAGTGAGTAGTAGAGCGTGAGTAGTAGAGAGTAGTAGCGAGTGAGAAGTAGAGAGTAGTAGAGAGTAGTAGAGAGTGAGTAGTAGAGGGTGTAGTAGAGCGTAGTAGAGAGTGAGTAGTAGAGGGAGTAGTAGAGAGTAAGTATTAGAGAGTGAGTAGTAGAGAGTAGTAGAGAGTAAGTAGTGGAGACTGAGTAGCAGAGAGAGAGTAGTAGAGAATGAGTAGTAGTGAGTAGTAGAGAGTAGTAGAGAGTGAGTAGTAGAGAGTAGTAGAGAGTGAGTAGTAGAGAGTGAGTAGTAAAGAGAGAGTAGTAGAGAGAGTGAGTAGTAGAGAGTAGTAGAGAGAGTAGTACAGAGTAGTACAGAGTGAGTAGTAGAGAGTGATTAGTAGAGAGTAGTGGAGAAGTAGAGAGTGAGTAGTAGAGAGTGAGTAGTAGAGTGAGTAGTAGTGAGTAGTAGAGTGAGTAGTAGAGGCCAAGTAGTAGAGAGTGTAGTAGAGAGAGAGTAGTAGAGAGTAGTAGAGGGTGAGTAGTAGAGAGTGAGTAGTAGAGAGAGTAGTAGAGAGTGAGTAGTAGAGAGTGAGTAGTAGAGAGTAGTAGAAAGTGAGTAGCAGAGAGAGTAGTAGAGAGTAGTAGAGAGTAGTAGAGAGTAGTAGAGTGAGTAGTAGAGAGTGAGTAGTAGAGAGTGAGTAGTAGAGAGTGAGTAGTAGAGAGAGAGAGTAGTAGAGAGTGAGTGGTAGAGAGTAGTAGAGTGAGTAGTAGAGTGAGTAGTAGAGAGAGAGTAGTAGAGAGGGAGTAGTAGAGAGAGAGAGAGTAGTAGAGAGAGAGTAGTAGAGAGTAGTAGAGAGTGAGTAGTAGAGTAGTAGAGAGTGAGTGGTAGAGAGTAAGAGAGAGTAGTAGAGAGTGAGTAGTAGAGAGTGAGTAGTAAAGAGTGAGTAGTAGAGAGTAGTAGAGTAGTAGAGAGTAGTAGAAAGTGAGTAGTAGAGAGTGAGTAGTAGAAAGTAGTGGCGAGTGAGTAGTAGAGAGTGAGTAGTTTAATTTAAAAGGAACACAATGAGGAGGTTCATTTTGCCATAGAAATTATGATTAGTGAGGAAAAAAGAAAAATTAGGACACATTTTGAGTGACTTATCAAATCCTCTTCTATTTCATTAAAATATTCTGACATGCAGACTGAAATATGCACTTTCAATACCAGCAGCAGACTTCCCTGGTGAGCAGTAGCTTTACTACAGTGATCTAATGAGCAACTAGAGTGCTACCATTCAGAATTTATGGAAAATGTGGGACACATCTGAATGCCTTCTTGATGGAATCAAAGTAAACAAGCATTGAAAATGCAATAGGTCTCGCCCTCGTTTAAGTTAAAGCAATTCTGTTTGTAATTAGGTGGCTTTTTAGCTTTGCTTGTATTCGAGTTTTTCAAACTTTCATGTACATACCATGCATATGTATGCATATATGTATATGTTTGCATGAATTTATATTTATATAGATATGCAGATTATATTTATATGTTTATATATTCACTGAAAAAACCATAGGTTTCACACACGTTATAGTTACGAATTAGCATTTAAAAAACCTTGCAAATTCACTTAAAAAACCATAGGTTTCACACAAGTTATAGTTAGCTGGACATTTCACTCGTAAAAAACCAATGAAATTCCCCCGTTATAGTTAGTGCAGGCAACTATAACTCACACGACCGCAATCCTCTGCTGATGACGTCAGATATTACATCACTGTATTTAGACACTTATTTACCCATGTCTTCTTCCATTAATCTTTAGCTATACATATATTACAAATATTTATTTTTCATAAAGACACATATGTCATCAGTGATGACGCGCACCGCGTGCCCACGTTACGCTAGATGGGCCATGTACGCACGATGCGCTTCGCGCACCGTTCGCACATGGAGGACATATGATGCACTTCGTTTTGAAAGGTAATATGTTAATTTTTCGTATATGTTATAAGCCATGCACAAATGGTGCCCTTCGGGCACCATTTGCACACGGGGTGGAGAGAGTGTGGATAATTTTTTTTTTTATTATTTTTTTTTTTTAATTTTAGTTTATCTCATCTCTAATAAGCCATGCACAATTGGTGCCCGTCGGGCACCAATTGCACACGGGGTGGGGAGAGTGTGGATAATTTTTTTTTTTTTGTAATTTTTTACCATACGCGTACGGTAAGCGTAATCGCCGAAATTACCGAAAAAATAAAAATTCAGTTTTTGGCCTTGGGGGATCTTTGGGGACTCCCTCAACATGGCTATGTGTGTGGGAGCTGTCTAAACAGCCCCTTTACATGTTTTTGTGCTTTATATTTTAAACATCACTCTCAGTGCGAGAGAGAAAATGGCGGCCGCCACTTCCTGGTTTCGGCCGATTCGAATGTTTACTAAGATCTAAGAGCCAATCAGAATCGCGCTCGCGCACGCCACCGTACGCTTACGGTAAGCGTACCGTAAGCGCACCGTAAGCTGGCTCAGATATATATATTGATTTAAAGGCTATTTTCTCAGAATCTACTGAACAGATTTACACCAAACCTACAAAAGGCACTTCCTTGACCTGAGGACTACCTCTCTGCCAAATTTCTAGTAATTCTGTTCAGCCGTTCGGGCTGTAGCCCTGTCTAAAGGTCCTATGTAAAAATGCATGGGAAAAACGCGTTTTGGGACCCCCCTTTTATCTCAGCCCTCGCTTGACGAATCCCCCCGAGACTTCCAGGGTAGGAGCGGAGCGTAGCGCCCCACCTATTTTGAAAAATTCGCGAGGATTCGTCGACCGGCGCCAAAGTTATTCAAAATAGAATGTTGCGGATTTCCTATGGAAACGTGGTCCTAACTATAACTACCTACTGGCGACCGCCAGTAGGTAATGTATATATATATATATCTGTAGTATCTTCATGTTATGTTTATAATGCTCCCTTTTACCTTGTTCCTAGCTGCTCAGCCAGTTTGAGTGTTCTGTGTGGAGTGTTGGTGTGATGGACATGAGTGGAATGCTTGGGTTCCTGGTGTGAGTGTTGACAGTTGGCAGACAGGCTGAGCAGCTAGCAGGCTGCTCCTGGTGGGGCTGTTACCAAAGATCTTATGGACTCAATAAATATCCTTCAAAGACACCACTTGGCTATGTGTACTATGTCACCTCTATGCATGGGACTATACCACTACAATACATTCACTCCACAGTTGCTTAATTAACTCAGCCTCCATGCAGCGGCACAGACAAAGAAAGATGATCCAGTACTCTCCAGGGCTTTAGACACACAATATTTTTTTATTTGATCGAGTAAAGGAACGTTCCAGAATAGTGTGGTCTACAACGATTGCAACAACTGACCACAACCGATGTGTTTCGGCAACCGCCTTCAACTGGGTCTCCAGTTCCACATATATTACCTACAGGCAATAGCCAGTAGGTAATTATAGTCTGAACCAAACTTTACAAGGAAAAGCATTTTTGTTTTGCCAATAATTTTGGGCGCCGCTTGACGAATCTTCACAAAATCTTCAAAAAGGCTCCACTTTTTCGTTCAGCTACTGTGTTGAACATTTTGAGGGGATCCATCAAGTGGGGGCTGAGAAAAAAGGGGGTCCCAAAATGCATTTTCCCCATGTTATGTCTCTTGGGATTTTCATTTTTGAACACAACTACAGCCCAAACCATTGAACAGAATAACACCAAATTTGGCAGAAAACTAGGTGTTGGTCCAGAAAGCGTGCTTTTTATGATATGGTGTAATTGTGTGCAGTAGTTTCAGAGATATTTAAGGTAAAAAATATAGATACCTGTGAGCCCAAAATCCTACTGAAACCCTACTGAAATGTGATTGTCTGCCAAGACTTAAAACCTGGAAGTGTTGGCAGTCATCTTGTGACTTGGTTGAACCGAGTCACAGACAAAAATGTTAAAAAAAGGAATGGGGGAAGGATAGAAACAACCTGATCCCTTGGGCCTCTTAGGGTGACCCAAATGGGCCCTTCAGGGAGAACAAAACTTTTTTTTTTTAATGTCACTGGGAGTGAATCCCTCAGAAAAGTCTTTTAAAAAACAAAGTGCGGCTCCCGCGCCTCGTTAATTATCAGGCCACAGGTTCTCCAGGTCCCCGTAGTATTATGCAAAAACAGGAGTTGGAGCAAGGCCCCCCCCCCTGGGACTTATTATGCCCCAGGGACCACCACCTCCCTGGGTTTTTTTGAAACATTAATGCTGGGAAGACCCATATGGCCCCTCCTGTTGCCCTAGGAACCACCACCTCCTCTGGGCTTTATGCTAAAACAATGCGGGGGACTAATGGACCCCCCACAGCCCTAGGGGCCGCCACCTCCAAAGGTTTACAGGGACATTAAAGTTAACAAATAGAAGTTAAAAAATCTTTGAAATCCACTGAAAAAAACATAGCTTACAGGGATGCTATAGTAGGCTCAGATTTCACTCATACAAAACCAGTGAAGTTCGGCAGTGATAGTTACCTGAGCTAACTATAACTTACGCCCCCGCAGTGCACTGCTTATGACCTCAAATATTACATCACTCATGACAAGGTCAGTGACAGCACTGATGAAATCACTGATGATATCATCCACAGAGCCACTAACACTCCTAATCACACCCCATACAACCTTTTGTACGCCCACCCACTCACACACCCACACATCCACTGACCTACCCATTCACAGACCTATACCAGTACACACTCAACCACTCACTCTGCCATAAAGCCACTCACACACCCACTCACTCACTCATACAGTCACTCACACAACTGTCATGTGGCCCATAAGGACATTGTCATTTTTCACTAACTTAGCATGAGGACATTGCAACTTGCCTGCTGCTTTAAGTTTGCACACATTATTACACGTCTTTATTTCTTGCAATATTTTCAAAGACTGCTTTCACATGAGAACTCATCGCTGTGTTCGCTCTCTGCATGTACCGGGATTTTTACTGAACATTATGTGCAAGGTTGAACTACAATGTCCCTTGTTATTTTGTTCTGGCCAGTCCTTAGCCGTTAGACAAAACATCCAGATGCAGCTGTTGTTTGGACAGCGTACTTGGGTTTTACTGGGGTTTACAAATAGGTGAGACACACTTAGAGAGAGACCTTTCCAGGGAGAAGAGCACCCATGATGTCTATCTACCATCTATATGCTATGCTACGGGATCTGCTGACAAAGCACAGAGATCTTCTCTTATATAATAATACTTCTTCTTAGCAAGGGGAGGGAGGTTAGGCACTATAGTCCTTTCCTCATTGTGTTTTTATGATGACATCTCTCTTCATCATCTATGTACTGACTGCTATGCTGACAATATTTTACTATGCATTTTCCTGCCAGTTGTGGCATGTATACTGCATGTTAAAGCACGTTAGTTCAAATAAATATTTTAAACTGTTTCATGTCTCCGTCAGATCTTATTGTGGACGAGCACAAGAGAGTGAGTGAAAAGGTGTGTCATGTTACTGCGATTCCTGAGAGATCTGGGGGTGTTGTGTTCTGGGGCGTCTAATCATTTGTTTCTCTGTGATGAGTAGGAGAGCATGTGTGACACTATAGCTAGTCTGTCCTGGGGTCATGGGTACTAAGGTGGTGGGAAGACTCAGTCCCTATACACCAAGGTCCTATTTCCTGCGCATAGTTCTGTATTTTTGCAGCATCCCTGCAACACTACCATTTACTCACCCATACAGCCACTCACATAACCAGTTAATCTGTGTTTGCTCTCACATGGCGAAAGCAATTTCAATGCTCATATCAAGCGAGAACAAACAGTAAGTCAGCTTTCTGCAGGCAGGAGCATGTAAAATGCCCCCTACCCACTGGAGGCATACTTTTCATCAGTTTCCCTGCCAGCACTGAAGTGGGTAGGGAAACAAATGAAAGATTACTGCAGCCCGCAGGGAGCAGCATTGCTCTTTGTTAGTTATGCCCCGGGCAATGGGGCCCATTATTAATTGGGCAGGTCTCAGAGGATGGGGGCCTGTGGTATTCCACACTGGAGCATGTTGCTAGGTGCTGGATGCAGAGTCTGTGTCATCATAAGAATCTCATCTATGTCATAGATTGTTGCCGACTACGCCAGTGTAAGATTCCTCTTAATTAATCCAGTACTCAGGTTTGTAGATGCAAAATGTTTTTTCCACAGAAAGGATCCCATCCATCAACCAACAGTCATGTTCTGTAAATGTTCAGTTACAGACATGACTGTTGGTTGATGGATGGGATCCTTTCTGTGGAATAAACATCTTGCATCTACAAACCTGAGTACTGGATTAATTAAGAGGACTCTTACACGGCCTTCATGCCCCTTCCCTATTTAAAAAGGTGGAGGAGTCCCTGGGGTCAAATTGGCCTGGGGAGAGGCACTGCATGCCTGCTTCCCCATTTACAATATGGCTGGGCCCCGGGAGATGGGGTCTCGGGCCGCATTTTGAGTTTTCACTTCTGCTATCTCTGCCTCGAGAAATCACTTGAAGCTTTGGCTCCAGCAGCCAAGCCTCATTCTGCAATCCTTTAATACATGGGGGGCATACAGTGCTCCCAATGGGAACACTACAGTGCTCCTCATACTAGAAAAAAGCTTACCCTTGTTTCCCATACTACCTCCACTCCTTCCACAGGTCCACACATACATTTTTTTCCTGTGTAGGACAAATGTATCCAGTAAAACCCCATGGAATGGTTAATTCCATGCCCTTTTATGACTCTAAAATGTTATCACACATCAGGTACTTCACATTTCATGTGGTTATACACCTATTTGCACAGCAATTGAATGGTTTTATTGGGCATTAAATGGTGAAAGCACCCATTTATTAAATGTTGTAACTAGCATAACACTGGTCACAGTCTTTCAGGCATTATTTTTTTTACTTTACAATCATGAGGAGCCAATGTTTTGCAAATTTTTTAAAACATACAGTAGATGTCATTTAGCATAGATATCGAAATATCAAATAACCTTGTATACTAAACCACCTGCTTTAAAAAATCTAAATATTAAACTTTCACAACACATATTTTGGCTTGCTTGGAGGTATTTACCATTACCTTATGCCATTTGCCAAGTATCACATCCACTGTTAGTTAAGCAGCAAAGCCAGGATGACAACTAAGGTTTGTTGTTTCCAAGGACAGCAGCATAGCCAATGGTTCACCCCGTGTTTTTTATCGCCCTCTGATAAATAGTGATACCACGTGGTATGTTGTTTGTCGGTGCAATAAATAACACCTATTACGAGTTCACGAGGAATACCATGCAGATTTTGATGTTTAACTTACCCAAATCAGCAGGATACGGTAAATACCGTATGCTTTCCCCTGTTGAATTTCGACAGGCTTAACCAGCTGAAAGTTAACGAATTTTGGGGAATATCTACAATGCGGCGATAATTTTATCGCCTAATTAGCAAGCTCACGCTAACGCTAACGCTAACGTTAGCGTACAAATTCCTAACGCCCAGCTTTGCATCTCTAATGAGATGCAAAGTGGGCGTTCCTGACCTGACATGACAGGAGAAATGTCGCTAAGCGACATTTCTCCTAACATCAAGCCCCACGCCATGAAGCATAGCGGCAAGAAAAGTAGCGATAACCCCTGTTATTGCTACTTTCCTTACGCCTGCTTCAGGACTGACTTAGCCATGATATCGTATGGAAGGTGGATATCATGGTTAAGTTTGTGAGGCCCTATCAACAAGCTAACGCCACATTTCGTGAGATTATCGCTGGGTTTCCAGCGATAATCTCACGTTAGGCAGTTATCGCTAGGATTTTTATCGCTTTTGAGATAAGCATTGCTAATAGCACGCTATCTCAGCGATAAAAATCCACACTAGCCGGCGATAATTTTCCAAGCGCTAAGTGCGCTTAGCGATCATTATCGCCGGTTGTTGCTGATATGCCCCGGTGTTATTCAACACATCCATAAATTATTGGAGCGTTAAATTCCTTAAGATTTGTCATTTGAGCCATGCATGGGTTGGAATATTAGGAAGAACGCGTAATCAGGCCCCGTTTCAGGTAATGGCCAAGAAATCACCTGACGACGATCCACTGTCAGGGTTAGTGAATTATTGTATTTAATAACTATATTTGAAATTTAAGTTGGGTTATTCATTAATTTAGTCTTGAATTAAGCACATTTAACTGTGCTTGCAGACAAAACCATGTTGGCTACGTTAATGTTGATGCTGTTTTTGATACACATCTTTTATGACCATCCTTTCTTCAGATTTCAGGTCAAAAATAAAATGCGTACTCTCAATAAGGAGATGAAGTTAAACCAGCGGCAGCCGGCTCAGGTGAACACGGTGGGGCTTTGGGGTGGGGCGTGTAATGTCCTGCGGGACACATTCTAGTGTTCCGCAGGAAGCCGGACTTCCAGCCACTCCCTTGAGGGTTGGGCACACTACACCCACACACCCATCCATCACGGGTGTCACGAGTGATGTGACCCCTTCTAATAAAAGGGCCCGGGTGCATGTGTTCGTGGCCAGTTACTGCACCCAATCTCCTGGTGTCTGTCTCAGTTATTTACACCATGTGGGCCTGAGTCCCAACACCACAGGGCGGGAGCGATGGGGAAGTCGACAGATGACGGACAAATAAATAATACCTATTTCGTCGTCTGTCAACTTCCCCCCCTGCGCCTTGCCCCACTCCACCACCCACCACGTTTACCTGTGTCAGCCGCCACTGAGTGAGACTGCTGTCTGCAACCTGCGCTGACAGATTAGAACCAGACTATACTGGGCCCTGTTTTTCCTTCTAGTTTCTGTGTAATATTACTGTGGTTTCACTGTTTTGCAATGTCCTCTCCATTACGGCCATATTGAGCCGGTGCAGGATGTTCTGAAGAATTAATCGCTGCTGACTGTGCTATGAAAGGGTTTTTCGTCCTGCCGCTCTTTGTGGCTCACAAAGGATGTTTAAACTGACAATAGATCTGTTGGTTAGAAAAGCAAGGCAGCGGGCTGCTTCCCTCTAACATGACTCGTGTGACATTCCTACTTTGACAGATTTCTAGATGAACAAACGCAGAGCCTGCGATCAACGCATTAATTGCCAGGAGAAAAAATGCGTAACAATAACAGGTCCCCATTGATCTGTGATGTTTCCAATAAACTCAGGCAGCATATGAATCTAGGGTAAAACTAAAAGTTGATTTTACAATAAAATGGACCTGTGGCAGAGAACATGTTACGATAAGATTGAAACATTTAAAGTTCAGCAGGTTAAACCAAGTGCTTTAACTTTCTAGGTTTCACTTTATAATTTGGGTGTTGTTTGTTCACTAAGATTTCAAGTGGTGGGTGTGCGACTTTTTGGTCGTAAGCAGGACGCAAAATGTACTTCGGGATTTACAAAGTCAGACAAAGCCCTGTTTGCCTGGCTTTGTACAACAAAATAAAAAGTATTTCATGCAGCGCATAGCACTGCCTTACTTTATTTTGTGTCAGCGAGGCGCTATATGGGTGGAGCTTGGATATTCCTGTGCATGCACCCGTGTATTTTGAGGCAAACTTCAGATTTACTCAATTCTATGAACCCTGGTTTGCACCAAAATGCTCTGCCTACCCAAAGCTGGCGTAATGAGGAGAAATGTCTTCATTTCTCCTTGTTACTATCTCTTTGCAATGTGTGCTGCATAATGCAGCACATGTACAAAGAGGAAGAAGCCTCTAAGAATAGCTTTTGTGCAGGAAGGCACACCTTCCTGCACTACTGACCACAACACCTTTGCGTCAGTGCACAAGGGTGCCTGCATTGTTGCTAGGCTGCCACAAGTCTGCCAGTGCAGGGGGAGAGCAGATGTGCACAATATCTTAGTAAATATGACATATTTCTGCTCTCTCTTTTGCACAACGCAGGGCAGCAAATTCCCTTGCTGTGTTGCATTGCGTTGGGGGAAAGTTTAGTCAATCTTGGCCACAGCACTGATAGTCGAAGAGAGCTGTTTAAAGGGGTGAGAAAGAGCGTTTCTGTGATGAATGCAAAGTCTGAATTTGTTGTAATCATTTAGTCTGAGGAAATTACCGTCAACTACCTGTGTTTCTAAAGAGCAACAAGTGTATGAAAACAACTGTAAATAGGATTTGAGGTGAATTACATTCGGAAAAGTATGAGTAGGAGTGAGGGAAGGATGTAGAGGGTCTGGACGAAATTAACGTTAGGAAAATTATATACTGAATTCGTTCAGTGTTGCAGTGTTAGATTGTATTTTATCACACACATATGTACTATAGCAGGTGATGCACCACCTTTTGTGAAGCGCCTGTGAACGTGGTAAAAAATCACTTACCCCCTTGGATGTCAAATTTTCCACTTCCCAGGAGTGGAGGCCAAATCATTCATGACCTTTGAGGTGGTGAACAACATATATGCCTCAAAAAGGCAGCATGTGCCTGAAATGGTCCCACAGACCCTCGAATGACCAGTTACAGACGTCACCTCGCTGAGGGACGGGGACGACAGTGGTACATTTTCAAATGTCATGCGACAGCTCCTCTTCGAGCCTCAACGGGACCATTTAGATGGACTGCACACATCAGGCTCCTTGTAAGTAATGAGGCACAGACCCCTGGATAGCAATGGAGAAAGGAATATTTTCACTGCTCCTGGTGGGGGTCAGGTGTAATTAATTAACATTGTCCACAGATGGCTAAAAGGAAGGAAAGTAACCAGAAAATGCTAAACAGAACATAATCCACAAAGGCCACTCTTACATAGAGGATAATAGATCATGAGGGCTGGTGCCACGTAATCTTGACTGCCTGATTACTGAATATTGGATTATATGTTCCTAGCACGTAACTGCTGAGCTCATTAACTAGCAGACTCCAGAACATGAGTGAAAACAGTAACCGTGGTCCAACGCACAAACAACTCTCGTCCTCACACTGGTAGCCAGTTATATTTCACAGAGTTGCATAAAATAAATGCACCAAATAAGGCATGGAGAGGAGTGTTACCCTTACTGGAGCAGCTGAACTTCAGCAGTAAATATGATTGTCTGATCCTAAAACAAATGTTTAGATCAATGTGTGAGACAAGTATTTAGAACTTGAGAATGAGGTATGTAATCAGCATCCAATAAACAGAATGACACATCCAAACATTTTAAGAGCTTTGTGTAACTCATGTGTTGTTTCATATTGCTCGAGTCTCTTTGCATACCTGTTTGACCAAGCTAGAGAATAAGTAATACACTAAGAAGATGAGATTTTCCTTTTTATTACTGGGGTGAGTGGGGGGCAGCAAGTTGGACTACAGATCCCAATGCAGCTCAATCCATAAAATTAGAAGATCTCATGCCAGGAAGACAGTACAATCAAACAACAATAATATTAAAGCTGCATTTTACTTTAATTAAACGTCCCATCCCAAGAATGAAACCTTTGGGCAGTTGCTAAGGGCATCCTCGATAGTGGACAGACGCCAGAGTCATCTACCTTAAGAATTCTTTAAAACATATGGCCGTTCAGATCCATACATTTTTAAATCCAATCTTACATTTATACTCATCTAAGCAACAGAGCTTCCACAAAGCTCCTGTAAATGCTAAAATGAATGCAGGATGATACCGGCAAGATTTCCAAACTAGCTGAATCAACATTTCCAAGTGTCCCTAAACTTTGTTTTAGTGCTGATCGTGCCTGTGTGTGGTTGGTCCTAAAAGCAACACCTTTGAAGAAATAGCTGATGCTTTTTGGTAGGCCTGGGCAAAAATGTTGTTCCGTTCGCGGAAATTGCGATACTTTGACATTTTTGCGTTCCGCGGAGAGCGCGAAAATGTCAAAAATTCCGGTTTCCGCAGCTTGGCGATAATTTGTTTCTTGCTCGCGCTGTAAAATAATACATTCTCGCGCGCGCGCGATCGCCTTACCTGAATCCCTGCGTTCGCCGACAAGTTTTCTTGATCCGGTCGCGTTCTCCATGAGATGTTGTATTGTTTTTAGCCATTTGCGCTGTCTCGTGACAGTTCGCGCCCGCAGTGACGTCATGCGTCGCGCGATCACGTCTTTCTTCTCGCGATCATGCACCGCGAGAACAACTCAAAACAAGATGGCCGCGCCCGCAAGCAACCACATGGGTAAGTTGGCGACCCGCAACCATGCAGAAAATCTCGCGAACATGCCGGAAAAAAACTTCCGCATCTTCGCGATATTTCTGCTTGTTTGCGATAATTTTAAACATTCTCGCGATAATTTGCGAAGGTTAATTCCGCAAATTCCGCCCACCCCTACTTTTTGGTCACCCAGACCGAGTTGTTGTCAGGGGAAATCAGGTGTCAGCATCTTAAAACATAAAACATCAAAAGAATCAATTTTCTGTAGACTTCTCTAATCCCTGTACTCGTACCTTGAACATCTGATCAGGACACGAAGATGGGCACCCAGTCAATTCACCAATACCCTTCTGCTTGCCCACCGCATCCCTCTAAGGACCTCCCCCTTTTACTCCATTGTAAAGAGGCAGTAATGGTAGAGATCAAGGTTTTTCTCATAGGGCACACACATCTTGAACTTTATTCTACCCAGACAGTCATATTCATCGTTGGGCGAGGAGATGAATGTTTGGAGCCAGACTTTCCTCTGCAAAATGTATGGCTATTTTACACTTGTATTAAGAGTTCTACACTGGCCACCTTCAGGGTCAAGAATTCAATTCAAGCTTGCTTGCCTCAAAAACTAATAAACATCAACAACCAGTGACAAAAAGTTTCAAATTCAACTCCGCTGTTATCAAATTGTTTTTTGGGTCTGCATCCTTGTTGTGCTATTTTTCTTCCTGAAGAGCAGCAATGTCAAGAAAACATCATCCCATTTCATTAAAAAATTGAAAACTCTCTCAATTGATTACCATCCCAACTATTATTCCATTTCCCTCATGTCTTCCTCCCCATTTCTAATCCTTTTGAGATAAAGACAAATGACATAAACTCAACTTTTATTTCTTATCATTCTTGTTATAGGTATTTATGATACCTAGGTCTTTAAATGCCAGAAACAAAGCTTGGTTTCTATAGAAGTTCAAATTAACTAATAAATATCTATATGCTCCATACCAAATTGCAACTCATGCTCAGTGCCAAAAGGGTACATGTATTGCGTCCACTACAACTTTCATGAATGTTCTAAAACTCTTTCTGACTTTGTCATTTTCTACATTTCATTTTACAACTGTGTATTGTTATAAATCAACTTTAAGTTCATAGAACATTGTGGCAGCCAAGGCAATAATCTTGTTCCAGTGTCTCAAAGACCCACAGGAGCAGAAGAACTAAAAATGCTTCAATCACATGATTGATCCCTTTTGACTGGGTGGATTCAATGCATAGTCCTTGGACCTTTCCAGACATCAGTGAAGAAAGTAGTATGTGTGTTTCTTCAGGGACCTACTTTGTTGCAGCAACTATTTAATGCATTCATCAGGCAGCTAGTTTCCACCATTAAGGCCAATAGCCTGGAATAGCATTCAAATGCTGATGACAAACGGTTGTCGCAGTATGTGTAAATAGGCATGCAGAAAACGTTTTGGGTATAAAAAATTCTAAATGAATTGGAGGTTTGTGGGAATAATAGAGACCTCAAGCTAGACAGACAACAACAGATGTTCTCCTGATGGGTTCAAACCAAAAAACCTCTGACTATCCTTCAGCCCTTTGAGTTATATGTGATTCAAACATTTTTGAGCAACAAAGTCAAAAACGGAGGAGTCATCTGGGATGCAGAATTCAGTTTTAAGGCTCAGATCAAGCAGTTCGCTCAGAGATTTTCATTCTGTGACAAATCGAACCAAAATTGACCTATATTGAAAAACATATACGAAAAAGCATAATCTGCCTATTTGGTTAAACCAATTCAGGATCATGCTAATGCATAATAAGTTCCCTCACAAGACATCAAGGCCCAGATTTAGGTACCTGTCAAACAACGCTGCGCAGCACCCAAAGTTGCTGTGCTGCATTGCGTGACAAGGAGAGAGGAGGAAACTCGTGCCTCTCTCCCTGGCGACGGCACAGAAATTTGCTACCAAGTGCCATGCATACACCTTAGTGCCATAGTGCAAAGGTGTCTGCAGGAGTCTAGCAAAGGTTTTGTCCTCAAAGGGTACCTTTACAATACAAAATACTGGGGCTTATTTACAACACGTGTCTCCGCCGGTGAGTCACTTTTAATATGGTAAAAAGTGACATACTGGCAGTGCAAAGGGCTTGTAAATAAGCCCCACTATTCTTAGACTAAATTTGAAACTTTTCCTACTTTCTGTGCAAAGTAGTAAAAGAAAGGAGAAATGAAAGCATTTCTCCTTGTATTGCCTGTTTTAAGTGCCTCTCAGTTTTTGCGCAAAACCCGGTCTACTTTTGTTAGTAGATAGGGTTTTGAATAAAAAAAGATGGGTAGTAGTATGGGAAAGCCTATGTATCACCCTTTGAATGCCCCTTTGATGCAGAGTAATGCAAAGCAGTCCTTCGTGCTGGTTTGCATCACTTTTTCTCACAAACTAACTCAAATGCCAATTTGTGTTGTTTTGTAAATCCTAAAAAAGATTTTGCGTCCCGTCTGCATTGAAAAAGTAACTCAAGCCAGATAGAGATCCTTCCTAAATCTGGACCAAATAGCTAACCTGCAATGCATGCAAAATATAATAGCAAGACTTGGTATCAAGCTTGGAAAATGTGATCACAAATTTGAGTGCATAAATCTGCTACAACAGTGCTTAAGCACATTGTCCTCAAAGTAGCTTTTCGTGGCTTCCAGTGCATGAAGGGAACAACTTTAATTTATTTTTGAGATAAAAAACACTCAACACTTGTCCTACTCGACAATAGCTCAAAGATTCTACAAATTTCAGTAATTAAGCTCCAATTTAATGGAAAACATGGACTATCAGAGGCTGAATCTTTGATCTGGAACTTACTCTCTTCAGAAATCAAGGGCAGGCACATCATTTACTTTTAGAAAAGACCTAAAATATTCTTATTCAGTAACTAATCTGATTTCAGACATAGTATTTTTTTGGGTGGCACCAACATATTGTATACTATAGCACTCTGCATGATTCATAGTGCCTAAAGACAAATAATGTTTGAGTGCACGTGGTACAAATAAGTAAATAAATAAGAATGGAAATAAAATAAATAATTAATTGACACATAATGATGACAAAACATATGTTAGAATTGGCATCTTTGGCATTGTTTCCACTGCCATTTTGCCTCTACCTCTTATATTTGTGATGCTGTGCTGGATTTCGTTTTGCTGGCTTAGATGCTTTGGTCACTTTGTTACTGCTGATCAGTGTCAAAGTGGCAGTGCTCACTGTGCACTTATGATTACAATTGGTTCTCCCTGATTGGCATATTTCATTTACTGGTAAGTCCCTAGTAAACTGAATTGAAGTGTGCCAGGGCCTGTAAATCAAATGCTACTAGTGGGCCTGCAGCACTGATTGTGCCACCCACATGAGTAGCCCGGAAAAGGTATCTCAGACCTGCCACTCCAGTGTCTGTGTGCAGTTGTTAACTGCCATGTTGACTTGGCAAATGCACACACTTGCCAGGCCCTAACCTTCCCTTTTCTTACATATAAGGCACCTTTATGGTAGGCCTAAGTTATGCCCCTGGGCAGGGTGCAGTGTATGTGAAAGGTAGGAAATGTACTGGTGTGTGTAACATGTCCTGATAGTGAAATACTGCCAATTTTGTTTTTCCCTATTGAAAGGCTATCTTGCCCCATAGGATAAAATGAGAAATGCTTTGTAACATCTTACAAGTATAACTTGCTATTGGGACAAGTTAGAGAAATAACGTTTAGGCTTTCTGAACTCAGAATTTAATAACGCATCTTTTAGTAAAGATGGTTTTTAAACTGTGTTTGAAAATGCCACTTTTAAAAAGTAAAAAACAGTGAAGCGGCGGTCCACATCGGTGAGAGATGGACGGATGTGTTTTAAGTTAAATGAAGGAGACAGAATTGCAGGAAAACACGCCCGAGTGTTGGAGAATTGTTACGAATCTAAGAAATTCATACTGACAGCAATCATGAGGCCCCCTGCAGCGTTCTGAAATTGGATTTAAGTTCGAATATGGACTCCTTGGAGAACGCAAGCAGAATCGTAGCTCTATCAGAAATCACCCACATCCATTAACATGAAGCCCTGAAGATAGTCCCAGTACCAGTGGCCTTGGCCTGGAAACGCGTTGGCACTTTGAAACACAGAGGAATTGGAATAATTATAGTGTATTATGTGAGGGATTTGTTATGAATAATTTTCCCCGCAGATATACTGAAGCATTCCCTGTGTTAGGCACATGTTTGGTCTAAAAAAACACTAGCGAAAAGGTTGTGATATTCGCTTTTGCCCTCTTATGCAAATGTTTAATGTTTTTTTGTGTATAACTATTGTGCATAGTAATTTTGTGTATTTACCTTCATTGTCTATTGTGAATTGTCAAAAGTATTGTCAAAAGTATTGTTGTTTTGAAACAATGAGTGTCTCCCTATTTTTCATGCATTTGAATCTTTTGGATAAACAAAACAGTTAAAATTGCAAAAAGGAATGGTTTAATAAGAATTCCATTGAAACAGAAAAGGTCAAAGTCTGTTTGTTGCTCTAAAGTAAGAGGAGCACAAGATAAAACGGAGCCATGTCCCTCCTTTCGTGTTTTCAATTTAATACAGCCCTACCTGACTCTGGTCCTACGGGCCCATCCCCTCTAGTTTTTGCAACTTTTAAAAAGTAGGCAATTTCTTTTTTAACAATTCTGTGTGCCTCTGCCTGCTTGTGTACTGACTGTCTGATTTTGGAGTGACATGCTGGGATGTGCATTCACTGTAGATAGCCACTGGGGTGTTGAGGTGTGCCTGTCCCTTCCTGGTTGACTCAGAGCTGAGCTAAATAGATCTTTGTTGAAGTTAGAGTAGTGGGAGGCGATTTCCTTGCACCTGAATAGGGCCTGTCTTCCTTGCACAATGCTGTCTCCACCCCCTGTGGTCATAATGCACCCGTGAGGATAGAACTGGTTTGGACTGGGCTCAGAGACCCTTGCACCAAGAGAACAAATACATTTTGGGGTATAAGTGTTAGACCTAAAACCCCAGAGATTTAGACTACTTCTGGAATCAAGAGGAATCTTTGCCAAGGAGAAGAGCTGGAGAAACTGGCAGAGGAGTACTGCCTCTTTGCTGTGTGCTGTCTGGGGGTGGCCTGCAGTTGCTGTTTCTGCCAAGGAAAGGACAAGGACTTTGCTGTGCCCTCCTGCTTGAGGAAGATCTCCAATGGCTTAAATAGAGCTTGCCTCCTGTTCTGAAGTCTTAGGGACACAAAGACCTCACCCCCAGCTCCCCTGAACTTCCTTGCTGGGAGTTCTGACCTGCCAGGAGGTGCCTATGACTGTGTTGGGCCTCTGGAGGGTGTTCCTGCTGTTGAGAGCAGAAAAGCAATGCAGCTACAAGAAAATTGACACATTGCTCTTCTTGTGACTTTTTTTCCGATGCAGCACTGCTGTGCGAGAAGAATCTCCACGCATTGCCGCGCCACTGCTGAAACCGATGCAGCGCCTGTTGCCACTGCAAGAAATGACTCATGAAGGGATCGTAGCTGAAGAAACAGACGCAGTGCTGCTCGACACCGCTGTATCCCCAATTTCCACGCATTGTACCTGTGCGGCAAGTTTTTCCGACACATCACCAGCGCACCGGAATTGTCTCAGAATTGATGCATCACTTCCCCCTACAGTCCGGATTCGACGCATCACTTCTCCTGCGTGGAGCAGAACTGTTGCATCGCATCGCCTCCCCATGGTCTCAAGAACTGATGCATCTTTGTTTTTCAATGTTTCCCATCTCTACGCCTGTTTGGCCTTGTGAATTTTATCGTAACTACAGCTACTTTGAGAGAAATGACGTATCCATAGTTTTCTATGGACCCAGTTGTTGATATCTTTTTAAAGTCATTTTCTTATTATATGTATGCTGGATTTTTTTCATTTTGGTCTTGTTAGGTTTAGATAAAGATACTTTATTTTTCTTAAACTGGTGTGTTGTCCATTTGTGGTGTTATCACTGTATTACTTTGTGTTTTGAGTACAAATACTTTAAACATTGCCTTTGGGATAAGTCTGTCTGCTCGTGCCAAGCTACCCAAAGGGTGAGCTGCGGTTATCTAAAGTGTGAATCCCCCTTACCCTGATTAGAAGCAAGAGTCCCAATTTGGACAAAGGTACCTACCTCTGCCAACTAGAAACCCCCATTTCTAACAACATATTAAAACATGTAGGCACTAAAACAAATTCTAATTATAAACTGAAAAGCGCTCGTCACAAGACTCTAATAAAGTACAGTCAGGAGGATTCATCTTTGTTGGAGAAGCCTTGCAACTGCAGTTTCTAAGAGACGTTTAAGCATCCACAGAGAGACTAGTGAAGTGCTCTGTTCATTCAGTTAAATTGGTCCTTTCCAAAATAGAAAGCTTAAAACACTAGATAGAGAATTTCTTATATAGTTTTGATATTATATTACAAGACCCTCAACCCAAGAAGAAGTGGGGTGCTACACATCTGAAAAGAATACAACTTGAGTAAGTAGGCACCTCTGAGGTGGCTACAGAGGCAGAATAAAATATGATATTTGAGTAAATGTAGAGTACACAATGAGGTGGGGGGCTCACTGTTGGTGCCTGCAGGTGCAGGATTTCACAGCAAAGAGAAGCCCTGGTGAGGGGGGCTCACAGGGCACACTGTTGGTGCCTGCGGGTGCTGATTTCACTGCAAAGAGAAGCCCCAGTGTGGGGGGCTCACAAGGCACACTGTTGGTGCCTCCTTGTTCCACAGCTCCGCCGCCGGATTGCGGGCAGCTGCAATGTGGGGGGCGTTTTGGTGGCTACAAAGATACACGGGTAAGTAGCACCCTTGCCTCCCTTTTGGTACCGGCCTTTTGGGGCCAGGACTCAGCTGCATCGGCAACCTGGTGGCTAGTTCCAAGGTCACATACTAGTAGAGCCCTGACTCTTGGGACAGAGGGCATTGAGGGGAGCCCATGACGGGCCCCCGAGGTTAAGGCCAGACAGTCTGGAGACCGTCTCCATGTTTTGGTTGGGCGTAAGTCTCTGAGGTGATGTGGGCACCTTGTTAGTGTTACTGCGGTGCACTGATATTTAGGATGTAAGCCTAATATGATTTATGCATAATGTGTTTATGCTAAGTGTATTCTTACCAGTAAGCTCTGGTCAGCCTAATGTAATTTTATGACAGTGGCCCGGTTGGCCTAATGATTTACGTAATCCCCTGTGGCACAGTGTACATATGTGATTATGCTCTAATGTGTTTTATGAGTAATACAAAGGGTATTTTTTATATAACCTTGTGTGGAGTATCTTTGGTGGTGTGCCTAGTGTGTCACTGCTGTGTGATTGTGTTGCGCAACGCTTTACACTTTGCCTCTGGGATAAGCCTGATGCTCGTGCCAAGTTACCAAGGGGGTGAGCAGGGGTTATCTTCAGCGTGTAACTCCCTTGCCCTGACTAGAGTGGTGGTTTCTACCTGGCTTAGGTGCATGCCTTAGCCAACCAGAAATCCCATTTCTGACAGCCCCCAAAACTTAGATAGTCCTCTAACAACTTCACCCGGCTTGACCCAATCACTTGTATCAATAAAATGCTTTTGCTGGTACGCTTCGGGCTCAACCCCCTCTGGTAGAGCCTCCATCATGCATCCAAGAAGTTACCAATTTGGTCCCAGATTGCCTACCCTGCATCATCTCAAATGGGGTATTTCCTGTTCTGGCATTCACCGTGGTGCGATAGACCAGAACATCTTTTGAAAGCATCCTGCACTGACAACCCTGCCCTACAAGCTAGTTTTATGGTAGGTGAATTGACATGATATGTTATGGTATTTAAATATAATATAGCGCACAACTCACCCATGAGCATCTTGGCACTGGACCAGATTACCAAGTATAAGTAGGGAGATGAGATTGGGAGTTAAAATAGGTAGGCTTCCAGCAATTTGCTAAATTCGCAGTAGTTAGCACAAGTGTGAGCGGGTATTGGAAGCATGTTCCTGTAAAAGGGGGCGGGGTAAGAAAAAGCTCTACCCCTACATCTTGTTAGGCGAGTGCGGAGGACACACAGCAGGGCCTTATCACTTGATCATAAGCTTCTGCTAGGTGTGTATGGTTTGATTTTTAATTGAAAATATCTGGGTCATTTGCCACATAACGCATTGAGCAGAGCTTAAAAATGCACCTTTTTTTCACTGTCAGCCAGTGCAGCTCCTTTAACATTGGGGCAGAGGAGGTGCCGGAAGGGAGGTTGAAAATGAGCCTGGCTGCCGTGTTTTGAACTACCTGTAATGTGGCTACCAGTGTTTCATTAGCTGCTGCCAACAGAGCATTCTAATCTTCCCACTACTAGGGCTTGGACTAACGTTCTTCTGGCGGATGTAGGAAGATAGAGAAATATTCTGTGCAGAAGACGCATGTTCTGACAACATAGTCCGGAAATGGTCAGAATGTGATCTGTTCTAAGCACTTCCCCCACCACCACTATGGTGAAACTAGTGCTAACTCACCTCATAAACACCACTTCCATCCATTTATATTTGGCATCAACCATCATAGCAGCGAACCTTTCCTGCTCTGGAAGACACGCAAAAGGCCCAATAAAGTCCATACAAACTTTCTTATACACCACTTTTGCTTCTGACACATCCTCGTCACCAAAATGTTAGTAGTTAAAGATGAACACTCTCCAAGAACAGCCTTTGAGGTAGTTTAATACATCAGAGAAAAATCCCACCACGCAGTCAGGCCAGGCACAGCCAGCCACAAACTGCGGCATTCAAAACCCAGAACACAAATATGTCACCATTGAGTGTTTATGTGTCATAAAGACACTCAGCTTCAGCGTAGCTAGAGCTGCTGAAGCCCAACACAGCACACATATACCTATATATAGTTCTCTCTCATAAAAGAATAACATGCATATGCGCAGAGCAAGTATCCCTCACACACAGAGCATGTGAGCCACGAACAAAAGGAATGAAAGCTTCTCTCACACAAAAAAAGTGGAGGTCTCTGTAATGGTGCAACTTTCCTCTCATGCAGATCAGATGCAGCACAGACAGTACATTGGCAGGTTTCCTTGTACTTACGCTGCGAGGTACACGACCAGCAGCAAAATCACAAGTATAACTCAGACAAACACAAAACATATATAAATCACTCAATGAAGACTTTACTCAAAACGCAGGTCATATAAAGAACACACATCAGACATAAACACAGCAAGGACACAGTGTTACCCTCCCTCGCAGAAAATGGCTATTTGTGAGTGGAAGCAGTACAGACATCGTTCTGTACATAAGGTCATTTTTGCAAATATCATGATATTTTGGGGTCGAGCCTCGAATGTTACTTGACAATATAAAGTTATGCGAAAAAATAGCAAGGAACGAGCAGGTGATATGAAACTATTTGTATAAATTGACAAAGCAAATTCCTTATTTCTGTCCAAAAAGACTGCCTTCGGAGATTTGTGTTTTTGCAATTTTCATTTTGTTTACGTGTAAGAGTCACCGCATGCAAAGAGCTTTTGGCTAAGAAAAACTGGAGGTGCTAAAGGTAGCCTTGAAGGTATATAGCTGCAGGACAGTTTCGCATTGCTTATTTCCAGAACGTGTTGTAGAAACAAAGTCCACTGTTAAACTGATATAAAACTCAAATGACTATAGTGGTGACGAGAAAATGCTGAAGTTTGTATACAAGAACATGAATGTTTTGGAGGCCAGATTAAATTTGCCTTGTAATTTCATAAAACGTCATCACACTACAAATGTATAAATACATCAAAATTACTTTTATTTAATTGGAGACATTGCAACTACCTAATTTCTGCTTTTCGATCATCAGACAAGTTTAGGATTTCGTTGTTGGTTGGCATTCCTCAGACATGTTATATTCTAAGGGGATATTCTCAAGAACATATGATAATTATCGCAAAATTAGCTTAACGCAACTTGGCACATTGCCGTCTATGGCGGGAAAATAACAGTGTTAACATTGTATTCTCAACCTGGCGGCACCATGCGATAGTCTCACGATAACGCGCCAAATGACCGCATTAAAAATTAACATGATGCACAAAAAATGCAAAATACGAAAAAAGTTGCGATGCCCCAAATCGCGAAATACAAAAATCAGAGATAACCAGCGACAGGCCTGCAATTCCCATGCGTCATGCTGGTAAATGCACTATAAAAGCAGAACAAAAAAATAATAATAATAAACTGCGTAGCACCAGGGATGCAGAGTGCAGAGGACAACATGAACTCCACAAGCCCCACAGACGACCAGCAAGGAACCTCGGGGTCGGGGAAGGCCAAGTAGAAGAGGAAGACGCTTTTCAGTCCGCAGGAAAACAGGATCATCGTTACGGAGGTAATAGAACACTACCAACAACTGTTCGTCACCTCCAACGTGTCATTCGCAACAAAGACGCAAATATGGCAGACCATCTTGGATGATGTGAATGCAGTTGCAGGGTTGAGGAGGACAATGGAAGAGGTCAAGAGGCGCTGGAATGATGTGAAGGGAAAAACCAAGAAGAAACTCGATGCCAACATGAAAGCAGCAGGATTTCTGCTCTTTTTCTTTTTTCTTAATTGATTGATATATGTTATGTCACTTTGAACCGCTGTTAGGATTTCAACATGAAAGCAGCAACGCAGATTGGAGGTGGGGGTCCAGTGGCACACCAGGAGCTGGATGACATAGAGAAAATGGTGGCCACAGTCATCAGTCGTTATACGGTGCCAGGAGTTGGGGATCCGGACACTGCTCAACATGACCTGACACAAATCAACAGTGTGAGTACCGACCAGGGACTGGGGGGATGGGGGATAGGGGCACAATGGCACACATGCACAAGTGAGTAGAGCACACTGCACACCCACAATGACTCTGGATCATGTCCCTGATCTCCTTGGCACCTGCAGCACACATACAAACAGCAAGTAGGACCCGGTCCACTATGGGCACAAAGGGGTCCCTCCCCACACAGCACCAATGTCACAACCAACCCATGCACATGTGTTAAAACCAGCAAAGCTGCGTGTCTGTGAGCCACACTGACAATGCAAGTGACCCTGCATGACAAATAACATGGCTGCAGTCCAATTATAGTGACATGGTGCATGCCACAACACTGAGTGACTGAGTGTGGAACACATCCGGAAAGGAGCAGCTCACACTCTGACACATCCACGTGCACAAACAACCCCTGACGTCAACAACACATCTGCGGATAAACCATGCCCAAGAGTCCAAAATACGAACAAGAGCCAAAATTAGCCAAGTTTGCAACATCTCAGCACTGTAGAAGCACAGAAGTCAAAAGCACACCGACTCAAAGATATAAGGGGCAGCAAAATCACAGCTGCAGGGGTGACTCTCCCACAATGCAGCACACACACATAGCAATAACAGCACATCAACATTGACGAAAATGTGGTACAAAGTGCAACACTTTCACTACAGAACAGAGGACACAACTGGTTCCGCTTGTGCGTAGAAACTGGCCAGTCACGTCTGGCATAGCAGGAAACTGTGAGATGAAAATGTACGTGTACGACATCACATCCGTGATATAGTTCAAATGTCCACTGTCCCGCATTAAATAGTCAGCTCCTCCCAAACAGTCACAATGCACATTGTCATGCAGTCTATATGTAAACTTGAACAATGCGTCAACATACATGTCAACACAATGTTAAAATGCATCTCCCCTTCACTTTGCAGAGGGACAATCAACACCCCCTGCAGAGCAGACCTGACAACTCATCAGTGATGATGAAGAGGACCTCCACACCCTCAACACCGACGCCCTGCAACAGTTCATGGACATCTTAGGCAACCCACCTCCAGGAGCAGGGCAGCCCAGTTGCATCGAGGAGACCTCACCCCCTGCACAGACCACACAGCAGGAAGCACCCACCACCACGGCTGGCTCCCAGCACCTCACCAACGCACACATCACATTCCAAGGCCAGTTGTTAGAATGCCAGAAGGAGGTGGCTGAACAGGTGCGGCTGGGGTTCAACCTCATGGCAGCCAAACTAGATTACATACGTGGGTGTCTAATCCCCATCAGGGACCACTTACACTCCCCAACAGACACCCACACTGCAACAGAGAGACACGCATTTGCACATTTCCAGTACTGAACCATGCCCAGAGCCCCGGGATAATCATTCACACCCCTACGCTGGACTTGTGTACGCCGGCCCAGTCCACTCCTCTTACGTATATAAGGGGGGACAAAGCTACACGTCCAAGGTCTTACCCACTGCCTGAGGTGACAAGGTTGCATCCACTGTACACAGCACAATGTAATGTGGTAGGGCCCGGGGCCATCATGCATACGTAATGAGCACACAGACACACTTTGATAGTTAGTTGAACTGGCTAGGGGCACATGTGCCCAACCACTTTTTATTACCAGGGTCACCTGACCAATGACGCCTTTGCTGGATGGGTGTGGGGTGAGTGTGAGCCAACCCTCAGGGAATGGTTGGTGCTGACAACAACTTGAACAGTGATCACTATTAAAGCAGAAACAGAAAACACCAACATATCACAAACAACTGCGAAGCATCATGGTGGTAGCTGGAGCAAGTACAGAGGTCACACAATATTCAATCAGAAGGGTTCCGTGAGTTGCAGTGCACTGAGGTAGGGGCACCAGAGCTGAGAGTGCTCATGTGAAGAAATTGTCTAGGATTGTGTCCCTTTGGGATATTCCTGCTGCAGCTGCAGTGGGGTGTGTTATACCTGCCTCATCTTCCTCATCATCTTCCAAGGTCTTCCCCTCTGCCTGAGGTGACATTGTTGCGTGAGCTGTCCACAACACAAAAGTCAATCACAAAGGTTCCATGAGTTGTGGTGCACTGAGTTAGTGGCACCTGAAGAGCTGAGCAGGGTATCAAGCTGATGATGGCATCCAAGACAGGTGTTAGCAACTCTATTAGTCTGGCTGTAAGACTCTTTCGACTCTGGCAGTTGTTGGTTGGAGGTGGTCCTGGCAGTGGTGGCATGTGCAGCCAGCGGTGATGCGTCGTCTGGGCAGGTCAGGACTCGATTTGATGTGTGAGCCCTGGTGGATCGCAGTTTGAGGCCAGAGGCAGCGGTCAGGGCAGTGCCACAGACACATGGCGTTGATGACCCCCAGGCCATCGACTCACAGGCCATCTAATTCAGGGTCCATAACTTGAGCTACACAGAGTTATTGGCCCCGGATGCACTGCGGCTGACACAGGCAAACCGCCACGGGACGGTGACTTGCAGTGCACTGAGGTAGGGCCACAAGAGCTGAGCGGATCCTCATCGATGTCGAAGGTGAATGTCACGGAGTGTTTCGGGGGACAGTGGAAGGTGTTCTTCCAGGGCATGATACAGAGGGCAGAACCAATCAGAAACAGGCAATATGGAGGAGATGAATGCTACAGACTCATTTTTAACACCAAGTCAGTATCCGCTACACGATGATGAAGACAACCCCCACGCCATAGACTCAGACGCCACCAAAGTTCAACCAGAGAGTGTTCATGAATTTCGGGGCACAGAGTTAGTGGCACCAGAGCTGAAAGGGGATGCAGTCTGCGATGACGCCTGTACAATGGTATAAACTCTGCCATAAAAAATCAAGACTCAGTTCCAAATGTGTGTCCTACTTGACCGCAGTGTAGGCCGGAGGCAGCGGTCAGCAGGGGCCCACCGCCACGTGTCGTTGGCTTGCGATGCACACAGTTACTGGCACCAGAGCAGTTGTTGGTAGTGTTTGATCACCTCCATAACGATGATCCTTTTTTCCTCCGGACTGGACCACGTCTTCCTCTTACCCCTCTCCTTGCGTACAATGATATGAACTCGGCCATTAACAAATCAAGACTCAGTTCCAAATGTGTGGCCTACTGGACCGCAGTGTAGGCCGGAGGCAGCGGTCAGTGCATGCCAAGCGCTGTTCAGACAGCTCCTCCTACAAGTCTCACACATGGCATTGGAATGGCATGTGGCGATGATTTGTAGTTGACGGAGGTAGAACCACCAGAGCTGAGCATGTGCGATGATGCCGTGTCCTGCCAGGTCCAGACTGGGTTGGATTTGTGTGAGGCCGGGTGGACCACAGTGTAGGCAGTACACAGATAACTCTGCGGTGCTGGACTACAGAGTAGGCCGAAGGCAGTAGTCAGCAAGGGACCACAGAAACGTGTTGTGGCTTGCGATGCACAGAGTTTGCACCAGTTCGAAGGGAGTACAGTGATATAAAGGCTGCCATTAACATATGAACTTGGCCATCATGAAATCAAGACTTAGTTCCAAATGTGTGACCTACTGGAATGCAGTGTAGGCTGGAGGCAGCTGTGGAGTACGTCAACGAGAAAGGAGTGCTGGGGGCCTGTGTCGTGGCGGCCGTGATTGTCTGAGGAGGCTGCCATGGTCACAGGCCTCTGGTTTGGAGCCTGCAGCGGCACGTGGTGGGCCTTCTTTGACACACAACGGTGTCAGCAGGTAAGCAGTGAGGCCTGGTTGCACAGGGTCCGCCAAGACGGGTCTGGGGACCAGCGACCGGGAGTGCAGCAGGCGCACAGGATCGCAGGCACTGCCGCTCATGGTGTCGGTCTCATGGTGGGCTGAGAGGCACCGCCCTGGCAGACACGGCCATTTCAGAAGAGAACCACGCCCAGAGAAACTGGCTTTTTATTCACACCCCTAGTGTACGCCCACTCCGCTCACACTTACAGGGGGGGGGCATAACAATCTACCTTTCCGCGATCTTCCCCACTGCCTGGGGTAACATGGTTGCCTCCACTGTCAACTGCACTCCAAACACCAGCAGTGTATGTCAACATGGACATGTCTGTGGTCTACATACTGCAGTCTGGCGGGCACATCCACGCCACACTTGGTATTGTGTACATTCTCATTCATGGGTCACTTGCCTCCTTCGCACATGCCTGGTTCCCACCTCTTGCCACATTCTGCTACTGTGTGGCTGAGGTGCCAAGCCGTTGATGGCTCGTGTACATGGCTAGCCCAGGTAACCACAGTAAGTTGTGCTATCGTGTCTGGTAGGTGGGCATGTTGTTTGGCATGAATTTCCATAGGTGCCAGCCTCAAAGCGCTGGCTGATGATGGACTGTCGGAAGATGAAGGAATCATGCACACTGCCTGGGTAGTTGGCGACGACATTGGTGAAGAGTCCCAGGTAGTCCACTATTGCCTGCGCATTGATGGAATGCGTGTGCTTCCTGTTGTGGTAATTGTGTGCAGTGGCGGCAGGGAGCACGAGGAGTATATGTGAGCAGTCGATTGCCCCCAACACGTGCGGGAAGCCAGCTATGGCGTGGAAGCCTTGCTTGGTCTCCAGCTGTTCCTGCGCAGTGTGTGGAAGTAAAGGTGCTGGGGAATCAAGCTGATGATGGCATCCAAGACAGGTGTGAGGAACTTGGATAGGGCTGGCTCTGAGACTCCTACGACTCTGGAGGTTGTTGGCTGGAAGGTCCCAGAGGCCAACAGGTGCAACACAGCCAGCAGCTTTGTCTGCGTAGGGATGCTGGTTGTCTGCTGTGTTGGTACCGTCAGCCTGTGGGCAATGATGGTCAGGATGCGGAGGATGGTTGCCCTTTTTAGCCAGTAGTGGGCAATGACATCCTCTACTGTTAAGTCTGTGAGGCTGGTGTGTTTTCTGAAGGTCCGCTGTCTTTGTCTGCGCTGCCTCTGTGGTAGTCTTGGGGGGGCGGGAGGGGTCCGTGGGGGGTGGCAGGCCTGGGGAAGTGGCGGTGGGTGTTGTGGCCCTCTTGGGGCCCCGAGCTGCACGATCAGTAGCTCCTTGGCATCTGTTGTTCTTCAAGTGTGGCTCTGGGCTGGGCTCTCTTTTATGGTGCAGGTTGTCGTCTGACTTAACACCAGGTCAAAGCAGGTGTTAAATCCCTGCTGCTAACGCGCCTTATCGCCTGTTTTGGGATCTTATCGACGATCTGGCTGGTCGTTGAGAATATTGCAAAATGGTGTTATCGTGGCTTTTTGCACAGGAGCGCTTACTCTGCATCTCAGTAGCGTTAGTTGCCAGTGTCATCCGTGGCCATGTTTTTTGCAGCTGCTATCGCAGGGAAACTGGTGATATTGGCTGTTAGCACCAGCTTGTGAATGGGGCGATAAAGCTATCACCACTTTGGGTGCGATAAAGTGCCGCTAACTTGGCGATAAGTCCTTGAGAATATGCCCCTAAGTATTATATAAGCATCAACTTTCTCAGACGTGAGCAATTGGATCATCTTTTCTTGGTAAGGATTAATGTCATAATAATGAAACTTTTTTTTTAGGTCTTGACTGCATACAGGGATAGCTATCTGGTAGAGATCTATTGTTTCCAATATATGATATACATGTAGAATGGGCTTTGAGTCAACTGCTACTCGTAATTGGTTGTCTGTTTCACTTCTATGCTTCTGTTCAATGGCTTTTCTTCCTTGCTTGTGTTTTTCATGCCCAGGAGCATTTCAATTTCACGATTCTTTGATTGCTTGAGGCATCCTTTGACTTCCGACATCAGACCTCTTACTGCAGTACATGTGAGAGACTATTTTTTCCATTTCTCTCTCTGTCTTTTATTCCGTTCCACCTCTCATTTTGGCCATCATCTTTCTCTCTTATTTCAGACGGTGGCCATCTTTGTATGGGATTCGTCAAATTAACATAAAAAACTTTCATATATGACACCGTGGATGCACGCATGACATTTGAAGTGGCCATATTTAGAGGCAGTTTATGTCAATCAATAATGACAATTAATATTACGTAAATGTACTTGGGCAGGTTAATTTTCTCTGACATGTTATAGAAATATTTCAAAGGTATTACAATTTTTTGGGGTCATGGTTACAGACAAGATGCACAGAAACAAAACATGATTTGTTAATAAATGTATTAGGAAGTCGATTCAAGGTCAGAAAAATGTAATAGTTTGCTGTTGTGATTCATAAATCAAGTGTCAGATCATTAACAATAGCAGATAAAAGGGACAGTCAAGACAATTCAAATCATTAAGCCATCCTGCTCTTAGGTGGTCTACACAATATATATATATTATCTACTGGCGGTCGCCAGTAGATAGTTATAGTTAGGACCGTGTTTCCATAGGAAATCTCAAAATTCTATTTTGAATAACTTTGGCGCCGGTTGACGAATCCTCGCGAAATTGTCAAAACTAATGGGGCGCTCCGTTCAGCTCCTATCCTGAAAGTCTCGGGGTGATTCGTGAAGCGGGGGCCGAGAAAAAGGGGGGTCCCAAAACGCGTTTTCCCCATGCATTTTTCCATAAGACCTTTAGTCGCAGCTACAGCCCGAACGGCTGAACAGAATTACGTGAAATTTGGCAGAGAGGTAGCCATAAGGTCAAGGAAGTGCCTTTTGCAGGTCTGGTGTAAATCTGTTCAGTATTTCCTGAGAAAATAGCATTTAAAAGCATATCAATATCTATACGCGCGCACCGTGCGCGCACGGTGCGCGCACCCTGCCGTCCGCGAGCGCAATTCTGATTGGTTGTTAGATGTCTGTAAACATTCGAATCGGTCGAAACCAGGAAGCGTCGGCCACCATTTTGTCTCTCGCAGTCTGAGGGGGAGAAAAAAAAAGGTGGAGAACGTGAAAAGGGGGCAGAGTGGACAGTTCCTGACCCCCTAGCCTTGGTCAGGGGGTCACAGAAGGACCCCAAGGGAGAAAAAAACATTATTATTATTTTTTTTAAATTGCGAGGTGCGCGCACAGCACGCGCACGGCACGCACTGCGAACCGTGGGTGCTCGGTGCGCGAAGCGCACCGAGTGCCCACAGAGAGCGCACGGTGCGCGCACGGTGAAAAACCTGAAAAAAAAATAATTAATAAATACATAACTTAGCATTTGAAAAACCGTACAAATTCACTGAAAAAACCATAGGTTTCACACACGTTATAGTTACGAAATAGCATTTAAAAAACCTTGCAAATTCACTTAAAAAACCATAGGTTTCACACATGTTATAGTTAGCTGGACATTTCACTCGTAAAAAACCAATGAAATTCCCCCGTTATAGTTAGTGCAGGCAACTATAACTCACGCGACCGCAATCCTCTGCTGATGACGTCAGATATTACATCACTGATGACATATGTGTCTTTATGAAAAATAAATATTTGTAATATATGTATAGCTAAAGATTAATGGAAGAAGACATGGGTAAATAAGTGTCTAAATACAGTGATGTAATATCTGACGTCATCAGCAGAGGATTGCGGTCGCGTGAGTTATAGTTGCCTGCACTAACTAGAACGGGGGAATGTCATTGGTTTTTTACGAGTGAAATGTCCAGCTAATTATAACATGTGTGAAACCTATGGTTTTTTAAGTGAATTTGCAAGGTTTTTTAAATGCTAATTCGTAACTATAACATGTGTGAAACCTATGTTTTTTTTAGTGAATATATATATATATATATACCTTGCATCGATATATGTAACTGGCATCTTTCTGCTCCTATTTGTGTTATAATGGTGGGAGCAAGATAAAGATCCGTTCAAAGCAGAGATAACGTACACTCAATTGTAAATTACTAATAAGGCCCAATGGACTGTTGAGCAAAACTTTTATTCTTTATCAAAATGTAAGTAATTGTGGCATTGTTACAGTTTAGCTGGTGGCATATTGTCTTGGCATGCGAAAGTATCAACTTGTTCTCATGATCTGGAAGTTTTAATTGCAATCAGTACATGGATATTAGTTTGTATCCAACTGAGAAGGAGCAAGAGGGACATCTAGGAATTAAATGGTGGAGCAGCGTGAGAACTTTAAGTTGGTTGTGTTGAGTTGTTTTAGAAAAAGTGAGAGTTGGTGATTTCTAGCAAGCACTGGGTTTAATGTGGCATTCTGCAACAAGTTCATAACTAGTTTTGCTGAAAGAAATGCACGTGAATAGACTAGTCTTAAAAAGATTACTATTTTTAGAATTGACTTCAGGTCACTCTTTAATTGGAGATTCAGCAAAGTAGGATCTGAGGATATTTCCTGTTTGGTAACTAGACAATCCCTATTTATTTACATATAAAACGTTTCAAAGGTCAAAGATCACTAGGCATGGTAAATGAATGACTATGTCTTGAAGTAGACTCACTTGCTTTAAAAAATCAAGGGGCATATTATCAAGCACGGTGTTAAGATTATCGCCGCTTTAGCGGCAGAAAACTGCAGCTAAAGCGGCGACAATGGGCTTGATAATATGCCGCAGAGAATTCCAATAGAAGCCCATGTTGACACCAGAACATGGGCTTCTATGGGAATTCTCACGGGCATATTAGCAAGCCCATTATCGCCGCTTTAGCTGCAGTTTTCTGCCGCTAAAGCGGCGATAATCTTAACGCCGTTTCTTGATAATATGCCCCCAAGTGTGCTAATGGGTATGCTATTTTCTGTAGTTGCAAACCTCCTGCACAATTGGTGTTTTCGTCTAAAGAGAGAGAATCAAGCATTGAGGCTGAAAAGCATACCTCTGCAATTGCACGCGTTATATATAGTCTGGCACAGTGCATAGGTCAGCCTCGAGTGCTAAATTTCATTAACACAGTGTACTCCTCAGAAGTACCCCTACTCCCTCTGATAGAATCATAACCATACATTTTGTAAATGCATTCAGGAGTGGGTGCAGGTCAGTCCCTAACCACACCTGATATTGTAGTGGGCCCCAAGTCTTTCAACAAGATGCAGATACATATTTCCTGGTGTAGTGGCAGACTGCACTGTTTTTGCCTTTGCTGGCTATCTCTGCACCAGGGATCCCTGGACCTGCTTTGAAAGTCATCTGGTACTCCGTGGCTTATGGGTCTATGAACTCACGCCCCCACAGTACACCAAAAATTCCCTTGGGACTCTCTTTATCCACATCCAACGTCAGCCCTTCCAAAGTATGTGTGAATGGAGACCTGTTTGTCCTTGCACATTTTCCGTAATGGAAGCATGTAGAGTGGCAAACCTTCATTTGCAAGGAGAAAGGTAGTAATACTTATGAGTGAATTTTATGGCTTAAAATTTACAATTCTATATCTATGGAAACTATGACTAGTTGCTATCTTACTGTATCAGATTCTAAATGTTGTGTTATTTTTATCCATGAATCATGCCTATTTTCTAGGTATGTTTTAGATTTGTAATGGTATTTTAAAGATTGTATTATTTTACGTTTTAAGGTTTTTAATATTTTATATTGCTTTTATGGTAATTTAACGAAATACAAAGTATGATGATGATGAATTCCCACTTCATAGTTCTCAGGCAATGTAATGGTCACTATATATTCACTGGTAGAGAAGGGCCCTATTCTCTTTTAAGTAACTGTAATATGTGGAAGTGAACTTTTTATGTTAGTAGGAGCATTAGGGTTAATTAATGTATGTTGCTTTAAAGAATGTGGAATATAGAATTCTTGTTAGGTCATGAGAGAATGTTAAGCTTTGTTTTAATATAACTGACTGGGACGTTGTATGAAGACGGTCGTGGGTCTTGTCGTGAATAAACCTCAACTTTCTTCAAAAGGATAACTGTCTCAACTTTATTGGATTTGAGCATACTACAATGTATGGCGACGATCTAAGACAGAGACCCACCGACAGTAGAAATTTGAAATTTCTCAAGAGTGCTGAAAGCCTGCTGGGAGTTCGCACATATATGTTTTGGGAGCTGCGTGTCCTGTGTGAGACAGTGACTATTTCGTGGAAATTCATCGTGAAAGTTGCAAGTGAATTGGTTTCCTGCTTGATTCATACGACAGGAAAAGGTTACGGATTCATCGGGAAACGAAAGAATACACTTTTGGATTTGTGATTTCTGTTTCATTTCGTCGGACGGCTTTGACAGCGTAAAGACTAGGTGTTAGTCTTAACTTACAGTTGGCCCCGTGGTGTTGCTGCATCAGCTACAAGGCCCCTCCAACGGCTCATCAGCGAAGGGAGCAGCATTCTTCAAACGGAGCGGAGAGTTCCAGACAGCAACACGATACTCATCAGCTTCTGAGCGCGATGAATGACGCAAGCTTTCACGCGATCTCGCTCACGGCACAGCGTGATTAGTCATCACGTTAGTAGACGCTGCGTGCCTCCATTTTGAATCTGTTGTTGCTGGTTTCCTAGCAACGAGTTAAGCAAGCTAAATACGGAGATCGTACACGGAAAGTGACCGTGTTTTCATCATTTTTCAACGCGTCTGCAACCTAGTTCTTAGTAAACATATTGGTGATAGAAACAACATTATTTAGTCAAGAAACACTAAGGTATGGCTAATAATAGTAATTCTAATGTTTTGCAACCACCCTCTTTTTTGGAACTGCCTGGAAAACCCATTAAACCGTGGCATAAATGGCTAAGAATCTTTGAGAATTATCTGGAAGCCATTGATGGTTTAAAATTTTCACCAGCTCGGAAGAAAGCCATTTTATTTAATCTTTTGGGTAATGCTGGACAAGAAGTGTACGATAATTTACCGGTGTTTCCGGCACCTGCACGAGATGACTCTTGGGATGTTTACAAGGAAGCACTTGCACGTATGGGAAGGCAGTATGTTGATGAACCTTCTGTAATGGTGGAAAGACACACATTTTTTAAACGCAAACAATCTGCGGAGGAATCAATCGAGGATTATTTGGCAGTTTTGCGTGTATTAGCATCTAAATGTGTTTTTGGGAATTATCTAGACACTGCCTTACGTGATCAATTAGTTTTTAACTGCTTTAACAAAAAGATTCAAGCACGTATCTTGACGTGTAAAAACCCATCTTTAGATGAGGTCATGGATATAGCAAGAAGCATAGAACGTTCTGTGGTTTCATCTAAAATTTTATCGGAGGCTAACATTAGTGGGTCTTCTGACATCGCTAAAGTTTCAGCAGTGGAGGTCACACCTGTTAGTAATGAGGCTAATATAAATTTAGTTACACATAAGGGTAATGTGAGAAGGAATGTTGAGAAGAGAGTGAGTGGAGCATGCTACAGATGTGGGTCGAGATTCCATTTAGGGAATTTTCAGAATTGCCCAGCTCAGGGCAAGAGATGCAACAATTGCAAGAAAATTGGGCACTTCTTTAATGTGTGTCATGCGAGTAAAACTAGAGTCAAGGTTAGTCAACTTGACGTTGAGAATGATATACTGGCTGAAGCTATTAACAATGTAAGAAATTAGTGCATTAGGTGAATGTGAGAAAAGATGTAAGGGTCCTATATGTGACGTTAAAATTGGGGTAATTGACCTAAATGTGATGGCGGATTCTGGTTCTCCAATTACAATTTTAGCAGAGAACACATTTCACAAATTTTGGTCTGAGAAATTACTTAAATCCACAACTATTAATCCCAAGGCTTTTGGGGAGTATGACATAATCATGAAAGGATACTTTGAGGATAGTGTGTTGTTCAAGGGGAGGAACATTTTTACTAAAATTTATGTAGCTGTTAATGGACGGGATATTCTAGGTTGGCAGGACCAAGCAAAGTTCGGCATTATCTTACGGCCAGGTCATGAGGAGCCAGTGACTTTAGGTGAGATGCCCATTTTAGCGATTCAGGAGACAAACATTTGTGACAATTTCACTAGGATGCTACAAAATAAATTTCCTCAAGTGTTTTCTAGCAAGATAGGAGTCATTAAAAATTTTGAACATGAAATTGTACTCAAAAGTAATGCGGTGCCAGTGATACAAAAAGTAAGACCTGTGCCTTTGTCAGCCAGAGATGTTCTTAAGAATTTACTGAATGATATGTGTGATCAGGGCATTATTAAACGTGTGGAATCGTCAGAATGGGTTTCTGCGGCAGTTGTTGCACGAAAAAGTAACGGAGATATACGCCTGTGTGCTGATCTAAGAGTTCTTAATAGAAATATTCTTGTGGATTGTCATCCCCTTCCACGTATTCATGAAATGCTTGCCAGATTAGGAGGTAGTAAATATTTTTCTACAATTGATTTACGCTCAGCGTACCATCAGATTCCATTGGCTAAAAATTCACAACATTTGACTACGTTTGTGACACCTTTTGGCGTATATATGTACAGGCGTATGCCGTTTGGTTTAGCATCTGCTGCCAGCGTTTTTCAACGTTTAATGGATCAAGTGTTTGGAGATCTTGGGGGTGTACAGACTTTCCAAGATGATATTCTAGTTCACACGGAAAGCCTAGATGAACACATTGTACTTTTAGAAGAAGTCTTAGGTAAATTGGGTGCTTGTGGTATGACAGTAAATTTTGAAAAATGCAAATTTTTAACACAACAGGTTAATTATTTAGGACACAACATTTCAGCTGATGGTATCAGACCCAAAGAATCATTGTTAAAAGGTATACATGAAGCGGCAGTTCCAGGTGACAAAGATTCTCTTAGGGCGTTTTTAGGGTTGAGTGAGTACTATGCACGTTTCGTGCAAGGTTATGCAGTGGTTGTGCAGCCATTAAGAAATCTCTTGAAAAAAAATGAGAAATTCATATGGTCCAAGGAGTGTCAGGAGGCATTTGTAGCTATAAAAATATTAATCACTACTGCTTCTGCTATTAAGCCATTCATGCATGGAGCAAAGTGCATAATTACAGTTGATGCTAGTGGCAGAGGTTTGGGGGCAGTACTCAGTCAAGTGGTTAATGGTCAAGAATGTACCATTGCATTTGCCTCACGTACCTTGAATGTGGCGGAGAAAAACTATAGTACGATCGAGAGGGAAGCATTAGCGTGCTCTTGGGCCTCTGAAAAATTTAAAATGTACATTTGGGGGAGCAAATTTGAATTGCATACGGACCATAAACCCTTAATATACATGTTGGGAGATAGTTGTTCGAATAAAGCTTCATCTAGACTAATTAGATTGTTGGCTAGGTTACAAGAGTTCAATTTTGACATAAAATACATTCCTGGTGGGAAAAATGTAAGAGCGGACTGTTTATCACGGTTGCCTATTGATGGTGAGGATGTGGTGGATAAAAAATGGGAAGGATTGGAGTATGTGTTTACTATTGGAGATATTAATGAACAATTTCGGATTTCTGAGAAAGAATGGGTTGAGCAATGTGACAAAGATGAGTGTATGACTCAAGTGAAGAAATTCTTAATTGAGGGTTGGCCCAACGAAAGATCTATGTCAATGGAGTTGAGATGTTTTCATCAGGTTGCTTCAGAAATGTCGATTGTTAACGGTATCTTGGTTAGACAAGATTTGTTTGTCCCTCCCAGTGTTTTACGTCCAAAGATTATTGCTTTGGCACATGAAGGACATTTGGGTATTTCGGCAACATCTAAGAAAATTAAGCAAATCTATTGGTGGCCTGGTATTGATGGGCAGGTTAGAAGATTTGTGGATTCTTGCACGGAATGCTTGTGTTCAGACAAGCATTGGAAAACCTCTACGGTTCCTTTGTGTCCGGTTACTTGGCCCAACAATGCTTGGGAAAAAATTGGGTTAGATTTTTCTGGCCCTATTAACTTGGTTGGTTATGATGAAAAGTTTTTAATTGTGGCTATTGATTATTTTTCGAAATGGTTGTACTTTTCGTTTGTTAAGTCCACTGATTCTGCGTCTGTCATTACATTTTTGAAACATCTGTTTTACATAGAAGGAAGAGTTAAGGAGATCGTAACGGATAATGGATCCCATTTTATTTCTGAGATGTTCACCAATTTTTTGGATAAAAATGATGTAAAACATATTAGGGTACCTTTATATAGTCCCTCTTCTAATGGTTTAGTTGAAAGGGCAAATAGGTTAATTAAGGAAGGTGTTCAAACGGCAATTGCTAATAACCTTGATGTCAGAGATTACTTACAGTTCAAGGTGTGGAATTATAATATTACACCACAGAGTACAACAGATGTTGCTCCTTTCATTTTGTTGAGAGGAAGGAAACCTATTTCTGCCATTAGTCCAAATTGGTTATTGGATAAAGTGGAACGTCATCAAAAAGTAGACTTACAAAGTCTCAGAGAACATGTCCGTGTTAAACAGGATTGTTATAAAAAAAACTATGATTCCAGAATGCATGTTAAGGAAGGAACGTTGTGTGTGGGAGATTGGGTCCTTATAAAAAAACCGCATAGGGTTAGTAAGGGGCAGTCAAAATTCTCTGAACCTGTAAAAGTTATTAGGATAAACAGAACTGCAGTTCTATTGCAAGATAGAGGGTGGTGGAGTTGCAATGCTTTAGTCAAAATTACTCCTAAGCAAGCTGGTATCATTTGTGAAAGGGTGAAGGGACATGGTAGCAGGGTAAGACAGGATTGGTTTGATTTAGATGCTCATACATGTGTGGGCCGCAGTAGGAATTTGCATGACAATTTGAATCAAGGTGATGGTATGGGGAGCAGTGACAATACAGTTGTCCCTTCTATGCCATCTAGTTTCCAGTCTATAGGTGGTGGAGATGCTTTAGTCAGGAGTAGTTCTAGAATTAGATCTGCTCCTATTCATTCAAGGGACTTTGTATATTATTAGTAATTTATGAACATGTATATTTTCTAATTTATGAACATATATATTTTCTATGTTTGCTTGTTTTTATTTATGTTAGAGTCAATGCATTTTGTGTGCAAGTGTATTGTATATTTGTATATAGATGTTTTCTGTGTTATTGCTTTAATGTCTTATTTGATTTATGGAAAGGGGGATGTGTAATATGTGGAAGTGAACTTTTTATGTTAGTAGGAGCATTAGGGTTAATTAATGTATGTTGCTTTAAAGAATGTGGAATATAGAATTCTTGTTAGGTCATGAGAGAATGTTAAGCTTTGTTTTAATATAACTGACTGGGACGTTGTATGAAGACGGTCGTGGGTCTTGTCGTGAATAAACCTCAACTTTCTTCAAAAGGATAACTGTCTCAACTTTATTGGATTTGAGCATACTACAGTAACAAGGAATTGTACTTGGCGCACAAAAGGCAAGCCTTCAAGCTGTGCCCTGCACATTTGCTTCAATAGAGTCACTGATTCTAGCGCCAGAAAAAGCTTCCTAATAAATAGTAAGGTTTGTTGGAAGAATAAGTTAGCTCTGTTTCGCAGCATTTGTATTTTCCTCACTTGCAATCTCAATTAATGCAATTAGTGCCTGGGACTACCCTCTAGTTTCCATTAGCAAATAATTAAAATGCTTCATAACTCCAGTGTCACGCGGTTCCTCGCTCTGGCCCTGCCTCTGTTTGGCAGATCTTCCGCTTTAAACATGTTCTGACAACTTCTCTGTGTTTGATCAGGACACCGGGGTTAACCGGGTCAGTTGGGCTCCGTTTCACAACATAATAAAATAATTTCATTTCTGGCCATGTTCCGTAAATTTAATTAGGGTTGAGAAGTGGCTTGTTTTGCGAGATGATCAGTTTTTAACCGAGGCAAATGGCTTTCTTTATGACTAATAAATTAAACGTATTATATCTTTTTTCATGCGGCGCAGTTAGGCTCATAAATACTGCAAGCCGTTAGCCGGTAGTTTCACTTGATTACCCTTTCCATTACTGTTTTTTTTTTTAATATAATCCTAGTAAGAGAGGGGGAGAAGTCATTTAGACTCAGTTGCACGAAGGGAATGTTGACGTGAGTTTTGTTTAATTAGCGCGTGACATCCGGGCGCAGTTGCTCCTCCGCACCGCCATGAAGGGCTGACGGCTTGAGTGCGCGCGAGGAGCAGAGGCCAATGGCGGGGCAGACGTGTCCGTTTTATGAACTGCGTCAAGAGTGCGAGGGCTGACGCTCGCCTTCAGTGGAGCGTGCAGCCTGGATTTAGGAGGCACATTGTCCTGCTGTGCTTTTTCCTATGCAAAACAAATCTTTGGGATGAGATCGTTTGCATTTCCTGGAAAACAATAAATACCAGCGCAAGGTCATCTAAGTTTGTCGCACGTTTGCGTTGTCTGCTCCTGAGAAGAATCCAGCAGTGCGAAACCTCGGCTCCTTTGTAATTACTCACAATAAAAACGTTAGTTACCTTGTGTGCAGCCATGCTGTATTTGAATGATGTCCTTGTTACTGTGCAATTATCTACTGAATTTACTCACAGAATCCTCTTCGTTGAATACCCTATTCATATGCGCCAAGGTTGAGTTGAATGGGAATAGACTGCTGTATAATACTTGAAAGTGCTGGGATAAATATGGGTATGAACTTGAAAAAGTGAAGTTACAAACCACTCAATAAGCCATAGGTGATCCATTATTTTTCCACCCAATCATCAATCTCCTGCTCAGAAAGTTAGTTGTGATGGGTGGCACAATGGCATGGGCAACATACTACTGTTCTCACATCGCTGTAAGATAACACTTCTGGCATACCGTGACCTATCCAATTACGTAATGTAACATAGTATACACTAATTATTGCGTTGGTATTCTTTTTTAAGTACTTGTGTGCAGAGGTGGGCAAAACTTCATAATTATTTGAAAATATATATATTTTTTTCTGAAAGAATGTTTACGAGAATTTTGCTTGGGCTTTGAAACACAAGGTCCAACACATCAGATGCATCACTGCTCCTACGTGGATTGGGCCTGTCACAAAAGACTTGCATCGCTGCCGCAACCAGCATCCTAGGACTGACCCATCGCCTTTGGAAACTGTCAATGCCCGATGCTGTTCCTGGCACAGCTCCTTACATCTTTTGCCGACGGCAGCCCTGACGAAGACGATGAACCTCTGCATCTCAGCTTCACCGCTCATTGGAGCCTACACATCACCTCGATTGTGCATCACATCCCTGACAATGGGATCCTCAACATTGACGCAGCAGGACCTCGCACAGTAGCCTCCCTGCATCTCGGAACCAAAGCATCGCTTCAGCTGCGTGATGCATCTGTGATGAGGATCCACACAATGCTCCTCAACCAGGATTTAAGGTATTCTTTTCAGCGGGCCTGACTGGGTAGCCGGCCCGCGCTCCATCGTGGCTGGCCTGAACTTGTAAATTTATCCTAGTCTGGAGCAATAACCTCAATATCGCTTTGTGCTTTTTGGTGCTATTTTTACTCGAAACTTATTTATTATAGAAAGCTCTATTTTTCTAACCTGGTATGGGATCCTTTTCGTGTGGTGTTTTCACAGTTTTACTGTTTGAAGTGCTGCACACATCCTTTACACATTGCCCTAACTGCCTGACTGCCCTGTGCAAAGCTACCAGGATGTGAGCACAGGATAGATTTGGGTTTGCTTCAGCCTTAACCTAACAAGGATTGCAGTTACTGCCTAATTAGGGTTCTCACTTTCAACCAACAACCCAATCTTACATCAGTATTGTTGCAAAGTCATTGTGTGTGCCCGGTGCATCCCCATTTTTTGCAGACGGATACTGGTGGTATCTGACACACACATGCATTAGGGTACACTATGTGTTGGGGTAAACCTATAATTGGCATGACCTAAACTGTAAGACCCTAGTAGATAATAGGGCATGGGGATTAAAACTACCTATAAGACACTAGGACATGAGGCCAGCAGCCTTTGCACTTGCATGTGTAAACTGCTGGGTACCTGAGGTCATTTTAAAAGCAGCCCTGCTCTGCAGCACTGCGTTTAAATGTAAATTGTGCCCAAACTAAACTTTGGTGGTAGGGGCACTTAAAAAGTGATAATCTACATTAATTATACATATTAGATACCCCCAGTGTCTCCCCTAAGTGTCCCTAGGTTGAGGGTTATGTCATTGTAATCAGTGTCCTTATAAAAGATGTTGTATATGCCCTGGGGATAGAGAAAGTACAGATTTCACTTTCCCCATTGTATTAAAGTCCCTTAGCAAAATCGACTTTATGAGCACTGTTGTGGTGCGGTTCCACGTTATTTTTTATAAATTCAGGACCCCCAAGGTCTCCACTAGGTGTCCCGGGGGAGGGGGGGGGTCATGTTACTATAAGCAGGGCCTTTATAAAAGATGTTTTGTATGCCCTGGGTAAGGAAAAATTGCACATTTCATTTTCCCCATTGTAGATACCTACCCCTATAGGTTAACATTGCAATCGTTTCTAGACACATAAATATTGTTACAAATTAAATAAATGTCATTCAAAGACTTAGAAGAATGATATTGGTAAATCTAGCAATATGCCATTGCTGAATTTATCCTAAATTGTACAGAAAATAAGTTATAAGACTTTCTTGTCTATAAGACAAAATTCAGCCTTCCTGTAGCTTGGCTGCGTTGATGAATTGATAAGTGGCTCATAAGGGGAGAAGGGGAGAGGCTATTTGCTGGAGAGGGTTCTGCTACACAGGAATGCCAGAGCAGGGGGGAGGGGTCGTGAAGCATGAGGCTTCAAAGGAGGAACAGGACAGGCAGAGAATGCCAGGCCTACCTACCCCCATCCCCTCTGACTCAGCCAGATAGCAGGCTTTAGGATGTAATCTGCAGATGTTAGGGAGAGGAGAGCTATGGAAAAGAGCCACACTGGAGGTTGATTTAGATAGTTCTTTCTCCTCTGCTGAGATTTCCGCCATCATGAATTTTGGAGGAATTATGCTTTCTGGGACAAAAATATTCCACACTTTGGAGGAAGATGTCACACTCTGGGTTGTTGCCTTGCACCTTATTGGACAGGAGCAGTGGCGGCTGGTGTTAAGGGGCGTAGGGGGCGTTGCCCCACCTAGCAGCATCGTAGCATCGTAGAAAACTAATGGGAGAGAAATTGAATGAACACCAGTGGAGCAGTTTAAAGCAGTGCTCACTGCTTGGTGCTCCCCCGTAAAACTTTAAGTTAAACTATGTAAAATAATAATAATATATTTTTACTTACTTTAACTTTGTCCCGGAGTCTTCCTGCGCAATGTGCGCATGTGCAAAAGCTGGGCGAGAACTATTCCTCGCCCTCGAGGCACAAGTGAGGAGCGAGGAGGCGGGTGACATCAGCCTTGTGGGAGTGGCTGAAAAAAGCAGCAGTAAATAGGTTTCAAATGGGGCGATAATGAATTGGCCCAGGGCGCAGTCAGTGGAGCGCCATTCAGAGTAATGGGAAGGGGCAGGGCTGGCTCACAGTGCACTGAGTGGAGGGGGTGGTAACAGTTACAGCACTCCTTTTGCCTCCGTAAATGAGGCTTTCTCATTGGGTAAGGCCGAGGCGACCGGGAGTGGCTATCCATTTAGTTTCAGTTTGGCAGGCAGGCAGCTTCTATTTCCGGGAGGGGTGTATTTGTTGCTGGAAAAAGGCGCCTGCAGCCGTGGTTTCAAACGACACGACACGACACATGTGCAGCCAGGTAAGCTTTTTTCCTGAACTCCCTAGTAGTTATACGTCTTGTCACCGTCCTCTGCCATGTTACCTGTAATGTCTGAGCTAATGTACTTCGCTCTAAAGCGCTCCGACACCTCTGGGTAAAGTACGCGTGAACGAAAAGCAGCCCTGACAAACAAAACCAGCCACACTCCCTTCGCGTTTACTCCTCTTTTCTCCCACTCTGAACGTGTTATTTCTATCCTCTCTTGAAGCCTTCCAATCAGTGTTTGCTTCAGTTTATGTTTGGGGGCTGGATGAACAGAGGCTCCAGGTGCGGCTCTGGGCTTTTAAAACCGGCCCCCGGCACACTGGGAAATACGGGGTTGAATAAAGGGGCCCGCCTTCCCTTAAAATATCGAATCTTGTTTTTTCACCATCTTTGAATGCACCTGCGCACATTGGTTCTGGTTCACTTACTTATTGCTCGATTTGTGTCGGAGGACCTACCTGCCATTCTTTCACACGCAACGCAGAGAAGTACATCCGGTGCAGATTTTTTGTTTTGGCTTGGCTTTCTGGGGCGCGCAGTCCTATTTGTTCCAATGTTTAATGTGGACTTCAAGTCCCAGAATGCAAAGCACCATTACCAATATGAGTTACTCACGCCTGGACTATGTAGTTAACTGCTGCTATGAATTCCCCATGCTATTCATTTATTCCACAATGGAATATCTGTATCATATGTTTATTGTGTTTACCCGCGTGGTTCTCCAGCGCCTCATGGCGCAGCAGCGCTATAAAAGCGTTAAACTGAGATGAATTTTACACGTGTGCTTTGAAGAAACAAACACTTCTTGAACGTCCTTCCAGTGAGACACAATAAGGAGGAGGGGTGAGTGTCGGGACTCAGATTCAAGCTAGGGCCGCACACAGACATGAAGGCTCACTGCTGAGGAGGCAGGAAAGAGCAGACCCGGACAGGCAGACGGTAAAGCACCTTTCTCTCAGGAAAAGGTGGAAACACAGACCCTCTTCAGAAAGACGAGCGCGTCAGAGAAAGCACCCTTCGGAACCAGCAGAATACAACCCCTTAGAGCTCAGTCAGCAGAAGAAGTCCACACAGTAAGTATTGAGCAGGACTTGAATGTGTGCGTTTTTACAATACTATCGACTACTGAGGGAGTCCTGTTCTGTGACGACGGGGAGGGTAGGGATCTGCTCAGGCACGCCGAGGGCCCACTCCTATCCCAATTTTTCAAACCCCTGCTCCCAGCATTTAGAGAGGGGGTAACAAACAACTGGATTAACTGAGACCTCAATGTTTCTGGAGTGCTCGCCTTAGACCACTTGGTTTCATTTTTTTAGAAGATGAGCTTCGATCCTTCTGAAGGGTGGACCCTTGCGTGTTTGAGGTCACCCGCGCTCCTAATGTGCACCACAGTACTCTTTTTAAGAGTGGTGCGGTGAGCAGTTTAAGGACGCCAAATTACTCGACTCCTTCACTTTTACAGACTGCAAAAAGTGACCCCGGGTTCTGAATGTATAAAGTGTGATACATAGCACATATTATGAGTTTTTAACAGTGAAATTAGGACACATGTTAGTGTTTTGCTTATTAAAAATCTGCATGTGCTGGTATGTTCCAAACCGCTTCATGAGGGAAAACATATTTATCGACGCAAAACTCAGAAATACATATTCTTATTTCCTATTTAAAAGCAGGTCATTCAATGCCGTGCCCGCCATGTTTATGCCAGCTGGGGCGAGGGGAGTCAAAGAGGGTTGGAAAAAGTTTCCCAGGTGCTGGGAGAAAACTATTTTTCTTCAAAAAGAGAGCCGCGCTTTGGTAGTTTGCCTTTGGGAAATAAGTAATGTCACAGGCCTGTCAAGCAACTCTGAGCCATGGGCAACATTGCATCATTTTCCCAAGCACACTCAAGCCATGTGGGCTGAAGCACTGTAAATGGGACAGGTCCCACAGGAAACTGATCATATGCATTTTTAAGTTCAAACTACTTCCCGACCATATACTCAAAGCTGTTCCTAACCGGGTTGGAGGCCCCCTAAATATGTATGGCCCAGGGCCCCCAAAATCCTTAAGATGTTCCAGTTTGCTCACTATTTTTTTTTTAAATGTCTGGGGGGGGGGGGGGAGGGAGAACCACCCCGAACCCCCCCTTAGGTTGTTCAGATTCGCTCGCTGCTGTGCACTCCCACACAAATTTTACGCCCTACCACTTTCAAATGCCACCAGCCGCCTCTGGACAGGAGTGCTCTCCTGCTTGACCCCAGAGAGCACTGAATAAACACGTGAGAGATGCAGAGCCTCTCAGATCTGCTGCTTAAACTAAGAGAATAAGAAGGATTGCCATGCTGGAAACTGAATTTGCACAACTAGGCCCTGCAATCTGACTGACTGTGCCTGGTGCTCTATCTGGAACTACAGCCCTGTGGATGTACCTTGCTTCGCAAGGATTAGAGAGTGGGCTCCCTGCAAGCTACAGGTTAACAGAGCTCATCTGCATCATCACAACCAATAGCCCTTGTCAGGAAATCAATTGCCAGCATTTCCAAAAGCCCGCAGAAGTTCAGAAGGGGAAGAAATGCCTTTTACCCCCGATGGTTAAGGTGACATCCTCACCTCTGGTTTTTGTTCAGGAGGTTTTTACTTGCAATTTCCTCCGATGATTCCCGGACAATTCAAGATGGCGGCCGCCATCATTTCTAACTTCAGCGTGCATGTCTTTTTTCTCCAGGTCACGAGCAGCCGTGTTCTTCTAACGCGCTTGCCTGCGAGAGTTGCACTTCAACTGCTTTCTGAAGGAAGAGGCAGTGTCTCGTTTTGGCGCTCGCTCTTAGAGTGATAAATTCAGTCACTTTTTGACCTTTTAAACTCCGCTCTCGCAGAGTTGAGTGTGCACACCTTGGAAGCTTCTCCCTTCCTTTTTTGGCAGCAGTTAAGAAGATTTTCGGACATCTTCACTGGAACGAACTTCTGAGGAGTAGATTTCAGAGATTGTACAGTGCTTCAGAAGACTTAAAAAGGACAGTAAGATGCTTGCAAAAAAATTAGAGGCAGTGGATTCATTTTTTGCACTTAGTAATACCAAACATTTTCCCTAAATATTTTAAAAGGAACTTTCTTCTCTAGCCGATTTTTTGTGTTTAATTCCAGTCAGAACACCTTGTTTAAAGAACTCTCTAACGCTCTAGAAATAGCGTTTCCATAAGTTAAAAATATATTTCTATGAACCAGCATTAGGGAGAAGTAAGTCTTATAACAGAATCAGGTAGAGTAAAGGAAAGGTGTAGAGTGTTTTAGAAGTCAGGTAGAGTAGACTAGGGTAGTGAAGTAATTCTCTCTCTCTTTTCTTTCTTAGGTGCACACCTACCGCATCCCAGCTCAGAAGATATGTAAAATTACACACATAGAAGGAAGGTTGGGAAGTGGGAGTTGGCAGACACCTGAATCTGGAAGAGGTCTCTCTTTTTCTCAATCCCCATTCCCCTTTCCCCCCTGTGGGTGTGAGTGTGGACTTTGTTCCCGCTGGCAGTTACGGAGGGGATTGGAGAGTTGTCATCTGCTCCTGTGGTTTCTGGCACGCAGGTAAGATCCTGACAGTCCTCTGCCTGTAGTGTGTCCAGTGGACTTCTAAGGGTTTTGTTTAGGTGCATTTTGGGAATTGTGGTCCCGACATTTTAAGGACTATCTTGGAGCTTCCAGACCCTTGGGTTGTGTTTGGACACTTTGAACCATCAAGAGGAACATCAGGAAGGAGTTTCAGAAGTTTAAAGCAACTATGGAAAAAGCTCAATAAGGCAACCGACTCAACCATAAGACCCTATCCAGCCACCTTCACCCGATACCCAGCCTGGATTCCAGGTTTGTCTCACTGAAGAACTCTGGTGGTCCGACTTCCAGTGTTTGAGCGGGAGCTCCCTGAAAGTCAAGTCGGCGAATCCGAATCTGGACTGGTGACCAGCGTCAAGGGACCTCAGAAGAAAAAGCTCCAGAATAGTTTCTAAGTCCAGAGGCAACGTTTTGACTGGGGCCTCCTGCTTGGTGCAGCCGCACAGGGCTCCATTGCGGTCGGCCTCAAACTTTGACTTTGGCACGGTCAAGTGCGACTAGATGTGCCAGAGTGGAACTACAGGATTTTGAGCACTATAAAGTGGTAATTCTTTCAAATTCATCTCCCGGGTTCCCTATTTTGGATATTTGTTGTTTTGGTGTCATTTTAAAGATAAATATACTTCCTATATTTATAAATTGGTGAGGGATTTTTTTTGTGTTGTGTCTTAATTATTTACTAAAGTATTGTTTTTAAATGCTTTACATACCTGTCTGCTTAGTTAAGCCTACCTGATCACAGCCAAGCTACCAAGGTTTGAGCAAGGGAATAATTAATTGAGATCTATACTGAGCCCTAGACCATGTTAGTTGCCTTATTGGCAGTAGTAGATGCATATTTACCACCACTTATAACCCACTTTCCAACAAGTATTAACAATGAAATTATGCTTGTGTGAAAAGAATCACCAAACTCTACTGTTGTGACTATCAATGGCTTTTCATTAATCTCTTTTAAGTTATAATTGAGCTTTAAAGTAACTATGCAGTGCTCCCAGAGCTCCATAATGCTGCCATTTTTAAGAGAAAGTATTCATTCCACTAGCAGTCGGGGAAGTGAAGATGGAAAGTGCATGGTTAAGCACTTCAGTTTATCCCATGAGAGATATACGAAAGGGCAACACCTAAACAAATGACTGCCTCTTCAACAGCAGCCGTATCTCAAACTGTTGACTCTCGCTCTTCACTCTAGAATCCTCTTGTCCCACACTAAACAAGCATTATAGAATTACCAGTGCAAGCCAACAGAACATAGTAACCTCCCTTTTCCTACAACTAAAAATGTGAAAAAACAAACATAACAAAAAACTACAAAGAAGAGATAAATAACATTGACAATAAAAGATTACAAATTCATATACAGGATGGTCAAAACTAATCATTGCAAGTTTACAGAGTAAACTTCAAGATGTCATAGAATCTTTGTACTTAAGATGTAAGTATCTTTTCCTTTTGAGTTTCTGCAAAGACACCTCTGATGCCCTGTCAGGTGTACCAAGTAGATCACTTATTACATTGTCATCACATACATTCTTCACTCCGAGAACCAGTTCAAAATTCCACCACTGTCCATTTTGTAATTTTAATGCACAACCATCATTACTGACCTCAATAGCTTGGTGAACAGGACTGAATTAAAGATGTTCCCTTTTAACTAGCATTGTAGGTAACTTGACCCACACAAAATCACCAGGTAACCATGTCCTCCCATTGGCTCTTTTAACTGCCTCATGTCTGTTTTTGTATTTCAGGTGACTCATAACAATTTTATTTTTGGTTCTGCAAACATAGTTTCAGTATGACTTTCCACCAACCCATTACTCTCATTCTTAATCCTCAACAACCATGTGGAAAATAACATGTCACAAACTTTCCTTCTTCTCACCGCCATGAATGGCATTATTCTTGTGACACTGTGAGGTGAATTGCGATAGAACCATAACTTAGCTCTTACAGAATCGTCAACATTAAGACCAGAAGCTACGGCTCTCCTGATGCATTTACTCACCATCCTGTTCATCATGTCCACATGGATATTACTTTGGGGAAGATACAAACTAGACCTTTTATGCTTGATTCCAGCATCATCAAGAAACTCTTTTATTGGTTGAGAATGAAATTATACTCGATTAGTCTTGAAAATAAATGCTATGCACAAAATCAACACTTTTTTAAATGAATTTTAAGCACTGCAGGAATTTTAGGGAATTCCTCAGGACATGGCATTTGATGTTCGATTATGACTTGGCCAGGAGGTGACAGAATGATGGCGGTAGGGTGAGAGGAGCCCTCCAGCACTCAGATGTGGTATATCTTTGAATCCCCTTCCGCAACATACACACAAGCTTTACCTCAATACTCTGTGCCTCCTACTCAAATACACAGAAGAGTCATATATCATCTGTGATATAAGTGTGTTGCAGTGGGTACTGGAAAATGCTTAACAAACCTTAAGGACCCAATTCTCAAAGATAAACTGACACTTTTGTGTAGGTTTAATCTTTTTTCGGCATTTACAAACAATTTAATGGTAACTTTAGGACTGCAGAGCCTCTGCAGTCAGGGTGAAGAACTGTGCATATGAGGTTGGACAGGCCTATTTACAAACAAGTGATTTAATTGTAACTTTACTACTGCGGAAAGTTTGCAGCCGGGGATGAAGACTCGGCACATAAAAAGTCAGGACAGACCTATGTTTTTATGTACGAAGTTCACCGTACTGACTGCGGACTTTCTGCAGTCGTAATGTTAATATTTAATACTGAAAAACAGTGAGCTTACACAAAAGTATTATTTCCCCTTTTTAGGTCTCACCTGACCGAGCGCATGCGCTGGTCTGGCGAGACTTATTGAGAGGGCTCCAAAAAGTGCTACCAGGCCAGCCTAGAGCTACAGTGCATGTGCGCGGGCGCGCGCGCCGCTCTTGACCGCGATTACTTTCACTTCGTGGCCGCACGGCTGCTTTGATGTTTGATCGCGATCGCAATCACTTTCAGTTTCGCGGCCGCACGGCCGCTTGGCATAGCCAATAGGTCTCGCTTTTGGGATCTTATAAGTATTTAGTTATGCAACTGTTGCATGGCTAAACACTTATAAGGTCCCAAAGGCGAGACCTATTGGCTATGCCAATGCTTGTTGAATTGGGTCTTTAAGCGATTAGCTGATTGGGTACATTTCAAGCTCATGGCACACAGGATCGCACCCAAAAATTTCTTAAAATAGATGCTTCTTTTATCACTTTTTTTTAATTTTCATCCTTTATAAACGTGCAGCTGAAACGAGAGATTCATTTTCGTCTTCACCTTCTGCCATATGTGTTTCAAGCCCAAAACTGGTTCTTCTGCAATGTGTCAGTTGTTTTTATAAAAGACAGTGAAATATACAGTAGTACCTGCATTTTCTATGAGCCCAACAAGTACCATACTCTGTAAAGCAGAAGGGCTACCTGGGACCCCCCTTTTGCTGGGAGGTGTTTCAATACAATGGCAGAGGTAATCCAATAGATTACCATATTAGCACCACGTACACAGATGATGGACACCACCTACCCTTCTTGGGAATCAATAAGTCCACAGGGTTTTTCCATCTTGGAATGCATGCATGGTGGGAGGTAGTGAAAACCCTGGACTCCCTGAGTTCTTTGGAAGAGGACAAAGATAGCTTCCACTTGGTCAGCGCTAATGACCTCCCTTTACCAACTCCAGCCTTTCACACCAACTACACTTCATAATTATTCTACGAGCATCACCATGCTTTTCTGAAATAGGGATATTTGGCTTGCTCATGGTGGGTGTAGTAGCAGGGTTCCCACCATTTGATTATCAGTTACCCTCCCTGGACCATTGTGTTCTAATTGCCAACTAGGAAATGGGTGGCTGGATCTAGTGAGAGTAGGACTACTGTTATGCTCCTACACAGTTTAAATGTACAGTGTCTAGTCTTATGGTAAAACAGACTTTTTCAACTTTTTTAATTTCAAAAATTCCCATTCATATATAGGGAAAATGTAGGACTTTCAAATATTTCCAGACACAGACCTATGTTTTTTATGCCAGTGCCTGTGTATTTTCCTCACAATAGGCTGTCTGCACTCTAAAGCTAGAGAACATGTGCACAACATTTTATTTTCATGTTTTCCCTCTCCCATTTCCACAGACCTACTTGCTTTTGAACATTTCGAGATCAGGGAGAGGAATGGTTTGCATTCCTGAAGTGTACTCAACTGCTTGGCCAACCCTCTTGGGCCGCCAAACAGTCATGCGCACTCTGCATGTTCCCCACCAAGCTATAGTACACAGCCTCATGAGAAACTTGCAAAGTATCACTGTCCCTGTCTGAGCGTTGAACCACGGTGCTCAGTCCAATCACAACTCTGCATTGCAGCGCTGTGACTGGTTCAGGGGAGCCTGGCAGCCGGGTGCCTCCTGCTGCTGGCCAGGAGTCTGCAGGAAGATGACAGGGGACGCAGGAGAGATTGCCAGCCGTCCGTTCCAGGTAAGTGCTTTTTTTTTTAGTGTTCCGTCCTTCGCACTCCCCCGCCTCACCACACTGGTCCAGTAGCAGTTGCTACTGGAGGAAATCAGGGTCAAGGTTTCCAAACTGTCCTGTTTAAACTAATGCATTAACCTGATGAAATTCGGAATTTAACCTTTAAACACCTCAAGCACAAGCGCATAAAAACAAGTGTCAGGCTCTGCACAGAGCCTTTATGATATGGTCCCAGGTCTTTGCTTCCAAGGCCGGGCATCTCACGCCTCTGCTGCAGTCCAGCATGCCTTATAGAGTAAGTCTTCTCAGGTTAAATCAGCTTCTTTTAAAAATTGTTCCACCACACTTGTTGCCACTTTTCCAGCACCAGTGCACATGATGCAGGAGAAAAAACAGAGCAAACGTGGTTAATGTTATTGATCAGAGTGAGTGAAAATAAGTGGGAATGAATGACTGAGAACTGGAGTGTGAAGGAAATTGAGTGAAAAAGTGTTAGTGAGTCAGAGTTAAGAGTGAGTTTGAATGAGTGAGAGTAAGAATACGTGCAAGAGAATAAGTGAGAATGAAAAAGTAAGTGCACATGAGTTACAGTGAATAAGTGTGAGTGAGTGAATGTAAGCGAGCATGAATGAGATTAGGGGGTCATGATGGGGTTATGCTTTCAAGTCTGTTGTGCTCCATGAACCTCTGAGATAAATCTAGCTTATAGAGGCACCAACAGAAAACTGCTGGCGCAGGCCTATTCGACGTAATTCTTTCTAAAAATACTGTCAGCTACTACAAAATACAGTCCTTGGCATGTCAGAATTAATATTTAGTACTGTCATACTTGAGGTAATTCTTGGCATATAGGACACCCATGCCAAACAGCTGGGGCAGACATACTGGGGAAAAGTCTTCACCTAGGGGACACCAGTGGTAAAATATTGACCCATTGGAGGTATTTCTTGGAATAAGGGAGGGCAATGGCATATGTGAGAATGGCAACAGTGATAAAATGCTGGTCCAGACATGCTAGAGGTCATTTTTGGCATATTAGTCCCTTATGATATATGGATGGTGCATTGGCAAACTTCTGGAACTTACATATGTATGTTTTGCCTAAGAGGGCACCATGACCAAATGCAGGCCCTGGCACAAAGGAGGTCATAATTGACATTTAGAGGCACTCATTGCACATTAAAAAAAACACTTGGTCCAGCCCCTGGGGAGAGCCAGATTCTATTTATTTGGCACTCTGTGAACCACTTAAATACTTAAATACTTAAATACCTTTCAAAGCCCAGGGCTTTTGTGCAAAGTTATGTGAAAAATGTGCTTTAAAATGTACTATTTAGCCCCATTGTTTTCAAAAAAGGTTTCAGGGGGGAACCCTCCTGACCCCTTTCTATATGAGGTGAGGCTCACTCACTTCCCTGCCTCTTGACAGTTCAGGGCAAATATTTGGCAAGTATTGATATAATTGCAGGCGATGCAATTGATAATATCTGCAGAGCAACAATTATCAAAGATCAGCACCTGCAATTGCAAGAACAGAAGATAAACAGTGTCTTGATGAGCACTGGTTAGTGTGTGCATCTTCATCTGGATCCTGCATATTACTCTTTAAGTTTTTTAAAATTGAGCAGTGCAATGTGCACTCATTCAATTAAATTGAAAAATGAATTAAAAAACAAATACATTTTAAACATGTTGTTAGGATGCTCCAGTATTTAGAATTCCTTAAAAAAGGTGTGAATATAAACTTCGCATTTGTGCTTCACAATGAGTGACAGTGCCTTGCAATTGATCATAAATCAAAGAGTACTGGTAAAAAGAAATAATGTAAGTCAATAAAGTTATTTATATTCACTATATGGTTTATGTCAATTAATACATATGGACATAATTATTATGTTATTTAACATCTTTCTTTCCTCTCGCTATGATTTATCAATATAGTTTTCTTGTGGTATACACTGAGGGAACTATTAATGCATGACAGTTTGTGATATAAATCATTTTGGTTTCTAGTGCAGCTCTATCTTTTGTGACACTGTATCATCTTCCAATGAACAAATAAGATTTCTTGTAATACAAAGAGAAGCAAGTAAAGGTCCCCTGGCATATCATGCCAGCATGCTATTAAAGGTTAAATCTAAAATATATATTTTTCTGTGTTGCTATCATTCAGTTATCATGAAATGCAAGCTGTGTCAGTTATTGTGATGTCATCAGGGCTAAGGTTGGACCTTGCCCTCTCTGCAGGGTCATCCCTCCTCTATTTGCTGAATTTGTTCGTGTTGGCCTTAGGACTCCGTGACATTTACCACTGCTAACCAGTGATAACCTGTTTGTGCTCTCTCCCTAAAACATGGTCATATTGGTTTATACCCAATTGACATTTTTAATGTACTTGTAAGTCCATTGTAGATTGGTATACCATATACACAGGACCTGTAAATTAGATGCTACCAGTGGGACTGCAGCACTTATTGTGCCACCCACTTAAGTAGCACCTTCGCATATGTCCTAGGCCTGCCATTGCAGCCTGAATGCAGTGTTACAGAGCCATGTGGACTTGACATTTAAACACCCTTACCAAGCCTTAAACTCCCCTTTTATTGCAAATAAGTCATCCCTAAAGGTAGGCCCTAAGTAGCCCATAGTGCGGGATGCTGTGTAGTTAAAAGGTTGGATTTGATTTTATAAGTTTTACATGTACTGGTAGTGAAAACCTCCCAAATTGGTTTTCGCTACTGTGAGAACTACCTCTCCTGTAGGAAAACATTGGAGATTCCTTACTACATTTAATGTCATTCCTAATTGGGAGCAGGTCGATGTTTCATGTTTGGCACCTTTGAAATTGTAATGATAACCCCTATTTAATGGTAAAGTCAGATTTTATATTACAATTTTGAAAATGTCACTTTTAGAAAGTTGACTTTGTCCTGCCCTCAGCCCTTTGTGCCCTCAGCCATTCTTGGATCTCATGATTAGGTGTAGTTGACAGTTGGATTTTGAGATTTCTTCCCAAACAGTCACACAATAGAGGGATTAGTTGTGTCTCAATGGGCCATCTGCTGGCAGGATGGATGGCAGAGCTGAGCACAGCCCCACTTACACCTGGATAGCTTGTGCTCTGCCTCTGCACAAAGGTCTTAACAACCCTGTATTGTCATTGCAGCCAGTTTGAAGCCAGGGCAGGGTAGTCAGGAGATTCTGTGCACTTCAAAAAACCTTTCTGGAATCTTCCCCCATCTTCCAGAAGAAGGGTGCCAGAATATAAAAATAGGACCTTCAGACCCACTCTTGAGTTTACTATTAGACCTAAAGGAAGGACTCTCCGAGGACTGCCTGCTGCTGTGGCCTGCTGTGCACGCTGCCAGACTTCTGCTGTACTTGGAAGGATTGCTTTGCTGCCTGGAGCTTACCTTACCCTCAGAGGCCCTTCACAAGCACCCAGAATTCACAGAAGTGACTCCAACGGCTTGTTTGCTGGCCTCCTGTTCAGAGCCACAGGGACATAAAAGGCTCCAGCCATTTTGAATCATCTGCACCTGGTCCCAGGCTGAGTGAGTTCTGAACCTCTAAGAGGTGTCCCACCTGTACTGGACCCTTGGCTGTGGTGCTAAAAGTGCCCAGATGGCCAATTTCCAAAACTGAGGACTTACACAAAATGTGGCCAAAAATTTCTCCGAGAACCAGGAGGTGATGGTGGCCAACCTGCTTGCCTCATCACCCGAATGACATCGCCAGTCAGATTGACTTCATGGCTTTTCTCACTACGATCTTCTACACTGCAGCAAATCCATTTCGCCGGTCCTTCCCCAAAGGGGTATTCGATCTTGTGTAACTGTCTTCAGCTAAAGCCCTCAGCTTCCTCCTGCCGGAATTTTTCAGCTTCCATTTCAGCGACTAAGTTCAAACATAGAAATATTCACTGCAGCTTCAACCCCAGGCCATTCAACAACAAAGCTCCCTCCTCAGGCACCTGCTGCAGCCTTGCCTCGCTGAACTTTACCTTCTCAAACATTTTTCTTCCAGAATGCTTCTATGTCCGAAGGTAAGCGCTGAACGGGCCCAATCCACTTCTTGTATTTAAACTGCACTCCACTGCAGTTGGCCGTAAATCTAGACATTTACTAGATCTCCACAGTTGGCCCTTTGATCTTTTAGGTGCTAGAATTCACTTAAAAATAAACAAATTCATACCTCTAGTTTTTCTGATTAGATTTTTGTTATTTTGATATAAAATAATGTATTAAAGTTTACAATATTTTTCTTAATCGATTTGGGATTTTTCTTGTGTTTTTTCACTTTATTACTATTTGTGTGCTGCTAAATACTTAGCTTCTAATTTAATCCTGACTGCTTTTTGTGCCAAGCTACCCAAGATTAAACACAGGTTAATTTTGTGACTTTTTGTGTTTCATCCTGCATTGGATTGTGGCTTGACGAGGTCTCACATCCCAGTGAAACAGCAACCCAATTTCTCACCATGCAGTTTTGAATTTGCATGTCTTTTTAAATTGTGTAAATGTGTTATATTTTCTAACACCTATTAAAATAAGATTACACTACAACTTTGAATGTCTGAGTAGAGAGAAATGCATTGAATCAAAATTATACTCTGACACTTGAAAGCTAGTCGATGGTTCTGCAGGATGCACTGAAGATGTGCTTACATTCTTCCAGTTCATTTTTTATATGTTTATATTTTTATATGTATGATTTGTTTTGTGTACCACTTGAAACAAAAAGTGTTTTCTCTGTTTCTGACACATAAGATAATAGAAAAAATGAAAAAATTAAATAATGGTTTAATAAATAACCAGGATCAATGAAATCAGGTATTGGTTCTAGTCTGTTTAAGTAGATAACAGCAGAGGAAGTGGCGCCCAGGTATTTTGTTTTGCTACTTTAATTAGGCCCCATCTAGCTTCCTTTATTTGGGCCTACCCCCCTTAACTGAATTTTAGAAAGCTGGCATTGTCCTTCCTTTTGGTGCCTGTAGCCTGACCTAAGTCATGTGACTGGGTGTAGTTGGGAGTTGGACTTTGTTTATTCCTCCCAGACAGCCACACAATAGAGGGATTATGTCCCCCTGAATAGGCCATCCACTGTCAGGATGAGGGGGTGTAGCTATGCACAGACCCACTTGCAACTGAATAGGCTGTGCTCTTCCTTCAAACAAAGAATTTGATCCCTGCATTGTTCATGCAGCTAGCCTAGAGCCAGGGCAGGGGGGTCAGGAAACTAAGAGTTTTAATGTAAATTCTTAGAAATTTCTCCTACTTCAAAGAAGGCACCAGGTATAAAAATAGGACAAGAGACCCACTCCTCAGTTCGCTTGCTGGACGTGTTGAAGGACTTTCTGAGGACTGCCTGCTTCTGTGGCCTGTTGTGTGCTCCACAAAACTGCTTCACTACAACTGGAAGAACTGCTTTGCTGCCTGGAGCCTACCTTGAACCCTCAGAGCCCTGCTGCTTGAGCTCTGCTACCTGAGCCCTGCTTCATCACTCGAACCCAGGAATACCAGAGTGACTCCAAGTGCTAGTTTACTGGTGTTTTGTTCAGAACCACAGAGACATAACAGGACCCCACCATCTTAAACCCACACCTGGACCCAGCATGAGTGAGTCCTGATCCCCCATGTTGTGCCCCCCTAGTCCTGAGCCCTTGGCTGTGGTGTTAAAGGTGCCCCCATAGCCAAAATCCAAATATTGGGATTTGGAACATTTGCGGCTCAAAACAGCTCTTAGAACTGAGGGAAGGCCGGGACCAACTGGCTAGATTATCCATCCAAGGTGATTCCCGGGTGGGCCTGACGACTGCTCCCGCCATGTTCTTTTCCACAGCAACAAATCCTGTTCAGTGGTCCTTCGCCAAAGAGGTATCCAACTCATGGAACACTCCTAGGCTACAGCTTCCTGTCTCGTCCAGCTGGAGATTTTCAGCTTCCAAAAAAGAGATTAGGGGGCATATTTACAAGCCCTGAATGCCATCGAAGCGTCACTTTGTCTGAAGCTTCGGTGGTGTTATGCCATTCCCAATATTTATGAGGTGGCACTAAGCCACTTAACGTGGCTTAACGCCTCCTTGTAGATATGCCCCCTTTCACAGCAGTCTGCTGCGGCAAAGGGGTGGATAATGGGTGTTGCTGTGGGCATTCCACTGCAACACCCGTTACTTTTTGATTCTGCCCCAGATTTACAAGGCTGGGGCAGCGTCAAAAACTAAGGCCAGGTAATACCTGGTCTTAGAATGGCAATACGGGGAGAAATTGTTAATTTCATCAAATCTTTTGCTCTTTCTATGTGTGCTGCATCTTACAGCACACATAGAAAGAGCAAATCACCATTATTAATTGTTCATGTGTAGGAAGAAGTCCCTTCCTGCACATAAACAATGGCCCCTGCAGCGCAGGCACCCTTACAACTTGGAGCAAGGGTGCTTGAACTGGTGTTAGGCAACTTTTTTGCACCAGTGCTAGGGGAAACGCTGAGGTGTACTGTATTTTTGTCAATATAGCGCATTGCTGCGTTTTGAAAATGTCAGAGGGCAGCGTTGCCAAATTTGGTGTAATACTGCACTCTGGCATTTTCTTGTAAATATCCCCCTAAGTCTGAACATAGAAATCTTCATGGTGACTTTGGCCAGGGACTCCCCGACAACGATGCCCCCTCCTTGGACACTGCCTGCAGTCTTGTCCAACTGAACTTTAGCATCCCTGAACTTTTTCTTCAAAATTTCTTCTAAGTCCAAAGGTAATCACTGACTGACTGCAATTAACTTCTTGTATCCAACCCATGCTCCATTGCAGCTGGCCATACTTTTTATCTTTGAGCTGGTCTCGCGCGGCTAGGTATCCGCAGTAGTCACTTTGATGTCAAATAATATATTACCATTTACTCTATTTTTCGAAAATGGTGCGGGATTTGTCTTTTGTTGTGTAATGTATTTATGCAGCACTCAAACAGTAATAAAGTGAAAACACAACACAAGAGCAATCACAAACCAATTTAGAAAAATATAATACATTGTAATAACTCATCTAACATCAAAATGACAAAAATCCAATCAGTGGAACTGGAGTCTTGAATTTGTAAGGTTTCAGGTGAAAATAGCACCAAAAAGCACAAAGTTCCACTCGCAGTTATCTGGTCACACTGGACCAGCTCAACTTCAGTCCAAATGCGATAGAGAGTGGGTTAGATACAGGGATCAGGTTTGTCCCAGTGAAGAGTTTACCTTATCTAAGTCCAAGCCCGCCAAGGAGCCTCAGCTAGAGCTACACGTTGGCGGGGAGCCATCAGTGCGAGGAGGAGGTTGCCGCTGGAGCTGCTCTTTGGCAAGAGTCGTGGGTGTGGGCCGTTTGCTGTAAAGACAGGTGACCATCGGAAGTTTGCTTTGGCAGGAGACACAGCAATCATTGCTGACAGGAGGAGCCTCTTCATAGTTACAAAGTACCAAAAGCTTCAGAATGTTTACCCGGAACTTGGTTTTGAAGCAGGAGGACTACACTGTAATGTCAGCCAAGGGTACAGGACATAGAGGCACCTCTTGGGGATCAGGACTCACCCCAGCAAGGGCCAGCATGTGGGCTCAGGCAGGTACAGCTGTTTCTGGTCAGTCAGACAATTGCAGGAAAGACCTCTGGAAGCTGGATATGTCCTTGTAGCTCAAATAGGAGGTCAGCCATCAAACCCCTGGAGTAACTTCTGTGGCTCCTGGGTTTAGGACAAGCAGGTCTAATCTTCCTTCTTCAGAATCTTTTATATGTCCAGGAGTGTTCTCATGAGAGATTCTGAGGGTGCCATTCTTATACCCAGTGGCAGCCTGTAGGTGGTAGATGTCCCCCTTGTCTAAGCTTCCCCTATTCCTGGGCTTGGCTTCAATCTGTACAGGGGGATAAAGGCATACAGGCCTAGGTATGAGCTCTATTTGTCAGTGGCAGGGCAGGCAGCCTCAGAAGTCACAAGCCCTCAGGCTTCCATTTAATGCTCGGGAAGGCCTGAGGCAAACCGCCCAGGCCATGATGCTCAGGAGAGGATACCCTGCTCCACACCCAAGGCCCTTTTGTCTCCATATCTGGAAGGAATACACAACACTGTCCAGGAGAGCCACTCTCAGTCATGTGACTCCGGGCACTGATGGAAAGACACAGGCAGAAAAATGCCAACTTTCTAACAGTGAGTGGAAGAAGTATTTCTGTATCTGTTCCTATACTGGAGTTGTCCCTTATTTATTGTAATACGGTAAGCAAGTGTTATGGGAAAGATAGCCTTGATACAGTGAAAAACAACTTAAGCACATTTTTTCACTGTCAGAACATGTAATCCTTAAGTACACATGCCCTACTTTTTAAATAGCATGCACCCTGATCTATGAGCCTTTGGGGCCTACCTAGGGTGACTTATAAGTTCTAAAAAGGAAGTTCTAGGTCTAGCAAAAAGTTTATTTAGCCAGGTGGAAAGGGCTATTAACAATTGCCCTGCATACTGCAGTGGAAGGCCTGATTTATAGTCCTACTTTAATGAGTGGGACAATGAGTCCTGCTGCCCACTACTAGCATTTAATTTACAGGTCCTAAGTACATGTGGTATCCTATACTAGGGAGTAAAGGGTAAATTAAATGGACCAGTCCAATACATACCACTTTTCACATGGTTTCAAGGGAGAGCACAAGCACGTTACTACTGATTAACAGTTTGATTCTGATGAATGGCAGCAGGTGAGAGAAAAGTTCTAACTATGTCTACTATGTATCTATAGAAATTAAAGCATGGAATTTGCCATATGTATAAGCTTTTGCCGAGCCAAAGTTTGCACATGTATTTATGGGCACTTCAGCTGTCTCTTTGTTCCATAGGAGCCCTAATCTAGTCAAAGAACGGAGTTCAGTTGTGCATATATTTAGTGGGATCTTTGGTGCGAGTGCCAAACAGCGATAACTAAGCAACTAGTTATATTTCCTTCCTCCAAGAGCCTCATTCTGACAATTATCTTCCCAAAACGTAATCAAATTGTTTGGTGTGAGGGAGGAACAAGGTAAATGTGCATCTGTAGCTCATGGAAGGCGGGGCCTTTTTTTCATAGCCAGTAACTAAAGACTCTACTTGATAGGGTGACAAGGGAAAGAGCTCTGGTTTGTTAAAGAAGGAACAACGTGTTGGATTTCAAAATCATTTTGTGCTCTCCATCTCGCTTGTATATCTGGTATTTTTTAGCTAAATTAAGTTACAGGCTTAATTAGAGGTATAAAGGGAAGATGTGTTTGAAACTGAAATGGGGAACAAATGCCAGTGGTTAATATATCATTAATTGTGTGCTAAAGCACCCAATATAAATATGTCCTTGAACGAATAAAAATGCTATTATTTCCCATTCAGCCCAAAAAGTCACCACATTTTGGGAGTGCTTCGAGTTTCATTATGATGGAATGTCTGGCTTTTCAATAAATGTTCTGGAGAAGGCAGAAGGTTTTCCATTTAACATTAGCCTTTAAAAGTCACATTGAAAGACTGTGGTGTACTGCATGAGGGGCAAACAAGAAACCAGCCATTTCATTCTGTTTTTCTCCGTGTATGTATCATTTAACAAAGAATGTTTTCGTACACAACAAGGTCACTAATGTTTTTCTTTGCTTTGTCAAGTTTGAATTTGTTAAAACATAATTAAACATAAACGCGTTATATTAATACATACTATGCTATGCAAAAATGTAACAGTTCCCATTGCGATTTATTTCACAATCAGTTATTCCACGACTTCTGTTGGTTAACAGCCACCCCACGATTCGATGGTCATCTGTAGGCTATAGCTGTCTGCCAGACAGACTCTTTATATTTCAAATGTCAAAATAGTAGTAGCAGATATCTGATGACCTACTAGAGACAAGGAAAAAGCTGTTACTTTCTTGTCAAATGAACTGTGTACATTACAAAAAGGGCAAATTATATAATCTGATATTATCTTGTTATTTTTAATTCAATAGATCTTCTGTGCCACAAAAAAACCCCACTACAATCACTTTGTATTCCCAGGTTCAGAAACGCCTCTGTGCAGAGCCACACTGCATTAATGAAACATTTGACTTCAAATCAATTAACCATTCAGCAATACAAATTATGGAATAAAATGTCACTGCTGTAAGTGAAGTAAACAATTACACATAAAAGACTAAAGCTGCAGTGGAAAATTGATTTGAGTCCAAGTTTGCATTGTAGGGAATTTGACTTTTCTGCATCGTCACCACGGTTTTTTCACATTTTTTTAATCCTATTTTTGCTGGTTTTAAGAGGCTGTACACTGTGATACTGCTATTCAGAGCCACAGAGTGTGTGCTATGTTGGAAAATCGTAGCGAAAATTTGGTTTGTTCCAATTCATTTATTTTACTGTCCAGTGAGATAATTCTAGGTGGTGCAAAAACGTCTTGAATAAATAGAATTCAGGAAATGCTGCATAAAAAGACGGAATACTGTAAGAAAGGAGTCAGGATCCAGTGTGGGATATACCTCAATCGCTGATTTGTGCCCATAATAAGCCTGGCACCTCAACACCACCTACTATGAACACTTATGGGTCCGGGACGAGAACTTAATGTGAAAAGAAGATTCTGTCTGACTGCTGGAAGAAAACGTCCGAAAGACTTGCAACTCCTTCTGGCACTCAGAGCTTGAACGTCTGTCCAAGGGTCAAGTGGTTGGAATCCTATTTCCTGCTTCAAGGACATAAAAGGAAGAGGGGACTTTTCATATGATGTAGGCACATCATTAGACACTGCAGGAGCTGTAGCTAGAGAGAGACCTCATGGCTGGAAGCCTGCTCTGTGGGACTAAGCGTTGTATGAGTGACCTTGATGAACTTTCACAGCAACTGGAGAAAAGTGGGACATGGTCATTTTGTACAGCTCAGGAGGACTGTGACAAGGTTCCAATGCTTCCCGATAAATGTTGCAGGCTTAACATCTAGCCCAGAGGCGAAACAACCATGGTGGGTTCAGAATTCTGCTTTGTGAAAAGGACTAGATGCAAAGAATCTCAATTGGACTGCCTTCTTAATTGAACAAGGAAAGGGTTACTTCTCTCTTTAAGTACACTGCCATCCACCTCAGAATAGTAGACATGTCAAGTTTTTCCTAAAGAGAGTCCCAGTTAGGAAATAAAAACACAAAGGATAAAAATCTCCTTGGCTATATTGTAGCCCTTGATTGAAGAAGAAGATAAACATGGAAGTGATCAGCAAATAACCAAATGCTGACTTACATGAGATAGGAGAAAAGCATATATCCAGAAGTAGAACGTAGTCAAAGTTCCAACTGCTAGAAGCCAAACATCAAGTCAAAAGTTCTAATATATGGGTAAAGAGAGTAATGCATTGCGGCATATCTTCCTCTCATGATCACCTTCTATACACAGTTCAAACAGGAAGTGACATCTCAGAAAAACACTTTACTATACCTCGGATTGAGAACCTCAGACACTATCTGATGGACAGATCACCACCTTAGAAATGGCTGTTTATGATCTTTTTGTGTACTCCTTTTCTGAAATTCATGACGTTCTTTTAGCAAGCGAAGAAGCCCAAGTTTCACATTCTTGATAGCACACCAAATTTTCTGATTCTATTACCACCCTTTATGTTCCACACTCCTATCGATTTGGAGAACTCAAGCATAGAGACACCATAATAATCTAAGTAGCCAGAATGCATGGTCATGAGAGGCACGCAGCACAAAATAATGATAATGCATAATGTCACAAGTAAGCTCTTGGAACTGCTCTTGGTACAGATCTTAGCCCAGATGTAACGATTTGTCCCGCTGTGAACTTTTGGCACAAAAACCAACAACTTCAGCAGGAGCTTGACAACGTCATATCTGACTTCAAGAGACCTTCACCAAAGGTAAAAACTCTGACCAGTGTAACCCACTTATTGCAGCTGGTATCTGCTCCGTCATCGTTAGCCTAGGCCGCTACCAAGCAGGAACAACTACTTAATTTAATTTTTTTATTTCTTTATGCTTTTTGCTCACAATTTGAAAAATTAATATCTTTAGTTCCTCCTATCTGATGTTAATTGTTTTATTGTGTTTTCACTCATTAAAATGTACTTTATTTTTCCATATTAGTTTGAGTATTTTATAGTATTGTTTTCTTAACTTTAACATTTTTGGCACTGCTTGAACTTAACATGCATTTCTCAGGAGAACTGCTTGCAGCTTATGCAACAGCCACAAGGGGGTGGGCTACATTTCTCAGAGTGTATATTTATTAAGTTAGTAAAGGTACCCCTCCACAATCCATAGCCCTCTTTCTCTCATACACAATACCAAAATATTATTCCTATTTTAAACATATGCAAATTGGCACACTTACATTGCAAAATTGCTATTTCAATCAAAATGGAAGCCATAAAAGGCATTTCTCTACCATGTTGACTTTATGTTATTGTCAAAAGAAGTTTATTGCATAGTTAATAAAAACCATTGCATACAGCTAAAAATGATAGCGTTTCATGCAGTGATATCAAGCAGTGCTGAAGTGAAAACTCATAAAACATACTAATTGCACTTGTGGATAAAATGTCCAATATTAAGCGTTTAAGAATAATAAGCTCGGGCAAGGAGGCCTCTTTGAGCAGTAAGGTGCTTCTTTTTGTTTTTTGCTCCCCTGCTTTTTGATTGTGACGTGAATAAGCATTGTCTGGGGAGCACTTTAAAGTGCATTCTGACCGTGTCCGATCTATGTCCAGGTGCCACTAAGTTTCTTCACTACCAGTTTTAAAAATGTTGTTCCCTGGCAAGCTAGGGGGATAGAAGTTCCGCTCAACCAACTTGTCTAGAGGTGCGGAGGTGAACTTTAAAAAATATTGGCTTGTGTATCTTTTAACTTTGGGGACAGGTGCAAAGGACATGTAAACACAAGGAGGTGATGGATGGAGAGCTGAAACTTTTCAGACACTCCCCCCCGTCACAGATCTGGGTTGAATCCATCATCATTCTTTAGCTCACTTTGCCACCTTAGTTTAGACCCAGCCATGTGCAAATCAGTCTTGACCCTGTTCCTCATGGCAACAGTCCAGCCCAAACTGCCAAGCCAGGTCTTCCCTGGACCGGAAACAAGCATCCTGGGACTGGTCTCGGGGTAACTCCCCTTATCACCCAGACTAGTTTAAATCCAGAGCCAAAAAAAGCAAGGGACCCACGTCTTGGTATATCCTGCTAACTTAGGGCGAACAAAGCAAACACAAGGAGATGATGGATGGAGTGTGGAAACTTTTCAGACACTCACCCCAGTCGCATATCAAAGGTTGAGTAATACTGAATCTAGTTTGGGTTTGCATAGATGACAGCATGTGCTAGGCGACGGGCCAAATTCGGATAAGATCTTTGATGTCTAGGTCCCCAAAATGGTATAACATGAACTGATTTTTTAAAGCCAATGAGAAATTGTTGAAAAAGATTCCTGCTGTGCCAGGACTTGATGCACAATTTCTTTTGAAGCCCATGTTGTTACCGGTGCCTCTCTGTTCCTTATGTGGGGATGAGGTTTAAGTGTGAATAATTATTGTGCGCCAGTACTCCTATTTCCTTTGTTAGCCTAATGATTGCCTCTCTCTTTAAGATGTCAAATGACCCTTTTGATATGCAGATGGGTATTAGCATGAGTTTAGTGTGTTGTTGCTCCTGGATAAGCACCTGGATCCTGTCCCCCTGTGATCCAGAGGGTGCCTGTCTTTGTTCCTGGGAAGGAAGCCACGAGGCTTCCACTGGCTCTTTGTAACATCCCCCCCCTTACTCAGGAGGTCAGGCTGGGGGAAGTGTAGGTTGAGGGTTTGACCGTGGCCGTGTCTTAGGCTGACAACGACGACCTTTGCACCTCTCAACTCAGGAGCATGGTCTGAAGGGCAGCCTGAGTTTAGTCGCATTCTGTGGTTTGCTGTGATTGCCGCCACAGCCAACGATCTGCCCACGAACAAGCCCCAACCACGGCTGCAACTGCTGCTGCAAAACTGCTGAAGATCCACCTTTTTGAGCAGTAATGTCTCCCTTCCTTCACAAAAACAATTCTGCTCTTAACGCAGGCACACATGCATCCACCACCTTCATATAAAATACATTTATCCAGTCTTTTATTTAAGGGCTGATGTTGGTCACTTCTTGATTCACATATTTCTGTATTAACTAGTACCTCTAACAAGTTACTGGAAGGTGATGAAAATTGTTTACAGGGATATGGGTTGGGTTATAATATTTGAGGAATAAAAATCACTACTAAGGTCAATGTGAGTATATTTTATACAGTTTTTTCAATTCATACTCCTAATAAGCCTATAACATTTGGCACCCTATCTGCCTACAGAATAAGATGTTCTTTTCACTGAATTGAAGATATTGATACTGGGAGAAATAAGTATTCTGACGTTACTAGCTTGATCAAATTATGTGATCCCATGCAAATCACTTTGAGTCGAGTCACACCTACTCAAATCATTGTGAATTTGGTCTTAGCCCCCTTATTTGTGAAAAAGTGGGAGCGCTTGCAGCAAATGCATTTCTACATACCTCATGTAAAAATACATATATTAACTTAATTTGTGGACTCAGGTATGTGTTAACATTTTTGTAAATCAATTCTTGAGAGTATTTGTAAAATTTAAAAACCTGAATAAGTGTAGTTGTCTAAACGCTATGGCCCTAAGGTGCAAGCTTTTGAATTGCTTAATCTTTGAATGGCTTCGGCCTTAAATAATATAAATCATCACTCCCTAATTCAGAGATTTGGGGCCAGATGTATGACACATTTTAAAGGTAGCAAACAGCCCTTCATTTGCGACTGGTAAAATGCATTTTCAAATGTGCTAACCCTGTTTTTTAATCCGGTAACCTATGGGGATGCCAAGGGCATCCCTACCTAATAGCGAGTGTCACTGGTATGTAGGAATGTTTTGCAACCGTGAATGCAGTCACAAAACATTCGCAGTTTACCACCAATTTCAGATTGGTGGCAAGCCATTCGTAATTTGTTTCTGTCTGTCGAATGCTCGCACACGTGCACTCATATAGACACATGTACTCAGTCGTGCACACAAATTCTTTCATAAACATGAACACACACACCACCTCCATCAGAGAGAACTATAGCCCTTTGGAAGTAAAATGAAGGAGCCAAAGCAGTCCAGGCCATGCTTCCTACATACGGGCAATGGTGATATCAAAGAGAGAGCGAGAGAGAGAGAGAGAGAGAGAAAGAGAGAGAGAGTAATTCTAGATTAGAGAATACAATCAAATGATAACGAAATAAAAAAATACATTTAGCTGGAATCTATGTTTTGTTCACACAGCAAGTATTTAGATTAAAAAAAGATCTTCTTTTTGTAATAGAAATTGTGAGTACACTGTGCTAAACAATGTGGGTACCGGAACTGAACATATATTTGCCATCGAGCTCAGATGCCAAGGCAGGTCAAACACCTGTACAGAGTAGTTTGCAAAAGGACCGTTTAAACCCATTTCTGGAGTGACCTTCATGGAAAAGGTTCATAGCTCTACCCAGTGATTACAGGGGCCACGTTTTTCAACATACCTGTTCCTTGTTTGAAGCTGTAAGATAAATAAAAGTTGATCCATATTTAAAGAGACTCAATAATCTAAATTGCCTTTTTAATCTCAATCTATTTAAATTATTGGTTAGGTTTATTTAAGTTTTTTAAAGTTCATTTTGATCAAGATATCAGACATTATGGAAATTGTCTATCATTAGGCTATTCATATAATCCCAGTGTTACTTTCTTTATCGTTGCCTTGGTGCACCTTCAATATAACGCCCGTCGCATCATTCATTAGCCACAAACATTAGCAGTTACCTCTCGTAGTAAAATGTACTGCATCGGTGAAAGGTGATAAAAGTTGCTCGCCTTAGCTTATTCTATACGTTACCCTAGGTGACCATAGAATTCAGGAAAGTAAATAAAAATGTCTTAGGAAAATGACTTAGTGTAGTGGTAGAAATGTAGCTTTGAGGTCGTGACTAAAAGGTCAAGACTAGTCAAATAGAACTAAAGAGTGTTGCCATAAAACATAGTTGCATTAAAATGTGATTGATTTCATACAAAGAAAAGTCTGTCTTGGGGGCAGGTGCTGAAGGTGCCAATGCTGCATTGCAAAGTTATCAGGTCCATTGGGTGACTTTCCCTTCAGGACGAGTTCACTGAAGTCTAGAACCTTGAGGGAGTGGAACGAAAGAGACAGGTGAATGGAGAAAATGCAGTCATGGTGGTGGAGTACTTTGTGCTGTTACCTTGCCTTTACTCTGTCTGCCTTATTTAGCGGTCACCACTGGCCATGCTGTGAACTCTATGGGTTTGTATGAACCACTGTTACAATACTTCATAGAAAGCCATTTAAAAGTTTGCTTTGAATCCGTCATTGGTGACAAACTCTTACACCAAACTTATAAAAGTGTTTGCTTTTTCCCAAAGTGAAATGCTAATGCTGGAGTTTGTTTTTGGAGAGTAAAAACGAATGGCCTCAACTTTCAGATTTCGGCTATAGTGTGGGGTGTTAGACCTGGTATCTTTGGCATGATTCCCTAAACTTTTTGCTTTCAGACCTACTGTTTTTGCTGACTTTGCTTTTGCTTGCCTTGTGCTCTTTCCCTAAAACGTAGTAATACTGGCTTATCCGCAATTGGCATGTTTAATTTACTTCTAAGTTCCTAGTAATGTGTACTACCTGTACACTGGGACTGTAACTAAAATGCTACTAGTGGGCCTGCAGCACTGATTTGCACTACCCACTTAAGTGGCACTGTAAACATGTCTCAGGCCTGTCATTGCAGAGCCGGTGTGTGCAGTGTTGAACTACCATACAGACCTGGCAAGTTACACTTCTTGCCAGGCCCAAAACTTGCTTTTTAATACATCCCCCCTAGGCTCTGGACAGCCCAGAGGGCAGGGTGCAATGTATTTAAAAAGCAGGAGATGTACTTTTTGGTTTTACGTGTCCTGAAATGGAAAAACTCTAACATTTGTTTTTTACTACTGAATGGCTTATATCTCCCGTAGGATAACATTGGGAAACCCTTAGTAAATTTCATAAGCGTCATTTCCAAATTGGAAGATATCATTGATTCATGTTTGGTGTCTCTGGAATCCTAATTTAAAATACTAGCTTTTGGGGGAGTCAGATTTTAAATTACAATTATAAAAATGCTACTTTTAAAAAGTACAACAAAAACTGGGGGGGGATAGGCCCAAAGGACCAGAACCAGGTAGGGCCATACTAAATTGAATACAAAAAGGAGAACCTGGCTCCGTTTGACATTATGCTCTTATTATTTTTGAGCAACAAACAGACCACTATCTTTTCTGTCTGGATGGAATTTTTATTAAACCTTTCCTTTCTTTGTAATTGTTTATATTTACCAAAAAGATTTTAGTTGCATTAGAAGTGAAGAGACACACATTTTTCAAATAACAAACAAAACATGAAAAATACTTATTACAATTCACAATAGACAGTGCATGAAAAACTTATATACAAACACATTTATATACAACAACGTTGAACTTTTGCATCATCACATCAGAAACTAGAGTACTCTTATCGCTATCTTGTTTTTGGGGGCCAGACATGTGCCAAACACGGGAAAATGTTTATTCAAATTCCTCCATGTTGAAAAAAAGTGCCGATGCATTTCAAGACCGAGTCCTCTGGTTCCGGGACTCTCATCAAGGCTTCATATTAATTGTCAGCGATTTCTAAAAAACATAAATGAATGATGCAAGCTCCACATCAGTGAAAATAAAAACTAAACACTACTCTCCTTCAATATGATTAATTCAATTTTCTGTATCTGATTGCCTGATTTTCGGACAGAGCTGCTGCTCTGGCTCCTATTTTTGAGGTAACCAGAATCTGTCAACTGAAATTACTGCAGTGCGCTTCGTAATATATGCCGTGGGGTAATTTCTACAAGACATTAAAATGATTGGGTCTATTTTAGTATATTTAAATACATGGACATTAGGCAACTCGACGAGACAAGGTTAAAAAGTACCTTTCAAACATTCCCGGGTTGCTCAGAGGCAGGCGTCTATTTCTGTAATCATTGCATCCCAACAAACAAATGGGGGACATATCACTGAAGCCATAAACTTGTCAATGATTTTATGAACATGCTAAATTCCAGCATGAAGCGCACTTACTGTTTTTAAGTCTGAGCACATCCATATTCTATATTCGATATGAACCGCAACTTTACTGTCAGCTAGGCATTCCCCGTGTGAACACTTCCTGTATTTTTACCCTATGAATCATGGGAAACGGTTTTTGGCCAATCACATTGACATTCAGGTCCCATTGTTGTTAAGACCGGACTAGTGCATTCTGGGACATGCAGTTCTGAGCTATACTCTTGAGAGTTCTGTCATCCCTTTCAACCAAGTTACTGCACTATTAAACTTTAGAATTAGGTAAGCTTCTTTTTGTAGCAATGCGTTGTCGATATCTATCAGGCATTTGGTTGTATCCAGACCTGACAAGACTGTTGGCATTTTCTTGTCTGAGCAAATTGGTGCCTTCAACCTGTCTCTGATCACATGACTGGATTTAATTGGCAGGTGGTCTTTGTGTATTCCACCAAGACATCCACACATAATAGGAGCTTATGTATGACCCAATGGGCCATCGTGGCAGGATGAGAGGGAGAAGCTGGGCACCGCCTCACTTACACCTGAATAGGCTGTGTCCTGTCCACAAACAAAGGGCTGAATAACCACCAATAGTTAGTCTGGAGCCAGGAAAAGAAGGACAGGCACTCTGTGCACTTCAAAGGCATGTCTTTGAAGTCTCCCCCACTTCAAAGGCACAACTGGGTATAAGAACTGGACTTCAGAAACTAGCACATCAGCATACTCTGGACCTGTGGATACCTTGCCAGGAAGAAGTACTGCTGTGCTGTTGAAAGAACTACCAATCTACTGGACTGATACTCTGCTGGACTCCTGCTTTGCTGTGCTGACCTGCTGCCTGCTACCACTTGCCTAGGTGAAAAAGACGGGCCCTGCATCTCTTGACCCCGGAACCCAGAGTGACTTCAAGGACTAGTTGACTGGCCTCCTGATCTGAAGCCTCAGGGACATAACATGCTTCTGACAACCTTACATCTGTACCTAGATTCTGTCATGTATGAGTCTACCCTTCCAATTGGTGCCACCCCAGTCCTGGGCCCTTGGAAGTGGGTCTGAGGTAATTACCAGTAGGACTAGCGCATCTCCTCTGCTGAGCAGCACATCTTCGCGCTGAACTGATGCATCAAAGCTGCTGCATGGATTGGACCCAAAGAGAAGGTTCACATTGCTTTAGGAACAGAAACATCACAGAAGGCGTGGCTCATCTCCCACCCAGGTCCTTGCATCTGACATCCACAGCACCTCGACGACCACGCCGTACTCCGCATTGCAGCTCACAGCTCTTCAGAACCGATGCATCCCCAGTTGCATGCCGAATCCTTGATACCTGGACTTCACATCACAAAGCCCATCAACAGGATCCTTAATGTCAACACAACAGGACTGCGCATTGCAGCCTCAGAACAGATGCACCTTTTCAGCTGTGCGACGCTTCTTTACCTCAAATCCACACAATGCTCCACAATCACGATTTAAGGTACTTTGTTTAGCTTGCTTAACCGGGTCTTTGCAGCTGGCCCCTGCTCCATCGCATTTGGCCTGAACTTGTGACTTTGTCCCGGACAGGCACAACCGAATATCACTTGTTGGTGCTTTTGTGCTTTTTGCCGCTATTTTACCTTAAAGCTTTAAAATTCGATATATCTGGTTTTATTGTTTGGATTTTTGTCATTTTTATCACGTTTTATTTATTATAAGTTACTCTGTTTCTCTAAACCTGATGTGGGATCTTTTTTGTGTGCTGTTCCTGCTGTTTAATTGTTTGAAGTGTTGCACAAATACTTTACACATTGCCACCAAGTTTAGCCTGACTGCTGTGTGTCAAGCTACCAGAGGGTGAACATACCAGCAGTGGCTGCTACCTGGAAGCAGCAGCGGGGTGGGGGGAAGGGGCAGGGGAATCAGGTTAAAAACAAATCACTTTTCTCCCAGCTAAGCACCCGCCGCCACCTCTCCTGCGTCCTCTACCTGTCTTCTTGCGGAAAACAGGAAGGAGGAAGCACCAGGGCTCTCAATCTCCCCGCATCCAAATACAATGCTGCAATGCAGTGTTGTGATTGGTCTGAGCGCCATGACACAGCGCTCAGCCAGGGACTGGAGGGGTGGACATGTTCTCCACACAGGCTGTAATGCAGCCTGCGTGGAGAACATGCTATGTGAACATGACTGTTTGGCTGGTCCGAGAGGGGCGGCCAATCACTCATGTCCACATAGGGAGTGCAAACCACTGCTCCCCCTGCTCTGAGAGAAGCCCCACCCCACAAAGACAGAAAATAAAAATGATAATCACCTGAGTTATTATCATTTTATTTCTCCTTTTTTTACACTGCATAAAGCAAGCGGCAACGCTCCTCCTCCTTTGCGGAGGAGCCACCACTGGAAGACAGGTGAATTTAGGGTTTGTCTGCCTCTTACACTGACTAGGATTGCAATAGCTGCTTGACCAGGGCTTATACCCTAGTCAGCCAGCAAACCAATATCTAACATGAGGGTTACTTTTTTCATTTTTACTGTCCCTCACTGTCAACATATTGTTGGTGGTGAGGGACAGTAAAAACAACATTCAGAATGTTCAGCTGTTAGACCTGGAATCCTCGGTGTGGTTTTTACCCTAACTTCAGAACTCCTGTTTTTCTGGCTTCCTTTTAGCTGTCTTTAGGATTCTGCACACTTTACCACTGCTAGTCAGTGCTAAAGAGCTTGTGCTCTCTCCTTAAAACATGGTAAGATTTCTTATACCCAATTGCCATATTTACTATACTTGTAAGTCCCTAATAAAGTACTACTACCTGTGCCCAGGGCCTGCAAATTAAATGCTACTAGTTAGCCTACAGCAGTGATTGTGCCCCCCACTAAAGTAGCACTTTAAACACGTCTCAGGCTTGCAATTGCAGCCTATGTTTGTGCAGTTTTAAACTGCCATTTTGACCTGGCAAAGGAAACCTTTTGCCAGCCCCAAACCTTTCTTTTAATACATATGTCACCCCTAGGGTAAACCCTGGACAGCCCAGAAGGCAGGGTGCAATGTGTTAGAAAAGCAGGACATGCACTTGTAAATTTTACATGTCCTGGTAGTGAAAAGCCTTACCTTATTACATTTCAAAAGTTGCAGAAAAGGTAGTTAACATTCAAATTATGAAATTTGTGGAGGATAATTCTCTTCTCCACCCTACTCAGTCAGGATTCAGAGCGGGCCACTCCACGGAATCTGCGGTCCTCTTCTCTACTGAGTGCCTGAGACAACTAGCTGACGAGGGGCAGACGGCAGCGTTGGTTTTACTTGATCTAAGTGCAGCCTTTGATACGGTACTGCACTCAACGCTGCTGTCTCGCCTCTCGGAAAGGGGAGTGACGGGATCTGCACTGGAATGGATTAAATCCTTTTTAGCCAACAGAAGTTTCCAGGTGCACTGCCCCCCTTATAAATCCTCCCTCAGAAAGCTCAAACATGGAGTCCCTCAAGGCTCCAGTTTAAGCCCTACACTGTTTAATCTTTACATGGAGCCTTTAACTCGTATTGTGGAAGCCTTCGGAGTCGATATCGTCACTTATGCTGACGATACCCAATTAATAATCAAACTCACCGATAACCAGTCAGATGTGGCCACAAATTTCTCCAACTGTCTGCTCTCCGTAGCTGGGTGGATGAACAACAACTGTCTACGCCTTAATGGCGACAAAACTGAAATTCTTGTTGTTGGGAAATCCCCCTCTGCTTGGTCACAGGCCTGGTGGCCTACACAACTGGGGGATACTCCTCAGCCGGTTCAGTCCGTTAGAAACCTGGGGATTATGCTGGACACGGAGTTCTCTTTTAAGCATCAAATCAGTAAAGTCACGTGCAAATGCTTTGGCATACTCAAAACTCTTCGGAAAATCCTAGAGTTACTCCCCATCAGTGCCAGAAAGACACTCATTCATGCCTTAGTCACGCCTCACCTGGACTATGGCAATGCTCTCCTTTTGGGGCTTAGCAAAAAAGGTATTCACCAACTCCAGCGTGTACAAAATGCCGCCGCACGTATGGTGCTCAACCTCCCACGCAGAGCATCAGGAAAAAAGGCTCTTTATGAACTCCACTGGCTCCCCATTGAGGAGCGAATTAGGTTCAAGGCTCTTTGCTTAGCCCATCGCATAGCTCAGGGTAAAGGCCCTGGCTATCTGCGTAACCTTCTTACCCTTCATCGCCCCGTTCGCTACCTTAGGTCTGCGGGAGCTATGAGGTTCCAACTTCCCCGGGTTCGTAAGACCAGGATCGGAGGTGCTTCTTTTAGGTTTTTGGCCTGTAAACACTGGAATAGGCTTCCTCTTGATCTTCGTATGGAGCCTTCTGAAGCAAGATTCCGTTTAAAATTGAAAACCCACCTATTCCCGGGTATAAACTAACTTCTCTGCATCTGGGATTGGGGTTTGCACCCGGTCTCTGGTCTTAGGTGAGCAGCAGCAGCATTTGTTAGCGCGGGGACACACTATGGTAGTGTAACCAGGCGCTCTAGAAATGGTTTTATTATTATTATTATTATTCAAATCAAATCAAAATACCTTTATTTTGGTTTATTGAACCATAAAAGTGCACAGTACAGATATCAAATACATAAAGCAAAATGAGCTGTTTGAGATAGAAACCAATTCCGTTGAATAATATTGAGGGACTGTGTCTCTATCTCCAAAGTATGTACCCGATAAGACAAAGACCAGAACAACAAAAACCCCAGAAGAAACCCACAGGAATGGACTTAAAAAGTGTCTCTTATGTCATCTGGGGGTAAAAAGTTAAACAAAAGATTTAAAAAGATAGTAGTAAATCTTATAAGAAGGGCAATAATCACAGTGAGAGGACAGAATCTCAATATTTCCCAGGCGTTTTGCAAAGCACTTGTTGTGTAGCTTAATACAGGTAAATATTAAATTCCAGCTCATGAGACCTGATTTAAAATAATCAATAAATATAATGTTTATTTCAGATTACAAATCTATAAGACATACAATAAAATATAGCAGCTGGCTCATATGACAGTAAAAACAAAATGCACATTCCAAAGCTTAAAATCTGACAATTATTTTAGTTATTAAATACAGTCACACCTTAAAATCAGCTGTACAACATATTTACTGTTATGTACAGATATTTTCAATTCATTTTCTTATCCGTATCTTATCCTATATTTAAGATTACAACATAATAAGGAGAAACACAACTCACAGATACATAATACTGCTTCCTAAGACTCCGGAAGGGGCATTGTTGGTTCTTCTATTTGCTTTCGAATAATACAAGCAGCCTGAATGAATTTAGACATGCCAACCATGATCACTTCTCCGGTGTCAGACTTCAGGATCCTAAGAGCTATTTCTGGTGTCCTGAGGCGTAATAGTCAGCACAGTGGGACAGTCAATTTCTTGTACAGTGAGCAACATAAAAGAAAGAAAAGTGTTAAATTGATTTGTAAGCATTGTTACGTACTAGGAAAGAATTGGTAGGTCTTTTTCAGTTTTCCCATCGATGGGTGAACTGTGCTAATGGGAACTTACCATACCTAAATTTCAGGTAAAGCTGCCTTGGGACACAGCCTTGTATGACTTTAAGCAATGCTTCATATGATGACATAATCTTGTGATCAAGAAACTGGTCTGTGAGATTACCTGACTTGCAATCTTTTATTTTTTCATCCCAGAGGTAATCACCACACCAGTCCTTTATCAGTTGTCGTGGGAACCGGGAAGCTTCTTCTTGGTTGTCCCAGAGAGTTTCAAGGGCTAAGGCATAGACAATTAATTAAGTAGGACAACCAAGAGATTCTTAGGTGGCCTGTTGGTTTTAGAAGCTTTTTCATTGGCTGCCTATCAGATTCTAGTTTGGGAGTTGACCGGAACCTGTCCCAAAATACTAGGGGTTCATCTGGACTGTGAAAGAGATCGGATTCAAGCCCTTGTCCTGAAGCAGGGGGAGGGTAGGGGTGCTCTGTGGGAGGTTAGTCAGATGCCTTAGGAATCTGTTTTTACATTTAATAAGCTGTAATTTTCAAATGGAATTAGGTAGCCAGTTCATGTTTGGTGTCTTTAGAATTGTGATGGCAAATCCTGCCTTATGGTGAAGTTGGATATAAAACTACAATTTTGAAAATGCCACTTTTAGAAATTTGTATTTTCCTGCCTTTGCCATTTGGTACCTGGGTCACATGACTAGTTATATAGTTGGCAGTTGGGCTTTGTATATTCCTCCTAGACAGCTGCATAAAATGAGGGACTTAGGTGTGCCTGAATGCACCATCACTGGTAGGATGGGAGGAAAGAGCTGGGCGCAGCTCCACTTACACTTGAATAGACTGTGTCCTGTCCCCACACAAAGGCTGCATACCTCTTGTAGTTAGTCTGGATCCAGGGCCAGGTGGAAAGTGTACCTGTGCACTTCAAAGGCCTGCCCTAAAAGCTTCTCCCCACTTCCAAGGCACAACTGGATATAAATACTGGACCTTAGACACCAACTCTTCAATACACTTCTGGACCTGTGAATACTCTGCCAGGAAAAAGGGTTGATGTGCTGCTGAAAGAACTGCCACTCTGCTGGACTCCTGGTCTGAAGGAAATGCTGTGCTGGCCTGCTGCCTGCTGCCCTCTTGCTTGGATGAGAAGGGCTGGACCTGTATTTCCTTAACCCAGAACCCTAGAGGGACTCCAAGGGTAAGTGGATTGCCTCCTGAGCTGAAGTCTTGGAGACAAAACAGGATTCCAACTTACTTGCTCCTGTACTCAGTCACCTGTGAGTGTACCCTGCCAAGTGGTGCTACCCCAGTTCTGGACCCTTTGAAGTGGGCATAAGTTGCTCTACAAGCTTCTTTGGACCCAGGGGAACCAACGCATCTCCTTTGCTGAACAGCGCATCCCCGAGCAGAACCAATGCATAGGCACTGTTTCATGGATTGGACCTGTTGCAAGTTCCCTGATTGCATTTGCAGTCTGCAGCCTCTTTGGAACCGTTGCTGTGCAAAGCATCATCAGTGCAGGCCCTTGCATCACTTATCGACGGCAGCCTCACAGCTTCTCAAAACTGCTGCATTGTCTCGACTGCTCAAGACATCCTTGGTGCCAAACTTTGTATTGCAAGCCCTGTATACGCGTTCCTTAACGACAACACAGGACCTCACATTGCAGCAACACCTCATCTCAGAACCAATGAAACACCTTGGTTGCACAACGCATCCTCAACACGAATCCTCGCAAGTCTTCATAATCCAGGATTTAAGGTACTTTGATAAGTGGGACTAACTGGGTCCCTATAGCTGGCTTAGGCTCCATAGTGGTTGGCCTGAACTTGTGACTTTGAAACCTCTCCAGCAAGACCACATTTCCACAGATGCTGCTTTGTGCTTTTTTAGCCTTGTACTGTTATTTTCACTTAAGTCTTTAAAATTGCATAGCTCTTGTTCTAATGAATGGAATGTTTTTGTTTTGGTCTTGTTTTACTTGTTATAAGTACTCTTCTAACATGGTGTTGGATCCCTTTTGTGTGGTGTATTTCACTCTATTACTGTTTGAAGTGTTGCACAAATTTTTTACTCTTTGCATCTAAGTTAAGCCTGGCTGCTCTGTGCCAAAGTGCCAAAGGGTAGAGCGCAGTTTAAGTTAGGGTCAGCTTGTGCCTCACCCTGACAAGGATTAGGGTTGCTGTTTGACAAGAGCTCACACCCCAGTCAACCAACAACCCAATTTCTTCTGCCAACCTAATAGGGCAGACAGTTTAATGATTTACCTCTGAAAGCCCATACTCCCTTTGGCTGTTGAAGGAAGATTTATGCCAATGGAGTATATTTTTCTTCATTGGCATAAACCTGATGATCCACCCACCTCAAAATTGGGTAAGTGGATCAAGAGTTTGGGGAACATGGTACTCTTTCGCCATTGTGACAGATTACCCTGTCCGCAAAACTCTAAATCCGGCATGAGTCTAAACTTCACGGTCATAGTACTCGCTTCATTTGACATGGCCAAGTGTCTCCCAGTTTTGTTCAGACTGGTGTCTTAAGTAGTATAAGAACTGAAGCAGTGTTATTTTACCATCATAGACAGTGCTAAATGGTTGCTTGTCAGGGAGTTTTCAAGACTTGTAACAAATGAGCAGAATGAAATATCATAAACAAATCATCTTAGCAATGCAATTAAAACATAAATAGGCACATAACAGCAAAACAGTTAAAACAGAACGCAAGACAACACTTGGCCCGGTATCGCCCGGGCTTCCCTCCCCAAACCACGCATAAAGCCACTTCCATCTACCCCCCGAAGTCATAAAAGATGCAAAATTCTTTGGATTAGGGGTTGTAAACCCCCGGCCATAGTTTATTAAACAAACATTATTAGCAGAAAAAAACACAAGTCGTTTCAATTATTCATATGCAGTAAACCTTAATATTTACAGCTTTATTTCCACATGGTGATGTATGCCTAGCCTAAACATCAGATTTATTACCACTATCTAGACATGTTCCTGCATACGACAACTTATGCCTACGGGTGAGATCCTGACTGGTCTCCGTGATGTCTCCCTGGTCTGGGTCTAGCCTTTCTGGCCAATGACCTGTGGTGGGTACCTTCTTAGAGGAGGAATCTACCCACCCGCATCCCCTCTCGGGGGTACACCTGTGTTAGGGTCCCATCCACCCACTAGGATACCTACCTCAGGCACCCCCTACACCCATCACTTCTAAACACCAAGGGCCAGTGCTAGCCTCATGCCCATTGCACATGCGTGGGTGGTTAACCAGAAGGACCAGATGCCAGTGATTGCCCACAACTCCCTGTGCCTCTGGATCCTCCATTTGACATCCTGCTGCTGTCATCCAAATGTAAGGAAAGGTATGCCAAATTGACCACCTAATCATGACCTCACCCGCAAGGCTAAAAAAACAAAATACAAAATATGACAATAGCAATTTACCTAGAAGGTAAAGATTTGTTAAAACAAAGACAAGTACTCGCACAAACATGGACATTATAACCCTAATTGCTATGTGGATGGTGGGCCGGACACAGCAAGTTCCTACTCTGCTGTGGGTGAGAGAGCAGCCTGAGCGGCATCCTTGCGAGACAGTTGGTAGGAGCAAAAGGACCGTCCGTTGTCTCACACCCTCTTTTATGGGTGGGGCTTCCCCCTGTAAGCACACAAAAGTGTATCTGGGGTCACGGCCCCACTGACAGCCAATCGCCAGCCCGGCTAAACCGTCAGGTGTGCGCATCCCCTGATCTAGGGGAGCCTTTTCCCAATCTCAGTACAACACAACAGAATCACATTACAATAATGCAGCACAAAAAACAAAGCAGCACCAAACAAAGAAAAGAGAACAAATCAACACCGCAATGTCGTACAGTAAATGTGCTCAAAACGGTCTTGTCACTCATTCGCACATCCAAAGCTCTGCTTTCATAATAAGGTGGCAAAAGGTGTTTGGAGCAAGCACTACCTTAACTTACCACCAAGATATTAAATAGCGCCAATTAAAAATGTTGTGCGATTGCGCCCCAAGTTGTTGAAGCACTCCAGCAGTGGTGTTTACTACTTTTAACAGTGGTATAACGTTGTCTCTGGAACTTTAAAGAAATCTGAAGCTTTAGGCTGGATATATAGCAGCATTTTAAATATCTCTAAAGTAATTACAGAGCACAACAAAAATGCCACAATAAGGAAACACAAGACAAAATACCAACTCAATAAGTAAAAGGGGCAGAAAGCAAAATTACAGTCAAAACAGAACACAACACAACAACCACAGTACAAAGCAAAAATAACACAATGCAAAAATGCACCACAAAAACACAGCACAAAAAACACAAGCAAACACTGCATAAAAATGCAACACAACAAATATGCAGAAATATCCTTGTCATACATAACCATCTCCGCGGATTTGCTCTCATAATGCGGTGGTAAAAAGTGTTTGCACCACGAGCTGCCTTATTTTGACCTCGAAGGACATCTAATAGCTCTAGTCTAAGCTTTGTGATCCCGGCCTTGGTGTAAAACATCGAAAGAGTGAAGGTTTGCCAACCTTACTGGAAAGTTAAGATAACAAAGTAAGCTATCTTTTGTAGAGTTATGCGCCGTCCGACATATTTTGCAATAAAGAGCTGAGCTAATTTTCACTTGCTGGAACTTATTCCTGCAATCTACTGTAACAGTAACATTTTCACACAAATCGTGTGAAGGCGTGAAAAACAACACTTTCACTTGCAGCTGGAAGTATCCCTTTGCCTTTGGTGAACAGATTCATTCACAACATTGAAGATAACACTCAGGAGCTGCCCTTCAGAGAGCCAGCCCGGGCAGCAAGAAGCTAATTATATAATGGCCTACGTGTACTTAATTGCAGGAAGATATTAGCTCTTGAAAACACTGCCCAGAGCATTCTAATAAGGGGTCCCGAGTGTCTGCAGCTTCAGAATAATAAGAACGGATTCTGAGTGGCTTAGACTGGTATTTATGACCAAAGGGAAGCTGCATATGTAGCATCAATACAGGTGGGGGCGAAAGAACAACTGCAAACTGCAATGTGTTGTGTATGAGCTGCCAGCTTCATTCAAACTAATAAATACCCACTAACTGACCTGGCTCCATTCTGAATGGAAGAAAGTGGTTCAACTGCATTAAAACATAGGATCATATGAAGGCACAGAGACATTTTACTCCTTGTATACTAGAGCCTCATTGTTATGAGCGTTTTGTGGATCCCCATTACCAGCCTTATTGGGATTACAATATGCAAATATTTTCCTACAAATAATTCGCCTCATGGAAGTAGCCACACTATTTTGGTGAATTTGCTGCCAAAAGCGTCGTTAATCACTGACCCTAAACTTACTGTTACCCGTAGTACCAGCAGATCTGGTTGGGGGTGGTAACGGGCTTAAGTCCGGACCACTTGTTATGGACCACTATGTGTTAAGAATGAGCCTTTCCTCCTACAGATCAATGACTTCAGCAAAGGGTTTCATTTCACTTTTTTGATGGCTGAATTGTCTTTCTTACATTTTACTCCATTTTATTCTAATTCTAAATCATTTCGGGGTATATCAGCAACAGTCAGTGATAATTATCACTAAGCGCACTTAGCGCGAGGATAATTATCGCCGGCGATAGCTGGATCTTATCATGGAGCTAGCGCATTTTCAGAAACGCTTATCTCCAAAGCGATAACAATCCAAGCGATAGCTGTAAAATGTGCGATAATCGCACAGCGACAGGCGATACGTTGCTGATAGGGCAGGGTGGATTTAGCCATATAATCCACCCCCCATTGCATATAATGGCTAAGTCAGATTGTAAGCAGGCGTAAAGAAACCTGCGTTAAGCGCGGTTAGCGCTACTTTTATAATCGCTAAGCAGGTTAGCGATTTCCTTGATAATTGGAGAAATGTCAGTTAGCGACATTCTCCACGTTAGTTTGGCAGGGTACCCCCACTTTGCATCTCATTGGCGATGCAACGATGGGCGTTAGGGAAACCGGCGCTGAGGCATGGGTACACGCGTTAGCGTGTCCATGCTGATAGTGCGATAAAATTATTGCCGCTTTTCACCCAAAAATGGACGCTAAAGCGGCGATAATTTTATCGCGGGGCCTTGATGATATGCCCCTTCATTTTCACCTTCACCTTTTTATTTCTTAAAAATGGAAGCGGCGATGTATTGCTTGAGGGAAACCAAAAAGCATGCATTTTTTTAACAGTAAAAAGAAGGTACCGAATCTCATGAAATTATGATTAGCCATGGGAAATGTAAAAATAAAAAGTAGACAATACCCATGCGACTACATAACCAGCGTGAGCAAAAGGAGATTCTGTTTATAATTAATAAAAACCCTCCTTCTCAAATCTCTATATATTTATTTTTTAAAACACTATAAAAGGAGTTATTGCCCTGCACGCAAGTGGGCTTCTACAGGTAAAATTCTTTGAATCTTCTCCAAATCACCTCAACATTATATAGACTGAAGTTAAGATAATAAAGCGCTTTATTTTTCCGTAGATGGCGGAGTAGTTGTATCATTCAACCCCGAGTCGACCTTCGGCTTATGCCTCATCATCTACACCTTTCCAACAAACTGAATGTGGGTATTCATACCTTTTCCAAACCATTTCGGCTTTTCTTTGAGATCGTCTCCATGGATATTCATACAGAGATGCAAATGCTCTTTCGAGACGCAAACCATCTAAGAATGAGTGTGCTGACATAAACATAAGTATTAAAAGAGCAGATACTTTCAGTACGGTGTTCTAAGTTTAAACTATGACCTAGGCATGAATGTTCTATTCAAATAGTGTATATAATATTTTTAAACACCTGGGGTGTCATATGTTTAATTGATTCAACGTAACATCCAGAGTTAACTTGTTAATAATTAATTTAATGTAACATCTTTAATACATTTAAAATCCCATCTCTTCGAAATGTGTCTGCCATATCACAGTATCCTCCTAATCACCTTTTTATCAGTCTCATCAATGTCAGTTTCTTCAATCTTTTTGAAAGTTGTTTTTAAATTGCTCCGGCGCCCTAGTGGCTGGGTCAGCACTTTATTAATACTACGAATAGATGGATGAATCAGGCTAAGAACATTATTGAGTTTTCCATAAAGTTTGTCATGAACAGGTGGTACATTTGGTTGTGTAAATTTCGTCCTACGTTTGCAAAAAGTATCAGAATTTCTGGAGTTTATTCCTACTTTGAAAAAATTCGTGGAGTCTTTACCATTGGTTGTAAAATCCACATGAGAAAATCAGTAACTTGCATGTTCAATTGTTTTCTCTGTGAAGAGAAAGTATTTTTCCTTTGAAGAAACACCTTCCGTTAGAGCACCTACCTCCTGCTTATATTGGCTCACCATACTATGTCACGGCTTTCCTTCAGTGAAGCCCAGGTCAGCCTTCATTTCTTGGTGTGCTCAATGTGATGTGCTAAAAATGTTGACAAACAACAAAAGTAAATGCGATTTTGAATGTTCTATTCCACTGGCTGGATAAAAAACACTGTTAAAGAGTGCTGTTTCTTGTCATTGGTGGTAAGTAAAAGCAGTGCTTGGTGCAAACACCTTGTAACACTTTATTATCAAAGTAGGCTTCTGGGAGTGTTAATGTGTCGCATGAATAGTGTGCACATTTGTTGTGCGGCATATTATGATCAAGGTGATGGGTTATGTTAGTTTTTGCTCTGCTGTAGTTTTGTGCTGTTTTATTGCAATGCAATGTTTTATTTGTTGCAGGGTTGTCGCATTGCATTGTTTTGGTTGTCTTGTTGTCTTTTGCCCTGTTATGTATTGTTTGTGTTTTTTATATGGCTTATGTTTTGTTGTGTGAGTCAAACATGTCAACAAATGCAGCTATACTTCCACCCACAAGCAGCAGATATGTTTAAAAGTTTACTGCAGCCATTACCCCAAGTCCCTTCTTTTCTCACTTATGGAGATGACCATCTCCCTGACAGAAAAAAGAACAGGGGAATGCTGGGCGCCCCAACCCCACCCCCTCCAACTGGTAGTACATAACCTATACCTAACCAGCATTCCGCTTGTTCTTATTTCTGTCTGATGAATGGAAGACACGCTGTGGAGGCTGGATGGCGGCTCGGGGCTTACAAGCTAGTGCCCCTGGAGTGCCTGGTGTCCGTTATAATGGACTGGCTGTGGCCCAGTGCTGAGGTAATAGAGTGTGCCTTGGCTGTCTGGTGGGTGCAGACAGTAATGTATTGAATGTGCCTGCCCCGAGGGTGAGTACTGCATAGCGGTTTTCCTCACCTCTATTCATTGCCTTTCTGGGTGTACAACACATTTTTTCCAGGCAGGGTCTGGGCCATTTGGAGTCCCGGCCTCCCTGCCACATGGGTTCCATTACCGCTGGTAGGAGATTGGTGTTATGTAGTCGTCGTTTCCCATCTGTTCCTCTGGCTCCTTATTTTTCCCCTTTGTTGGATTATAACATGTGATGCCTGGGGTTGTGTTGCACGCCTTGGGCCATGGGTTTTCCCGTTTTCATCCTGTGTTGCTTTCTGTATGGCCTGGCATGGTGGCTATCCATGGGTGGCTGGCGGCTCGGGCTGAACTGGCAGTGCCCCTGGAGTGCCTGGTGACCGGTTTAGGGGGTTGCCTGTTGGGCTGCGCTGGGGTCGTGGAGAGTGCCTGGGCTGACTGGTGGGGGCAGACGATGTGGTGCGGAGTCGGCCTGACCCGGCGGTGAGTGCCACGTAGCAGTTTTTTCTCTCCTCTTTTAGTTGCTTTTCCAGGTGCCTTGTTCTTTTTGGAGTCCCAGGCCTCCTTGCTGTGGGGTCATTTGCCACCAGTGGGGGCTGGGTGTTGTGGGTCATCCTTTTACATCTGCCTCTCCTGCTCCTTTATTTCTCCACTGTTGATGACTGGCTGTGATGCACTGTTTGTTTCCCACACATTTGGGCCCTGGGTTTTTCTGTGTTGTCCCTCCTCTATGTCCTTACATGGTACTGGCGGGCGGTTTGGGTACTTGCCTACGGCTAGTGGTGCAAGCCTGGGATGGCTTTTGGCTTTTGGTGTTTCTATTGTGGCAGCCGGGGTGGTCTGCTGTCTGCTGGCCCTAGAGGCAGTTTTCCTCTGCTTTCTTGGTTTTTCTGCGTGCATTTGGCACCTCTGTATGTTTTGCTTCTCCATACTGTGTCTCTTCTCTGGACTTGCTTGCGGCAGCCCTTGGGTAGCTGGCGGCTTGAAGACTGTGCTGGGATTGCCCCGCTGTGCCTAGTTGCTGGTGGTCCGGTTTTGGCTGTTGCCCTGGCGCTCTGGCATTGGGTGCGTCGGGCTGGCTGTTGGGGCTATCAGGAGTCTGCTGGTCCTGGGGGTTAGTGCCGTATGGCAGTTTGCCTCTGGTATTTTTTGTTGGTTTTTTTGGGTGCTTTTCTTGGGTTTGGGTGAATGCTTGTGGGATGTGTTTATTCCCTTTTCCCATTCTGTGCCTCATCTCTGGCCTTGCATTGAGGCTGACCTGAGGTGGCTGGTGGCTCGGGCTGTGTTTGTGGTGCCCTGGGTTTTTGCTTTTGTCCTGGCGCTCGGGTTTGGTCTTTTACGGAGGTCTGTCTTTTCCTGCCTTCGGTCAACCCCTGGGTTTGTGGTTGAGGGGTCATCCTTGGTGTGTGTTGTTTGGGAGGGATTTTCCCTGTTGTGCCTGTCTGATTTTTGCATTCCTCTGGTCTCCATGGGGTTTGCCTCACCCCACTTTATGTTCTGGGTGCTGGCTGCCCCTTGGCTTTTCTTGGGTAGGGCCCTGTTGTTGGCCCCGTTCCTTGGGGGGGTGTGGTGCTTCACTGGGTTCTGGCTACCCCTCTGCCTTTTCCTGTTCTGGTGTGTGTTTCTGTCTGCCTCGCTCTTCTGGTTGGTCTTCCAGCGGCTGGTGTTGGGGTGCTCGTCAACGTGCTGTTTTCTGGTCGTGACAATGCCTTTCTTGGGAGGGGTTCTGGGTGTTGTGTGCCGTGCCCCCTGCATTCTTTGTGAGTGCATCAGTCTTGGCCTGTCCCTGTGCCCCGGCTCCTTCTTCCGGTTTGGGTGCTTGGCGCTCGTCCTCCTATTGGTGGCTTAGTAATTCAGGCGGAATGCTGGGTAGGTACAGGGTATGTACTCCCAGTGGGAATTGGTGGGGTTAGGGGTCCCGGTATTAACCTATTCTTTTTTCTGTCAGTGAGATGGTCATCTCCATAAGTAAGTAATGGGATGAGGACAACAGGACCAGGAGTAATGAAGGTTACCGGTAAGTGATAGGGCATTTAGCAATGTCTTTGATGGTAAAATAATGCTACTTTCAGCTGTTCAACTAGCAAAGACATCAGTATGCTAAAACTGGGACAGAGACATGTCTCAAATTACCACCATATTTTGTGATATGGTCTTCAATAGAATAATGTTAGATCAGTCTGGCCATGCTACCTTAAACTCTGTTTTCTTACATCACATAAAGAGGCTCTCATGTCTGTCAGCCAAGGACCTTCCATATGCTGGAAATGTCCTTCTGAAATACTATATGGGCAGGCAGCTGCAGTTGCTCCAGTGCCCTTCCATGATATAACTCTCATGGTTGACAGATTTACCTTGCTGCTTGTGCATTTGTTTTGTGTGTGCGTATCATGTGTGTAGGAGGAGTGCTGTGTGTTTTTCACGTGTTTGTATTATGTGAGGTAATGCTTGTGTGTGGATGTGGGAGTGTGCTTGTGTTGTGCATGTGTGTATATTGCCTGTTGAGGTTTAGGAGTGCTATGCGTATGTATGTGCTGAATGTGGGTGCGCTGTGTCTGCTTTTGTAGTGATATGTGGTTTGCAAGAGTTTAGCCTCACTTTTTAAAATCGAATTTCACCTCGCATAAAACAGTCCTGTGAGATGATAGCAGGTGAGTGGTTTGAACAGAAAATGTCTCTGGACAAGGCATTTTATGTGCGAACCAATCTCTCACTGGGATCTGGCTTTTATGAGAGCTGCATGGGCAGGTAAATAACATTGTGCAAAATGGTGTAATGGGGAATTTTGAGAATTTTGCGTAATGTGCAAATTCAGTAATTTTGCAGATTTCTCTGGCATAATTAAATATTCTTTCAGACCTAATCTTTGATTTCACATCAAGTGCAACAGATGTTTCAGTGTAAACACTAATTATAAGACAGAGCATGTGGTAGATTTGCCATCTGCTTTTCTGACAATTTACCCAAGGCCTTATTTATGAAGGCCTGCTTCACTTTTGCGCCGCCGTTGCGTCACTTTTAGTGACGCGGTGGCGGCTTAAATATTGTGCCATGATGCACCATATTTATGAAGTGACGCATCTAGGCAGATCCGTCATTTCGTAAACCCCTGCACTACATTATACCTGCGTCACTACTCATAAATGAGGCTTCTAGTATTTAATTTTAAGATGCCTTTATTTATCAGGACCGTTTTCGTTTATGGGACTACAGAGGTATTTTTCTCATGATTATATACCAAATATTTTCTCACAGCATTGTGTATTGTAAGAATGGAGATAAGGAACAGTCAGCAGTGTTTTTCAATTTTTTTCGAATTCAGGCATACTGCCTTTTTAGATTGAGGTCACAGATATTTTAACTCTGGAATTAAACAACATAGGAATTGTGTGTGCGTTTTTAAAAATTATTTTGCAGACTTCAATTTAGTTTGTTTTCTTTCTCTGCTCCTTCTATATACCAGTATATGTTGTTCCTGCGTATGACTCCATACACGTTTCAATATTGCAAGCATTGTTAAATAGCAAGGGTACTGCCATTTTCAATTTTCAGAATAACTTCCACTGTAAGCAGTATGTGCACTGCATTCCATAATTAGTGCCAATGACCTTGAGTCTAGGGTCATGTGGGGAGTACACAGATTTGCATTTCCAAGTATGTTTCGCAGAGACAGGATAAACAATTAGTAAAGTGGATAAAGGATATTCTCTTGTCTCTCGCAGGGGCTGTACTTTTTACAGTACTGGCTGACACTTTGACCTTGTAGTTCATCTTGATTCAAGAAAAATCAATAACTCGTAGCTTGCTGAGGATGGAGGAATTTAAATGAGTTATTGAGTCACGAAGCAATTTCTCCAAATAGCAGATATGTTTCTTTTTTCACTTGGTTGAAAAAATAAAAACAGGTTCAATTAGAAAGAAAAAAATGGATTGCGCTTCTTGTAGAAGGTGAAAAGCGTCCGTGCAGCTCCAAAGTAGCTCTACTTCTAAAGTTATTGTTACCTGACATGTGCATGGCACCCTGCAGCCACTGCTGTGGCAACTTAGTGGGCCCCTATCGCCACCACAACATCACTTTTATCGACGTTGTGTTGGCGATAGGGGCTTAGCCTTATTTACACGGCAGCGTTAAGCCACATAATGCTGCCTTGTAAATAAGGCCCCCTTTCACGCTATGGTTAGCGTGAAGGGGGTGGGCAGTGGGTTGATTTTGACGCTGCCCCCTATATACAAGGGCAGCGTACATAGGAGGCAGCGCCAAAATTAAGACCAGGTAAAACCTGTCCTTAAGTTGGTGAAACGAGGAGAAATGCATTATTTCTCCTAGTTTTTGCTTTTTCCATGTGTGCTGCCTTTTGCGGCATGCATGGAAAAAGCAAAATGCCATGGATTGTTTATGTACAGGAAGGTCCCCCTTCCTGTACATAAACAGTCTTTAAACAAATGCTCTTTTGTGACTTTCATGTGTGCTGCATGAAGCAGCACACATGAACGTGAGAGAATGGCATTTCTAGGATTGTTTCTGTGAAGGAAGGGGGAACTTCCTCCACATAAACAATCCTCCCCTGCAATCAAACACCCTTGCACTATGGGTGCCTGCATTGGCGCTACACTGCTAAGTGTAGCACCAGCGCAGAGGGAAACGCAAGGCTAAACCATATCCTTGTAAATATGGTGCAGCCTTGTGTTTCAGAAGTGGCAGAGTGAGGAGGCATTAAACTATGACGTCTAACGCCTCACTCCGCCACTTCCATGTACATATCCCCCTTAGTGCCCTATGGTGGCTATAGCGCTGCGTTTGGCAGTCAGAGATCTTTTGTTCAAGTGTCGGGGCTGACTATTACTGTTACAATCGAGGCTTTTGATCTTTCTGGTGCAGTTGTTGTAGCTGACTCCTCTGTGATGTGTTATCACACAGAAAATGCTGCAGGTCCTATGAACTGTCACTGTCACTTTGGCACAGAACACACACACAGGAAATGTATCCTAAAACAGTAACTTCTAAAAAACTCTTTGGCCTTGATTATGAGCCCTAAGTAACAGACACATTATTCATCTCACCTAATAAGTAAAAATATCCTGTGAGCAGTAACTTATCGGATGCAATAAATTACTACAATAAAGAGTTTCTACTGTATCAAAATCCTAATGTTTCGTTATTTTAGTGGACCGTTTTCACCCAATCAATGTCGACAGGACTGGCTGTCTTTAAAATGTGACAGAGCCATAATTCCAAAAACCTGTCCAAACAGGGGTTTTCAGCAGTGTCTGAATTTAAAGAGGAACCTGCAATGAAAACTCTTGTATGAAAAGAAAGCTACTTCAGGCAAGGTTTATGTGTTTATTAATGTAGTAAAAATTGGTCTGAGCTCCAAATACCACTGTTTGCAACTATTTGCACACAGCAGGGATCTTGGCAATAGAAGCTAAAGTTATAAGAGAATGACAACTTTGTGCCATGGCAGGTGCCCCTTTTCTAATAATTGAGGCCCATAACAAACGCAACCCATGGCTAATTTATGAAGATATTTCTGATCAGAATCCCAACAAGTAGAGTGGCAGAAAGCATCCTACACGGGCAAAGGGTGCATCCTGAACCTGAGAGCTTAGGAGTAGGCCACCCTACTCTCAGGTTGGGAAGTATGTATTAATAGCTCTATCTAGCAACTTGTCAATAAACTCAAGTCTAGGTGCTAGACTGAAATATAGAAAAAGAGACCGGGCGTAAAGTAGGGGTTGGCTTAATTGGCAAAATTTAATTCATTAACATTCAAATAGATTTTGCTGAATTCTTCGATGAGGCAGAGTGGGCATTCGGCATTATTTTCCTAGTGCAAAATGCACCCTCGCCTCCAACAATGGAAGCGGGGATGCATTTTGCGCTAAGAAAATAGCGCAGCCAAATACCACTTGGTGCCCTAACTTACTCTGCCGTGGTTACGGCAGAGTATGGAAGAGCACTGGAGGGAGCGGTATGCAGTGATTTCTAACCACTCCATCTCACTCTGCAGTTCATACCCCTCTGCGCCCGTACACACTCTGCAGTAGTCACTGCAGAGTATGTAAGGGCAATGAGTGGTATTTGGCTGCGCTATTTTCTTCATATGGATTAAAAGACACTCTAAATACCACGCCTGAAGGCCTGTTGATACATTCCATCCAAAGGCTATGCTGGTGGGAGCAAGTGTTGGGTTCTAGTGTTCTCTGTCTCACTATTTGCTGTGCCAGTGCAAAGTATGTAAAGGCACCAGGATATATGCAATGCAGAGTTTTCTAAACAGTACCACAAAAGGGAGCTGTCCCCTGTTTGAAAACCACTGCAGATCAAACATTAATCTGCAGTGATTTTTAAACATAGAAGGATTTCTCCCTCTTCCAGCCCTCTTCAGAAGCAATCATTTACTGCAGATTAATTCCGCCAGCGGAGAAAACGGAATTTATATGTTATTCCGCGTCGAATCACAACATTTCTCCAATTCCGCTGGCGATATTAATAATTCCACTGAGTCCTAATATTAAACTTAAGACGGGCAACTGTTTCTATACTTCCTTTGCTACTTGGGATGTTGTTTGCATCAACCATGACAAGCACTGCAACTTTCTCTAGCCTCCATACTGAAATTGTGCCCCCTCCACTTGCAAAAAAACACTAAAGGGCAGATTCTTAGAAACATTTAGGACTACAGGAAGTATTAATATCTATCAATCAATCAATCAATCAGCAGTTGTAAAGCTCAACTCTATCACCCCGAAGGGTATCCGGGCGCTGGTTCTCCATTGAAGAGCAAGTTCATGAGTCTCTTTCTGAAGTCAGCTAGTGAGGAGGGCTGTACAGGGCTGGAGGGAGGCATTTGGATGCTCTATGTGCATCCTGTAAGGAAGGAGGCGATCCACTTGAGGTTGTCGTGCCATATGCCTTTTTTGTAGCGTCTGTTGATAAAGGTGTTGTGGGAGACTGTGTCAAACACCGCAGAGAGGTCAAGGATGATCAGGGCTACCATTTCACCATGGTTGAAAAGTGTTCTGATGTTGTCTTTGGTGGCAATCAGTGTGGTCTCAGTTATGTGGTTAGCACAGAATCTTAATTGAGAGGCATCCAGTAGCAGGTTTTGTTCCAGGAATTCAGTGAGCTGCTGGTTGATGGCTTTCTAGCAAACTTTGGCTCAGTATGGGAGCAGGGAGATCGGACGATAATATTTGAGATCGTTGAGGTCAGTTGAGGCTTTCTTTAGGAAGGTCTGATGACTGCGTGCTTCCATCTGTCCCAGAAGGTTGCTGTGGAGATGGAGATGTTGTGGATTCTGGTGAGTTGTGTGCTGATTGGTGTTGTTTCGAGGTTGTAGAGGCTGTGGGGAAGGGGTCAGTGGGAGCCCCGGAGTGAATGGAAGACATGATGGCTGAGTTGGTTGGGGCAGTGACCAGATGGTGATGGTTTGGCTGGTGTTTGCTGGTTGGTTGAGGTCACAGTGGTTGATGGTGGTGGGTTAGATGTTGAAATTGTTGTAGATATTGTTGATATTGCTATGGAAGTGGTCTGAGAAGGTGTTGCAGAGTTCTTGGGAGGGGTGGATGGTGTTCTCTATGGCTGTTGGGTTAGATAATTATTTGACTATTTTAGAGTTACTTTGTTTGGTTGGGAGCAAAGTTGATGCGGGTGGTGATGACTACTTTCTTCAGGAATTCTTTTTTACACATTCTTAACGCCTTTGTGAAACAGCCCCAAAACATCCAACAAGTGGTCTAAGGCAAAATGATGGGACCCCACTGTAGAATGTTTAGGGTTTGGACCCCCCCATGCCACAGGGGCTTACACTCCTGCATCGAGTTCTCTATTTGTAAAAGTAAAAAAGAAGACACAGTCCTCCTTGTTTGCACAAGTTTCATATGAATATTCGCTAAATATTTCCATTGAGATGTTTTTGAGGCCTGTAGGAGTATGTAAAAGAGAACTATAGGAGTATTTAGTTACATAATCCTAAGTACCTATGTTAATAGGTTTTTTAGAAGAAACCTTTAACAAAGAAGATGTATTTCGCTTCAGTTCATAGAAATATATTTTTAACAGTTATTCATTTATGTTATTAGCTGGAATATAGGAACTATGCAAAAAAGCATAATTAGTGATATGCTAGAACTTTAAAAGTAACTCCCAACATTTCATCAGAAATATCACAAATAACTCCCTTTTATGTTTCCTACAAAAAGTCACAATTAAAGCTTGATAATTTTCTATTGTAGAATATTTCCTGGTTCTAAATGCATAGTTGAAACCAGACAGTGTTTAATTAGAGGCGCAGTTCTTCCTCTTTTTGTACTTTGATAAACTAAATTACTTGTTTTAAGTAATCTGAATGGTGTGAAGCGAGTAACATATGGTTATGAATATTGTCATATGTCCTACAGTGTTATGAACACCATCAATAGACAAAGATTTGAGGAAACAGTGCAGCAAATGTATCAATGCCAATCAAGCTGCTGCTGCTGAGAAATCCCATGCTGTGTCTGTCACTACAGTAAAAGTTGCTGTCTCTTCGGATCCTATAACTGAGCTCACATGCTGAGAAAACTCAAATGAGTGAGAAAATCCAAATCAGATATGTGAAAATGAGTGATATTTGCAATGCATGATTGAAAAACATTTCAAACATTTGATCACTGCATGACAATCATAGAAAAATACATAAACAAGTCACTAAAGCAAATCAAATCTTAGTTCATAGAACAGTACATCTTATACTAGCTAACTGTAAAATCTAATCACAAACTGAATTCAGATTTTTTTAAAGCAATACATCGATAGGCAGTCTGGCAAAAGTCAGGAAAGAATCTGAGAAGAAATTCGGCAAACACTATATTATAACATACAAAGTCCATAGGTAATACCCCCTTGATCACGTCACCAGGGGTCCATTGCCCTCGTCAAGTTCCGAGGTTGCAGGCTGCAACAGCGGTAGATTAACCCACACTGGTCATGGGAAAGACATCTCTTTCTCAGACACACATGAGTTGAAACATTTGCTCAACAAGGTCTTCTTCTCAGGTTCTTTCCCCTATCGCTAGCATAGTAATGTATCTATTCTAAACTAACAAGGCTTGTGAATACCTGCAAGAAATGTCATGTTAGCAGGGAATGGAAAACAGTATTTTATTAAATGCAGCATGGTGAATACAGGCCTAAATAGTCAAGATGACTTAAACATTATTTCAATGGTGCACATTTAATATGAATGTGCACATTTAAACACTAGTGAATATAAGTTTTTAGTACATGTTATTAAATTATTGATATTATGTGTGGCATACAGTACATGTTTATTTTAGTCAAGTGCAAGTATGACTGACAACTACAGGTAGGACATGTACTGTAAAGGTTTACATTTCCTGGTAGTGACAAACTCCCAAATTTGTTTTTCACTACTGTGGGGCATATTCCTCTCATATGCTAGCATTGGGGGATTCCTTAATACACTTTTAAGATGTATTTTGATGAGAAAGGAGTAGCTGCATCATTAAAATATCTGTGGAATGGTAATGAGAAATCCTCTTTACTGGTAAAGCTGGATTTAACATTACTGTTTTAGAAATGCCACTTTTAGAAAGTAGACATTTCTCTGTTCTTACGGCTCTGTGGGCCTTACAGCCTGTTTACAATATATGTCGGGGGTGGGTGACAGTTACACTTTATGCATTCCCTCTAAACAGCCACACATACAAGAAGGGTGAGTGTGACAAAGACCTCCTCTACATTCTGATTGCTCTTCCGAGGAAGGAAGAGAGAGGGAGAGTGGACACTTACACCTGAATAGCCATGTCCTGTTTCCCACACAAAGGGATGATTACCCCATCTGACAGTCTGGAGCCAGGGCTGAGAAGAAAGGGGTACCTGTGCACTTCAAAGGTCTGCTTTGAAGTCACCCCTACTTCAAAGGCACAATTGGGTATACTACTGAGGCTCTGACCCTACCATGACAGTACACTACTGGACCTGTGAATAACTCTGCTAGGAGTAAAGACTGCTGTGCTACATGGATTGTCACTTTACTTGACTGCTGCTCTGATAGAACTGTTTTTCTGCTTTGCTGTGTTGCCCTGCTGCCTGCTGATATGTGCCCTACTGAGGACAAGGACCGGTACCATCTCACTTGAACCCAGAGTGACTCCAAGGGCTTTTTGGCTTGCCCCCCGTTCTGAAGTTTCAAGGTCATCAAAAACCTCCTTCAACCTTGCAACTGCACCTGGACTCTGCCATTTGTGAGTCCTGCCCTGCCAAGTTGTGCCAATCCAGTCCTGGGCCCTTGAAAGGTGATTTCTGCTGTCCAGAGTCATCATATTTGATGCACGGATGTCTTTGCATGGGTCAGAATCAACGCATTGCCCTTCGATGCCAACGCTGAATCGATGACATCACTTTGACATACTGTGCGGCTCAACAGTGATGGACAGGGCGGTTTGACAACAACACAGCACCTGCATTGGAAAGGTTTTCATCAACAAGGCCTTCATCACCTGCACAGATCAGAACCGACGCATCGAGTCTTCAACATTGACGTCTGCTCCATCCAAGGTATGTTTTCAGTGGGACCTGCATAAATCCTGCAGCTAGACTGCCCTCCTTCGTGGTCAGCCTAAACTTTGGATTTACCCTGGTCCAGCGCAACCTCAATTATCCCCAAAGCACTATTTGAATCTAAGCCCTAGATTTGATTTAACCTTTAAAGATTCATAACTCCGGTACTACTAATTGGATTTTTGTCGTTTTCCTTTATTTTTAGTTATAAAATTATTGTCTCTTTTTCTGAACTTTGTGAAGTATTTTTGTGGTGTTTTCATTGTGTTACTGTTTGTTGCACAAATACTGTACACATTAGGGTGGGCAGAGGTTATCTTTTAGTATCTAGCTAGTTTACCCTGACTAGGGAAGTGGTTCCGCCTTGGAACTAGACACCCCAGTTCTAACAAGCACACACAGTGGCCAGAGTACAGGTGCTGGGTTTGAGGTTGGTGTAGCCTGTTCTCTGCTTGAGGCTCTGATTATGAGGCCAGCCAAATGGCCCCTGGACTTGTTCTGGTGGTCCAGGGGTCAAGATGCATGCCAAGTCCTTCACTAAGGCAGGGCAACAGACTAGTGCTGCTCTTGCAGAGCAGCACAGCAGTACAGAATCTTCCACAGGTCCGGAGGTGTACTGAATATTTGGGTATGAGGGTCCAATATTTATACCATGTGCTCATTTTGAGGTAGGAGAAGGTTCTGAAGTTTTCCACCCCAGAGGCGCTTAGAATTCCCTGCCTCCCAGCCCTGGTCCCAGATTGTCTGATGTCACAGTAGACTAGTGTCAAGTGCTTTGTAAGTGTGCACAGCAGAGCCTTTATGATGTGTAAATGTGGTAGGTGACAGCTCCTCACCCTCATCAAGTTAGAGATGGACCATCCTGCCAACACCTATGGCCCTTTGTTTCACTGTCTGGGAGGAATACACAAATGCCAACTGCTAGCTACTCCTAGTCTAGTGTGTCCCAGGAAACACACTGCAGGTGCCAAGTGGGTGGGGCAAAGAAAATGCCAACTTTCTAAAAGTGTTTATATTGATTCGACAACCCAATATAACCTTGTGGGCTTGGGTAACAGAATTTTAAATGTAAAGGTACTAACAAAGGGTTTTATTTTAACAGTAAAATTGTTGTATCTAAACATCACTTGTGAGTGCCTAGATAATGGCCTCAAAAACATGAATTTTAAACATAAATTTGAATAATTAAAAGGGACTCAATCATTTTTACTTGTTAAAATAAAATCCCTTGTTGGCACCTATATCTTTACATACTTTCTAAAAGTGGCAGTTTCTGAATTGTGAGGCAAAATCAAACTTTACTATTAAAGAGGGCTTTAAGTTACAATTCTTTAGACTGCCAAATTAACATTTCTAGCTGCTCTCTTTTCAAAGTTATCACCTATTAAATGTAATAAGTTAACCCAATGTTAGCCTATTTGACAGGTAGGGTTTGAAGTAGTGTAAAACAAATGTAAGAGTTTTTCTTGACCAGAAAATGTAAAATGTAAAACTTGTCCAGCTTTGTAAATACATTGCATCCTTCCCTACAAATCAATCAATCAGCACTTGTTGAGCGCAGCACTGTCACCCCTGGGTGGATCCGGGCGCTGGGGAGGGAGGTCTCAGTCAAAAAGCCAGATCTTGAGGAAACGGCGGGAAGAAAATAGCAGAAAAAGGCAAAACAGAGGGCAGAAAAATAAATGAGCAGCAAAGGTAAAACTGAGGCAAGAAATCGAGTGGCAAAGGCAAAACAGAGCAGAGGAGGGCAAACAAAGGGCAGTAAACAGGCAGAAAAGGCCAAACAGATGGGCAAAAAGCAAGCAGAAAAGGCAAAACAGAAGGTAGAAAAACAAGCGAAATAGAGGGCAGAAAAATGAGCAAAAAAGGCAAAACTGAGCAGAAGGGGGCAAAACAGAGGGCAGAAAAAGCAAAACAGAGCAAAAAGTGCAGAGGAGGCACAAACAGAAGGCAGAAAGTGGACAGGCAGAAGAGGGTAGCGGACTGCAGGGAAGCTTGACAGAACAGTCACAGGGGGAGCTGACACGAGGACATGTGGTAGAGCTGCAGCCTTCATTAAGTAGGTCCTGGGGGGAGGGTGGTGTGCTCAGTGGAGGTAGGAGGGAAAGGGCAGGAGCAGTGGGACGGCAGGAACAGAGAAGAAACGAGCAGAAAAAGGCAAAATAAAGGGCAGAGAAATGAGCAGTAAGGGCCAGAGGGCAGAAAAAAGAGCAGGAAAGCAAAACAGAGGGTAGAAAAATGAGCAGAAAAGGCAAAACAGAGCAGGAAACGAGCAGCGGAAGCACAAACAGAGGGCAGCAGGTAAACAGGCAGTAGAGGGTAGCAGACTGCAGGCAATCTAGACAGGAGGAATGTCGCCGGGGAAGCTGGCACAAGGACCTGCTGTTTAGGGTCTACCATAGAGGTAACAAATATATTAAAAAGAAAGGTTTAGAAAAAAGTTTATTTTGCCAGTTTGAAATACCAGTTTAAAACTGCACACACAGGATGCAATGCCAGGCCTGAGACATGTTCAAAAGGTAACTTAGGTTGGTGGCATAATCAGAGCTGCAAACCCACTAGTAGCATTTTATTTGCAGGCCCTAGGTGAATGTAGTGTCACTTTATTAGGGAGTTAAAAGTGCATTAAACATGCCATTTGGGTGTAAGCCAATATTACTATATTGACATGAGAGAGCATAAGCACATTTGCACTGGTTAGCAGTGGTAAGATGTGCAGAGTCCTAAAGAAAGCACAAACGAAGTCTGGATAACAGGAGGCTTGAAGGCAAAACGTAGGGGAAAAACACACCAAGGATGTCAGGTCCAACAGTCTATAATTGTCCTGGCATCATCTTTGTATCCTTTGAAGAACATAGCATGTTTACATGTTCTTCAGACAGACCAGTCATTCAGAATTTGACACTGTGGTATAAACAGAAGGTACACAGTCCTTCCCAGAATTTGCTATTGAGCTCAAAGGATTCATGTATACCCATTCAGGACAGCCTATTGTGTGTTCCTGTGGGAAGTTTCTACCTCTGTCACACCTTTTCCCGGGGTGAACACAGGCAGGGGTGTGGCAGGGGCTAATTCTAATAAGTGTTCTGACCATTCAGGCAGGTAAAGTGTAACTTTCTAAGAGTTACTTTTCCTTACTATTTATTAGACATCCAACTTCACCATTGATTTGGATTTTTCATAAGTTAAACATTGTTATGTAATTATTTCTCTAGCTGGTTCCATTCCCAAGATATGGGATTACTATTTTAACCTGTACTCTGGCTTTCTTCAAATGACAGCTGGGCCAGCCACAGTGAAAATTGCTTTTAGAGCTGTTTCACTGTAAGCACATATTAACATTATTTTCTACATGTCCCACTTTTAAATTCCATGCAGTCTACCCTGTGACATACAAGGCTTACCTAGGAGTGACTCACTAATATTTAAAAATGAGTTTTTGTTAGTTGTTAAACAGGAGTATTTTGACAGGGTACACAGCAGGTTTTACAATGCTGCATTCAGGCTACAATGGTAAGGAAGGAGCCATATTTGTCTTTGTCACACTAGTGAATGGGACACTACATGTTGCAGTCCACATGTTACATTAACTTTCTGTGCGATAGGCTTATTTTCAGCAGCATATACAATGGCTTTCTAAGGAAATTTTAAATGCGTCAATCATGGATTAGCCAATATCTAAAGGTTTTAGGGGCCAGAGCACATATACTGGGCATTGGACAGCAGTGGCCTAGAGTGCAGAGTCTAAAAACCAGCAATAAAATATATTCAGCCGAAAATGGGGGTAGCCATAAAAAAGGAGCATTTTCTCAAAAATAGACAGTAGGCACTTACCCATCTCTTGAATAATCATTAATTATTCTTATTGACTTGGAAACACTGAGACATACTAGTGGAGACAATATGACTTCATCTCTGGTGAGCAAAGCTCAAAATAATTAGGAGGACCTTAAAGCTTTAAAGAGAGGCAGAACAATTGTTTCTATTTTTTTTTTTTTAAACATATTTTATTGAGCGATTGCACAGATGGTACAGGACCCTGAATATCAGGGTCAACAACAGCATGACATTGCAGTATATCGTCGTAGCAATCTATTTGTGCATTTAGCAAGGATACATATCGAACAATAACAACCCCCCCCTAACTCCCCCCACCCCTGCCCCTGTGTCGCACCCTGCCCATGGACTCCCTACCCTCGCCCCACGACCCGGCTGCCACATCTTGCCGTAAGAAGAGGAATTCCCCTGTCGTCCCCTCCTACCTGGCACCCCTTCTTCCCGACTAGCCTCCCTAGGCCTTCCACTAATTAATCCACCTCTTCCACTGGTGGCTCCAGCCACAGTCCCCGGTAATCCGCCCATCTTTTCCATATTTTATAGTGCTTGCGTGGACACCTTCGGGCCACAAATATAGGCTGTTCCAGCCCCATACAGAAATCTAGGCCGTTCTTCCATGCTGCAATCGATGGGGCTCTAGGCGCCTTCCACGCCCTGGCAATATCTCTTTTCGCCAGCGTAAGGCCTAGCCGCAGTAGGTGCTGCTTGTATATATTGCCCCCAACGCCCTCCATAACATGAAGCAATGCCAGGCGTGGCGTGCGCGGAATCATCCACCCCAGCACTTCAGCTAGACAAGAGATCACCCCCTTCCAGAAGCGGTCCAGTGCTGGGCAGTGCCAAATAGTATGTATAAATGTTCCGTCCTCCTGACCACACCGCAGACAGTCCGGAGCAGCAACCAAACCCGCTCGGAACAGCCTGGCCCGGGTAAAATATACTCTATGCAGATATTTAAATTGTATGAGGCGCAGTTGTATCGCTATAGCTGCCTCCCTTGGGGCTGCCAAGGCCTCCCTCCAGTCGTCCTCATCGAGGGCCCCTACGTCCGTTTCCCAATCCTCCCGCAGCTTCTGAAGCTTCGTAGAGCAATGTATCACTAGGGCCTGATATATCCTAGAGATTTTCCGGGTTCCCAGATCCCCCATAAAGAGTCTCGCTTCTAGTGGGCTGAACTCTGGGAGCGATGCCAGGCCCTCCAGGCTGGGGGACAGAGCATGTCGCAGCTGCAGATATCTGTAGAACTGCGATTGGGGCATAGAGAATTCCCTTTGGAGGGCCTGAAATGATTTAAGTGTTGTACCATTCATAATATTTCCCAATGTCGAGATGCCAATGGCATCCCATCCGCGGAATCCACTCAGTGCCATTAAGTCCGGGAAGCGCCCATTGCCCCAAAGGGGGGTCTCTTCAGTTAAGACATTCCACCATCCCATCCGCCGCAGTGTTTGCCGCCATATCTGGAAGACCACTCGCGTGACCGATGGCAGACTGCTGCGCCCCGACGCAGAGTACAGAATAGTATGCAAGGTATGAGTTCCCATAAGTAGTCGTTCCAGCGCGTACGCCGGGTCTCCCCTATCTCCGTACCACCACTCATTGAGAACAAGGAGGTGCGAGGCCTGGTAGTAGGACAAAACATCTGAGGACGCAAGTCCTCCGCTATATGTGGATAGGAAACACGTTCGAAGGGCCACCCGCACTGTGCCCCCCTCCCACAGGAACTGCCCCAAAGCGAAATTCACCTGACGAAACCATCGAGGCGGGATCGGATATGGGTAATTCTGCAGCTGGTAGAGCAGTTTAGGTAGCGCCACCATCTTAAATATTGCGGATCTGCCATATAGTGTCAGTGGCATTCGAGACCATGTCTTAAGATCCGTGCGGATCTTTCCCCATACTGGTGTTACATTGCGGTCCCATGAGAGCTCCGGAGCCTCCGACAGAAACACCCCCAAGTATTTCAATCCGCCCACTGCCAGATGAATATCCTGCGCCCACTCCCCGGGCCCCGGACCGTCCCCCAGCATTTCTATTTTATTATTTGTACTATTTGTGTAATACCAAAAAGGCCATCCAAAGTAAACCTCAGAGAGCTTTAACAGCAGACTGGAGTTGTGTCCCTAAGGTTGGGGGAAATAGCCTGTTTGGAGAAATATTAAATCCATAGGAGCCTGTCAGATAGGCATATTTTTTAGAAAATCTCTTCAATAAATCACTCCATAGGTGGTCAAATATTGATGGGCAGAGATTTACTATCTCCTTGGGCTAGGTTTGCGTTACTTTATGGGTGGTATATGCAGCCCCCACAGTTTTGGTACAAATCCCCATCTACTAACATTGGTAGACAGAGATTTGAGCCAAAACCTTACACCTCCTTGGAACAGGTGTTACTGTGGAGCACGTTTAAAAACTCTCCAAATGTTTACAACTTTGCATGTGTGCTGCACTGTACAGAAAAGTTACCTTTACTTGCATTGAGAAACAAATGTTCATACAATTAGAGCAAGTTGCGAAAGCGCTGTATGCCAGTTATGGAGCTCAAAATGCCGCCATATTTTCAGGGGTTCCTTGTTGAACATCAAGCTGCTAGGTCATGTGGAAAATCATTTTTTGCTCATTTCTTTCAGGACAACAGCTAATTCCCCATCTTAGGACATTCAAAGATGAGTCCTGGATCCCATCTTTTTGTGAGATCAGCAAGAAACATTCTTCCGTGGCCATGAGAACAGCTTGTACAGCCAGAGATTCACTAGTACAATCATTAGTATTTTCCCAAGTAGTCAGACAGTAGACACAATTTGTATCCTATTTTCCTTATTCCATCATTTTGATAGAGGATGTTCTGAGTGGCATAAACCCCCTAAGATGTTTTAATTTTGAATCAGCAGGTGTTTGGAGGTCTCCTGTTATTGAGTTTCACTAATTGAGTTTCACTCACTGTAACCTTCAGGAAAATGGACTAGAGTGCTTACAGTCAGTGTACATATTTTGAAATAACGTTCATTGTTGTGCAGAGGAGGTAAGGGGCACTGCAGTGGTTACACGCAAATACCCTTGCAAACATGTGTCTGCATGTGGGTTGAGTGTAATAGTATTGTCTAATCAGCCAAGTGTCTGCACACAGGTAGCTAGTCACAGATAGGGCCTTCAGTAAATTGAATGTGACTTTTGTATGCCTTATAATTCAATTAGGCAGACAAAAAGTAATGCCTCCATTTATTTTGACTAGAGTATACTATGCAGTGTTTTACTGTACTTACCCCCTCAGTCAATCCTCCTCTAAAATATGAACTATATAATATTTCAATTCATAGAAATGAATAAAATCACCTTTTCTCATTTAAAAAAAACATCTCCAGTGAAAATATAAAATTAATTTGCCCATATTTACACTCCTTCATATACTTTTGCCGGGTACTTTACGGAGTCAACCTTTAAAGAGATTTCGGTGTTGAACTACCCTGCTAGCTCAAGTTAATGACTCTGCTGTCCAACAGAAAGACCACGACCTTCTCCCAGACAATAGGGCCCTTTGGACAGGATTAATGTTTCTCTTGGTAGAGGAAGAAGGTGGTGAAGAAATCTGTTTATGCTGTTTAAATGTCTCCTCCCTGAGGAAGACTATAACTCCTGTGCCTCACTAAACAGAGAGTAACGTGTTAGAACGAGGTACCTGGTTCCCAGATAGTAGGATTATTAATAGGGGTCGGAGGGGGCAGGACACCAATGGCAAAGACACCAGTGGTTACTATTGGGGCACAGTCCTGGAGCTCTCCAACCCTGATTTCTTGCGTCCAGTCTCACTTCAAATTGATGAGATTTTTCATGCAGACCCTGTGGTGATTGGTAAATATCCCTTAATTTGTCTTCTATTCTCCTTCTCATCACTTCCAGCGCTTTATAGCAAAGCCAATTCAACAATGCATCATAACCCAAAATCAAGAAAAGAGCCTCGGTCATAATTCTCTCCCTGTGCTTCATAGATCCACCCCAAGTCCACCCATGGCAGCTTTTCACAGCCCAATCCTGATCAAAGAGTAGCAGACAGTCACCCTCCTGTCACGACTCTTCTGGGGTGAGGTTTCTAGATGTGTCTCAGATCCCTTTTATGCAAAAGGGTTCCCTTCGGGTATTCCCTTTTCACATTCAGCTGCTATCGTAAAAGACAGGATGCTTTGTTGTGAAGGCTGACCTGTCATTAGTCCGTCTCTTCCTCTGTAAGAAGTTTTTCCATGCATGCATGCAGATACAAGCTGTCACTTTTGTGCCTAATTAGACTTTTCATCAGTGACATTTGCTGGTGACTTATCGCTGTCAAACCAGGAGGGGGTTGTGCTTAGGAAGACCATTGCTTGAGAGCTGCTCACACTTCATCATACCTTCTTGAACTGGAGAGGTCTATGAAAGATCTAATTAAAATGAACTTCAGGGAGCTACAGTGAGTAGAGTGCAGACTAATATCAAAGTATATTGTGACAAAAGTATTGACTGCCAGAGTATTGTGAAGATTAGTATAACTTGGCATGGATGTACCTTGATACAATTGTATACATCCCTTTATAGCACAAAATGCAGCAGTATAAAAACCCCTATTTTACAGGGAACAATGCAATATTGAAAATCATTATGGAAAATTATTCACATATATCATCATCATAAGGACAACTTCAAAACCACACTTCGGAGCTTTAACATTGTCAGGCCTACTAGGATTATGCAGCCTTAAGGATCAAATTATGCAGCAAGGGTATCTAAATGATGTCACTAAATGTGAATTATGCAATATTCTGGGGCAGCATCATTTTCCTCCATTGAGATAGAAAAAAACTATTTCTGCTGAAATCTGTCGATTTTATTAATTATGGGGCAACTTTTGTGGCAAATGTACTATGTCCATTATTATGCGGTAATTGCTGCAGCTACAGAATCATGTAAATCCACAGCCCTCGCTAGTGTCCTTTTTTTATTCACAATTTGTTTGCGAAAGGTAAACCACACCGAAACGTTTTAATCTCAATCTGTACCCATTGTTCAATGACTGAAGGAAACAGCTCTTTAAAGGTAACCTCCCGAAAAGAAACATGTAATATAAAAATACACCATGTATGTCATGTGTAATATGGTGCTATATTGCCATCTCAGGGTTCTGATAACATTTACAAACCACTCCACAGGAGCATCTCCAAGGCTCTCCAAGGCTTTGATGCACCTAGCATGCCCTGGTGAGCTTCATGGCCAAGCCAAACACAAAAATTCCATAAAGCACTCTTCCAACTTCTGCATGTGAAAAACGGTGTGGGGGATATGTACAATAAAGTGGCGGAGCCTGTCGTTAGCCTCCAGGGCTTAACGACACGCTCCACCACTTCGGAAACGCAAGGCTGAACTATATTTACAAGAATGTGATGCAGCCTTGCGTTTCCACTTGTTTAACAACTTAGCGCAGACGCAGCCACCCTTGCACCAGAGTGCAAGGGTGTCTGCGTGCAGGGAAGGATTGGTTATGTGTAGGAAGCTGTCCCTTCCTGCACATAAAAAATCCTTAAATGCCATTTTGTAACTTTCATGTGTGTTGCATAAAGCAGCACACATGAAAGTTACAAAATGGAATTTTTTTTAAAAGGTTTGTTTATGTACAGGAAGGGACACCTCCCTGTACATAAACAAACCATTGCATTTTGCTTTTTCCTGGTCTTAATTTTGGCGCTGCCTCCTATGTATGCCACCCCTGTACATAGGGGGCAGCGTCAAATGCAATGGGTGTTGTGGTGGAACACCCACCACACCGCCCACTGCACGCCCCTTTCACGCTAGACATAGCGTGAAAGGGGGCCTTATGTACAAGGCAGCATTAGGCCATGTTAAGTGGCTTAACACTGCCTTGTACATAAGGCAAGGTTCCTATCGCCACTGGAACGCCACAAAAAGTGACGTTCCCATGCAATAGGGGCTTGTATATATGCCCCTGTGTGTCTGAATTAACCCTGGGCGTAGTGGGGCTACGCGGAGCATCACGGATTGGGGGCAAATCTACGCACACCCGCACACTCCACGTAGCCCCTCTATGCGCCACCCTTCTCCCTCCCGCCCGCTTTTAAAATGCAGTGAGAATGTTTCAAAACTTTTAAAAAAACAAGTTTAAAGTAAATAAAATAACTTACCTGAGCTGTGGCGTCCCGTCCTGCGCATTTGTGAGGAAGAAGTCGGCGATAGAGAAGGAAGAGGGAGCCCCGGGACGCAGCAGCTCAGGTAAGTTATTTTAGTTACTTTAAGCTTGTTTTTTTAAAGTTTTGGATCATTCTCACTGCATTTTAAAAGCGGGCGGGAGGGAGGCAGGTGGCGGGCAACTCGCTCTGCCGTGGGTTTGTGTAGCCTGCCTGCCCTACACCTACTTCGCGGATCGCGAAGTAGGCAAAATTACGCACACTCCGCGGCCGGAGCGGAGCACTGCGCCCAGGCTTAGTCTGAATGGTCATAGATCAGGGAGGGTGCAATGCGAGGACGTCAGGAGAACACACATTTTGGCAGTCATGGGAACCTCACCCAAATCCGAAAGGCATCAATAGGCTTCCTAACGTCAATATCTTTGTGGTAGCTACAAATATGCGATTTTCTTTTCTCTAAACCCAAGTAGGATGGGATTATCTTTATTTATTGGTTTTGATTGTGATGCTAATATGCATTGTTTAAGCAGATATATTGTGATAAAATGAAATGCACTATATTTGTTTTATGAAATAGTTCCATAGAAATATTTTTGGTTATTTTCAGACACTTGCTTTGGTGTTGAAAGAGACAGGCCGTGCATTCAAAAACGTAAAATTAATACATATAAAGAGTCCATAAAGAAAATTCGAAATTATGCATCCTTCAAATCCTTGCAACGTGGATTGTAACCAAGTACTAGCTGCTTAATTGTGATCTACATAATGAAACTTAATTAGGTGTCTGAATAAATCGTCTAACGAGTTTGAGTTTGAAACATAGGGTATCATCAGGTTGATGTTAGCTATCCTTCTGAATAATTTTACTGAGGTTCACATTTACACATGTTAACATGGACAAAACGGTTCATTGAATAACCAGATGCTTGCACTTAATGTCATCTGAACCGGATGCTATTATGTCATCTGGATATCTCTGCCACCAGCCTGTCCAAAGAGATGAATGCAGAAGAGTATTTTAATCCCAACCTGTTCATTTCTGCATGATTTAGCAAATAAAAGCTGTTTTTATGAACTCCATCTCTTTTTTTAGCCCTATTTTTGTTTTAGGGGACATTATCTCGCTGGTGATGCAGGTGAATATTCTTGGGCTAATATGCAGTGCCAACAAAAGTAGATTTTGCTTTGTTATTTCTAATATTCTATGATAGCTGAATACGATATGGCACAGTAAGCAAAAGGCTTAAAAGGTATAAACATGCACTGGGCATATTGCTCACTGCCAAGTAAGTCAATTAAGGAAAGCCAGGGGCAGCTCCTGCCACTCACGGCCCAGCCTTTGGCAACCCTCGCTCCGACCCTAATAGCCCTGGTTTAAGGGGTCGTGAAGGCCCCAGCAATAGCAGAGAGCAAACAGAGTTCCCAGCACTTTAGGGTGAGACAAGGTGGACTTTCAGTGTAAAGTGTGCATGGTGTCTGTTCTGCTATCCCCAGCGCCGACGTCGAGGGACAGGACATTGATTTATGGAGAGCAAGCACAGAAAGCTGTCATCATGTTTGTATTCGAAGTCATTAAGATGGCGCTCACTGTTCTTTCAGTTTGAGGAAACCCACTGACGTGTTCGAGCGCACCTGTAGTTTTATGGCCAGGCTCTAGGTGTGTTGGACTGCTGGCTTCAAACCTAACGAACTGCGTTTTTACTTTTTCGCTGTAAGCCATGCTCCAGTGCCTTTGTAGCTAGATGAAACTGTAACATTAGGTACTTGAGATCAAATTTGACAACGCCTGTTCTTTGTAAAGGTGTACTCTGTCACCTTTTTGCCATAAGCACTCAGCATTAGGCATTACTTCTCTGTTTTTTCTTTCATGAAGTCTGCCTACTCACAATTCGTGTTATCCATGTTTGAGCTTTATGACTAGTTTATCTCAACCTGCAAGTGTTGACAAACATTTCCTAGTGGTGTATGCTTGCTGACTGACTGCTACCCTTGAACTGCGTTTAAATGAGCTCATGACGCATTATCAGTTCATGAATAGCTTTTAGTGGATAAACTCGTTGTCCCCTGCTTCTGGCATGCCCCATCCATCACCTTCTGCGGGGTCTCTCCGGCACTCGACCCAGCCGCCTTAAGAAAGGTTTAGTCTCGCGCCTGGCGTTGTCGTCTACAATAGCAGAACAGTGATTTTTCCACAATGACTTTGGCAAAGCACCCCAGTATGGAATGTTAAAGTAAACCTGATGATGCTTATGGCGATGCCAAATGATATAGCCAGCGCTTAACATTCCTAGAAAGAAACATGTCTAACTGCCTTGGAAATTGCATTTCTTCCTGTATGATCACGATAAAGTGTTTACCGACACTCTAATCCTAATCCTAAAAGTGGGCTCGTACAAGTAGATATTTAATGCACGCCTTAGCCCAAGCCATATCGTGTAGTTCCTACAAATCTAAATAGGATCTGCGCGGTTAGGCAACATAAACTACAGGCTTGGTGTCCAGACTGATTCTAGGCAGCCCCAAAGGATGTGTTAGTCTGTAGACCAGCTAGCTCACAGTGCTCCTATAAGCCCCCCAACCTTACCAAGGAGCGAATAGTTTCTGGCAACTACCGAACATGACAACCCTGACTCCTCAGGAATCGTGGAACAGTACCATACTTTTCGCTTAGTCACTCGTACTCACACGTTCTCAGAGAGATATACAGAATAAATGGTGGGGACGTTTCCAAAAAATATTTTTTGAACCAGCGTCAGTCTACTAGAAAATACATGTGCTGCAACAACCATTAGACAGAAACAGATATAGACAGTGATAAGCACCAGCAGAGTAAATAAAAGGTAGAATTCTGCCATGGTGCTAAAACAATGAATATATGCAGGCATATGGATACAGGGCAGTAATCATGAGTACTCCTGAGATGCAAACCCTAACTACATGTACCTAAGTGTACCTAGCATGTATGTGGGTGTAAAGCCAAGAATCCCCCTAGGAAAGAGCCAACTCCATTACCTGCTGGGAGAGAGCAAAGGAGAGCCTTGGTCTCGAGTTGGACACCCCGCAATGGATGTCCGACCACTGCATGTTGGAGTGTCTGTGGGCAGGGACTTTAGCGTCTCGTGTCAGTGTGTCAGCATAGAAGCTTTTTCTCCTCTGGTTTGCCCAGCTAAGATGAGGGACCTATATACCCGAAAGGTACCCTCAGGGGTTCTACCTAGATGTGACACGGTACTGTGGGTCATTAATTTTGCAAAAGGGAGGTTATTTTAACAGGTTACACTACAGTAGGCCTAAAGTCATGTTTTCCTTATCACACTAATAGAATGCACAGTAAGTGTTGCAATCAACATGTGACATTTAACTTTCCATGCCAATGGTACAGTTTCTAGCCATGGTCTGTAGCCTTACAGGAGAGTTAAATATACCAGCCAGGCAGATTTCTACATGTTTTAGGTGTCAGAGCACATGCACATGGTGCTGAACAGCAGTGACCCAGAGGGTAGAGTCTAAAATCCAGCAACGTAACAAAATTCAGCAAAGAAGTGTGGGTGATCTTGGAAAAGGGACATTTTGTCACAAATTGTATGACTGCTTGCTACGTTTTGAGCTCACATAATGAATAAAAGTGTATTGGGTTGATTTAATGTGTTAGGTTTAATGATATATGGCAGATGATATGCCCAGTTTAAAATCCCTAAAAGCTCATTGGTTTGTGGATGTGCTAACTTTTTTGTTCTAGAGCCATAGTTGACTGTTTGTGAACCACAAACAGAGAAACACCAGGCGTCTTGTAGGGAAAAGAGGGCACATCCAAATATCTGCAACATCCATCAATACCTGACAAAGGTGAGAATGCACTGTTTCTCATCAAGAAAATGGTTATACCTAATCTTGGGAGTCTTCAGACAATATGCCAATATGTTCTAACAAAGCAAATTTATGGCAAGGTGACATTAAAGTTTACTTACAATACTAAACTTTCCCTTAACACTGCCCTTTTCCTTAAACCACAGTCAGCACCGTTATCAATATGGGTGCACACACCACCGTGTCCAGTGTCCAGTACCAGCTGTTTATGGTAAATGCTAGTATTTTGTGCACCTATAGGAAAGACATTTTTTGGATCACATGTAAAACTCTGCCTATGCATGACTATGACAAATGTGCACAAAAAGAAAATGTTCCCAAAACAAACTATGTCCATTTAATGTTGACCCTGGAGTCCTCCATGCCTATTGGGCTCTCTGTGGTCAGGTGAGCTGATACTGGATGTGACTGAAGGCCACGTTCTACAGAGCCCTTAGACAAATCTAAAAACCAAAGACAGTGAAGGGATAAATTATATCGTAATCAAACGAGAACAGTTCACTGACAAGAAATGTTTGAAGCACAGTACGTTTATTAAAAATAAAATTGCAAAATGATTTGCAATATCTTCTGAAAAACAGGAATGAGAGATCTAATTACATGTAATGCATAAGTATATTTATTTTGATCACATACATTATCATATAGAAAAATATTGGGTTTTGATTTTCTATTATTAACTAGGCCTGGGCAAAATGTAAATTATGTGATGTGCTGTTTTCACGTAATTTTATGAATTGTTAAGTGAAATTCCCAAAAAGACGTCATTACTCCACGTCACGTCCCACGCGCAGTTAAAAAATATAGCGAAGGTGCAAGTTGTGGAAAAAACTTACCACAAACGCATGCGATCAATAGACCTCGAGCAGCCGCTGTTCACAATGCTTATGTTTTTTTACACTATTTTTAGCATGAAATATGTTGTGTCAAAAATTTACTTGAGAACGTATTTTGCGCTAATATCTGGTGCATTTTGCATAAATATAGTAAAGCAAATTACATGAATTTCAGATTCCTATTGTTAACTACAATGATGTGATACTTTTATAAACATAATTTTGAATATCATATTGATCTTAAGCAGTATTCCTATAACGGTATTCTGGTACCACAACCCTATAACAGATTTCCCAAATATACATTCATTTTAACACAGTTTACATTGGCCCTTTGTGTTAAAATCACACAACAATGTAAAGTTTGTGTTATAATTTCATTTGTTTTGTTTAATAAATGTGTATCAATTTACTAAAGCACATTACTGAGGACTGTTATTTTTTTCTTGTAGTGCATCATGGACAGGAGGGCCTACACGCCTCTTGTGAAAAGGTGTACTGTGGTCGTGGGAAGCAGTGTGTTGTTGATGAGCAGACTGGGCAGCCGGAGTGCATATGTGTGCAGGACTGTAAGCCAAGCTACATTCCTGTGTGTGGATCTGATGGCAAGTTTTACGAGAATCACTGTGAGCTGCACCGGAGCTCCTGCCTACAGAAAAAGAAAATATACATTGTGCACAGCAAGGACTGCTTCTTCAAAGGTAGGCCCAGAGGCACACATATGTGTCACCCTTAATTCTTCAACACCTGCACATCATTTCAGGGACTTTGTGATGTTCGTGTTAACATTTTATTAGAAGATGTGTGCGTTTCATCTAAAATCATGCATTTAATTAGAATTAACTTTTTTTCCAATAGCATCTAAATGAAAGCTATGCTTAAAAATGTCTCTCTTTCTTTTAATAATGCGTGGTGAATGTCCTTTTCGATTTAGCAATTTGGCTGTGTAATTAAATCTGAAGAATATCTGCGGTCATTATTTTCTGTACACATTATAAAACATAATGAAATCCAAACATCAATTATGTTTATTAAGCACTAAAAACAAAACAGACTACAAACATCAGCACACATTATCATAAATTGAAAATGCGTTTAAAGAAAACACTGGTTTACTGCTTAAAGTATTCTTTATGCACAAGTCCAGCGACTGGTTTTACTTGTAACTCTTTTAAAGATTACCGATAAAAGTCTTCAGGGAGTGGCCTAATGTGATTTGCAGGCCAGGTCATGCACCTTTTTGCGGTAGTATTCATATCTAAGGGCAGCATATACAATTGTGGTAGTTCATGCTGTGAAAGCTCTTTCAATCAGGTACCAGAGACAGTGACAGGTTGCTCTGCACATTTAGAGAGTTGGGAACTAGAGTCACTGTGGTATCTATCAATTGTGGGAAAAGTAATGGAGTTGTTTCTGAGAAAAAATGTTGACATAAGTTCAATTAACTAGTTGTGTGTTCAATTTGTGGTTTACCAATTGAAGGCCAAGTCAGACAAAGCAGATTGGGTGTTTCAACTCAACAGACCAGTAGCTGAAGGCAAAATGATTAATGCATTGGAAATTGTGAGCAGCTAATATGTTAAGAGAGTTGCATTTCAAAGGTAGGCTTCCAAGGGGAGATATTCTTGATTTTGTTGGCACAAAAAAATGGCTTCATATCAGCTTTCTCCCAATGAGAGCATTTTCAAATTCATAGAAGGTCAAACAGGACTATGTTTTACCCTGATTTGTTTTTCTATCTCCCCCTCATCTACCTTCCCAAGTGTTGGTATACATAGTCATAGGTTGCAGATGCTGCTATTAAGGGATGCTAACAAAAGGGAAAACAAGAACGCATGTAGATGAGTGATCAATTCACTATTCTCAAATGTGTCTAGTTGTGTCCTTGTATAAGAAGTTGAAAGAGGAAATTTCAATTAGCATGTTACACTGTGGTCCACCATAGTTGTATGCTGAAACTGAGAGGTGACTTCTGAACACTGGACCATTTTCATGACAGTGGCAGGTTAGGTACATTGCAGCCTAGCAATGATTAACATCATGCTTTAGGTTCAACATATGTTATTGAATTTTTGATAAAGGGGACATGAGACCATACAGAAAAACGCACCAAAAGAAGATACAAGAGAATTCACATCTTAATAACAACAGATTTATCTAAATATTTATACATCAGCTTAATAGCAGGTAAGAGACAATTAAGTACCAATAAAACATCATTGGAATCCTGTAATAAAAAAAGGACAGGAAAAGGAAACATAAAGGAAAGAAAATTGATCGATATTATCATTACCATAATAATCTTAGTTAGAGCTACTCAACTCTAACCAATATATCTTATGCATTCAACATTTCATCAACAGTAATAAGACTAATTATAGCCTGTAAAGCTATATAACCATAAATTTGTTTCCAGAATAAATGATAATTAGAAGCATTATGGGTAACACCTATAAGAAACAAATTGGCTTATGAATTGAAAAGTATTGAAGCATATTTCCATTTGACAGTACTGGATTTAAAAGCTGCAGAAATTTAAAAATCCAGATGTTTGCCATTAGGATCGGACACTTTAAAAAAATAAAAGTGATACTGACTTACACATGAATATAGCATAGGGGAAATTATCTGTGATATTCAATATTTTGGTCACAATATTCCCAAAATTCTTTCCAAAACTGACCAGTTACAGGACATTCATAGAGCATGTGTCTCAATGATCCAATACACAGAGAACAATTCCAAAAATTAGACAAATTCAAAGGTTTTGCCTTAAATAACCTTAATGGAGTCCAAAGGCAATTGAATAATATAAATTAATTGGTTTGATATAGGGAAACGGGCAGCAATGTAGAGATACTATTCATCCAAATTGTCCTCCAAATATCTCATGAAAATGCAAAAGCTAGCTCTTTATTCCAAAAAGAAGTTAAAAAACAGATATTATCCCCTGCACAACTATTCAAATTTTTATAAAAGAGTGACACAGAGTGAGAGGAGGAAGCAATAGTTTGAATATACAATGCCAAATCAGAGGTGTCATTCCGAGGAAAATTATTTGGAAAGGAGTCACAAATTGAATTACATAAAAGCTCATATGTATAGCCATCTGAAGACTTCAACTAAAATAGTTGTTGCAATTCATCAAAGGTTAAAAATGCATTGTTATGATAAATATATTTTAAACACAAAATACCAGCTTTAATCCAAGAGTTCCAAAATTTTTGATTGCGAGTTAGTTTAAGCATAGGACTATACCATAATGAGGGATGCAGTGTAAGTGACATAGGAGATTAGAAAATTGCATCAAAATCTTGTAATATTAATTTTGTAGACTTCAATATTACTGATCTCTGGAGCAAAACAGTTGAATTAGTCATAGTGAGCGATGCAGACAGAGGAAATGGTGCTATCAAATTTTGTTCAACACGGAGCCTTGCAGGTGGATTGCTAAATGCTGTAGACTGAAACCATAAGCAATAAATGTATTCGTATTTTTATAGAACCGATAGCCAATCTGTCCCCACCAAGATAAATGTAGTGCAGACCATTTTTTAAATATGTCTTCAATATAATCAAAAAGCAATCACAATTTAAGGAAATCAATTGTTTTATGGTATGTGAAAATAATATTCCAAGGTCTTTGATTTTTTCTTTTGCCCAGATAATTTCTTTGCTACGAAGTATTTCAGGTAAACAATGAACATTTACAGGAAACAAATCTGTTTGATTAGTATTTAGAGTATATCCTGAAAACTAAGAATGCGTGTTAATTACATTTAAGAATGGAGGAATGGAAGATACCAGATTACCAATATATAGAAGTACATCCTCAGTTAAAGATAACATTTTAATAGGAACATTATTTATGATGAGGCCTTTGACTTCCATAGAATTTCTGATGGCAATTATTAAAGGTTCAATAGCAAGAAGAAAAAGCAAAGGTGATAACAGGCACCCTTGCCTAGTCCCCCAGAAAGGTAAAAATGTATTAGATATCTGACCATTAATAAAAAGCTGGTCAGACAGACCAGAATATAGAGCCAAAATCATATGAATAAATGAGGTGCCCGAATTAAATGCACACATGGTACAGAAAAGATGGTGCCAATGTACTTTGTCAAAAGCCTTTTCCACATCCAATGCCAGGATACCAGCTAGTTGAGGCAATGATGACTCAACTTGGATATTCACTGAATGTCTGTTTTTCATAAAACCAGATTGGTCAATACGTAAAATGGTAGGAAGCACAGAAGCTAACCTAGTTGCAAGGACCTTTGCATAAAGTTTACAATCTTAATTAATCAAAGAAATAGGGTGATCATTTGAAACAATAGAGGGATCTTTATCAGGTTTTGGAAGGTCTATAGCTTCAATAAAGGTTCCTTAAGTTGCTCCTGTAATGCTAAAATGAGTAAATACTTCGAATAAATGAGACCATAGGTAAGGAGCAAATTCTTTATAAAATTCAGCCGTGATACCATCTGGACCTGGAGATTTGTTATTTTATGTTAAATTACCTCATAATGTGCACAAATCACCCCCAGAGGGGTATCTCAGTGCAGCAGAGACCATTTGAGAAGTTTTCTGAAAAAAAAGTAATCAGGGCACTTTTGTAAGTGAGTAAGATGTTTGTTCCAGTAGCAAGGGGCCAGATAGGAGAAGGTTCTGCCCCCAGAAGGAGTTTACCTGATTAGTGGTACAGTAAGAAATGACTTGTCCATCGATCTTAGAGGCCTGCATGGCAGGTACGGGATGAGTTTCTCCACTAGGAATCTGAGTCCCTTGCCGTTTAGTGCTTTATGCACTAAGCAGCAGATTTTTAAAGCAATTCTTATACACACGGAAAGCCAATGGAGTGAGCCCAATAAGGAAGTTGAGGCAGATCTGGCTGGCAATTGTTGGATTAGACTGGCCGCTGTATTTTGAACCCCTTGGAGTTTATCAAATAGAGACTCGTTAACAGCAGCTAGAAGAACATTGCAATAGTCTAGGCGACTGATCAACAAAGCCTGGACTAAGGACTTGTGCACAGAAAGTTGGAGTAATGGAAAGGCCCTGTGCAACAGACTCATTGCATAAAAGCGGGTGCCATTGGTAGCCACTACCTGATCTTTCATAGCAAGAGTCCAGTCCAAGCGAACACCCAGGTTTTTTTTTACTGAGGATTTGGGAATAGGTGCAGCTCCCAATTCCGATGGCCACCAGTCTGGGGACCAAAGCTGTTGAGCTATACCAAAGGGCATGATCTCTGTCTGTTTTGCTGGTGTTTAGCTGATAAAAAGTCTCAGCCATCTAAGCCGAGATGGCATTCATCCCATTAGCAAAATGATCTCTCATTGTGGAAAAGTCTGTATCAAAGGAGATCAGAAGTTGAGTATCATCCATGTATGAAAGAGGTGTAAATCCGTAGGCTCTGATAGTTTGTGCAAGGGAGGCTAAATATAAGCTAAATAATATAGGGCTGAGATAGGAGCCCTGAGGCACCCCTTTGTTGATCTCTATAGTGTACAATCTGCACGGATCAAGATTGATGGTCTTGGTTCGCTGAGACAGGAAATTCATGAACCATTGTAGAGCTGTGCCCCGGATGCCTGTCTCCTCTATTCTCTGTATCAGTCTGGGGTGTGATACCGTATGAAAGGCTGTTGATAAATCAAGCAGCACTAGCATTGACGGCTGATTTTTGTCCGGAGAGTATCGAATATAGTCAGTGACTACTATAAGCGCAGTTTCGGTGCTGTGCAGAAGTCTAAACCCGGACTGGGATGAGCCTAGGATCCTGTTGGACTCAAAATACTCCACAAGTTGTCTATTAATGTGACCTTCCAATAGTTTACTCAACAAGGGAAGAAGCAAAATAGGGCAATACTTTGATATGTCTGATGGTGGAAGGTTTGTCTTCTTACGAATAGGAATGACCTGGGTGGCTTTCCAGTCTACCGTAATCTTACCCAAGCTTATCAAAAGATTTAGTAGCGAGCAGATGGCTGGAGCAAGATGATTAGTAGAGTAGCTGCTATCTTGGTTGGAATGGTATCTTTTGGGGACCCTGATTTTGCAGCCATCAAGGCTTTGAAAACAGAATCAGGCCTTAGAGAAACCAACTTCTCTAAGGTGCATGTGCTGGAGACCTTTGCAAGAGAGCATATGGAGTCCAAACTTACAAGGTTAAGCAAGTTTGGCAAATTATTGTAAATCTGATTTACTTTGTCTTCCATGTGGTCTACAATGGCATTGCGCAAAGCTTGTGAAGGTAAGGTATCTGTTGAGCAAGCCTGTCAGTTGATGAAAGAATTAAGGATTTTATATACCTGCTCAGAGGAGTTTCCAGCCTGACCGAGTTGCAGTGAGATATACGTTTTGTGTGCTTTCCTAATGTTGCCATGGTACTGTGCTAAGGTTTTTTTTTATAAACCTCTCCATCATTGCGTTGTGGGCTTGTCACCATCGTCTCTCGAGTTTTTTGCACTGGGTTTGTTCCCCGCGTATTTCTGGAGTATACCAAGGGGCAGGTGGTCCACGTCTAGACAAAAGATGGTTTGTCATCGGGGATAGATTGTTAATAGCTATTTTTAAAGACGGGTGATACTTCATTAGTGCTTCTCCCACATCTACAGCCTCCTCTATGTTTGGAGTAGTAAATTCTTTGGTGAAAGCGTCTGGTGTGACTTTTCGCCATTGCCTCCTGCAATTAGGCTTAGGTTTATATTTTGGATGCTCAGGTACAGAAGCCGACGCGATCCGAAGACCAATTAGTGAATGATCAGTCCACAGGAGGGGGCAAGGGAACTCCCAGGATATCAGGGGGAATTAGTAAAAATCAAATCCAAACTGTGGCCTGTAGTATGTGTGGGACCTTTGACAATTTGTTTAAGACCTTACATAGACGGGTTAGAGTGAAGTTGCACTACCTCTGAATTTAAGGGGTCTTCCCCTTGCACATTGAAGTTTTCAATTAAAATAAGGTTTGTTGATGCCAGCGCATGAAATAGCAATAAGTTCCATGAGTTTATGTCTAAAGGTTCCAGTGGGACCGGGGGGCAATATACAAGGACTCCTTTCCAGTTGATCTGAGGGGGGAAAAGTCTATCTTAAAGACACATACCTCATGCCAATCCTCAGAAAAGGTTTCAATGAAGGAGATTTTTAAACAGTCTTTAAAAATAATTGCTAAACCTCCACCCATTCTGCCCTACCTATCCAATCTGTAGATACCATAATTATTCGGGAGAGCGATCGCAATGGAGGATTCTAGCCAGGTCTCTGTAAGAAATACCAGATCAGGTGTGGCGGAGGTACTCGTGTCCCCGATTACAAATGCGTGTTTAGGTTTGATCTAACATTGCATAGAAAGCCCTCCCAGCCCACTGAGGACAGAGAAAGAGGTTCAGCAGGGGCCACTAGAGATGGGTCATTCCCACGGGTTAGGGACTCCTTGGTTAGGGTCAGTGGGAGTATTCCGCCATGCTTCAGCATTGGGCTTTGAAAATGACAATTTAAACAAATTAAAGGGCCTCCAGGGAGAGATGGAAAGCTATGTATGTAGCAGGGTTCATAAGTAGCTCTTAGCTTGGTTACTTATACGGATGAGTTCCTATACCGAATAAGTGATTTTAGGTATACTGCTCATTTCTGGGGTGAAAGGAGCAGGGGTACTGGCTCCTGGCCACGGTCGGGCGTAGACGGGCACAGACGGGCTTGTCTTTGGCATGCCTTCAGCATGCCGTCGGAGCACCCTCTGCGCATGTCAACACCAACAGCTGCCTTTAAGTAGGAGCGAGGGAGCGCAGCTAGACGGCTAACCCCCATGGTTCAAACCAGAAACCGGGAGTGAGTAGATTTGCCGAATAACTCCACATCAAACAGAAAAATCCGTGGTTGAACGTAGAGCAAGACGAAATCAGTAGATGTAATTTAAAACAGCTTCACCATACATCGCCAATACATAAAATGAGGGGAAGTACTAAAAGGTGCCGAAAGTCTAATTAAAACAGTGCAATGAAAAGAGTTTGCTACCACTTGCCTGCGGTCTAACTTCAGTGATTTAACGCTAAATGTACTTCATCAAAGAAGATTGGCATAGCTAATTTATTTCAAATTGACTATGAAATTTGTCACACTTCTCTAAAAAAACTATCAATATGTAATAAATCATTAGAAGGAGGTTTATTATATAACGTTGAATAGACATTCATAAATTCATTTATTATTTCTTTATGAGTTAAATCATATTGACTACTAGAATTGCAGATAGCATTAATTTGATTTTTATCTTTCCAAATTCGGAGATAATTGGCTAAAAATCTTCCAGATCTATTAGCATTAAAACAAAATTTAGCTTTAGACTTGGAAATGTGTATGATTGCTGCAGTACTCAATATGGAATTTAATTCATAACAAAGTTTTTGTAGTTGTGCATTGTATTGATGTGATTAGATGAGATGAAGAGACGTTCCTGCCTAACTACTTGCTTTTCAAATTCTTGAATTCTAGTGTTAAATATGTTATTATTATACACTATAATAGAAATTGTCGCTCCTCTCATGAATGCCTTAACTGCATCCCATTAATTAATAATTGAGGGGAAACCTTCAGGATTAAAAGAAAAATACTCATGAATTGCTGACACAATTTTTGGTTTGTTGTTGTCATTAAGACATTCATGCGTCTTCTTCCTTGAGATTGTTTAGAAATGCTATGGCACAACCTCCGCATGCTCCGCAAGATCTTCAGATGGATCCCGACCGAGACCAGGAAGACTGTCACCCAGGCCCTCGTCACCAGCAGACTAGACTACGGAAACACCCTCTACGCCGGCACAACAGCCAAGCTTCTGAAAAGACTTCAGCGTATCCAGAACGCCTCCGCCCGTCTCATCCTGGACGCCCCCCGACGCAGCCACATCTCGAGCCACCTGAGAGACCTGCACTGGCTCCCTGTCAACAAGAGGATCACGTTCAGACTCCTCACCCACGCACACAAATCCCTCCACGACCTGGGCCCAAGGTACCTCAACGACCGCCTGACTTTCTACACGCCCACCCGACAGCTACGATCCGCAAACCTCGCCCTCGCCGTCGTCCCTCGCATCCAGAGAGCCACCGCCGGAGGAAGATCCTTCTCCTACCTAGCGGCCAAGACATGGAACTCCCTGCCCGTCCACCTGCGGCTGACCCAGGACCACTTCGCCTTCAGGAAACAGCTCAAGACCTGGCTGTTCGAGCAGTAGCAGACCCCCTCCCCCAAGCGCCTTGAGACCCTTCCGGGTGAGTAGTGCGCGCTATAAATTCCATGATTGATTGATTGATTGATTAAAATGCATGAACTCACTTAAATTACTCTAACGGATCAACCGTGGTTGATATTGGTGCACGTTAGTGGGGAGAGATGTGAAGGATCTAATTAGAGTAAATACCTACGTCTTCACCAACAGGTGAGCAAGGAAAAGTCTTCCTTTTTGTTTATTTACCCTCACACACCCTAGTGGTGTCATGCTTCATCATCGGGTCACCCCGACGCCTAAAAGTCGGGGTGGGCTCAACCACAGTATTGGGAGCTCTTGGTAGAAGTTGGTGACCTGGGGGGCTGAATAAATTAAAATACCTCAAACAGATCCCCGGATTCCCTTTATTCTTGGGTCTGTTTGGGTAACTAAAAAATAAAGGTTGGGTCTTATAAGGAGTCTTATGGTCCTAAGACCCTATTGCCAACATGTTTCAGTCCTATTCTGGCCTTATGGGTCCTGGACTTTCATCAGGGCTAGGTTTTGGCCTCCCTAGGAGCCAGGATATAAGGGGGTTTCCCTATCCTGTATGCGATTCAAGGGCAGAGTAGCTGCTCCTTGTAACAATGATTGATGATTTACCAATCATGGGTAGTACTCCATCTGTAAAGAAAAGACAGACAACAGAGAAAAACGAAAAGACAAAAACAACATACATTTTATAGTAATGTCAATGTTTTTCTTCCAGACTTCGTCCCACATTGCATGCTCTGGAACTAATTAATAAACCACTGGTGCCAATATGTGTCTATGACATAGTGGTAATCAATTGCTTTCAAACTTGTGCCACTCACGTGCTTGTCATCATATAATACTATCAAGTGACAGATGATTGGTGGGGTGGCTATGGTACTCAATAACTGATCTTGATTTGTGTCAGTATGTCTATGCTTATACTAGTGTAACACTCCATGCCTCACATTCATTCCACATTCATACAGTGTTAGTGCGAAGAATAGCGATAATCGTAATCATGTTGTATTTATGATTTATCCCTCCTGATTCTGTGCGAAAAAATAATAAACAATAAAATCTTAGTCCCTTACCCAATTCTTGGATGGTTTCTGTGTCTCAGGGGATCGTTAAGCATCTAGGGGTAGCTTTATAGTCAAACCCTACATTCATGACCCCAGATGGTTAAGGGAAACAAATATGGCGAGTGGTTATTGTCTAACCTCGAAAAGTACATCTCCCTCGTATTCCTCGTTTAGAGAAACGAAGGACAAAAGTACTTAGCGATCGAGTTGGAAGTTGCCAGACTATGACTTACTTCATCAAAAGTCCTGCCCCGCATGCACACCTACTTGGCTCCGGTCCCCGGCTTTCGCGTTTTGAAAAGCGAAGGGACCGTGTATTTAAACCCGTGAGTTGTCATGGAGACAAATTGGTAGGACGACCGTCCTAGGCGCATATCCGTATACGTCATAACGTTAGTTACGTACGCGGATCCATGGGGTTTGTAGTTCCAAATTAGATTTGTATGCATACGCCGAGATCGAGATCTTGTACTAAGATCCAGCCTCTTAAAATGCCAACCTTGTACTACGTCTTTTAATTGCCATATCATAGTGCAAACATGCAATATAAAAGTATATGCGGGCCGTAGTTGATGGCATTGTATATAGTTATCGCCGTTGGAAAGTGGAAATAACGTCGTTACGTAAGCCCACGTACCGGGAAATTAGGGAGATGTAGTTCCTTGTGGCTAATACACTCCAGGCGAGTGAATAACACTGGTACCATTATCTAACAATTAATGCCTATGGGATACAAGGCATGTATTAAATACAAAAAGGGTGAGATAAAGAATCCTTTTATGGTCTTATTACAACACAGTTGAGGCACACTTGGTGTGCCAATTTTTTCGGCTGTTTACTTGACCGCTGATTATTGGAGAAAGTTTAAACAACACAATGACAGCGGATTTTTCTGGTAGATCACTGATAGTGATGCATTAATTATTCGTGTTCAGCTCGTGTAGGAGGATCAGCGGGGGAGTTTTAATCTAAGTATACTCCATGTGTTATAATAGAGGGAGCTTCCTTTTTTTGTAGCAATTGATAAGCTTGATTCAAACACCAATCTTTTTATATATATATAAGGGGTGTTGTATTTATATATATGTATATATACATGTATGTGCCCTTAAACGAAGGGAGAAAAAAAAGTTGGGAATACCAACGTATACCAATGCTATCATTAGGAATATGGGCTAGTGCTCATGTAGCCACCAGATAAAGGTCCCCAAGTTGTATAGACAGTGTTAGTGCCCGTTTTTAATAAACACATAACAGGAGGGTAACCTAGTTATATACAACTTTTATTTATTTAGTTGGTTCCAGGGTATGCAATCGTTAAGGCCCCTTTCATAAGTTTTTAATCGGTGGACCCAACGTTGTTCGCGCTCCAAGAGTTTGTATTGGAGGTTGTTAACATGCTTGATCTTTTCTATGATGGTCCACTTTATTTCTGTGTCTTTGTGTTTTTTATCATTGTAGTGTGCAGTCAATTTAGTTGCTGTGATTGCACGTCTTATTGTGCTCCTGTGTTCACTAATGCGTAATTTTACTTTTCGGCTTGTCATACCAATATACATTAGATCGCACGGGCACTTAATCATATAGATCACTGCTTCAGAGTTGCAGTTGGTATGAGTTCTCTGTTCCCATGGGGAATGTAATCCCAGATCTATCTCTTTGGTGTGTTCTGTGAATGGACACGCTACACATGTGCCACATGGATAGTGTCCCGTGACCTGAGGTGTATTCCAGAGGGTTGATTGACTGGTGATCTTCGGTGTGTATGTGTCAGTATGTACCAGTAAATCTCGTAGACTTGTATTCCTTTTAAATGAGAACATAGGTTTCTCAAACGTTATTGTATTTGATGTCAGGATGGACCATTTTTTGTTTATTATCTTCTTTAGATCATTAGAAGATGTGTTATATGTAGTAACACATATCAGTTGGTCACTGTGTGTCTTTTCATGGGTCTCTAGCAATGCCTCTCTTGGTTTATTACGGGCTCTCTTATTTGCTTTATCTATAATCTTTTTCGGGTACCCAGTTCCCTATGGGTCCTTACTACCAGCCCGACTACAATCAACGTTTTTTAGGACAGGGCGGCAGGAGAGGCAGACGTGGAAGAAGAGGGAACAAAAGAGTACAGTGGGAAGAGGATCGAAGCAGCATGAACACACGGAGCAGCACCCGGGACCAACAACCAGGAACGAGCAGCATGAGAGACTAGTGGTAAATTTGACGGATGTTATATTTACTACAGATGAAGAAACAGTACTGGAAAAAGGACTAGGGTTCGTACCCACGTCACATTTGGACAAATTCCGATTACGCTGTGAATTGGGTGACTTCTTCCGGAAGATCCGTTTAAAAACATTCTTTAGGGACAAAGAGGACCCACATCTGGACGAAACACACACGGACCTACGGTGCAGATCGACCTTCTATCCCCCTACCAACATGATGCCGCCAGAGGTACTCGCCTTTGAAGAAGCTGTAACGAAAGAAGTTGAATTGTTACAAATTAGGAGAGACACGTTCAACAATCTAAGTAAGAAGGAACGGGAAGCCTTAACCTCCCTTCAGTCTAGAACTGATCTAATAATAAAACCTGCGGATAAAGGAGGGGCCACGGTTATCCAAAGTACAAGTGCCTACAGAACCGCATGTATGAACCTGCTGGCAGATACAAAGTACTACAAAAAAATTAATCGAGACCCCACACAACGGATCAAGACAACAATTTCCACATTGACCGCGGAGGCACTGGATAAGGATTGGATCACGAAGAAGGAACATGATTTTTTAAATCAGGAAGATCCAAGAACACCTCTTTTTTACACAATACCAAAAATACATAAAGGGAAGATACCCCCACCAGGAAGACCGATTGTCTCAGGGATAGGGTCCATCCTTGAACCTCTGTCCAAGTACACAGATTGGTTCCTACGACCCATTGTAACGAAGATTAAGTCTTATGTACAGGACACAAAACACCTTTTCAACCTACTGGACGGGATACAATACAATCCAGAGAAGAATATCCTGGTCAGCCTTGACGTTGAGGCGCTATATACTAACATCCCTCAGACTGAGAGCATCAGGGTAGTTGAGGAGATCCTCAGAAAGGAAGAATGGCCATGGGCAGCGCCAATCGAATGGATCACTACACTCATCCATTTAGCACTCACTGAAAACTTTTTTAAGTTTGAAGATCAGATATATCTACAAACTCACGGCACTTCGATGGGCAGTACATTCGCCCCGAGCCTGGCCTGTCTATATGTGGGACACTTTGAAGACCAACATATATGGACACATAATCCATTCTCTGCCAACATACGTTGTTGGTATAGATATATTGATGACGTCTTTCTGATTTGGGAAGGAGATACCACTGGCTTGGAAACATTCAAGAAATGGATCAATAGTTTGAATCCCCATCTACATTTCACAATGAGTATGAATAAAGAAAGAATATCCTTCCTAGACGTAGTCTTCACAGCTAGTGAAGGTACCCTTAAGAACTCTCTGTTCACCAAAGCTACAGATAAAAATAGCCTACTTAGGTTCGATAGCGCACACCCGCGCTCATTAAGAGAGAATCTACCTGTAGGCCAATTTTTAAGGGTACGTAGAAATTGTACTGAGTTGGAAACATACAAAAAGGAAGCGACCATCCTAACCAACAAACTTAAACAGAAACTGTACCCGAAAAAGATTATAGATAAAGCAAATAAGAGAGCCCGTAATACACCAAGAGAGGCATTGCTAGAGACCCATGAAAAGACACACAGTGACCAACTGATATGTGTTACTACATATAACACATCTTCTAATGATCTAAAGAAGATAATAAACAAAAAATGGTCCATCCTGACATCAAATACAATAACGTTTGAGAAACCTATGTTCTCATTTAAAAGGAATACAAGTCTACGAGATTTACTGGTACATACTGACACATACACACCGAAGATCACCAGTCAATCAACCCTCTGGAATACACCTCAGGTCACGGGACACTATCCATGTGGCACATGTGTAGCGTGTCCATTCACAGAACACACCAAAGAGATAGATCTGGGATTACATTCCCCATGGGAACAGAGAACTCATACCAACTGCAACTCTGAAGCAGTGATCTATATGATTAAGTGCCCGTGCGATCTAATGTATATTGGTATGACAAGCCGAAAAGTAAAATTACGCATTAGTGAACACAGGAGCACAATAAGACGTGCAATCACAGCAACTAAATTGACTGCACACTACAATGATAAAAAACACAAAGACACAGAAATAAAGTGGACCATCATAGAAAAGATCAAGCATGTTAACAACCTCCAATACAAACTCTTGGAGCGCGAACAACGTTGGGTCCACCGATTAAAAACTTATGAAAGGGGCCTTAACGATTGCATACCCTGGAACCAACTAAATAAATAAAAGTTGTATATAACTAGGTTACCCTCCTGTTATGTGTTTATTAAAAACGGGCACTAACACTGTCTATACAACTTGGGGACCTTTATCTGGTGGCTACATGAGCACTAGCCCATATTCCTAATGATAGCATTGGTATACGTTGGTATTCCCAACTTTTTTTTCTCCCTTCGTTTAAGGGCACATACATGTATATATACATATATATAAATACAACACCCCTTATATATATATAAAAAGATTGGTGTTTGAATCAAGCTTATCAATTGCTACAAAAAAAAAAAAAAAAAAAAGGAAGCTCCCTCTATTATAACACATGGAGTATACTTAGATTAAAACTCCCCCGCTGATCCTCCTACACGAGCTGAACACGAATAATTAATGCATCACTATCAGTGCTCTACCAGAAAAATCCGCTGTCATTGTGTTGTTTAAACTTTCTCCAATAATCAGCGGTCAAGTAAACAGCCGAAAAAATTGGCACACCAAGTGTGCCTCAACTGTGTTGTAATAAGACCATAAAAGGATTCTTTATCTCACCCTTTTTGTATTTAATACATGCCTTGTATCCCATAGGCATTAATTGTTAGATAATGGTACCAGTGTTATTCACTCGCCTGGAGTGTATTAGCCACAAGGAACTACATCTCCCTAATTTCCCGGTACGTGGGCTTACGTAACGACGTTATTTCCACTTTCCAACGGCGATAACTATATACAATGCCATCAACTACGGCCCGCATATACTTTTATATTGCATGTTTGCACTATGATATGGCAATTAAAAGACGTAGTACAAGGTTGGCATTTTAAGAGGCTGGATCTTAGTACAAGATCTCGATCTCGGCGTATGCATACAAATCTAATTTGGAACTACAAACCCCATGGATCCGCGTACGTAACTAACGTTATGACGTATACGGATATGCGCCTAGGACGGTCGTCCTACCAATTTGTCTCCATGACAACTCACGGGTTTAAATACACGGTCCCTTCGCTTTTCAAAACGCGAAAGCCGGGGACCGGAGCCAAGTAGGTGTGCATGCGGGGCAGGACTTTTGATGAAGTAAGTCATAGTCTGGCAACTTCCAACTCGATCGCTAAGTACTTTTGTCCTTCGTTTCTCTAAACGAGGAATACGAGGGAGATGTACTTTTCGAGGTTAGACAATAACCACTCGCCATATTTGTTTCCCTTAACCATCTGGGGTCATGAATGTAGGGTTTGACTATAAAGCTACCCCTAGATGCTTAACGATCCCCTGAGACACAGAAACCATCCAAGAATTGGGTAAGGGACTAAGATTTTATTGTTTATTATTTTTTCGCACAGAATCAGGAGGGATAAATCATAAATACAACATGATTACGATTATCGCTATTCTTCGCACTAACACTGTATGAATGTGGAATGAATGTGAGGCATGGAGTGTTACACTAGTATAAGCATAGACATACTGACACAAATCAAGATCAGTTATTGAGTACCATAGCCACCCCACCAATCATCTGTCACTTGATAGTATTATATGATGACAAGCACGTGAGTGGCACAAGTTTGAAAGCAATTGATTACCACTATGTCATAGACACATATTGGCACCAGTGGTTTATTAATTAGTTCCAGAGCACGCAATGTGGGACGAAGTCTGGAAGAAAAACATTGACATTACTATAAAATGTATGTTGTTTTTGTCTTTTCGTTTTTCTCTGTTGTCTGTCTTTTCTTTACAGATGGAGTACTACCCATGATTGGTAAATCATCAATCATTGTTACAAGGAGCAGCTACTCTGCCCTTGAATCGCATACAGGATAGGGAAACCCCCTTATATCCTGGCTCCTAGGGAGGCCAAAACCTAGCCCTGATGAAAGTCCAGGACCCATAAGGCCAGAATAGGACTGAAACATGTTGGCACTAGGGTCTTAGGACCATAAGACTCCTTATAAGACCCAACCTTTATTTTTTAGTTACCCAAACAGACCCAAGAATAAAGGGAAACCGGGGATCTGTTTGAGGTATTTTAATTTATTCAGCCCCCCAGGTCACCAACTTCTACCAAGAGCTCCCAATACTGTGGTTGAGCCCACCCCGACTTTTAGGCGTCGTGGTGACCCGATGATGAAGCATGACACCACTAGGGTGTGTGAGGGTAAATAAACAAAAAGGAAGACTTTTCCTTGCTCACCTGTTGGTGAAGACGTAGGTATTTACTCTAATTAGATCCTTCACATCTCTCCCCACTAACGTGCACCAATATCAACCACGGTTGATCCGTTAGAGTAATTTAAGTGAGTAATTGATTATATTATAGGAGGAGTTACTCTAACTTGATATCCTCTCTACCCCTCCAGGTAAAGAAAAAAAGTGTTTTTCGAATTTACCTTTAAAGTGAATATAAAATGCATGAAACAATTGCATGGTCTGAAGTATAAATATTTTGGATGGTAGGATCAGAAAAAGAGGGTATTAAATGACTGGATGTTAATAAAAATCAATTAGAGAATATGATTTGTGAGGATTAGAAAAAAAAGTAAATTGATTATCCGGTGGATGATGCAAACACCAAATTTCCACTAATTTAGTAGGTCTAAAAAAGGATTTAAGATTAAAATAAGCCTTTGGAGGAGAATATTTAAGTTGGGAAATTCTATCCAATAAATTATTACATATAAGGTTAAAGTCACCTCCAATAATAAGTGGAACATTACCCAATTTTAGAACTTCTGATGTAAAGAGGCAATAAAAATCAGGGTCATCCTTCGTGGGACCATATACATTAATCAAGTGTAAAACTGTATAATCCATTTTTATTTTAGTTATAAGAAAACAACCATTATAATCAGAACATTTGTGTAATATTTGAACATACATTTTTTTGCAAACAAAATCGCAACTCCATTTTTCCTATTAAGAGCAGGTGAAGAGATATTACCATCCCATTTTTTTTATGTATGATAAAACAGTATCATCTATGAGTCGCTTGAAATAAACAAATATCAGCCTTATGTCTAACTAAATAATTTTAAAACCTTAGTACGTTTAACAGGGTGCCTTAAACCTTTAACCTTAAAAGAAACAATTTTAATAGTGTTAATATTAGATATCATCATGGAAAATCGAAAATAGAAGATAAAAAACAATCAAGAGAACTGACAGAATAAGTGTAGCTCTAATAGAAAAAAAGAGGATAAAAGGAAAGAGACGGACCAACACATAACACAGACAACATAGAAACATAAATATAATTCTTGAATTGCACCACCGCATGGCAAGAATAACCGATCCAGAAATGCCTTTCTAAGAATTTAAGCTATTTAGGCTAGTTAGAAGAGAATTTAAAGCATAGTTCTCAAGTAACAATTCTCATTGGTTTCCATGGAGAGCTGTGAGTGCTGATTTAAGTATAAACAAAGATCATCAGGATGCTGGAAGGACTTCAAGAAGCTGTCTTTCCATAGTCACATCATGGAGGGATCTAATAAGCCATATTTAAAACCACAACTTCTCAGTCTTGTTCGAAGATCAGCAAACTCTTTGCCGATATTTACAGTCTGCTTGGCAAAGTTTTGATGAATAACATTTTTGCTCCTGTTGACCATTAAAGATGGAATTTCCCTTGCCGCTTTCTGTATCAGCACAAGATGGTGATGATGCAACACATTAAATATGATTTGGTTAGGTTCAGTTTGGTTTGGACTTCTATAGAAAAGAATTCTATGCACCTTGGCAGTCTCAAGTTTTTCAGGAAACCTTAGGCGCAGGAGGCCAGGCAATAGATTTTCTAAATACATCCTGCAATCCTTACCTTCCACATCTTACAGTATATTAAAAAGTCTCAAGTTTTACTGTCTTTTACTATTTTCTAAATCAAGAAATAATTTGTACATTGGCCCTATCTTTGCTGTAATAGGTATAAGACTATCTAGTTTCACTTTGTTGTTTTGAATTTTGATTGCGTTGTCAGAGACTTTCATCGAAAGACTAGCCATGTCTTTGCGTGTATTTTTTATTTCTGACGCAATAGTGTCTGTGTTGGAAAAAACAGCTTGAATTTCATCAAATAATACAGCCAAAGATGGTTCTCTGGCTTCTACCAATTTAGACTTCACTGGCGGAGGCAAAGTAATTTTTTACGCTTTCTATGCATCATAGGAGTATTTGTACCTTCCATAATAATAAACCAATTATTTTAAAACTATGAGCAATAATTATTAAACATTTAGACAACCTAAAAGAAAGGCTGTACAATATGATGCTGTGAGCAGCTAAAACCAGCTGTGGGAGTGACCAGGACACAGCTGCCACCTTTGCTGTGAGTGACTCCGCCTTCCTGTCTGAGAAACTTGCCCTGCCTGGAAGGAAGCACCACTGGAGAGTTCTATTGAAAATGCTCCTGCAAAACGTCATACCTAACGCTGAGGAAAGCACCAATCTGGATAGCGCTGTTCTTGGCAAGCCTCCGGAAGCAAAATAGACAGTAGGACCAGCCTAAATTTCTTTAGTAGCACCGTCAATAAAGGGCCGAAGTTGCGGTGATTAACGCGAAGCGGAGTCTTGATTCCTGCACTTGCACGACTCCCTAACATCATTTTTTAATCATACAGAAATATAGTCGTAGCTTAACTTCGTTAAAGGGTGGTTGTTTCTCATGATCTAAATATTGGTGACCAGTCTGAAAAGACCATCGAAGTTTTATGAAGGTGAAAATTCGTAAACCAGACTATGAACTGCATGAGGCTGAATGGCGCCTCATTCGGATTGTGATATTCAGTTCTTCCTGCCACATCTTCTGCAGGATGAAGACAAGCCATATGTAGTGATTGAACAGAGTGTTTGCATTATGTACATTTTGAGACCAAGCCCCTGATTTAGAATATTGTATTTTAACTCTGTCCATCAGGATGACGGGGGATATTTTGTCCACATCCCGAGGGATAGAGGGCTGCCATATTTAGAGATCACCGCCAGCACAGTATTGATCTATGTGTGGTCACAGTAGCCACTCCCACTGCTGGCAGTTTCTGTGAAATGTAAAGAAGGTTGGTGCACAGCTGCCGTTTTTTAGACAGCTGCTCACCAAACATTTTTGTTTCCACAAATAAAGTCCCAAAGCAGGAATTGGTTTTATGAAAACAAAAAATAATAGCCCGATTCTCTGGAAGTTTTCTTCCAGGGCTTGCAGGGGAATATTTTTTTCTTTTTATAACTGGTGGTGACAGAGAGAAAAAAAGGATATCAGAGTGTCTGCTCTAAATAGGATACGCCATCTGATGCCATTCCTCCAACGGCCCCAACTCCATAAAGCTGTTGGAGTGAATTTACCGACATTGGAGCCGGCAAGAACACTGCAGTCAGAAAAACAAGGACTGGTTGACTCATAATTGAGTGGGCAGTCCGCCAATTCCTAAATCAGTCCCCAAGTTCTCTAGGGAGGGGGTGCGGAATATTAACTTTCATCAACAGAATACACAACGCAGGGCAATGTACTTTTGATTGAGAACCACCACTAAATCTATGGGTGTGTATATGAGCTGGCTGCAGGAATTACCTAAGGGAAAGTATTTATAATCCTAAATAAAAGGCCCTGATCCCAGCAGAAACGTGGGTACTTAAATAGTTCATGATTTTTTAAAGGCTTGAGACGAAAGAAGATGTGATATGATGTTGGTGTAGCACCATCAAAGCTGGATGTGGGATCTGTGTGCGAAGAGGAATGAGAGATTCAGGCTGACTCGCGCGATATTGCAGTGTGTACTGAGCATCTGATTCTGTATACAAAAACGGAGATTCCATTAATGCTTTTCCCAAGTCCAGACATTACCTTTGGATGGCATCACATTGCACATTTGAGCTGACAGAGAATAAGTCATTTGTCCTCTGCTCGTTATATAAATGTATAGAAATAATTCAGCAAACTAACTTAGTCATTCAATGTTTGATCAAAGGTCACGTACTGTTGCAATGTAATATGTTTCACATTTGCTACCAGCAGACTTCTTTACATATACACGTAGGTATTTATCTAGATAGTTATCAGACAAGTAGCTTTTGGATAGAAAGTGTAATGTGTGGGCACTACACTGCATTCAGCCAGGCAAACAGCAGGTGAAACATCATTCAAGGTCCACCTATTTTAAAAAATCAGAAAATGTTGACAGACAGTGAACCAATGTTTAATTTGACAAAGAATAAGTGCCAGGGCCCAACGTTTTACTCAGAAGTCCAGTGGTGGCTGGCATCTACGGAAAAGTACTTTAAGACAAATATGACCTCCTCCACCAACAGCAGCCTGCCACCAGGAAACTCCCTTGTTCAATCCTGGCACAGCTCGTATGCAGCATGAGAGCAGCGCCCTGATTGGAGAGAGCATTCTGGAGGCCTGCACTGTGTTTAAAGTGTGCATGTGTGGCTGGCTGTTGCAAGATGACTGGCCATAAAGCTATGAGCACTTCAAACAGTGCATTGACAGCCCTCCCTGATGATGTCACTCAGCAGGCCCCACCCCGTTCTGACGCTCTGTTTGTGAGTGAGGTAATGTAAGTGGGGTGACAGACCGGAGGAGCAACCCCTGCAGAAGATAATGGTCGGCACTACTGAATGATGCTGCATTAATCCACCAACACGCAAACTCTACACCTTTATCTCACTCTTCCATGTTGCTGCTTGCTCCCTTGGTCGCTGGTTTTCTGTTGTTCTCTTCCTCCTTCTTTCACCCTTGTGTCTTTTCCTTTTTAGGTCTCGGGACCATCCGGTCGGCAGACCGGAAGTCCGGAGATTTAATGTCTTGGAGAAGAGGGGCTTGCACCCGCCCCTCTTCTCCCCTGTTCTCCATTGGCTGGCCTCTTGAATGCTGGCCAGCCACTGGAGAAGAGGTCAGTCACTCCGTTGAAGCCCTGTCTTTTTCGGATCGGGGGGCGTGTTTTTTGCGTTCCGTTTCGTTAAACCGCAAAACACGCCCCCGAATCCGAAAAGGACGCAGCCTTTCTCCGAGGCATTTCTGCTCTGCCTCGGAGAAAGGCGGTGGTGTCCCGGCGTCCGGACGCATTTGTTAATTGCCAGGTCGCGATCTTCTCATTAGGTGCGTGCTTGTTCCAAGGGCAGTTGAAGCCCTTCCTGGGTCCGTCTGCCCACAACCACAATACCAAAACACAACACCTACACGCCTCGCTAAGCCTACTCGAGCTTTGAAGCTACACTTGCGCACACATCTGTGGGTAAGGTGACAATCTTCAGTGTTGTTTCTTTAAAGATTATAATGCCTGTTGTAGTGTGTAAAGATACGTTTCATGTCCAGCTCTTTGCCTGGCGATACCATATGCAGTGCAACTACGCGGATCGCAGCCTGTAACTCACCGTCAGCACAGCTCGGACCCAGAACTCAAAGCACATTGCATCAGCTTAGAGCAGCACTCCAGTAGCAAAGCCGGCAGTGTCACAGCGAATGTGCTCCGTGCGGAAACCCCTCCTTCCTTCCGCCTCATCGCTGTCTCAGCCCCACGTGTATCAGGCCATGATGTTCGACTTAAGCACTTACTGACACCGTTGTCGCCTGGCATTGCTTGTTGTTTGACTCTTCCGCTTTACATTGGAAACATCTTGCTTAGGTGCACTATTGCCAGAAATACGTTTTCAAGCGCTTCGTGTCAAAAGAAGCACGCGATAGGTGGAAGAACAAGTGGCTATCTTGGAACATTAAACCACTGAGAGTAAAATTATCTGAATTGTTTAGTAATAACTTGAATAGCCTTAAGTTATTCTTGTACGTAATGTAGACACGACTTGATTTCAACATTTTGCTTAGCGATAGCTCCACAACCACAAGCAGTCCAGTAGAATAATCAACGATTTTGGGAAATAGATCCATTCCAAAATGGCTGCTGTCTGAACTTTCAGCCCATTGCTTTATTCACAGCGAGCGTTATCATAATAGTCCTTGCTTTGTATCGGCAACCGATTCTGCCATTTTCATTGGCTGACATCGGAGTGGTAAACCTGAAGATTGCTGATGTTGATACATTTGAGGGATTCTGCATGTGTTCTTTCTGCGTGCTCGTTGCTGCTCCTGTTGTAAATATTTTGTCTGCAAACCACAACCTGACGCGACGCACAGCGCTCGCAGCTATAAATGTAAAGTCTTGCATTTGGTTGTTTCACAAATTTGCTTCCATAGCCTACTCTTTTAGAATCGTCAACTCTCACTTATCTGCAGGTACTTTTTTGTTTAAGAAAACCCATTCCAAGACAGCAGACAATGTATCATCATGATTGTGCACACATGGACTGATGTATGTCATTACCATGCATGCCTTTAGTACACATTGCCTCTACAACAAAAATGGTAAGTTTATATCAGGCAACTCAAAAAACCAATATATATCAGTTGCTCGCTTTTGCTTCGTTGCTTCTTTTCGCCAACAAACGAGTGGACCCAAATATGTGCAATTTTGATTTATTTACCGCTCAAAACAGCCACGCCATTACGCGTTTCGGCAGCTGCCTGCCTTGATCACATGACATATAGACACACACACACAACAAAACCTTTTCTCTTGCGCAGAAAAAAGCCATTGAGACCTATTCCATGGAGTTCACGTGCTTTATTAAAACAGATACAGTTCATAAGTTGCCTGCAAATATTCTCTGTCCCAACGCGTTTCAACTCGGTTCTTGAGCCTCGTTCACGGGAAAATAATCACTTGCTTTTTTTAAATGACCATGATTTAACAGCAGGAAGCTCTGTGTCTGCTACATTGATGCCGCCTTATTTGAGTATAGGCCCCTTTCACGGAGCAACTTTGGGAGGTGATTTTTTTGTCAAAAGAGGCCCTACTCACTCTTATTATGCTTTGGAAAAAGAGGGGATTTCCCAATAATATTACCAAAGAACACGAGGCAAGGATGTGAGCTGGAATACCCTTCAAACTCACGGATTCCAAATGAAGTAAGATACGATATGGACTATCATGTGGTGCATGCCTGCAAATCTGGTGAATTGTGGTTTTATTCAATGACTTTGCGCACTGAATTGGCTTTTAAAAATGACACTGCAGTGTGTGCAAGAAGTCAACATGCTGCATGAAAACACCAAGTGCCGATTTGTATTCACTGTGCATGCTAAAAGTAAATGACCTGCAGGCTCCGTGAATTGTGTAATCAAGGGGTCTATAAAAAACACATGGTCATTTCAAACAAGCATTTACAATGCAACGGTCTCGGCATTGTTAAAGTTAGAGCTATTGGCATTGCTCATGACAATGCCGTTTCTTTAAATGTTTTGAAAACAAAAACATAAACAAAAATAATGTCATGAGCAATGCCAATAGCTCTAACTTTACCAATGCCGAGACCATTGCATTGTAAATGCTTGTTTTTTTCTGTGTCAAAGTTTGGAGATGAAATGTAAGTGCTGGGTCCAAATAAGGAGTGGTGGTCGGCCCCACCTGCAACTATGGTTCGAATTAAGCAGTGGTGTGAGCCCACCTGCCACACAGGTTTTTTAATGGGGTCTTTTAATCCAATCGCTATCCACATGTAAGCATCAGAGTTCTTGAATGGTATAAGATAGCGTTCTGTTTAGCAGAATGTCGTGCAGAGGTCTGTATGGCTATCTCTAGTGCAGAGGAACAAGGACCTAAGGCAAAACTGCAGACCTCAGTCTGCAGTGGGGGTAAAAACAAAGGGGCAACTAAAGTAAATGCTTAGAGGGTCACGCCAAGGGAGATGGCACTCTTACAGAGAAGATCGTAATTGTCTGTACATTTGGCCTCCATCAAAGGACAAAAATTACAAAAATTATACTCATTTATATAAACCAGCCAGATGAATATTGACTGGTTAATTCTTGATAGAGTATACTCAGTGAACATGGCCAATATTATTCTCGATGCTGGATAGCTGTCAAATACTTATAATGGAACTTTTCAGAGACTCAGGGCCCGATTCAAAAAGGCACAAAGGTAAGCTTAGACATTTGGTCCAAACGTAGACCAAACGTCTGAGTTTACCACTTTGGGAAATCACAAAGGGCATTTACGAGTAGTATCTTTACATCTGCGCTCGGGGTGCTGCGGACATAAAGATACGTTTGGTCTAAGTTTTTGCAAAACTTCTATGTTTACCTTTGGCCGTGAAATCCTATGCAAGAATTAACAATGAAAGATGATTAAAAGTACAAAAGTAGGCATTCACTGCCACTTTGCAAGGTTACAGAGGCCCATTGAAATCATTTTTAGAAGGGGCTGCCATCATGCTTAAGTTACACAGGCGTTTTACCTGCTTTCTACTCAGTAAGTGGCTGGTGGTTTCGAGAGCATACATGTACTTGCCGTAAGACAATTAGAGGCATATTATCAAGCATGGCGTTAAATTTATCGCCGCTTTAGCGGCAGAAAACTGCAGCTAAAGCGGCGATAATGGGCTTGATAATATGCCCTTGAGAATTCCAATAGAAGCCCATGTTGACACCAGAACATGGGCTTCTATGGGAATTCTCAAAGGCATATTATCAAGCCCATTATCGCTGCCCTAGCGGCAGTTTTCTGCCGCTAAAGCGGCGATAATTTTAACGCCGTTTCTTGATAATGTGCCCCTAAATTCGTCCCAGGTCATGTCAACTGCTGTAGTTTCTGGGATTACAGCAAGGGTTCTTCACAGCGCTTCTAACACTTTGTGTTCAGCTTGGCAAAATTCAGTATTGTATTGTAGAAGTATTTATATATCACTTTCCACATCCCTTCTTAGGGCTAAAATACTGTGGAAGAGGTTCAATTGTGGGTTTTTTTCAATAGCGCTTGCTCCTCCCGGCAAGATCATGAAGCACTGTAATGTATTGGGTTTCTGGGCGCCCCTTGGTGTGCATGGTTGAATGGGTATTACTTGACGTTTGTCCAATTTGAAGCATGTTGGCTGACTGGCGAAGGTTTGAGCAACTTGGCAGAAGCACAGTACATTTTCCAAGGTGTGACACATTCAGATAAGAACGATTAACAACAATTAGAATATGAAACCAGTGTTTGCATGCGGTTGTGGTGTTGTTTTGCCTGTTGCTCCACTGCATCTGTGTTTCCGGAAGTAAGACGAATGTTCGTTTAAAGTAATGACAAACGCAATAAATCTGCAGTGTGTATTGGCTGCATTCTTGGCGACAAAGCGCCTACCGGCCATTGCTGCTGGACCGAGGCCTCCTTCCCAGTGCGGACATGGAAGCCCAAGGCCGCATAGTATGTTAAAGTGAGATTTGATGTTCGTAACTCACACTGGGTCATATTATCAAGGACGGCGTTAAAATAATCGCCGCTTTAGCGGCAGGAAACTGCCGCTAAAAGCGGCGATAATGGGCTTGATAATATGCCGCAGAGAATTCCAATAGAAACCCATGTTCTGGTGTGAACATGGGCTTCTATTGGAATTCTCTGCGGCATATTATCGAGCCCATTATCGCCGCTTTAGCGGCAGTTTCCTGCCGCTAAAGCGGCGATAATTTTAAAGCCGTTCTTGATAATATGCCCCACTGCTCCTTACATGCCCTGTGTCATAGTCAATGAGTCACACTGTTGATTGTTTTTTACACCCCTGAATTGCTATTGATCACAGGGTTTAGAGTGAAATCCACTGAGTGTCCTGTTTATTATAGACTGTATTCCGCTGCCGCCGGACGGCTTTCATGACTCAGAAGAGAGGCAAGTATTAAATTAAGAAATTAATAGAATGCCCTGTTTTGGCTTGTTTAAAAAAAAAACTTAATTTGCTATAAATGGATGACAGGGGTTGGTGAGAACAAGAAAGCCCTGATATATTTCTTGGTTTTGTTAGCTTTGTGGTGAAATTGCTGTGCTGAAAACATTCCTGAATGCATATTTGAGAGGGTTACTCTCGCACAACTTTTAATTGTCTCGTTACATATGGTTCCTCTTGAGGCTAGTTGCAGTACATGTCTTTTTGAACAATACATTACAAATAAATAGCTGAGATTAAAAAAAAAGCCATGTAATGTAATATAAACTGAATTTATATAGCACACTGTCATCCAACGGGTATCCTGGCACTGCGAAAGTACATGTTGTTATATAGTGTGGTAAATCATTCACCCAAAAAGATGACCTACGGGCGGAAAGGAAACACAGTACGATATCTGAACTGGTTGCTGACACTGCGTTTATGACTTATTCCTCCCTCAGGAATAGCCAAGTCTTAAGCTTCTTCCTGAATTGCATCAGGTTCTCACTTTGCCTAATGTCATTTGGAAGTTCATTCCACATTCGTAAGGCCACTGAACTGAAGGCTCTTCCCCCCCCACCCTCGCACGTTTAAACTTTGTGATGTTAACCAGATTTGCTTTCGACGAGCGTAGGTTTCTTGGTGGGTGTACCATGTAAATTTTCTCTGCAGTGGTCTGGGACCCAGATCATGTACTGCCTTAAAAACGATGCAGAGAGATTTAAAAAGTGTCCTCTGCCGAATTGGCAGCCAGTGAAGATCTCTTAGGACCAGAGATGCAGAGGACCTGCGTTGCAGGTTTAGAGCTAGTTTAGCTGCTATTGTTTGGATTCTCAGCAACTTTAGTAGCAGGGAATTTGGAGCTCCAAGATACAGAGAGTTACAGTAATCCAGCCTGCTCAGAATAACACTCCTTATTACTTGTGTTCTGGCAGGAGCTGGCAATAGCGGGGGAATTTTACGTAGTGCTCTAATTAATGAGAAGCAGGTGCCAACAATTTTGTTTATTTGTGAGTCCAGTTGAAGGTTATTATCTATCAGCACCCCCAGATTATGTACTGTTTTTGCAGGAATTAGCGGAGTATTTGAGGGGATGATCCGGAACTCAGCAGGAAGTGGACAGGCTACTTTGCTCGTAGTGCAATATACGACTTCTGTTTTGTCTCCATTAAATTGGAGAAGGTTATTTCTAAGCCAGTTTGTGGTACTTTCCATGCACTTATGAAACTTATTAATAGAGATTTCCTTCCAGCGAAAAAATTAAATCAGCATAGTTGACCAGTTCTTCTCCAAAAGACTTGATGATTGGAATAAGTGGGCGCAAGTATATCTTAAATTATATTAAATAAGATCGGGCTGATTGCTGAGCCCTGCGGGACCCCGTGATGGATAGAGGTCTTAAAAGATGTAAAAGGTTGAATACTCAATGCCTGGGTCCTGTCAGATAAGTAGGACTGAAACCAATTTAGTGCCTGTCCTTTGACACCAATGTCTCCAAGTCTTTTTAATAGACTGCCATGGTTTACCGTATCGAATGCTGCTGACATATCTAGCAGCACTAATACGACTGATTGTCCATTGTCCGCGCGCATTCTCAGATCATCAAACACAGTTACTAGCTGTTTCGGTTCCGTGCCCAGGACGGAATCCGAATTGCAATTCATCCAGTAGATGATTATCTTCCAGATCATTGGACAAGGATTTGATAACTCCTCGCTCAAGGATTTTTACTGGGTAGAGCAACAGAGAAATGGGTCTATAACTGGACGGGCATAGAGGGTCAAGGGATGGTTTCTTGAGCAGTGGGATCACTATTGCTTGTTTCCAGCATTCAGGGACCTCACCATTGCCCAGTGACTTGAGCAGTGGGGCCACTATTGCTTGTTTCCAGCATTCTGGGACCTCACCATTGCCCAGTGATTGGCAGCAGATTTGGCGTAACAAGGGGGAAGAGTTCCAACTTGAATTCCTTCCAAATCCACTGTGGGAGGGGGTCCAGTGGTGACCCAGATGAGACAGTCAGAGCTATATTGGTGAATACTTCCTCCGTGGGTCCAGAGTAGGTTGACATTCACTGTCTATTCTCTCATTTTGTAGCTCTGGTGCCTTTGTCGGCAGTGGATCATTCTCCTCCTTTCTAGATGAACTACTTTCATCGTCCACCTCAGTCAGGTTTTTTTGGTTAAGGCCGCCAATAATTTTGTAAATGTTTTCAAGAAAGTAGTTTGCGAGATCATCACATAGCTTCTGCGTAGCTATGATCTTGTTGCTTACAGAGACCGGCTTTGATATCTCCTTTACTATATTAAAGATAGCTCTTGCCTGGTTTGGGGCTTCCAATATAATTTTTCCATAGCAATCGGCTTTTGATCTAACAATTGCTTCCTTATACTTATTCAGTTGTACTTTATAATGTCTTTTACCTGGGTCAGCGTAGAGCCTCCTCCATTTCCTTTCTACTTGTTTGCATTCCTTTCGTATTAATCTTAGATCTTCACTGTACCAAGAGGAGGATGGTTTATCTCTATCTTTCAGCCTCTTTACTGGGATTCTTTGATCCAAGGCCTCATTTATTTGAGCACAGAGAGTTAGGTAGTTTTCTCCCGCTGATTTAGAGGAGTCAAATGAGTTTTTCTCCCTTAGTAGTGAGATTTGTTTGTTTTTTAGTAGCCATTCCCTCCCCAGTCGAAAATTTCCAGAGTATGTTGCTTTGTTGTTTGCTCTTGGTAGCGCTAACAGAAAGTGAACTAAAAAGTGATCAGTCCAGCATAGAGGCAGTACTTCGATCACTCTAGCCTCATCAGAATCGGCAAATATTGGATCTAAAATATGGCCTCTTTGATGTGTGGGTTCTCACACGCTTGTATTAGTTCTCTCAGCGCCATATTGTTGTCCCCGTTCTCTCAAAGGTTGAAGTCCACCAATAGGATAATCCTTGAATGGGTTAGTGACATATTATATACAATGTCAATAAGAGCCTGACATTGTGCGCTCTGTCTCCGGGGGGTCTGTAGCACATGATCCCTGTGTACACCTGTCCCCTCGCCTCCTTCAGGGAGAATCCTAGAAGTTCTGCGCCCTCCACATCATCCATTTGAAGTGGAGTGAAATTTCACTTTTCTTTGAATATCACTCCAACCCCGCCCCCTCTCCCATTTGCTCGAGGCTTATGAAAAATGTTGTACGCTGAGGGACAGGCTAACCCTAGCTCCACTATTGAGTCACTCCGGGTCCATGTTTCTGTCAGAAATAAAGCGTCGAAATCATGACTTTCCAGCATAATAAAGATCTCTTGATAGTGCTTAACTAAAGAGCTGACATTCACTAGGCCACAGTTTAAGCTGTCTTGAGGTGAACCTGCCAGGGGGGGTATTTCCTCTGCCCAGCTCAATCGCCATCGGCCCGGCCTATTTTGCTGCTTACCAATGTGTAAAAGTTGTTCCTTTGAGTAGCGGGTTCTGGTTTCGTTTAGTGTACAGGGTTCCTGACCGGCAGCATGGCTGGCGCTGTGCGCGGTCAGTGCGTGGATGGGCGCAGACGGGCTTGCCTCTGACACGCCTCTGGCACGCCAGCGGGGTGCCAGCGGGGCGCCCGCTGCGTGCGCTGCGTGCGCTGCGCTCTTGCATTCCCCTGCCTTAAGTAGAGGGGGAGCTTTGTGAGTAAGAGCAACTAGAGCGCTGTCCAAGATGGCGAGCGTGAGGTGACCCGCTCTGACAGGCGGAGTGCACCAGCTCACCTTGGTCGGCGGACGTGCAAAATGCGCAATGGGTGAGTAAAACTACAGTTTTTTAGCAGCACTAAAATGTTTAAAAACAATGTTCCAGGTGCTCTAAGCGGGCTCACTGTTCCGTTTCTAGGTAGGACTTAAATCACCAAATACAATTTTAAACAGCTTCTGTACAAACAAACGATACACAACTGTGCTCGGTATCATTTAGTTTCAGTTCCGTTTCAATTTAAAAAAAAGTAAGGTTGACTTTCACCTACACATGCAATACTTTCAGTGATATATGATATTGATTAAATCAAATTTAAACAAAACGCAAGACACAGACGCCATTCGACACCAATAACTGGTTTCAAAGAGCAACTAGACTCAACTCAACTGGAGGCAACTAGACTTCAAACACCAGATGTACGAAAATTAATTTCCCAAAGAAAAAAACAAAGATTACAGAGATGTTATCGTTCGCTGAAAACATAGCGTTTTAGAATAACCAAACTACTGACAATCACCAGTTATAGATCTTTGAATTATAACTAGTGCCCTAGACATGCACAGTATTGTTATGAATTATGTCATTCCAGATGTCATTAGAGATGTTATGAATGCAGTCACGGAACCCCAAAACATTTGCTCCTGGGGTTCCCTCTTGGACCCCCCCAACCACATGGTCCTACCCCCTTATATCTTAGTTTGTTCTATTTTTTAGGATTCGGGGACCAAGTTCCAGAGTCTGAAGATGGTGGTTGCAACTATTACTTAAGACTGTGGCCAGTCAATCGCAATGCATACTTAAGCTCATGGATCTGCAGTGGATCTGCGTCACTATATATTGAACCTTCATTTCTTAAAACCTACTGATGCTTTTAAACCCCAAAAAATAAATCAAAATGAAATGGAGCACTGGGAAAACAACCTCTTTCCAATATACATTAGCATGATCATTATAAGTAATACTTTTTTTTCCTTCTTTCCTTATATATATGTGTGACTTCACATTGAATCAGAATATACAAAAATCATGCTGCCAACACGTTTCGTTCAAATTGATGACTTTTGAACTTCATCAGGGCTCATATATATCGTATTTATAGAATATTCATTTTCCACTCCCTGGGTGACTCAAACGTTAATTCCAATTACTCAGTGTGCAAAAAGATGCATATATGTGCTTCCTTTTTTGCAATACGTCAATTGGATTTTATTTCATTAAAGTTAAACCCGGTAATGCGGGAACGGGGATTATTTGCCTGTCAGTTATAACTCTGTTCTTCTCGTAGTCCTCCTCCAATCTTACAACCTACTGATGCTTATATATATATATATATATATATATATATATATATATATATATATATATATATATATATACGCCGGCACTTTAAACTTTAAATTACCGGTATGAAATCGCTGGCTGCCATGATAATAAACTTTGGTTTTCAACAGAAGTGAGTGCGTCCGGATATGCTTGGGCGTTTGGTAAATAAAATTTGACGCGGCAACCCAGCCGCGCTGGACGCACCATCTTAAAGAAAAGAGGCTGCGGTGGGAACTATCTCACGTTAAGGCGGCACTACTGTTGAGGTTTCAACTAACCAGCAACAATGCCGGAGCCTTACTAAAGGAATACAATTGCTGCCAAAGAGGTTCATGCAACCCACTGAGGGTACTACCTGTTCCAGCATGCCCCTGTGCACTAAGCTACACCCACTATGGGCGGGACACTACAAATAAGCATGCTAGACTGCTTTTGGACTTTGAATGCAGCTGCCCATGAAGAAGATGTTCAACACATCAAAACGCGTAGGCACTTTAAACTTTAAATTACCGGTATGAAATCGCTGGCTGCCATGATAATAAACTTCGGTTTTCAACAGAAGTGAGTGCGTCCGGATATGCTTGGGCGTTTCGTGAATAATATATATATTATCTACTGGCGGTCGCCAGTAGATAGTTATAGTTAGGACCGTGTTTCCATAGGAAATCTCAAAATTCTAATTTGAATAACTTTGGCGCCGGTTGACGAATCTTCGCAAAATTTTCAAAACTAATGGGGCCCTCCGCTCAGCTCCTACCCTGAAAGTCTCGGGGGATTCGTCAAGCGGGGGCCGAGAAAAAAGGGGGGTCCCAATACACGTTTTCCGCATGCATTTTCCCATAGGACCTTTAGTCGAAGGTACAGCCCGAACGGCTGAACAGAATTACTTGAAATTTGGCAGAGAGGTAGTCCTCAGGTCAGGGATGTGCCTTTTGCATATATGGAGTCAATCTGTTCAGTAGTTCCTGAGAAAATTGCAGTTAAAAGCACATACATATCTATAGCCGCGCACCATGCGCGCACCTAAACGTGCGCGAGCGTAATTCTGATTGGTTGTTACATGTCAGTCAACGTTCGAATCGGTCGAAATCAGGAAGTGTCGGCCGCCATTTTGTTTGTTTTCAGTGCGAGAGTGGAAAAGGAAGGTGGCGAACGTGAAAAGGGGGCAAGGTAGAGAGTTCCTGACCCCCTAGCCTTTGTCAGGGGGACCCTGAAGGACCCCGAAGGCAGAAAAAAACATCAAAAAAAAATGTTTTTAAATCGCGGGGGTGCGCGCACCGAGCGTACACGGTGAAAAACCATTAAAAAAAAATGTAATACGTAGTTTATTGTAAAATAAATATATATAAAAAATAATAATACATACATAACTTAGCATTTAAAAAAACGTACAAATTCACTGAAAAAACCATAGGTTTCACACACGTTATAGTTAGGTATTAGCATTTAAAAAACCTTGCAAATTCACTTAAAAAAACATAGGTTTCACACATGTTATAGTTAGGTGGATATTTCACTCGTAAAAAAACAATGAAATTCCCCCGTTATAGTTAGTTCTGATAACTATAACTCGCGCGACCGCCACTCTATCACAAGGATGATGTCATCAGTGATGTCAAGAGTGATGCCACTGACCATGTCATGAGTGATGTAATATGTGACGTCATGAGCAGAGGATTGCGGGTGCGGGAGTTATAGTTATCTGAACTAACTATAACGGGGGAATATCATTGGTTTTTTACGAGTGAAATATCCACCTAACTATAACATGTGTGAAACCTATGGTTTTTTAAGTGAATATATATATATATATATCTTCCACCTCCATTTTGCTCCATCTGGAGTCAGACCACACTCAGGGTGGTTCGGCGCATGGGGATTGAGCTTCCCATTCAAATCCACAACATCTTATCTTTCACCAGAAACAGAAGAGCGCTGCACACCGGATTCTTTGCACAAACTGCTGTTTTTATTTCACAGCATCCAAACGAAATTGGTTGTAAGCTCAGTTCATCTCCTTAAGCGTTTCAGCCATCTTGTGGCCTTGATCACAGGTGAGACCTCTATGGTATGCAGAGTGACGTTTTTTCTTATATGCCTGACGGAACTACAAACATTCTGTACGTCATCACTTGTCACTGCATCTCCCAGAGTACACTTGGAAAGTTATATTGACATCCCTTCGCGCTGCTTCTCATTCTCCCTTTAATTCCAGTTACTGGGAAATGCAGCTTTAAAATACATGGGTCAGTTTCAAAGTGTCACAAATCTTTACCAATTATTGTCGCTATGTTCAATTCGCAAAACGTCCTGATGAACAGAAATTCATTCGCAGAAAGACATGTGTCCTTCTGCTTTCCCTTGCCACGTAGAAACCAAGTTCCAATTTAAAGGTTGGACTTTCCATACCTGTTTCACTCGGTAACATACAGGCGGGTCTAGGTGAACTGGACATGACAACAAACAAATTGCTCCCATTTATTAGGTAGATGTGAAATAATGATTAAACAGGGACGACGTCTGCATCACTTCATCTCTGTGCACCTAAAAACAAAAGAATTATCTTGATCTAGTGTAATGTAACTGGTGCTTTTTTAAAGTGCTCCAATACCTTTTGGTCAGTCGAGTTCATGCTCTATAAAATGCCCCCAAAAAAATATTCTGTCCTTGTGTAATGTAACTAGCACTCATGTAAAGCGATCCAACACTTTGGGTCACTCGAGTCATGAGTGATGTAATATGTGAGGTCATAAGCAGTGCATTGCGGGGTGTAATTTATAGTTCGCTTGGGTAACTATAACTGCTGAATTTCAATGGTGTTCTGCAAGTGAAATCTGAGCCTAACTATAATGTCCCTATAATCTTTTCAGTGAATTTCTATGTTTCTTTAAATTCCATTTCCTAAGTATAATGTCCCCATTGCCTTTGGTTTTTCAGTTAATAGATCTATATATACATATATATGTGTGTGTATACATTTATATATATTATCTACTGACAGTCGTCAGTAGATGGTTAAAGTTAGGGCCATGTTTCCTTAGGAAAAGTATTTTTTGACTTGCCTATAACTTTTGCTTTGTTTGACGAATCTTCATAAAGTTTCCCCCAAAACATTGTCCTGGTGATTTTTGTTGCACATGGAAGGTTTTGGGGTGATTTGTGAAGGGGGAGGTTGAGAAAAATCGGGTTACAAAAAGGGTGCGTTTCCTATGTTAATTCCCATAGGACCTGTCAACACAACTACGACCCGAACCACTGGATGGAATTACACCAAATTTGGCACCAGTGATGTCATCAGTGATGTCACTGGCCATGTTATGAGTGATGTAATATGTGAGGTCATTAGCAGTGCATTGCGGGAGTGTAGGTTATAGTTAGTTAAGGTAACTATAACTGCTGAATTTCACTGGTTTTGTATGAGTGAAATCTGAGCCTAACTATAGCGTCCCGGTAACCTTTGTTTTTTCAGTGAATATATATTCACATATATGTGTGTGTGTGTCAACCAAAATTCGTGTATTCTTCGGAATCAAAAGACCCTTTACATGAATCACTTGTGGTAAGAATCCAAATTTTCCTAAAGCATAATTAGAAAGAAATGTATTATCACAAATTCTTCACAGTAAATTGCTTTATTCTTGGTTTATGTTTGTGGAAAGGAGGATGCCTCATAACATGTATTATTTCAACTTGAGAGATTGATCTTGAGGTATTGACACCATTCAAATTTGTCTGTAATATGAGATTGACTTCCAAGTTGCCTCAGAGTTGCCAACACTAAATTCACCCTATTGGGGGAATGCAAGCCAAGGTCTTTTTCAAAGTTAATAGAAAAATGAAAATATATGCAAAATAAACAAACAAACAAACATATTCAAATTGGATATAAAAGTTACTGGTGCTAGTCACCGTTCATGATAAACCCCTCCACACATGTTTTCGTGATTGATTTAGTAAGATTTACCCTCAAAAACTCAATAAAGCTGCGACATAGTGAGAAAATGAAATATGATAGACATTAGTGTCAATTAAAGAAAGGAAATTAAACATGCAGCTGAGATTTCTTGTTAGGTATACCCCTCAGATTATTTTGACTCACATACAGATACAGATAAATGGCTATCAAATTAATGCACTACATAAATGTATATATATGCCCCTCTTATGTTGCAATGTTCCAGAAAGGGGCAGACAATGGGCAGGTGCCTCTCCAACTGAGAGGAAAGAGCAGGCATTAAGAAATGAACCAGCATAAGCATTTAGTAAAAGAATATTGCCGGTAGTACAATGAAACATAAAGGCAATAATCACAAGACATGACCCATGGACTCACAAAGAGTTCATGTATTTTAATTGATGGTTAGAAAGAAAAGTTGATCCTTTGGTGGGATTAAATGTCTGCAGTCCGTAATGTCAGAACGAACAGCATTTAGGATAAGTCCCATTTTTAAGGTCATACAAAAAGGATAGTCGTTCATCTGTCTTCGGAACAAACAAAGCAAAAACTCCTACCTAGAAGTATATGTGCCATCTTGACCATTTCAAATTATTCTGTACTTGAATGTTAAACTTTAATGCTGATCGATCTTATGAGAGATAGAATAATAATGGCAACTACTCCTATTAAATGTTTAATAATCTGAGTGATGGAGAGATATAGTTATAAACAACCTGATTCCTTAATTAATATATGGTCTGGTAACTAAAAATGGCGGTTAGGATCAGCGCCAAATTAAAGTCCGATGTTAGTTTTTAAAAAAAATAACCCCTATCTAGAAAGATACCCACTATCTTGACCATTTCAAATTTTTCGGTAGGTCTGTGGAAAATATGAATGACAATCCATTTTATGTAAAGGGAGATTATCATAGCATCTGCCTCTATTGTAATTGTACCGGTCTAGTTGATAGGAAAATTGTATTAAGTCATACGCAGCTGAATAGGGAGAGGTCATATTGGGAAAGTCATATGTACTGCCATCAAAGCCATTATGGGATTAAAGTCAAGAAAGGAAGATTCCTGCATACTGAGCATGTGAAATAATTGTTTACATTTGTTACACATCGTAGTCATATTGATTCATCCTTACACCATGGGGAAAAACCCCATATGAAAGGAGGGGGTAGGCATCATGCAAAAGAATAACATAAAGTTAAATTGGTAAATGTGTATCTATTCCAGCAACACCAAGATTCCTAATCCATGCTTTCCACTTGATTATGTCAGGAAGATTCCCATACATCATCTCCCCAGTGTATTTATCATTTCAAGTATTTAACATTAGGGCACAGGAAGTATTACATTATAATTTGATAAACATATATGCATCAAGAAATGGCAATAATCTCGAGTCAATGTTGTTGGTCATACTCTCACATGAGTGTCAATTTTTCCTCCAAAATTGTATCCAAAGACTCTAACACGGGTATTAGCCTGGAGTGCTTTGGGCCTTTAAATAGGATTCACAATTGCAGAATCACACCCTCCAGGGCCTGCCTTACCAAATCAAAGAGAACAAAGGATTATCAGACTGGAAAAAGTCTTTAATACAACAAGTACTGGCACCAATAAACCAAATTGATTGAATCCTTCTTTTGCAAAGAGCATCTTTCAAGCTTTATAAAAGCTATAAAAAAAGGCATCGAAATGGTGGGAGGGAGCATCTCTTAAAAAAATACCTGGAAGCAGATCGTATGTTAAGGGTGTTTTAGGATTTTGATATTCCCACCAGTGGAAACAACATCCCCAGACAAAAAGTCAATAAATGGGAAGACAATTTGCAGACAGCATCTAACAACATGATTAGACAACTTATAGACATTACTCAGAAAGAATATGAGAAATACAGGGACGGGGTGGACTCCCTTAGAAAAAGGTCTAAGGAAGCCAATTGGGGAGAAATACATTAAAAAAAATATGAGAATCTTTAAAAAACAAACATAGACGAATATGAAGAGGATTTAATTCAGTGAAAAAACTGAAAATTCGGATGGGGTCAAATAGATTACCAACTTGGAAGAGTTAACATTTTCACCAAAAAATTAGGTAATATTAAACCAAGGATTTATCCACAGGAACCCACAAACTTGTTTCCCTTATCATGCAGTCATTTATCTGTACTTGAGGATATGTATACTACGTGATTCTAAACACAATTGTATTATTGTTTGAGGTTACTGAATTCACTTGTCAGCGTTCCTTGATGATTGAAGGGTACCAGTGTTCACAATCATTTGAATGAATCTCCTAACTGGGTTAGGCTTATGATGGGGATCGTTTGCTTAAGCATTTCATCTGTATTTCAGTAGCCCTGAAAAAGCAACTGTGTTGCGAAGCACGTGTTGGCTGTAATTTTACATCTTATGAAATTCCACACTTGGATTCTGTGATTATGTGTGTCCATAAAGACTGAAGGCTTTATAAAAATTACATTGAAAATGGGAAGAAATCTCCTTTTTTGGTGACTTACGGATCAACTCTGATGGACATTCAATTCTTTTTAATTTTAATTACGCTGGCATAACCGAAGTCATTTTGGTAATTACGCATTACTCTTTGATTCGGAATAACAGATAATGAAGCAATTATGTCTGCTCGCATAGTTAAGAGAAATTAGGGGGAAAACAACACTCCCACAAGAGCATATTTAGCAACTGCGTGCGGCCACTCACTCTCGCTATTTCTGTTCTGCTGCATTTAGCGGTATTTCCTAATGCAGAATCCATCCTCGTGTCCACTTTGGATGCAAGAGTGCATTTTGCAGTAAGAACGAACTGCTAGACGCTGGGAGTGAGTTGGCAGAAATATTCAACCACAGCAGCATATTTAGAGCTAATTCTTGGCGCAAAATGCCTTACCACGCCCATTTTGGACATGAAGGGGGCTTTTTGCAATAATAAAATAGCGCTAAATGCCGGGGGTAAAATGGGTGGCAACCCTTCCCCTATTTAGTATTGTAAGAGGCTTCTCACACTTGCTATTCATGTTCTGTTTGCAGTTAGCACTATGTCTTAGCACAAAATGCATTGTTGTGCCAATTTTGGAGATATGGGGGATATTTGCATTAAGAAATAGCACTAAACGCAGAATTATTCTTGCATAATCATTTGTAATCGTGAGGAATTTTTTGTTAATTCTGCGTTATTCCGCTACAATGAATTACGCGAGTTATGCCCGCCCCCAGATTTCAGACACATATTTGTTTGTAAGAATTCATAAAAGAGTTCTCTGAGTTGTGTAAATGCTTTGTGAATCAGCCCCTATGAGGCTAATTGGATGGTGGTTCAAAGCAACATTAAGCCTCTATAATCTCAAACTATCATATGTGGAGAAAAGTTATAAGATTGTAAAGTATCTACTGTTATTTGGAGAAATGTTCATCTTGGGATTGCTTGCAAGAAGAAGTCATCTTCTATGCCTGGGCATTACTTTCGCACAGCTCAGCAAGTGGCCCTGCCACGACTTTGCGCATTCTCTAGGACTCTGTCATCCACACCATCCTAATACTCATTTGCATATTTACCTTTTAACAATATTTCCCTTAATTTGTTCATGGTAATGGCGCCACCTAGCTGCTCTAGGATAGTCAGTCAGTTTGATGGGAGAACAAAGGCGCAGGACGATGTTCCTCAAAAATACATTTTCTTCGAGTAAACTATAGTCCATACAATAGTTATTTTTAAAGTTTATTCACACTTATTGGGGATACTATCTATTATACTATTCACTGCGACGATGTGCTCAGCCTTAATTTCCTCCATGCCTATTTCATACATTTAGCTCTACTCAGTCCTAGAAAAGAAGAAGGTGTAAAGTTACTTTCAAATATGTCTACAGATTGGCCTGCTGATAGCATCACCTTGTAAGTGAGTGAACTCAGAACATGGAACGAATCCCCTCGCGCTAGGAGGTGAGAAGAGAACTGCTGTGTTTCCTCACTTCAAGGCCCCGATTACGGTCGGCCCGATTAACTGCGAAGCCTGAGCTATTTGGAGTTACAAGCTGTGTGATGAGCACCGCACATCCACATATATTTTAGCAAGTAAACCTGCCCAAATGTCCTGGTGGAAATGTGTGATAAATATCAGGACATGCAGATTTTAGTGCGCTTATCGAGATTGGGGCTATTTATTAAACCAGGTGTCAGAATATATAGCTTTTCAGGGCCAACCATAATTAGGGGCTCAGTGTGAGGATGAAAGCAGCAGTGGGCGTGCCTGCTCAGAAAAAGTGAATAATGTACAAATGTTTACTGAAACACATTATCAGATGGCAATATAAAAAAAAGTTGCTATCTTCCCCATCAAAAGACTGTAGGTATGCATGTTCTTGTACGAAGGCTTACTACGGAATGACGAAGGAGCAAAAAACAAGACATCGAAGTGGAGGAATCTTATTTTGGCAAAGTATTCACTTAAAAGCGAACTAAGAAGAAAAGTGGAAACTATAAGGTGCCCTTTGTATTTAGCATGGATACATCAATCAGTGTTTATGTGGTGACAAAATATATTTCTTTAACTGTTACACGAAGACGCATTTTTCAGCCACACATTCTGAGTGGGAAACTGCCCGGGCCCTTCGGCGCCTGTTTTTGCAGCTCTGTTCGCACATTTCATTGCATGTGTTGTGAAAACGCAGCTTCCAGAAATGGCATCAGTCATAACAACGTGTCGCTGGAATTATACTGTTCGATATCAGAGGATAAAGAGGGAAATTATGTTTCTGTAGCATTTACCACCAATGTATAGGATCCAATGAAAGATTGTACTAAAAGATATTTGAGTAAGTACGTACGTGCTGGCATCTGTATTCCTCCTTCGTGGGCGGCCCTGGGTAAGATCTTTCGCTGCAGGGTGCCCAGGCATCTGAAAAGACTCCGCTCGTGCCCTGGGTGCTGCACGTGCCCCTGTTGAAAACTGGCTGCAGCCGCAGCACATAAAATGCCACTGCGCCTCTGGACTCGGAGGACGAGCGGTCCTGTGACTTGGCCCTGGGCACTTTTCTAACATTTCGTGCCTGGTAACTGACATTTCACAATGCGCTCCCCTTAACACTTCATTAGATACTGGGTGACATAATCACCGTCTGTAGTTGACATTTGTGTGGTTGCCACTTTTCTGTGATCGGGTGCACACCTTCAGGGCAGAATGCGCTTATATTATAATATTGTCGGCGCTGTGTTGGAAGGGGCGTGCTATGCGCCTGATTGACGTCGTCGACCACTGTGCGACCTTTACATAAAGGTAGCAGTGACATTTGCTCTCATTTCATGATACTCCAGCACCAGACGTGGCATTCATCTCTTCACACAGGCAACATTCACTGCCAGTGTCTTATCAAAATTCAACGTCAGTAAAGTACACCATATTGATATATACAAATTTCACAAGCGAGGATGCCTCTTTGGCTTGATAGAAAAGAGGCATAGTAGTCCAATCAAGCAGCACTTAGTTGAGTCCCACCTCAAAAAGGAAAACACATAAGGCACTGCATCAACATGCTACAGCCAATAAGGTGAACGGCCCTCAATAAATCAAATGTGAGGGTTGCTCATTTGGGCGAGATATTCTCCTTGCCACATCAGGATGCCAGGACGCCACCCAATGTGGCGGCTGCTGGCGGTCGGTTGCTGGATTTTGGCCGCAATTAGTGAAGATTGATCAAGAGCCCGTGTAACTTGCAATGAGTAGGTATGACCATGAGATGGGTCAAAGTGAGAGTATAAAAAGAGATTCATGCATTTTTGCAGAGTGTGACTACAGGACAGGGTACCCATTCTGTAACTGAGTTAGGATCATCATTGATGAAACTCGGGTGAGTAGGTCTCCACTGCAATTCATTGAGCACGTGTGGAGAAATGAGGTCACTGGTTATGGGCCGTATGGCTGTCCTGAATTAACTTGGGATTGAGATATATATATATATTTATATACATGGATGAGAATACAATTATATGAAATCAAATATCTGTATAATCTCTTTTGTGTAGAGGAAAACACAACTTTAAACACAGGCCTTTGGTGGAATGATGGCACAGCCAATGGTGGGGAGGTGATGAGCTTACACTATTGGATTCTAATTTTGGTACTTGCAATTTCTTTATAGGTACACAGACGGTGTGTATGTCTACCAAAAGGGCAAGTATAGCCATGTTTTAGTGCTCGACCAAATAGTGACAATACTAGGAGGGTACGTATCTTGAACCTTTTCATATCCTAACGAATGCCATCGACCCTTATGGGCGGCAAATGACAGCAGACACATGTTAATACGGCAGATAGGGTAATGGGATCGTAACTTTCCCATATAACCTCAATTTGAAAGTAAACGCCTTTTTAATCCTGCCAAGTGGTATCCATAATAAAGTTGGCGGAAACCCACTTAGACAGTCTTAAAATTTTCTCTGCGTGAGGGATCCCTATTCTAAGATTTCTTTCTTTTCTATATTCTTTTTTCTTAGCGCTTGTCTCTGGATGTTGGTCTGCACCAACATCCAGAGACGGCCCTATGATGAAACATGCCACCCATTGAGTAGGTGAGGGCAGTACTTACACCCCATTGGGACTCCCTAAGCGGGCTCTGATTCTTCACTTCTGGTCTATCTCTTAACCTTAGGGGATTCTGTTGTTTCCCTCTCCTTTTAAAGACAAGTCCTTCTCCTGCAGTGAGTAGCATAGTTGATGGGAGAACAAGGGAAGGCTCAATCTCTCTTCCCTTCATTTTTCGTGGATCTAGGATTTTAATGTGCTGCAGAATCCACAAGTGGACTGCTCAGTTAAGTAAAAAAAAAAAACAGACAAAATGAAAATCTCTGAAAGTCATTAGGAACTTTCAGGAAATACTTGGATTAGTAGACCCTTGGAAATAGGCCTGTCCTACAAAAATTTTATACACTTGCTTTTCAGAGAGATTCTGTAGCTCCTCCCGCATAGATTTCTTTTTAATCTCCAAAGCTTTGAATTTTAAAACACAAAGCAGCATACCTAATGGGTTTTCAGATCACACAATGATTATTATTGAGATGGTGGTGGGTAAATCCCCATTGCATCCTAGATGCTGGGTTTTTAATAAACAATATCTGCAAGAGGAAGGTGGGTGCAAATTTGCAGAGAGGAGATAAGGGCATTTTTGACGATTAATGATAAGACCGCTCTACCAGGTATTGTATGGGACGTCCTGAAGACATTTATTAGAAGGAGAGTAATAAGCAAGGATGCATAAACTAGCTTAAAAGGTAAAAAAACAAAAGCAAATTTTAGAGCAAAAGGTAGAGAAGAGCTATGAGAGATTTTTGAAGAATTCATCCAGGGCTAATAAAAAAGCATTAGACACTGCTAGACAGGCAATGAGCGCAGCATATTATGTAAAATATGCCGCTCTAAGTCGGGCCCATTTTCCAAAAGGTTTATGAGGAAAGCAAGTTTACTGGAAAATTCCTAGCTTGGCAGGCACGCGAACAAGCGGCCAATAACGGGATAAATGCTTTGAATGCCCAGCCTTGGGAATTAGGAGTAAGGAACCAGAGAAGGTGGGAGAAATCATGTTAGAACATTATAAACAAATATATATACTAACTCAGTTGGCGACTTAGAGTCTCTGGGCAGGTTTTTAGAGGACTGCAAAATGACAACATTAATTAGAGAAGAGGGGGTTATTATGCCTTGATCCTGCTTTAAAGAGGAACTTAAGGAGGTTATTAGGAATCTCCCGAATTGCAAAGCCTGTGGTCCAGATGAATTCCCGGGGGAATTTTTCAAACTTTTTTCAGATGTTATAGCTGATTATCTTTTATGGCTTGCTAATACAATGCTACAAGTGGGTCCTATTCTGCCTTCTTTTTTTAAAAGGAATGTAGTAAGCTTTTTAAAGACAGGTAAGGATGCCAAGGATCCAAACTAGTACCACCCTATTACATTACTAAACACCGATTATAAAATTATCACAATGCTGCATGTCAATAGATTTAATTCAATAGTCTCAGGATGAATTCATATAGATCAGAACTGGTTTATAGCCGGACTGCATAAACACTATTTGGCGGAAGCCTTGGACTATTTTGCAGTTAATGATAAACCAGCTTTGGTGCTTCTGCTAGATGCTGAAAAAGCTTTTGACCTTGTGGTCTGGGAAACCTTATTTAATATTTTGATCAGCTTTGGTATTCTGTCCCTGATCACGGGGCTTATATATAAAATTTACTGTAAGCGAAAGCCAGAATCATCAACACAATGGAAGTGGGGCAAATAAAGGTGTTGCGTAAAACTTGACATGTTTGTGAAAACAGACACTTGTGGTTTTGTGGGTGATAACCCCATAGTTCTAATAGTCAGACCCTTACCTGTTGTTAGGGTACCTCCAATTCTCAGATCTCCTCTGTGAGGCATGCAGTTTGTGAGTTTATAGCGCCCTAAGGGGCTTATTTATGAGAGCCCTGCATCACGTGTGCACCACATAAACTGGTACATGCATGACAGATTGCTCTCATAAGGATTTATGAAGCCACGCAAAGTCACCCTACTCGTCAAAAGCAGTAATCCCATTTACTGGTTTGTAAGTGCTTTCAGTTCAAGAATTACTTGACAACACCTTGCCAACAACTGATTTCTAAGTATGAGTTCGATGTTTATATGGAGTGTATTATTGAAGCGGGTCCATACAAATTTTGCTAAATGATTTGCTCAGTGTTGACAGTAAGCCCTCCTTGGTTCCATATTGTGCAAACAAAAGCAGACTATGAAATGTCCGTCTTATTGAGGTCTGTCCCAAGAATAATAATACAGTGGGAAATATTGGTGTGGAAAGACTTTGATCATGTAAGAAGCCTAATGCCATATATCCCACTTTATTAATTTCCCCTAAATTTAAGGAAATGTACATATTGTATCTGGATCTAGTATTAAAGACAAGTGGCATGAGAACAATTACTAAATTGTTGGTTTTCTTGTTTCAACCAATCCCTCCACCCTCTCACCCACACTGCCATTGTGGTATGTTGCTACTAAAGGACATTATGAATTGTACATATTAATGTTTTCAACATTTTGGGTGTTATTTTGCTGTGTCACTGATCTTCTGTGCAGTTTGTTTATGTGGAAACTTCAATACAAATGTATAAAATGTTTAGACCACCAACTCTTTTTAAAAGGCTAAATATTTCCCACAGGGGAGGTTCTGTCACTGAATGTACTCCATTTTTGGGAGCATATAACTTTAAGAACATAGAAGCTTTATGACCCTCATCACACTGCCTTGATCTGTCCCCAAGATCATCAGCCTAGCCTTGAGGAGGAGACATTGCCTTCTGTGGCCTGTTGTTGCACTCCCAACTGTAGGTCCTCCGAGACAGTCAACCGGATCTGTGAGGTTCTCCAAAAGCAGGGTCTGGGGTGTTCTCCCAAAAATCCCACAAGGGCATACAATGTTTGCCACTATATCTTATGTTGTGTTCTGTCATAGGGATTCATATATAATATTGTATCACCATAAGCATGACTTTGCAGCACTGCCAGAGTTTGGAGTCCTTTATGACCTGGTCTTGAGGATTCCAACACAGGCCTGAGACTGCTTTCTGATTGGTTAATTTGGATAATTAGTGGCGTGAGTGAGGACGGGTAATATGCTACTGTTGAGCACATGTTTATGGATGGTAGCCAGGCTGAACTTAATTCTATATTCTTCCTTGTTCCCCAAAGTGAAGAATCAAAGGTACTTTGACGATTAAATCATGTGTAATGGAACCCCCCCCCCCCATTGCAAACAGAAACACCCCATCAACAATGTGTAGAGTCAGTAAGAGCACTTCTGTATTTACTTATGCAGATGTTTCGTATGAAGCCCTCTGTGATATGAAATTGTTCTTGGAAAGAAAGAAACAGGCACTTCTGGTGTATTTCTGTATTAGGTTGATAACTTCTAGCCTTTTCTCTGTGCTCTGAAGCTTTTCCTGCTCTTAAAGAATTGATCTCCACATCCCTGGATTCTGCAAGCTGGACGGTTCAGTTTAATTGATCAGTCAGAATCTTTGCAAAACCTTCATAAAACACACTTTAATGGTAAGGGAGACGAAGCCGTTTTTCCACCTCGCTGGAGACAGTTTTATCTACCTGTTGCAGATAACATTATTACCCTTCCCTCAATACTTAGAATGGGCCTAAAGTTAGCTCGTAGCTGGAGGATTCTTTGTCCGTTTCACTCTTTTGCTCTTGATTCAACGGCTTTGCCTTATTTTCTTGTGCTTGTCTTACCTCTGGAGCTTATATGTTTTACCCTTGGTTTTGATGGTTGAGTGTATTCTTCCATCGCTCATGCTGTGAAATTATTATGTTCATTGCATGCGTGAAGGAAGGATTCAGTCCCCCTCAAATCACCGGTCCTCGACACCAGGGCCGGCATTAGCGCTGGTGGCGCCTGGTGCAACAGTCTTTTTTGGCGCCCCCAATGACCTCTTGTCCATGAATTCCCTCACTACCACTCTCAAACGGTACCCATCATCTCTCTGTAGCCTCTCTCTGACATGCATTTCCTTTTTTATAGCGCTACACATACTTCACTCAAACTCAGTTCTGTGATCAACAAGGCACACATTCTTTGCAGCAGGCACAACAAGCATTGGCATAGCCAATAGGTCTCGCCTTTGGGACCTTATAAGTGTTTAGCCATGCAACAGTTGCATAACTAAATACTTATAAGGTCCTAAAAGCGAGACCTATTGGCTATGCCAAGCGGCCCTGCGGCCGCGAAAGTGAAAGTAATTGCGGTAAAAGCGGCGCGCGCGCCCGCGCACATGCACTGTAGCTCTAGGCTGGCCTGGTAGCGCTTTTTGGAGCCCTCTCAATAAGTCTCGCCAGACCAGCGCATGCGCTGGGTCAGGCGAGACCTAAAAACCCTCCACACTACTTTATGATGAGTCAAAACATTCTGATCTCTAACGAGTAGGAACATTAATCACCAGAGTTATCTTGACTTGTTTATTGTTGCCTGGAAACTGCTGCAGTACAAGGAAGTTCACATGATTTTAAACTAATAGGATATTTTTAAATACACCTCTCCACCAAAGTTAGCGTCAGGTGCAGCTGCACCCGTTGCACCACTCTAAGGACCTGCTCAACACCACCGCACCTGCTTCAGTACTGAGAGTTAGTTCTTCTTTTGCAAGGGTATTTCAATGATTCTATGAACATTGGCAGACAGTGGCTGGTGGGACAGTTTTCAAGTTTGCTCACGTGGGTGATTTCTGGTTATTGTTTAATTGATAGTAAATTTGCAAAGAGTCAGCATGGCAGTATGAACACTATCCATAAAATGCGAAATATGTTCACTTGTGACTCATCCGTAGCGCCAGTAAAATGAGGCATTTCAGTTCCTCGTTTGTTTCTCGAGTAGGGCAGTTCAGGGCTCTGGTTTATTCGATGGCTGTAGTGATAGTTCTTCCCCAATTGTGTATTCATTCTTTGTCACTAGAACTGTTAAAGAAAATGAGTTCTCGTTTCAGCAATCAGCAGTCTCGCATGGGCTGTATCATATCTAATGATACACTGCCATGCTTGACTGGCTTTCTGAACAAACCATGGCGTATTGTAAGAATGTATTCCCAAGGTGCACTGCTCTCTGTGGTCAAATACAGTGCATCTTTTCAGGGTACCTCAGAAATTTAGCAACCTCAAATTGTTTTAGCATGGATAGAGAAATACAGTTTCTTTTTTTGATTTAGCTTTGGGGGTATTTCATAGAAAAGTCCAAAATAATTATTTTATATTTGAGGTATAGACAAGTTGGCAAGAATGCTGTAAAAGATCTTCGCAACAGCATCATAAATATATGTAATTATATAATTGAATGCATTGCTGAATAGCTAGTATAGTGCACTTAATTGTTGCAAAATTTATGTCACAGATTTCTACTAGGCATGAAACCTAAGTTGTATTCAGGGTCAGTGGAATTATGCAGCACTGACCATATTATGAAGCAGGGTTCAATAAATTATGTGGCAAGAAAAAGCAAATCATGGAAGTATTTTGGCATAAAATAATGAGAGCATTACTTTATTATTTGGTCATTTTTACACATGCTAACCCTGTCTGAGCAAAGGTTTCACCTCATTAATACCAGTTAGCACCAGTTTAATACCCAAAGACAGCACTCAGCAACAGAAAGATGATCAGTCTACGTTTGTGAAGGGCCTTTCCCTTTGCAGCAACAAGTATAGCCATGTTTTTAGTAACTTTTGATCTGTTCGAGCTTAAAATCTGCAGATTATGCAGAAAATTATGGATTGCGTGGAAATGCAGCAACTCCATAATTATGTATAAAATGCAGCAGCTACACAATTGCATGATTTCCACGGCCCTGGTTATATTATAAAAACAATAAAAGTGTGCCATACATAATCCTTAATGAAGTGGTAAAGAGACACAGAAAAACAATTGATAAAATCCATAGGGTATCTGTAGTATCATGTATATATATATGTATCCTTCTCTCCTGTTGCTTCTTCCTGGCTGCTCAGCCAGTGTGAATGTGCTGCGTGGATTGTTGGAGTGGTGATGATGAATGGGAGGTTTGGGTGCCTGTGAGGTGTAGTGTGACAGTTGGAGTATGAGCTGAGCAGCAGACAGGCTGCTCCTAATGGGGCTGCCCTACATGAACTTTCCAACTTGTAACTAAGACTTAATAAATCAACATAACTACACATCGGCTGCTGGATCTTCATTACCACATTTTGGCAACGATTTGGAGCTTGAGTCTACAGAAACTACGTGTGTAAAGAAAGCATTCAAGGCACTACTCAGAAGCAAAACGTAAGGAAAATTAAGGAGCCTGAAACAAACTTCAGAATGCCTGGCAGCCCCACCAATGTCCTTTTATCAGACAGCACCAGCCAAAGCGTGCACCAGTTATTTACATGATGTAGCCATCATAGTCATAGGATTTTATTGAGTGCACATATCACCCGTGGGTCATCATGCTTTTGAGACAAAGGCAGCGGGAGCGGACTTTTTCCAGCAGCCTGTACCTGGCTAGGCTGACAAAGAGGAGTATTGTATCTTATCCTACAGGCCCCAGTCAGCAGGTGTCAGGATTTGACAACAATCATTGGGCAAAGAAACAGGCAGCACGTTGGAATATGGAGAAAACATGGATTCATTATGGGAGCTTAAAGCGTCGTGAAACTGTCTGTGTGGAAGACAAGGCTAGCGTGTGATTAGCAGGAGTTGTGTTTGCTGTGGCATTTAGAGGTTTAATAGGACAGCATTTGGGCTCCCTACGGTAATGCCATGTGTGTCCCTGTGCTGTTCAACTCGTATGACACTGCAGAATCCCAGAAGTGGTATGAACTTTTCATGCAATTCTTGTCAGCCGGTTGCAGGACTAGAAACGTGCGGGGGATTTGCCTGTTTGGTGAACTGTGCCATGCTGTTTGCATGCCAAATTTTGTGCCAGGTAAGAGTGCATTATTTGCCATTATGAAAGTGCGGCGTGTGCATCCCATACAGGTGCGTGTTTTCTGTTATGAAAGTGTAGCACGTGCACCCCTTACCGTTGCCACAGGGTCACGTGATGGTGCTGCAGGAAGATCTGCAGCATCTCTTGTCATCCAGGAATGTGAGCTTTCCAATGACATTCTGGTGCTTGCACACGCCTAGAGCTACCCGGTGATGCGCCACTTACATGGTCACCATCTTTGACCAGTCCGGCAGAACACTGAAAGTCTTGGTGTTCTTTGATCTCAAAGTGTGCTGTGTGAATGTTTGGTGAACTGTGCAGGCACATTTGCAAAGAGGTGCACAGACTTAACGCTAACTTAACAGATTTGAACTATACTCTCTGGGGCTATTTTTGGAAACCAGATGATTAACAGCGGTGAAGCCAGTGAGTCTGGTAAGAACTACAGATAGAACTCCAGCTTTCTGGACCACTATTACAGAGATGGTACAGCACATGGGATTTCAGCACACGTGGTATCTATCATCTGTTCTACTACAATGCTGGATTCATGTTACCTCGGGACTCTATATCAAACTGTGGATGCTGATAAGGTCGCTCCTTTTACTCAGACGAGCTAGGCAGGTCTACTGTGATTGAACCAGCGATCTGGCATCCAAATTTGTGTGTGCTCACAGGAGACCACTTTGAGTCACATTCGAATGCAGTCCTAGTCCTGCAAGACATGTTTGCTTATCTGGTGTTTATTTGGGTCATCTGGCTTTTACTGGCCAATTATAAACTGTGTTATGGTGCATGTTGCTATTATTTCTTGTTTTGATGCAACAATGTGTTTTCCTTAGTAGTGTGTTCCAGTGTGCATTGCCCTCATGAATGCTCTGTTACTATGTGTGTTTGGATTTCTCTATTGTTGCCCAAGGGTTATAAGATAGGTGTATTTCCCTTCTGTGTGCATTTCCTGTACTTTAATGTTGCTACTGTGGTGTCATAGCATTTTCTGGTCAGGGAAATTTCTTTGTGGTTTTGTTATGTTGAATTTCAGCATTTTCACATGTTACACTATATTTGTTTGTGGTTTAGCTATATTTGTATGGCTACACTTTCACATCCTACGCTATGTTGTTCTGTTGACATTTTACTTTCCATCTTACTCTACCTGCTACATTGTACGTCGCATATTCATCACATGGGAATTGTTCTATGGGTGTGAATTGCTCATTTCTTTTGTTTGCCTATGTGCCCTTACCTGAGGGATGTCCAATGGGTGAAAGTCTCATTTCTACAGGTTACGTTACAGGCTCTTACATGAGGGATGTAAATTGGTGGTAGTCACCCATTTTCCACATTGTTTGTCTCTTGCCCTTTTTGAGGGATATCTGTATGGGTTGCTTGTCACCCATCATTACGGTTTATGTTTCATACCCTTACATGAGGGATGACTGGACGGTGTGTAAGTCACCCTGTGCTACATGTTTCATTTGCTGTCCATACATGAGTAGTGGTTGTATGGGTGGTAGTCACCCATTTCTACAGTGTTCACACATGTCCTTATTTGAAGGTCCTTGTTGGATTGAATATCACCTTTTGTTACACGTTACTCTTCTTGCCATTGTTTGGGAACGTTTGTTGGGTGTACTTCATCCATTACTTCTATGTTTTTATGTGTTTTCTTTGAATTAGTATTCTTATTACAGTTTTTTGGGTTTGTGTGAGTCGTTCCCATTGTTAGCTCTTGTCATGCTGTGTTGTGTCACCTCGCATGCTTGTCTGGCCAAATGGTGTGGTTGGTGTTGATAATAGGTGCAATTGTGTTCCTATCTTGCATGCTGTTGTGGGACTGATAGGGTTCTTCCTTTGTCTACTGTCTTGCAATGTGTGGTATTAAAGAAAATGCTGTTTCTTCTAATATATTTTATGAATTTTATAAAGAGGGAGGATGTGTTATATCTTGCATATTTATCTATACATCTCCAAACTTTATTTTTCTTAATGCTTCATTATGGTTCTTCAGGTGAATGCTTGATTTCATATGGCGTTTGCGTATTTTAATGTAATTTCTCTTTTCATGTGTCTTCTTGTCAATACTTTATTCCATTTTGCATTTTTATTTTCTGTGTTATATAAAGGGGGAGGATATGTAGTATCTTGTATATTTATTTATCCTTCTCTCCTGTTGCTTTCTACCTAGCTGCTCAGCCAGTGTGAATGTGCTGCGTGGATTGTTGGAGTGGTGATGATGAATGGGAGGTTTGGGTGTCTGTGAGGGGGAGTGTGACAGTTGGGATTATGGGCTGACCAGCAGGCAGGCTGCTCCTGGTGGGGCTGCTCTACATGAAATTTCCAACCTGTAACTAAGACTTAATAAATCATCATAAACTACACATTGGCTACTGGATCTTCTTACCACAGTATCTTACATTCCTCCAAACTAACCCTAACACACAACTCCTGCATACTTTATGAATTTAACAATGTTGTAATAAGAGAAAAAGTTATTGTCTCCATCCTCGTATTTGGAAACAAGTAGAGCAAACATATCCTACATTTTCACTGTGCACTTACTTTTAGAATTAACAATTAGTATTACTAGAGCTACCTAACCCTGGGCGTAGTTTGCGTAGTAGTGCTACGCGTAGCTACGCGAAGTACACTGCGCACTACGCAAGCTTCGCGTAGCTACGCGAGCTGCGTAGTGCGGTAGGGAAAATGCTGTTCGCACTGATTGCACAGTGCCGGATGCTTGTCCGCACTGTGCAATCATTGCAAACTGCATCCTGTACAGTGCAAACGGTTGTTTTCTGCCGCTCGAGTAGATTTGTACTCGAGCGGTAGTTTTCTCAACGCGGACTGGTAGTTTCTCATCACGAGCGGTCACGAGCATACGCGACCACTCGCAATGAGAAGCCTAATCTCCCCGCGTTGAGAATCTTGCCGAGAGGTTTATTTTCCACTCTCGCGATCGGCAACTTGATGTTGCTGATCCCGAACAAGGAAAAAGTCTCGCGAGCGTGTAGTTGTGCAAACTACGCGAGCGTAGCATAGTCCTACGCCCAGGGTTAGAACTACCTACGTGGTTTACACTGGGAAGTGTGATCTGTCTGTAGAAAATTGACTTCTACCTTCACAGATTTGTTAAGGTGGTATGGTGTGCTAAGCATTTTTGTTGTGTTGCATTTTGTTCTGGTGATGAAGTGTTGTGCTTTTTAGTGCTGCTTTTTTGCATTGTATTTTGTATAGTGCTTTAGTGATTATACTGCACTCTGTTTAACTGTTTTATTGTGTTAGTTATGGTTCTCATTCATGCCCGTTCTGATAAGTTATGGCAGTGTTTGCTCTAAGCTCCTTTCACCCCTGTATTATGAAAACAGGATTCTGGAGGTGGCTGTATGTGACAAGGCAGTTTGTGCACATCTGCTGTGCAGCATTTCGTTGTGCTGACAAGATGTTTTACTTTTTGTGCTGCTGTCTTTCTTCTGCTACATTATTGCAAGGTTATTTTTTTTTGTTGGACTGCAGTTTTGGTGTTGCATTCTAGTTTGACTTTTTTCTTGTGATGTTCCATGTAATGTTTTAATTGGGGTGTTATGGTACTTTGTATATATGATTGTGCTACATTTAGTTTTTTAGTTCAGATATATTTCAAGCCAAAAGCACCACATGTGTGGAAAGTGCCTGTGACAAGCAGTCGCTTACCACTGTCCAAGGTGGTAAAATAGTGCTGCTTCAGCTCTTCAACCACTTAAGACACCAGTCAGCCCGAAACTGTGGCCACCTACCTTGCTCTCTTTCAGTAATACAGTCCTTCGTCTTAAATTGGAATTCTCAATACCCACTTTGTGATATAGCCCTATGCCAGCACTTCCAGGGTGCCCTTTAAGTTATATGGCCCCTGATATTTACTCTGTGAACTTCAAGCTGTTCTGCGTCTGCTGGACCGAAGTTATGATATTCAAAGGGGTCATGAAAGAATAAAAAGTAACAGTGGCCTGTTGTCATAGATTTATTTCATGTATTTTTGTATGTGCTTTGTGTAGCTTACTATTGTGGAAATACCTACCAGCCTCAAAGTGCGATATATTGCTCAAATGCTCAAATCTGGATCCCACTAGAAAGGTTGTGTTGCTTCACTCTAAGAGGAAAACTACTTTCCCAATGTAACTGTTCACTCACTTATTGCTAAGACTATAGTTTAACTTACACCATAAATTAGACATCTGCATTATATTTCAGTTTCTAAACAAATATATGAGTGTTGTACAGATGCTTAGTAGGTGAACTTGACTCAGATACCGATGGAAGAAGTCCCTATGGTACAAATGCCCACACATGTAGATACTCACATTTACACTGGGCATGCTCTTGTTTTTTAAGTAGGAACCACATATACCAAGAGAAATGGCAGAAAATAATAAGTGCCACCTTAGGCCACTCCCAGCTGCCTAATGAATTAGCTGTTATAAAAGGGCAAAGATAGAGCACGTTTAAGGTGACTTTGAAGGTGGACCTACATTTGGAGCTTTGAGTGGGAGATTCTGTGCAAGTGACTAAAGCTGTCCAAAGGGCCTTACAAATAACCCTCAGCAGGTGTCACAGTCAAACCTTTGGGAACTCTCCCAATTGTCATAGACATTTCTATACCTCTGCCTTCCTTTCGTCATACGCACGGGTAAGCTGTATGCAAATCTGCAGGGTACAGATTCAAATCTAAGTGACATACCACACCATATAAATGTTCTAGATATACATGCATATATACATGACTACACAGCAGGAAACCTAGCAGGTTCAGGGAGTAGTTGTATATGTGACCTGTATAGGTTTCAGCTATATGTCCCAGAAGATAACTCCACAGGTTGATGTTTCTGAAGAGTGCAGCTTGTTGCTCAAGTTTTAAAATGCCAACAAATAGCTCATGGATCATGGTACATGCTGCAGCTGTTTGTGCATATTCAGCAGGTCAGATGTCCCACATTCAAACACAAGTGACTGAACATGTCTATATGTCTGTTCACCTTTCACTATGACAAACTGTTAAATGCCAGATATTGTATGCTGTGTGTGATGACTAATTTAAGGAGCTACTAAGTCATTCGCATACGTTTCCTGCTTCACCCCAGCTCATTTTGAAATTTGTTTGGAAGTAACAATGAAAGACCCGCTGCCTTCCTCTGAGCAGCTCCTGCATACGGACCATAAGTGTAGCATTAATGCACGGCACGTTGTTTGCGACTTCAACTAAGATGACCTTTTCGAACAATGTACACTTTCAAAAACCCTACATTTTTTGAAAATTCTTGAGATTGCACATAATTCCTCCTTGCCTTGATGCTCTGAGTCAGCCAGCAAAGGCGGGCCAAGGCGCTCTTGCTGAAATCCATTTCCCTATTTGGAATGGTCTGTGGGCAGGAGCACGTCAAGACTGTGACCTTCTTTTCCGTAGACGGAGAGGCCATTTTGGCAGCGATGGTAAGGTCACCATGCTCCTCACGCTGACATCATTATTGAAAGAGGAAATGGGTAGGTAGGTGCCGTCTTTCACCTTGGAATGTGCAATGATTTAAATTGCCTCTATCACACCACATCAGCGGGCACCAGCATAGCATCATATCATTTATTCTGTATGAAAACACTTGCAATTTTCAATAGTGTATATATAATATGGTATTGTATTTCTTTAAGGAGAAAATACACATTCTAAGCTTATTGAGCACTTCCATGCTTTCTACACCATCCCCGCCAAATAAATACCGCTCAATAATAGTTTTAGCATTGCTTGGCAGGTTTGTTGACTTTAATAATTTTCTCAGAGGCTTTTAATGGATTCATGACCCACTAATTAGCCTTTGTCAATAATTTCCTCGAGTAATTCCCACACCGTGTAAAAATAATTTATAGAGAAAGGTATGGTGAGTCCCGGGCTATAATCACCTCTTTGCATGAGACATTTAAATAGCTTTAGTAGGCAGTGGCATCATTCAGGATTCCCCAGAGGAGCTTGTACAGTTTCAAAGAGACTCTGTCACTTAGATTGATGTGTGAGTCATCTTTAGCTCTCAATTACATGGGTATCATCGCTCTTCAAGATTGTGCACAGCAGGGAAATATGTAATTAGCATGCATTTAATTTCTGTTTAAAATCAAAAAAGGAAAGTAGCCTTGATGAATCTAACCACGTGATAAATATACACTCTTGCAAATTTCGGATTTCTAAAGTGCAAGATGGAATGTACAATACAGACAGAATTCAGCGTTTTGCTTTCTGGCCTGACTCTATAGATGATGCCTATGGCAACTCTGCTTCAAATGTATTTGCATTCAATTACCTCTAGTTGTAACCTTGATAACTTGTAACATTGAATCAAGAGTTCTGCAGGCATTTAAACTGGGTGCTGGTGGCAATGACTGTGATGTCTTATCTGTCCATAAATTAGTTTTTTAAAATTGTGTTTTGTGAACCTCTTCTTTTCTACCTCGTTGTAAGAAAGACCTCTTTTTGCATGCTCAATTTTTTGTTGACTGGTATTGCCGGCTTTTAAACTATATTTACCTGGTCACTCGTGATCAGTCTCCTGTGTATGTGCTCTGACCCCTAAAATAATGTAAACTTGGCTAATCATCAAACTTTACGGTAAGGCGCTAGTATATGGTCCAGGAAATACGCCCATTCTATGGAAGTTAAATGTCACCTGTGTACCGAAGCACATATTGTGCCACCCAGTAGTCTGAGAAGGAAAATATGGCTTCAGGTTTACATGTATCGCCTGATCGTTGCAGCTTTTAAATCTGCAGACACAACTGTTAAAATAACTCTTTTTGACAAGAAGTAATCCTACTTTAAAATATGTGACCACTAAGTAGATAATATAGCCCTTAAGCCAGAGTACCTATTATTTAGAAGTGGGACATGTCAGAATGTAAGGTTGACATGTTGCTGCAGTTGACTAGCCCCCTAATGCTTTGTTCACTGTAAGGGGCCATAGCTGTTTAAATGAGAGGAGCTAACTTTGGTAACTTTGTTTGGCTTAAGTGGCAGAGTTCATTCCTCCACTGTTTTTAAAATGTATTAAGATCCAGGATTACCTTCTTTGTGGCTACAGGGCCCACAGCAAATTGCAGGAGGCCTTTTTCCTGAAGTACCCAGATGACCAGTGGCAACTGGATATGGACTGTACACTGCTGCTGGCCTCTGCCGGACACCCTCAAAGTCTCTGTGTGAATTCCCCTGAGGCCCTTAAACATATATTCCTCTGTTTGTTTGGGCACCAGATGAAAGCTTGTAAACTTTTGGGAACTTTTCTTCCAGAGCTTCATTGCTCCAGGGTCTCAAAGGTCATTCACTATCTTTCATTCTCTTGAAGGAACAGTGTGGGTTCAAATTATCTCAGGGGAATCACAGTTTCTTGGTTGAAATGTAGTGGTCTCTGAACCATGAAGGTAGCCAGGACCTCTGCCCAGTTGTTTTGTTCATATCAAGAAGTGTCTAAGCCCAACCATGAAACAATGAACTGGTTTATGATGGTACTTTTCATGAGCAGGTTCTTCTGGCTGCCTAATTTTGCTCTCTTTGCAGCCTGACAATGTGTTTACTGGAAGCCAGTGTAAACTACATTACAGTAGTCCAGCTGGACTATGGGCATAAGGTGTAAACTTCCCCCCTAAATTGACTGCAGAGTGAAGTTGAGGGAGGAGTCACAATTGATCTCTAGGTTTCTGACCTGTTGGGTTAAGCTGGGCGCGGCGCCGGGTAAGGCTGTCAACTAAAAAGCATTGATTCTGAACCCTCCCTTGTTATGATTAAGCCTTCTGCTTTGAACCATTTAAAGAGAGGTACATTTACATTGTCCAAATAAAGACATGATTTAGGAACTCTGCAAAGCTAGTCTATTTCTCCTCTGTTTTCTCAAACCAGATGTGTACCTGGTTATCACACATACATACATAAAACTTTACCTGATAATGATCAAGTGCATGCTCTAAGAAAAATATATAGATATTTAAGAGAAGTTTGTTAGAGGAATGACACCTGCTGGGCTTTGCATTATCAAGGAGTTTTTTCATATGTGGCCAATACTAATTGTGCTTTTCAAGGAAGTGTGAATCAAGTTTAGTGATCATTCAGGATGAGGCTCTATTCCTTAACTTCAAAGACGTTTATTCAGGTTTCAACATTTGTTGTTTGGTTTCGATTCTCATTTAATTGTTTCCTGAAGTGGAATGGTCTTTGTGTTTTGCTGCCTTATTACGCCCACACCACTAAATATTGCAGACAATTTTAACAGATCAATTTAAAGAGGTATATCAATATGTTCAATGTTTTTGCATTTTATTTTGAAGAGTGCCCAGTCACAAATATACAACTTGTAGCTATGATGTTTGGCATGTGATTTCAAAATCAATGGGAAGTCATAGAAACAAGAGTGTGCTTTCCTAAATGTTGCTCAAGATTTGATTTATTAATTGCCTGTTGCTATTAGATATTTGCCATTTTAGTAGATATTTGGAGTGCACAAACCAATCTGATATCACATCGCTGTGCTTATTGTTCTCGAAAGAGTCTTTCAGGATCAAGCGTTGCTGCTGTCCTGTACATTGCCCTGCGAAACCACAACCCACAAATGTGATATATTCTCTTAAAAAGGGCACAATTCTCAACCGACCAACATCACATCTCTACAAACCTAATCAGACCCTGATCTATGATGGACACATGCACGTCATTCAGAAAGTCACTGTGGGCTATTGAATTCTCAGTTGTGCCATTCTGATGACTATGCGAGTGTCAATTAACACAAGCAATTAGTCTAATATAAAGTTGTACTGTTTATATATGACTACTTTACAGTTCTTTGACATGATGGACTGGTCTTGTTCGCAGGCATCAAAACATGTAAATGCTTCACAAGTAAGAAAGAAATATTTTTTTATATGCTCAATATTGTTTAGCTTTTTCGACTTTCTTTTATAGACCCATGCTACACTACAAAGAACCTCTGTAAATTACTTTGCAAATCAAATAAGTCGTTGATCTTTGCGACAGCCAAGATTTGGACTGAATCCTGAACAGTGACCTCCAATTTTCCTAATAAATAACTGCTCCATGCATTCACACAGATGAAGTGCCTTTGCTAGGGAATGAGTTGCGAAAAGTAAACTACTTGTAAGTGATTTTACGTATAAATCAATATTTTAGCTAAAACATGTATAACAAGTTTCCTGCAATAGGTTTTCATTTTGATTGCTTCTGCAGACTTTATCATGTAGTAACTCAATAATGAACATCATATATATGGGATAGTGTATCCTCTGTGGTCCGTTATAATGAGTTTGCAAGTCACAGAGGTAGTCTGCGGCCATAAAGAGGAATGCGTCAGAAGGCTGAGTTCCTTTTATAAGTTCATGGAACTCTGAGGTGACATGCCAAATCTTTAAAATGCACGGGGTGTAATTTAGTCCTTGCAATAAATAGTCACACTACACAACTATCAACAAACCAACAAAAACCTAGGCGTTGTTCTCTTACATATGAAAAACATAGGATATCTGCAAACATGAATAATAACATTAGAATCTCTAGTTAAAATTTAAATTGAACACACCGAAAATTATTCAGATATTTATTGATTAAACAGATAATAGAATCAGTTAAATATCAGTAACTTTTTTTAAAAAGTGGTACCTCAGAATGTGTAGAAACATGCAGAGATTCTATCTTATCTATAATTACCATAACGGTAGCGACAATAAACATGTTGTAATATCTTCTTTCTTATGCTTACCGCTGTTCATCTAAAAATCAGAGCACAAGAAGGAAAAGCTACTTTTTTTGGTTGTTTTTAAAGAGCAGGCTCTATTATGGTCCTGGACTGGTTTTTCCCCTCAGCTCCTGATTGTGGTATCAGGCATTGTGACGTCAGAACTCGAGTGCAATAACATATCACAGTTGACCTGCTTTGTCATTTCTTTATTACAGGCGACTAGGGACATAATAAAGAAATTAGAGATGGGCTTTTTATGCAGGGAATTGCAGTCTCCTAAGTATTATATACTTGATAATTTAGCATCAGGTGTACATTCTAGGAATATTATAAGTCACTTTATAAGGTTATGGAACTTCTGGGTACTTTATTCCTTATAATTCATGGTCACACTATAACCTTCACCACAAACCAATGTAATTTTTTTTTTTTTTAGAGTTTTATATAGTGAGAACTAGACCCGAAGATATCGGATATCAGAGCACTTTATAACGCACCATTTTCGTTACAGAAGGATACATTCATTTGTTTTGTTAGGGACAGGGAGATTAAGTGATTTGCCCATTATCACAGGATGTTGAGCAAGGTTGCCGAGACTCAAACCAGGTTCTCCAGCTTCGAGGTTGAACGCTCTAGCCGTAAGGCTACATCCTCTCCCCTTTGAATCTTTGGTGTATTGCTCTCTCATATCAAAGAGAGCAAACGTTTGCAAATATGAAGAATGAATACAGAATCTATAGGGGAAAAGTAATCACACTAAAAAGGCTGTTAGATATTTGTTGCAAAAAGATGCTAGAATCATTTATTTCAAAGGCATTTTTTTTTTTCTAAAGGCACAGTAGCTCGGAATGTGTAGAAACACGTGGACAGTTTCTTTCAGTAGCTGCTTTAATTATACTCCGTGTCCTGACCTGCCTATCCCCTCAGCTTATACCTCTGTCAGCAGGCATTGTGACATAAGAACTCAACTGTAATAACTTATTACAGTTGAGTTCTGATATAATTTCAATTTAACAGGTGACTGAGTGTGTCACAAGTCAACTATTATATAGAAAATTATAGATGGGTGAGAGTGAATTACAGGGGTTCTAAGTGAAGTTTTTATAATGTCACTCAGGGCACCTAGGTGATAAAAATCCACTGTAATTCACTTTTTACCCATCTATAATTTTATGTTATGCATGACCCACACAAATCCTCAGCCCCTGCTTTCAACTGCTATGCGGGGCAGACGAGTAATAGCGGAGCCATATAAAACATGCCCTCTGTTCTGTGTCCAAAATGTTTCAAAATAAAATGTGACCTCATGTCACCCATCCCCACCACTGTCACTGCCTCCCCTTTCCTCTCCTTCAGCAGCTGTGCTCCCAGCATTCCAGTGCTGCTCTGACAGGCTCTCAAGGAGCCCAGTCAGAGCAGCCTTGAGTTGCTTTATGATGCAACAACGGTGAGTTACAAGATCTGTTACCCACCGTTGCTCCATCACAGCAGTGAGTTATCAGATTCATCCTAATATCTCTCAGTGAGAGCCACACAAACCAAAATAATTATAGAGTGTTTTTTAAACAGGGATTGCAGAATCCCATGTATTATAATTGAATAGATTTAGCCGAAAAATGGCGGTATTGTATAGTAGTTATACTTGAACGTGAATATTTTGTAACTATTTGCAGATTCTTTTAAAAATAGCATATAATTTTAAAATACTCGAAAAAGTGCGACTGTTAATAATAATACCCTTTTCTTGAATATAAATCAGCCAAGTTCCAGTGTGAAGTAAACTGTCCTTTTGTTGACAGCTGTCACAGTCAAAGAGCAGGTTTTTAACCAAACACCTCACGGTGTATGTCTGTTTCCCTTTGCTTAGTTTATCATATTTACTATGAAACCAGATGATAGTTGCAGTGAGGTGCTACAGAAAACATGGTTTTGTTGACACTTATAGCATAACCGCAAATTGGGTAGCAGTAAGGTTGGAAGAAGCTGTCAGAACACAATTAACATTAATCACAGGAGGAAACCATACTGGGAGGGTGGCTCAACTTATCCAGAAAGTGAGTGAAAATTGGTGAACATTGTTGTGACGCTCTTTGGGGCATATTAGCAAGAACCTCGTTAAAATGATCGCCGTTTTAGCGGCAGGAAACTGACGCTACAACGGCGAAAATGGGCTTGATAATAAGCGTTATAGAATTCCAATAGAAGCCCAGGTTAGATGTGCAGGACATCTAACCTGGACTCCTATTGGAATTCTATAATGCATATTAGCAAGCCCATTATCACCGTTTTAGCGGCAGCTTCCTGCCGCTAAACCGGCGATAATTTTAACGAGGTTCTTGCTAATATGCCCCTTAGTGTTTCCAACATAAAGCATCTTCCTTTGCCACACTCCAGTGCTATCAGTCTGTTCCCACGCTCCTGTGTTCCTGTTAATACATTTTTGGATTATATTAATCAGATGACCATGGGATGACTTTGTGAGTAGGTCCAGAGAATCTACTTTTTCTAAATGTAATCACAAATATTTGCGAGGGTTCAATGTGAATATTGATTGGTCTGTGAATCTGTTAATGATGCTTTTGGCCCTGAATATTTGCCTTACCCCCTCAGACCAAAAGTATATTATTTATTACCTGTTGTAAATCAGGAGCTCTGTGGGAAACTGGAGCCCATCAAAACTATTGCAATAGCAATACCAATCCAGCTGCCCTCTTCATGCTAGCCAACATAATAGGAGCTCTATTTTCGTCGCCTTCATGCTAAAGGCAACTGATCACCCTTTGCCCTGAAGAAGATAGACCTTCTATTATGTAAATAGTGTGACATGAAAATTAGAACTATTAAAGTAGTTTAATAACAACTGTTATATTATTTATATTGTGTAGCACCATAGAGAAAAGTAATGTATGCCTCCTGCGAAGCTAAACATAAACCTTCTATCATGTTTACCAGAAGAGTGTGAGCAGTGGGGTTTATGCTGTTGTGGTGATGTGTGGTGTAAACCTGGGGAGCCCCGGAGGGAAGGAAGGAGTGGCATTTCCTTCTTTCTTTCTTTCTTTCTTTCTTTCTTTCTTTCTTTCTTTCTTTCTTTCTTTCTTTCTTTCTTTCTTTCTTTCTTTCTTTCTTTCTTTCTTTCTTACTTTCTTTCTTTCTCTCTTTCTTTCTTTCTAAGGTATTTAAATCATGCTTTTATATATATATTGAAAGAAATGAAATGTAAAAAAATAATTCCTGTTAAACGAGCCCCCCCCCCCAAATTTTGAAAAAGTCTGTTTGACCCCGGCATCTGAATGGTGTGCCTTTTGAATATAAAGTCCAGCATATCGTCGGACACTAACATCATATTGTGGGACAAAATATTCAACAGTAAATGTGTATAGATTTTCTATATCTAACACCACACCTGTGTACTTTGACCATACATATATCTTCAAGGTACAGAGAGTTGAAGTAAAGTATAGTACATCTATACTTCCATCTGTGTGCTTACTTTATGACACTTTTGGGCAAACTTACAAGGGGATTGAGCCACCGGAACATCCGTTTTTACGATGTTCCAGTGGTGCAATTCCCTGCACCATATTTACAAAGTGGCTTTAAGCCACTTTGTTTGGCTTAATGTCGCATTGTACATATGGTACACTTTCACACAGTTTTCTACGTGAAAGCGGCATGCAATGGGTGTTGCTCTGGGCTTTCCACTGCAACACCCATTGCTGTTTGACACTGCCCCAGATTTACAAGGATGTGTAAGCCTGAGGCAGCTGCAAAAACTACTGCCATGTAAAAGCAGGCATTAGATTGGCGCAATGAGGAGAAATACTTTTATTTCTCCTCACTTTTGCTTTTTCTTTGTGTGCTGCATTCTGCCATATTCAACTGGGGTTAACATATAAATCTTAACAGTAAGTGACCCCAAGTTTGCCCTCAGTAGGGAGACTTCATTTGTGAGTTTCCAAATAATTTTGAGAAGCTGCATAAATTCGCTCTGACATGCACAGTTTGGGCATTCTTTACTATCTCCGGCCGCTCCCTTAGCTCCTACTCCTAAAGTTTCAGCGATACAAAGGGAAGCAGCAACGTTATTGTTGTTGCCACTCAGGTGTGCCAGAGGGAGAAAGCGGTTTATGCAAGCAATGTTTGGGGCCACAACTTAAGTCGAAGTAGTCTCCCCAAAATCGTTAATTAATTTATCATTAGATACCTTTGTGTGGGGGATCCCGGCTTCCTTTGTACAACTTTCTGTGGCTCCAGAGCCGTCTTTGTTGCCAACCCAAGGAATTTGAGACATTGGAGGTGCTTTGTCTGTGATTCGTGGGACAGAAGGATCTTTCTTTTTAAAATATCTGAGATTTTCTGGCCAGAGGAACTTGGTTTGGAGGACCACCGACCGTTAAGTAAAGTCTCCACCTCTTCAATTTGATTGTCAATATCGTGGACCACACAGTTCTGAGCTGCATTTGGTGCTGCCAATTTAGCCATCTTTAGAGTCCCCTGATAGCTCCCTTTCTTTTTACCAATGATTGTAAGGGTTCCGGTTCAGGACTCATATGACTGGAGAGCAGGATAGACAAACCTAATGCATTGGACAAAGACTCAGGTGGAGGCAAGGGATGTTAACTGAGTGGTCCTGCCCAACCTCTTTCTGGCTAAGACGGGCCAGTCTAGGCCTGGTCTTGACCTGGGTGCACACCATGGCTCGCCCCGCGTGTGTCCCTTGGTACGAGGAGGTGAAGGGCTTTAAGTAGCCCCAGCTGACAAAACAGGGAGTACATGCTGCCGTTCTGCCATGTTCTCGCCTGGGAGCTGAACTTTTGTTGGCACTCTTGAAATGCCCTCCTTAGGATAAGGGCAGGCTGAACACCAGGATTGTGGAATCAAGCAGCCCCCTCCGTGTTCATGTACAAATAATTGTAAGCTGGATAAATCTCTTCTTGCGGAGGTGCATCAGATTTGGTATTTGGAGTAGTACTCACAGTGACTGTGGAATTCCTCTTCATCATGCTTCTGGATGTAGATAACATAAAGATTAGAGCTTCTAGGGAGAGAAAAGACTTAGGGCATGGGCAGTCTACTCTTGACCTAGTCTTTATCCCTACAGCTCCGGGGCACGTCCTAGTCACAGTACAAAGCCAAAGTTCAGGACGTCTGTTCAGTGCCCACTAGGAACTGAGGTGCAGGTTACAGGCAAATCCTCTGTAGTTTTCATTACAAAATTTAAGGAATTCAATAGTATTATGTAGAATAGTGTGTGTAGAATGTATGGGTAACATTCCAAGTTCCTAGGTTTTATGTTGGTGGGTTGTAGTGTTGGAGGGCATTCAAGGAGCAGGTCCAGAGGGAGCTTGCAATAAAGGAGGCACAATTTCTTTACATCAGCATGAGGCCTATTACTACACATTCACTGCAAAAACATTTGTTAAAGGGTTTTAAATTAAGCTCAATGTGCAGATATTCAATCAAATTTATCACTATGTAACTAATAAACATATTAATTTTAGAGTGATTGGTGAGGGGGGCGTGGCTTGAGCCCGACCAAGACGGCCACACATTGAGTGTGCTCCAGTTGCCATCTGCAATCTCCCCATCTAAATCCGGCACAATCCATCGGACAGTGAAGTGCTGAAGGGTAGAGAACATAGCAGCAGCGGAGCAAAACGGAGAGGCAGCCTGCCCGGTGAATTCAAAAGCCGATATCGAAGAAGGCGAGAACCATGGCCGTGACTGCACCACAACATGGCGCTGGCCACGCACTGAGAGGCACTGCCCGAAAGCAGCACCCGGAGTCGACTTGTGAGACCGGACCCCCCCCAGGAGACGGCAGCCGCTTGGCCCGTGCGGACAGAGGTAGCAGTGAGCAAGAGACTGCGTTGGCCCAGGCACATGCGCATATTCATCTGCAACATAGTGGAGGGTACAGCGGCCCGAGAAGGCCTCCCGACGCGGCGTGATACAGCGGCCTGCGTTGGCAGTACAGAGCAGCCTACAACCACCGACAGACGCAAGGGCCTGGAAACGAATCCAAAAGGAGCACGCTGGCCGCCATCCGATGTAAGGCACGTCTACTCCTGTTCGCGGTGCATGTATAGGCCCATAAAGATTGTTCGTACAAGCCCTGGGGGGGCAGCTTTGGGACTAGGAGACACCCGGGCTTGCACCCACCGCAGAACTGTGCTTGAAGTTATGTTATGTTATGTTAAATTTATTTGTAAAGTGCAACGGTTACCCTGGGGTGTCCTGCCGCTAGTTACCTATCTTTTCAGTCATCACCATTAAAGGAGTTTTAGTTATTAAACAACCAAGTTTTCAGAGTCCTTCTGAAAGACAACAGATCAGGTGGATTTCTGAGCTGGGCCGGAAGATCATTCCACGCCTTGGCCGCTCTGAAGACAAATCTTCGTCCTCCCCAAGAAACCTTTTTAATGGTCGAAACGGTTACCATTTAGCTCCTGATGAGCGTAGATTTCTTGTGGGTATGTACCAGTTAAATTGTTTCTGCAGATATTCTGGTCCAGTACCTTGGAGTGCTTTAAAAACCGTACTCATGGATTTAAAAAGCACACGGGAGCCAATGTAACTTTTTAATTTCTTTGGAAATGGCCGCGAATTTGGGCACCCCAGTGAGTAATCTGGCGGCTGCGTTTTTGTAACCTTTGCAATTTATTTAAGTAGCGTTCCTGAATGTTTAAATAGAGGCCATTACAATAGTCAAGCCTTGACAAGACAAGGGCAGTGACCACTGTTTTCTGACTCCCTGCTGGCAAGAAAGGCAAGATCTTTTTCACTGTTTTTAAAACAAAGGCAGTTGATGAAGAGACCGAGTTGATTTAATCGCCCATATTCAGTTTGTCATCGACAATTATTCCCAGGTTTTTTACTTTCTTTACCGGGGCAGGAAGTGCTCCCATTGTGGAGGGCCACTGGTTTGGATTCCAGAAATTAGGAGCATTCCCAAATATTATCACCACTGTTTTATTAGAGTTGAGCTTTAGGCAATTTTTCGCCATCCAGCCACTCACTGCAACAATGCAGTTATGAAAACGATTGCCCATGCCCCCTCCTGTCCTGGCAGAAGGGACACCACAATTTGGGTGTCATCGGCATAGGATGTGAGATCAAAACCCAAGGTATTAATAATAGGGGCCAGTGAAGAAACATAAACATTGAACACCGTCGGGCTCAATGACGACCCCTGTGGAACCCCGCAGGGCAGCACAAAAGGCCTTGAATGGTATTCACCCATGGATACCACTTGTGATCTATCCGTGAGGAATGATTATATGAGATTCAGGGCCTTGCCCCGAAGTCCGCATGTCCTTAATCGGTCCATCAAAAGATCTTGATGGACCATATCAAAGGCCGCGGACAAGTCTAGTAGGATCAGGGCGGCCTTCCCTCCTAGATCAACAACTTTTCTGATCTCATCTGTTGTTTTTATGAGGGCTGACTCCGTACTATGGCCACTTCTGAAGCCATATTGGGTTGGGTCCAGGGCCTGGGTTTGATGGAGAAAAGCACACAACTGTATATTTAGTCCCTTTTCTATCATTTTTGCTGGTAGGGGGAGCCTAGATATTGGGTGAAAATTAGTGGGATCGGCCGGGTCTAAGTTAGGCTTTTTCAGAAGGGGTAAAATTGATGCCACCTTCCAGAGCTTAGGAAAGAGCCCAGTATCAATCATGGCATTAAAAATAGGTGTCAGTGCCAGGGTGATGGGTTCCACTGCTAGTTTGGTAACAGCCACTGGACAGGGGTCATATGGTGACCCTGATCTGGCAGTTTCAAGAAGGCAATGTGTTTGGTCTATGGACAAGTTCTCGAATCTCTCGAGGGCTGCAGAAGGAGCATTGATGCGCCCAGGATTCTCCTTCTCCCAGTTGCTTCCTACGGCGGTCGATCCGTTGAGTGCCGAAAATCACTTCTACTTTATCCAGGAAGAATTTGGCAATCTGTTTGCAGAGTTCCTGACTAGGCTGTAATAAAACCGAGTGTGGGGAGGAGAGATCTAGAATAGTTTTAAATAATTCTTTGGCTGAGTCTTTTGCCAGCTGAATTCTGTTGACAAAGAATTTTTGTTTAGTGGCAAACATAAGTTGCTTGTAGTTCACTAGGCCCTTTCTGTAGGCTAACTTCTCTACTTCCTTATATTCTTTCCTCCAGGAACGCTCCAGGTGTTTACACTTGAGTTTTTTAATTCATCTGAGAACCAGGGGGCGGAGGGAGTCGATCTCTTGGGCACAATACTAATAACTGGGGCTAGTTTGCTACAAGCATTCTCCACCCATTTAGTATAAGCGATCGTCCCTTCCTCTACTCCTAAATTTGAATGTATAGACGTCGAGATAAGGAGTTCCTGGAAAGCTTCTCTATCCATTTTGTTCCAAGGTCGGATGTCAATCCGTTTCTTAACCCCTACCCCTCCTAGATGCTGTGCCTTAAGGGTTAACTCAAACTGGACGGCCGAATGGTCCGTCCAGGCCAGGGGTAGAACACCTGTAACCTGGAGACCTGGATGGTTTGAGAAAATGCCGTCCATGGTATGTCCAGCCAGATGAGTGGGTGAGCCAATTGAAAGTGCTGGGAGGAACACAATTAGTGAAATCAGCCTGCAATCATCGCAAGGGTGGAGAACTGAGCCAGTCATAGAGCGGAGATACTTGGGGGCCCTGCTGGTGTTCCTGAGTTGTCTCGAATCCCAGAGTCAGCATTATACACCTGGGTGGGGGTGCCAGGCACAGAGACGGTGACAGAAGGTATTAACCAAAGATTCCTTCGGCATCCCCCCACCTCCTAAATTCATACACAAGGGTTCCCTCGGCTGGGTGGTGCGGCCCGAGACAGGAAGCGCAGGGGAAACAGAGGCTATGCCTCAAATCCTAACCCACGAAGCCAGGATCTCCTTGGGTCCTATTGGACAGACATGAAGCCCCCTAGGTACAGGGTGGTTGTTTATCATAATGGGGCGCAATAAGGACCTGGGGCAAACCAACCAGATTGATAAGAATACAATTGCAATGAGCCACGACGGAGGAGCAGAGGATGCCGCTCGTCCGCAAGAGCAGGAGGAGGACAACCCTGGTCCATCACTCAAAGACATTATGAGGGCAATAGCAGGCCTTAAAGGCACCCTTGAGTCAAAGCTGGACTTGGTTACAGAAGAGGTAAACCTGCTTAGGACAGACCTGCGAAAACTTGCTGAAAAAGCGACCACAGCTGAGACTAATATTGGGAATTTGCAGAACAAGACTAAATACCTTGAAGAACAGGTTCAAAACCTCACAAAGCAGCACACGGACATCATGGCCTGACTGGAGGACCAGGAGGGCAGGGCAAGGCGTAACAACATCCGAGTTGTTGTGGTGCCAGAGGGGGCCAAAGGACCGTCCGTTGCCCTCTTCCTGGAACACCTGATCATCGATGTCCTCAAGGCAAAAAGACTGTCAAAATACTTTACAGTGGAATGAGCGTATCGGGCGCAGGGCACGCGCCCACCTCCCGGTGCACCCCTGCGCACTATAGTGGCCTGTGTTCTCAACCACAGGGATAGAGATGCGATCCTACAAGCTGTTCGAACACGGGCTTATATCCAGTTTGAAAATGCTACAAGCCGATTTTTCCCGGACTTCCCATTGCAGGTACAGCGCCAGAGGAGGGCATTTGACTCGGGTATAAGAACCTTCAGGGAAAGAACCTTAAAATATATGATGATGTTTCCTGAAAAACTTAAAGTATTGGCAGATGGAAAGTTGCGCTTGTTCACCTCTCCTGAGGAGGCGTGGGATTGGTTAGAGGGGCGGTGGTTTACTGGGCAAAAGAAGAATCAAGCAAAATCGCTGGTTAAAATGACCAAGTGCAGAAGAGTTAGGGTCTGCCTTCCCTGCCGGACAAAACCAATCAACTTGATACAGATAAGTGACATTGGGGATCCATGGGACACTCTAGTGGGTCTTGGAGTTTTGGGATCCCTGAGTTCGGGGAGGTGGGGACGGAGACCCTGGCTAATTAGACATTGCACATCCACGAAGTGCCGGATATTTTGTCTGGTGTACACACTTTATCTTTAATGCAAGTCCATCTCAGACGCTCCCACATATTGAACTGGGGACACTAACATATTTGTACTGAGCTCCGGAATTTCCAAAGCAGGTGGCACTCGTCACCCCCCTCATTGTTTCATTGTAATAAAGTTAATACTTGGGCGAGACGCACTCTGCATGTTGGGGTGGTGGGGGGTTTGTAACTCACCTAGCAGGGATGCAGGAAGGGGGGAATTAAGGGGTTGATATTGTTAGTTTGTTTTACTGTTTTTGATGCTCGTGGATCCATTAATCGGCATTATGCGCATGCATGCTTTGGGGTCAGTACGCGAAGATATTGTGTCAACAAAATACTATATGGTATGCCTGATACGAAAAGAGACTCAAGCGGGGTCCGCATCTGGTCCTGGAATGTGAATGGCCTTGGGAACAAGATTAAGCGCACATTGGTCCCCCAGCACATTAAACGTCAGGAAGTGGTAATGCTTCAGGAGACACACCTAAAGGGGAGTCACTATAAAGTCCTGGATCGCTTCGGCTATAAGTTAGCAGCCCACTCCGGGTACTCGGGTGGTTCTAGGGGGGTAGGTAGCCTGGTGTGCAACTTTTTGCCCCTAACAGTTCATAAGATACTACGCGATGACGCAGGCTGCGGAGTAGCCTTGCGGGTAATTGGGAAGGGTGCCCATTAACCTTTTGCTCCGCATATGTGCCGCCCTGGCTACACTCGATCATGCTCCCCAAAATAAGCGCACTGATGCTGGAGCTTCCACTGGGAGTCCTTCTGATGGGAATAGATGCAAATGCAGTAGTGGATCAAGAGTTGGATCGATTAAGCAGCACAGGGGAACACTCCGGGGAATGACTTCTCTCAGATTTCCTCATGGCAATGGGGCTTGCGGACATATGGAGGGCACACAACCCAAAAACCAAACAATTCACATAAGCATTCAGGCACCGGGAGCCTGGCAGGAGCGCATCTCTCTCTATGCTGATGACATACTCCTATATTTATCGAGACCCTATTTTTCCATATCCCGGGTGCTGCACATCTTTGAGTTATTTGGCAGCTACTCGGGCTTCACTATAAATTGCACAAAATCAATTGTTATGCCACTTTCGGGACCCCCTCCGAGGCTGCCGGCTAACTGTCCGGCTCTGGTGGTAGAAGGAGACTTTAAGTACCTGGGCCTGTACATATCCCGAGAACCTCAGTCTTTTCTTCAAGAAAATCTCTATCCCTCACTACAAAGATTTCGTGCAGATATGAGACACCGGCATACGCTTCCCCTGACGTTGATGGGAAGGGCATCATTGTACAAAATGATGACCCTGCCCCGCCTCCTCTATGTGCTACAAAACACACCCTACCCTGTTCTGGCTGCCTTTTTTAAGCAGGTTGCTCAGGAACACCGTATCCTTATCTGGCTGGGAGGAACTCCTAGGATAGCGTTGAATAAACTACAGAGAGGAGTCTATGATGGCGGACTCGCGATTCCAGACGCTAGATTATACTATTGGGCCTTGCAGCTGATGGTTATAAATGAATGGATATATACTGGGAGAGAGGAACCTGTCAATAGAATGGATAGGGAGGCTATGTCCAATGGGGATCACAGAGCCTTGCTTTACACCCGAAAGCCCGCACAAGATCTTACGACCCATACAGCAACGGTAATAAAGTGCTGGTTTGCAGCAAACAAATATTTAGGATTGCACTGTGTGTGGGAGACCAACTGAGGGAAGTAACCACCTTGAAGGGCTTCTCAGGGTGGAGAGCCAAAGATATTGACCATCTAGGCGACATATGAAGGGGAACAGCACTGTTGCCTTTTGAGGACCTGAAAAACAAATTTTAGCTTTCACCTGCCCAGGTCTTTCCCAACGTGTGACTCGCGCACGCACTAAATAGACATATAAAATGGGGAGAGACCACTCCTGAGTATTCCCCCCCTAGAGGACAAAATGGTAGGCAGACCCCATATCGGACAAGGCGGCCTTTACAATATATAAGAAATTAATATATAATGCACCAGACGCCCTGATCTCCCTGCGTCTGGGGGACTGACATAGGTAATCTTGAGGATGAAGAGTGGACCGATGCAGGGGCCTAGAGAGATAGCGATTAGGTCCAGATTCAGAATGATGCAACTCAGAATCCTGCAACGCTCATATTACCCCCGCACACTGTTATACAGATGGGGCAAAGTACAGCCGACACACTGCATAAGAGGCTGCCAGTCGGAGGGATCATTCTTTCATATAATATGGGAATACCCAGTAATCGTTCACTTTTGGCATGGTGTGCTGGCAATAATGTCCAGGGTCACGGGAGTAGAGATACCTCTTTGCGCCAAGGGTCTCCTACTGATGATTAAGGGAGAGGAAGTCTGTCCTAGATACACAAGAACCTGGCTTACCCTGGCCACCGGAGTGGCAAAGCGAAACAACACGCAGGTGGGGGTCACAAATCCCCCCAACTGCGATGGAGTGGGAGATCGATCTTGACTGGTGTTACCAAGCGGAAAAGGTTATATATGATAGCAGGGGATGCAAGAAAAAATTTGATAAAACATGGTCCCACTGGGAGAAATACAGAAATATGGGTGAGGTATCAATAGTATGCGAATCAGGGGGCGCAGACAAGATTTGTGAATAAAGACAGCGCAGGGCCTACCAGACTGTCTAATTGGGCTAATTCTAATTATGTGGCAATCTGTCAGATCTTGACGGAATTAATAATGACGTGCTGGCCCTGCAGCAATGATATGTGTCACTGTACACTTGAACAATTACTGTATGTGCTCCTATTCCAATGTATGTGAGTTCATGGGCTTGTTTCATAAAAAGATTTACAACAAAAAAAAATGTAGATTGATTGCACATAGGACAGGGCAATCTGAATGTATGCAAGAATTTAACAGCATGGGTATTGTTGAGTTTGTGTCAGTGTGATATGCAGCCACAGCCCGTTTAATGGGATGAGGGGCCACACGCCCTCACCTTTTGGCCACTATAAAGAATGTCTGTCAGGCTGAGCAAAGGTCATCCTGACAGACACTCTTTATTTCAAGTCAGGCAGCCACGTGCTAGACGTGCGCTAAATGTGCAGGCGCCTTGAGGTCTGAGCTGAACTTTACTGGGATGAAGAGCTCACAGCTCCTGTGGGTGTGACACCTTTAACCTGATAAAGCACCTCAAGGCCCTCCTCCCCATCATGATGAAGGGGAATGCCACTGGTTGCCTCTGGCCTGGGCACTTCAGTTCTAAGCCCTGATATACCCAGGGCCGAGTGTCATCACTCACACCTCATCATAGAGTGGGTTGGGGTCGGCAGTCTCACTGACCCCATCCAACTCTGTGATGTGGGGGAGACTGCTGCCTTCCCTCATTGGCTGACCCATGATGGAAGGCAGCACTCCCAACCCTTTTGGGATCCCCGAGGCAGAGCTGTGCAGGTAAGTATGAGCTTATTCTTGATGTTTGGTGCATGCGTGTTTGATGTGTGTGTGCATGAATATTTGGGAGTGAGTGTGCATGCGGTCATGTGTGAATTCATTAGTGTGAGTGAGTGTGTATGTGTGCATGTGTGGGCCCCCGCCCACCTCCCTGAAAAAAGCCACTGGTTATATAGCAGATATCAGAGCACTGACGCAGATTATCCTGGCACTAAAATGGACGCTGGGGAATGAAAAGTGAACAATAGTGTGCAGAGGTTGAGCTACGAAAAAGAATAGAAATGTAGTGCCAAAGGAACTATATGAACTGAAGTTTGCCAAAGGCAATCGAAAAAGAATGATCAGAAAGGAAGAAGGATTAAGACAAGGGTTCTTACAAGGCAAGTGAAAAAAAAACAGTAAACTTAGCTGTGATGGAGAGGGTTCCATGGAAAGTGATGGAGAACCCAGCACTGATAACATCTGAAGCCTTACTCGGCCAGGCCAGGACAGCGCGGTGCCATCTCTCCCAGGGACATGCCGCAATCTGATCAATGGTGTCAGTCACTGCAGAAGGAGACACGCTGGAGACACGACAGATAAAAATGTTTATCAATACTCCGAGGACAGCTGAGATGAATGGCACATGCCTACTCCAGCGTGTTGAGCAGGAAAGTGCTAGCAACAGCAAACAGAGCGGTTTCCATGGAGAGATTGCAACAGCGTGCGGCATGGAGGCCAAGGACAGTGTGCTGCGGCTAGCGACAGAAACAGCACTGGAAGATTTAGCACCACAATCCGAGAGGAGACGACGGATAATGCATTCTCTACCTTGAAACCTCGACAATTGCTGCCGAAAGAGGAGTGGGAGGTTCATTGATCACAGCGCGGCGCAAAAAGCGCCTTGTTGCACATTTATTGTCTCTGTGTATGTCTTCGAAGATCACAACGCCTGGCACGAAAAAATGTAAATGAATAATATGCGGGAGCTTATTGCCATGGCCATCCATAAAAAAAGCTGCTACTGGTAGTTTAAGTTCCTAGGCATCGTTCGTTTTCAATCTGGTCCCACACTTATATAATTTATAATATTTATATATGTAATAAAAAATTGTTTAGGTGCTTTATAATTGTTTAGGTACTCTACCCAAGTTTGCCAACAAATGTGCTGCCTATTGTGGCGTTTTAAATATTGTTTAAACGTATGTCATACTAGAACCGGTGTGTGTCGGTATAGCCCCTGCTTCCTGTAGGTCCTCCAAAGTTTATGGATCTGCCCTGAAGCTGTTTGTAGGCCTCCTGATATTAAAAAAAATAGTTCTTGCGACGTGCTGGTGAATAGTGATATATTAATCGACTTACCGAGTCATATCTCAGTATCCATTTAAAATGAGCAGCGACATTACTTGGGTTCTATTCCTTTATGCACTGAGTTCCACCTTTGTTGATATTGTGCTGAATTTAGAGATTGAGTCCCACCTTTATCTATTTCATCAACCTAATATTCAGAGTCACTATAGAAAAAAAAGAAGAAAGCAGGAATAATATGAATGACAAGAAAAATACAAAAATACACTAAAAGGAAGTGATAGCGATAAGAACATTGTAGCATTTGCAAAATGTTTAGGATTTTACTGACCCTCTTCTGTCCTATCAACCCCTATTTGAGTCATTTCCACAAATGCTGTAAAGTACTTATTAGCTGTGGTACATTTGCATGTTCTCAGCAAAGAGGCCACAGAATGAATGGGCATCAAATAGAGCCTATGCTCTCATTCAGAGGTGTAAATCCTAGAAGAACAAGGTGTGAAGATCTATCCATACAGTGTCTTTGGTGTAACCCATGAAACATAGACACCATCAAGGGAGACAGCCATTTCAACGCAACTTTTACTACGCGTTGCTATTACATCGCATGCGCTACAACGCATGCAATGTAACAACGTGTAGCGTTTACTACGCATACCATTACATCGCATGCGCTTTTTTAACGCATGCGATGTAATGGCTATCCAAGTTGTTGTGAGGAAACTGAGGCTGTTTCCTCACAACGACGTGCACCGCCCCTCGAAGCAGGAACCGGGAGCAGAGACGGCAACGCTGGAGAGGAACCACGTGGAAAGAGAGGTAAGGGGGTTTGCGCTTGGGGTGGGGGTTACTTTTGTAGGGTTTAGGGTAGTGTCAAAGTAGTGTTGTAATGTTTGTGTTGTGTGGGGTTGTGTTTTACGTTTTAGGGTATTTTTAGGGTGTTTGTGTAGTGTAGTGTAGTGTAGTGTTTTAGGGTTGTGTCAGTGTTTTAGGATTCAGAGTAGTGTTGTAGTCTTTGTGTAGTGTTGTGTTTTAGGATAGTGTCAGGGTTTTAGGGTTTAGAGTAGTGTTGTAGTGTTTGTGTAGTGTAGTGTTTAGGGTAGTGTCAGTGTTTTAGGGTTTAGTGTAGTGTTGTAGTGTTTGAGTAGTGTAGTGTATTAGGGTAGTGTCAGTGTGTTAGGGTTTAGTGTAGTGTTGTAGTGTTTGTGCAGTGTAGTGTTTTAGGGTAGTGTCAGTGTTTTAGGGTTTAGTGTAGTGTTTATGTAGTGTAGTGTATTAGGGTAGTGTCAGTGTGTTAGGGTTTAGTGTAGTGTTGTAGTGTTTGTGTAGTGTAGTGTTTTAGGGTAGTGTCAGTGTTTTAGGGTTTAGTGTAGTGTTTGTGTAGTGTAGTGTTCTGGGGTAGTGTTGTAGTGTTTGTGTAGTGTTTTAGGGTTTAGGATAGTGTAGTGTTTGAGTAGTGTAGTGCATTAGGGTTTAGGGTAGTGTTGTAGTGTGTGTGTAGTGTAGTGTTTTAGGGTAGTGTCGGGGGGGTCGTGCAGGGTAGTGTAGTGTTATTGTAGGGAGAGGATTGAGGGTCGGGGGAGGGTTGTGTAGGGGTAGGGTAGTCACTTACCTTGCAAACTTTAACCACCAGTATAGCTTCACCACGCATGCCTTTGCGTTGTAATGGCATGCGTGGTAAAGGCATAGTCGTGGTAATAGTTTGTGATGTAATGGCATGTCGTTGTCATTGACATTGCGTAGTAATACCCGCGTTGTAATGGCATGCGTGGTATTAGTATGCGATGTAATGACATACATTCCACCATCAATGCTCTTAATATTACGTCAGCACTCAAAACGCTTATATTGAAACACTAGAGTCCGCTCTAGCAGTTAGAAGCCTTAGCTTAGTGCTGTGTGCATCATCGTTGGTGATGAGAGAAAGATCGACCTGATATCATCCCATGAGGTCCTGAAAAGTCTCTTAAAGTTGTTTCGAAGACGACAGGATCCATGACCTACATTTTCGGCAGTCGTATTAACACGACTTCACCTGGGAAATAAGTGTTTAGTCGCAAGCCTCCTAAGGACGATCCAGCTCTTAAGAACACAATTTACTCTTAATCCCCGCTGTCTTGCAAGATGTCTGCTTTCAGCGATTTATAAAATATAAAAGATGTTGGAGATATTTTGAAATGTATGATAGAACATCCTTAAAATTAGATAATGGTTCAGAATGGCGATTTGATCAGAGTAGATGAAAAGCATCTCCTCTACATGCTGCGTTTGAAGGAGACATAAAAGGATTTCAAGTACTGAAGGCCGGTCCTCTGCTGGCACGCAGGAGAGCATGACACTGGGCTATTTCTTGCCAAAAAGAACATATGGCACTTTCTGTGTTGCTGCTTCTGACAATTTAGTAAATAATTGAAATTTAGATTGAAAACTTGCTTGTGGACTGCTGGGAATTGAAGGTAACCTAACAGTTAAAGAGTGCACATGACCTTTGAAGGGCAAGCATACATTCAGACGCTGACAGAGCTGCTGTAACAAGGCCCAATTTCAAAATCTGGACCATTTGTGGAGTCCACATCTCCCATTGGAGGGCTCTTACTTCAAAGACCACTTGTTTTTTAATGCGTGCTATATAACTCTTAATAGGAATTTTAGAAGCGACATGTACAAAGATGTTCAAATATTTCACAACAAATCTGTTGCTAGTGAGCTTCTAGCATTTCCTATTGTGTTTGGGCATATCTTATTTTTTAGATGGCAGCACAACAATTATCATACAATTGATGGGACACTACCAAAGTAGTTTAATCTGGAAAATGTCTGATCATTTGAACTGCTGGGAGAAATAAGTTGCCTCTCAGTTTATGAGTATTTGTTACTTGGCATAACATATGCACCTTAAACTAAAGGCTACATTTCATTGCGGCGGTCCTGAAGAGAAAAAAAACATTGAAATAACCCCCACACCCTGGGAGAAATGTCCCAGGGTGTCAGGGTCAGTAATGTTTTGTTTTTCAAAAACAAACTCCGACGATGGGCTTTTTTTTTTTTAAACAACTTGTTTAGTGACTGCCAGAAACTTGGCGGCTGCTAAGCAAACTTTCAGTGCATTCAGAGAAGCGTTTTCTCTGAAGGCACGGAGATCTCTGTAAAGCTTTCGGAGATCTTAAAATATTGCAGGAGGTAGTTTGGCCAGAGTGGTGGAGGTAATTGCCCCACCACCCTCGCATATTGTGGGCTGCCCGCCACGAATATAGGCCTTTTTATCACATGCGTTTACAACGCATGGCATAACAACGCGGTTGTTACAACGACCGTGTTGTAATTTCGCATACCTTTATAACGCAAGTCGGAACCATGACTTGCTTTTAGGGAGCGCTGGATGTTGGAATAGTATAATTTACTATTCCAACTCCAGTCTGTGCCGACACTAGGGAAATCCAACACCTTCTGCCCCCTAACGCAAGTCGTTGTTTCCACTTGTGTTGTAACGGTATGCGAAATAACAACGCGGTCGTTGTATCGACTGCGTTGTTATGGTATGCGTTGTTTGGCATGTGAAGTAAACGCTGTTTACCGCCTGCTATACCATAAATGAGGTTTTAAGTTACCAGGTAAAAGCTTTCATCGCTGCAACTCACTTGGTCTAAACAAGCCCTTCTCCATTGCAGTCAGCCTGAAACCCTCATACACCCCAGTTAACCATGATCTGAAACTTCTGATTGGCACTGTGCATTTTTCTTGGCAGGTTTTGCCTAATAATTTAAAAAAATGATGTCTGGTACCCTTTTTCAGATGTTAATCATTTTGGTGACTTTATGTTCTGACATTTCTCCCCATTACTTCACTTGATTTGGGAATGTTATTATTTGATTTTGTTGTCTTTAAAATGTTGTGTCTGTCTTAAAGTTACTACACACCTTTGTGGAGAATTTCCTGTTGCTTGTGCCACAGCAGCTAGGTTTCGAGCAGAGTTTCTCTTGTTATTGTACTTTGACCTAACCAGATTATGTTGGTGGAGGTACTGCCTCACAAATTGATCACCTAATCTCTGACATAATGTTGAACAGTTTCCATTCCAAATGAGTTCGCACAGCTTCCCAATGTTAACTGAGTTAGCACTCTAACACAACATTTGGGGTGTATCCACCCAGTGGAACTCTGGAACCCAAATTGTGAAAAAAGTTAAACAGCTTTACCAACTATGTATATGTGTGCATACCATCACAACTAATTAATGGTTAATGTACAGACAGGCAAAATGTGCTAGTGGCTATCAACCCTACCTTGATTTTAAAATTTGTATTAATTTTCTAATGTAGCTCATCTTGCTTTGAGATGGCTGGTCACCTCCCATGCACCAAATTGATATTGCAAAAGGTATGTTTAATATTTGATTTATTTTATTTCAGATCCACCAAGATAATGTTTATCCAGTTTTCCAATGCAATCTATTTCACATCAAAGGTATTGCATTAGTAGTGCAGTAGGCATTATTATTCATCACAGATCTACAGTGAGCAGTACGATATATGTGTAGTCAAAATTCTAAATGTACTATTTGTCATTTAGAAGACAAACTTGCATTTTTGTTTTCTCTCTTTTATTTCTGATCATGAGAGGTCTCCTTAGGCCGTGTGCAGCCACCATACACAAATAAACTGGTTCAGCGTCCTGAGGAGGTAAAGAGAGGCATGCAATTGATTTGCGGGTACTTTGAAAAGCTACTTATGCCTCGAGCAATCATTTGCTTGATGAGTTTTTGAAAATGAACAATTCAATTATTAAATTGACTAGGCAACTACATATACATGGGGATGTAATTGAATTATTACACAAGTGAGGTTTTAGGAATTTGGAATTGAATTTCTAGGAATCATCCAGCCAAACTGGTAGAAAAGAAATGTTTCATCACCACAAATCTGCAATCTTTTTTCATAATCATAAAAGTAGAACGTACATACAATACATATACAAAACTGAGAGGTTGAGATGACCAAAATGTAATAAGACTACACATTTTAAAACCACAAAGTCTTTTGGCATGTCAAGACAGATTTTGAAAGGAACTTACAGCAGAACAAACAACATCACCCTTTAGTGAAGGTAAAAAGCAAAGAACTGTTCTATGCTGAACAAAGTTGTATCCTTTCAATGTAGAAATTAAAAAAAAAATCAGTAAATACAGTACAATTTGCTGAAAGATTCAAAATGTAAAAAGGCCTGGACAGAGACCCCATCACAGTGACAAACACACAAAGTGGTAATACCGACCCAGTGGGAAACAGAGTTAGAAATGAGTAATAACGGTCCGACAACAAGTACGGAGTGTCCTATTCACACACCCAGCCACCTTCGATGAATCGGATTCAGTTATTAGGTATGACTACAGCATGATATAAGGTCTAAAGAATGGTTTGAGTAGTTCCACATCTTCATTTTCCAAATATTTATTGTTCAAGCACTGGGCCGTTCAATTGTACATATCCTGTTTACAAATATTAACTGGGACTGTGAATGGACTTGCTTTCCCCAGGACCTCTAAAACATCTTTAATGTAAGGCAACCAGGGAATTTTTAGACGCTCCTTGCAGCCTGGACAATCCTTCATAACAGATTGATTGAAAGTAACAAGAGGATTGGATCAAACTGGGATTGATTGAAGGTAACAAGAAGATTGGACCGAACTGAGAGCCTGGATGATAATGGGGCTTGTTTAATGGAATCTTTGATTAAGGAAAACCAAGCTCCTCATGGCATATAGAAGTGGAAGACACAACACAAACATTGGTTATCATCAAGTTGTAAAGTGATTGATGTAGAGTTTCTTCTAATGCAAAATAACCATCACTTACTTAAAACCGCATGCAGCATAATATCATTAAAAACAGTTAATAATATCAAAAGAGAATAAAAGTTGCTGCTAAAAACTACAGATAAGACACTAAGTTGTAAAGTGTCCCAAAGGATAGGTACAGTTCGGTGTGGCAGCTGTCAATTGTCGGTGGTCGATGTCAGGCGATCAGGATCGCGTTCCATATTATTGCAGGGGCAGAGTACACGGATTTTGCTCGAATAGTGCTTCGTGGATATGCTGTTGTTTTAGTCACCTTTGCACGTTCCTCGAGGTTGGTACAGGGCATGGAATTTGCTGGTTGAATTTGCGATATGCACGGTGAATAAAGATTTGAAGCTTATGTTTAAAGTAGTGTTCTCTGGGTTCAATGCCGCGATGCTGGCCTGCCTACAGGAAAGGACTCTCAATCTGATCCACTCTGCAATCTTTTTTTAAGCATTTCATTAGGCATTTCCAGAAAACCAACAACAAACTGATGCATCAGTCCTTGAATATAAGTTAGCATTGCAATTAGAATAACGTATTACTGGGCTGAAAAGCCATTTTTGACTACATAGATCATATAAATTCATACTTCTAGCTTAGATTCTGCATCTGAGGCAGCCACTTGCTCTATTCACATTCCCAGATATGCTTGTGCTGTTTTGGGCAACCACTGAGCTCGTAAATCTATTTTTCAAGGATGCTACAGTGATCCATCCTGGCTTTCCATTTATTCAACCTAGGGGTCCTTGTTGCTGTCTGCATGAATCCTCTCTTTACAATTAGTAACACCACCCCTAAACACGATTTCATATACATTTTGAGATTAGTCTTGTCTGTAATGTTTAGTAGCACATGTTTTGGAGTAAGGATAATGGTGTGAGGTGCCTTCTTGTTTTTGGTCTTTTTAAAGTGTTTGTAGAAATCCTAACCAATCTCTACAGAGGTAATGCGGCCTGTATCAGGCCATGATTAGAATGCATTAGCACCATGATTGTTCATTTTCTGCTGCAAATCATTAAGAAATTCTTAAGTAAAATCTGTGTGAATGGATGTTGGAAATGGCCCTTTTTGCGGGGTTACCCCAAACATTTTGCCCTCCTCCTCCTACTTTTTTGACCTTGTTTCTTTTGCCGTTAGGACTTTGAGCACTTTATCACTACTGAGCAGTGCTGCTGAAGTGCACGTGCTCTCTCCTCTGAACATGGTATACATATTTTACACCTGCTTGGCATATTTGATTTATTTGTAAGTCTCTTGTAAAGCAGTATACCATATACCCAGGGCCTATACTTTTAATGCTACTAGTGGGCTGCAGCACTGTTTATCCCACCCTCAGAGGTAGCCTTTCAAACCTGTCCCAGGCCTGCCACTTCAGTGCCTGGGTGTGCAGTTTACTTTCACATTGACTTGCCATTGAAAACTACTTGCCAAGGCTTAAACTCCCCTATTATTACATACAAGTCACCCCTAGGTTAGGCCGTAGGTAACCCTAAGGGCAAGGTGCTATGTAAGTAAAAGTTAGGACTGTATCTTTATGTTTTTCATGTCCTGGTAGTGACAAACAGCCTATTTTATTTTTCACTACTGTGAGGCCTACCCATCTCGTAGGCGAGCAGTGGTAATTCTTATAATTCCTGATCAGAGTTTTCATGTTTGATGTTTGGAATTGTTATGATTAATCCTCCTTACTGGTGAAGTTGGATTTAAACTTGCTGTTTTAGAAAATGGATATTTCTCTTTACTTACTGCTCTTTGTGCCTGACAGCCTGTCTCCAATACACGTATGAGCTGGGTAAGTGCTTTCCCTCTAGACAGCAGCAAACACAGGAAGGTGAGGCTTATCTGCATTTTGAGCACTCATCTGCATTCTGATGGGTCTTCCTGAGCAGGGAAGGGATGGGAGGGGCTTACACTTACACTTCAATAGGTAGTGTCTTATCCACACACAACACACTGACTTACCCCCGCCCCTCCACCCCCAGAAATAGCCTGGCAGATAGGACTTGGTTTAAAGGGATCCTTGTGCACTTCAGTGAGTTCTTGTGAAGTCACCCCCTACATCAAAGGCACTTTTGAGTATAAGTACTGGGTCTCTGCCCCCCACCAAAAAACTGAAATTTTCAGACCTGTAACCAGACATCACTGGTTATACACCTGCACATTGCCAGAAGGAACTTTTGTGCTGCTAGGAGTGACTGCCACTCTGCTAATTGCTCTGCTGTGTTGGCCTCCTGCTTCTTGAGCAGCAAGAGGGACTGCTACATTGTGACCTGCCTTGTTTGCTGGCCTTCTGCCTGCTACCTACTCAGTGCTCTTCCTAAGTGTTCTCCAAGGGCTTGCTGGCTTGTCCCATATTTAAAAAAACCTCAGGGCCATAAAGGACTTCCTCCACACAACCGAATGCTGGATCTGCCACAACCCATACTGGGTGTTTATTCCAAGTATCTTCCGCTATCTTTATAAAGAAAGTCATAATCTTCAGAGTGCATTGATTAAGAATCATCACATCTGCCTTGCCGATTGCAGACTACAGTGATCAGCTGTTCTCTCAAAATCACACCACCGAAGATTTTTCAGTGTGGCTCAGCACAATCTACAAATTGTCAGAGGAAGGAAAACCAATCCCAGCGCGACTCAGATCTCCACGTATGTCCCGGCCAGGGAGACTGCCACATCACAGTCGCCGGCTTCCCAAACCTCACCTCCGAATATGGTTCATTGCGACTTGGCACACCCTACATTCCCTGAAGGAGGAAGACTGTAGTGTCTACCCTTAGTCCCTTGACACAGTGGCATCAGACTCCAGTGCAAGTCCCCGTAACTGTTCGGTGCTCTATTACGTGCGGACAGAACCTAATAATCACAACAATCTTGAGTGACTGGTCTTAAATACCTAGGGTCAGTAGCTGTTGAGTGCTGCTCAAAGTAGAGTACTTCGTGAGGAGGCTCATTTATCACTCGACAACATGAATCATTCATTACGAGCTCACAAAGTCTTACTGAAAAGAAGCTAAAAGAAGCAAATGCATTTCTAACCCTGTGTTTCCTTTACACATTTGCAGTTATAACTTGAAAACTACTTATCAGCTTTGTATCGTTTTGGTCTTGGTTTGTTTAGAATATAATAGGCTATATTTTTAAACCTGTGCTGTGTGGAGTCTTTATGTGGTGTAGTCTTTGTATTAGTCTGTGTTTGTGTTGCACAAATGCTTTACAAATTGCCTCAGTTGATAAGCCTGCCTGCTCTGTGTCAAGCTATCAGAGGATGAGCACAGGTTATCTTTGTTGTGTATCTAGCTTATCCTGCCTAGAGTGGTGGCTTCTGCCTGGCCGAGGCGCCTAACTTAGCCAACCAGAAACCCCATTTCTAACAATGGATATTTTGAACTTTCCATTGGCTAAGACTTACTGCTTGGGCAATCAAACCAGCATCGCTTGCACACTCACCATTTCAACCATTTTAAACATAACAATCATTTGCTTAAACTCCAATTTGTGTTTTAATATTTCATAGCATATATCTGAGTAAACCTGAAAGTCAAATTAATTTGCAACTTTAAATGACTTAGACATAGTGTTATGGAGATAATCTTTTCCTTAATAAAATAATAATAATAAAAAATCTGAATGGTTCAGATATTATTTCTGTCTAATGCACGGGGAGATCTGTGACCTCCACAGGTTATTAAATATGTGTTACTTTGAGGGAGTACAAAGGCTCTGATCAGTTCCTCCATCATTTTTGTAATTGAAGCGCTCTGCTCCCATTTTACCAAGGTTCCTTTAAATGATATATCTGTTGTCCTCTTTACTTTTTTAATAGTAGCAGATGCAAACATTTTTTGGCAATTAACAAACCAAAGTGTATTAGTATTTGCTTTGGTTTGCATGGAAAAGTAACGCAGAGAAGCACAAAATGCTGCTTTGCATTACTTTGTGTCAAGGGGGCATTACATGGGTGGAATGTGGGCGTTCCCATGCAACCACCCATTCTTTTTGATGCTAAACCCTATCTGCTAACATCCGTAGACAGGGTTTAGCAACAAAAGTTAACATCACTGAAAAGCAGGCGTTCAAAGGAGAAATGTTTTCATTTCCCCTTGCTTTTTCGACTTTGCATGTGTGCTGCACTGTACAGCACACATTCAAAATCAAGCACTTATCTAAACAGCATGACTGCACTTATGAATTCCTATGACTCTGCTCTTCAGGCCATCATATGATAGCAGCCTAATAGTTGAGTCGCGCCAGAATGCCAAATATACCGTTTCCAAAATAAAGAGGCACCAATTTGTAACGTTTGGCGCTAATTGAAGGGGCATGGCCACTTCCCCACAGCAAAAGGTATATGGGAAAAAGGTGCCCACCAATCAAATGTGAATATGTGAAGATGTTGAAATACTTTTGTTTAACAGTTTTTGATCGTAGTGGTCTCGTTATACTCTATCAGTGAAAATGTATTTCATTTAGGTATGTGTTCAAATTCTATTTTTCTTGCAAGGAACTTGCTTGCATTTTACCTTTGGTCACTGAAGGGCTTTAACTTACTTTACAATAAGTCACATCACATCAAATTAACACTGACATCAAATATGCCTCCTATGGTATTAACCTCGCCGAGGCGACTTCTTTTTATTCAAGCAGAGGGGAAAACAAGGAACGCCAACACACTTCAACCACCCAGGTCTGTATCACGGGCATGCCTTTTGCAACAAAAAAATATATATACATAAAAAAAAAAAAAACAATATATATAGATATAGATGTGTGTGTTTGTGTGTAGATATATATATGTACATATATAGGTATAGATATATATCTAGATAGACAGACAGACAGACAGACAGATAGATAGATAGATAGATAGATAGATAGATAGATAGATAGATAGATAGATAGATAGATAGATAGATAGATAGATAGATAGATAGATAGATAGATAGATAGATAGATAGATAGACTTACCTTGACAATATAGATGCAGTCCAAATTCAGAAGTCATTTTCTGCAGAAAAAGAACAGCAAGGCCCACATTTAAAGTGTTGCATGAGTGGTCAAGTAACACAACATAATACAAAAGATAGCATCAATTGACTTGTAGTTTTAAAGGTCGGAATGCCAACACTGACTTGCATTGCACTGTGTGAGACCCACAACGTTCAGTATTGTGCAGAATATATTTTACATATCCATAATGGTGTTCTAAATAAGTACATGTGAGACATACACTGTAGCAAATGTGACGATTTTCAGGCCAATATTTTAGAGCACCAACCATTGAAAGGTTAGAACAGGACTAGTCGTCAACAGGGCAAACCAGCCAAAGTGTATTTGGCGCTCTGCGTTGAATGACAACCCACATTTCATATACCTCCTCTGATGGGCGGCATCTTGTAGCCCTGTCACTTGGATTCCTAAATTGGATTATGACAGAGAGGTGTCATTTTCATTCAAGCAAGATTGAACCTCAATGAACACTGCATGACAAGATCTGACAGAAACGCCTAGATCTGCCAAGTGCTTTATTACAGCTATTTTCAAGCAAGGGCTTACTGGATGCATTGCATTGTGATCACATTAGATGATGTAGCTATTTTATGTAGACAAATTGCTACCATTGTGAACGATAGGGGGATAACTACATATTCTTACTGTTTGCTCTGACTTGAGAAGAATGTCTCAATGGAAACATTACCCCCTTCCTGTTACATCCTGCAGGAATTCCCTGCACGAGCAGCGATGTATCAAACCACACCAATGATCAAAGTCTTTTTTTTTTATTTGACAGAAGGGCGATTAATTCCAAGTTATGTCATTCAAAATGCAAAGTGAAATGTTATTAATAGAATGGGCAAATTAAACAAGTAACCTATTTCGGCTTGTTCAGAGGTCAAATTCAGCATGAAAAAAATGACAGATAAACAGACTCTGTATTCGGGCGAGGGGAGAAGCATAAATTATGTGGCTCAGGAAGGGGAACCGTGGAGGAGAATGTGGGCAAAGTGGTGCATAGTTACTGGCCCGACTTATCTGGTTTTGGGGACCATAAAGGAGATCTTCACCCCCCAACCCCCACCCCCTCTCCTGGACAGCAGTCCTGTGGCATCCAGTTTTACTGTGCACACAATAATGGAAAATACTATTGAAATGGGGACATTATAATTACAGTCAGTCTTCAGCTGGCAATGAAAGGAGCATAATGCGGTGTGGGCTACAAAGTCTGGTATAAATCTTTCACTCCATCAGCTGTCAATCAAGCCAGCGCTGTACTGCGACTGCTGGGATTTGATGTCATTAATCACGGATCTAAAACTGATCAACGTTCCATGCAACAAACCATCCAAAAGTGAAATTGATACTTTCAGAGCAAGGCAGCAAAAATGTGCTTGCTAGGTGATTGCTTGGGATTACTACAATAAACATACGTAGTTTTCTTTCAGATTTATATGTCGCAAACTCGACCCAAAGGTATTGGAGTGCTTTACATGAGCACTAGTTACATTACACAAGGACACATTCATGTTTTGGGAGGCACTGGGAGATTAAGTGATTTGCCCAGAATCAGAGGATGTGGAGTCGACCCCAAGGCTCGAACCCTAGTTTCCAGCACCAAAGTCGGTAGTCTAGCCGTGAGACTACATCTTCTCCCCTTTATCTACCTTAACTCACTTGAGTGAGCAGACTGAGTTCAGAAAACTGTGATTCTTCTTTCAAAGATGTCATCTCTCACATGGAAGTCTACTGGTTAAGGACGTTTGGGGTAATTTAGAAGCTGGCAGGTGGACCACTGGCCTACCTGGTCAGTGGTGTGACCTACCTGGTCAGTGGTAGCTATGGCTTTGGCTGTCCTGGTGGAGGACCACCAACCAAATGCAGAGATCCCACCGAGCAGTGTGGGAGCTCTATGCCTTCAGCAGACCTGCTAGTGCAGCAGATCAACTGACAATCAACTTTGTGCAGCTGGTACCATCTTTAATGCATCTGCTTGGCTAAGGTTTTCTGTTTTCACATAATAAAATCTCAAAACTGAAGTTTGTTTAATGAAATGAAAAAGCATGGCTCTGATCCACATAAAGTTTTCTTTCTGTCTCTTAGGGACATTTTTTGATTTCCCTTGCCAGGTATGACATTTGGTATGGTGGTCCTAGGCAAGGAAATTAAGTGATGGTCGCTCATCCTTAATAAGGCATGGAGACCACTACTACGGACTGATGGCCCTGTAAAGGATGAGCCACCTGGTCATGAAATGTCAGATGGTGGACCCATCTGAAAATCCGACATTAGAAATCCTGCAGCTCCCCACTCAACACTGCATAAAGGAACCATGAGTTTGGTGGTGGGTTATTAGGAGGGGGCACTAACAATTTGCAGCAAAGTTCTGACTACACCAAACTCAAAATTATTTCCATAATATTTAGCCCTATACTAAGCTGGAGAAGTGACATGTTCTTTAAAAAAGAAAAATGAAAAATGTTGACTGTATCAATAAGATACTAATGTTTTGGTTCCGATTGAGGAAGGACACAACTATGAAAAAATTGGACAAGAATAGGCAGATGGGAATTTTGACTGATAACGCAACCCTTCTGTTGGTCAGCACAATATGAAGCACACTTGTAAGAGAAAACCATCAAAAGAAATCGGAGGAGAAGTCTTGCAACTATGGCCACAGCATACCTGGAGGCAATCACACAATTCAAACAAATTGGAAGTGGCACCTACACATGAAGACAAAGCATGTATTTGCAAAGAACATTTACTGCACTTCATGTCCAAAAACAAGCAACCATAACAAACCACAACAATCAGTCCAACAGATCCAGGGGACACAGAGGTCATCGCACAAAGATCATCTAAAAAAAAGTTGCTGACAACAAAATAGTATCGCGTGCATTCAATACTTTTGATAAGATTAATAGAAAAACAAGTCTCAGAAGCAAAACTTGGCCAATCCAGTAATTACATAGCAGTGCATTAAAAACCGAAGTACCGAATGTACGGCCTCAGTCTGAATGAGAAAATCAGGAGCACTTTGTCACATGAGCACGGCACTAGTGCCTCTCAGTTCTTACATCGCCTACCTCCACCCCCACAGTAATATTTTAGAATTTGTATGCATAAATGAAGAAACACATTAATTTAAACTCGATTGTGAATGTGGGATTAATAAGAAAAGTATACATCCAACCCCTTAAACTCAGAATGAAATAGCCATTTTTCCATACGTTGGTTTCAGTTTATTTGTAACAAAATCACTTGTTCTGCTTATAAAAGGGCGGATTTATTTGGTCTATTTCTGTTTTCTGGGAATGTCTTATGAGCTATATTCCATTGCGACGTGTACTATGTTTGTATGAATGTTTTTACTCAATGTATGTCCACCAAGACTTCTTAAGGGACATACTATTCTAGTCACTAGCTATATTGGGAACACACATCTACAGATGTTTTGACTCCATTGGATGCAAATAATGCCTTTGAAGTGGCCTTTTCTTTAGGTAGTATAAACCTCCATGACTGCTAGTGGTGACTGTGCATTAAAGTTTTGTTTTCTTTTTGTCTAGGGAAACCATTAGTTTCTAAGGGTTTTTTGTTGCAATCTTCCTATATTGCCACATTATTGCATCTTGGAAGCCCATCGATTAAGAGCTTTTGCTGTAGTGACTGAGATACTTCTCCTTTGTAGCATGAGTCCTTCATTTATTTGATTCATAGATAGCTTCTTCAAGGGAGTACTTCTTTCTTGCCTCTCAATACCCGAAATTGGAAAGTATAAAAAATTGTGGTAGAATATTTCTTTTTTTCCCATCTAAATCCATTTTAAAAAGATCATATTTGCTGTGTGTTTATTTAGCCTTACAGTACCAAAAATTCTAGCTACGGCCTACAATAGCAAGACGTCCTCTACATACTTGTAAAACTTCCAACCTAAGGATATGTAAGTGCGTTACCACATCCATAATAAATGTTTATCTCTGGAATGGAGATCAGTTAAAAAAATCAGCATTATTGGTGGTTGTGCATTTATTTAATGGTTGAGGGGTATTAGGAAGTTGAAGTACATTCAGAGTCCTGGGATCAGCCCTACAACCTACCTATTTTAGCAGTAATTCGGACTGATGGCACCTTGGGGGTCACATTATGGTTTATCGCCTTAATCATCATCATCACCGAGCCATTCTGCAGGGCTAAATCACCCCATAAAAGTCGTCCAAGCATTCCACAAGCCCCAATGCAGAGAACAGAAGCTCAGAACAGGAAGGGCTTGAGACCTTTTCTAAAGGCCGAATGGGTCGAAGGTAATTGCACATATTTTGATGGCACATTCCAGAGTGAACAGACCTGTGCAGGAAAATAATTAACTAATGCCATAGTTCTTTTCAGGCTAAAAGCATTTTAACTCATAAATCTGTTTTAAAATAGTCCATGGCAAAGTCATATATGGAGCTGAAGCTTTTCAATTCCCTAGCCTGGATAGGAAATGTTAGAAATGGGATTTCTGGTTGGCTAAGGCTTGCGCCAAAGCCAATGCCATCCAGCCCCTGTTACTCACAAGCCAGACAGGCAATTCACATCACACTGTACACAGAAATGCCAACTTCTAAAAGTGGCACTTCTCCACCAGTCACAATAATTCTGCGCACACCATTGCGCAGGATTTATTTTCACGAGTTCGCACATACCAAACTCGCCCCTGCACTCCTCTCACATCAGGAACTACCATGGGCAAACATATCCCCTATGCATTCCTATGGAAGGGCAGGCCAATATCACCACACACACTCAGAGTGCGCACGCACTTTACACTGGGACACAGTGCTAAAGTGCCTAGAGGCCTAAAACCACTAACACTACATAGGGAAAAAGGCTAGGATAAATGCAAAAAGTTTAGGGGTGAACCTCCCAAAAGGGCCAAGTCCAACAGGAAGGCACTAATAGGTTGGTGAGAGGCATCCCAGATTTACAGGAACTGTACCGGTTTTTCATCTCCTGTCCCGGCAGACATCACTAAATTCAGCACGTCTTGGTTTTTCGAGGGGACAACTGAACTCAGAGGGAAGCAATCCTTTATGTGTTCCAATGTATGATTAGATCAAAGACTTTTCAGAAATCAATTTAATTTGCACAGATGGTACTCTTTGTGAAAGGTGCACTTGATTTATTCCTCTTCTCTATTTGTTATTCTCTCTGCATTCTCCCCACTCTCCTTTCTCTGTTCCTCTCTCCCTCCCCTCCTCTCTCTTTCTCCTTCTCTCTTCCCATCCTCTTCTCTCTTTATCTCTCTCACCCTGTCCTCCTGCATATGTTTGTCTCTCCTTATCCTTTATTTCTCTTCTTCTCACTTTCCTTAATTTCTTTCCATCTGTCTCATTCGCCTCGTTTCTCCACCTTTCTTCTGTTTTTTTTTAATCTCTGTCTTGCCCTGTACCCTCTCTTTCTACTTTGGCAGCATGTTCATAACCCGGATGCTGGATGTGCAGGAAACCTGCGGCGTAGTGAGGTGCGACATGAGAAAAGTATTGATTTTCTTGGATAACCTTTCAGCACGGACAGCCTGTTGAACACTGTCTATGTGCCCCCCAGGCTGGTGATCTGCTTCGTGGTAATAGAGGCAGGTTGCAGGGGGAGTTTGATATCTGTTCACCGAGCCGCAGAGTGGACTAAGCCGGTATGGGCAAAGTCCAAACATGAAGATCATGCGTGCCTGTCGCAGCTTATGACCTGTCAAGGAAAGGGGAAGTGGAGGGATTGGGGGGACAGAGTCAGTTTCATGTGCCCTGCACCACCCTAAAGCTATGCAGGTCTCCCTCCACTGAGTCAGGGTTGGAGCCGCTGGGTCACTAAAGGCTTAAAATGACCCAGTTGCACCCTCAGCGTATTGCATTCCATGCCTTGAACCTCTCGTTACTTTGTATATGAATGTTGGTCTGGGTCTCTCCCTGCACCAGCACTGCTCCAATGTTAACAATATAATGAGGGCCAAAGATTCCACGGGGGGCGTGACATGCTCCCTACTATCCAATCAGGAGCCCTTCCGCCTCGTGGTGCTCTGCAGCTCACACCAATGAAGAGCATAGACAAAAGCTGTAACTGTATTGGCTGCAAGAATCCTCAGCCCTATCTATCACTGTCAATGGAGAAAGCTGCTTTTCAGCTACAGGATATGAACTACCCGGCAGTGAGGTAGAGGGGGACATGATGCAACTTAATTTAATAATGTGTGATAAATGTTGTGCACTTGCGGTAATGCAGGAAATAATACCCTTAAAATGCATCAGTATAATACCCGATGTGGGAAACTTGGTAGGACTGAAGAAGCACTGATGAACGCAAATGTGTTTATGTGTTTTTCAATTATTATATGTGTTATATCTTTGAAGTTGTTTGGTGTTAATCCAAGTTCTTGGTACGCATCAGCGACATCAAACCACGAACATCTAATACAGAGAAATACCTCTTTTCCCTGATTATTTTTTCATAAGACCAACAAAAAAGTCTATAATGTTGACTGAATTGTTTTCAATTATTTTTAAACCAAAATGTAATATTGGTTCCTCACAAAAGAAGTGCAAATCAATGGTTCATTTAACTGTGATTTAGTCCAACATGTTGAACCAGGCCAAATGTTATCAGTTTCACATAGAAAGATGTGTTACCAGGCCAATGAGAACACCACTGCCAATCACACCCTTTTGATAATGAATACACGTCGACGTAGTGTGGCCAATTAACGAAGACATTCATGAGGCTGTGAAGCAGTAAAGGAGGAGCGCTACTTTGCTATTCATAAATGCCTTTGTGAATCGGCAAAAATATGTCCACCAAAGTTTGTGTTTTGTTGGACATGGGTTGTTGTGGACCAGGGAGGAAGAATAAGGACAATATGAAGCAATGGAAACATAATTATTCCCCAAAAAATTATAATCAACACCAAACACAGGCAATCTAACCTGCAATTAAAATGTTGCTAAGATGCATTCAACTTGTACAGCTTTGTAGAAGAAAAATATAAAGTGCCTTGCCACACATTGGGTGCAATACACCATCTTGAATTCCCAATGTGCATGTGCATAGCCATACAATAAAAAACAATACTCCATATGTGTCTTCTGTGTCAGAAATTGGTAAGACTACCACAATGCTCTGGAAAGGGCGTGTCATCAGTCACTTCAGCCCTTCTCCCTACGGTCTTCTGAACTCCTGAAATGGTCGCTTGTTGGCGAGACAATACTTTATATTATGATCACGGAGACCAAGGTACCTGAACACATGAGCAGGGGCATAAAGGTCCATGAGACCCTTCTTCTCCACACCTTAAACGACACCGCATGAACCACTTCTCTCCCCCAGTGGATGGTAATTTATAGATCATCCTTTACAGCACCTTTCTGGTGCAATGGCACTGTGTCCAGTAGGTAATTTTCCTTAATGACAAGGGCCCTTGTCGGCATGGACAAAGTTGAGTGAGCACCAGTCACTCTCAAATAACTTCCAATCATTATCTCCAATGAACCACCACTCTTCAAGCAGAATCATATCAGGTGTTGGCACCTATTGTCCATATCACAATTTATGTGTTCTGGTAAATAATATACGTGATACTCATGCAGTTAAATGAGAGCTTTGGTTGTGAAATTCCACCCTTTTATCTATAGATATGCAATAATGTACTATAGACAACTCTCATTTAAACTAGTGCACTACAATCTTGTGCAGTAGGTAGTGCCTATGAGAGGAAGTAGTTTGTTTTTAACGCTGGAGGAGTCTGCAAGCCCCTTGCCCCCGCCGGTACGTCACTTTTTCCCATATTAAAAGTGACGCACTGGTGGAGCAAGGGGCTTGTAAATAAGCCCCTAACTGTCTAAAACCAAATGCTCTAATAGTAGATGCTTTTTATTAACCCCTTCCCTGCTCATGACGGAACCACTCCGTCATGAGCCACGGGCGCCGTGTGCTCATAACGGAGTGGTTCCGTCATGCTGCGGCAGTTGGCGGCCGCTCCGCCCACGCGGCACTGATTCCCCGCCTGTGCGGGCGAACAATGCAAGTCGGCGGAGTCGTGACGGAACCACTCCGTCATGAGCACAGATCGCCCGTGACTCATGACGGAGTATGGCGGCGCCGCGCTGACCCCAAACCCCCCCAGCGCCGCGGCGGAATTCGTGCCGCGGCGAAGGGGTTAAGGGCCTGAGTGGGCATTTGCTGGGGCCATCGAAGGCCGTTGTTGAAGACCCAGGGTCTGCTGGTGCCTCTGTCACGGTTTTCAAATCCCTGAAGTCAATTACAGCAGGCACAGCACAGCAGTGGCTTCAGGGGAGAAAATAAAAGACATCTGAGACAGGGAGAAGAGCGAGAGAAGGGGAGGGACAGAGCATGGATGGATGGAAAGAGATAGAAAAGGGGTAGGAAGGGTGAAGGATTAATTGAACATTTTTCCCGGGTTGCTTCATGATTCCAACTAAGTCCGGTCCTCTGCATATCTGTGACGTAATTTCTTTGGGAATGCAAATGTATTCATGGGTGCCACGATTTGCCTAGTATGGCGCCTAGGTTAATACTCTAAGAAACTGTAATGTATCTCACGTTAAATACAAATCTTGGAGTTGCAGCCCTGTTAGGTGCTTAATTTAAAAGGATGTTTGTAGCAAGAAATGCTGAATGTGAAATACTCTTTGAAGGACTAGTCATTTCACATTTGAGAAATGTGAATTATTTAAAGCCCATATTAGCTCACCTAAATGTTTAATCTACTTGGGGCTTTCAGCTTGTTAGATAATATTTTGTTAAAATGTTGACTACGGAAGTCTGTGCAGCTGTATATGGTCTCAATTACGCATTCTTCATTATTGCTATTAATTATCACATGCGATAAATAGCAATACCTTATGGATCTGTATTTATTGCATGCAATACATCACTCCAATATGAGCTTTTGTCGTGATAATGAGACATAGTATAAAGACTTTTTTGGTTTGTCGATGAGTTTTAGGAAGAACCTAAAAGCCTGCATCTATCCTTGGAAATAGATGGCTAACTGGAATGACTTACCAGCTGCAGTTAACAGCAATAACGATCTTTCTAATGTACTAATACGTTACTAGCGCCAAGATGCCCGCTGGGTGATAGTTGCACTTTACAAAAATATATAGTAATAATAGCACAGCAAAAACCGAATGGCATTTTTCACCCAGAAAAGAATATTTGAACTGCAGAACTCCATCTTCTTGTTTAGTCCAACAAACCTAATTCCGACACCCATGGCACTAATTATTGAGGTCTTTCAGCCTTAAATGTATTCTGTCAACTTCTTCACATTCCATCGTTAACCTTTAAATATTTGTTGGTTGGATAAGGCGACTGCACTTTTACTTCATCATGCCCTTATTGCAAGTGGTCTGGTATCCTGGTGGTAACTATTGCACATGCTAAAATCCAACACCGAGGTGTTCGGACTTTATCAGGCGTGATAATGCTCAAATATTACAAGTGTTGCCCCCAAAATGGCAAATATCATGCAGATTTTGATCCTTACTACACCAAAATTGACCTGGCCTAGTATTTTTTGCACATTTTTCTGTATAGTAAGCATTGCCAGATTTGACCTGATTAAATGAATCTTGAGGATGTTGATTTGATCAGATTCAGTATTTGCAATTAAGATATTTGTGGTAACAGGCCTATAGCACGCTTTCCAACCCGTACAGAGGAAAGAAGTCCTTCGAAATTTCCTTGCAATCGTCTATTTTCGAGTTTCAATCGAAAAGTTCTTGAAATGTAAATTCCAATATCTGAAAAGGTGCTTCAGAGTCTTGATTACAGGAAAGCTTCTGTGGCCGAGGACGTGAGCTGGTTCATGCGCCCTTTAGTTAAACATTTGATTAAGCAAATACATTCTCCAGGGCCGGAGCTACATTCATCTTCTCAGAAATTGGGCTTGAAAATATCACTGTATAATTTGAACGAAAGCTGTGAGGTGCTAATGAAGGTTCTTTGCACCCTGCTTTAGCAGACAAGACGAAAAAAAAAAATGAAACAAGGTGTCAGAATATGAAAATATGAAAATGTATAATGCAAACATTTTAAATACTAAATATTGAGCACGCAGCTGGCTTCTTGTGATAATACAGTTTGTTAAAATAACATATCGTTGACGCTCTTAATGGCATATATCAGAACCCACTAATGTTATACATTGGTCCTATGTCTATGAAGCGCACAGTTGAGAAAACAAACAAGCATTGGCATAGCCAATAGGTCTCGCCTTTGGGACCTTATAAGTGTTTAGCCATGGAACAGTTGCATAACTAAATACTTATAAGGTCCCAAAAGCGAGACCTATTGGCTATGCCAAGCGGACATGCGGCCGCGAAAGTGATCGTGATCAAACATCAAAGCGGGCGTGCGGCCGCGAAAGTGAAAGTAATCGCGGTAAAATAGGCGCGCGCGCCCGAACACATGCACTGTAGCTCTAGGCTGGCCTGGTAGCACTTTTTAGAGCCCTCTCAATAAGTCTCGCCAGACCAGCGCATGCGCTGGTTCAGGCGAGACCTAAAAAGGGCAGCACTTTAGAGTTGTCCTTGTCAATTACAAACTAAGGGGCATATCATCAAGCGGCAGTGATAATTATCGCTGGCCGCCTTTAACGCGCACATTCCTAACGCTGTCTATCACCGGATTATCGCCCGGTTAGCACACTATTACCAACGTGCATCGCCGAGGCAATAGAAATCCCGGCAATAGCGGCGTAAAGGGGCAATATCGCAGGAATTCCAGCGATACAAAAACCGCGTTGAGGGAAACTTTGTAGATAGGGAGATGTGGACATAGTTTAACAATCCACCTCCCATGATATATATGCCTAAGTAGGAAAAATAGCAGGCGTAAGAAACCGGCGATATACCCGGTTAGCGCTACTTTTTATGACGCTAGACGGCTTAGCGATTTCATTGTTAACAGGGGGAAACCATGTTAGCGATTATTTTCGCTGGATTCCAGACGGGAATGCCTACCTCGCATCTCATTAGGGATGCGAGTCAAGGCGCAAAGGATATGGGCGTTAAGACATGGATTCACGCGTTAGCGTGTCCATGCCGAAAACGGACGCCAAAGCGGCGATAATTTTAACGCCGGGGCTTGTTACGAGTACAAACGTTACTTGTCCGGATGATTCCTATCAGTGGCTCTCTGATCCTCCCTACTTATGGTGGAAAAATGCAGACTATATGACTCTATGCTCCCTTTTTAGCACAGAAATATTTCCCCGTTGTTGCTCGCTTCTGCAGAGCAAGTTTCGGCTACCCTGCCATGAGACGTTCTCTGTAAGTTTACTGTTTGGACTACTATGCTTGTCAGCTGGTGTGCACAGCATACGTGTACACACATCTTAAGAGATGCAACACAAAGTAAAAAAAATAAATCTTGGGATTCAGCAGCAACGCATCTCTGACTTGAGCGGATCGCAACCGCCGCATCGCCTATATCTGAAGGGATTGACTACGGCACATCACCTCCTCTGCTCCTCACATCTTGTCCTTGTCCTTGACATTGACGTTAACGTGAACCAAGGTACTGCTTCAGCGGGCCAAGGCTGGTCCCTGTATTTGACCCACACTTGTCATTTTAGTCTTATTTTATTCATTAACCCCTTCAGCGCGGCGCGGATTACCGCGCTGTGCTGAAGGGTTCGTGCGCGGGCGGTGCCGTGACGGAGCGGTTCCGTCATCCGCACAGCGCGACCGACGCGCATGACGGAACCGCTCCATCACACGCTTCGAAGGGGCTAAGTTAATCTCTATTTTTCTAATAGGTTGAGGCATCTTTTTGTGTGGTTTCTCCACTGTTTTGCTGTTTGAAGTGTTTCACAAATTCTTTACACATTGCCTCATAAGTTAAGCCTGCCTGCTCTCTGCCAAGCGATTAGAGGCTGAGCACAGGTTAATTTATGGTGTGTTTCTGACTTCCCCTGACCAGGATTGTGGTGCCTGCTTGGAGTGGGTACATACCTCTGCCAACCAGAAAACTAGTTTCTAATGGTGACAGTATGATGGAAGACCCTTGTCCTTTAATGTGCATCTCTCTGGCCATGGTAAAATATTGGGGGAAGATGTGCCAGTGAAAATACAGGCAATTATGTTGCAATCGTTTTCTGTCTGTATTTGTTAAAAAGTGTCCCTAGCCGGCTATGACAGGGAACCCCCATTACACAGGGGTGTAATGAAGCCCCTGCTGCCTCTGCAGAGCAGGTTGGGGGGCAACCCTTCAGTGGACTCCCATCCCTTTAAGGGTCCCATTCAGCCCATTGACAATTAATATCTCTGAGGCATGTGGGAATTAGGTTCCTTGCTTCACATTCTGCATGTAATTCTCAGCATTTTGCATTATGCTACTGCCATGTTGTCACACTGTGACTATTCCCACCTGCAGTGGGTCCAGGGATCCAAAAGAGATTTACACTCAGTGTTGCTCTCATGAGTTGCAGTAGCAGTCCCATAATGGAAACAAAAAACAAGTTCTCACAATTACATGTAGCCCTTCCAGAACACCAAACTTTGTGAGTTTTGGAAACAGTGGCAGATTTCAGCAGCACAGTTATCACTAGTACAGAAGGTGCAGTGGCGTGGAGTCTGAGGAGTCTACTTCACTACACTTATGTATGTTTTTTAACAGCATAACCAGGGATAGAGGCCTATTTTGCATTCTTGTATAAGGGTCCATGGCACCATTGCTTCACCGTTAACATGCTTCTGCACTACTATATGCCCACCAGAAGTTATTTCAATTTATGAGACATCCCTAAGTTTTGATCGGAGTGTTATGAGTGATTAAGTGTAGTTCAGGGTAATTTAAGTGAGATGTGCTACCTGTGTGGTTGCCATTGATACCTCATGCATTGCCACTACTAACCCTCAATGTTATTTGATCTTGTTGGCATTCCCTTGACTCTACAGAATATATCATGGATGGGATATTTGGGTTACCTATCATTTTATCAGATGTCAAAGTGTAAGTAACATCACAGTGTTACCCATGGCATTTTAATGAATCATCGTCCATGGAGCTTACATGTGTGGCCTCATTGCTCTCTCGGAGACTAGTCATCACCCATAACTGCTCACATGTGTTCTATCATTAGTTAATGAGCAAGTGTTAGTCACTCAAGAGAAACAACTGCTGCATCGACGCACCCCCATTACTGCCCTGCTAGCCATAACCCATGTTTTACCACAAGCATTAAGGTGAAGGGGGTCCTACTCTTTGGCTGTCTAACCAAAGCTGGAAATGCTATAGTAGATGTGAGATCAGTACAAGTGAAATGTCAGCCTAACTATAAAGTCCCTGAAACATGTGTTTTTTTCTGTGAATATCTAAGGATTTTAAATGGTAACTCCTAACTATAACGTCCCTGAAACCTGGGTTTTTTTCAGTGAATTTCTAAGTTTTTTAAAATGCTAATGACACACTATAACATCCCTGAAAACTGTGTTTCTTTCAGTGAATTTCTAAGGTTTTTTAAATGTTAATTTCTAACTATGCCTACATAGGTAAAACGTGCAGAAAGAGGAAGACAGGCGCAGAAAGAATCGAGAGAAGTGCAGAAAGAGGCAAGAAAGCTGCAGAAAGAGGCAAGAAAGGTGCAGAAAGAGGAAGAAAGGTGCTGAAAGAAGCAAGAGAAATGTAGAAAGAGGCAAGAGAAGTGCAGAAAGAGGAAGAATGGTGCAGAAAGAAGCAAGAGAAGTGCAGAAAGAAGCAACAGAAAGAGGCCTACTTCAACTGTATCTTTCCACAGACTCATACAAAGTAGCCTAATCACTAATCCTACACCCAAGATGTCTTAAACATCACTTTTCTCTTGAAGGTTCACTATTCATCAACTGCTCAGAATGTTAGACCTACAAAATGTAAAACAACAACCCTGACCATATGACTGTTGCAAGTCTAAGGTTGTGAAGGTATGCATGCATGTGTCTCTGATTTTACGTTGTGACATGTTACATAAAATAAACTTACAAATACTTGAAGACCTGTGTTTCAAACAGCATACTCTGTAAATGTGTGTACAAAAAAGTGTATGTATTTCTTTCTGCTCATAATACAGGGCACATGGGTATTCAATAGTATATTTGAGGAGCTCTATAACACCTATATACATGAGATATGTCTGCCTGTGCAACCCAATGACAGAGCAGAACTGAGAAGATTTGACCATCTATTGCAAAAGGTAACCACTTTTTAAGCTTCTTCAGATGCACAACACATGTGAGAATACATGTACAAGTAGACATGTACCTCAGTCAAGTGAGCAAACAGACCTATAAACTTGACAGCTTGCTCTTCCCATTTGAGTACAGAAAGAAGTGAGAGAAGAAGAGAAAGAAGCAAGTGAAGTGCAGAAAAAAACAAGAGAGGTGCAGAAAGAGGCAAGGGAAGTGCAGAAAGAGGCAAGAGAGGTACAGAAACAGGCAACATAGGTGCAGAGAGAGGGAACAGGGGTACACAAAGAGGCAAGAGAGGTGCAGAAAGAGAGAAGAGAATTGCGGAAAGAAACAAGAGGGATACAGTAAAAGGTAGGAGAAGTGCAGAAAGAGGCAGGTGAGGTGCAGAAAAAGGCATGAGAGGTGAAGACAGAGGCAAGAGAGATGCAGAAAGAGGCACATGAGGTACAGAAACAGGCAAGAGGGGTGCAGAAAGAGGCACGATAAGTACAGAAAGAAGCAGTAGAGGCTCAGAAGGAGGCAAGAGAACTGCAGAATGAGGCAAGAGAGTTGCAGAAACAGGCAAGAGAGGTGTAGAAAAAGTGAACGTGTGCAGAAAGAGGCAAGAGAGGTGCAAAAAGAGGGAAGAGGGGTGCAGAAAGAGGCAAGAGGGCTGCAGAAAGAAGCAGGAGAGGTGCAGAAGGAAGCAAGAGAAGTGCAGAAAGAAGCAACAGATGTGCAGAAAGAGACAAGAGAAGTGCAGAAAGAAGGAACAGAAATGCAGAAAGAGGCAGCAGGAGTGCAGAAAGAGGCAAAAGAGGTACACAAAGAGACAAGAGAGGTGCTGAATGAGACAAGAGAGGTGCAGAAAGAGGGGAGACAAGTGCAGAAAGAGGCAACAGAGGTGCAGAAGTGAAGTGCAGAAAGAGGCAAGAGAGATGCAGAAAGAGGGAAGAGGGTACAGAAAGAGGCAAGAGAAGTGCAGAAAGAAGCAACAGAGGAGCAGCAAGAGACAAGAGAGGTGCAGAAGAAAGAAGGAAGAGAGGTGCAGAAAGAAGCAAGAGAGGTGCAGAAACAAGAGAGGTGCAGAACACGGAAGAGATGTGCAGAAAGAGGCAAGAGAAGTGCAGAACAAGGAAGAAAGCTGCAGAAAGAAGCAAGAGAAATGCAGAAAGAGGCAAGAGAGGAGCAGAAAGAAGCAAGAGTGGATGTATGGGTGAGTGAGTGGATGTGTGTTTATAACCAATTCAACACCCACATTTAGCAATAACTAGCAGGTGACCATTCCACCTTTGCAAAGGGCCTTCCACTACGCTCTAACACTTGTCACTCCATTTTTGGTAAAAGGGTGAGCCGTTAGAGCTAGAAACAAAGGTTTTTTTGTTCAAAACTGCAGATTATGTAGCAGATGATGGATTAAATGGCACATGCGGAAATGTATAATTATGCGAAAATCAGTGTAGCTGAACAGTTGCATAATTCCAGTGGCCCTGCTCATACCTATGACTAGGTCCAGAAGTGCTCCTCAGTGGTTCCGTCTTTTTTTGTCTCATTGAGTTTATAGTTTAGCTTCTATGGAAATGAGGAAGAGTAAGCCTGAGGTTACCACTCTACAACACAGACTACCATACCACATAATTACTCTCCATAACACCTAATCCCACTCTATATAATTCCTATACACTTACTACCACATACTGTCTATACACAAAATTGCACTGCAGAACATACCACACAATTCCAAGACACACAACGTACAGCCACTCCACTCCAAAAATCATTAGTAAAAAATGTTTATATTTACAACACCAATAGCTCAAACTCTCGAAAATGTGAGACCTATTACATTACAAATGCTTCTTTAAATACTAGTCACGTTTGCAGAGTGGTGGAGAAAGGGGGCTGGGCCTCCGGCCAGGGCTCAGGAAATCCACTTCGTAGGGCTTACAGGAGGTACCAAGTGGGCTTATTGGCCCCCAAAGTCCCTCAGGAGTAAAGTGGACTTCATCCCCCAACTAGTAGTGTGCCAGGAGGCGCATTTGCAGAGTGATGGAGAAAGGGGGGCATGGCCTCCGAAGACCTTTTAGCAATCCCACTGTGTGGGACTTACAAGAGGGACAGAAGGGGTAATTGGCCCCCAAAGACATTTATTTACATTTACATTTACTGCTGGGGGTAGCTAGGGGCCAACTAGCCTACCTGTTACCTCCAGTAAGCCCCATGCAGAGGGATTGCTGAGAGGTGGTTGCAAGCCATGCCCCTTTCTCCACCACTCTGCAAACACGCCTCCTGGTGTGCTCTTCGTTGGGGGATGGAGCCTCCTTGCCTCTTGAGGGTCCCTGTGGGCCAACTAGACCTCCTGTTACTTCCAGTAAGCCCCACACAGTGGCATTGCTGAGAGGTGGTTGGAGGCCATGCCCCCTTTTTACACCACTCTGCAAACGTACCTCCTAGCGCACTGCTGGTGGAGTGAAGAGGTCCACTTTAGTCCTGAAGTCCTCAGGACACAAGGGGACCTTGTTGCCTCACCAGCAGTGTGCCAAGAGGCGCGTTTGCAGAGTGGTGTGAAATGGGGCATGGCCTCCAACCACCTTTCAGCAATCCCAATTTGTGGGGCTTACTGGAGGTACGTGGTGGACTAGTTGGCCCCTAAGGACCCTCAGCATTGAAGGGAACTTCAACCCCCAACTAGGAGTGCACCAGGAGGTGCGTTTGCAGAGCCGTGCAGGGAGGGGTTGGGGCCTCTGGCGAGTTGCCAGCTTCCGTGTTTTTTAGACCTGTTTTGGAAAGGGGGGCTGTGTGACCCCCCCTTCCCTTAATACTTTTTTGTCCCTGGGGACCCCATCCCCTAGAGCCTGATCCATTTAAAAAAAAACAAAAAAACAGGATGGGGTCTGCTCGGCCCTCCTCCCGAGGCCGATTTTGGCCCCAGGGACCCCATTCCCTGGGACCCGGCCATTTCTTAAATAAAATTTTAAAATGTGGCCACCCTCCCGGTCAATTTTCAGCCCCGGGTACCCCATCCCTTGGGGCTTGGCCATTTCATTTTTAAAAAATGTAGGGAGGGGGGCTGAGAAGCCCCCCTCCCCCAGGTCATTTTCAGCCTGGGAACCCCATCTCCTAGGGCAGGCCACTTATTCTTTTATATATTTTCATTTATTTTTAAGGGAGGGTGGCTGCGCGGCCCTCCATCCCCAGGCCAATCTCGGCCCTGGGGACCCCATCCCCGGGGCCTGGCCATTTTATTTTTTTTATAAAGGGAGGGGGGCTAGTGGCCCCTCTCCGAGGCCTTTTTTGGCCCTGGGGACCCCATCCCTTGGGGCTTAGCCTCACATTGGGGACTGTGGGGGAGCCCCAATGCCCCTGCAGCCGCTGCCAGCTCCATGCCTCCTGCGGGAGCCGTCATTGCTTTTGGGCAGAGTGAGTTGCTAACATGCTGCTTCATGGAAGTGTTCCTGCTCTCCTTCCATGAAGGGAAGCAGTGTGTGCTATGGCATGCCCCCACACTTAATGTTTCAAGCAGGTGGCAGTCCCTGGGTCTGCCGGAGGGCCACGTGGCCCCCCCTCATTTAATCTTTATAGTCCTGGGGAGGTGGTGGTCCCCGGTGCAGTGGGGGGGGCAGGAGCCCCCCTCACTTTATTAAATAGATGTAAGCCCCGGGGAGGTGGCAGTCCCCAGGTCTGTGGGGATCTGCATGCCCCCTGCATATCATTAACATTGCCCTGGGGGTGGCGGTCTCCAGGGCCCAACCGAGTCACAAGATGGCTGCCAACACTTCCTGGTTGGATCTGTTGGCAGCCAATCAGAGTCAAACTCGAGATTGGGAGGGTTCGGGGCTCCACCGTGGTCACCAGATATTAATATTTTTAAATATATGAATTTCTCAGGAACTACTGAACGGAGTTACACCATTTTAAAAAAAGGGCGCTTTCTGAACTTTGAGCTACGTTTTTGCCAAATGTGGTGTAATTCTGTTCAGCAGTTCGGGCTGTAGCCTTGTGTAAAGTTTCCTATGGAAATTAACATGGAAAAAACATGTTTTGGGACCCCCTTTTTTCTTAGCCCCCGCTTGACGAATCACCCTGAGACAGGAGCTGACTGGAATTCCCAATTAGCTTTGAAAATTTCACGAGAATTTGTCAAACGGCGCCAAAGATTTTGGCAAATCTAAACATGCTTTTCCTATGGAAACCAGAAATCACTACCTACTGGCGATAATAAAATATTCTAACACTAATTTAGAGAATGAGAATACCTTGAGAGAAGACGATGAATTTCAAAACATTTGAAGTTTAGAAATCCTACATCTTTTGCCAACAACAATAATGCTGTGACATTTGCTCACAAAAACTACTCAAGTTATTTATTTTGTGTTTGTCTGTGGCACATGTGAAAGATTAATACAGCGTACTGCAGAGTAATTATATCAACAAATTACCTTAAACACCGTCCTTGTAGATGGATTTCATATGCTTGGTCATCAAAGAAACAAAATGAAATTGACTAGCAGCCAGTACTGTCCTACAGCTCCTGCGATAATCTACTCAGCTAATGCAAATTAATTGGTTCCAATTGGATTAAATCCAGCTGTAGGAAATCATTTACTATACGTGAATCCAGATATTAATACACGTGTCTTGTGCAATTTTAAATTTCTTTCAAATCAACTGTATCCATAGCTCCCTGACTTCCTTCTTTCAGAACAAGATTAAAAAGCCTGCTGGGCTCATTTTTATTACTGTGTGTGCTGGGAATGGGAATTGTCAGAACCCACAGTGCTGGCGTCTCTTCCATCCTGTTTTCAAGCTTCTATTAAAAATGGGCCCTTTCTAAATCTGTCTGCAAACAGAAAACCCTGAGGGGAGGGATGTTGGGAGCCTTTTTTAAATTTGAGATAGGATGCTTCAAGACATGGCCTGCTGTGGTAATAAGCTGTGAGGAAAACTGGCATGCGCCTTTATCATAGTTTAAGATTTATGACGATCAATGCCCCAGATTAAAATTACACAGTGGATTTGATAAAGCTCTGCTCCACTTGCAGCAAGATGTGGGGCCATGGACTTCATGCATGGCAATATTTTTCTTTCCTACCTTCTATTTAGTGCCTGTGGGAGTGAAGCATTGGTCAGCACAAACAGTTATGAGGAATAGTTTTATCATTTAGACGACAATAAGCGAGAGAGGGTCTGCCCAGAAAAGATTCATGACACAGCTTTATAAAACAATTGATCAGAATCAAATCAGGATTTTTCAAGCTTCACCTTGATGAACACATTCAAAAATATGATCTGAGACAGCCATATAATCTAGTTTTAAGAGTACACATGATTAGGGCTGTCCTTGTCACTTGGTACATTTTTTTGCCACTGTACTGTGGAAAGTGTGTGACATTTCAATTTTCTGACCCATCATTTTGCAAGAACATCTCATAGACTAATGCCGGAGCTCGCTCTTTTAATTTGCGCATTTGTCTGCAATTAGCTTCCCAACCACCGGTGTAGATCACACTGATATTTCATAAAAGGGATATATACGTAAAAGATGCTTTCGTTTTTATGTCACATTCAAGTGTTCGTATCAGCGCGAGCAAGGCACATTATTCAATGAAAATTGATGTTGTGTCCTTGTGACTGACTGAATGAAGCACTTAGGAGGAGGGCATCTGATGGCATACTAACACCAGGGGACCTCCTTACCAAGCGTATGGAACTGCCAGGGTTCATCAGCCCCTGTAGATCTAGCTACCAAGACACATCGCCTGTCAAACCATTCGTTCCTAAGTGCTTTCTCTAGTTCATGTAGTCCCTGACGATCACTCCCCTTGAGCATCTCCCAGGGCACATGTATCACTCACCTTTGGCTCCCTTGCCAGCACACCACCTACAGCCTTCCTCCCCATGGCACTTTGCAGCTGTAAGAGCTCTCTCACATGGCATACAATTGTATTTCACCTCCTGTAGGGCTCTTCCCAGGGGCACATCAATCCCTGGATCACATTTTCTGGGAACTCATCCCTGGGTGCAGCTATCTCTTTTATACAACTTATGCACATATCCCTACCAGGGATAATGTCACCCCTCCATTCGTGTTTAGAACTGGTCATTTGTACCTCTCTACATCTCTTCAGTATGGCACACAACACCATATATATTCCTCATGGCTCTTCTCCGACACTGACCTTCAGATCTCCCTTTTCATGCACTTCACATCCCTTCTGAACCCCTCTCCCAGACCCCTGCCAAGGCACTTGGATACAAGGACAAGGCATGATAAAGTTCATTCTATACCTGGTGGGACATTTCATGAGAAGATGAGAGCAGAGACTAACCTGGGGCATATGACATAGCAAGAGTATCTGCAGACTTAAGTGTGTCTCAGCCCCTGCTACATCCATTCAAACATGCTAATTGTTTTTGTGCATGTGAACCAAACATATGGTTTCTTCTTTTCAGTTGTCTCATTGCTCTTCTCGTGAAAGGGGCAATCATAATAAAACAGTTGTTTAGAGGAAGATGGTCATTACAACACTTGTGCTTCAGAAAAGGACCTGGTTAATGAAGTAAAGTAGATGTTTTTCTCCAGTGATCAATGCTCATGCTCCTGTTGAGAATTCACAGTGGCATGGCAGTGCAAGCTTGAGGAACAAAAGCCCACAGCTCTACAATAATTGTAGAAGAAAATCAGGACACAGGTATAAGATGCACAGAAACATGGCACAAATAGTTTGGGTACATTTGAGCAAGCTTGTGTTTGCAGGTGTTGGCACATTAAGGCCACGCGTGTTGTTAATGTGGCTGACATCTGTACAAATTACCATTTCTGCCGCCTGTTCATATGGGGAGGAGGTGCTGATGTCAGCATTTTAAAGTGAATGAAGAAGTAGTGCGGCCAATCCAAAATGACAGGGCTCGCAATTTGTATGTGGTGTTTGTTTTTTGAATAATCACGTTCACAGAAGAGGCTTTATTTATTGTTGAAATACTGGTATTAGCTGTTGGCGAATTATAATTATTTTCGTCTCTCTTTAGAATTGTATGTAGGTTATTAATATTGTAATATTATGGTGTTATTGTTAACTGTGAAGAAACAAATTAAAATAAAAAATATATATATTTTGTACAGGGAAGGTGCAATATTGTAAATACGTGGATGTATGTGCCTTCCTTTTTCCCCAAGGGAGGTTTAAAAGTCACAGTAAAATCTGATTACAAGAGGAGGTAAATTGATCAGTTCTATTAGCAAGGAAACAATCAGTAAAACGATTTTGGCTGGTGTACAGTTCTGCGTTTGTAATCACTACAGCGAGACACTGGAATAAGGAGTTTGGTGGGTTCATCAGTTTACATTTGAGGGACTCTGTGGATAAAGATATAGGCCGCCCAGTTGTTTATGGTTTATCGAGGTGGGGCATGTTGTAGGCTGATAGCAAGATAGTGTTATGGAGGGTGAGCCAGCCGGGTTTCTTTGTCTCTGTTTCTTCTTCCTCTCAAAATTGAAATCTGCCCAACCTTGGAAATATAACATTTCTGGAACTCTCATATAATTTGTTTCAGGGCGCTAATTGAAAATAATTATTAAGTGATTCCATTGAAGTACATCGCAAAGTTGTATCTCAGTCCCCTCTGAGCCTTCCACAGACTTCTTCTCAAGTGGTTACTAGTTGCATGTAGGGAAATTCCAGTTGTAACTAACTATGTTGTGTCTCATGGTGTGAGGTGGTGGGGACCACAGCCCAGTGGATTCTGATCTTCCCCGGAACATTGAACATGAGCGGTGGTGCATGCATTGGCGAGGTGCAATGTTCAAGGGGACTTCAAGTGTCGTTTGATGAACAGAGACAGCTGCCATAAAGTTGGAGCGTGTGGTAGAGCTGGAGGAGCAGGACAATTCTCAAGTGCTGATCTGGCACCAAACTCCTGGATGTTCCCTCACATGGATGGTATAGGCACCAGGCGACACACTTCCCAATCAGTGATGAACGCAGACATGCAAGACATAGGCAATTCCTTTCAAATATACCCAAGCTATAATCATAGAGGGAATGACACATGATCAACAATTTGAGAGAGGTTACAATTTCACGTTGCATTTATAGTATAAGAAAGTCACTAAAGTGCCCACCTGTGTTTTGTGTATTAAGTTTAAATATATCCTTGCTATCCATCCTATGTCTACTGTAAGTAGGCCTTGGTGCTGTGTTTTCAATAGTAGTAGGCTACAATAGCAGCCACCTTGTTGGTATGTAGTAGCATTTTGGCACAACTGCACAAAACTCAGGCTGTCCTCCTCCTAAGCCCCTTGCTTTACTTCTGTGCCCTTATCCCTGCACACTTATTTTGTTTCCTCTAATACTATCATACCAAGCATGCCCCTTTTCTAATATACCCCATTTAGCACCACAGCTTAAACATGATTTTACATGTCTCCAACTTCTGTTGCACTTTATCTTGAGGCACGCTTCTTCCTTCTCTACCTCCACCCTCCCCTCTTCTTTTAACCACTTTAGAATTGCTCCTACTTCCACATATTGTCCATTCCCTTTTTCGCGGATTTTATATGCTCTATAACACAAATGCCCCACTTTGTTTGCACCTTCTCCCCTCGATGAGCCAGCTGGTACACACCAGAACTCTGTGCAGCGAAACACAAATGTAAACAACTAGAAAGAAGAATGCAAACCAGCAAGTACAACTCTGACCGAGCCACCTACAAAGCAACCCTCAACAACTACCACAGTCAGTTCAAAGCCACAAAAAAGGAGGCCCTCGAAGCACATTGAAACCAGGGCCAACCAAACCAAGGAACTCTTCACCATTGTCAGAGAATTCTCCTGCCCCTCAGCCACAGAAAACGTGATCCCTCTCTCAGAAGACCTCTGCGACTCCCTCTACAAGAGAGCAACCATCTACCAAACCTTGAACTCCATCCCTCCAACATCGTCAGAAACCAATCGAACACAACCAGTAACAACTCGCTCACCATATGGGAACAATTCAGCACACCAACTACTACCACCCTGATGAAATCCATCCACTCAGGAGCACCCACCAACACCTACCCACATCAGCTCTTCAACTTCGGAAGCAAGGAGATCAGCAACCACCACTCACGCCATCCATCTTCCCAGGTGCATGGAAGCACACGGAGGCAAGACCTCTCCTCAAGAACCCATCAGCATACCCCAGAGATCTCCAGGACTAACATCCCATCTTCCTCCTAACGTTCCTCACCAAAGTCCTGGAGAAAGCTATCAACCTCCAACTCACAAATCATCTGGAAAGAAATAAGCTACTGGACCCATCCCAGGCAGGCTTTAAAGCCAACCACAGAACCAAGACAGCTCTGATCGCAGATGACATATGTGCCCTACTTGACAGCAAAGAAACAGCCGCCCTCATCCTCCTTGACCTTTCCCCAGCCTTCAACACCGTCTCCACCACACACTCATCCAGCAACTTCACCAGATCGGGATCACAGATAATGCACTCAGATGGATGGCATCCTTCCTGACAGGCTGCACCCAGAAAGGCAGCATCTCCCCTACACCTCCCACCACAATCACTCAATCTGCTGAGTACCCCAGGACTCATCTCTCAGCCCCACCCTCTTCAACATCTACATGACACCACTTGTAGACCTCGTCACCATCACAGCATCATCATCACCTCCTTTGCCGATGACAACCAGCTCGTCCTCTCACTCTCAGCGAACTCCTCCCAACAAAGACCAACTTCCACAGCTGCATGAAGACATCATGACATGGATGAGAACCATCTGCATCAAACTGAACCAGAATACAGAAAAGATGGAAGTTCTGATCTTCAGCAGACACACCACCCTCTGGAGCGACTCCTAGAGGCCCATGGAGCTTGAACTCACCCCCATAGCAAAAGACCATTCCCACAACCTCGACATCTTACTAGACAGCGAACACTCCATGAAACGCCAGGTGAACACTGGCACTTCAGCCTGCTTACACATGATCCGCATGCTCTGCAAGATCTTCAGGTAGATCCCCATCCGCACCAGGAAAACAGTGACTCAGGCCCTCATTACCAGCCGACTCGACTACAGCAACACACTACATTCCAGCACAATCTCCAAACTCATGCAAAGACTCCAGACAATCTAGAATGCAGCAGTTAGGCTGATCTTCAACCTGCTCAAGAGGACATACATCATCCAACACCTGAAAGACCTCGCTCCCCATCCAGAAGAGATGCCAGTTCAAGCTCTTGATCCATGCCTACAAAATCCCCCACAACCAAGGACCACATTAAATGAACCACCACCTGACCTTCTAGCAACCATCCAGAAAACTTCGCTCCACTCACCTCATCCTCGCTCAGACCCCTCACATCCATCGCAGCCACACCGGAGAACGTTCCTTCTACCATCTCACTGCCAAAGCCTGGAACACCCTCCCTCTCCACCTCCACCTCCGCACCGTACCCGACTTGATCCACTTCAAGAAGGAACTCAAGAGCTGGCTCTTCAAATGAGACTGACAGCACAGTGCCTGGAGTCCCCCTAGGTTGCAAATTGTGCTCTACAAGTACCTGCTTGAGTGATTGATTCCCCTCGACTTATCCCGTCTCTCTCCACATGTGCATCCCACAGATATGCACAAAAAGTATTATTTTACTACACCGAAACTCAAATTGATGGCTGTGTCATTGCCTGCTCTAGTTTTGAGTTTCTGACGTGATCACATGACTGGCGGTTGTGGAATTCCGGAACACTCTTCACACAAACATACTTAACTGTTGACTACAAGCCTGCTCGTGTGCGTAAATGAAAAACAAGACAAAAAAATCATGTTGGCAAAATGAGTATATTTTACTCCAAACTCAAAGACGTTTCCAAAACAGAGAACAGATTGGAACAAGAGTCTAACAAAAGAACACAGTCATTTAAATAATTACTTTTCCTAGTGTAACTTTTCTGTGTTAAACAGGTTTGAACAATTCAGAACGTGCCCCTGGGGTGTGTCTGGCTCATGCCCGCTGCTAGATCCAGTCCTGCAGACATCTTGCTCTATAAGAACATATGCTGCCTGGTCGCTGTTCACTGGCAAAGAAGTTGTGTCTACTGAAGCCATGGCGCCATCTGTGCTTTAATTGCTGCTGGAAACAAACAAGTGAGTGCGTAAATAACAGCCAGACCACATGAGTGGAAATAAAAACCCGGTGTTAAAAATACCGATTCTGATAATAAGAAATTGCAAGGAGAAATAGTTGAGATAAGACCCACTCTGCCATATCCTTTCCCTCAGGGCACAATTAGACTGAAAGGCCAAGCCTGTCATAGTAATATGAATTTTCATTTCCCCACTGAAGCAGGTTTTTTATTCCATGCAACTTTGAAATTTGTAATTCAGATTTACTGAATACACTGGTGTGGTGATGTTATGGGAAAAGCACCTGTAATGAGTGGTGGCAACATGCTGCAAACGTGTCCACATTTAACACTGACATAAATGCCAACCTCTGACATTCTTCGGCGTACTTTTTTAGTGTTCCCTGGTGCTCTCTGACTAGAGCTGAGTCCTTGGAAACACACCTGGGACACTATTTAAAGACGTCTTCTTCGAAATTACAGAATGATGGAGATCATATTAATTTGAAAAAAAATCAATTTGGTTGCATTTTCCTGGGTTAACTTCTTGCAAAAAGTACTGAGGGGCTGGTGCCAACTAAAATCCAATTACAGAAGACATAACTGCTTGAGTTAGACAGAACACATGTATGCTGCTGAGAAAACAACCAAGTACAACATGGAAAAGCAGAATTTCCCCGACTCCCATTCCTCTCCTCATTTAGAAGATTAGAGCCAAACTTTTTTTCAGCTTTAACTCTTCAGGCCTCATTTATGAGAAATGTCGCATCGCTGCGACAAAGCAGCGATGCAACACTTCTCAGTGCGCCCTCCTTGCGACAAGATGGATGCGTCATGTTTACTATATGATGCATCATGTTGCAAGGAATGACAGATACGCCAGTATTACTGACGTATCTGTCGGCGCACTAATGACGCACAAAAGTGACGCACCTCCAGCAATGTCTCCTTTCACAAGGGCCAAAACCTCATGAGAAAGGGCATGTGTCAGTCTTATGCCTGCTGTGAGGCAGGCATTTGATTTTGATGCAGTAGCATCCTAAAAGTGGTGCAGTGAAATCTTATAGATTTCACTGTGCCACTTCTACAAGGCTTTTTGCGGGTAAACGCCCACCCTGCATACATTATACCTGATGCAGGTATAATGTAGCACAGGGCTTTACAAAGTTACGCATCTGCCTAAATGCGTCACTTTGTAAATATGGCGCAACGTGGTGCATTTTTCACACCGCCGCTGCGTCACAAAAATGAGGCACCAGCGGCGCAAAAGTGTTGCAAGGCCTCATAAATAAGGCCCTTCTCCTTTACCTTCAATCTGGACATAATCGCTAAGCATCTCTTGCTACAGATGCTTTATAATCAACAATTAGTTGTGGGCTGCACAGGGAATTTAGGATCACGAGCAAGAAGTCAGGATACTGTATTATTTTGAATTAGTGTTTGTGTGACTCAGTAGAGGGGTCAAATATTTGTCTGCTCACCCACCATTAATTTAAAACTGTCATCCTTACTGGGTCATCTTTCAAATGCCCGGTGTACATTAATATCCCTTGGCTCATAGATGTTGCCGAGTTCCTCCAGTTATGGAATTCATAACTAACCCCTGGGTTACATGTCAGCCATTTTGTAATAGTCTTATTACTGAAGAGGAATTCTTGATTGGATAGCTAATTTGCCAATGCAAAATAAACACGCTTATTTAGGATAAATATAATGGGCATTCTTGAGGCTTTTCCTGTGGATGCTGAGCAATGATAAGTTACTGGGAAGCATCCGTGGTGTGCTCTGTAGTTTACTAGGCCTGGGCTAAAATTCCGTTCTGCTCGGCGAAATTGCGATAATTTGACATTTTCGCGTTCCGCGGAGAGCGCGAAAATGTCAAAATTTCCGCAATCCGCATTTTACCGGAAATTTTTTGCTTGCTCGCGCTGTAAAATAATACATTCTCGCGTGCGCGCAATCGCCTTACCTGAATCCCCGCATTCGCCAACAAGTTTTCCCGATCCGGTCGCGTTCTCCACGAGATGTTGGATTGTTGGTAGCCATTTGCGCTGTCTCGCGACAGTTCGCGCCCGCAGTAACGTCATTCGTCGCGCGATCACGTCTTTCTTCTCAGGATCATGCACTACGAGACAAGTGAAAACAAGATGGCCACGCCCGCGAGCAACCGCATGGGTAAGTTGGCGAGCCGCGACCACGCAGAAAATACCGCGAACGGGCGGGAAAAAAACTTCCGCATCTTTGCGATATTTCCGCGTGTTTGCGAGATAATTTGCGAAAGTGAATTTCGCAAATTCCGCCCACCCCTATAGTTTACCTCGGATGTCCCAGAGTCAAAAAAACTATTTCACTCCACTTGTATAATCAATTCCTTAATTTGTATTTCTGAATCCTAGTAGTGGCCTGGGCAAGCAGTCGATTGGGCAACTCTAGTATGTGTAGCAGGTTGGAACTGAGATACAGTTTGACACATTTCTTCCACAGAATAAAAGCAATGTCTTGTAAGAGATATTGTATATAAAAAATAGTTCTGAATCTCCTCATTGGAAGGGAATGTAGCTTAAGACAAGCACAAGATTCTGAGCCAAAAGTTCCTCACACCCTTTGGATCATAATCCAACCTCAAATGAAATGAATCCACAAAGGACAAAAACTCGATGCTGAAATGGTTACAATAGGCACACTGCTTTCAGTCAGGAAGGGTTTGTACAGTTGAGTTCTTTACAGCCGTGGCTGCTGCAGGTAAGAGCGGTGGGGCCAGGTGAGGGGTGATTTCCAGAGATGACCATGAGGGAAAATTAAATAAAAAATTAATTTTCCCTTGTGGTTGTCTCTTGAAATCCTCTCTCACCTGGCACCCCGCCCCGCCACTCTTACCTGCAGTAGCCACGGCTTTTTCTTTATCCCTAGAAAAAATAAATAGTAGACATAAAATGTAGGTGTACATTCGATAGAGCTAATAATAATGCACTGCTTGGGAGAATTCAAAACATTACAGCAACTCTAGCAGTCCAATGAGGTAAGACAAGGCTACAGCAGGATACATTCCAAAAGGGTTACCAATGTCCTTTGTCCATACGAGACTCATTTTAAGGGAAGATCGTTTTCTAAAAGAAATTGTTAAATTCCTACATGCTTTTACATTCAAGAAACTGTGCTAAGTGTCCATGAAAAAGGTTGGGACAATATGTTGCATTCTATAGAAATGGCACTACTCACTCCCTCCATACCGCCAAGGTCTTGATCCACAATCATTTTGCACATTATCAGAACCCGTTTCAGATTGCCAGAGGGCAGCCAGGATCTACTGGGCCCAATCGTGGGGATTGAGGCCTTTTACTCCTGATAACTTGGGCCCTAGCTACTATGGATCCTGATTTACTCGGTCAAGTACCCCTTCAGCACATAACTCTCAGACGTAGTGCTGGTTGAGCACTCCGAGACTTCTTGGGGGGATGGTAGTTATGTGGGTTATAGCAGAGGCTTATAAATCAGGGTATGTTTATTAGCAGCAATAAATGATTGTCCAGTGAAATACTGTTTTTTATGATAAATGTAGTCATACGCGAACACAAACTGAAATATGGCTAGCACAAACAATATACACAGACCCCTAAAGTCAGGGCTCTAGTGTTCAAAAGGCAGGTTCCTGAGTACCACTTCCCTCTCACTAGAGATAGGGGTTATTCTTCATACAGTATAAGTGACATTTGTGTTTTGCTCCACTAGCAGTCCGAGTCCCACTCCGAAAGTCTAAAGTGGTCTAGCGCCAAGTGCCATCTGGCACACATGTCCAAGTGCCCCCTCTGCTCCAATAAACTCTGCAAACCTTTCAGGGTCACCACTCTTACTCCACACTGAGGCAAAGGCTCAACTGGCACTGCAGGAAGATCATGTTCATGGCGGCCTCCACTGGCATACAGCGTCACAGTCTCTTCAGCCGCACATGGGCAATGTCCTAATTGGCATGGCTAACTTCCCTCTGTCATACTGGGTGGCCAACTTACACACCCCAGAAGGGCGATGGCCCGATTGGCATGGCTAACTACACTGCGGCCCCCTCTGGCATACTGGGTCACCGAATTTCTCACCCCACACGGGCAAAGGCCCAATTGGCATGGTTAACTTTATAGTGCTCTCCCTCTGGCACAGGGGGTCACAGACTTTCCCACTGCAAATGGGCAACTCCTCCCACCTCGCCACGGGCATCTACTCTCCTGGATCGCCCGCTGGACCTTGCTTTCTCCTGGAATCTCTTCTTTCTCACAGGGCTAACTAGTCTTGGCAGGCAGGCACGCACTGGTGCCCTAAGCTCCGGGGGCAGGTGGTCTTGGATTTTCCCTAGGTGATGTCTCCTCACCCAGCTGGGAGACTTGCAAGCCTTAACCCCCAGGCGTGGCCACAGGAAGAAGTCTTGTAGAGCTATCCCCCTCAGACAACCTGGCTTGCTGTTTGGCAGTTGACAATTTTGGTGGTCTCAAGATCCCCTTCTTATAGTCCATTTCAAGACACAAAATGTGATTTAGGGTCTGAGTCTTTGAAGTTTGTGTTGTGGGTCTGCTTACTTTTGAAGGGCCCACTACCCTTCCCTTCCTCCAGAAAGCAATTTTTCAGAACAGTAACAACTCGTAATCCACCACACAGGTCACAGGAGTGACTAGAGGTTCACACCTGGATGTCAGACATAGTTATATATGTACCATAAGATTACCCAAAGGGCTCAGCCGTGCTCTTAAGGATTCTCTTATCAGCTCCATCTCCATCCTGAGATTTGTGCAGGCCCCTTTCGAATGACCTCTCCCTGAATCAAAGAGCACCCTTTGAATTGAACAGGGTGTGTCCTACCCAGCCCACAATAATTCAGCAATACACAAATCTGTCTGGTGCCATTCTTCTTCCTCCTAATGCACTCCTCCAGTCAGCTTTAGGTCTCCAAAAACATGAACCCAGAATTTTCCATGTATTGGACTATTCACAGGCACATAAACAGCCAGCACATGCATACAACACACACTTGCTGCACAGCACTACATACTAATTTGAAGTAGTCCAAGGATGAGTTAAGCTCATAGCATTACATGAGTGAGCCTGTAGGGCCTGTACACTCTTACTGATCACTACACTGTATGCTGCCACCACTACTTAAATCCAGGAAAAGGCAGTAGCCTTTCACCGCTATGAGGGTAGTGTTTTGGGAACCCTGCCGGTCCAATTAGACCACAGTTCGTTACACAGGCCTATATCATGGCCCACACTCATGAGTCATGTTTATCCGTGACAACAAAAATCAGCACCATGGATCAAGACATTATTGCAGCTGGGGCTCTCAGGGCAGAGGTACCTATCTATCACCTGGAGTTAGACTGTTCTGTCCAAACACACACATAAGTATCACTTCAGTGTTCAAAACTTTTGATTTTGGTTTGCAGAACAAGGATTTGAATAGATTTCTTACCACAAATTTCACCTACAGCATTAGAACATTCTTAAATGATGGTGATTTTGGTGATTTTTCTGCAGCTGTAGGTTTAGTGATAGAATAATAAAATATGAGGTGAAATATGCATCAGGGGTTTGTCAAGCAAAACTCTGGAGCACCCACTGTTTGTTGTTATTCAGAGAGCTTAATCATGGAAATGCCCATTCTAGGAACAAACATTGTATTGTCCTATAAAAAAGCAAGTCTGCTTCCAGGGAGCACAAAGGCAAGCAACACTGCCATATTTCAATGGGATGTAAGGTAAATATTTTCATGGTGGAGATAGAAGAAATTGTACATGCTATTATATGTGTTCACCGTAGTATCATCTGAGGATTGTTCACCTAGGATATGTTGGGAGGCCTAAGAAAACATATACATTTATTATTTGCATAGATTTTCTTGCGCACTTCAGTGATTTTTTGTGAATCCAGTAAATGTGGATATTGAACCACTTGGTGTCAAACCTTCAGTGAATACAATTTATTTAAAACAAAATCTTGACAAATTAGCCCCTAATTTGTGTGTCCACTTCAATAGTTTAATGTGTGTGTCCACATCAATAGTGGCTAAGTATGATGGAACCATGATGCCCTAGTTGAGACTGCAAGCTAGGAGTAGGCAAATCTAAAGAATCTATAAAGTTGTAATATTTTGATTCATGCCACAAATTCTTCTTATTGTTGTTTTAAATATTATTTTACTCATTTAGCATGAATGAACATCAACAAGCAATATCCAAATCTTTAAAATGGGAGCAGCTAAAAACTTTTAATTTGCATCTTTTAATTTTGGGCTTGCGCAATTTGGGGTATGTGCAATTTCTCCAGTTCCACTACAGAGGTGCCATTTTTATTATGACATGCTCTAGTGATTGGAACTCAAGCTCTTTCATATCATGTAAAAGCGAGAAATGCAGTGGACGCATGCAGCGGGAACACCAAAGGCAAACCTGTCTGTGCCTGTCAGAGCCCGGATCGCTCCCAGCTCCAGCCACGCTGCTGGTGAGTCTATCGAGCCTCCTTTCATGATAGCGTTCTCTAAAGATGACTAAATTGCATTTAGAAGTTGGCTAACTTTGTCCCGTTGTAGCCATAAATTCGATTAAAGTACTATCTGTCCATCTTGTGGCTTTTTCTTTAATTCCCTAAATGAGTCGGAGAAGTCTAATTTCAAGCTGCCTTTGGCTGTGAATATCTGTGCCGGCACGGATCAGGAGGGAGCCTTGCTTTCGGCCTTCCTAATCAATTGCCAGTTCCTACCAAAACAATCTTTTGAAAATAGAAATTTACTCACAGGAAATAAATGTGATCTTTCCTGACAGAAACTTGGCTCTCGGACTCCTAAGCTCCAGATATTACCCTTACCATCAAGGCTGGGTTTCGAATTCAGCATATAAACAAAGAGGAAAAACAGGGTGGTGGGTTGGTGATTGTATACAGAAATTCCTACCAGTTCTCTATTTCCAAACCTATAAATGTGTGCACCATTGTGGGGGGCTCTCTTTTGCAGTCACTCTTGACACCTTCTTCACTGTCTCCAAGCTACTAGTTAACAAGCTCCCAAGTGTTCATTTGAATCTCTTAACCCACTAATGGACTTGGTAGGTCAACTTTCTATTCTCTGATTAAACTTCCTGCTGCTAGTCAACTTTAACCTACACATAGATGACCCCAATTGCTCTTTGGCTAAACATTTCCTCTCGACTTTAGATTAATTTATCTTAGTCGAACGTATGGTAGGCTGACCCATAAAGCAGGTCATACACTTGACCTTATTTTTTCTCCTTCCCTGAATATCAAGAAGGATCTGGTCCTGAAACTAATTTGTCCAGATCACTTCCTGGCTCCTTTTAAATGTGCCCTAAGAAACAACAGCTTTCTTTTCAGAAAGTCTCCAGGTCTTTGAATCAAGTTTCAGAACCAGCTGTTTTTGGAGGCGCCACAGGCAACCCTGCTCAAACTCTCAGGTTCAGTATGCTCTGACCTGCCCAGAGAGAGTAACTGTCTGTCCTTGGTCCTTGACCGCATTGCCCCTTAAAAAGCAATATCTCAATGAAGATCGACTCCTTCAGCTTCTTGGTTTCCGGCCACTTTATAGGAATAAAGGTCACACTGCAAGAACTTTGAATGCAGGTGGATGAAATCATACAACTTAGAACATAAAGCAATTTACAAGAAAGCACTAAATAACTTTCTCAGTGCCGTACGTGAAGCGCATAAAGAGTTTATTTCTTCCTCTGTTGCCGCTGCCTCCAATAAACTCTGCAAACCTTTCAGGGTGGTGAACTCTTCCTTGTCTCCCAATGCTTCTCAAAATAACCTGATTCCTTCTGCCATTATTCACGAGTTATAGTTTTCTATAGTAAAATTCAAGGGATTTATGACAACTCCCCCCACCCTCCAAGAGCCTCCCATTCCCATCATGGATGGGAATAACTCTCCAGGACCAGTACTGACCAATTTCAAACTCATTTCCCTAGAGGACTCACCTACTCTACCGACCAGCTGCAAATCTGGGTCACCATTTGATCCATGCCCCCCCAGATATTCTTAAACTTGCTCCACCAAGGATCACTCACATCTTTAATAAATGTATGAATGCCTCCATGGAGGCAGCTACAGTGCCACAGAGTTGAAAGCAGGCCATCCTTCTACTTCTACTGAAGAAAGCTAATGCGGACCCCAAGGTGCATGAGCAACTTCAGGCCTATTTTGTTGCTGCCTGCTGCTGTCAAAATGTAGGAGTAGTGGGTCGACCAACAACTCTCCTGTTTTCTGGAACACAACCATCTGCTCTATGACTTTCAGCTGGGCTTTTGTGCAGGCTACAGCATGAAATCCGTCCTCCTGGAGGTCACTGACTTAATCAAGGCCAATCTTGATCAGGGGCAGTAGCCATGGTTGTCCTTCCTGATTTGTCAATATATAAGAACAATGGTTCCGAAGGGAAAGCAATTAGTTGCAATTGAGATAAATCAATTTAAAACAAACACAGCATTAGTTGATCTGGCAAATAATTAATCTTAAACAATGAATAATGATTCAAAAGAACATAATGATTTATTTTTGGTTTTCATATAATTTTCAAATCATTTATCAACTCCTTTGGATATGAGCAAAAAAATTTGAAAAAGGCTGTATATACAATAATATTTGCAAGAAAACGACGCAGTGACAAAGTGAATAAGGTGACTGAGTGTGATAGTGAAAATGTGAATGTTTACAATATATGTACGTGATTGTCAATAAAATACACAAAAAGTTTTTGCAAAATTTTTTAGCAAAAAAAGTCCTCAGCTGGATTATGGATGGATAGTACACCTTGTAAAGCACAAGTCCTAACTTTTCTGTATATACAAGGAATTCCAATTGGTAAGGGACTGTGGAACCGTCAACGTTTCGACCCTATATCAACCAGTTGTTGTATACAGTCATATCGGGTCTTCTTCAGGACACAGGAAGTGTATAACAGCCTAATTGTAGGTGATAAGACAACTGACCACCAATATGACGTAGTTGCCACTCGAATTCAATCAGAAGGGACTACCAGTGTCGTAATGGATCTAGATTCGTCTTCATCTAGTTATTTAATCTTTTCTCTCTTTCCGATTTGAGACTTGTTGTGAAACACTGGCGGCGTGCTTCAGACGGACTCCCCTTGATTCAGATAAACAAACTGAACACATCAGTTGAAATTATATCCTGATGACTGTGCCCCCGGCAGTACTATACTTAAAGTATCTACCTTGAAGTCAGTGTTTCACAACAAGTCTCAAATCGGAAAGAGAGAAAAGATTAAATAACTAGATGAAGACGAATCTAGATCCATTACGACACTGGTAGTCCCTTCTGATTGAATTCGAGTGGCAACTACGTCATATTGGTGGTCAGTTGTCTTATCACCTACAATTAGGCTGTTATACACTTCCTGTGTCCTGAAGAAGACCCGATATGACTGTATACAACAACTGGTTGATATAGGGTCGAAACGTTGACGGTTCCACAGTCCCTTACCAATTGGAATTCCTTGTATATACAGAAAAGTTAGGACTTGTGCTTTACAAGGTGTACTATCCATCCATAATCCAGCTGAGGACTTTTTTTGCTAAAAAAATTTGCAAAAACTTTTTGTGTATTTTATTGACAATCACGTACATATATTGTAAACATTCACATTTTCACTATCACACTCAGTCACCTTATTCACTTTGTCACTGCGTCGTTTTCTTGCAAATATTATTGTATATACAGCCTTTTTCAAAATTTTTTGCTCATATCCAAAGGAGTTGATAAATGATTTGAAAATTATATGAAAACCAAAAATAAATCATTATGTTCTTTTGAATCATTATTCATTGTTTAAGATTAATTATTTGCCAGATCAACTAATGCTGTGTTTGTTTTAAATTGATTTATCTCAATTGCAACTAATTGCTTTCCCTTCGGAACCATTGTTCTTATATATTGATTAGGCCCAGGTTCCTTGGGTTATAGGGTTACCCCTGTGTGCTTAACTCTTCCTAAATTGTCAGCAGCCTTAGACATGGTCTCCCACTCCATTCTCCTGGATAGGTTATGGAGTGTGGGTGTCCAAGGTTGGCCCTGGCTCAAATCCTATTTGGAAGGTAGATGACACAATGATCTTTCTTTCTTCCTTTACATCCTTTACCAAACCACTTGAGTGGGGACTACCTCAGGGCTCTGCCCTGAGCCTGACTCTTTTTAATATCCATTTCTCCCCCCCCCGGCTAATCTGGTGGACACACAAGCATAAGGGTCATCTTATACCCTGACGACATGCAGTTGATACTCTCAATCCAGGAGAAGGATATGGCAAGGCTGACTGATGTCAAGGGATATCTGGGGGCTGTCGGAAAATGGAAGAATGTGAGCTGCCTCAAATTGAACTCTGATAAAACAGAGATTCTCTTTTTTGACACTGACAGTCACCCAGACATATACAGCTCCTGGCTCTCAGAACTAGGTACCCGTCCACTTCATCAGCTGTGGTTAGAAATCTAGGCATCACATTTGACACCGACTTCTCTTTGGAATCTCAGGTTAGAGCAGGGTAAGCCAGTTGTTTCCTCACGCTGAAAGCAATCAGGAGGATGATCAATTTGATTCCAGAGGAAGATCATAAATCCATCATTCATGCCTTGGTAACCGTACAACTTGATGGTGTGAATAGCCTTTGCCTAGGTTCACCATGGTATCTGCTTTACCACCTGCAGATTATTCGGAATGCTGTAGCGTGGCTTCCTTTTGCAGTCTACATTTACTGCCCATTGTTAGCAGCATCACATTTAAAGCTCTAGTATTTGTTTTCAGAGCATGTGAGCATAAAGGCCCCTTCTACTTAAGAAAAAGAAAACATCCTGCCAACAGAAAAGGATAACTGCGCTCCAATGGACAAAAACTTCTACGTGTTAGGGTTCAGAAGGCAAGAACAGGAGGTTGCGCATTTTCTGTCTTCACCGCCAAATTCTGGAACACTTCGCCTTTGACTCTTCGCACCCACCGAGTCAGTTTTTCATAATCTTCTGAACACCTATCTTTTTCATATACAGGTCTCCTGTTCTGGTTATAATTAATTGCCTACTTTCCTTTTCAGCCATTAGCGCTGGAACTCCTCTTCAAATGCAACTGTGTGCTTTATACATTTTTAAAGTATTGTATTGTATTGTAAAAGGTTGCAGATTGTGGCCATGCCACCAACTTTGATTGATAATCCAAATAGTATTTTGCATAACTCAACAGCAGTGGGCAGAATCCCTCCCTTGAAAATGCTACATTAGTTATGCTGATTTCACCATCTCTGTTACTGGGTGGAATGTGATTCTGCACTTTCAGCTGTAGCCAACTAAGAAATCCAAATATTTGTGATCAAACAGTAATGAATGTTACAGAAACGTGGAACAAATTTACAAAAGATCAAATCAGACAGAATCTATTCACAACAGAACGTCCCTCCACGACGCACTACAGACATGCATTGAGCAGACCACATTGGATAGAAATATTAACATACATCCAATAAGGGCTTAAAAAACGATATATTGGCCCTCATTGTGAGTTATAGAAATGGGGTCCTGGGGAATTTGGCCCTGGCTATTTCTGAAAGAATCTATCATCCTCAATCCAAACATATTGGAGGTGACAATACCAGGTTCAGTTTTACCAAGTGCAAAGACACACCCAGTCGAACCCTCAGTCTCCAGTACAGGCAAAGCACACAGATGCAACACAGCCCCACTCAACACCACAATACAGCCCCTGAGTCTGCCGTCCTGCTGACTTCCTTCACACACCCCTATTCCTGTGGTCCATGGACATATAAATATTACCTGTTTAGAGCAGGTGATGAATGTTAGCTGAAAACTCCTGGAAATTACTAAAAACTGCAGAAAATCATCTGGTAACTACAGGTGCGGTAGACTTGTTCCAATTCCTTTTACTTGTAATTCTTAATGCCAAGAATTAGGAGAATTATGTGTGGGCATACCAGAGGCAATCAGTTTCCCCATGCTTAAGTAATTACAGGCATCTCGGAGTGAGGTCCTTAGTAAGACACCACAAAACATCATACAATATTTGCATCTGCCAGACAATTGCAAGTCTACATCACTAGAATAACCAAAAGCAAGTAGAATAAAGCCTAAGGTCTTGAGCATTGAGCACCAAAATCCCACACCCATAGCCTAATGAATAGAACATAGCCAACAAATCAAGAAATTGCCTGATCAAAATACCTGTGGTTGATTAACATAAGCGGAACCAGATTCTGAGCTGCAATAATAGCCAAGAAACCTATGTAGGAAGTTGGACCGCTGAGAGTGCTAGGAGTCTATAATATTGTCAATACAAATGCCCATATCATAATATAACTGAACTGTAAGAAACTGGGTTACTGGTTGGGGGGAGGAATCTCTTCTCAAGCAGCAACCACAATTCCTCTCAAAGTGAACTCACAAGCAAACACTAAATTAACCTATGTTCAACACTCCTGTAGCTTGTCACAGAGCAGCCAGACTTAATCCAGAGGCAATGTGTAAAACATTTGTGCAACACTTCAAACAGTAGAACAGTGATAACACACCACAAAAGGAGCCCACAACAGGTTTAGAAAAATAGAGTATTTTTATAAAGAAACAAGACCAAAACCACAAAAATCCAATTAGTACAGGAGATATTCAAAAAGATTTTAGTGATAAAAGCGGCAAAAGGCATAAAGCGCAAACTGTGGATATCTGGTTTAGCCAGATGAGGACAAAGGTACACGTTAAGGCCGTCCATAAGGGAGTGAGGGATGGCTACAGGGACCAAGTTAGGCTACTGAAGAAAGTACCTTAAATCCTGGTTTGTGGAGCATTGCGTGGATCAGAGTCAAAGATGCAACGCTCAGCCAAAGTGATGCAGCAGTTCTCAGTTGTGGCTAGGCTGCAGCTTGTAGTCCTGCATCGTGTCGAGGATCCCATTGACCAGGGCTAGCGATGCGGAGTAGGAAGTCGAGGATGCGCTGCACAGTTGGGGCAATGCGTCAGTTCCAAGGAGCTGCAAGGTTACGATACAGAGTCAGTCATCCTTGTCGAAGCTGCCATCAACGAAGAATGTGTGGGCCTGCGCCGAGGATGGGTCACGCAACGGTGGTTCCAATGCAGCAAAGGGCTGCAATGCGGGGTGGGTCTTTGCAGCAGTTCCGATCAATGAAGCAGTTGCTATGCGTCCATTCTGCTTAGGGTTGGGCAGCACTGCAGAGGAGATGCATGGGTTCTCCTGGATCCACAGAGGAGGGCAGAGCACCTTAGGCCCACTTCCAAGGGTCCAGGGCTGAGAGCCCACCAGATGGAAGGATGGATTCACAGATGGCAAAGACCAGGTGCATGTACAAGGTTGTTGGAATCCTGTTGTGTTCCTAAAGCTTCAGATCAGGAGCTCAGCCAACTAGCGCTTGGAGTCACTCTGGGGTTCTGGGTTCAAGAGATGCAGGTCCAGTCCTTCTCACCAAGGCAAGAGGGCAGCAGGTCAGCACAGCAATGCAGCAGGCCTGCAAGGCAGTAGTCCAGCAGGGCAGTAGTCCAATCGAATGGCAGTCTTTCAGCATCACAATAGTTCTTCCTGGCAGAGTATTCACAGGTCCAGAAGGGTACTGAAGTGTTGGTGTCTGAGGTCTAGTATTTATACACAGTTGTGCAATTGAAGTTGGGAAGAAGCTTTAAGAGATTTCAGTTTGAAGTCCACAGGCATCCTGCCTTCCCTGTCCTCGCTCCAGACTAACTACAGGTGGTATGCATCCTTTTTTGTGGAGGCAGGACACAGCCTATTCAGGTGTAAGTGGGGATGTGCCCAACTCCTTCCTCTCATCCTGCCAGTGATGTCCCATCCAGGTACACCTAAGCTCCCTATAGTGTGTGGTTGTCAAGAGAAATACTCAAAGCCCAACTGTCAACTACACCCAGTCATGTGACTCTGGGACAAGCTAAAAGCAGTAAATGGCTAAGACAAGAAATGCCACCTTTTCAAAAGTGGAATTTTCAAAATTGTAATTTAAAATCCGGCTTCAATTTAAGTTAGGATTTTTCATTACAATTCGGAAATCACCAAACATTACCAGTTCTTCTTTGGAAATTACAGCCCATTAAATGTAATAATGTAACCCCTATGTTATCCCATTGGAGAGGTAGGCCTTGCAGTAGTGAATAACATATTTAAGAGTTTTTCACTGCCAAAACATAAAAAACTTAAAATTACATGTCCTACTTTTTAATTTGATTGCACCCTGTCTTCTGGGCTGTCCAAGGCCTATCCCAAAGTTGCACTACATGTATTAAAAAGAAAGGTTTGGGCCTGGCAAAACGTGTATTTGGCCAAGTCGAAATGGCAATTTAAAAACTGCACACACAGGCTGCAATGGCAGACCTGAGACATGTCTAAAGGGCTACTTAAGCGGGTGGTGCAATCAGTGCTGCAGGCCTAGTAGTAGCACTTAATTTGCAGGCCCTGGGCACATGTAGTGCCACTTTACTAGGGACTTACAAATAAATTAAATATGCACGTTGGGTATAAGCCAATGTCACCATGTTTTAAGGAGTGAGCACATGCACTTTCGCACTGGTTAGCAGTGGTAAAGTGTGCAGAGTCCTAAGGTCAGCAAAAACAAGATCAGCAAAAAATGGAGACGGAAGCACAAAGGGGCAGATTTACATGCCCCTTGCGAGACAATTACGCCGCCGTTGCGTCACTTCTGTGACGCAGCGGCGGCGTAAACCATGCGCCATGTTGCGCCTTATTTACAACGTGATGCATCTAGGGAGATGCGTCACGTTGTAAAGCCCTGCTCTACATTAAACCTGCATCAGGTTTAATGTATGCAGGGTGGGCGTTCCATCGGAAAAAAGCCTCGGAAAAGTGACGCAGTGAAATCTACAAGATTTCACTGAGTCACTTTTCCGACGCTGCTGCGTCAAAACCCTGCTCCTGCTTGGAGCAGGCGTAAGGCATGACGCAGCATGTTCGGTATGGGCAGCCCCTGAGCATTGCTGGAGTTTCGTCGTGCTTGCGACACGACTCCAGCAATGCGCCGCCCTTATACCATCAGATGCGTCACGCATCTGTTTATCCTTGTGCCACGATGCGCTGCATTGTAAATGCGGCGCATCTGTGGTGGCGCAAGGGTAAACTTGCGTGACGCATCTTTCCTGGCGCATCACTGCTGATTTGCAGGAATGCGCCAGGAAACATAAATCTGCCCCAAAGTTTGGGGGAAGACCACCCTAAGTCTGTCAGGTCTTACAATAACATAACATAACATAACACAACATAACTTAACATAGAGAGGGTAAATCTTTGTTTGTTTCAGTTAATTAAAACCTTTACATAATGATAAGAAGAGTACTATAAACGGAAATCAATAATAAAAAGATATCACATTTCCTCATGTAAGATCAAGTAGACTGATGTTGTAACTGTGAATAACTTAGCCAACACAGCCAGTGACTAGAGGCTGAGTTTTCAGATAAAAGTGTCTCAAGGGGATTAAGTGCACAAACCAATAATTATACAGTTCCATCCAATGAATAAACTGAAATCAGTTTTTATGCTTGGTTCGATAGTAAGGTGTTGTCTCTCATTTGTAAGCATTGGGCAGAAGTCATAGCAGTTCAATGAGAACGTCTGTTTATAGCTACAGTTTCCAATAATGTGCCTAGACTCATTAAATATAGCTAATTAAAAAAAACACTGGTCATTGTGATTTCTAATATTTAATTACTTTTTTTATAACAAAACACATACAAAAAAGAGCTAAAAAAGGTACAAATGGTTATGAAGTAAAACATTTGGCACGCAAATAAACATTATATATTACAAGTAAGCATCAAGAATATTGTATAAAGTACCTATAATACTAAAAATAATTTAATTGTAAGAAAAATATATATATAAATAAATAAAAGGGCAAAATCACAATTCAACATCTGTAAATTAATAGAGCTACTAAAGTTATGATTTAAACCTGAATCTATAAAGTATTTACTTTTAATAAAACTTGCTAACGAATCAAACCTAAATAATCATCAATTGGTTTCCAAAAAGTTTGATAAATCGGAGTATTATGAATGGTACCACATGGCATCAAATTAGCACCTCTCCTACTAAAATGTTTCCAAGCCCACCATGCATAAACTGATAATAATGAATTATCTTTCCAATTAGTAGTAATTTATTTCAAAGCTGCAAATATTAACAAATCAAAAAGTTTGTTGTTCAACAATGACATTTTAGTGGAAAGTGAAGAGGATTTACAAATAACTATAGTATAAGATAATGTATTTGTGACATTCAGTATTTGAGTAATTATCAGCAATACATCAATCCAGAACGTTGTAATAATATGACAATCATATATCATATGTATTAAATAAAACCTATATTCAGAGAACAGTTCCAAAAGTAAAAGATTCTAAAACGTTTGCATTATATAATTTTAAGGGGGTCCATAGACAATTAAAAAGTATACATTGTTATGATATAAAGATACAGGAAACCAACCTGAGACAGAATTCAACCAATTGGTCTTCCATATATCTAATTCTTTATTCCAAAACTTAGAAGAAAAATGTATATTATCCCCATTGGAGTAATTTAATTTTTTATAAAGCAATGACAGTACATAGGCGGAAGATACTATAGTTTGGAGATACAATTCCAAATCAGAAGAAGCAGTTGAAGGAAAGTTATTAGGGAATGAATCAAGTATAGAGTTAAAAAGCAATTCATATTTAAAAATACCTGACGGTTGTAAATTAAATCTTTGTTGTAATTCATCAAAACTTAAAAAGGCATTATTAATGTAATTATCTTTTAAGTAAAAATATCAGCTTTTATCCATAAAAGCTAACGGATTGAAATAGAACACAGGAAAACAGATTCCAAATCATGTCATTTCAGTTTGGTAGATTTCAACAAAGCAGAAGAATTGAACATTGTGAGTAAAGCTGTTAAGAAACAGTGATATTACATTTTGTTCAATACGAAGCCATGAAGGTGAATCATTAGGTTTTATATGCTAAAACCATAAAGTACTTTGTTTTAAAATCAAAGCTTTATGATATATAAGTAAATCCGGTAAACCAAAACCACCATTGTTTTCAGGCAATTTCAGTTTTTTATAACTTAACCAAGGAGATTTGCTATTACAAATACATTTAGAGAAATGTTTGTCAATGGCCTCATAACATTTAAGAGGGAGTTGGATTGGTATAATTGAAAAAAGATAAAAAGGTTTTGGAGCAATAATCATTTTAATTGTGTCTATCCTTTCCCACCAAGATAAATGCAAGGTGGGCCATTAATATATGCCAAAATAGATTCAAAATTCAGTGACAGAGATTGTTTTATATTGCTAACAAATAATATACTTAGATACTTACATTTTAACTTTTTGCCAAACTATTTCTTTATTGGGAAGCATATTAGACGAACAATAAATATTTAAAGGAAAACATTCTGTTTTGTTAGTGTTAGGCTTATAATCTGAAGTCTTAGAGTAAATATCAATTAAACTCAATAATGGAGGGATGGGAGAGTCTGGGTTAGCAATATACAAAGGACTATCATCAGCATAAGCTGATGTTTTAATAGAAACTGCGTTTATCTTAAGGCCTTCAATGTCCTTACAATTTCTAATAGCCATTAATAAGGGCTCAATTGGCAGAAGAAAAAGTAAAGAGGATAGTGGGCAACCTTGCTTAGTTCCCCTAAAAAATGTTTTTTATGAGAAAGTCTTCCATTATTAAAACGTTTGGCAGTCAGACTAAAATATAACGCTGAAATCATACGGACAAACAATGTACCAACAATGAAAGTAGACAAGTTGCAAAAAAGATATTGCCAATGTATTTTATCAAAAGCCTATTCTGCATCTCATGCTAAAACACCCGCTGGAAATGGCAGTAATGATCCAGCATCAATTGCACAAAATAATTATCTAGCTTTATTTGTCGAATGCCTATTTTTCATAAGGCCAGACTGGTCTACGTGTATAGTATGAGTAAGCACAAGAGCTCATCTGTTCGCAATAATTTTAGCATAAAGTTGACAATCTTGATTTGTTAAAGAAATAGGGTGGTAATGTGCTACCAAAGAAGGGTCTTTATCCGGTTTCGGGAGGACTATAATTAACGCTTCAGAGAACAACCCCGCAGTACATCCAGTACTACTAAAATAAGAAAACAACAAAAGTAACTGTCATGTAATTTGAGGTGAAATTCTTTATTACATTCTGCAGGAATACCATCTGGACCTGGAGATTTGTGTTTAATTGTTGAAAGTATTTCATCTAAAGTAATTGGAAGATCCAATTTATTTCTGTTGGCTAAGGAAATTTTAGGTAAACCACATCCTTCCAAAAATGTATCAATATGCAACAATTCATTAGTAGGTGGTTTATTATATAAATCAGAATAATATTTCATGAATATACTAATTATGTCTTCGTGAGATAAAGCAATTAAACATTTGGAGTGTGAATAATATTAATTTGATTTTTATATTTTTTTATATGAAGATAGTTAGCTAGAAATCTACCAGATCTATTAGCACGTTATTTGCCTTGTTATTTAATATTTGTATGCCTGCTCTATTGCTTATAGAGATCAATTCATAACGAAGTGTTTGTAATTGCACCTTATATGTTATGTTATTAGAAGTAATATATAGACATTCATATTTAGCTATTTGTTTATCAAAATTTTCAATTATAGCATTAAATGATTTATTTTCATGTGCCTTTATTTATATAGTTTCTCCACTGATATATGCTTTAAATGCGTCCCTTCCATTAATGTTTTGACGTAGACCCTTCAAGGTTGAATGAAAAATAATCATGAATTGCAGACAAAAGCTTTGGCTTATTTTTGCCATTACAGCAATATTGATATTCATGTGCCATTGACCTTGAACATATTGACGGGAGTTGAGACATAAAATGCATTGTATGAGAGCATGGTCAGAAATATCTATATTCTGAATAGTGGGATTAAAAATTGAAGGTATTAGACTATGAGATATTAAAAAATAATCAAGGCGAGAATATGAATTATGTGGATTAGAAAAAAGTAAACTGCTTATCTGTAGGATTATGTAAGCGCCAAACATCAACCATTTAGTAGTTCTGAATAAGGATTTATGATTGAAAATACTTTTGGGAGGCGGCATTTGGTTTGAGAAGTTCTGTCCCACAATGGATCAGAAATAAGATTAAAATCACCTCCAATAATCAGAGGGACATTACCTAATTTTAGTACTTGTGAAGTAAAATGGGTCCAAAAATCAGGATCATCATTTGTGAGCCCATATACATTAATTAGGCAATAGACATTATTGTCAATTTTAATATTGGCTATAATGAAACAACCATCAGAATCAGAACACTTATACAAAATCTAAACATGCAATTCCTTTGTGAAAAGAATAGCAACTCAATTTTTTGTGCAAAGAGCTGGAAAAGGAATATTAGGTACCACCAATTTTTTTATTCATGTATCATCTACATGAGTCTCCTGAATTAAACATATATATATTGCTTTATGCCTGACTAAATAATCTAAAACCTTAGTAAGTTTAACAGGGTGCCCTAAACCTTTAACATTAAGTGAACCAATATTAATACTGTTAATAGTTGACATTATGGGAGAGGAAAAAAAGATAGATACAAGAATTGATGATTCAGATAGGGCGAAAAAAGAACAGTAGCTCTAGTATCAATAAAGGGATGAAAAGAAAGACACAGACCGACACAAGAAATAAAGACTAGACAAAAAAGACATAAATAGTACTCTTGAATCACACATGGATGTCAAGAACGACCTTACTCTACCTGCCCTTATAAAATAATGTCATCAAAAGGCAAGCAAAACAGAAATTCAAATATCACTGAGATCAAGTATCCATCTCATTTGTTTCCATGGAGGACTACGACTGCTGATCCAAAAAGTGATGAAGATCATCTGGATGCCGAAAAGACTTAGAGGAACTATCTTTCCACATTTACATAGTGGACAGATCAAATAAACCATATTTATAACCACCACTTTCAGTCTTGGTCAAAACTAAATGGTGATGCCGCAAGACCTGAAATATCATTTGACAAGGCTTCTCCTGTCTTAGATTCCCATGCAAAGGAATTATCTGTGCATTATCAATCTTAAATGTTTCTTGAAACTTTATACATAACAGACCAGGTAACAAGTTATCTAAATATAACCTGCAGTTATTACCTTCCACATCTTCAGGTAAATAAAAGAATTGCAGATTATATTGCCGAGTGCCGTTTTCCAAGTCTCTCAATAACTTATTCAACTATGCTATTTTTGCTGCAATTGGTATAAGATGGTCGATTTTAGCTTTATTGTCCTGAATTTTAATAGCATTGTCAGAAATGTTCGTTGGAAGACAGCTATATCCTTTCGCATTTTTTTTATTTTAGACACAATGATATCTGTATTGAAGCTCACAGCTTGAAATTCTTCCAGTAATGTGGAAAATGAAAGCTCATTAATATCCACTAATTTAGACTTAACTGGCAGGGGAGAAATAATTTGTTTGCGTTTAGTAGACATACCTTGAGAGGCCTTGCCATCCATATCTTTAAGTTAAAAAAAAAGCCTGTCACAATATCCCCTGAAGAGCAAATAAGTAATATTAAAATGCTACGTTCAAATGGCAGTGCAGCAGCTAAACCTAACTGTGGGAGTGGGCTAGGCCACAGCTTGGCCCTTTCCTGGAAGTCACTCCACCTTCCTGACAGGAAGATTTGGCTGCACCAGTGCTGAAGACACGAAGAGCAGCTGACTTGAAGTTACTCCACTCAGCCTACTTGAAAATGCCCAAAATGCACACCACCAAAAGTACTGGGCATAAGAAGCCTCCGCGACTCTTCAAAAGCAGTAAGGCTATTCAATTATGTCAATTAATCGTCGTTTACGGGCAAACGGCGCTGCAGCTCAGTGAGAGGCAGCCATCTTGAGCCACACGTTCGTGCGGCACTGAAAACACTGGTCATTCTAGTGCAAAGTATACAATCATTAACAAGTTAGTAACTTCAATAATGACCGTTTCAATAGGGCTGTCAGGTCCTCACACATCCAGAGTCTTAAGCTGGGGGTTTCTGTTACAACCTTTTGTCATTCCGGTGCTTAACTGGCTGATGCATAAGCTGCAAGTAGCGAGCTGATAGATGTGGATATTTCTCAGACTAAAAGGCAGCCACTGCGCATTTACAAGTTCTCAAATTTAGTTGCAAGAAGACTGGCTGCAGCCAATATCTTCAAAGATGCGTTAGGGGGACACAGATGCTAATTATGTGGGTTGGAGATTCCGACTGTGCTCCATAGAGTCAACATAAATGCACTGTGATATCTTTAATTTGCCCAAAGCTACATTCTTTAAATGGAATCACCCCACACCTTAGGCATATTAACTCAGCTTTAGTGCCATATTCCAGGGCAGTCCAGGAACTCAGAAACTCCTGATTCATTGTATTGGGAGAGTAAAATGCCTGGTTTCTTAGTAGCAGAGATGGCCTCAATGTCCAATGTTCTAGAAGCTAATCTGGCTTGCTTAGATAAAACTCTGGACATACATTTGTTGGTACTTGACTGCCTCAGATTTCTGCTGCTGCTAAGTAATTGACTGCAGATATACAATAATGGTGCCAATTCAATTCCCATACTTGAAATTGGCTGTCAGATAGTGTCTCAGTGTGTCAGTCTTGGCACTCCTTTCCTTTGCACATTAGGCAATATAGTGACATTTAAAATTAGACTCTGTCTTGGCAGATAGAAATCATGACGCAGGAATGCAGTAGGTGTACAGTTCGGCAGCGAGAAAATGGCATGATAACATCAGTTCTGGGCACTACCTAGCCAGACTTCAAAGTTATCTTTAAAAATAAAGGCTCCATTCATTACAGTTGGCATTAGTTTGGAGTTCATCAATTGGCAGAACGCTGTTACTTGTGGCCCGTTAATCTTACATATTAATTTACAAAATGAGACCGTTAATGCAAAACTTGCTTCCAGGAGGCTAGTTAGTTGATGGGATTGTCTCCAATTTATTGGTGCCATGATCCTTTTTTGGTGCTGTTCCTTGGAATCACTGAGATCTTTTTGTTATTGCTGTTTCAATATTGGTCATTTGGCAATGCTCATTAAGAGCCTTCAAAGAGAGCTGTAAGCCTATTTGTGTTTTATCAAATATAATGGTATCATCAGCATATGGGAGGAGGTGGATCTTAGCCCCTGCTAGTGTTGGTGGAAAGGCTCTCACAGTGGCTAGATGGGTGCTGATATTAGTGAGGTACAAGTTAAAAAGAAGCAGGGCCATGATGCATCCCTGTTTCACCCCCCTCGAGGTTGGAATTTTGTCTGATGTTACCCAATTGGATGTAATCCACACTTTTACCCATATGTCAGAATAGAGTCTAATAATGGCATTTAGTATTGGGGCTAGTACCCCCCACTTATAGAGCTTATGCCACAGTCTTCCCCTGTCCATGCAATCAAAAAAAGCTTTGGTGAAGTCATTAAATGCAGTGAACAGGGGTGGGTGAATTCTTCTTCTTGACTGAGTTGGATAGGCAGGCCACTGCCATTAGATTATCTTCTGTCCCACATCCACTATGGAAGCCCATCTGGGTTGGCGGTATTATCCTCCTTTCTCTGGCCCATTGTTTCAACTCTTTATAGTAAGATCTTAAAATTTGCCTTTCCATCTGCATCCAATAAAGCAGTTAATCAGTAGTTGGCAGGATTCTCACGGGATACCTTTTTATGTATAGGAGCCAGGACGAGCCACACCAGTTCTCTGGAATGGTGTTATGCATCCGACATTGAACATAACATAAGATATATCTTGGCTGCTGCTGCATCTTGATGGCAATTATCATTTGCATTCATCATTCTAAAATGTACTTAAACAGATATGATGATTTTTTTCTAGATCATATTATATCAGAAAATGTAAATCAGCATTATGGTACGACACGCTCTGGCCTACCTTTTAATACCCTTCTCTCTGTGTTTTGCTATACATTGTACTCTTGAGGATTAGGCCAACTATACCTGTTTGAATTGCCAAGTTGCAGGAAATTGTACATTCTTGTGGGCTAGGCCAACGCTACGTCTTTGAATTGCCAAGTCACGGGAAACTGTACACTCTTGAGGGTTAGGCCATCTCTACCTCTTTGAATTCAAAGACAGACAGTATTATGGCACTTTGCCAGCGACAAATTTTGGTTCATCTGAAGGACTAAATTAGATGATCATATAAGCCTTGAAAGTGCCATGTAGGGGGAGAAACACGTGTTGGGTGGTTTTCAAATTAATGGAAGACTGTAAACTTGCTTAAGAATTAACTGCATTTGAGTTACCATATGGCTGCAAAAGAATCTGTTAAAATATTCGGAAAATTAATTCATAAGACATCGTCTTGAATACACTGCAAGAAGAATGTCAGTAACAAATGCTGAAAACCTTGCATGATGCAACTCATGACTGGCTTCGGGAAATTACAATAATTTGTTTGATGAAAAATGTTTCAGCATGTGAACTTCATATGCTGTTTAATTCTGCATACGTGTGTTCTATTTCGTTACTGTGCATCCCTGAATTGTACTAAACTTGTATTTCATTATTATATATGATTTCTTGGTAAATATACACTCACCATTTCCTTAAATTACATCAGAAGATGTGTATCATTCGAGAACTACGAGGGCTTATAGAAGGTTTTGCTGTATTTCATGCCGTGATCTCTGTGCAAAGCTTCTACGAGTATGGCTGATTTGTGGGCAGTGAATTTGTCTCTCTTTCATGAATTGTGTTCACTGATTATTGGTTTTGGACACTGGGTGTTGTTGCTTCCTCAATTGTTTTAGAATGGAAATGGTTTAGGGTCTGAAGCCAAACAACACCGAATGCATGTTGGCATATTGCAGAGTATTATACATCACTGCCTATTTTATGCAATGCTTGTTTCATTGACACATTTGGCTTGCTTTATTACAATAAAAGTATCCTCAACCCATAGAATCTATGTCTAACTGGGGGCCCTTCTTTTCATGTAATAACTGTTGATTGAATGCTGCAAAATATTCTCAGCTGACAACTAATTATAATTTCTAGTTATTGGTCGTCAAAGCCTTGAGTACTTTTTTCTGCTGGATCTTCAGTGTGCCCAGTTTATGGTCAAAGACTTTTCTGCTCCGATTTGGAGTTGGGTGCTAACACCAAATGATTTTTGGAGAGAGATTGTGCTGAATCCAGACGTGTATTCAGCACTGGCAGTATTTCCTTCCTCAGAATAGCCTATGGGGTTAGGGATTCCACCAGCTATTCTCTTTAGATTTAGAAATCCTGCTAGTTCCCAATTTGAATTCAGGCCGCTTTTCTTTTATCTTTGTTTATTTGTATGATATCCTCGGCCTATTAAATTAAAATGCACCCCAACCTACAGTTATCCACATGTATCTAATTAATTCTTTAATGCAGCCTTTTTGAAGCACATCTGGAACACTCCAGCAATCTGAAAGCACTCTGTTAGAGCAAAGGACAACATTCCAATTACTTCATAATTCAAGTGTTTGGATTATTTTGAAGAGCTACAATGTTTTTAATTGGCTGTGTTCTGGGAAGAGTAATTGATTTGAGTGGTTTTTTTTCTGTGCTTTGTTTTGAAAGTGAACTAAGCCAAGTTTGATATCTTAGTTTAAGGAAATAAGCTTTTTTTCCAATTTAATGTAAATGAATGAATTGGAAAAAAGAACTACACAAACCTAATACTTGACCGTAAAATTAAACATTCGCTAAAATTGTATACATTCATATTAATCTTGAAACATTCTAAAATCATATTATAACAACCATCACAGTCGTATAGATAGATCCTGATTGTAAATAACAAACTACTTAATATTCATTAATAAACATCTATCTCTTGAAAAAGGTAATAAGTCCCTAAAGTTTCAAGTCAATAGATTATTTTCACTAAGTGTAATATCTGCATTGACTCGTAAATCTTACAGTTTTTTCCAGCAGTGCTTAAAGGATGTGGTATTACTACATTAGTCCAAGTTCAACTCCTCAAAATATGAACAAATCAATAAAAACATGTTTTCTTCAATACCGACAGTGGTGTACATGGGAAAACACTTGGATTGGGTAATCACTGCACATGCTATAACCTAAATCAGGTGTAAGCACCAATTGCACCACAAGGGATTCCTGCAAGTGACACATCAAGGGATTCAAGTGTAAATGTGAGTTTTTTTTAAATGGAAGCAAATTGTATTGCGTTCCAGTGCTGATGAAAGCCAAATTGTTATAATCCTTTCAGGGAGTGCTTCGGGTGATTCTTCACTATGAAGCAATCTCATTAAAAAGGAGGGTGAACTCCTCGGTACAACCGTGCAGTTAGCATTCTCTTTGATACTAAGCTTGCTGAGAACCAAAAGGCAGCTCTATATTTGAAGGACTGCATCACATACACAAAGAGATGTGTCCATCCTGTCGCTATTATGCAACTTTTGAAGAATACGGTCCATGGCAGGGATGGAAATCTTTCGTATGCAATCGATTTCAGGTCAATGGATCCCATATGAACAGTGGATGTCTATGCCAACAGAAAACCATGACAGGGATCAGCCATTGTTTATTAATGGGCCCCAAAATATGGTGGAATCCTGGTGTGTAATCAGTGAGATGGCAATCTGGCCTCCAGCACCCCATATCACCCTGCCCTTAAGTGGGATAAGTTCAGAGAAGATGTAAAGTTTTTCTGGTATCGCTTCTTACCTGTACAAGGGCTTAGAGGTTCAGCTTGACTGAATATCCCAAAAAACTTAGACTCCATCTAGTTTCTGCTTGCCAACCAGTAGCTCCCCGTTTCAGTGATTAGGGCTTCGGGGCACTTTTGTGTGGAGGTTCATTGTGTTTTGGACACTTTATCAGCAGCACTAACTCAAACCAGCTGAGCTATTATCATTTTAAGTCCTTCAGCTGAAGAGAAACTGCAGAAACGGGAGATATGTCATAACATTATAGATTCAATTTTATCATCATTGACTTAGATGTAAATTGTGTACCTTTGAATGCGTTTCAAAAGAGCCCAAGTAGAGAAAGTCATATTTTAATGTTATGTTATGTGTTATGTTAGGGGATTTTGTTGCGTGCACAGCAACTCAATAGAATGTCCCGGCACGAGCCCAAGAGTCACAGGGAACTAAAACATAGGGAAAACTAGAGACAGGCTAATTGAACAGGAAAGATTTTAGTTTTTTCGTAAACTGCAAAGGATTCTTAAGACTATGCAGATCCAGAGGAAGGGAATTCCAGTATGTTGCAGCAAGGAAGGCCAGTGAGCCCCCCCCCCTTACGTTTCAGACGAAACCTGGGAACAGACGCTAGGAGCATGTTCGAGGAATGAAGAAACCTGCCAGGGGTGTAAAACTGAAAATGTTTCCTAAGATAGGCAGGGCCATATTCGTAAAGTGCAGCATGAGCAATGGTCACAGCCTTGAACATTATCCTAGCTTTAACTGGCAGCCAGTGCAAGTTGCGCAGGTGATGCCTAACACTGGAGCGCTTTGGAAGATCCAGTAGAAGACGGGCGGCAGGATTCTGAACAACCTGCAATTTGTCCAAAAGGTAGCAAGGGAGATCTACATACAGCGCATTCGCATAGTCGATGCGAGAGGTGTCCAAAGCACGATGACCGTTTCTTTAGCAGAGAGAGGCAACAGTGGCAAGAATCTGAGGAGGAGTTTAAAAATACCAAAGCAAGTGCCAGTGAGTTTGCCAATCTGGTTACCAAAACTAAGTTTCCCATCAAACCAGATGCCAAGATTTTTCACAGGATAGCCAGAAGGAGAAGGACAGGGAGATTCAGAAATTATGCCAAAACAATGAGGGAAAATGCCCAAAGAAAAGAATTTCTGTTTTGTCTGCGCTACATTTTAACTGAGCCGACACAAGCCAGCTAAATACCGCAGACAGGCAAGCCGTGACATGAGATGTGGGGGCCTCGTGCTTCTTCCAGGTAAACAAAAGTTGCGTGTCATCGGCGTAGGCAACCGTTTTGACACCCAGGTCCTCAGCCAGCTGAATAAGAGGAGTCATATAGAGATTGAATAGCAAGGGACTCAAAATAGACCCCTGAGGGACCCCTGGCAGCAGAGCTTGATATGTTGACACAAATGGGGGTATCCAAACTTGTTGAGTTCTATTTTCCAAGAAGGATTTTAACAATTCCCAAGCAGTACCGATGATGCCCAACTTCTGTAAACGGGCAAGGAGAAGTGAATGGGGGACAGTATCAAAAGAGGCCGAGAGGTCCAGCAGGACCAAGACCGCATTGCCCCCAGCAGCCAGAATCTCGCGAATGGCCTCCGCTACTTCAACTAGGGCAGATTCAGTACTGTATGTGGCCATGAATCCCGATTGGGCAGGATGGAGAAGGCCCTGCTGTTCAACGAAAGATGTAAGCTGCTTGTTGACCATTTTTTCGCAAACTTTGGTAATGGCAGGAAGCAGAGAGATGGGGCGATTACTGGAAGGAAGATGGGGATCCAGAGTAGGTTTTTTAATGAGAGGGACAAGCAACGCCTGTTTCCAGTCAGTAAGAACAAAAGCAAGTGAAAGAGAGGTAATAATCAACTGATAATAGCAGCTGCTCTAGCCATAAGTTTCGCAGGGCAAGGATCATGAGGGGAGCCCGATTTAAGACAAGATAAAGCAGCCAGGGAGTCCGGCAGAGATACAGGTTCAAATGCTGAAAAGATAACACAGATAGTGGAACCAGATAAGTAATCAGGGGACAGCATGAAAGGGCTGGCTATCGGAGTTATGAAAATGCGATTGCAATGCCCTGACCTAATTGGTAAAGAAATTAGAAAGTTCTTCACACCACTTGAGAGATGGGGTGTGGGCCACAATCATTGCATTGGGAGAAGTGAAGCTTTTTACAATGCTAAACAACTCTTTAACATTATTTCTAGACTGGGCGATACGATCAGCATAATAGGTCCACTTGGCCAGTCTAATGGCCACATAGTAGGCCTTTTGGGCCATTTTCAATTTGGTCTTGGCTTCAGAACCATAATATTGTCTCCATTTTCTTTCCAGCCTTTTACAATGCTGCTTCAGAATTTTGAGCTGGGACGAGAACCATGGTTTAAACAGTGGGGTATTTTGGTGTCTAGGTTTGGCTTGTGGAGTGAGATCGATCACCACCTTCTCAATCCAGCTATTAAAATGGGCATGGGCAGGAACAAAATCAGCAGAGAGCGACGGCGGACATTCTGCTAAAGCTAGACAGAAGACAGCAAGCTCTATTTTAGGGGGCGCCCTTCCCCGGCTGTTAAAGCGAGGCCTAAGAGAAGGAAGACCTTTGTTAATCTGCCAGGCAACAAAAATCAGATAGTGGTCAGACCAAGTGACTGGTAGAGGGGGAGACAGCAGCAAAGGCAAACTAGAGCAAATTACATCAAGCGTGTGACCACCGCAATGAGTCGGGACAGACACATATTGTTGGAGTGAAGACGATTGTATCACAGCTAGAAAGTCATGTGTGTCACTCCCATCGATGTTATCGATGTGAATGTTACAGTCCCAAGAAGCAGAAAATGCGAATATTGCAAAGCCCTAGGCATGATCCAGTCGGCCAGCAGCCTGGGAAAGGGACCAGCAGGTCCAGGGGGACGATAAAGCAGTATCCCGCCCAAGCAGTAGTGAGGGGAAATTTTGATGCAAAAATCGAGGGCTTCAATGTCAGAGGAATCAGTCAGTTCACTGCATTGACATTCCCAATCTTCCCTCACAATCAAAGCAATACCCCCGCCCCGCCCCGCCCCACTTTACGGTCGGCTCTAAATATCTTAAACCCATTAGGGATAGCCATTTCCACAACTGGATTAGAGGAAGGGCTAAACCAGGTTTCAGTTACAAAAAGCAGGTCCAAAGACTCATTAATAAGCAGATCAAAGATTTTCTGATAATGCTTAATGTCATTTTCTTATTAATGTGGTTCTTGTGTTTAAAAATGTAAATGCTAGAGTATGGTCTGCAGCTAAATCTGACCCGCCAGGTACATGGAGGCTTCAGCCTCAGCTCCCGCAGCGAAGTACCACCCATCATATTTAGAGATGCTTGCCAGGCAGGCTGAGATCTCACTGCATTTAGAGGATCTACAGCGGTGGCAGCTCCTTTGAGGGCAGTGAAGCTCAGTGCTTAATTTGAGCCGGTGGTTTCCCGTGTTCGACACAGGCACCTAATTGTTTGCACCCATGCTTGGGACAGCCTACCACAAGGTGGTGAAATGAAATGAAAAATGGATTTGTAAAGCGTGAATTGTTGCCCTGAGGCGTCCAAGCGCTACCCGCTGAATGTGGTGAGTTATCAGAGGCGAACAGCCAGGGTTAGTTTAGAGAGGTGAAAAGGAAGGTCTTCAATTGTTTCCGGAAGGAAGACAAATTGGGGTTAGATCTCAGATGAAGGGGAAGGAGGTTCCTGGACTTGGCGGCATTGTAAGAGAACAACCTACCGCCAGCTCTTGCTCTCCTAATACTGGGGACTATTGCTAGGAAGGCCTGGCCGGAGCGAAGTTGTTTCCTAGGATGGTATTGTGAGATGAGATCGTGGCAGATTGCCGGTCCTTTATCCCAAAAGGCTTGATGGGCAATACAAATAGCCTTGAAGGTGATTCTTTGTCGGATCGGCAGCCAATGCAGGCTCCTCAACCCAGGTTTGGCCGATGATCTCCGTGGCAGTTGTAATAAGATACGGGCGGCGCAATTTTGGACGATCTGCAACTTGCGAAGTGTATAATCGGGGGCACCGAAGTACAGGGAGTTGCTAAAGTCCAGTCGGGACTGGATTAAGCCTTGAACCGCAGCCTGCTTGGCCTCCATAGGAAGAAGTGGGAACACTTTCCTGAGTATCCTAAGGAGCCCAAAGCAGGTCGCTGACAACTTGGTGGCCTGGGTGTCGAAGGTTAGGGCTTTGTCCAGCCATACCCCCAGGCTTTTTATGTTGTCCTTAGGTGCAGGCAAGGTGCCTAGGCAAGGGGGCCAAAGGGGGTCGAGGATCGTTGGTGTGACAGGGCCCAGGAACATCAGCTCAGTTTTGTCCCCATTGAGTTTAAGGGAAGATCTTGTCATCCAATCTTTCACGTCCTCCAAGCATTGCCTTAATCCGGTTTTTGTGGATCGGCTATCCTCGTGTGTCAGGGATACCAGTAGCTGAGTGTCGTCCGCATAGGAGATGATCTTAATTCCATATGGACGAACAACCTCAGCCAGTGGTTTCATATAGATGTTGAAAAGCGCAGGGCTTAAAGAAGAGCCCTGCGGGAACCCGCAGCTCAGGGGTTTGCTGGAAGAAACAATGTCGCCCTCGAAGATCTGAAAGGATCTCTTGCTGTCTAGCTAATTTAGAGATGACCACAACAATAGTTAATTATTAATGCTATATGCATTCAAATGACTATTACCTGCCGCCCGAGCCATTCTTATAGCTTTTGGGGCCTGATTTAGACCAAATTGTCAAACTGGTAGGAGTGTGATGATAATAGTTGTGTTGTTTCCATCTCTGACAGCATAGCAGGGCAATGTGTGGTGGAGGCTGCATTAACCTCCTGAGAAGAGCCCTGGAGCATATTCTTTTTTTTTTTTTACAAAGCATTTTATTTTTCTACAGTAAACTCCAAAAGCTGAAGTTTAATTTTGAAAAACAGAAAATCAATGACCCTGACTTATGGAGAGTTTTCTCCCACATGTGTGGGCCATCGGGTGATTTCCCAACCTTGCTTGACATTCCAGTTGAGTGATGCTTGCCGTGCCCTAAATTGTATGGTTCAACCCTCACTATGATCAAATGGCGCTGTTATTAATAGTTAATCAAAAGAGGGACTCAAAAGGGCTTTTGGTATGGTCCAGCATACATGCTCAGGTAAATCAAACAAGAAATGGTATGCAGTTCCTAAGAAGGTCAGCAGGGGTTGTAGTGGAGAGAGGTGCATGTAGGATAATGTAGTCCTATATCAAGGAGTAGGGGGGTAATTCCTCCATCCGGAACTAGGCCCCTCACACACCCTGCCAGCTCGGTGTCATGCTTCATCATTGGGTCTGCTCCTCGTCGGGTCGGCACTGCAGTACCCGACGGGCACCCAATGAGGGGCTCTTTAGCGGAGATCTTATGTTCCTTGCCGTTTGGTGAGGTGTGGGTGAGGAGCTTAGGAAAATGTACATGTGATGTAGTAAAGGTGTAGGATAAAACAGGTTGGGTAGTCCAGAAAACTATTTTAATAGGATGGCTCCCACCTGATTAAAAAAGAGAAAGAGTGGCGACTTATCTGAATATAATGGTTCAAGATCCTAGCGCTCTACTCTAATGGAGTCAACATGTTTCTTGCCTTAAACGTCCTAAGGATCAGATGGCAATTCATCAGGACCATGCGAAAACTATCTACACACTGTGGTAGTTGTGGACCAATCTACCTACCACATCAAAAGATGAAGTACCTCAAAAAGTTTTGAGGGAATTCTAAAAGAAAAATGAAAGCACACATTAACATAGGCATTTGTGGTAAAGTATACTTTGTAACCATGTAACTCTCTCTAAATAAAACCAAAAGTAGTGACCCAAAGTGTGTGCACACGTGATCAAGTGACAGATAACACACGTGATGTCATACACATGATTTATATAAAACATTTTTGCTTATCTGTTATTAATGGGCCATCAGTTCAGAGGTTTATGACGACAGAGGGAGCAGAGAATGTGCCACTGGAAACTCAGCACTACCCTGACTCAAAAAAGAGAAGGTAAACCGGGAGGACATCAGGGCCGGTCACCACTGATGTATAGTGATGCTGCTACTTCACCAAACCAGACATGACCATCTATTCTTTTTTTAATATAAAATAAGACTATGATATGATACTTATTTTATAGAATGTCTTCCGGTTTCATAATGTTTGTAAGCTGCAATTCTACTTCCGGTGCTCAGCCATTGGCTTGTCTGGGTGAGCTCCCTTCAATCTTTGGCTGGATGGACTATACCACACCCTTTGGATCAATCCATGTTTATGTTTTCCACCCATCAATCCTATCATTAACTGCGCTGCTGGACGCTCATGTCCCAAAAAATATAGAGTAGCCCTGCTTTTCCCTTACACCAACACTAATTCAGTTCAGTTCAATAATTCTTTATTCAGTCAATATCGACCATAAAAGTGTCAAGATGAGATTACAGAATGCATATATTAATACTATTTAAAACATTATTAATTATTTCGGTGAAAGATTCCCAATTTTCTTAGGGAAAAATAATTATCCTATTTAAACTTTCTCCTGCTTGATACTGTATCTACTCGATGCGTCTATAAGCTCTTTGGTCCAAAGCTGCTTTCAAGACTAACATTTTGCAAACGACGGCGCTGCTGTCTCATTCGTATGCAGATATGTAGCCATTCTAAGGCTGACCCTCGAAAATATTAAGATATTTTATGGGGAATGCCAAATATGCTGGTGCAGATTGCTTATGACAAGCTCTTGTAAGTAAAAAAACGTTGTCCCTTCTTTCTCTTAAGTGTAATTTCACCCTGAGACCATGCAGATGAGTAACGCAGACCCCAGAAGCAGTTTTGGATTTGTAAGGCGGGCCATCCGGCAATGGGCGATGGGTAGGGTTCTGAGTTGCAGCAGTGGCCCACTTTATTGAGCAGCATGGAGGCCAATTTGGGCTGTGTCTGTTCTGTTTAGAAGCTGCCAGCGGCACAGTGGAGGACTGAGCAGCCTTACTGGAGGCAAATGGGCTCTATTACTGCCCTTTTTTACAATGGGGGGAGGTGTCATTCCCAGTCTCCTGCTGGGCTGGCCAATTAATGCATGCAGATCGAGCAGGGGCAGGGAGCATGAGCAGAAGTGGCCTCACTCATTTTCTGGTGTGGTTCACCAGTGTGAACTAACCTGTACATCAAAGGTTCTGGCCACATGTGCATTTTTTTATCTCAGTGAAGTTAAGAAAACATGCCTTTTTTAGACAGCCCTCCCCCTTTTTTCCATAATACGTAAAACATGAAACAGTGATTTGCCTAAAGGCACATTCTGCAAATGTGGGTCACTTTTATTTTAGGGCACCTGGGCCTATTTTGCATCCCAATCCAACCCTGCCCTGAAGCCCGTGTGGCACAGAGGAGCCTCCAACCGTCTAGTGACCCCATTCAGCCTAAGGCCTATCAAGTTCTGTGAAATATGGGACTATCAGGGACCCCTCACCACATTCTGCAACAGGCCTATCATTTTTCCTTGTGCCAGAGAATCCCCCCTTCCCTATTGCCTCTCAGCCTCTACTTGCGGTGTAGGAGGCTGCGTCCAGTTTGTTTCAGCTGCACTAGTCTAGGCTTTATTGATACCATTGCTGAACCAGACTCGCAAAGTGCTGATAGTGTGTTCTCTACACTGACACGCATGTTATCTCGCCACCTAGGTAGAGTAGTATGCCTGGGAGCCCACATCAAAGGAGGTGGCTCAGATTCATTAAGGTGGCCTTTAATAACATTTCAATGTAGCTTTTTTCTAAAAACGGATGCTCAGAAGTTCACCTTCAATCCACCATGAACTTCTGATGATTGAAAAAGAATTGCAGATTTTCTTAATTGGCCAAGAATGGCTTTTGACATCCTGTCTTTCAATGTGAAAGAGTATGTGTTAAAATGAAGGAGACTATGGTAGCAGAAGCATTGCAGGAAGAAGGTGATTAGGGAAAGGTTCCTTTTACAGCAGCAGGCCTATAGGGCAATCAGGCAGTGACTGATGGGTTAGTCTAATAGGTTAGAGTGTGGGCCAGTTTTCTGGCTGTTTGTGGGCCTGGTCTATGATCTTGTGGGCCAGTTTTATGGATCAAACCTGTGAGTGCATGTGCTAGTGCATGAGTCTTGCTTGCAAGACACTCTTGTTTACAGAAATCGTTTGTAGCCCACCCACTATATATCATGTGTTGTCTTCATGTCACTCTTCTTTGCCAGCTCTATAATTGGCCAGTGAATGCGACACATAATTTCCAGTTATTTTTCTGGAGCAGGGACCAAGCGCAGATTGATTAAAGTTATTCCGTGCCCATCCGCTTCTCTCGATGTGATTGAGGTACTATTCTCCCCCCCTACTCCCGCTTTCTGTTTCCCCCTCCCTAGCGCTTGTGCTTTTTTCTTGTTTCTCAAAGGGTGTCTGGTGTCTATGACAGCCAGTGGCTAGATAAATGTGATTTACATATCAGTGTTGTGAAAGAGAGGGTTGCGTTGGAAGAAATGCTTCTTTCACTAATGAAAAGGTGGTAGCCATTTTACAAGACACCCATTACCGCTTAAGATATGGTATAACTTTTGTTCAACTGGAATCATTTAAAATATATATTTAGATTAAAGAATAGATAAGATGTAATGTTAAACTCTTTGATGCAGTAATTCCATGAACAAAAATGTGTTCTAAATTTGAAAAACTAGTATGGTTTCATAAGTAAGTTAACTATAATGAATTTGCTTTAAATATATTAGGGGGAACAACCTTTACAACGCAACTTTTTTTTTTTTTTTTAGTTTCCAAAAACCTTTATTGACAAATATAAAACGGACATATCAATACACCGTGAAGTAACAAATCCATCAGTTGGCCCCACTCATCAGCGGGGGGGAGGGGGGGACGGGGGGGTGCACACAGCCATTCAGCCGACATCCCGGAGGACCGGCGGCGCTTCAGGAGAACCCTCACCGGTGGTGAACCCGTCGTCATTACTTCTGTATTACAGGACCTGCACCTGACCCCATACCGCACCACAGCCCGCTCTATCTTAAGGCAATCCTACCCGTGCCCCCCAACTCCTGCGAACCTGGTCTAGTCCCTGAGAGTCCGTAACCATATCCCAACGCCCCCCCGCCCCCCCACCACCCCCCCCCCGCCCCCCGCACGCACGTCATCACATCTCTCTCACATCCACTTGCCACCTTCTCCACAGTCCCTGCATCTAGCAGTGAGCAACCGTTGCAGCCCTCAACATTCAGATCGCCGGCGATCCTGCAGCACTCTGCCAACAACGCAACTTTTACAACGCACTACACTTACAACGCAATTTTTACAACGCAGCATCCACTACAACGCATTCCATTACATCTCATGACACTACAACGCATTTTTAAAAACTACCTTTAAAACGCATTCCATTACATCGCATACTACCTTTACAACGCATACCATTACAACGCACAACACTTACCCTACTGTTGCACCCCCTGGAGTTAGAATAGTAATTTTTACCCCTATACTATCCAATACTTACATTAAATGCAATTTAACTTTATGCGTTGTAATGGTATGCATTGTAAAGGTAGTATGCGATGTAATGGAATGCGTTGTAAAGGTAGTTTTTAAAAATGCATTGTAGTGTCATGCGATGTAATGGAATGCGTTGTAGTGGATGTTGCGTTGTAAAAATTGCGTTGTAAGTGCATGCGTTGTAAAAGTATGCGTTGTAACGTCATACATCCATATATTAGATGTATTTTGCCATTTTTGCATATCTACATTTAGTTGGAATGGATCACAGCAATTCCTAAATGGCTGCCGCTTGTTAGATACTAGCTATGATGGCCTTTTTTCTATGTCGGTGCTCAGTTTTATATACAAATCAGGAGAGAAATTACCCACCTGCGTTTCTTTCATAAAGTTTCAGTACTCTGCTAGAGTCTGTGTGTCTCTGGTTTAGAAATGCTTCGAGTGTGTGCGAAAACACTTTAGGAGCTGTTGAGCGCATTTGCTAACTCAGGGATGTACATTGGCATTTTCAATGAGGTTGTGTTGGGTGGATGACAAGCAAGGCTAAAACAGCATTAACAAAGCCATGGGTCTCGCCTATTCAAGCTCTATTGGCTTTGTCAATATTGTTTTTAATCTATTTTGACAGCAGCATGGCTAAAAGTAGACAATAAAAGACCTATAATGCAACAGTGTCATAGCGTTATTGCTTTTCTTTACTTTCAGTCTTGTTGCACAGCACATGGGCTGTGCAACATGTATAATGAAACACTAACAAAGCCAATTGATCTCTCATTGGCGAGACCGGCTGGCTTTGCAAATGCTTGTTACTGTTGATTTTCCTGATATTACCACAAATATTGCCAAAAGCAATGGCAAAGGCCTCCAATACCTTGAAAAACAGATATACAGCGTGTCTTTACAAGTTAAAAAATGCCCCAATTTGCAATCATAAATAAACAGATGATGGCTCTAAAATGTCTTTGCTCAAATAAACAGAGATGGCACAATCTTGCGAAAGGTACATTCATGACATCCCCACGTGAACCATGGCCAAGGTTGCTGGTAAAAGTAAAAGAAAATGGAGTCCAATGTTGTGCTTTCTACAGCTTTTAGCCCTGAGATGAGAGTTGTTAGGTCGAGCTTGGGCAGCATATGTGCTGATCTGCTAGGCATACTGGATTCAGGTATGGACTTGAAGCTCCCCAACTCTCTGCCCATATTTTATATTGGCTTGTGTCATTGTCCACTATAAAATGTGGCTTTTCATTGGTCAATAGGCTTTGGAGACCCTCCTTAGTACCGCCTTGTCTTATTTTGTAACTATCCATGAGGCCACCCCCTGTTACATGTGCTGTTACTCGGTAGGCTTTAATTACAGCCTTCCGAGCACTATTTTCTCAAATAGCTTTGTCCTGCCTGCTATTGCAGGCAGGACATGCTCTCTCCTATCTCTCTTAATGCTTTAAAAAAAAATCTTTATAGAAAAGGCGCCAAATGCATTTGCAAGAGTTTAAGCTATTGGCATTGTAAATGACAATACCTTTTATTTATCTGTTTTGAAAACAACACATAAATAAAAGTCATTGTCATTTACAATGCCAATAGCTCAAACTCTCCTAAATGTGTGTCCTATTGCATTGCAAATGCTTGTTTATTTCTGCCTGTGTGCATTTTTTTTCTTGAAAACAACATGCCTTGGAAGCTTAATCGTGCCAGGTACGGCCATAATAAAAAACACAATTTCATTGGTTGGAGTATTTTTCCTCATAGAATGAATAAAAGTGAAAATACAGGTTTAAAATACTGTGCACAAATTATGTGCATATATTCACTGTGATTTTTTTCTTCGGAATCATTAACGATCGTAAGTGGCAGAAAACGGTGGACAAACGGTACACACCTCTGTGTTTACAGTCAGACACGAAAGACCCTGCGTTGTGTCATTTCATTTGACATGGGGGGAGTGGCTTCTGGTCGCAGACATTTGTTACCATCCACTGTGCTGATCTATCTCGCTGCTGTTCGGATCGAAAATCACATTTCACTGTACTCAGGCACACATTCTAAACAAGGTTTGTCTTTGATGTATTAATGCATTCAAACAGCATTTTTGCAAGTCTGGGTCGCCATGTGTTGGCATATGCTTGTTTTTATTGGGTGTGGAAACCAGATAGATGCATGCTACGAATAGATCTCTTTAGCAGGCACTTTAACCCACTGATCTTTTTTGCTAGAAATGGAATTTGTGACCATGAATATTCAACAACATGAGTAAATGATGCACATTTATTGTATTAGGTGTTTTGAACCAGCCATGCAGTCGGTAGAGAAGAACCAATGTAGAAAAATGCACTATGAATTTTTTGTTTAGTTTCATATAGCGCAAAACAGGACCCGAAGGTATTAGGTATCAGAGCGCTTACATGGGCACCATTTGCGTTACAGACGTACACATTCATTTTTGTTGGGCACGAGGAGATTAAGTGATTTGCCCAGAATCACAGGATGTTGAGTGTCGTTGCCAAGACTCAAACCCAGTTCCTCAGCTTTGAGGTCGACCACTCTAGCTCTCCCCAAGCTTAGGTTCTCGCTGCAATTAACGCTGTCGAGTAAAATAGTTGATATGTCTCGACACTCACTTGGCATAGAACCATTTGCTCTTTGGTCCCTTAGCACTTTATTTAAAAGTTCAAGGGACATATTATCAAGCACGGCGTTAAAATTATCGCCGCTTTAGCGGCAGAAAACTGCAGCTAAAGCGGCGATAATGTCCTATTACTTACCGGTAATCTTCATTACTCCGGGTCCCGTAGTCCTCGACACCGTCATGGACAAGTGAGATCTACTATCTCACTGACAGAAAAAAGAACGAAGGAATGCTGGACCTACCCTCCCCCTCCCACTGGGAGTACTTAAGGAGTACCGTCCCAGCATTCCTCCTGAAATACCAAGCACCAATGAAGGCCGGCAGACAGGGAGGGAGGGAGGGAAGTCATGACGGTGTCGAGGACTACGGGACCCGGAGTAATGAAGATTACCGGTAAGTAATAGGACATTACCCCCAGGTCCCTCCGTCCTCGACACCGTCATGGACAAGTGAGAAATACCAAAGCAAACACCGGCATTCATACCAGAAAACACAACAAACCACCAGGATAGCAAACAAACCCAGAGATTTATTGGAAATAAGCAGAAAAAAAACATTTAGGAGCGAACAGAGCTCAACACCCCCAATGCAAAACCTCCATCATCCCCCAAAAGATTGAGGAGACGATAATGCCTGATGAAGGTATTAGAAGAGGCCCACGTGGCAGCCCTGCAAATCTCAGAGAGAGGAACACCCCGAACCTCCGCCCAAGAAGCAGCCACCCCTCTCGTAGAACGACCCTGAACCCCCAAAGGAGGAGGAGAACCAGACAGAGAGTAGGCCAAGGAAATGGCTTGCTTCAGCCAACGGCCGATGGACACAGAAGAAGCCTTACACCCCAGAGAAGCCGCACCAAAGGAGACAAAAAGGGAGTCCGACTTGCGAAATTCCGCAGTTCGGTCAAGATAAATGCGCAGAGCCCTGCACACATCCAACAAAGACCACCGGGGACCACCGGGAGAATCCAAGACAGAGCCCAGGGAGGGCAACACCAACTCCTGGCACCTGTGAAATTGCGAAGAAACCTTCGGCACAAAGGAAGAATCCAGGCGGAGGACAACCCCACCCTCCGTGAAAGACAGAAAGGGAGCACGAGCCATCAAGGCCCCCAATTCCCCAAGACGTCGAGCAGAGGTGACAGCCACCAGGAAAACCACCTTGAGGGTGAGAAACTTTAAATCCACCGTCTCCAAGGGCTCAAAAGGAGGACCGACCAAAACCTGCAGGACCAAAGGCAAGTCCCACAGGGGAAAGGAAGGGCGAGGCACAGGCCGGGAAACAGTAAAACTGCGAAGAAGACGAGAAACCAAGTCTTCAACATCCGAAAGATTCCCCCACGGGGAACGAAAAGCCCGAACAGCGGCCCACTGGGCACGCAGCGTAGAAACAGCCAAACCCTTCTCGAAACCTTCCCACAAAAATTGAAGGACAACCGGCACGGAACAGAACAAAGGGGAGACACCCAACGCAGAACACCAGCGATTAAAATTACCCCAATGACGATCATAAGCCTTAAGGGTAGAAGGTCGTCGGGAACGCTGAAGAGCCATCGCTAAATGTTCCGGAAAACCGCGCCGTCGCCAACCCTGCCTTTCAACCTCCACACCGACAACCGCAACCGGAGAAGAGACAGGCACGGGGAAGACCGCAGAGGAGACGGAGACAGGGGAAGAAACCAAGGACCCTGCACCGCCAAAAGCCGCACCGTCGGAAACCAAGACCTCCGAGGCCAAAACGGTAGCACCGCCACCACCTCCCGATCCTCCTGACACAACCGGGCCAGAAACCTGGGAACCAGCGCCAGGGGGGGGAAGGCATAGAGGAGACGCGACGGCCACGGGAGAGACAGAGCGTCCACCCCCCAGCAACCCTCCTGCAGAAACCGGGAGCAAAAACGAGGGAGCTGAGCATTGTGCCGGGAGGCAAAGAGGTCCAGAAAGGGACGCCCAAACTTCCCGCACACAAGCCGAAACGCAACCGGGGTGAGAGACAACTCCAGAGAATCCGGAAAGCACCGACTCAGGGCATCCGCCACAAAGTTGTCCACTCCCCGAAGATGAACCGCCGTCAGAGACAGCAGATGGTCCTCCGCCCAACAAAATAGGGGCACCACCACCGCATTCAAAGACGCCGAACGAATCCCCCCTTGATGATTCAGATAGGCCACCGTCACCATATTGTCGGACCGCACCAACACGTTCCGATCGAGCAACAGAGCGCGGAAACCCATCACAGCCCGGGACACCGCCGTGAGCTCTCTCCAGTTGGATGACCGGCGGCTCTCCAGGAGGGACCAACGACCTTGAAGGGAGCGAGACCCCAAGGTCGCCCCCCAACCCAAGGCGCTGGCATCCGAAGTCAAGACCAGAGAAGGAGAAGACTGCAGGGGCAGACCTAAAGACAGATGATCCCTCACCGACCACCAAAGAAGAACCGGGAGGACCACTGGAGACACAGGAATGAGAATCTCCAAAGCGAGGGACCGGGGATCCCAAAGAGACAGAAGGTACACCCAAAGGGGGCGCAGATGAAACCGTGCCCATGCTACTGTAAAAACAGTCGCCGCCATCAGACCCATAAGACGCAACCAAAGGCGCACCGGAAAGGCTCCCCCCAACCAGAAACGATGAGCAAGGGACACCAACGTCGTCACCCGAGGTTCGGGGAGGAACACACGGTTCAGATCCGAACGGAATCGGGCCCCAATAAAAACCATGTCCTGAGACGGAGTCAGTTGACACTTGGGCAAGTTGATCAGGAAACCATGGGCCCGCAACGCCGAGCACACCACCTCCCTGGCCTCCAGCAACAGGACCCGAGATGGAGCATGGATCAACCAGTCGTCTAAATAGGGGTATACCATCACCCCTTGGAGATGAAGCCATGCGACCAAAGGCGCCACCACCTTCGTAAACACCCGAGGCGCCGACCGGAGACCGAACGGCAAGACCATGAACTGGAAATGACGTCCCTGAACACAAAACCTCAGAAACCTGCGGGACCGAGGATGGACCGGTACATGGTAGTACGCATCCTGAAGGTCGAGGGTACACATGAAGTGCCCCGGCAGTACCAACGGAATTATCCTTTGTAAAGTCTCCATGCGGAAAGGAATTCTGGCCACCCATTTGTTCATAACCCGCAGATCCAAAATTAAGCGGAAACCCCCCGTGTTCTTTGGAACCAGAAAGACCAGGGAATAGAAACCCAACCCCGTCTCCAGCGGGGGAACCTCCTGAATGGCACCTTTTCGAAGAAGGTCCAGAAGCCCGAGAGAAAGATGAGACCGCTTTACGCGACTCGAAGGCCAAGGAGTCGGCCGAACACACGAGTCCGGAGGCTGAGTCGTAAACTCCAGAACATAACCCTGGCGAATGATGTCCAACACCCAGACGTCGGAACAAGACTGAACCCAGGCAGCCAGGAAGAAGCGCAGCCGCCCTCCAACCAACAACCCGGGAACCACCGCCAAAGAGTCAGGAACGTGGCTTGGCAGGTGGAGGGGATTTAGCCTTACGGTCCCGACCACGGCCAGAAGCAAACCTACCCTGGCCTCTCACAAACTGTCTACGAGAAGCAGGGCGAAAGAAAGATTTGGGTTTAGAAGGGACAGGAGCAGTAGTAGAGATTTTAAAGGAAGAGGAATGCTTCTTTTCCTTAAACAATTTGTGTAACTTCGCCTCCAACTCCCCCCCAAACAACATAGTACCCTGAAAGGGCAACCTCAAAGCGCATGCTTTCTGCGCAGAGTCAGTCTTCCATTCCTTAAGGACAAGACTGCGCCGTGCAGCCACACAAGCTCCCCCGGAAAGAGCCGAAGCCCGCACAACGTCAAAGGAGACATCAGATAGGAGTTCCACCTGACGCTCAATCTGCTCCAGCAAACCAGAACAGTCCGTGGCATTATCCATAGACTGATAGAGGGACTTCAGGTCAGACAACAGTGACTGCGACACATAAGTCCCGTAGATGCCTGCTCGTAAGGCCAGGTGGGAACCAGAATACACTTTACGGAGCGCCACATCCGCCTTCTTGTCAACCGGATCCTTCAGTACAGCATCCTCAGCAAGGGAAGTACGCCCCACCAAACTAGCCACAAACGAGTCAATAGGAATTGAATCAGGCAGTTCAGTAGCCATATCCTGCAAAGGATAGAGTTTAGTCATGAAGCGCGGAATCAGGATGCGATCCGGATCAGCCCACTCGCGCTTCAAAACATCTCGGATGAAGGGATGGACAGGGACATCGACAGTGGCAGCACTCTGAAATTGTCGCAACAAAGGGCCCCTAGAGGTACTAGGCGCGTCTCCGTCAGGGAACCCCATGTTCTCTTTAACATGCTGCACAATTGCGGACATAGTCTCCTTGTCCACATATTTGCCTTTCAACTCCTCCTCTCCCAAACCCGCAGACTCATCGCCACTAGAGTCCGAAGAAACAGGAGCAGGACACCTGCGACGGGATCCAGCATCACCCATCTCAGACAAAGTCTCCCTGATCAAGCGCTTAATATGCGCATCAGCACCAGTCTCACGGCGCCTGGACCTGGCAGGAGAGGGAGACCTGGAAGCACTAGAGGAAGAGGACGACCTCTCCCGGTGATGACGTTTCCTGGAATGTTTTCCCATCACAAAAACACACCAACAACAGCAATATTACCAGAGATAATAACCGCTATGCGGTACTCACCCCAAACGCTCGTTTTTAAACGAGTTTCCCCAAAGCCGGCAATCACGAGGCGCCTGACTTCCGTCCCCACGCTCAAAAACCGGAAGTCAGGCATGACCACATCCGGCCGGGGAATCAGCGCCATCCAATCAGAGGAGCAGCGCGGCCGCGCCCCCCAGCAAGCCCAGCAGGCCGGGAGAGGCGGCCATCGGGCCAGGAGAGAACCAACGCGGTATTACACCGCCGCGAGGTCCGGAAATGAAGAGGCCCGCGCCACTCCCCCCAAGCCCAGCAGGGAGGGAGAGGCAAACAGCGAAGGGCCGCCGGCACCAGGTAAGACCCAGCAGCCACAACGCCACATCCAGAAAGAAGGCAGGAGCGCCCACGCTCCTGCCGCGTCCTCACACTGTCAGGATGACAGAAAAAAGAACAGGAGGAATGCTGGGACGGTACTCCTTAAGTACTCCCAGTGGGAGGGGGAGGGTAGGTCCAGCATTCCTTCGTTCTTTTTTCTGTCAGTGAGATAGTAGATCTCACTTGTCCATGACGGTGTCGAGGACGGAGGGACCTGGGGGTAATGGGCTTGATAATATGCCCAGGAGATTTCCAAATAGAAGCCCATGTTCACACCAGAACATGGGCTTCTATGGGAATTCTCAAGGGCACATTATCAAGCCCATTATCGCCCAACGCCGTTTCTTGATAATATGCCCCTAAATTGGTGGCATAATAGTAAATAGAAGAGTCTCTTGCTCAAGGCAAGAGATCCAGATATCCAGCATCAGGTTGGCAAAAAATAGTCTTACAAAATTGGGCAGAGAGAGTATTGTTCTTAAACCAGAGGAAATGCAGAAAAATAAGGCTGATGTCATGATAATCGTGATTTTTACTAAATCGTGTTTCTCACCTGAGAATCTTAACCCAACATTTTCAGAAACTGTCATAGTATAATATTTTAGGAATCTAATTTAGACACTGGTAAATAATAAATTGCAGCTGAGAGCTATACCTTGTTTGGTGGAGGGGAGGTGCTGGGTGTGTCCAACATTTTTTGTTCCTGTTCAACCATAGTTCCTACAAAACATCTCAGGTCAATATGACTGAGGCAAACCAAAGGACTGCAGAAAGTTAATCTTTTACCTTTGAATAGCAATGGCTGGGTTTAAAACTTAGGGTCCAATTTAGAGTTTGGCGGGCAGTAGCCCGTCAACCATGGTGGCGAGCGACATTACCTCTGCCACCCTGAAAGACTACCTCTTGCCAAATTTAGAGATCACCACCAGCCCAACAATGATTTCTGTACCTTTTAATAAACCCCTGTCACAGGGGTTCCTCTAAAGTTAACAAAGGTTGGGTGGACGGTCAACGTCATTTTCTTTTCTTTAAAAAAAAAAAATCATATTGGCAAACAGTGTGAAATTTTCATTTGCTCACTATTTAATCCATTCAACAATTAGAAATTCCACTTTGTGCACTCTCAAAAGAAGGTGAGGCGATTGGAATGTAAAGATATTTACTAACACGCTACTTGTTCGGTTTCTTCTGCCATCAACTTGTCAGCATATAGTAAAGGCCACCGGAACTATGAGATTCTACTGTTGCTGCATTTTTTGCATAACTAGTGATTTACCACATTTGCCACATAATCCACCAAATGCTGTAAACCCTGCAGATTGTAGGAAATAAAAATTTGTTCTAGCTCAAACGGATCAAACATTGCAACAAAAATGTGGCGACACTTGTTTCTTCACAGAGGAAGATCATTTTGAAAGGTTGACTGGTCATCTTTCAGTTTCTGATTGCTGACTTTGTGTGTTTTTAATGGAACTAAAGACGTGAAACCTCAGCATGGACATTTTTAACATGAACAAAAATTGCAAAATAAATTCCCCTGTTGGTTACCTGGTCTCGACCACTCTCCTGCTTCCTTGTTGCTCCCGCGGCCAGGCTTGGCTCCGCCCCCTCCTTCCAGCACCATCAGCGCCGCTGTGAGACGAGGGACCGGCCGGGCTTGGCTCCGCTGGTCCTGGAAACCACAACTCCCAGGATCCCCTGGGCCAGGACGACAGCTGACCACGCGCCAGGAGGCGCATAAAGGACAGCCTGGTGCTGAGCCTCCTGTTTTCCCCTGTTGGTTACCTGGTCTCGACCACTCTCCTGCTTCCTTGTTGCTCCCGCGGCCGGGCTTGGCTCCGCCCCCTCCTTCCAGCACCATCAGCGCCGCTGCGAGACAAGGGACAGGCCGGGCTTGGCTCCGCCGGTCCTGGAAACCACAACTCCCAGGATCCCCTGGGCCAGGACGACAGCTGACCACGCGCCAGGAGGCGCATAAAGGACAGCCTGGTGCTGAGCCTCCTGTTTTCCCCTGTTGGTTACCTGGTCTCGACCACTCTCCCGCTTCCTTGTTACTCCCGCTGCCGGGCTTGGCTCCGCCCCCTCCTTCCAGCACCATCAGCGCCGCTGCGAGACGAGGGACCGGCCGAGCTTGGCTCCGCCGGCCCTGGAAACCACAACTCCCAGGATCCCCTGGGCCAGGATGACAGCTGACCTTGCGCCAGGAGGCGCATAAAGGACAGCCTGGTCCCTCGCCCCGCGAGGACGCGCGCGGGGCGCGCCTGGAGAAGCCCGGGACAAGGGCGGGGCCGTTTGTGGTCGTTCAAGGCCGGACGAGGCTGGGCTGGGCCACCTTATTAACGTTGTCAAATCTGTGTTACATTGGCACCTGAGGTAGGAGTGTTCAAGTTTGTTATCGTTTGTGCCCTCTCTCTTGCTGTAGCAGGTGTGTTTGTGGACTGTTAAGTACCTCTACAATGAACAAACGAATAACTGGTGATAGGGTGGTCGGCACCCTTGACACATTCCTAAAAAGAGCAGAATCCGTCCTAATCCACGAAATTGAGGCTACTGAAAGAAGACTTTCCTTAGATCCCAGGATTTTAGGGGGGGGACCCACGTTATGTACGCTCTCACATACTACTCGGTCTTCACCTGAAGCAGTTGCTCCGTCCACTTGTATTCTGTCAAGACTGCCAAGTCCAGACTTTACTAATTGTGTGCATCATTTGCCGCCTCCACCAAGCCCCCTGTGTCTCCCTGCTGGAGTAACAACTAGAGGGATGAAAGTGGTGGGGAGTTCTAATAAAGCGGCACAGAAAAAAGTAAGGAAGGGGCGTAGCATCATAAAACATAAGCCTCTCTTTCCACCCACTGCCACGAATGGGGTCTTTGTTTTTGGTAACTCAAGTACTGTATCCTCCGACAACCCTCCTAAAGCTTCTACTAATTCTAATCATCTTGTGAGTGGGAATGACCCTTTTCATGCTCTTAAGGAGCAATTAGCTGCTTTACTTGAATCATTTACCAAAAGACTGGATTCTGTCGACCATAGGCTAGCTAGGATTGAGGACGCCCTGGAACACTTTTCACATGAGGACCAGGCCCTGCACTATAGGGCAGCTACTACTGGTAATATCTTGGTCTAGGTGGGGGACACTCATAAGGACCAGAATGGTGAAAAGGTACAAGTCGAACCACATGTGGCTGGGGTAGATACAGCTGGTAATGTAAGATCTATTTACCCAACTAAGTCGAGCAATGTTGAGATAACCCCTAACCAGGTTCCATCAGTGCCAATGAGCCCTCGGAGGTCGGATATCAACAGTGTTGTAGGGCATAACTCGAGGCACTCCCATCTCCATCTGCCCCCCGAGGCGATTCCCTATACGATTTTCCTGGCGTATGTTCCTCCCCTTCCCCCGGGCACACAAGACCACTGGTCCTCTCTTAAAAACAAGGCCCTAAACCACCTGAATAAAGTGACAGACATTAGGGTCGGCTTATTCGAGAATTTTAAAATGGCTAGGCGGATTGAATGGGTTGGGCACTCTGCCAAAACTTTAAAAGGGGATTGTGTAGTTCTGAGCTTTAGGTCTCCGGGTCTGGTCCGTTATATCTTGGAGACGGTCGGTCATGCGCCAGCTGAGGGGGTATCCATTAGCATACTTCCCCTTGGCTTTTTCTATCAACAGAGACACAGGGATGGCCGACTAGCCCAAGGTAATTATCCTAGGCCAGACTTTCCTACTCAGCTTAATAACCGCTTTGATGCCCTCTCTTCTCTTGAAGACATAGATTGACAATGGGTGGGTGTCCCTGGGGGAGTAGTGATAGGAGGTCTCGGGACAGTAGGAGCGATATCTACCACCAGTTTTTTTAATCCAGTTGACCCTTTGGTCCAAACCCTGGTTCCCTCTCCTGCTGTATTAACCCCGGTTAGTTGCTCTTTGTCCTCAGATGCTGCTACTGGGTGCCTGCTTTCTATTCCTCAGAAAGAACATATGATTATTTCTTCGTGGAATATAGCGGGGTTGGAATCAAAAATTGGGTCATTAGATTGGTCAGCCTTTATCAACAGAGTGGACATATGGGCGTTTCAGGAAACCTGGTCAGTGGATAACGTGTTCCATGCCGGCTATCTAAACTTTTCGAAACCGGCAATTAAGGGTTTAAGGGGGAGGCCGGTAGGTGGCCTAACATGTTGGGTTAGGCAAACCGAGGGGTTATCCGTGGTCGAGATTCCCTCTGATAATCCCAATCTTCTTGCTATAAGAGTAAGATCTTCAGGCGGCCTTGATTTATCCTTGTTTAATATTTATGTTAGAGGTCAAGCGGGGGGCAGGAGTTCTCAGGTAATTGTAGCCCTTGAGACCCTTTTAGCGGTGGGTGCTTTGAACACCAATTTGATCATCACCGGAGATCTTAATACATGTTTTGAGCCGCTGGACGGTGATGATGGAAGGCTTAGCGAGGAGGTGGACTCTCTCTGGGGTGTGCCTCAGCTGGACCTTCCACCTATTAAAAAATGGACCGAGGCCGCACTCCAGGTTAAAGGGTTGTGCCTGGAATGGGGTCTTAGGGCAGTCAACGGCAGGACCAAGTCTGACGCACTGGGGGTGGCGACCTTTGATAACGGCCGCCACAAAAGCAGGATTGACTACATCCTTGTAAAAGTCGAATTCTGGCACCACGTCGTAGATATGGAAGTACATTCTCGCCCCGAAAGTGATCATAACCCCTTGGCACTAACTCTAAAAGGTCTGAGCTTCGGCCCTACTGTCACTCTGGAGCCCGACAGCAGTTCAAACCATGTAATACTGGGAAACGATCTGAGAAGGGTTCTTTGGGAGAAGGTGTCCCTTGACGAAAAAAGTGTGCTAGAAATCAGGGGATTAGTGATAGGATCATTGAGGAAAATTAATGACTGTGGCCCGCAGGAGACTCTCAAAGATTCACTCCCAACAATTCACACTGAGCTCTTTAGCAAGCTGAAAATGTATTTTATTAACACCAAGCCGATTAGAGCGAATCGCAAGCTAGAATCCATCTCTTGGTATAATGACCTATGTAGGTCCACCCACAAGGCACTCGTAAAAGCTATTAAATCTAGGAATCACACTTCTATCAAACAGTCCAGGGTACTTTATAAATCTACCTTAAGATCTGCAAAAAGAGATTGGGACGAGGAGCGTTGGAAAGACCTGTTATTGGCTTGCAATAGGAGGAATATGACCCAGTTTTGGGACCTAATAAAATGGGGGAACGGGCAAAGGTTGATCACCCCTAATAATAACGTAGATCCAAACGTTTGGGTTGCTTTCTTTGAAGCTCAATACCGCCAGGGTACGGAGAGGGAAACTAGTACACCAATTATATGCATAGATACTCCCCTGACGTTTAGCACCAAGGAGGTTGAGGTGGTAATAAGGAATATCCCAAGCGGTAAGGCACCTGGGCCCGACTGCATCCCCCCAGATTTATTTAAACAGCACGGTGACCTCTGGGTACCCTACATAACGATCTTGATTAATTCTCTGGCGGGGGGAACTCCTTTTCCACCTTCTTGGTCTGGGGCGGAAATCATCCCAATCTACAAGAAGGGGGATCGCTCCGCCCCGGCCAACTATAGGCCCATCAGCCTCATTGACGCTCTACAAAAAGTTATAGCCCGGGTCCTTTTGGGTAGGATCCAGAACTGGATGTCTAATGAAAACATTTTATCTCCCTTACAAGTAGGATTCCGGGCTCACATGGGGACTTTAGATCAGGTTTTCAGATTTGTCATGCTCTATTGGAGGGAGGTTATTCTAGGTAAGGGCTTGATTTTTGCAGCCTTCGTAGATCTAAAATCTGCGTTTGACCTCGTTCCCAGATCCAAACTGTGGGTTGTTTTGTTGGGATTGGGGATGCCCAAGGAATTGGTGGACTTTGTGATTAAACTCCATAACTCTAACTATGCACAGGTTAGGTGGGGGAAACCAGGTGAGGATACTGAGAAATTTAGTGTGGGGAAGGGTGTCGCCAGGGGTGTGTCCTGGCCCCAACACTTTTTTCACTGTTTATCAATGGGGTGGTACAGTATTTTGACAACTTCCCCACAGACGCGCCCATGCTGGACGGCCAAAGGGTACCTCTGCTCATGTTCGCTGACGATACTCTGATTTTATCCAAGACGAGGCAGGGCCTTCAGTTGGCACTGTCTCGCTTTGAGGAGTTCTGCAGCGACCATGAGCTAGCGATCAACGTGGGTAAGGCCAAATTTATGGTACTCCACTGGTCGAGGCCTGTAACTGCAAGAGTCTACATGAGCGGGAAGCTCCTGAACAGGCCAATGTCTTTACCTATTTGGGTATCACCATAGGTGAAAAATTGAGCTGGTCCCCCCAGGTGAAGCTACTTGTACTGAAACACTCTCAGTTAGCGGGGGCACTGACAAAGGAACACAGGCTTTCCCAGACCAAGCCTATAGCTCCAGTTGTTAAAATTTACACCCTGAAAATCATACCAGCTATTCTCTATGGTGCTGAGATCTGGGGGTATAGTAACCTAACCGATTTAACATTGGCCCAAAACAAGTTTTTAAGATCTATTGTGGGCCTCCCTCGATCATCCCCCCGTGTTCCCCTTCTCCTTGACCTGGGTTGCAATGCTATTGAGGACATTGTTCATTTCAGAATGTTGGCTTTTTGGAGAAGGCTCTGGACGGTCCCAGAATTACTCCCTTTTGCCAACGCTTTACTTGAAATAAAGGGTATGGATCGTTCTAATAAGATCCCTTCTTACTGAGATGGGGATGAGGGACTTATGGGGGTCTCCCAAGTCGGCTGTATTCCCAATGAAAGTACTGTATAAAGCAGCCTTCTGGAATTTGATCAAAAACCGGAGGCACTTGGATTTTAAAGATGATCCCCTGATGGAAGGCTACTGGGATTTGATCACGAAACCTAGAGACTGCAGGTTGTTTCATCAATTTCGAGTAGAAACACTCCCGCTCAGGAAATTTACCCGCAATTGGTCAACTGGTAAGGGAGACAAGTGTCCATTTTGCATAGACCTTGTTGAAAATATTGACCATCTTTTATATGTTTGCCCTGCCTACCGTTTACCCAGAAGTGTGTGGCTTAAACCCTTGTGTAGAAACTTGGGTACGAATTCAGCATTGATCGCTAAAAGTTTACTGAAAAATGGCGGTGACTCCACCATTATAATTGGGGTGGCAAAGTTCCTGAGCTGGTCCTGGGCAATTCGCGAAAGAGAAGGAGGGTGATGCTTCTTAGCCAAGGTCCTATCCAGGATTGTATTTTTTACCTGCCTAAAAACTGATGTACGTATATATGTATAGCCCTTGGAATCATGAGTTCATTCCCTAGTACCTTGCACTTTATTGCCACGCACTTATGCACTTTAGCTCGCGATCTCCTGGCCCGTCATCGGGAATGCTTTTCTGTGTCTTGCATGTTATAATATTTTATAATGTTTGTATTTTATAATATACTAGGTTTTAGCTTATTGGTTTGAGTCCAGTAACTCTTATACAGGGACTCTGCTTTTTTGCACATTGTATTTTACAAAGCTCTTATATTGCTGCTTTTTTAGATTGGTCATAGGGACTGATACCAGGAATACTTTAGACCTTTCTTTTATTTTTAAACCGTGTCATTGACATGTATTGCTGTTTAATGTGATCACTTTTAAGGCATTAAGTGTCGAATAAAGTATTCTTGACTGACTGACTGCAAAATAATGAAGTAATACTGTCCACAAATGTGCAGCATTACGCCACACAATTTGTTTTTTCTTGCTGCATAATTTAGTAGCTCCTTCCACACAATTTGACCCTCCTCAGACTCATAACTCCAGTGGCCCTGCATATAGTGCAGGGTATACAATTGGACCTTGGCAAACCACATTTATGCAATTATCACATTAGAAATACACCGAAACAGAACTAGCATTAGCTGTGTGTGAAATCAGGGCCTACCTATCTACTTTTAAGGCAGTAATTTCAACCGCACTTCGTCCCTCAACATTGAAGGTGTATTCTTTAAATTATTGTGACTAAACTGTTGCCTTCATGTAGGGAGGGGATGCTGTTCTGCAGCAATAGGAAGTGGCGAAGTGCCTTGTTCGGTGTGCCCGAATCCGTGACAAACGTGATTAATTCCGAAGGACATTTCATGTTGATTGCTCCGTGATGTATGCATTGTCTCAGAAAACCCAAAGCGGCAAAACTTACAAATTGCAGCCGTTTAATCAGTGGCTGAGAGTTAATTTTATTGTAATGCATGTGTTGTCTACCTTTGGGAAAGATTATCCCCATTAGGTCTGATATTCATTCCCTGCATGCACACTGAAGTGCCTTGCCACTCATCAGAGGAGATCAGGCAAATAATAACACAACTAATCAGAAAGGATGCTCCCTTCTCAGACAATTGTGTGTATTATTCATAACGCATTATCAGCGCGACAGCGTTTTATAATAACAGTGCTAATAAAAAATAAGCCCTGGGGATCATCACTATTTTCCTCAAAAGGCCGTGTGCTGTTTGGAGACTTCAGTTGAATGAAGCCGTTCACTGGACAGACTGCTCGGGCAGCAGTAGGTTACAAATGAATCCAGTTTAGTCACTATAATATCCAATAAATTCCCCAAACCATGTATCAACTGGTCAACCCATAGCTGATGTGAAACAAAATTAAGCAACCAAACTATGGGGCAGATTTACAAGAAAGTGACACATCTGTAGAGATGCGTCACTTTCCCTGCGCCACCATGCAAAACCCTTGCGTCACCATGGATGCACCGTATTTACAATACGCCGCACCACGGCGCAAGGATTGACAGATGCGTCAGAAATTCTGACGCATCTGTTGACGGAAAAGTCACGCATTGCTGGAGTTGTGTCGCAAGCATGGCGCAACTCCAGCAATGCGTGTTGCGGCCTATTCCCAATACAATGCGCCACTCCTTACGCCTGCTTCAAGCAGGCGTAAGGTTTCGACGCAGTGGCGTCCTAAAAGTCACGCAGTGAAATCTTGTAGATTTCACTGCGTCACTTTTACGAGGCTTTCCCGCTTGGGAACGCCTACCCTGCATACATTATACCTGACGCAGGTATAATGTCACGCAGGGCTTTACAACGTGTCGCATCTCCCTAGATGCGTCACAATGTAATTGGGTCGCAACTTTTACGCCGCCGATGCGTCACAAAAGTGACGCACCGACAGCGCAAAATTGACGCAAGGGGCTTGTAAATCTGCCCCTATGTATTCACTAGTCAGCCCACAGCCAATGAGAAAACAAATGGATGCAATCATTAACTCTAAAAAAGTTAAATTGATAGTCCTCTGCACTTGACAACAGAAAGCAGGTGGGACAGAGGTACCAAAGACATGTAATCATTTCTACAGGACAAGAACCGTGAGATAAATGACTACTGTCCTGGAGATCCTTCAAGCTGTTTATATATGATCATTTTTGCAGCCAAAGAACCAATGCAAATTATGACTGAATCCCAAAGGATTAAGTATTATTGTAAAGACATAGGTTCAACCCAATAATTAACCATCAACAACTCATTATTCAGAGCATCTTCACCGTTGAAGTCTCATGATCAGATGAAGTGCACACTTTAGATTGGGAGCAGGTAGAGATGTAATGTTTACACTCAAATTAGTTTTAGCTTTAAATCCTCTTTTAATCGTAAAGTAGGCATTTAGATTATAATTTTGAAAATGCCACTTCTAGAAAGTTGGCATTTTGCTGCCCAAGATTTCTGAGACGTTTCTCATAGTTTCCAATTGCCTGGGCCTATTAATGGTTTCCCCATGAAGAATGTGTCTTGTTCCCAGACAGTGGACAATGGGATCTGGGAATAGCTGGGGGAGGATCTTTCTGGCAGGATGGCTGGGGAGGAGCTGTACCCTGCCTTCATTACATTTTAAAGAACGTTGCCCAGAGCACACAAAGGAACCTGACCCCAGGCCTACACTTGCTTTTGTTGCCGTTGTCCTCCCTAGACACTTTGGAACCAAATACATGGGAAGAACTGACCAGGACCAGTATTGAGAAATAGTCTGGAGTTTCTCCACTCAAAGGCAGGCCCCAGGTATACAAAAGTAGGACCTTCAGAACCACTCATCAGAATACTACTGGACCTGTGAAAAATTCTGAAGAAGGACTGCCCTGCTGATAGAAGGAGTGACTCAATACTGGAAGGACCACCTTGCTGTCTGAAGAAGGAAGATTGGACCTGCTTGCTTTGGCCCCAGTCTACCTAGAGTGAATCTAAGGATCAATTGATTGACCGTCTGTGTGAGCTAAAGGGACACAACAGGCTTCTAGAAGCCTCCCTGTAAGTCCCAGCTGACCAGCACCATCTAGACCTGCATCTGGACCTGCCTGAACCCTCCTGGCCTCTGCTGGAGTGAGTTCCTGACCCTCAGGAGGTGCCAAACTGATCCTGGACCCCTGGTGTGGCCTCAGTTGTGCTGCTCTCGAAAGAAAAGGAGAAATCCTGAAGTTTTGGGCTCTTCACAAATGCAAACAGATCTTTCGCAGCAAGATCTTCACGCCCGCTAGTGCGATGTTTTAGTAGACCCCTTACGCTACGTCGACCACCATCCACAACGCTCTTCCTGCTCCTCGTCGCCCCTTCCACCGCATAAAAAATTCTTTACGCTGGACTTTGAAGGGAACTCTTTCAGCTGGGCCAACCTGGTCCCTGTAACCAGCCTGCGCACCATTGCGGTCGGGCTGAACTTGTGACTTCCACCCGGTCTCGCACAACCTAAGAATTGCGAGTGGTGCTTTGTGCTTTTAGGCACTTTCTTTACCTGAAATCTTTACAATTTCAGATCTCTGGTTCTACTGATTGGATTTGTGTTGTCTTGAAGTCAAATAATGTATTACATTTTACAAGATTTTTATAAATTGGTGTAGGATTTTTCTTGCGCTGTGTTTTCACTTTATGACTGTTTAAAGTGCTACATAAATACTTTACACATTGCCTCTAAGTGAAGCTTGACTGCTTTTGTGCCATTCTATCAGAAGCATGAGCACACATTAATATTGGGTGTGCTTGTGTCTCTCCCCGAGAGATATTGCATTTGCTGCTTGAGTACGGTTTCACCCCCCTCAACCAGTAACCCAGTGTCCAGCAGGGAGATTAGTGGTTCACCTTGCCAAGATAGTTGTCTGAGTGGAGTTTACACTTCTCTCAACTAACAACCCAATTTCTTACATTGAGCTTTCAATGGGCCCAATTTGAATGTATTGGTGGTTGGGACTTTTTGGTTCAGACATTCTGTCTATGGCTTTCTCCCTCCAGGTAGCTAAGGAAGAGTGAAGACTACCTCTCCCCCAGGAAAGTACTTAAAATTGAGCTATTTGCTGAAATTATTGAGCAATGAGCACATTAGTTACTGTTTTTTTAGGCATGAATGGTAAACTCTGCTTCTCCTGTATAGTTTGTGGAGGTTTGCAACTCCATGCTCTGCTTGGAACACAGAGTTTGAACCAAAATCCGCCTGCTGGTGCGTGCCACAGTATACCGGCGTACACACTATTAGCAGCACAGGTTTGCGTCTCTCAGCATAGAAAATGTTTTGTCTGGTTTTAAGATGGCCGCCTCATGGGACGTGAAGGCACAGAGCATGTGCATATGTTCTAGTGAAGCACATCTTGTACCGTTCCCCAGTGAGATCCTGAACTTTGGTGCCATGTGGACTGCCTGCCTCAGTATGACCTCCAGGGAGTACAGCCTGCTGAAACTGGATCCCACTCTGTACGAAAGAGTGCAGAATGGCCAGAGGCACAGCGTTGATGCCGCCCCTGATTACTAACATACTCTTTAAGCAATCATGGCTCATGTTGCAGTGATTTTGTCATGTGATACATCCTGTACCTTTCAGCAAGTGTACTATTTCGGATTTGCCATTGGGTTAGCACACTTACACTACCACAAAAACTTGGAGAACAGACGATATATCAGAGAAAGACTCATGTCTGCCAGATAAGGTGTAGAGGGAAGGGAACCCTGAGGAGGCTATGGCCCTGGGTGGAACAGCGAGGGCAAAGGTGGTGACACACAAGAGAAAGTGGTAGTGTTCAAGAACGGGTGGGAGAGTAGGCACAGGCAGGAAAGAGCTTTGCGCAGTAAGCACCTCAAGCACCCTGACCTGTGAGCCCTGCTGTCTGCTCGGAAGCTGCTGTCTGCTGACGACCCGGGGGAAGCCACATTGCCACAGCTCAAAGGAGCGGCATCAGAGGGGTCACATCTGCAGGATCACACCAGCACTACTGTCTGGAGACTGTGCTTCCCACATGGATTGCTGCTTGCACTTTGCATTAGATTCTCACTGGTACTGGTAATGGAGGAGCTGCTTGTTCCCACCCGAGGGGTGTGGAGCTGAAGCAGGGTCCAGAAGATGCCTTAGGGTTCAGCCATGTGTCTTTGGGACAACCAATCGGTCTCCCACGTAAAGGAACTGGGGAAAAGTGTCATAATCTGGCCAAAGTGCATCAAAATCTACCTGCTCAAGTGGGAGAGTCACCTCCTAGCTTGTAATGTCAAACAAGTGACGCGCCAACCACTCACTGTCAATGAAAACGTTGTTTAAAGTAAATGGATGATCAAAGAAGGTGGCATTTAGTGATCTCATGGAGATCGGGGCTACACCTTTCCGAGACAGCTACAGTTGTTTCAAAGACTGCTGCATGGCATGGAAGTGACCTGGACACGGTGGGAAGTGGCCTGGACACTTTGCTAGACTGTATCTTGGGCCATTTCACCCCTTTAGGGTTCAAACATTTTAGTGATGTTTCAATGATTGAGGGCTCACCGAAGAGTCAGTCCTTTCCTTACACAAGCATCCCAAAAATAACACTGATGATGAGTACCTCAGCTGTGGTTAATACGTTTTTTCCCCGTAGTTTTATATAGCGCAAACTAGACCCGAAGGTATTACAGCGCTCTACATGAGCACCAATTGCTTTACAGACAGATATTCGTTTTGTTAGGAATGGGGAGATTAAGTGATTTGCCCAGAATCATAGGATGTTGAGCATCCCTGCCAAGGCTCAAACCCGGTTTCCAGCTTCGGGGTCAACCGCTCTAGCTGTTAGGCCACATCCTCTTTCCGAGGATGCTTTGTAGACCCATTCTCTAATATGAAAATTATGACTGCAAATCCCAGAATGCTTTGAAGAATTAAATGAAATCCCATGACTGCAAAATGGTGTCCTTGAGACATCTAGTAAGTGGTCCTCTAATTCTAAGAGCAGACATGTTCTTTCAACAAGCCAATGTTACCTTTTCCAAAAGAACAAATACTCATACAATTGTCAGACTCAGAACAGGAATTGTAATGCCACACTGCTGGCTGCACTAAGGGGTCAGGAAGGTAGAGTTCCCTTGAGTCAGCAGGAGTGATAATGTGTTTGTAATCTGAGGTACAGTGTCTGTATATGTAGGTCTTAATTGCATTTTATTCCCTACATTACTCTCACCTAACCACATTCATTGCATTCCTGTGCTCTTCATATCACAGCCAATCATCGCATGCAGATGAAGCCCTTTGTCTCTGCCTCACCAAGGGCAGGCGTTAATGAAGAGAGGACAAGGGGAGGAGCAGGAGAGATAGGGCCAGAGGAGAGGGTGGAATCAGCAAATAAATTAACCAAAGCCGTTGTGGCTCCCCGGACAGAACTTTGCGTACTCGCGCAGAGTTTTTATGGTACTTTGCGGAATTCCATGGAGTCCAACACCGCGAGTTACGCTCACCCCTACTTTTTTCCCATTGAATTGTATATTAGCATCAAGGAACCCATCTGTGGATGTCAACTCTAGTAATCCAAGATGTAAACCATAATAATAAAACAGTGGTTGACACTACTATTATGGTGATCTGTGTGCTGGCCTTTGTGTGCCTGCCATATTTCTCTGAGAGCTTGAGTAATGTCTCCCAGTCCCTAATATTAGCCTTCACAGAGATAAATACGATTCCTTTCATCACTTGCTGGTAGCTGCAGCACAATGGCCCTGGTTCCAAATTAAAGGCTAAATCCAATTCCAGGGATGAGGATTACGAGTTGTGTGGTGATTCTCATTGTCTTTCAGTTCTTTACTGACAGATTCGGACAGATCAAACATAATGAAATTTTGCATCGAAAGTGCCTCGAAAAAGCAAAGGCACGTTGAATACGGTGTGTTACTAATCTTTAGACCCATCAAACATATAAAACAGGCACTCATCTCTGTGCTCATCCAGTGTGGCTTTTCATTAAATGGCCCAATTGGCGCCTTTCACTGCAGGAGTGGAAACCCTATAACAGGAAACCACTGCTAGATATGAGTAGGCTTTAATTTACCTTTTAGCCTGATTGGTATGATCATGAGTGGATTTTGACCTGAACATGTTGGTGTATAATACAATAGTTATTAAGTTGATTCAGGTAAGCTTCCCACCCGATAGCCTCATATAACCTCATTTCCAGAAACACAATTATGTTACATTTATACTGCCATTACTCTAGTAATGACGACTCATTTGTAGACAGAGCAAAAATAACGGGTTACTTTAATAACCGTTATTTTTCCTATTTACTCAGAAGTTTTACATATGGGATATTTGCAAAACTTTTGAAACTTAGATAAAAATACTGTACTGAATATATGAGGATTGCCAAATGTCCCTGTGTTATCAGAGACTTAGGGCCTAATTACGGTGTTGAGCAGACTTACGTCCACCCGACACCGTTTCAGTCTTGGGGCCGACCGACCCCCGATCGGTAGTCCCGACACCGCGATTACAATGCGACAGCACATGGTGCGGTTGCTTACTCCCATTCGTTTATGGGAGCTTGTGCTGCGACCTTAATCCAGCCGTAGCACAAGCTCCTGTAGACATATGTGAGAATCTGTTCACGAAGGCACCATTGGGTGAAAGTGGCCGTGCTCGGGCCCCCAATGTTGCTTTCCGACAGGCTTTCCATGTCAGAAAGCCCGACATGGAAAGCATGTCGGAGACCAACATCGTAATTTCTACAGCGAAAATGCAGTCCATAGGATTACGGGCTGGTCTCTGACTGGCCGACTGGCTCCTTGAGCCCATCAGAACCCAGCCAAAATCATCGGCTGGTTTCACTTTCGACCGACTCTCATCGTAATGAAGGCCATAATGTTCAAATCCTGGTTTTGAAGTAATGCATTCTGGGATAGGTGGTGTATGCTGGCATGAATTAGACTGTGATAGAAGACTAGTTTGGTTTGTAAGTAAAAGTCCGAGGCCCCCCAAAAAAGAAAAAAATATGTAGTATTGCAGAGAAACCTCACCAATTATCAAGGAACTTTGCAGGGTATACTACCTACATCATGTGCCAGCAATGGTCTCCCAGTGTCAGCTCAGTAGCTCAGCAGTGCATCGTTGCTGGAGTTCAGTTCACCACTGGCCTATCTGTGCTTTCCTTCCCTGCAGTGAGGGGTCAGTATGCGCTTCCTCAAATCTGCATCTATGTTAGTGAGAATTTACATTCAGCAGAGTCCTGTTAGTATACGTTCTCATTCATCAGTTTTCTTTCAGGTGCTTATGAGTAGGTTGGATTTTAAAGCAGGGGTTCCGGGTGGTCTGGATTATTATACCAGCTAGTAATCTCATACATAAATTTGGGTATTAAAAACAAGCAATTCATGGCGAGAACGAGAAAAACATGCTGACCTGTTTGTAACTGATCAAAAATACATGCAGATCCTCAATCTGGGACGAATAATGCACCCTTTTCCACTCCCATTCATCACCAGCTCTCAATTGATGGTAAATGGGAGTTGGAAATTGCACACAGTGAGGGGTGGGTGGGTTGGCAAATTGGGCAGCGGAGGCTGTAACAAGGCAAAGGGATCATTCCATGATCCTTCCATAAAGTTGCAGCTATCTGGCGGACCAGGCAGTGCCCGTGTCTACATTCTCTAACCCAGACATGCATGCAATTTTTTTAGGTGTATTTCGGCATCTGATAAAATTAGGCCCACTGTTCCCACACTGGATAATCCTTAGTATAGGAACACTAGGCAACTTGTATTTGGGCAGAGCAGTAACCCTCCTAGGGGTACTGATGTACCACACTTTCATAACTCCAGGAGTATATGCTTCCACCATCTATGTTACTACTACAGTATTCATATAGTACATGACTCCAGCAGTGTGAAGGACTGGACCTACAGCTCTACAACCCAGAACCAAAGTGACTCCAAGGTCTTGCTGGTTTGCTCCTGTTACAAGTCTTAGGGGCATCAAAGACTTCAATCTACTCATTTACAGCACCTGGACTCTGGTATCTGAAAGTCTTGCCCTGTGTAGTGGTGTCAAACCAGGGTGGGGCCCTTGGAAGCAGGCATAAAGTTCTGTTTCAGTGTAAATCAACGCATCGCCATCGTTGTGCAGCTCGGAACTGGCACGTTTCCCTCGACGCGACGCATCGCTACTGCCGCAAGCACCGAAGACATTACATTGTCGACTGCACAACACATTGCCTCCAGTTCCTGACGCATCCTCGACTTGCGTGGCTCGGCGAAGATGTATCACCAACATCTTGTGGTTCGATGATGACACATCTCCGACTTGTGCGGCCTGGAATCAGCGCATTATTTACATCCGAAGGGATCGATAAGAACGCATCGCCTCCTTTCTTCCATGAATGGGCCCTTGCACACCTTCGCAACAAGGTACATCGCAGCGGCACCAGTTTGGTCCCTGTATTCGACCCATGTTTCATCGGAGATGGCCTGAACGTTCGGATTCGATCCGGTCATGTGCAGCCAGATAGCCCTGGTTGGTGTTTTATGCTTTTAAGCACTACATTTCAGGTTATTCTTTAAAAATTCATAATTCCAGTTCTACTTCTTGGAATTCGTCGTTTTGGTCTTGTTTTGTTCAATACATTATGCTCTATCTTTCTAACTAGTTTTGGGATCTTTTTGTGTGGTGTTTTTCACTGTTTTACTGTTTGAAGCGTTGCACACATACTTTCCACAATGCCTCTTAAATTAAGCCTTACTCCTTTGTGCCAATCTACTAGAGCAGTGTTCTCCAAAGTCGGTCTTGGGAGGCTAGTTTAATGCCAGATTTTTAAAATAACTTCATTTATCTAAATGGGGATATGCTAAAAATCTGGCATGGATCCGGCCCTCCAGGACCAACTTTGGAGAACCCTGTGCTAGAGAGTGCGCACAGGTTAATTTGTGGTGTGTATCTGGCTTACCCTGACTTGGATTGTGGTTCCTTGTTGGACAGGGTGCATACCTCCGACAATGAGAAACTCAATTCCTAACAGTGAGCTTCCTCCGGCGATAGTACTTCTACAGTGTGCATATAGTGTGGTAATCCAAGCAGCGTTAGATTTCTCTGGCTATGTTACTACTACAGTGGGCATATAGTATATGACCACAGCAGAGTGAGCTTCCGCTGGATAACTTACCATGACAGGGTACATAGAGAATGGAATTCCAAGAAGTGTGAGCTGCCTCCAGCTATGGCACTTCTACAGGACTTTGTCACTAGGCACTTCTCCCAGCAGTGTTTTGCTCAACGTACATACAACATGGGGCTACACCATAATGAGCTTCTTACTGATATGTTATAATGCACATACAGTATGCGGTACCAGTAAATTCTGGCACCCATGTTAAAATGGCAGGTCTCAAACAACGATGCGAATATATGCAAATGCACAGTAAAACTATGTGAATTACGAAGGGATTCATGTTTAACCAGTGGGCTCCATCAACAACCTTATGAGTAGAAAAGCTGGTGGATTTTAGCACGACCCTCATTCCTTATGGGAACATGTTACACTCTCTTGAGGTATTTTGTTCGACATATTAGATTTTCAGATTTTCAAAGGCTAACCTAATTGGCTAAAGGAAGGTTCTTGCTGCATCATGGTCCTTTGACCTTTTCAGCATTCACTGCCTTAATCAAACGCTCCCGCCTCCCGCCCTCCGAGGCTGGGCCGGCCATAAACAAGCCAGTTCTAAACTGACCTGTTGAACTTATTACAGAATACTGAAAAGGCCAACATCCCGCAGCGCACTCCACACGGCACAAATTATTTAAAGTCGGACAATCCCAATTCTTCATTGTGTTACCAAGTCTGTAGTGAGCAGGGCGAATGTTCTGCTTTCTTCACATGGTCACTGCGACTTGCATGAGTTTTCAAATAATTAAGCACGTTACAGAACTCGATTCTGAGGTTTTTCTACATTTTAAGCTGAAATTTTATCACAAGTATTTTGCCGTTACTAATATCGCGTTTCTTTGCAGTAAAAAACAAAATCATGTTAGAAATTGATCATTCTATTTATCGGACATTTAACACCATTTTTAAGACTTCTGGGGCCATATTATCAAGAACGGCAATAACATTATCACCGCTTCAGCGGCAGGAAACTGCCGCTAAAGCGGCGATAATGGGCTTGATAATATGCCCTTGTGAATTCCAATAGAAGCCCAGGTTTGATGTCCTTGACACCAGAACCTGGGCTTCTATGGGAATTCCCAAGGGCATATTATCAAGCCCCTTGTCACCGCTTTAGTTCTTGATAATATGGCCCCTGATGTTTGGTAAACAAGCTATTCAATGCCAATGATTACTGGCTTGCTAATACCACCTTCAAAAGCCTATCCAGCATAACTAAAGGCTGGTTCACATCTGTTCAGTTTCTTCCAACACTAATCTTTTCCAAGGTCAATGCAAGCTATAAACGTACTTTACATTATTGTAATAAGCTATCAATAATTTAGGATAGAGAAGGAGTCCTTAATAGTGGCTCGTGATCTATGTTTTTTTATTAGCGACACGATCTGATGTCAGAGCATGCCTGTATTAAGAAAACGAGGTTACCATGGGGACTTCTTTTATTTTTGCAGTTTGATATAGCGCAAGCTCGACCCAAAGGTATTGGAGTGCTTTGTATGATCATCAATTACGTTACACAAGGACATGTTCATTTTTACATGCATGGGTAGAGTAAGAGACCTGCTCAGAAACACATGCGGTTGAGCTGAGGCGAAGACTCGAACCCGGTACCCAAATTGCAAAATCTACAGGGATGATTTTGGGAGAGCGGGGGTGGGGTGAGGGAGAGGGGGTGGGCGGGGGGCAGAAGACCCTACCCTACCAGAATTTTCAGGTGGGTGGTAGGGTCCAGTGGTGAGAGGCACAGTGATTGGCCCGGGGGGGGGGGGGGAGTTGTATGGGTTTTGTGAAATCAATATCAGTAGTGGGTGCAATTTTAAGTAGAAACACCCCAGTTGGCAGGGTCAGTGGTCGCTTTTCTCCACCCACCCTCCCAGTACATTTTTGCTTTGATGAGGTTGGTGCACTGGGACTAGGAAGTACATTTGGTTTGTTGCTTTTTATGAGAAGGTGCTTGGCAGCTCATACTCAACTTTAAAGGTTTATTAAAGAAAGCATTGTTCATGTTGAGATGGGGGAAGGGTTCGGGCAGTTTATGAATGGAATGAGAGGACAGCAGTGGTGTATGCATGACAGAGGGATGTGGGGATTTACGAGTCATGAGGGTGTGATTGGAGTTTGGTTGGTTTGGTTTGGAAGGGGTACTTAGGGAAGGGGGAGATGGTTTGTGGATAGTTAATTAAAGGTATAGTGGGGCCCATGTTCATTATTAGTATGTATGGCGTAGAGCTAGCTTTTTTGGTTATTGCCATTCTGTGCACCTGTTTCATTGAAGCAAACTTTTTCACACTATCATGTAGTCAGTCGTTCTTGAAGACACGATCCCTTCGACTCTGGTTGTTAAGCCACATCCTCTCTTTATGAGTGGCTTGGGAAACAGACTGGCATTCCCTCTCACCCTTGAAGTTACAGATGCCTTGTGTATTGGTAATTCTAGGGGAGGGCAATTACTGCCTTTTACAATTCGAATCCTGAGGGCCCTCTAATAAAGTGCCGGACAAAACAATAATACTGCATCCAATTTCTATAGTTATTTCACATTTTTCACAGATTTTTATCTTGACATAACTGCTACTTATGGCAGCGAACATTTCCTACCAGACCTGTAGACTTAGCACAGATTTTGTATGGCAGCAAACGTTTCCTACCAGACCTGTAGACTTAGCACAGATTTTGTATGGCAGCAAACGTTTCCTACCAGACCTGTAGACTTAGCACAGATTTTGTATGGCAGCGAACGTTTCCTACCAGACCTGTAGATTTAGCACAGATTTTGTAATCCAGGAGCCAGTTTACCAACCCCATTGGAGGTATTTGTATTTGGGTTTGTAGAGAGGCCAAGCATTGCAGCATTGTGATTGGTGTGAGCGCTGTGATTCGGTGCTCAGTCAGGTAATGTGCGCCTGGGCATGTTCTCCACTGAGGCTATAATGTAGCCTGGGTGGAGAACATGCTAAGTGCGTATGAATGTTTGACCGGCCCCAGACGGCCGGCCAAACATTAATGCGCACTTGCAAAGTGTGCTCACCACTCCCCCTGCTCCTGTGTCAGAGCAGCCCCACCCCTCCCTGCAAAGCTGCTGCAGCAGGACAAATTAAAATGATAATAACCTAGAGTAATTATCTTTTCATTTTATTTTTCCTTTATTTCCCTGCTGCTCAGCAGTGGGGCAACGCTCCACCGCCTTAGCGTAGGAGCCACCACTGGCGGCCAATCGTCCTCATTAGGGTATCATGGCACTCGAATTTAAGATTCCTAATCCTGCAGATACCACCAAAAACACAGAGTCCCTAACTTTGCAAAAAATAGGCAAGTTTTCAGCACCTTCTGAACCTTACTAACTCGGATTCATAACGGAGGAACAGGTGCAGAATATTTCATCCAGCTGCAGCCACAATGGAAAAGGCTGTCACCCATACATTTTAGGCAATATTTTGGGGTCCCAAGAGATAAAGATTTGTGGACTGTACAGTACGAGGAATGCTGAAGTGGTGATCTATTGGGAGAGTAAATCGCTTTGTGAGCCAAAGTGATTAACAAAGAATGAGCTCTTTCACACACAACCGATGGGAAGAGGCTAAAACCAAAGGTGCTGGAACAGTTTACAGAGTGGGGATGCTGCCATCAAAGTTACGCCCCTAAAGTCACAGGGTTTGTGAAAAATCATAAATGATAAGTGTAGCAGATTAGCCACATCCACTCAGCGGAAGAATGCTATGGTTGTATCATGCGTCCAGTAGTTCACTTTGAAGGACTTTGGCCCAAATTACAAAGATTGGGCACAGTTATGCTCTCTCCAAGAGCTAGCGTGCTTCTGGCTGCCTAGCACCAACGCAGGGTTTTTTGTGCCACAGTGCAAGTGTGACGTCATTGTGGTCAGAATACTTTTTTTGCAGGAAGGAATAACTTCCTGCACAAAAATTATTCTTAAAGGCCTATTCATCTTTGAATGTGTGCTGCAGAATTCAGGACCCACTAAAAGAAGAAGTAATGAAGAGAAATACAAATATTTCTCCTCTTTATGGCAGCCTCAGGTAGGTGCACCATTCTGGTGCAGACCAGTGGCGTAACGAAACTTGAGGGGGCCCCCCTGCAAGGTATGTGGAGGGGCCCCCTAGGGGCTCAACCACGTGCTCCCGGGCTGGAGCATTGTGCTGAGGGGGGCCCCTTGGAGCTTGGGCCCCCCGCACCGCGGGGGATGCGGGGGCTTGTGTTACGCCCCTGGTGCAGACATATGTTTACTGACTTCCAAAAATTTGGGTTTTCGTCAAAATACATAGGTGGATGCACTGGAATGCCCAAGCTCACAGTGCAGCCTTGCAGTACTTTTTTAAAGAAAAAAATATGCAAAGCAAAGCAAATCTGGACTTCTGTGCCTTTGTAAATCCACAAAAAGATTTTGTGCCTGGGCTACGCCAAAAAAGTGACACAACCCACATGTAAAATCTTAGAAAATCTGGGTCAGGATTTCACCACCTCTGAAACTTGGTCTGCTATAGTTAGTGCTGAGCAGAATCTCAACTAGAGCCAAATTCCGGGGGGGGGGGGGGGGGGGCTAAGAAAACATTTCGTGTGGGGCTGAATCTTTAATCAATAGGCAGAGTGGAGCTGATTTCGAGGGGGGTAAATCTTTAAGAAATAGGCAGAGTGGAGCTGCAGGGGCTCTTATAAGGGGTGAAACCACAGCAAGGCCTCATTAACATGCAAATGGTCTTTTGAAGACCTGTGAAGTGCTCGGGTGCGGCTGTGTGTGTGACCGGGAAGCTGTCTCATCCCGGGCTGCCACACACGACGGGGGGGGGCTGAAGCCCTTTGAGTCCAATGGGTGTTGCGCGCCTGGTGCTGAGTGCATTTATATTCTTAAATTCTCCACCCCTTTCGCTATGATGGGGACTGGGCTCAAGGAAGAAGGCCAGCATGAGACGTTCTGAAACTGCCCTGGTTTAGGTGAGCACAGAATCTCTGTTAGGCGTCCATTAAGTTTGAAAGAATTTATACTCATCCATCACGGCTTACTGAAAAGGCAATCATGCAGTTATCTGGTCACAGATGGTCACTTTCAAGTTTGATGATGATTTAGGTATCAACTGCAAATAAAAAGAAGTTAAACCGAAAAAGGTCCAATAAGGTGGACCAAAGGGGACAGAATAGAGCTCTGAGGCACCAGTATGCCATCTATAAGTGCAAGGGCTAGTGTTTCCAAGGAACCAAGGTGGTGGAGGGGTGGGGGGGGGCTGCACATCCAGAAAGATCTCTGGGATAAAAGTTAGCAATCCAGAGTATAGTCGTGTATGATGCCCAGACCGGAAAGTCTAGTCAAAAGCAGAGTGTGATTGACCTATTGAAGACTGCTGTTAGGTCCATTGTAAATTTGGGATACAAGTCCCAGCATGCAAAATCCCACTGAACAAAAAGTCAAATGTGATGGATTTCTATTTAAAAAGAGTAAGTGACTCATGAATCAAAAAAGAAATTCCAGATACATAGATCACTTATGGATGACATACTTGTGCCTGTGAGGAGTAATTCGTTTTTGCATGGAAACCAAGGCTCACATTTTGGGAAATTCCCCAAAAGTCTTAAAGACACATACATTCATTAGGCATCCTGTGAGAGTGTAATTCTTCATGCTGTGACGCAGATTTCTCTCCAGGCTGTCCCCAGTGTGCAAGGCCGGCACCACTCAGTCATGTGCCTGGAAAGGTTGTTAGGTATGGAACTAGGAAGTGATCCCTTCAGAAGCGAAAATGAAAATACTAAAATCTACACATGCGCATTTGGTATTGATTAGACGTGGAAGGCTACTCCGAGAGGGACATAGGTGCTCCAAACCTGGGGATGTCTGCAGTTTAGCTGACGGGAAGGTTTACAGTTGGTTCAAAGACAAGATGGGTTGACATTTGAGTATGGAGGATTAAAACCTACTCTCCACAAAAGCTGTTCTCAGTGCCAAAAATATATGATTAGATTACAGCTTAAATGCTTTAAAGGACGCACAAACAAACATATACGTAATGGTAGTTATGTTTATGTTGGTGTGAGAGAGAGCGCGAGCACAACTGAACACATGGGCGTCATTTAAGGCTACATGTGTAGCTATTGCATTATTCATGAACTTTTTTCCTTTCTAATTAGAGCTCCACCATTCTCATTTGCATACTCCGTATTCGTATGACGGTTATTCATAACTGCCTACTTGATTGTATCTAAAAATAATTATAATTTGGCAGTGATGGAGCACATTCAAGACTTCTGAGTGTTCCATATGCGTTAGAGACATGCAACAGTTGTTAATGGTCACCACTGCCGATTCTCCTCCAATGTAGTAAAGCTTTATTTATTTCGATATAGAAACATATCATAAAAGCAAAACATGACAGCATAAAAACAATGGTCGAAACAAAGCAATTTACAATTCATATTACCATTAAAAACATTTCATATTTACACGGGATAATCTTAAAATTTATGAAAAATGAAAAAGGGACACTTTACTGTATCGTCAGTTGTTTAGCAGATCTTATGCGCCAAGCCCAGCCTAGGAATTTAGCCAAACAAATGGCAAAAAAGGGTCTTGTATCTGAGAGCAGTATTCTTATAGCTTCCAGATGTGAGCGAGTTCCCAGGCTCCTACAAAGAGGCTTCAACCACCTCCGTCTAGGGGCCATATAGACTCGACACTCAAATAGAAAGTGTGCGACAGATTCGATTTTTAGCTCGCAGAATGGGCAATAGGGTACAGTTTGCAGTGGTGGTTTCCAGGTAGAGGTAAACTGACATAAAGGTAAGACCCCAACCCTGAATTTAAAATATAGTGCCCTATCATGTGAACTGTGAATCAAGTCCAAATATGGTTCTCTGGAGGGGATATCTTTAACCATCAAGAAGTTGGCAACAGATCTTGGGTGATTTGATTTACCAAGTCTCTCGTTATCCACCCAAGTCCAGTAAGCCTTCTTCAGTTCTTGTTTAGGAGGTGCTGTTTTATTTTCCCACGCAGCTCCCAGACCGAGCTTGTATAATGCCCTCTTGACCTCTCTGAGCCAGGCGATCTTATGCCAGCCAGGTAAGGACAGTACATCTTTTAGGGCGTCTGCATAGCTGTGGAGTTCGGGGACGTTCCAAATTCTAGACCATAGTAGTAAGGGGCGTAATTTAGCTTGCTCGCAGATTGGACGGGTACCTGCGTCCAGCAAGAGGGGGATTGTGGGGGTGCTCTGGGGTAGCCTCATCAGATCTTTGTGAAATTTATTTTCTAGGTGGGCCAAAGTATCCACTCTCTGGGTACCCCAAAGTTCTGCGCCATACAGTGCTGCACTCACAACCCTACCCCTATAAATATCAAGAAGTGCCCCAATAGGTTTTATGGAGGAAGCACGCTGCTCTTTAAGTAAAGCACCAACAACCCTCTTATGGGTTAGAAACACTTTTTGGTGATGGGCCTTCCAGCTCATACTATCACAAAGACGTATGCCTAGATAGTCAAATTCTTTGACCCGTTCTAATGTGACAGAGTCTAGAGTGGGGGGTTTAACAGATTTCTTAGGGGGGTTGAGGACAAGAAATTTGGTCTTGCCAATATTTATGGCCAGTCCCTTGGTGTCACAGAAGGCCTTGAAGCTGGAAAGTAGTGACTGTATGCCTGCAGGTGATTTCGAAATCAGGAGGGTGTCGTCCGCAAACAGGAGCGTCGGGATTTTCCTTCCAGCCAGGGATGGTGCATCTGCAGGATGTTGAAGAAGGTGCTCCACCACTCCATTGACGTAAAGCGAAAACAGAGTGGGGGCAAGCACACACCCCTGGCGGACGCCCCTGTCTACTGGAATACACGGGGTTTTTTCTCCCTGGGCACCCCATCTGATTTGGGCAAAGTTGTTTTCATGGAATTTTATCAGCAAGGCCAACAAATAGGGAGGTAGACCTAACTCGTCAAGGACCTTCCACAATAATGCTCTTGGAACCAGGTCGAAGGCTGTTTTTAAGTCTATAAAGACTAAGTATAAGCTGCCCCCTCCTAGCACCACTACCTTCCAATAGAGCATTAAAAGGCGGAATGTCTGCTCGACGGTGCCTGTCCCTGATCTAAAACCCGCTTGGAAATCAGACAATATCTGATTTTCATCCACCCACTCCAGAATCCTGCCCAATACCACTTTCCCCGCTACCTTTTGCGTCGAATCCAGCAAACTGATGGGGCGGTAATTGGCTGGGTCTTCCCTGCTACCCTTCTTGAAAATGGGGACTACTTCAGCGCCCCTCCAAGAGTCAGGGAAAGACCCCCCCAACATAACCTCATTAAGAAGAGCAGCAATTAATCTGCTCCAAAATGGGGGATTATTTTTTATCAAGTCGCCCGGGATCCCATCAGGTCCTGCCGCTTTGTTAGAAACAATACACCTGATTGCCTTCTCTACTTCCAAGGTGGTAAATAGGACTTCATTTGGTGGGAGATCTGTGGAACTGAGCCTTGGGAGCGGGTCTGGTTGCGGAGGCCCTGTCTGAGCCGAATACAATTTCGAAAAGTGGGCAAACCAGGCAACACCAGGGATATTACAAGTCAGTTGTTGATCAATGGGCTTGTCTCTTGATCTTAGCAAGTCCCAGAACCCCTTAGCATCTTTCCTTGTGCTCGCCTCCGTTAGGTCACGCCAAAAGTTGAAATCATATGTCCGCTTGGCCTCAGTCACAGTTTTCCTATAAAGTTTCCTTGCAGACCTGATGGTAGCTTGGTCTTTTCCTTTTACTGCAGCAACAAGATCACCCTTAGCAAGTCGACACTTGGCTGTAAACCACTTTTCACTTGTTCTCAGGGCCCCCTTTGAAGCAGTTCTGGAACTGGGTTTGGGAATGATGAACAGCCCACTTAGTGCCGTTACAGTCTCCGTAAATAACGATAAAAACATCTTGCTATCGCTATTCGTGCTATCAAGCCTAGATTCAGCCTCTAGTAAGATGGTTTCAGCTTGTGACATCCTAGCCTCATCCGCTGAGACTCTTGCCCATTTAAGACGTCTGCCACAGTTTGAGGGAAGAATCTCATGTGAAGCTTTCCATAACTGATTAGTAGCTTCTTGAGACCCAGTTTGCCAGGGGACAGAAATGGTTAAAGCGAGAGGGTTGTGGTCGCTGTCACAGGTCTCTATAACCTCCATGTCTTGATGATATGGCCAGAGGTTATAGTTGAGCATAACAAAGTCAATTCTGGATGAGTGGCCCGTCCTATTGTATGTATGGGCACCCATGGGATCTGATTTAGAACGCCCATTCGTTGCTCTCAAGTTATGCTCCATGCAAAGAGCATTTATATCGATCGCCTTTTGTGTCCATTTAGGGATCGGTTCGAGGTTCAAAATAGGGATGCCCCTCCTGTTATCCTCCTCGTTGGTATCCAGAATATCTTCTTTGGCTAAAGGCTCAAAACAGCAATTAAAATCGCCTGCCAGCAGGACGAGAGAGTCGGCGTCACAGGCAGACAGGTAGTTACTTAAGCCTAAAGAGTTTAGAGATCCTCCGTTCCTATTGCCCCTTAAGTAGAGATTAAATAGTTCTAGTTTCCTTCCCCCTTTGTAGTGCACTGTTAGCCATTGAAGGTCAGGTGTTTCGGTGGTCCTTTGAGAAACACTGAGGTCTAGTGCTATGTTGATCCAGATGAGAAGACCACCGGATGGGCGTCCTTTAGAACCTTGGTGCCATACAGCCGGAACATAGAAGGTCGAAAACCCCACTCTATGTCTAGGTTCCTGGCACCATGTTTCCTGTAGCAAGCAAATGTCATAGGGTGCCAGGAAGGTGTTCCATTCCGGGTTATCAAAGTTACGTGCAAGGCCAGCCACATTCCAGCTTAAGACCCTCAGTGAAGAATCGCCTGGGGAGGCAACTCTATCAGGCAGGTCGATCTCCATTGGATTAGATTGTACTGGAGGAGGGGGGATCGAACAGGGGCTGTCTGGCCTCGTTTCCACTCTTTTGCAATCTAAAATGGCCATTTTGATCGGTTCCATGGCCCGAGGCAAGAGAGTCAGAAGCCCGGCTTGGCTAGTTGGAGGGCCGTTGGTTGGATTTCCAATTATGTCTATAACATGTGGAGACAATGCATTTTCTAGTTGTGGGCATGCTGGGAACATAGAAAGTCAATCGACCTCCTCCAGGCCTCCAAATCTATTGTAGGTTGAAAGGCCATTCCAGTGTAAAAGAGTATTCTTTTGCCTCATGGGATGGGTGTTCCATGGGTGGTGCTGCACCAAGGACCAGTTATCCGCTTGGGTATGCAATTGGCGTGGGGGGTAAAAATAGGATAGCGGCCTTGGTATGACTAAAGAATCTTCACTAGTTGGCCAGGAACAGATATGGTGCGCCGTATGTGGGTCTTCAAAAGTTACAACTACACAGTCCCCTTGCTTAGATTTCTTGGTTGGGCCCACCCAGGGTATTCTACGGACCATCATTACTCGGCTTCTTTTGCCATTGGGAATCGGTCTGTTGACATTAAGCCAGTGCATAGTTTTATTTTTCAATGACCAGTGGTTTTCGTGTTGGTCAGTGCCAATCACAGGGACGCCTGTCAACACGACCACATAGTCATTGGCCTCTGGTGGAAGGTCTATATAGCCTCCTCTAAAATTTTCTTTTGGACGAGGACCCTGGGTTTCGGCAGGCTGGGGTCTGGCGGATGCTACCAGGTTTGGATTTACTTTTCCAGGCTTAGAGTTCCGTGTGGGAATCTGCGGTTTGGTAGCCTGAGGTTTAGCGGTTATGGAAACTTGATCCACAGCCACAGTCCTCGACTTAGGAACAGGCCTTACAGCAACAGGTACTGGTGGGGGGTGCTGCTCAGCTTGCAAAACAGGGGCTGGCGAAAGTGGGTCAGATAAGGACACGCCCTGGTTTTCGAGACTTCTCAGGCCAAGAGTGGCCAGAGCAATAATGCTCTTCTCCATCTCGAGTAGATTGTTTTCTATCCTAGACAATCTTAAGTCGAGTGGTGAGAGAAGTTTTTTTAATGTTTCCCAGACTTGATCTATAAATTCCTTATCATTCCTTCCCTGGTCTTGTACCTGCGCCCCCTCGTCTACTGGGGTGGTGTTGGCTGGACCCTCTCCCATACTTTGGCATACTGACTGTGTGCTCAAGGAACCCTCAGGTAAAGCATTACGTGCCTGAGTGTTGGTCATTGTGAGCTGGTGGGAGACTGCGACCTTTGCCTTTTTACGAGAGTAGGCTGAGCGTAATTGGCGTTTTCTTTTGGGTTGTGCACCACTAACACGGGAAGTAGTTGGGAATGCTTGGGAAAGGGGATTAAGGGTGGGGGTCTGGGCGTGAGAAGGTGCAGCGAAACTTAGCTCTTCTGTAATGCGTGATTGTACTAAGGGCGGAGTGAGGGTGGAAGTAATCGGGGGCTGGTGTAAATCAACCTGGGTGGTAATACTATTTGGGCGGGCAGGGCGTGCTGGAGTGACAGCAGAGGCTATATGTCCTAGGGATGATTTTTTCGAGAGGGCAATTACCTCGGACAGCCTACGTGCAGCTACCAATTCTAGGGATACCCGGGTTTGAAGTTTAGATATTTCTTCATCGATGGCTATATTTGTGCGGGTGATGAAGTCGTCCATAGGGCCACAGATTTGTGAACCACCTTTGGAGGCTTTGCTACGTGTCATCCTAGTACTCATGGTGCTTACGATGAGATCAGGGTCGTCATTCGACTTACTAACTAGGGAGCTTCAGTTTAAGCTAACCTGTCTCAGCACGATGATACAATAACAAGCAGGTTAGGAGCAATAAGGGGGGTGGGCCTGGGCCGTCCTCTGCCGTCCTCGAACGGCCTCAAACGGCCCGCTCTTAGCCCGGTCTTTGCCCCGGCCGTTGCCCCGCGCGCGTCCCGCGTGCGCGTTGTCCACACAAGCTATGAAGGAAAAACAAGAGGAAGGGGCGGGAAGAGGACCAGCTGCGGCCGATCGACGCCGCTAGGAATGCTGGTCCTCGCAGTCCCGCCTCTACCCCTGTTGACCAGATGACAGCTTGCAAGGGGCGCGTTGGTGCTCAAAGCACATGAAGGGAGGCAGAAAGGATGTTCCCCAGAGAGAGTCTAAGCCTACGAGCGGCTCCCGCGAAGCGGGGGCCGCGAGGCGTGGCGAAGTGGCCAGACAGCAACAACACAGGAACAGCGCTTCTTTGCAGGAAGGGTCCCAAGGCTCACTCACTCCACACAGATTTTAAAGAGGAGGAGGAGGGGGCGGGAAGAGGACCAGCTGCGGCCGATCCACGCCGCTAGGAATGCTGGTCCTCGCAGTCCCGCCTCTACCCCTGTTGACCAGATGACAGCTTGCAAGGGGCGCGTTGGTGCTCAAAGCACGTGAAGGGAGGCAGAAAGGATGTTCCCCAGAGAGAGTCTAAGCCTACGAGCGGCTCCCGCGAAGCGGGGGCCGCGAGGCGTGGCGAAGTGGCCAGACAGCAACAACACAGGAACAGCGCTTCTTTGCAGGAAGGGTCCCCAATGTGTGTTTGTGTTATTGGTGGCGCAGAGGTTTGTTGTTTATTACTGTGCAGTGGAAGTTAAATTGGGGGGTGCCTGCGTGGAGCAGTTGGGTCAAAGGGACGCGTTAGCCCACACCACCAGACAACTCTTTGGGGACACCCGCATTTGGGGATTTGGGAATACTGTTTTTTTCAGTGATTGTGTTTGTTTATTTATCAATAAATGTATGTATTTATTTATTAGGATTTTACATAGGACATGATGCCAGGTGAGTGACGTAAGTAGACTTTAAAGTGTTTTCTAATAAAGGTAGCAGAAGCATACCTTTTACAGAAGCAGTGTAGGAAGTTTTTGCTTGGCACTCTTTTAGAATGTCAGTGGTCCTAGTAGGTGTTTAAACCGTAGAAATGGCCACACTGTCCTGGAGAGGGTACACTGTTTGAGTTTTGACACTACATACTTGAAATGCCTATATAGGGAAGCCTTGAATAAAGAACTGCTGTTTTAGTTGTTTTGTAAATAACGGGAGGTTGGTGGGGTATTTGATGATGAAAGCAAGCGTAAGTAGAACTGTGAACTGCAACTCACAACTTTGCATTCTTTTCAAGCTCTCATTGACTTTGCTCGTGCAGTTTGAAAAAAGGGACAGTATTAGCAGTAGCCTTTTTATGGTCTTACTTGATAGCACAGCTGTCGGCAGACAGTTATATGATCATCAGTAGCAGGGTGGGGGCTTTATCTATGCCCTCATGCTGGGAGCCAGGAGTACATCCTTCGATTGAGCATAAGTTGTGTGCTTCCACAAAAAGTACTTGCCCTCAACAGCTGTGATCATTTTGCTTACATATACAGTTGCCTGAGCTTGATCTTTCAGAGGCACACACATGACATTGTAATGTTGTTAAAATGTCTTAAAATGTCTTAGATAACAAGATAATTTATGTTGTTTTTCTCTGGCAGCAGAGCAGCACAGATTGGAGGAGGGCAGGTATTAACTGAGATGGATTTTTAGGTCTGGCTTGACAGAGCAACTTTAACCTGACCCTCTAACCTACACCAGTGTTATTCAACAGTTCTTTGCTTCCACACAAACGCATATCTATTGCCAATGCTATTTACTTGTAATGCTTCACATTACCATACAGCATTCCTTTAAATCCAGACCTATTGGCATTGGCAATGCTTGTATTTAGTGCAAAAAGAAAGAACAGATGATGGATGGAATGCTGAGCCAATCAAACATTCACCCTCAGTCACAGATCTGGGTAAAATCCATAATTCATTTGCACTCCACGTCATTCCAGGTTAGACCCAGCCATATGCAAATCAGTATTGACCCTGCTACCCATGGGAACAGTCCAACCCGAACTGCCAGGCCAGGTCCTCTCTAGACCAGAAACAAGCATCCTGGGACTGGTTTTGGGGTATCAACCCTCATCATGCAGGATAGCATAAATCTGGTGGTGTAGTGAGCACAGAACCCACGTGTGGGTATATCCTACCACTTAAGCCGACAAATGCAAAAGGAACAGATGATGGACGGAATGCTGAGCCAATCAAACATTCACCCCCAGTCACAGATCTGGGTTAAATCCATCGTTAGTGTGCACTGCATTCCAGTGTAGACCCAGCCATATGCAAGAGGACTGTTGCTCACAGTCCCATTCTCCATCACCTGATTTGCCACTTTCCCTCAGGGGCTGTAAAGGTGAAAGTCCCCGACAAGCTGTGCAAGCTGTTCAGTGTGTTCCACTCCCATTATTTCCTTTGTCTTTTGAACTTCCTGTTGATTTCTTTGTGTTCATTTTTGTTGATAGTATTAGGGCTCCTAATACCTAAAGTCCACTGAAAGTGCTTTTTGGGTGTCTCATGGTCACCCATTGACTGATGCACGAGAGTCAAGACACTGATAGTCACCTCAACCTTCATCTCAAAGGGGTTGTCCCATGACTGAGCTCTGGTTGGTAATAGCTGCAGTGTAGCTTTCGGGGTGCCCAGGTGAAGAGGAGGGTAAGCAGAAGTCATGAACATTTGGACAAAGGGAGCAGCTTTGCGCGTACATATTTGTTTCATTCTATTTAGAGTTAACCGACATAGCCAATATCATTAACGTAACCCTTTTTCAACATTAGTATGGCTAAATTATTGTAAGGATAAGAGATTGTGAACATTCGGATATGAGTACTGCCCACATCTTCCTGCTCTTCCCTTTTACATAATGTGGATGGAATTTGCCTATCTCGCTGATAGAAATGTCCCTTGAGCATTCAAGAGTAGACAGAAGCTCCTGGCATCCTAGAATCCCAGGTAGACTTAACCCAACCACATTAGGTAGTTATTTCAAAATGGAATTATGCATTTACAGTAACTGAACACTGATTCTCTTCCAACTTCCCACCTTTGTGATAATAAGTTGGGCTGCCTGAGAGTTCATTTGCCTTGGACATTGATGTATGGTGACCTAGTGTTGCAGAACTGCGTCCAGAATGTGGAGTTAGAGTGTTGCCCCTTGACACTAACTTGACCTAAGCCAGAGCCCTGATGAAGGTGTGCTGTTAGTCATTTTGGCTGAATGGCTGCTACCCTTGCCTAGCATAGAAGTACTCAGGCAGCCCAAAGAAATCTGTACCTACAGAGGATCTGAATGAAGCCATGCCCACTGTACCAGACAGCAGGAAACAGAGGCAGGCTGGTGAGAACTCAACCTCTTACTTAAAAATCAAGAGAGAGTGGATCACTGGTCCTGAAAGAACCAAAGTTAGCAACAGTAGTTCAAAGACTGTTAAGAAACCCTCAATCACGTTTATTGCAAGTGGTGTTCTAGCGGTATGTTCGATTATCCGCTTATGCTTAACAACGTGACAGCATCATCATTGGGTCACTGTGTGCTTCCTCCACCCGGAGGTATTCTGCCTCTGGTTTTTTCAGTAGTGATCGTGGTGATAAAAAAGTACCCGTGTGTAGTGAAGTGATCTCCGTGAGTGTGAGATAAAAAGCTCGTCCGACCAGTCAACAAATTTTAATAGAACTGGGTGCGAGTTTATTAAAAACGCTTTTCGTGCAATAATAGACACTTTAGGGTCTAGTGCACTTTGTGAAATAGTCCAAAAAAAGGGAGGTCGACATGTTTCAGCCCTATGTCGTGCCCCTAAGGGTCAGGTGGGCTTTCATCAGGACCTAGTGCAAGTGTGGGGACCCTAATATCTAAGGGACTCCCAAGTTAGGCTGGATTGATTGGTCCAACCGGTATTTAAGGAGTTCAATTTGAACCTTGTTTACTCATTAAGAGGAAACCCATCAGGTACAGGAGGTAAATCCCGCTCTTGTGCAGGGACGTTTGGAGACTTGTTCTGCCGCTGCCTCTCTCTACCCGGGTGAGTAAACAAGGTTCAAATTGAACTCCTTAAATACCGGTTGGACCAATCAATCCACCCTAACTTGGGAGTCCCTTAGATATTAGGGTCCCCACACTTGCACTAGGTCCTGATGAAAGCCCACCTGACCCTTAGGGGCACGACATAGGGCTGAAACATGTCGACCTCCCTTTTTTTGGACTATTTCACAAAGTGCACTAGACCCTAAAGTGTCTATTATTGCACGAAAAGCATTTTTAATAAACTCGCACCCAGTTCTATTAAAATTTGTTGACTGGTCGGACGAGCTTTTTATCTCACACTCACGGAGATCACTTCACTACACACGGGTACTTTTTTATCACCACGATCACTACTGAAAAAACCAGAGGCAGAATACCTCCGGGTGGAGGAAGCACACAGTGACCCAATGATGATGCTGTCACGTTGTTAAGCATAAGCGGATAATCGAACATACCGCTAGAACACCACTTGCAATAAACGTGATTGAGGGTTTCTTAACAGTCTTTGAACTACTGTTGCTAACTTTGGTTCTTTCAGGACCAGTGATCCACTCTCTCTTGATTTTTAAGTATTGGTATAAGAAGCCGAGTGGGTCGCAACCCCTTCTTACTCCCTCTCTTTGATTAATACACGAGAACTCAACCTCACCAGACAATCATGTTCATGAACATGCAGTTAGTCTTAGAAACAAACACCAAGATGTCAAAAATATTGACCCTGCATGTATAATTTAGATGATAGCCTGGCCTACAGATATATATTTTTTCCTATATTTAATTCAACCCCTAGCCCTGTTAAGCATAGCAGTAAATAGCTTTGTTAACAATAGTGTTAGACCTGGCCGTCTCTGCAGGGTCATCCCCAAACGTTTTGCCTTGCTTACTGCAAATTTTTCTGAATTCTTTTTTGTTGGTCTTAGTCTGATAGCCAGTGCTAATGCGCTTTTGCTCGCTCCCTAAAACATGGTGTGATTGGCATAGCTAACTGGCATATTTAACTTGTAAGCCTTGTAGAGTGGTATACCATATACCCAGGGCCTGTAAATTAAATGCTACCAGTGGGCCTGCAGCCCTCGTTGTACCACCCACTTATGTATCACCTTAAAACATGCCCCAGGCCCGCCATTACAACTTAAATGCAGTGTTGCTGGTGTCGAAATACTTTTTTAATTAAGATAGTTTAACCCATGATTTACAAAGGTAGTCTCTAACTACGTTCCTTGTTGTTTAGGTCAACTGGATCTTTGCCACCATTTTAGAATGAAGCATAAATCAACGTCATCTCAATAAACACTATTTGTTATATTCAGTTATTAGTGAGAGTTTTTTGGATAGTTCTAAAACCTTTATTCGTCATTAAAGTTTAGTATTTTGCTTTTGGTATCTTTTTTTTATTTATTTGACATTAGATAAATCAGTTGACAGACATTTCATGAAAAATGAAAGGTTAAAAACAAGCAATGACATTACAGCATGTTCCATTAAGGAAATTATTAACTAAGTCCCTATTCTACGCTATCGAATCCTACCCTATCAGAACACATATAGAATCTGATGCAGCATAAAAGCTGATCTTGCCTTACACAACATCTAAAATCTATTCTGACAATGAAAACATAAATGTGCACTTTGCACATGTCTCAAAAAATGACACAGAAACTGAGAAAAGTTGATATACCAGCACCATTAAAGCATGCTTGAGTGGATAGGAACAGTAGGATTAATTAAATAGTGAATTTTTGAAGTTTAAGTAACTGATTACCTCATATTATTAACAGATGCTATGAAAACTAAAGATGATTTAGCATTTCGATTTATTTCATTGCAGAGTGTCTTAACAAACTCGACATTGGTGCAGTTCCTCAATGAAATGTGTTAGATGTCCGAAACGTTCAGTATAAGTGTGTAACAGTATGAAGAACATTTCTTAATCAAAATTATTTTAATTTAATGATTTTTAGGATTCATTTACATGTTGCTACTTTTTGAAATTGTGGTAGTAGGGCACAATCAATGTTGAATATTTTTGTGCAACAATTACTGACAACATTGCAAAGTGTTTATTTATAGTATGTGTGATTTATTCGTTATGCTTAAACTTCATTAGTAGTTTATTATACTAAAAATGAAATGTTGAATTTAAAACTTGCTTGAGATGTCTTTTCTCTTTAGGCTGCATCATTTCATAGTCTTTTGCAAATGGACTATGATATGTTTCTTAAATGTTGCTTTATTTGTTCTGAAAGATGGGAAAGTGAACTTTCAATTTTATTTGAGGACAGCAAGAAAGTAAATAGGCTCATTGCTGACTAACCTGTGAGGATGGAATGGATAGTCATTTCTCATGACGTGCATGGGAAAATATGCTGAAGTATCAATTTGTACCTGAAAGGTGGAAGGATAATCACTTGACGGTCAGACCATTGTGGACCCCCTGTTTCATTTTCATTGCCTTCAACCTGCCCGCCAGACTTACTTTTATGTCCCTTGTTTATGAACTTGCCTGTTGGACTAATTAGAGCAGTTTGGTGAGAGACGAGACTTGAACTTTTCTGATTTATGCCCCATTTCCCTTGCCCATTCTCATGGACTTTTCCCCTAGTGGACTTTAACTTGATCACCTTGCTCATGCTAAGATAGTCTTTCAGAACCAACCGTCTGCTTTGCTGGTGGTAGAAATCACTTTGTTTGAAAACCATCTTCTTTATGGATTCTATTATTTATTTAGGGATAGAATATTTTAACTAGAGTTGTGTTTTTATATTTTGAGGCTGCTAGATTTATAACCGAGCTTCTTAAAATGTTACTTATATGCATTGAATTTAGATCTTTAATACAATAACCAAATTATCTACAAATGTTTGAGTGTTTTTGTGTCTAATGTTCTTTCTGCAGAAACTGTGTATAACGGAGATAGTTACAGAATATTTTCAGAACATTAGGTACTTTTTTCGATTTTGTTCTGTGTAGCCACAAAACAACTTTTAGTTTGCAAGATTCTTTTTAGACTAAACTTCTTTTGGAGATTCGGTCTACCAATTGCAATACTTTATTTCTACAGCATGGATTTGAGAATAATATACCTGAACTTGATCACCGATTTGTGAATTGGCTACCAATTAATTGTCCTGAGGAGCTGAAAGTTGGACTTCCTGATTTTTCACCCCTCACTACAACAGAGAAAGGTTCATCGGACAACCATCGCCTCTGATTGAGCCTGTAAATTGCCTCCGTATTGAACCTGAGTAAAATCCTACCCCTATGGGCTCAGTAGGAGTGTTAACGGTATGTTCGTAAGTGTAATGGCTTCTGCTGCAACAAGTCCTTTCAGAATGAACAAGAATTTTAAGGAGCATTGAAATAGATTCAGACTTTAGTTGAACTCCTCATGATGAGCAGTTCTGGAAACACATCAGAGTCTCAAAATCACCATCAGTAGTAGCTCACAGAGAAAAGGGCAAAATGCTAAGGGAAAAGGATGGTCACAGAACAAATAGCCTGGCCCACTTTGGGCAGCATAAACCTCTCAGAGCGTGCTCTAAGGAAAAGTGATGGAATTCTCTAGAATCTAATGAGGAATACTTATATTAAAAACAGAAACACATGGATCCATCATCCCGAACCAATGAAAAAGGATCATCAGATGGTCTGCTGCTTCTTTATACAGTCCCGTGGTAAATGTACAAAGTGGGCAAGGTATTATCTACAGAACGTCTACTTAGTTGCTAACATTCATATGCGTTAGATTTACTTTAAGTTGCCACCTCCTCTGAGACCTGCAGTCTAAATTACTTTGCTATTCAGATCTCCATTGCGTGACAAAGATCTATTCTAAAGCAGAAACCCTCTAGTTGTAACTTTTACAGAAATTAGGTGATGAGCTTCACATTCTCCTGCATACACAATTGTTGTAATATACGGTTTACTATTCATTATTATGAATATGTTGCAGCTAATGTTTTACCAAATTTGATGAGAACATGTAACATAGGAAGGAAAGAAATACATTCTCAAAGTCAACACATTCTACAAAGGTGACATGTTTAATGAATTCAAACATGAATTATTTATTTAATACAGCACCATGCAGCATCTGCTAAAGGCATGTATTTATTTATTTAAGAAAGAGGTTAAATAGAAAGACAAGAGAGGGGTAGAAAAAAATAAATGAGGACTAGTCTGGATTGACAATGTAATTGTGCTAGAAATTGGTGCTTTATGATAAAAATCATGCTACACATTAATTGCACTTATAAGAAAAGACACGTTTTCTATTATTTTATTCCTTAGGTTTTCTCATGTAAATATTTGCATATTTTAAGTTACTTATTTCAAACTACATTTTTCTGCTTTATCAGTGTCACACTGCCATGTCAACTTGGCATTTAAACCCCTTTGCCAAGGCTTACACTCCACTTTTAGTACATATAAGTCACCCCTAAGGTAGACCCTAAGTATCCCATGGGGCAGGGTGATGTGCAATTAAAAGTTTGGACATTTACTTTTAAGTTTTACAAGTCCCGATATTGAAAAACTCCTAAATATGTTTTTTACTACTGTGAGGCCTACCCTTCCCAAAGGATAACATTTGGGATTCCTTATTACATTTAATAAGCTGTAATTCCTAATTCAGATGAGGTAGATATTTAATGTTTGGAACCTATGAAATTGCTGAGATAACCCCTCTTTAATGGTACCATTTGATATTCATTACAATTTTGAAAATTGCACTTTTAGAAAGTTGACATTTTACTGCCCTTCACCGTTTGTACCTGCAGCGTGTTTTGGGTCACATGCCTGGGCAGAGATGACAGTTAAACAGTAGAGGGATTAGGTGTGCCTCAATGGACCATTACTGGAAGGATGGGGGTGCAGAGCTGAGCACAGCCCCACTTACACCTGAAAAAGGCTATATTGTTACACCGGCCAGCTTGGGGCAAGGGTAGGGGAGTCAGGAAATTCAATGAACTTCAAATAACTTTTCCAGAAATGTCTCCCACTTTGCAGGAGAAGAGCACCAAGGTATAAAAATAGGACCTTCAGGACCACTCTTCAGACTTCTGTACCTGTGAATACTCTGCCAGGAATGTCTGCTGTGCTGCTGAAGGACTGCCACTCTGCTGGACTGCTGCTCTGCTGGACTCCTGCTTTGCTGTGCTGACCTGCTGCCTTCATACCTGGGCGAAAACGACATGACCTGTTTCTTTTGAATCCGGAACCCAGGGTGACTCAAGGGGCTAGTTGGCAGGCCTCCTGATCTGAAGCCTCAGAGACATAACAAGCTTTCAACAACCTTGCATCTTCACCTGGACTCTCCCATCTGTGTATCTAACCTGTCAAGTGGTGCCACCCCAGGCCTGGACCCTTGAAAGTGGGCCTAAGGTGCTTACCAGCGGAACTAATGCACCTTCTCTGCTGAGTGGTGCATCCCCAAGTAGAATAGATGCCATGATGCTGCTGCATGGATTGGATCCGGAGTGGAAGGCCTGTGTCACCCTCACAGTACTCCGAAACGATGCATCTCTGACAGTGTGGCACATTTCCAGCCCAGGTCATCAACAGCAGCCTCGACGATGATGCCGGCCTCCATATGGCGGCCTCGCAGCTCCTCAGAACTGCTGCATCCCAGCTGTGCGCTGCATCCCTAACTCCAGACTTAGCATTGCAAGTCCCATTGATGGGATCCTCAACGACGCGATAGGACCTCGCACCACAGCCCAATGGATCTCAGAACCGACGCTTCGCTTCAACTCTGTGGCGCTTCATCAACTCGATCCACATAACACTTCAAACCAGGATTTAGGGTACTTTTGTTCAGCTGCCCTAGCTGAGTCCCTGTAGCCGGTCTGCACCCCATCATGATCGGCCTGAACATGTGACTTTGTTCTGGTCTGGTGTGACCAGATATCACTTGTTGGCACTTTGTGCTTTTTGGTGCTAATTTCACTAGAAACTTTCAAAATCAATATCTCCGATTTTGCTGATTGAATGTTTGTTAATTTGATGTCAAATAATTTACTAACAAGTACTCTATTTTTTCTAAATTGGTTTCGGATTCTTCTTGTATTCTGTTTTCATGTTATTTTTCATGTTATTACTGTTTGTCTGCTGCATAAATACTTTACACATTGCCTCTAAGTTAAGCCTGACTGCTTTTTGTGCCCAGCTCTACCCTGAGTTAAAGTACAGGTTACTTTAGTGACTTTTTGTGGTTCACCCTGCAAGGGATTGTGGCTATTGCTTGACGAGGCCTTACACCCCATACAACCAACAACCCAATTTCTCACACTAAATAGCCATTTGAAAATAAATTCCAGATACTCTGTCCATATTGCACAGCATTGGTGCTTTGTCTTTCCTGTTTACAGGTTGGTCCACACACATACCAACTTTAGATATCATTATAGTTTCACCCACAGAGTATAGTGACCCTGGTTTTATGAGTGTATTGTGTTTTATGAACTCTTTGTGTTCAGTGACCGCATTTGATACTTTCATTTTCATAGTGAGGAGACTGGCACTTTGCTTCATTACAGTATATGTTCACGGTTCCAGAGGCATGGGAGAAGGTACTCTGTAAATCATTCAAAGCAGCACAGTAGGTTATATTTAAGAGTTTACAAGAACATAGCACAGTTGAAGTTAGGGCCCTAAAACAGTTGGGGCTGCAAGGGCTCTTTGCCCCAGGTCTTAATTTGGTTGGGATACCAGCATTCACATTACAACAGCTTATATCCTTAATAAAAAAATGATGCAGCAACACCACTAGGAGATGCTAAATTATGTGCTTTTCATTTCAGCATCATATTCAATTCCCTAATAGGGAGACGAGTTGGCCTAACGGCTAGGGCGCTCGACCTTGAACCTGGGGAACTGGGTTCGAGTCTCTGTAATGACGCTGACCTTCCTGTGATTCTAGGCAAATCACTTAATCTCCCCGTGCCTAACAAAAAATGAATGTGTGTCCTCATGTAACTTAACTGGGGCTATGTAAAGCGCTCTGATACCTGATTGGATTCGGGTCAAGTTTGCGCTATATTAAATTCTGCAAAAAATTTGTTTAAAAAGAATGATATATGGGAAACCAGTAAGGACCCCACAACATTTTTGGCCCTGAGCATCAAAAACACTTCTGACAAGGTTGGCTGTAGTTATGTTTTCTACCCATTTTGTGCTTGTAGATGAAGTATTGTTGTAATGAAGGAATCTCGTACTCAAAGAGAATAATTGAAGATTCGCTACGCGCAACAGTAAACACAACAATTGTTTTCTGCATATGTCATGGAAGGGGGTGGGTGTGGAGTCTAGCTCTGAACAGGCGATAGTAGGATTCTCTGAAATCACCCCCAAACACACAGATAGGCATCCCCTGAGATCCCACAGCTATTCTGCTACAAACACAACTAGTAGCAGCAGACGGTAAGCAATAATGTAACATTTAAGAGACAAAGATTTGAACTTTCTGTCCCTTTAATACTTGTAATAATCACATTCTACCTCCACACTGGATACATGGAGGCTGTTTCAAGGTAAAGGTGGACAGAGAACACATTGTGCTTCGCTACACAATATTTGAAACCTGTAGTTTAACCCAACTCCAATTGTCTAATGGTCTGTAGCCGAGATGATTGCAAGAATAGCAAACGTAAAGCGCATAACTCATCTTCGTCATATTTCCAGATCTCCAATTTCTATTTCTTTTGTCAGAAATGAGGTAGTTTACAAAAGCACATGATAAGTGATACTTTACAGCGATTTCAAAAGTGAATTCGGCAACAAAGTTTCAAAATGGGCCTTTTTCCCACATGAACTTGTTTTGCTTTTAGGCTTTTATTGTATCGTGTTTAGGTAAGCAATGCCATCTTACTGTCAAAATACCTGTAATCGGAAGTCTCCCATACTTAGTGCTCTGTTCTGTATTTTCTGTATGCTGCATCCCTTTAAGCAGAACAATGTACCCTGCCATCGGCCCTGGCTACTTGTTTAGGTGAGTTCTTGTAAAAAGCTGGTGATGTTTGCTTCAAGTACCTCTAAAGGACCCAGCGAGATATAATCATGCAAAATGGAAACAAGAATACATAGCATGCAAACTCCAAACCACTCCATCAGCATCAATGGGCATATTTACGAAGGGTTGTGATGGCTTTGGCATGGCGCTGGGCTAGCGGGCTCTTATAAGGAATTGTAGATCGCCGCTAAGCTTTGCGTAGTGTTGATCCAAGCGAGCAAAACGTTAGCAAAAATGTTCCCTAGATGTTGTCACCACATGAGCAACAATACCCTGTTACAGATTCTCTTCAAAACTATTGGTAGAAGGCCATCTAAAATGTTTTATCCTTAGAGGTGATTGGAATTTGATAAATTACATAAAAGTGAAAAAAATGTGTGTTCTGAGTCCGCAGTAAATGAATCTATCCTGTAATAGACAGAGTACAATATCACACTGTATGAGGGAGAAGATGCAAAGGAGACTGAGAAACTTTCAGAACATATACTTAGTCAGTTACCACTTCTCGAGACTGTTAACTTTTCATCAAGATCAACCAATGAGAAAGTTAAGAGGCCAAACCTTGTCTTTTGGTAGCTATGCACACTAACTTCCAATAATTCCCAGTGGCCAAAAACCATTCCAGTGAAATCACCAAAAGTTCTTTGTTTGCCCACTTCACAAGATCAACCACTCAATTAACAAGATTTGACAGAAATGTATTTTTTATTTTCTTAGAGAGCCCCTTGTCACAAAAAGACAACAGTTTCATTTTTTATTTTATTAGGTGAGGTCTGTATTGCAAAATGGCCACCTCTGTGAGACTTCTGAGCACTATTTCTAGGTTTTCGAGGAGGGGAGGAAGCGGAGAAGGTAAGAAAAGGGACACCAGATGGGAGAACGTGTTAGAGGCAGTTAAGTGTATCTTCCCGTTCAGTAACTCAGCGAGTTAGAATTTAACAGGGCAAGTTTAAGTTAGTTTGCAAGTAGGGCTCTGTCCTCATTCATTTTACACCTCGGTGGGCAAAGACTTTGGGTGTGTTTTATGGTTCGGTCTAGCGGAGCTCTGCAATAAATTAGCAGGACTTGTACACCTCCAAACCAGTGCTTTGAGTGGGCTGGTACTGTCCGGTACTAAGTACCAGCACTTTTTTATTTTGAAAGGCAGCGTACCAGCACTTCTCAAAAGAAATGTAATACTTTTAATTGGAGAGTACCGGCACTTCTCAGAAACAAGCAGGTATTCTGGTACAGAGTACTTTCACTTCTATTTTTCCATTTCAAGCACTGCTCCACACCATCCACTCCCCTGGGCTTTTTAAAGATGGACAACTGCCGGGTTTCCAAAAGCAGGGCATCAACCGTCTCTGGTATCCAGAATGTTTGGCTGGCAGTGCGTCTGCCACAGGGCTGTCAATGCCAACTCAAAGCGGCGGATGGAGAGACATGGACCCCTGACTTTTGTTGTCAGGGACCGCAAGGCATGGAGGTGCTGGGTAGGCTAATAGAAAAATGGCCAGCTGCACAGAGAGAAAACTCGGCTTGCATCAGAGACATTAATAGAGGGGTTTGTTTCTGAAGAAAAAAAGATTGCAGAGTGGGCCACTACAAAGTAGCTCTCCCATTTCCATTCAGCACTTCCAAAAGTGCATCCGCCTGGCGCTTAATTTGAGCAATAAATTAAAGATGCCTGAAGTGGACTCACAGCTCCGGGGCTACAAAGATACAATTTCTTCAGGTAAATCCTTATTAAGCCTAGTTATTGGCCGTGTAAACATTTAATTGCACCGGTTGCAGGCTTCTGAGCAGCACTTTGGTCAATGGCACTCATTATTTTACAAATTCAGCGCTGCATGATCCGCCACATCGGTAGATGCATTTTGGCAAAGAGATCTTTACCGTGCAGATGGGTTCACCTATGCCTTATAAATGAGGTCCCCTGTCTGTTACCGGATGCCGACTTTCACCTTCTGGTATGCTGCATTTGAGATGTTAGCATGGTCATACAGCTGCATTCATGCTTGTGGAGGTAATGTTACCCAGTGAGCGTGTTAAGAAGCAAATGCAAGGAATTCAGGGTGAGTGGAGGTTTGGGTTGCAACCTATTATATTGATTGTTACAGTAGTTGATGCAGTATATACCTGTGACAATAAAAAAAGAAATATCAACAGGAAATAGCAGCAAAGGAATAAATGAATGAGACACAAAAAGTAGAATACCCTTTATTGTGACAGGTTTGACCTAGAATTCAAAAGACAAATATGCATCCAAATATTTATTTATTTATTTATGTATTTATGCAGTTTAATATAGCATGCACATGGCCTGTGGGCATCAGAGCGCTTTACAGAGCTGGATTAACAGATGACAGAGATTAAAATAAAAATGCAGAGTTAAAGAATTATAGGATTAAGGTTACACATAGATTATTCTGAGTCGGTACAAGATTGTGGGGCTTTTTGGGAGTCGGTAATGGCCTCCATCAACGTGGCACTGGTTCGCACACTCCCCTGGTCGGAGGTCTGCCTGTTGGGCCTGTTCCCCAGACACAAGGCTAGAAAGGTGGGATCCTGATTTGTGGACCTGGCCCTGGTCCAAGTGTGAAGCCAGATAGCACTGACATGGATGGTGGTGACGGGCTCTACAGTGGAGACATGGGAAAGAAACATTGACATGTGGGCCAAAGCAGAGGAGAGGGCATTACTGAGATAGGACACTCAAGCGGTTTTCGACGCTCATTGGAGGGACTGTGGATGGGTGTGCTGAGAGTCTGGGATAGTTGAAATGAAGCAAACTCAGATGAGAGTGTGGATGCAACAGAGAGCGTCACAATCACTCCCTGAGGCACTGCATTGACTATGTGGGGCATGGTGGGAGGGGGCGTCGACCTGAATGCAGAAGCCATTCTCCCCCCATAGACCCACAATGATCCCTCACTCTCAGATACGCAAGCGTACCCCCTGAGAAGATATAAGATCCTACAGAAGTGTATGACAGGCAGGCCCACTGGACAAAGGCTGTTAAACTGTTTATAAAAGTTCGGTATTTATGGTTTTTATATTGTCTGATTCATAGGTTTGTAAAACGTGGGATTACCTGGGACTCTCTGAGGGTCACCTATGTGTATGGAGCAATGGATTGTAGTTGAATATGCGGTGGTTACGAAGTGCATCAATGCAAAAACACATGCAGTGCGACTTGGAAACATAACATAAAGGTATTTTTCATAACTGCGTACAAACATTGAAATGCGATAAACTATTACTTTACTGATTTGACTACTGCTCTTGTAAATGCATAAAGGCATGTACACAGAAATGCCAATAAAGGCATATTAAAATAAAGGCTACACATAGATTACATATGTACAGCACACTGATAAAACAATAGGTTTGTACAGCAAAGCTACAAGGGAAAGATAAAATTGCGAACTGCTTACCGAAGCTGATAACAAAAATGTTTAGCAAAGTATCAGAATAAGAATAGATTGACATATACAATAAACTGATAACACAAAACTAACTGCATACTGCAATAGCAAATGGGTGGGATAGAATTGCTTGTAAACAACATGCTTTAGAGGGAGGAGAAGTGAGTGTGAGAGAGTGGAGGTGGGTAGAGAAGCAATCAATGTACAGGGAAGTATTAGTTGGTAAAGACTGGAAGAGAAAGGAAAGTATGAGAAAAGGCAAATGAAAAACTGACTGGGGCTACACGATATTAACAGAGCATAGATGCTGATGGCTTTGGAACAAATGTTGTTTCAGCTTCTTCCTGAAAGTGTAAAGTGAGGGAGTGGGCAGATGCTAGAAGGGTGCAAGTTCTAGAATAGGATTGCACTGCCAGAAGCAGCTGTACGATAGCCCTTTCCGTCTTGAGGATTGGATGATCTAGGGCCAGTGCTCCAGTGCAATAAAGTAATCTGCGCTCACCTGATTTTTATAGTTTAGAGGTAAGATACTGGGGGAGTAGGTGTTTAGGACCTTCTGTGTAATGTGGTCAATTGTGAATGGGGCTCTGTCTTCTGAGGGAAGCCACTGAAGTTTCAAGAGTACCAGAGAGAAATGCACACTAAACATGTTGGTGCATATAGGACTGCTTTTGAACGGGTTCAGTTGAGATTCAGGCAAAACCATCAGAAAACCATTCCCTTTGTTGATCCATGCGAGTACTATAGCCTAATGGATAGTTTTAGGTCTTGTTCAGGAATTAAATGGAAGAGCCACCATTTAAGAAATTGGATTATTGGTTGAGGGTGGTGAAACCCTACTTAAGTTGGAACCTCAATCCTTGTCAGGGTGAAGTCACAAGTAAACTCCAAATGAACCCCTGCTCTGCCCTCGGGCAGCTCGGCACAGAACAGTCAAGCTTAACTCAGAGGCCATGTGTAAATTATTTGTCCAACACTTCAAAGAGCAACAAAGTATAACACGCCACAAAAAGGATCCAGCACCAGAAAAATAGAGTATATTTTAATGAATACATCAAGACCAAAATGACAAAACGTCAATAGATCTGGGGATATGCAATTTTAAAGATTTAAGTGAAAATAGAGTAAAAAAGTACAAAGTGGCAGCTGTGGGTTTCTGGCGGTGCCGGATCGGCGTCAAGTCACAATTTCAGGCCAACCGCAATGGAGCACAGGCAAGCTACAGGCCAGCTGAACATAAGTACCTTAAATCGTGGTTGCGAAGTCTTACAAGATTCTGCGTCGACGACGTTTTGCACACCTGAGGTGAAGCAATGGTTCTGGGCAGCTGCAAGGCTGCAATGTGAGGTACTGCTTCATCTTCAAGGAGGCCATTGATCAGGGAAGCTTGTGATGCGAAGTCCTGTGCCAAAAATATGTCACGCATCTGCTGGTTGTGTGTCGTCATTGAGGCTGCAATCAATGGAAGGTGTGTGAAGCGAAGGTCTTCTGTGGGGATGCAGCACACATTTCGTGGTTCCAGTGCAGGCTGCGAGGTCAATGCAGAGTCCTTGTGCTGGAAGAATCCTTGCAGCAGAGGCGATGCATCGGTTCTGTTCAGGTTTGCGCTGCGCAGTGGAGGTGATGCGTCGGTTCTGATAGATTCACTGATGAGCTGGCAAAGCACCTTCTGGCCCATTCACAAGGGTCCAGGACTTAGTGGCACCACTAGGCACTGTAGGACTCACTGTTGCAGAGTTCAGGTGCTGAGTACAAGAGACTAGTTCTTGGACTCACTCATGTGGTCCTGGGTTCAGGTTACAGGTGCAGTCCTTCCCACCCAGGCAAGAGGGCGCCACAAAGTAGATCACCATAATGAGCACAGTCCCTCATAGCAGCAGTCCTGCAGCATGGCAGTTCTTTCAGTAGAATAGCAGTCCTTCTTCCTGGCAGAGTCATTGACAGGTTCAGAAGTATACTGAAGAGTCGTGTCTGTGGTTCAATATTTATACCTGGTGGCCACTTGGAAAGTAGGAGAAGCTTCTAGAGTTTTACACCCGCAGAGGTGCTTAGAATTTCCTGGCTCCCTGCCCTGATCCCAGATTGGGGTCACAGTAGACTAGTGCCAAACCCCTTTGTGAGTATGCTCAGGAAGGGCGTTTGTGATGTGCAAGTGTGGTAGGTAAACTTACTCTCCCTTGTTAACTCAGAGTGGCCGTTTCTGCCAACACCTGCCTTCTCTTTGTCCACTGCCTGGGAGTAATACACAAAGACTAACTGCCAACCACATCTAGTCATGTGACCCAGATTGGAGGCAGCTGACACTAAACAGTTCAGAAAATGTTGCTTCCACTTGAAAGTTATCACTTATTTAATGCAATGTGAGAGGTAAGTCTTGCAATTGTGAAAAATGAATTTAAAAGTTCTTTTCTACCAGGACATGTAAAACTTAAAAGTACATGGCCAACTTTTTAAATACATGACACCAGCACTCTGGGCTATTTAGGGCCTAATCTAGATATGACTTAAATCTATTAAAAAAGAAGGTTTGGGCTTGACAAAAGGTTTATTTTGCCAGCTTGAAATGGCAGGTTTAAAACTGCACACACTGGTTGCAATGGCAGGCCTGAGACATGTCTAAAGAGCAACTTAAGTAGGTGGCACAATTGGTGCTGCGGGCCCACTAGTAGCATTTTATTTACAGGCCCTGGGCATTATCACTTTTCTAAGGACTTACAAGTAAATTAAATATGCCAATTGGGTCTAAGCCAATTCTAATATGTTTAGAGTAAATAGCACAAGCATTTTAGCAATGGAAACATTAGAGAACTATCCCACACCAGGCATGGGAAATGACTATGTCAGGTAAACAGGTTAGATCAGAAAAGGCCATTTCTTGCTGGACCTTTCTCGTGTACTAGTCGCAAATGTCTGGTTCTCACAAGAGTATCATTATTGTTAATACGAGATGTATCAATTCTCATTGCATCTTATGGGAAAGTACAAGAATGCTACAGGAGTTAGATCTAGAATAAATGCCTTGCAAATTAGGCCCCTTTTCATGCTAGATTTAGCATGAAAGGGGTGGGCATTGGGTGTTGCTTGAGGGCGTTCCGCTGCAACACCCCTTGATTTTGACACTGCCCCTATTTACCAGGGTGGCGTAAATAGGAGGCAGCGCCAAAATTAAGGCCAGAAAAAAACTTGTCTTCACATGGCAGAAGAGAAGAAATGCTTTATTTCTCCTCATTTTTGCTGTTTCTATGTGTGCTGCATAGAAACAGCAAATCGCCATGAATGATCGCTTATGTGCAGGAAGGACACCTTCCTGCACATAAACAATAATTCATGATGATTTGCATAAAGAAAAATGACGATTTGTAACTTCTATGTATGCTGCACAATGCAGCACACATAGGAGTTGCAAATTGCCATTCTGGATTGTTTATTTGCAGGAAGTAACACCTTCCTGTACATAAACAGTCACTAACTCTCCCAGCCTTGGATGTATATTCCAGCTCTGAAGGTGTAGTAAGTCGCACAACTGCTTTCACCCAATTCAGGCTCAGGCAACGTTAGTTTTCTAATAAAGTTACCACAAATCTGATCATCATCAAATTCAGTTTTGAAGGTTAACTTGAGAACATAACTTTGAAGGCCTTTGCTAGCATTTTCCCAGATAGATATATTGAAGTTAATAACGTAATCACACTTCGGCCTGTTTAATTAAAAACATTGCTGCACCTACACCATGAAATAGACCGTAGGCATTCAGTCACTGTGAGGGCAAATGTTTTAAACATATTGCATGTCACTTTTTTATATATTGGCCACCCTGCCTGTGGGCTTACATGCACACTATAGGGGTGACTTGGTTTTCTACATGGAAAATGCACTTTTTCTTGGCACATTTACTGTCATTTCTTTAAATTGCAGGTCAGTGAGAACAGAGTGGTGCTCCTGGCAGCCACATTTTTTGTCATGTATGCGAGTGGTGTAAATCATCTCATTCCACCATGTTAACAAATTAAGTAATCAATTTTAGATGTTTTGCCAGATAAATGAGAGTATCAAGCAGTCACAATTCAAACTTTAAACAACAGTGAATTACATCACCATTGCATGCCCTATGCTTCATTCTTAACAGTTCACTTGGCGTGTTTTATCTGAAGTCCAAGTTGTAAAATTGGAAAACTAATGTGTCCATCTGCATATGCTCTATAAACACTTAAACTTATCTTTCCTAAATCCCTCAGGAATTAGTAATGTCTTAGCTCTGCAGTTCACATTTTTGTACTACCAGGCCTACTAATAAACTGTTAATGTTCTTACATTAATTGTAAAGTTATGTGTCCCAGAGGGATTCCCCTAAAATGATTTTTATAAACAAATGTTTTATATTGAAAAAATGAGATCCAACTGATATGTTTCAAAGTCTGCTGATTACTTATTGCACACAAAAAAGGTGGGTGACTTGTATAGCCTATACGACACAATACAGTTAACATCAACAAAATATTTATCATGCTATCTGTTATTCATTTGCTGAATCAGAACTGTGTGGCATGTTCAAAAATGACATTTTAATGTCCATTGTGCTTTTTGTGGTCGCACTAGATATTGCTTTAACTGCCTTTTAAAGACAGCACTGTAGAAAACTCTTTACCACAAACTTAGAGTGCTCTTTCTGCCTACTCTTGCTTATGATTGAATGGCTTTCTTGTCATGATCCTGATTTGGTGACTATTATCTTTCTTTTTGTGTTTTTTCTGCTCCTGGAGTATTTAGGGTTCACCCTGATTTGTGACTGGTAAAGTGAAATTGTCCACTGCTGACATCAGAGAACACTTTTTATTTTTTTGTTTATCATTTAAGATGTAGAAATCAACAATATCCTGCTTATCTCTCTAGCTCTCTCTTGCTCGCTCTGGTGACCATCTAACCCCTCCCACACCTCTGTTTCTCTGACATTGAACATTGCTGAACAGAGTTGGTCGGGCTTATCGGGCAATCAGGCAGTGTCCAAGGGCTGGTCTGACATATCAGTGTGGGGGTCAGTTTTAGCAGTTGTTGGCCGGTTTTATGGACAGGTGTCTGGTTTTCACTTTTGATTTCCTTACAATTACCTTTTTTTAGCTCTCCGCTCTGTTAATGGGGGGCACTTTTATTCTGCTGCCTGAGCATATTTTTGGTTCCAGGCTTACCCTGCTGCTGAAGCTTGTTGTCTCTCGTGCACCCCTCTCCCAACTTGCTGTGCCTACCCAGCTGCTCGCAGCTGCCACTATTTATTTAACAAATTCTTATATAATTGCGCCAGCACTGACAAAGACAATGGCAGTTGCTGAACATCTTGGGAAATTATTTTGAATACTTCAAGGATGGCCATCACATTGTGTGTGGATGTAGGATTCTTGGAGGTATCAGAAATAACTTTCCAAGGTAGCAGCCTAACGCGATTGTTTTCTGCCATTGCTTGTAATGCATTTTTACAAGCACTGACAAAGCCAACAGCTGAGGCAAATCATCCGGGATGGTTATTTTCCATGTTTCCTAGGTGTCAGACATGTTGCTTCTAGCTGTAATGTGGTGGCCATCTTCGTATGATCGAAGATAATGTTCGCCACTCTTGGAACATTATTTTCTATAATTCCAAGACGGCTTCCATTTAGTTTCTTGACGAGACCAGAGGAACATCTGGAAGTATAGTAAAGAACAATCCAAACAGCCACCCATTGCTATTGACTTTCCCAATGCTAGTAGCTCCTCACTTTAAAAACCAATACCATCAAACAGCATGAATTATCAAAGCGCGTCCAATTGGCATTGCCAGTGCTTGTTTGTAACTGTGTTTGCAAGCACCTTTAAGATGATTATGGCTAAGCACCACATGTGTAGGTGATTACGCGATTAATTGAAAGTTTAAGGTAAATACATTAATCAATTATTTTATGGAATTCTTGATTTTATGTCATTAAAAAAACAGTTTGACAGGCACAATGCAGTCTTGTAAAAAGGAAATATAACAACCTTCAAATGCAAGGAATAAATTACAACTTTTTAACAAACGTTTATACATATACCGGCTGTACCACCTTTTCTGTTTTAATAATAGGCAGATGCACATTTCAGAGCCATTCGTAAAGGCATGCAAAAGTGTGTAAAATAGGACTTCTGTAGTTCTGCTTCCTGTACACATAAATTATTTTGTGAATCAGCCACTTTTTCTATGTTATCACTCATTTCTGTGAAATCAGGAGGTAATTGGATGGGAATCCCGTATACGTAATTACATACCAGGTGTGCGATTTTTAACCGGATTACTGAATCTGTCAAAATGCGCAAAATAGATTTATAACTGTCAGCCGGTCACCCAATCGTGGTAAAGAGCTCTGACCACAGAGCCCTTATTACATAAAATGCCCCAGTGGCGCAACGGGCATGTGTGCCTGCTTTCTGTGCTGCCAGGGCACTTTGCTACCACGGAAGGCTCCACAGATGCTTTTGTAGCCCCTTTTGTAATACAGATAGCACTGGAGCACACGGAGCAATGGTGCCATCGCAAAGAGACCTTCCCTCATTTGTATGGTGGCATGGCCCAATGCAAATCAGGGAAACAGTTTGCCTGCGCAGGCAGTAATATGGACAAAGGGGCAGAGTCAAAGAGGCTGTCAGGAGCGCACTGTAGTGCACAGTCGGTGCCCCTTCCCAAGGCTCAGCGGTGGGGGCGGGGTTGGGTGGTATGGCCATATTTCGACAGACAACGACAATGGAAAATGAATTTTTTATTTAATTTTCCCTCGTGGTCATCTGTTGAAATTCCCTCCACCCCTCCCTACCGCCCCACTGCTCTTACCTGCACGGGCCGCGACTCTCCCAGGCTGCACCTTGAAAGACAGAGCGGCTGCTTCAAACAGCTGCACGGCCTTCCACTAATGCACCGCCTCCAGGGCAAAGCGAGTTTGGGTCTTCCCTGAAGGTAGTGCATTATCTATAACGGGGCGCATTGTCCTCTTTTGTGCCCGGTGCACCCTGTTAAGATGCCGCACAAACTGGGAGAACGCGTCCTATCTACAATATGGCCCCAGATATCCTGGAACAAAATAAACATTATTTATAGAGCAGCAAAAGCTGCTTTCGAACAATAAAAACGACTTTGAAACTGAAAATGTTAATACTGACTCTGTCTCTCGTGATATTAAACTCATAACCACAGCATGCCTGCTTCCCAAATGTTTAATTAATAGGCTGTATACAATGGCAGCTGCAGAAGACAAATGATGGAGTTACATATTTAAAATATTTCTTATATCAGCTGCGACGTGCACATGCTGCCAGTGGCTGTGCTACTGCGGCAGGAAAAGAGGACTCTTGCTGTTAATAGGGTGAATATAGGGCCAGGAGAATACCCTTCACTGGGACATCACTCGTTCTACAAAGAGCTAATATTCAATAAAGGGGCTTGACGATGATCCAACCTCTGCTCACCCCTGGTTTAAGGATGTTATTCCAAAGGTATTAATTGTTTAATATGGAATGATTGTTATGGTTTAATTTGTTTGTTTCCAATAGAAATTTAACGTCATACCGGATTGATGCTTTTGAGATATGAATCGTTTATATAAGAAAAGTTAAAACTTTGATTAGTTAAATCTCGCTTGCTGATTTGTTTGTATATTTGGCACATGCACCTTACAATCGTCATTATTACTCCCTATGTCTGATCATTACCGGGACTCATATGAAGTGATCCTCCTACCACTTAGCTGCTACCATAGAATGTACTGTATTTTATAATGTTTTAGGCCATAACTGGCTTTGTTTCTACCTAATTTCTATAATTGCACATATTTGGCTTTTTTATATTTATTTTAAAGTAAATGCAATGTCTGCTATTTTATCTGTGCTTTTATGGTCAAACTGGCCGAAATAAAGCTATTGAATGAATAAGGGGCTTCTGGACTAAACACATGGCTTTTTATAGGACACTCAAAAAAATACATATGAAATATGCTGGTATGATTATATTTAGGAATGTATAGAGTTCAGTGATATACACCTGAATGCAACCAGTGGCCTCCTTATTCGTAACAGCACAGGATAACATGCTATTTTCTGGGCCCCAGTACACAGCCTCATTTATTTGTTTCTGTTACACGCAAATATAGAATATCTGTGCTAAAGACTACCGATGTAATGAATCTTCTTAGCCTTCTAAAATTAATTTCTCATCTGCTACTTTTTGCTCATTGCAAAAACAACAGTTGATGGACAGAATGCAGAACAATGTTATACATTCACCCCAGTACAGAGATCTTGGCATAAATCCATCTTTTTTTGCTCACCATGCCATTCCAGTCTGGACCCAGCCATATGCAAATCAGTCTTGATCCTGTGCCTCATGGGTACAGTCCAGCCCAAACTGCCAAGCCAGGTCCTCCCTGGACTGGAAACAAGCATCCTAGGACCGGTTTCGGGGTTTCAACACTCTTCAGCCAGGATAGCTTGATTCCAGTGGCATGGAGAGCACGGGACCCACGTCTGGACATACCCTTCCCACTCAGGGTGACAAATGCAAAAACAACAGTTGATGGACAGAATGCAGAACAATGTCATACATTGACATAGACTGCCATGAGTTTATCGCAAATCTATCACTATTTTGGCTGTAGAAGATTGCAGACTCTGATGAGATGACGAGCCGAGGCACACTATACATACAAACGTACTTGATTTTGAAGCTGCTTGTGTAAGCAGAGTGACACAGTAGAATATTCCAAAGAAGTGCAACATATTTTCAGGCATAGCCGGTTCAGGTAAGAGCAATGGGGTGGTGGGGCGGGATGGAGCGTGGCATGCCGGGCAGGGGAAAGTTGACACACGACAGCTAAATGCAGTCCCACGTTTTTATTACGATAACTGGCCTTTTTTTATGTAGCGCCTCAAATCACAGTTTTTGTAGTACTTGAAGGATGAAAGGCTGTGTTGGGCCTGATGGGATTCAATTACCTGACACAGGAGACACACCCATTGTAATCAGAGAGGGCTTCGCTCGATTTTCCATGGGACCTACATGAAAAAGTAATTTCATGTAACTGTGTGTACCTTGCAGCTACTGGGTCCTATAGCAGGCAACTGACGTAACTGGGAAACATCCTTTATGTAAATACATTTAAAACGCAGGGCTTTACACCGCAAACCATTACACCGCATTCCCCATTACAATGCCCCGGTGGAGTTAGAATAGTAAATTGCGTTGTAATGGACACTGCTTTGTAATGGATTGCGTCGTAAAGCCCTATGTTGTAAACGTTTTTGCGGAGTAAATAACACGGGGCAATGGCACGCGTTGTAAATGCATGCGGAGTAAAGTGTCCTATTCGACATTACCTGGAATATTGCAACAAGCGAAATTCCTAAAATGGCGCTCAGGCCTAGTAAATAACAGGTATGAGAAAGTCTGCCCAACTTAGAATGTCAACCCTGCGCGTACAGAGGTTTGCTCAGGCCGGGACTAGGGTGGCAGAGATGCGGGTGTGAAAGGAAGCCTGACACCGGTACAGCAGATGTGAGTGTGTTTCTGATATCCGTTGACGTGCTTGGTAGAGCGAGGGTTACATGAAATTTGCAGTACTTCTCAAAATGACCGCTCCCCTTACTGCCAAGGGCATGTTAGAAAACATTTTAGTATACAATATTGTTGGAAGGAGAGGCGTTTACTGGTTTTCACTGGGAGTCTGTTAGCAGAGCAGTGTGACATATGGATATGCAAATTTTCGACTTTTTAACAATAGCGTACACTTTCATTAATTAGCTGATGTATTTTACAATGAAAGGCACAGTAAAACAGGTGATGTCCAATCATAAATTGCTAAATGTTTCAAGCGTAACAGTTAAAGGTTCAGAGTTAGCCATAGCTCATTGTTTGCAACTGTAATTCCGTTTATCTAGCGCTTAGAACCCTTGAGGACGCGTTGAAGCGCTTATCTCTTTAACCTTATCCTCATCGTTTATATCGAATATACTGTACCTTTCAACGCGTCAATGTGTTTTACTAGACGATTTAACTTTTTTCAAAGTTAAGATCCTACAGACGAAGCAGCGGGGGAAACAACACCGTATCTATCGCCTTCCGTGGTGCTAACATGACGCCAGCTTTAAAGAACAGACGTGTTTGAAACACAGTGTGATTTTGAACACGTGTTTGGGTTTTGATCCCAAGAGCCACCTTCTTTCAGATTTCTCCGGGATCACAGTGCACAGAGGAGAAGAATGCGGAGACACGCGGAATATTCCATCAGGAATTCGAGCAAACAAGACTGATAATTTGAATTTTGTTCTGGAAGTTAGGCGCTTTGACATTAGCAGAAGGGCGGCTGAAAAGAAAGACGTCGGCGCAGCGGAAATGAAGTGCAGTTAGGCAAAAAAAAAATGTACAGGTGATCTCATTCAGCACAGACTTACTTCCTGAGCTTTCGTGCTGCTTGTGCGGTCACTCCAAAAGTCCTCGCCTTTCCTTTCCAATATGAAGGACGACTTTTCCAGAATGATACATTATTGTCATTTTTAGAGTATTAAAACACGGTTCATATATATATCACTTACCTGGAAACAAAAGTACCAAAAGATCTTGACTCCATGGGCCCCCCTGCAAGGTACGTGGAGGGGCCCCCTCCGAACTCAATCAGGAGCTCTCCAGCCAGGGTACTGTGCTGAGGGAGGCCCCCTCACAGCGAGGGCTGCGGGGTCCTATGTTACGCCACTGGACGGGCCTTTCAAGGGTTTGGGGCCCCCCTGTGCCGCAGGGGCCTGCATTATGTCCCTGGTTGGGGGGCGTGAATACCAGTGCTTTGTAATCTTGATTCCAAACCCATGCCTCTTTCATTCACCCCCAGAAACTCCCTGCCCATGTATCTCACTCTTCAGGTTCTTTTTCGTATCTGCTTTCTTTTTTGTCACTGTTTTTTTGTCTTTTATCCTTTCTACTTCTTTCCCCCTTTTGTGAATTTCTCTCTTTTGCTCTGGATCAAAGTCTGATGGAGAAAAATAAGTGCTGGTCCCCAAAAATTCATACCTGTGGGCCCCATCGGTTCATATTAAGAACTAGAAATACACTTCTATTTTTCTGTCCCTTTAATGTGACATTTAGGCACTGATATGTCTTATATTTGTACCTAAAATTAGCATTTAGCACTTGTACACTCGCATTGATTTCTTTTATGTATCTTGGAAAATACTTTTAAAGGCTTTTCTTCTTCGGGGGTCGATTTTTATCTCAGGGTGCGCGAATATAGCAAAGCTGCTACCCAGAATGAGTACCTCTTTCAAATTAGATTTCGTTTTTAATATAATTTAGAGAGACCTGATAATTTGTAATGAGAGATATTACATGTATCTTAGAATGTACGTGATGGCTTTATGAACATTTTATTGTTAATATCCAAAATAAAATTTCTGAACAAACCTATGTTGCCTTTCAGCTAGGTTAGTAATATACAAACAGCAAATACATACATATATAAATACCAGTCCATCCATAAGGGGGCTGTAGGGATCCTCATCCATTAGGCCACAATTTAGGGGCCCATGATCTTTTGCAACAATTAATTATAAAGTTTATAACTAGCCTGCCCTATTTAATGTTGAGGGCGTTGGCATGTGTGACACCACAGGATGGCACAATGTCTATCACCACACAATGGCACCATGTCTATCACCACAGGATGGCGCCATGTGTAACACCACAGGATGGCGCCATGTATATCACCACAGGATGGCGCCATGTGTACCACCAAAGGATGGCGCCATGTGAAACACCACAGGATGGCGCCATGTGTAACACCACAGGATGGCGCCATGTGTAACACCAAAGGATGGCACCATATAATACCACAGGATGGCGCCATGTGTAACACCAAAGGATGGCACCATATAATACCACAGGATGGCACCCGGTGCTAGATCTGTTGTGCTTTATCTTTCCCTGCAGAACATTTTGTTTTAAAGATTGAAACAGATCTTCATGCCACTGGGGCCCCATTCCAGGGAGAGGTATGGTGCAGCGGCCAGAACGTCAGACTCCGGAGCAAGGGGATTACCGGCGCCAGCTCAGCATCATGTGACTCTGGGCAATAGCTCACTTAATCTCCCCGATGGCCCCCAGTGCCTTAAAAACCTTAAGGAGGTGATAGGTTTGTGCTTTACAAATATGGATTATTTTTATTGTTTTTATTGTCCCAGGTCCCGAAGTAGCTCCTGACATGCCTGATATATACTTGCAAGAGATTACCGTTAAAGCACACTTTACCAAAAAGGTACCATTAAGGTGCATTGCATGAGATGCCATGGAGGAGTATTTTATGCACATGTGAGCATAACAGGCCAACATGCTGTCAAGATCCATCTGAGTGAAAGGGAGGAACCCGCCCCAACAAAACCTAGGCAAGCTTCAATATTCCTCTCTCTAGTTTTAGAACTCTATCATGCTATTTCTGTGATGCGACCAGGCAGGCACAAATTAAGCAGGTCATACCTTTGGAAGGAGGGTATAGGGTACCCTACCCAACAGGGCATCACTATATCATTGACAGGAGGAGACTATCTGCTTGAGCTATCTGCTAGTGCTGGTGGAATAAATTGCCTTTTCGGGTGGTCAGTTAAAACGTTCCATTTTTAATCTCACCTGGTTCAGCCAATTGCGGTGAGATGCATGTGGAAGGTTAGTTTAGCGCTTTCAGGTGTCAAAGGATGAAGTTGGTGAGCAGGGCCAGCCCAAGGACCTTTGCTGTACTAAATGACGGACTGCTTCTGGTCGTTACCCACAGTGGTGGTCCTTTTGGCTGACAGCTCTTTGCTGAGGGTGACCTGGTCTGTTACCTTGTCATAGTTTATCAGTGGACCAACCCTGGCTTTCGAGTGCCGTGAAACGTACCCGCAGATAAGGGGCTGCAGTCTAGATCACTCACTGTTTGTCACCCGGAGAAAACGAAAATGCAAACAGTTTTACATTTTTTAAACTGTTTTCAGACCCTTACTGGCCCTACTGGGCGTTTTCCAGAGAGGGTGGAAAGGTGGGGGCTCGTTTTGATGCTGGGGAGCAGGGCAGCTTCTGCTATGACTACAGCAAGCCCTCCACCCTCTCAGCATCCCCCAGGTGCATGTGTCAACTGGGAACTGGGGTGGCCTGGTGGTGTTTTGTCCCCTGCTTACAGAAGCCCGCATGCTACAGTTACGCCCGCTGGCTGTTGTCAGAGGGAGAGTAGGGCACTCTGAAGCCTGTCGGTGCTGCGCTACATCACCAGGCAGAGTCCTCGCTGAAGAAGCTTTCGGGTGGTGGCCGGGGTGTGGACCTGCCCTTGCGCAGAGGACGGTGCAGCAGTGATCGGCGCCACCTGCTACTACTGCATTTCTTGCCTCCTGTGCAGTTAAACACATGTTTTTAAAGTGCGCACAGTCAGATCACCAACGCTTTAAACAACATTTGTTTCTTACGTTTTGCTTTAAAGCCCCACAGGAAAAGGGATGACTACCACCCGACTCCCGCTGCGCCCCAGTGAGGCCACAAGAAGAGCGGGCCTCAGCGCATGGATGCCTTCATGAGACAAGCTTGGCGCTTGCCAGAGTCCAGCAAGCTGTCTCATGTCCTAACCTGGGGCCTGCAGGGTACAAACACCCAGAGGAAACATACAGCTTTATTCACAAACGTTGTGAAGTAATATTTTTTGTACACACTTTGAAACTGTAGCCCCCACCGTGCAAGTCCCCGTCGGTCCCTCTCAGCCGCCTCCTCACCTCACAAACACTTTTAATTGCGCAAAGTGGCATGCGCATGAGAATGACCAGCTCCACCCTAAGGGTGAAGATCACGCATTTATGATGAGGCTGCATGTGCAACTTCGGCGCGCCAAGGTGTGAGTATCCGTTATCTGCAAATTATGAATGAAGAATTAGAGAAGCTTTAGAAAATGTGAGACCTAACACCTTTGATGATAGCAAGAATGAATCTTTTCCTGGTACTGTCTTTTTTTGTGAAAACGGTCACCCAAGACCAGTGTGCCTCCCGTCTGTCCCCGGGCCGACGTGTTGATATAAAGGGATATTTTTCAGTTAGCAAGAAGCATCGGGTGACGCGCATGAGAAGAGCTGCCTCGACACAAGCGTCTGTTGTAATACGAGGTAGCAAGTGTGTGTTTCACTCTCATTCAGGCCTTCATGCTTGATAGCAACTGGTTCGGCTTCATTGCTGGAGGTACATTCATTATTATTGAAATGTCCATTTGTTGAGTATACTGAAGTGCCCCTGGACGTCATCCGCCTCTATTCACAATTTAAAGGGTTGGCTGGTTTCAATCATCCTAAAATGGTGCAAACGTTTTTGACACGACAGAAAACACAAAACTTTCACAGCTAACTTTCACAGCTAACGTACAATTATATATATATATTTTCGCAAACCATAACACCTTTTGAATGTTGAAAACCCCTTTCGTTGCTATGACAAGAGCACAATGCAAATAAATCATGGCAGCCCCCAAAGTATTGTTTAGACAAATCACGCATTCAAAAAAAAATTGAAAATTGTTAATTAGCATCAAACGCATGCGCGACGTATTCAAGAATTTGGATGAATGAAAAAGCACTGTGAACTGACAGATTGTATTTGCCATTCGTATTGTCGTACTTGCCTTTTCGGTGGAGCGAGTTGCATGCCTTGAACTTGAAGCGCTGTCAGCAGCCAGCTGGTCTGCAGTGTATCTGTGGCGTAGTTTAGTTTCTGTCGCAGAGCGGTGCTAAGCTCTTGACTGAGAGATAAAAGAGCGGGCAAGCAGTCCTCTACCTTTCCCTTGCTCTTATGATCTGGGGTCTCCAAATACTCATTTACCACCTGGTGTTTCTGCCACAGCTGTTTCAGAACCTGGTTGAGTTTGTCAGTGCTGCTGCTGTATGTTGAATCTGCGTGCACAGCTTCCATCGCAACCTTAAAAAGAAATATCTGTTTGTGTACCAAACGGCCCTCTAAGTCAAGTGTTTTCCACCTTAGACATCGACCCAAGAAAGCATAGTGTGGCCCAGATAGGCCTCGGCAAACTTTTGTTTTCCTGTTAACAAGAATAATAAAATACCTGCCTCGCTGCGACTATTGGGGTTGCTAGTGAGGGTGCAAGTCCCTGTCGGTCCCTCTCAGCCGACTCCTCACCTCACACGCATTTCTAATTGCGCAAAGTGGCATGCGCATGAGAATGACCAGTTCCACCCTAAGGGTGAATGAAAATCGTGCATTTATGATGAGGCTGCGCGTGCAACTATGACGAGAGTTACGTAAGTTACGTAACTGCCATCCTAGACGGATCGGATGTGTGTAGTTCTAAGTGGTTGCTGGCTGTGAGGCCACGGAGGGGGCCCCTGGAGCGTGGGCGCCCCCCACACTGCGGGGGCCTGTATTACGCCCCTGTCCTTGGGGCTTAGCCATGAAAGCATATATGAGTGTAGGAATCATTACCACAGTAGTACACTTTTATGTATTCCTGCATGTCTCTGTGAATCAGCCCCTACCTTTCAGCTCCTTATTAGTAAAAGTACAAAGAGATCACCGTACTGTCTATATGCACTAACCTTGAAGACTGATATAATACCTGAATATTCTTTTTTTATTCTCTATTTAGATGTATTGGGGCCAATTCACAAATTAATGTAAGCATAGGTGAAAGCACCCTACAGGGTTTCTACCAAACGTACTCCAAAATCCTTTTATGAACAGGTCCCATTTTGTCTTCTTTATGAAAGCGTTATGTGATGGAACTGCATGGGAAAATAGGTTTAAATGGAGCTGTAAGATGCCTGACCTCAGGTAACCGGTTGGAAAATTACTGAGTTTATGAATAACTCAAAATAGATACCACCAGTGGATTAATAAAATACTATTTGTAGGAAATGGCCCTTTCTGCAGGGTCACCCCCCAAAGTTTTGCCTTCCTCCTCCCCTTATGCTGAACTTGTTTCTCTTGGTTTTAGGGCTCTGGGCACTTTACCGCTACTAGCCAGTGCTAAAGAGCACATGCTCTCTGCTTTAACCATGATAACATTGGCTTATCCACAATTGGCATGTTTTATTTACTTATAAGTCCCTATCAAAGTGAACTACATGCGCCCAGGGCCTGCTACTAGTGGGCCTGCAGCACTGATTTTGCCACCCACTTCAGTACCATTTAAACATGTTTCAGGCCTGCCACTGTGCAGCCTGTATGTGCAGTTCTAAACTGCCATGTCAACTTGGAAATTAACCCTCTTGCCAGGCCCAATCCTTCCTTTTTAATACATATAAATCATGGCTAATGTAGGCCATGGGCAGCCCAAGGGCCGGATGCAGTGTGTTTAAAAAAAGTCAGACATGTATTTTTAAGTTTTGCATGACCTAGTAGTGAAAAACGTTAACATTTTTAAATTTGTGTTTCTCTACTGCAAGGCCTATCTCTCTCATAGGTTAACATTGGGATCACCTTGTTACATTTTATAAGTGTAATTTCCAATTTAGGAAGAGATAGTACCCCCAAGTAAGTCTGGTGTCTCTGGAATCACAATTAAAAATCCAAACTCATGGTGAAGTCAGATTTTAAGTTGCAATACTGAAAATGCCCCTTACAGAAAGTTGCCATTTTCTTACTTTAGCCATTTTTTGCATTCTGCCTGTCTCTGAATACACGTCTGGGGTGCATGACAGCTGGGCTGTGTGCATTCACACCAGACAGCCACACACAATGGGAGCTTAGGTGTGACTTGATGGGCCTTAATGGGCCATTCACTGACTTTATGGGGGGGTGGACCTAAGCATAGCCTCACTTACACTTGATGTGGCTGAGTTTTGTCCCCTCACAAAGGGTTTTATACCCCCTGTTAGTGAGCCTGGAGTCATGGCAGGAAGGGTAGGGACCGTGTGCACTTCAAAGACTTCTCTTTGCAGTCTCCCCCACTTCAAAGGCACAACTGGGTATAAGTACTGGACCTCTGACACCACAACCTCAGGACACTTCTGGACCTGTGGACATTCTGCCAGGAAGAAGGACTGCTGCGTTGCTGAAAGGGATGTTACCTGGTGGACTCTGCTGTGCTGGCTTGCTGCCCTCTTGCATGGAGGTGAAAAGGACTGGACCTGCATCTCTCCAACCCAAAACCGGAGTAACTCAAAGGGCTTGTCTGCTTGCCTCCTGTTGGAAGACACAAAGACATCAAAGACTTCGATCCACTCATCTACATCATCTGGACTCTGCCGTCTGAGAGTCTTGCCCTGCCAAGTGGTGCCAATCCAGTCATGGGCCCTTGGAAGTGAGAATAACGTGCTGCAACTGCCGAAATCCACGCATTGCCATTGTGAAGCGGTCTGGAACATACGCATAGCTCTCTAAGCAGACACATCGCCACTGTTGCTAGGACTGAAGACATCACATCGCCAGCTGAGCTCAATGCATCGTCTCCAGTTACTGATGCATCCTCGCCTCACACAGCTCGACCAAGACGCATTGCCTACATCTTGGAGTTCGACAACTACGCATCTCCGATTTGAGCTGCTCAGAACCGCCACAATGCCTACATCCTCAAGATCTACATCAATGCATCGCCTCCTTTGCTCCTCGCATCTCATCATCTACGTAGATGCAACCATGAACCCAAGTACTGTGTCAGGGGCCAAGGATAGTCCTGTATCCGACCAGTGCTCCATTGCGGTTAGCCTGAACTTTTGGGTTTGCCCCGGTCGAGTGCCATCAGATAGCTCTGGTTGATACTTTATGCTTTTAAGCACTATATTTCGAGACATTATTTAAAAATTCATAACTCTAGTTCTACTTATTGAATTTTTGTTGTTTTGTTTATTAAACTGAGCTCTGTTTCTAACCCAATGTGGTATCTTTTTGTGTGGTATTTTTATTGTTTCAAGTGTTACACAAATACTTTACACATTGCCTCTTAAGTTAAGCCTGACTGCTCTATGCCAAGCTATTAAGGGTTGAGCGCAGATTATGGTTGCTAGTGTTTGTGACTTACCCTTACAAGGATTGTGATTACTTTTAGGACAGGGTGCACAGCTCTGCCAACCAGAAACCCAGGCCATCCTTTACAAAAAAATGACATAGGGCAGCACCGCAAGTCTTTTTTTTTGCTGTGCTGCCCTTCACCAATTTGAAAGGACAGAAAGGGACCATATTTATGAGTTACAGTGCATTCCTGCTAGCCTCAGAGAATAATTTGGTGCCTAGCACCAACCCAGGCATGCTTGCACCATGGTGCAAGGGTGTCTGCATTGTTGGCAGGATTGCTTTTGTACAGTAAAAGGGCACCTTCCTGCACAAAAGATATCCTAAGAGGCATTTTCTTTGTTCTATGTGTCCTGCAGAATGCAGGACACATGGAAAGAGGAAAAAACGAGGACACATTAAAACATTTCTCCTCATTATGCCTGCTCTGGGGAGGCGTGAGGTTTTGTCGCTTCCCCAGGTTTATGTGATTTTGTAAATCTGGGGCAGTGTCATAATCCACGACTGTTGCGTGGGAACACCCACTGCAATGCCCATGGAATGCCTCCTTGATGCAGAGTAAGGCAAGGTAGCACTTTGTGCTACCTTGCCTTACTCCATATATATGAGGCCATGCAAAGCCATGCAGGGTGACTTTGCATTGCCTCATAGATATGATTGAGAGGCCTGTGCCACCAGAGCTTCAAAAAATGTGATGCTCCAATGGCACGGGCCTCTTGCAAATAAGCCCCCTAATTTCTAACACTATTTATTAAAGCCATGTGAAACGGGTGTTCTTGGCCCAGTTTCCTTCATAATACACAACAAAACTCATCCTTATGCAGCACTTATTATTCACTTGTCCTGTTTTCATGACCCCCTTACATGAGGTTTTAAAGGCACATTTTGGCAAAGCAGTGAACAAACATTGTTGCAGGACAGGGACGTGACTGCAGTAGAGTGCAACAGCCCACTTACATGGACATGAGCCCAGATCTCTTAGAGCACAACACATGTCAATGAAGAGAGGCAGACCAGTATTTGCTATAGTATTCATCTGCCTCGAATGTCCTTGCTCCTTCTATAAAGCCCACCTCAAGCTCTATCCATCTTTCTAGGAGTTGGATTCTATGTGAATCAACTCTAGAAATAGGATAATGTAATTCTCATTGATGAGCATGAACTTTCTAACACCTTTATTCCTGGCCAATAAAGGGAGATCAGGCAACAAAACACATATAGGGGCATGTCAGCAACAACCGGCGATAATTATCGCTAAGCGCACTTAGCGCTAGGATAATTATCGCTGGCTAACGTGGATTTTTATCGCTGAGATAGCGTGCTATTAGCAACGCTTATCTCAAAAGCGATAAAAATCCTAGCGCTAACTGCCTAACGTGAGATTATCGCTGGAAACCCAGCGATAATCTCACGAAATGTGAGCCTCACAAACTTAGCCATGATATCCACCTTCAATAGGATATCATGGCTAAGTCAATCCTGAAGCAGGCGTAAGGAAAGTAGATAACAGGGGTTATCGCTACTTTTCTTGCCCCTATGCTTCATAGCGGGGGGCTTGATGATAGGAGAAATGTCGCTTAGCGACATTACTCCTGTCATGTTAGGTCAGGAACGCCCACTTTGCATCTCATTAGAGATGCAAAGCTGGGCGTTAAGATTTTGTGCGCTAATGCAAGGTTTCACGCATTAGCGTGAGCTTGCTAATTAGGCAAGAAAATTATCGCCGCTTTCGGCCGAAAACGGCTGCAAAAGCGGCGATAATTTTCTATCGCCGCCTTGCTGATATGCCCCATAGTCACTTCAGAGAATCTTCTTATTCATTAATGGATACTTTCACTTTGCGAATGTTGACTGTAGTCATTCAGGGAAGCATGCCTTGCTCCAGGTGAGTGTCTAAGTGTCATTTGCTTTACACCCTTTTTATTTGTCTGACTTGACAGCGCAGCTGTCCCCAGACAATTATGTGAGAATCACCAGTAGAGGAGTTTTGGCTCTGCCCACATTTTGGAAGCCAGGAGTACCTGCTTAGTTAGGCAGAAGTTGTGTGCTTCCACAAAAAAAGTGCTTGTCCTTCACACAGCTGTGATCATTGTGCTTATTTACCCAGTTGCCTGAGCTTGAACTTTGAGACACACACACATGCCAATGCAAGGCTATTGAAGTGTCTTAGATAATTAGTTAATTGATGGCCTTTTCACTGGCAGCATTACAGATGGGAGGAGGGCAGTCCTTAATGTACATGGATTTTTAGGTGAGGCTTGAAAGTGCATTTGTAAGGCTGACCTATTGGCTTTGCCACTGCCTGTTTCTGACTGCATCACCTTAGATGGACAGGGCTACAAATTGAGTATATTTTGAATGCCAGTGTAGGAGTGGAAGTCTGCAGCCCCTTACAGTTTCCTGAATGTCAGTTTCTGTTGCAGTGCAAAACTATTCTTGATTAGCAAACCAATTGGATATGCAAACACTGCGATTGTGTTGTGCCCTGAGAATAGTATGTTGGATCTAATACTTCAGCTGGTAGCACAAGCCGCACAGTTTTTGTCTTTCCTCCAAGCAGTTGATTTAGCTTGTCATGGACTAATATGTGAATTTTCTCTTGCTGCATTTGTTTTCTAAGTTTTTTTTTTTTTTTACTTTGAGTGGCAATCTTGCCTTTTTCCCTACATAGATAGCTCAAAATGAATAGTCCGCTTGATTTATATTCCCACCTGTGAAGCTTTGTGATGCTTATACTGTGTTCTGGTGTCATTTTATAAGTGAATACTATTTTCAATCTGTGTAATGATATTCCTGTGAATGAGAATGGTTTTGATAAATTGAGCTGTTGTGTTTCATTCTGTTGGAATTGCATCTGTTTTTTCTTTCCTAGTTAAAAGTTCCCTTGAGGGAGCAGGTGACTTAGGACCTGATTATGAATTTGGCAGTGTGGAAGCAGGGCCGCCACGCCGCTGCCCAACTCCCGCACCTCCAAAGTCCACCGCCATGCGCCTGCTCGATTACGAGTTACTCGTTGTCTGGTCAGCTGTCCTTTGGCGGTCCCACAAAGGTTTGACAAAGGCACCGCATTGGGAGAGCCCAAAGCCTGTTTCTACACAGCATGGACTCTACAGTCCATGCCGTGCCGGAAAGGGAAAGCATGCACACAGGGTGACACAGCATGTGCCCCACTGCATGCATTCCAATTGCCTGAGCCACCAGGGGGTTCTGTAGGCCCCCCTTAGTTCCCTCACCACCAGCCTTTTGATGGCGAGCTCACCTTCATGAAAAGGCTGACAGTGAGGAAACTCATAATATGCTTGGCGTTGCCACAACGGCACCACCAGCATATTACTGCCTAGTTTTACCATCAGTTGCTGTGGGCCTGCAGTGATCAGACCACCTAACTCCAAATAGGGCGGTCGGACCGTCAGTGCAGCGGTAGCCGGCGCACCACCGCGGGATTGATGGTCCTAAGGACTGCCAAACTCATATTCACCCCCAAATCTATGTCAGATGGAAGTTCCCTATTATTATGTTTTATTAACGACAAATGAAACTGAGTGGATTGTGTTTCATGTGCTCAAGTGTTTGGATTCTGTGCTCACCAGCTACAAAAAACTTACAATTGATCATGCACAATACTGGTGTGACCAATGTTCATTGTACATTGATGTCATAGTTTGTTTATGATTTAAATTTTGGGTGAAGGTCCGTGTAGTGCTCATCAACTCATTAACCTTGTACGCTTTAAGAGAAGGCACTGAACATGTTCTGATTGTATCCCAGTGCACACAGGTAGAGTAGCGCAATTGCACACATGTAAATTATGTGACATTTCAGAAAAGGTATGCCACATTTCCTATAATTAGGTGAAATGGAAAATCAGCATTTGAAGCAATATTGTAGCATTAAATGTGGATGAGAGGGTACATTTTGAATTAATGAGCAGTGGGAAAAACACTTTAGAAGCAAATAGCAGCTGCTCATATTGGTCGTTTTAATGCACTCCCTATATTTTGGCTGCGTATGGCTTGTAGTTATGTGAGGAAGAGTAACATTTATGATTTCACAGAACCACGTATTAATAAAGCTGCTTTGAGTGTGTACATGACTCCATTTATTTGTCCTATTCTTCGCTTTATTTTGTATCTTGACTAAAACTGCATGACATAATATTGTCTTAAAAAATATTGTGTGCAAAAGGTGTTCAATCTGTATACAACTGTTCAGAGAAAGCCAAGTTCCTAAAAATACTGAATGTCTGTTCCACAAAGAATACCCTACTATGTTTAGCTTTTATCTGTATCAAACCCCTGACGGTCACCAAACTTACATTGAGAAGCGAAGTTGATATGAGTAGAGAAGTGGGAATTGTAAACAGAATTCACTCTATGGAGAGAGATTACTCTGTACCACACTGCATACAGTTAAACTCTCATGAGAAATACACTACAGAGTGTTAAAAAGTACCTCCTAAGAACAGTGACGAGTCTATGCAACACTTGTGGTACGAATGGGGGTGCCAGAAACCGGTCCTGGGAAGCTTGTTTCCGGTCCAGGGAAGGCATGGCTTGGCAGTTCGGGCTGGACTGTTCCCATGATGCACAGGGTCAGACTGATTTGCATATGGCCATGTCTGAACTGGGGTGGCAGAGTCGGCTAAAGAACGGTGATGGATCAAACCCAAATCTGTTGACTGGGTGTGAGTGTTTGATTGGTTCTGATGCTCCGTCCATCACCACCCCCTTTTATACTGCTTTGTTCGCCATAAGTTGGCAGGGTATGCTCAGACGTGAGTCCCTTGCTCACTTTGCCACTGGATTCAAGCAAGCCTGGCTGAAGATGGCTGAAATGCCAGAAACCGGTCCTGGGAAGCTTGTTTCCGGTCCAGGGAAGGCATGGCTTGGCAGTTCGGGCTGGACTGTTCCCATGATGCACAGGGTCAGACTGATTTGCATATGGCCATGTCTGAACTGGGGTGGCAGAGTGGGCTAAATAACGGTTATGGATCAAACCCAAATCTGTTGGCTGGGTGTGAGTGTTTGATTGGTTCTGATGCTCCGTCCATCACCACCCCCTTTTGTACTGCTTTGTTCGCCATAAGTTGGCAGGGTATGCTCAGACGTGAGTCCCTTGCTCACTTTGCCACTGGATTCAAGCAAGCCTGGCTGAAGATGGCTGAAATGCCAGAAACCGGTCCTGGGAAGCTTGTTTCCGGTCCAGGGAAGGCATGGCTTGGCAGTTCGGGCTGGACTGTTCCCATGATGCACAGGGTCAGACTGATTTGCATATGGCCATGTCTGAACTGGGGTGGCAGAGTGGGCTAAAGAACGGCGATGGATCAAACCCAAATCTGTTGACTGGGTGTGAGTGTTTGATTGGTTCTGATGCTCCGTCCATCACCATCCCCTTTTGTACTTCTATGCAACACTTGGCAAAAAATACATTATTTGCTTAAATAACCAAGATCTGAAGATGCTAAGATTTCTACTACCTGTAGTCTTCATAATGTGGTGATGAAGCAAAAGAAGCACATGTACCTAGTTTAATAACCGGTACACACAGTCTTCTATGTTATGTAGAAATTGTCATGCTGAGACGATTCTGTCTAATAACTGAAGACTGCTTACAACACTTAGGGGCTGCTTTACAAGCCCATTGAGCTGTTGTTGCGTCATTTTTATTGATGCACCGGCAATGACACGTGATTCCCCATATATACAAGGCCATGTAAAGTCACCCTGTGTGACTTTTCATGGCATTGTAAATATTTTTCCCTTTCATGCATAACTCTGCATGAAAGGGGAGTGCAATGAGTGTTGCTGTGGGTGTTCTCATGCAGCATCCATGGAACTTGACTCATTTCCAGATTTACAAAAAATTGGGAATGCGTCAGAATCTTACGTCGCCCCAGGGGAGGCGTAAGGGGGCACAACGAGGAGCAATACTATTATTTCTCTTAATTCTTTCCTCTTTCTATGAATGCTGCATTCTGCAGCACATATAGAAACATAGAAAGAGGAAAATGCCTTTAATGATTGTGTTTGTGCAGGAAGGTATTCTTTCCTGAGTTTTTTTTATTTTTTATTTGGATAGAGTTGAACAGCATAATTAATATCTTCTATAAACATATAAACTTTTTTTTTAAAGGGTTTTTGTCCGTGCGCACACGGTGCGCACATGGTGCGCGCACGGTGAACGCATGCGTACGTGCTCCGTGTGCGCATGCGTACGTGCTCCACGTGCGCAAGCGTACATCGTGCGTGCTCCGTACGCGCATGCGCGCGTGCTCCATGCGCGCGTGCTCAGTGTGCGCATGCGTGCGTGCTCCGTGCGCGTACACGCATGCGCGCGTGCTCCGTACGCGCATTCGCGCGTGCTCCATACGCGCATGCGTGCGTGCTCCGTACGCGCATGCGCGCATGCTCCGTGCGCGCACGGCAAGTCATGTGATTTAGAAACAACACTTTTCATTGGTTTATAGTAGTTTCAGGTCATGTGATTAAGAAACAACATTTTTCATTGGTTTATAGTAGTTTCAGTTCCAGAAACTTCCAACACCACACCCACTCCCCTCATTATTACTTCTGATTCCCTGGGAGAAGCAGCTGAGCAGCTTTTCCAGTACTCCAGTACTTGAGAATGGCAGAGCAACAGTCATCTTCTGGGAGTGAGCAGGAGACCCTTGTGGACAGAGACAGAGGAAACAGAAAGACTCTTTTATATGGCAATTTTTTACATTTCCACAGGGGCAGAAGAAGGTGAATGCTCCAAAAGTCACCTGTACTCTTTGTGATCGTGTCTTATCAAGAGGAGATCCTAAAAATAAATACTCTTTTAGTATCTTCACTATGATCAGGCACGTTAGAGATGTACATCCTGTGGCTTATGCTCGAGCTGCTAGAGAAAACCCTCCAGCAGCTCAGCCGAGCACATCATCAGCAGCTCAGCCGAGCACTTCATCTGCGGCGGCAGCTTCACCTGCTTCTGTTCCTCTGGATATACACCCTCTGTTAATAGGGTGCATATACGGTGCAATGCGTGCAATGCTCTTCTCTCTTATGGGGACACCAGCATTTCCCTAATAGAGAGCAAGATACAGCAGCACACGTGCGGCACCCTATAAATTTTTTCGTGAGGTGCGTGCACCGTGCGCGCACCTCGCGATTTATAAAAAAAAAATTAAATGTTTTTTTCACCCTTCATGGTCCTTCAGGGACCCCCTGACAAAAGCTAGGGGGTCAGGAACTCTGTACCCTGCCCCCTTTTCACGTTCTCCACCTTTCTTTTTCACTGTCACACACAAAATGGAGGACAACACTTCCTGATTTTGACCGATTCGAATGTTGACTGACATGTAACCACCATTCAGAATTACGCTCGCACACGGCACCGTGCACGCCTATAGATATTTATGTACTTTTAACTGCAATTTTCTCAGGAACTACTGAACAGATTGACACCATATATGCAAAAGGCACATCCCTGACCTGAGGACTACCTCTTTGCCAAATTTCAAGTAATTCTGTTCAGCCGTTCGGGCTGTACCTTTGACTAAAGGTCCTATGGGAAAATGCATGGGGAAAATGCATTTTGGGACCCCCCTTTTTTCTCAGCACCCATTTTACGAATCACCCCGAGACTACCAGGGTAGGAGCTGAGCGGAGCGCTCCATTAGTTTTGAAAATTTTGTGTGTATATTGCGTCTTGCAGGTAATTAATTGACACAATATACAGTATATGTGATGGAATGCCCATGCCCACTCAGGTACGTGGGAAGTACCATTTGTGAACTAAAGAAAAGAATAATGGAGCATGTGAGGGCAACCATCCACAAAGATCGAACCAATGCGGTATCAAAACACATGGAGCAGGTTCACCAAGGAGATTGGAAGAAATTAAGATTTTTTGGAATAGAGACAATTCCAAAAAGAGAACGCGGTGGAGATCGGGAGAAGTTGTTGCGCCAGAAGGAATCGCGCTACATCATAAACCTGAGAACTCTTAGTCCCCACGGCCTGAATCAATCAGAGGAGTTATACATTCATCTATAAACCATCTACAACAAAACATAAAGAATGTGGGATACAATGAAGGAAACACAGCCTGGAAATAAAGCGGGAAAAGAATAAAACGACCAGGAAGCATGAGAGGATAACAACAAAGGAACAGCAAAGGGAATAATGAAAAAGGAAGAAGCAACTTTATTAACAAACTGAAAAATGACATTGCAAATAAAAACCAAAAAACATCGCATAATGGTTGCCGCAAGAAATGAATTGCAATCACAAAAACTAACTGTATCCTACAAAAACATGTAATGGAACAATTGCAAGATCCATGTATGGTTAAGGTGGAATTAAATGTGGAAATGAAATTATTCGCTTCAAAGATATCGCTGACAACTACATTGACCATAAGGCAAAGGGCCAGTAACAAGACAGGAAATGACATCACAGCAACTTGATTGCTTTTTAACGAGACTCTGTCAGTGAGCGAGTTGATCGTGAGCAAGGTGTCAGGAGGCATCGAAACGCGTAGATCAAGCTCTGCTAAGCCCTAATGTAAAGAAATTAATAACTGCGTGAATTGTAACTTTGGGAGTGCAGCCCGTTTTTCTTCCTGGCTAGGAAGATTGTGTGCAAAATATATATATATATATATATATATATATATATATATATATATTCACTTAAAAAACCATAGGTTTCACACATGTTATAGTTAGCTGGACATTTCCCTCGTAAAAAACCAATGAAATTCCCCCGTTATAGTTAGTGCAGGCAACTATAACTCACGCGACCGCAATCCTCTGCTGATGACGTCAGATATTACATCACTGATGACATATGTGTCTTTCTGAAAAATAAATATTTGTAATATATGTATAGCTAAAGATTAATGGAAGAAGACATGGGTAAATAAGTGTCTAAATACAGTGATGTAATATCTGACGTCATCAGCAGAGGATTGCGGTCGCGTGAGTTATAGTTGCCTGCACTAACTATAACGGGGGAATTTCATTGGTTTTTTATGAGGGAAATGTCCAGCTAACTATAACATGTGTGAAACCTATGGTTTTTTAAGTGAATTTGCAAGGTTTTTTAAATGCTAATTCGTAACTATAACATGTGTGAAACCTATGGTTTTTTCAGTGAATATATAAACATATAAATATAATCTGCATATCTATATAAATATAAATTCATGCAAACATAAACATATATGCATACATATGCATGGTATGTACATGAAAGTTTGAAAAACTCTAATACAAGCAAAGCTAAAAAGCCACCTAATTACAAACAGAATTGCTTTAACTTAAACGAGGGCGAGACCTATTGCATTTTCAATGCTTGTTTACTTTGATTCCATCAAGAAGGCATTCAGATGTGTCCCACAGTTTCCATAAATTCTGAATGGTAGCACTCTAGTTGCTCATTAGATCACTGTAGTAAAGCTACTGCTCACCAGGGAAGTCTACTGCTGGTATTGAAAGTGCATGTTTCAGTCTGCATGTCAGAATTTTTGAATGAAATAGAAGAGGATTTGATAAGTCACTCAAAATGTGCCCTAATTTTTCTTTTTTCCTCACTAATCATAATTTCTATGGCAAAATGAACCTCCTCATTGTGTTCCTTTTAAATTAAACTACTCACTCTCTACTACTTACTCGCTACTACTTTCTACTACTCACTCTCTACTACTCACTTTCTACTACTCTCTACTACTCTACTACTCTCTACTACTCACTCTCTACTACTCTCTACTACTCTCTACCACTCACTCTCTACTACTCTACTACTCACTCTCTACTACTCTCTACTACTCTCTCTCTACTACTCTCTCTCTCTACTACTCTCTCTACTACTCCCTCTCTACTACTCTCTCTACTACTCACTCTCTACTACTCACTCTCTACTACTCTCTACTACTCTCTACTACTCTCTACTACTCACTCTACTACTCACTCTACTACTCACTCTACTACTCTATACCACTCACTCTCTACTACTCTCTCTCTCTACTACTCACTCTCTACTACTCATTCTACTACTCTCTACTACTCTCTACTACTCTCTACTACTCTCTACTACTCTCTCTGCTACTCACTTTCTACTACTCTCTACTACTCACTCTCTACTACTCTACTACTCTCTACTACTCTCTCTACTACACACTCTCTACTACTCACCCTCTACTACTCTCTCTCTACTACACACTCTCTACTACTTGCTCTCTACTACTCACTCTACTACTCACTCTACTACTCACTCTCTACTACTCCCTACTACTCCCTACTACTCACTCTACTACTCACTCTCTACTACTCTCTACTACTCACTCTCTACTTCTCCACTACTCTCTAGTAATCACTCTCTACAACTCACTCTGTACTACTACTCACTCTCTCTACTACTCTCTCTCTACTACTCACTCTCTACTACTCACTCTCTACTACTCACTCTCTACTACTCTCTCTCTACTACTTTCTACTACTCACTCTCTACTACTCTCTACTACTCACTCTCTACTACTCTCTACTACTCACTCTATTACTCATTCTCTACTACTCATTCTCTACTACTCTCTCTCTGCTACTTAGTCTCCACTACTCACTCTCTACTACTCTCTACTACTCACTCTCTAATACTCACTCTCTACTACTCCCTCTACTACTCACTCTCTACTACTCGCTACTACACCCTCTACTACTCACTCTTTACTACTCTCTACTACTCTCTACTTCTCACTCGCTACTACTCTCTACTACTCACTCTCTACTACTCACTACTACTCTCTCCTACTCACTCTCTGCTACTCTCTCTACTACTCTCTACTACTCTCTCTACTACTCTCTCTCTACTCTCTATTACTCATCCTCTACTCTCTACCTCTCTACCTTTCTCTACCTCTCTCTCTACTACTCTCTACCTCTCTACCTCTACCTCTCTACCTCTACCTCTCTACCTCTACTTCTCTACCTCTACGTCTCTACCTCTACATCTCTACCTCTCTACCTCTCTCTACCTCTCTCTACACGCACACATATGCACATATATGCATTTATATATATGTATGTGTATATATATGTATTTACATACATATATAAACATATATATAATCTGCATATCTATATAAATACAAATATAAATGCATGCATACATATACAGATATGCATGTTATTTACATGAAATTTTGAAAAACACTAATAAAAGCAAAGCTAAAAAGCCACCTATTTACAAACAGAATTGCTTTAACTTAAACGAGGGCGAGACCTATTGCATTTTCAATGCTTGTTTACTTTGGTTCCATCAAGAAGGCATTCAGATGTGACACATTTGCCATAAATTCTGAATGGTAGCACTCTAGTTCCTCATTAGATCACTGTAGTAAAGCTACTGCTCACCAGGGAAGTCTGCTGCTGGTATTGAAAGTGCATGTTTCAGTCTGCATATCAGAATTCTTTAATGAAATAGAAGAGGATTTGAGAAGTCACTCAAAATGTGCCCTAATTTTTCTTTCTGCAGCACTAATCATACATTCTATGGGAAAAAGAACCCTCTCATTTTGTTCCTTTTTAAATTAAATGTTTTAAATGTTACCACTTTATTCCAATCAAGATGGCTTCAGGTGTGCCATACCTTTGTCATAAGTAAGACTGTTAGCGCTCTAGCTGTTCTTTGGAACACTCTGGGAAGCTGCAGTAGAACAAAAAGGATTCAACTGACAGTCTCTGCCCTTGTTGGATGTACATGTTTTACTGAGAATGTCAGACTTCATTCTCACATGACTGAGAAAGATAATGTGAATTTAAAGAAAATATGCTCTCAGTGTAGCTTATAGATCACCTTCCTAACCTCTGTGGGAAAAGCATGTGAAAATAGTTTTCTCTCAAACATGATTCATGATATCCCAGCAGAAGGCTTTTTCACATGGTAAAATCACCTTAGAACATACTACAATTCCTAAAATGAGTATGGTACCATCAACAAATGATTTATAATGTAACTAAAGTCTTAAAACCTTCTATTAACTGCAATGCTTTTTAATGAGGTACTATCATGTATATTGTTTGGTCCCAAGATGGCTGCCAACACTTCTTGGATGAAGTGCTGACAGCCAATCAGATCTCACAATGAGATGTGTGGGTAGGCTCCACCCAGATATGTATATGATTTTACTTTTGATTTTCTCAGGAACTACTGAACGGATTTACACCATATATGCAAAAGGCACATGCCTGACCTGGGGACTACCTCTTTGCCAAATTTCAAGTAATTCTGTTCAGCCGTTCTGGCTGTAGCTGTGTCTAAAGGTCCTATGGAAAAATGCATGGGGAAAACGCGTTTTGGGACCCCCCTTTTTTCTCGGCCCCCACTTGACGAATCACCCCGAGACTTTCAGGGTAGGAGCTGAACGGAGCGCCCCATTAGTTTTGAAAATTTCGCGAGGATTCGTCAACCGGCGCCAAAGTTATTCAAAATAGAATTTTGAGATTTCCTATGGAAACTAGGTTGTAACTATAACTATTTAATGGCGACCGCCAGCAGATAATATATATATGTGTATATAATTATTTGCGATCGCGCATCCAGTAACGAGTGCACTCCCGGTTCAATTTATTGGTAACTGATCAGCCCTTCCTTGTAAGTCTGGACCCAGGAGTGCACGTGTTACTGGCTGCGTGATCGCAAATGCCGGAGTGTTCTAGTGTATTGTGGCTCACCACTACATTGTGGCAGAGTGTGAAATACTTGTGCTTTGCTATATATATATATATATATATATATATATATATATATATATATATATATTATCTACTGGCGGTCGCCAGTAGATAGTTATAGTTAGGACCGTGTTTCCATAGGAAATCTGAAAACTCTATTTTGAATTACTTTGGCGCCGGTTGACAAATCCTCACAAAATTTTCAAAACTAATGGGGCGCTCCGCTCAGCTCCAACCCTGAAAGTCTCGGGGTGATTCGTCAAACAGGGGCTGAGAAAAAAGGGGGGTCCCAAAACGTGTTTTCCCCATGCATTTTTCCATAGGACCTTTAGACACAGCTACAGCCCGAACGGCTGAACAGAATTACTTGAAATTTGGCAGAGAGGTAGCCCTCAGGTCAGGGATGTGCCTTTTGAAGGTCTCGTGTAAATCTGTTCAGTATTTCCTGAGAAAATAGCATTTAAATCAATATAAATATCTATAGGCGCGCTCCGAGCGCGTACCGTAAGCTTACCGTACTTGCACGCCGCCGTGCGCGAGCGCGATTCTGATTGGTTGTTAGATCTTAGTAAACATTTGAATCGGTCGAAACCAGGAAGTGTCGGCCGCCATTTTGTCTCTCGCAGTCTGAGGGGGTGAAAAACAAAGGTGGGGAACGTGAAAAGGGGGCAGGGTGGACAGTTCCTGACACCCTAGCCTTTGTCAGGGGGTCCCAGAAGGACCCCCAAGGGCAAAAATTAATTTTAATTTTTTTTTGAAAAATCGCGGAATGCGCGTAGCGTACGCGCATGGCGTAAACGGAGAAATTCCGCGAACTTCGCGTAACTATTCCGTATTACGCGTACCGTGCGCGCACGGCAAAAAAGAAAATACATAACTTTGCATTTAAAAAACCGTACAGATTCACTGAAAAAACCATAGGTTTCACACACATTATAGTTAGGAATTAGCATTTAAAAAACCTTGCAAATTCACTGAAAAAACCATAGGTTTCACACATGTTATAGTTAGCAGGACATTTCACTCGTGAAAAACCAATGAAATTCCCCCGTTATAGTTAGTGCAGGCAACTATAACTTACGCGACCGCAATCCTCTGCTGATGATGTCAGATATTACATCACTGATGACATATGTGTCTTTATGAAAAATAAATATTTGTAATATATGTATAGCTAAAGATTAATGGAAGAAGACATGGGTAAATAGGTGTCTGAATACAGTGATGTAATATCTGACATCATCAGCAGAGGATTGCGGTCGCGTGAGTTATAGTTGCCTGCACTAACTATAACGGGGGAATTTCATTGGTTTTTCACGAGTGAAATGTCCTGCTAACTATAACATGTGTGAAACCTATGGTTTTTTCAGTGAATTTGCAAGGTTTTTTAAATGCTAATTCCTAACTATAACGTGTGTGAAGCCTATGGTTTTTTCAGTGAATATATATATATATATATATATATGTATATATATATATATATATATATATATATATATAGTCATACACACAACTCTATTATAGAAGGGCTTTTAAAAATGTCTATTAGTTTTAAGCTTTGAATTACTGGTGCGTATATTGTTAAAAAAGAAAAGAAAGGCTGACCAGGCTTATTGGCTTATCCAATGCTCGTCTTTAGTGCTGCTGGGTTTTACAATAACACACACACACTTTTTCATTTAAGTTCTCTCCTATTAACTCAGAAAAGAAGGTTGCCTGTCAAAGCTCCTTTTTGTTGTTCAATATGCATGGAGGTGCTATGAAACAAGCAGACCTATGCAGTCAAACACTATCACACTTTTGATTTAAATCCACATGCTCTGCAAGAGAATCCTAAATTAATAAGAATTTTCAATTTAAAAGCTACTAATGAAAAACAGCAAAACCTCCTTAACCATCAGAATGTCAGCGTCAAAGGTCAGAACTAATTTGCAGAGAGGTTAGCTACCTAAAGGGGGGCTAGCTCTAAGTGAATGGGGCAGTCCCTGTGAAAGGTAATTACTTTGCCTACTTTTAAAGGGTGGACCTTGATCCAGTACTTCCTCGTCCTTCCTTAAAGCATAATTGTATCTCCATAATCTGTGAATCCAACCAATTAAGGGAGAATCAGAAGTGATTGCACAGCTAGTGCGGAGGTCATTCTGGGGCCATTTTGCCTGTGTACTTGCTTTCTGCACCATGGTAGACATTTGTATTAAAGAAGTAGCTGCAAATGCTTGCACATCCCTTATGTATTACAGATAACACTCATGCTACATGTGCACCAGAGGTAAGTCAAGGGGACATTCCCTCATTTGCGTTGGAGTGGCCCGATGAAAATGAGAGAACATTTTGCCTTTGAGTCTGCTCCTTATTGCAGAGGCAGATGTAGAGGCAAAGGAGTTGCCTGGGGCACTCTTGTGTGCCACAAAGAGGGAGCAGACATTCAATGCAGTTCAAGAGAGCACCTCTTGAAAGGGGGAAAAGCAGTTCCCAAGGATACGCCAACATTCACTGTCAAGCAGCTGCAGTCAATTTCTGCAGCCACCTGCAGGGGGACCTTTGGAATCTTTTGTAAAGCAGACTGGGTGCAACCTGCGCTTTGAAAGATTAACAGGCTGCTTCAAACGTCCGGTCAGCCTTTCACTAATGTATACCCCAAGAGCAGTCATGAGTTTGTGTCTCACTCACGTCAGCTGCTGTGTTGAAAGTTTTGGGGTGATTCGGCAAGCAGGAGCCTGAGAAAAAGGGGGGTCCCTAAACCCCTTTGCTCCATGTTAATCTCCTTAGAAAACTGTTGATACAGCTACAGCGCGAACTGCTGAACGGAATTACACCAAATTTGGCAGAAAGGTAGCTCTTGGTTGGGAGTGCACTCTTTTTTGTTAAATGGGGTAAATCCATTCATTAGTTCCTGAGAAATGTAAACATTTCTCAAATATACAAATATGGCTGCGGAGGATCCACGAACCCTCCCGATCTCGAGCATTCGATCTGATGGGCTGCCAACACTTCAAACCAGGAAGTGTTGGCAGCCATCTTGTGACTTGGTTGAACTGAGTCACAAGAAAAAAAGGTAAAAAAAGGTTAGAAATCAAGAAAAGGGGCAGGTTAGAAACACCGTGACCCCCTAGGCCTGTTCAGGGGGTCCCACAGGCATTTTGTCCCTAATATTCGGTGGGATTCACGTTGGATCCGTGAATCTGGCCAAAAATGTTTTTTAAAAATGGAGCGTGGGCTCTCACGCTTCGTTTTCTTTAAGCCCCCGGGTGGGTCAGGTACCGGGGGCAATCATTAAAATAGCAGGACCCCTCAGCCCCATGGACCGCCACCTCCCCGATTTAGATATTAGCTGGTCACTGGAGGGAAAACCTCCTCAGTCCTGTCCCCTCTGCCTGACTCTTTCTGCCGTGTTGATGGCATCAGAGGCAGATGCTGCTGTCAGAGGGTGCCCCGCAAGATTCCCACCATCCAGATTATGATGTGCCTTACCGTCGAGGCAACAGTGGCAGGTAAACCTCCAGTTGGCGAAATGGAAGAAAAAGAGGTGAAAACCTAAATTTTTAGGGTCCCACCACTGATTCTGTCTTGAACAGCATTGACTATTTCCATCCTGTGCTGCTGCTACTTGACCACAACGCTCAGCCACTCCATGGTCAACGGGATTTGAGGTAGACTTTTCTAGTGGGTGTCGGTGTACATTTAATAGTGTATGCATGTTGGTGGTGTGCAATGTAAAAACATGTGCAGAACACATTATCTACATATACATATTGACAGATTCATAACATATATGTGTATTGAGATGATAATAAGCAGCACTTACCTGTCTCCACATTCCCATGGCCTCACTCCGTCAGGAAACCGCCACCAGGACACCGCTAGCACACGGGAACATCTAAATTGGCTCAACTCAAGTCTGCCGGTCTAACGGCAACAGAGTACTGTTAGTCAGCACAGAAGTCTGCCGCCATGGTGGGACAGTCTATAGCCACAACATCTAAATGCGGGTGGAGGACCACCGTGGCTGGATGAAGGAAATACAACCAGGAACTAAATCAGTCCTTAAATTGATGCAACAAACAAAAGCCACTGCAAAGTTTTAAGCAGTGTATAGGTTAATGACAACATTGCTTTACAAGGGAGGGGATGAAGCGGGCGGCAGAGTTCCATGCCTCCGCTTAGCCCCACGTGATCGCAACCCGGCACCCAGCAATGGCGATTTCCAGCGATACCTACGAGCCGAGAGGAGCTGCTTGATTCTCAGCATGTTTGCCGAGCAGGATTCTCGGTGTTTTCCGGCCGTTCTCTGGCGAATACTGCACTGGCGGTACTGGCGGTGAGGTTCTTTTGATCCGCGAGGCCGGTGTGCGCAGATATACAGCGCATATACAAGGGGGCTTCGATGACGGCGTGTGCACCGCTGTGGATGTGGCTGCGGCAGAAGCGGAAACCGCGGCAGGAGCGGTAAAGCTGTGGCAGTCAAGGCTTCAAGTGGCCTGATTATGTGGAAAGATGGGCGTTTGAGACCAGACTTTGAGAGCAGACTTGTTTGATGGAGTTCCCTTGGCTGCAGTGACAGGGATTGGAGTGGCTGGACAGGGGTTCGTCCAGGGGAAGGCTATAAGGACGCAGAGAGCAGTACATGCTGAGGATCTCTGGGCCAAAACGGAGGACTCCCCTCCCATCTTGGTATAAGGTAGCCCCCCTTTTTTTTTTTTTTAAACTGACTGTGTTTGACATTGGTCTCAGGACTATCGCTATTTCTAAATGCCAAGATGGGAAAATTACTAAATGCACGTTGAAAGGCCAAAACACGTTGAGCTCTCGCTAAAGAGGCCAAAGAGGGGACTCGAATGGTCAACAAGGAGAAAGCCCATAATCAGGCAGGCACAGATATTTCAAGCTTCGAAGAGGAATCACTCCTCGATATAACATCTACACCAGAAGCCCTGGTAGAGACAGCAAAGGAGGCTAATTTGACAGTAACTAAGAATATGTCTCAGCAGATTACGATGCCTCCAGAAAGCTCAAAAACGCTAAATGAAGCAAAAGAACAAAAGCAGTTCGCGCTGTTTTCTAAAAAAAACATCTTGCAGCCCTCTCTGATATGTTTAAAATCACCACTAAAATCTAATGGTATGGAGGGATTAAGTTCAGCACCAGTATCGACAGTAGGAGCCATTTCAAAGGGGCAAGGAGATGTACAAGCCACCCAGCTGGGCAACTCTTTTCCAATGGAAAGACCATGTGTAGATAAATGTACGATCCAAACAACCTCTGCGCTTGGGCTAAACGAGAGAAGCTCGGGGGAAACCCCAGTAGAAACAGCAAATATATTTGAAGTGCTGGATCAGACCGCCAACACCCCCGATTTTCTTGGTAATCCAGTTCTTTCGGAAGACAATACCACTGAGGTTAATGGGAACGATACCGCAGCAGATGATAGTACCCTTGAAGCACTGTGGCAAGATTCTCAAACAAACCCTGAGGTTAATAGGAACGATACCGTAGCCCACGACTTATCTCCTCTGACTGGTAATAGCCCTAAGCGGCAAATCATCGGAGAAGGCAAGATGGATATCAAGGATATGTTAAACTTGATATTAGAGGAACTTCGCGAGCTGAAAACATCACAAAAAACTGAGCTAAATATCGTCCATGCCCGTCTGGAAAAAATTGAAGAAGCAATGTTAGGTTTTCCAATCAGACTTCAAGAGGCGGAGGCAAGGATTTCGGTACTGGAAGATCAAATGACGGTTGTAATGAAAGAAGCAAACGCTGCAGTGAAGAGCAAAAACTTCCTCGAGAATAAAATGGAAGATTTAGAAAACCATTCACGGAGATCTAATCTCCGATTAGTCGGGATTCCAGAAGGAATGGAGGGCTCTCAAACTCTGCAGTGGGTCGACGCATTTATAAAACAAAAAGTTATTCCAGAATTTGAAGGCGACCTCACTAGTACAAGAGCCCATCGAGTCCCAGCTCGCCCTTTCCCTAATTCCACGATGCCGCGTACAATACTGCTAAATTTCGCTGATTTTCGAATCAAGGAAAAAATATTGACTAAAGCAATACAACAGAGGCAATTTCCAGTAAACGAAAATGTAAAATGTCGTATTTTTTCTGATATGACTGTGACCGCGGCTCGGAGAAGGAAAGAATTTGTTAAGATGTTGAGTCTGTTTAAAGCCAGAGGAGCTCAAGCAACCATTGCTCAGCAATCCAAATTGAGAGTATTGATAAGGGGCAAGTTTTATATGTTTTCTGATTTGGGGGAAGCACAGAAATTATTGAATGAAATTTCAGAGGGTCCTGCATCTTAGGCAGGATCGGTCTAAGTTTAAGTAAATTTGTTGGGATTGCCGGGATATGTGATCACTCGGGTGTAACAACAGGACACCCAGAGAAGAGGAGGGTGGGGAATGTGGTCAGCGTGGTTGGTGGGGAGGATTCCACATTCAGAGGGGGTAATGAGGGAAGGGTCAAAGGGTGTGGGGTATAAAGCAGGAAAAATAGAGCAAGTGCAAAATGGGAATTTTTATTACAATCAGATGTTTGAGATGAATGCAGAAATACAGAATTTCAATGGTAATTAATAATTGCAAAATCTTATCAGTCAATATCAACGGGATGTTAAACAAACAAAAGTATGGGGCCCTGATGAAGTGGTTGGTGTCCGGCAATCCTCAAGTAATATTTTTTCAGGAAACCCATTTAAAATCAAACTCTCCCAAAATATATATACCCAGATATTTCTCATATGCATTTTTTGCATCGGCTGGCTTGGCCCAGAGAGGTGTAGCAATCTATTTTTCAAGAAAACTACCCTGGGAAATAATAGAAGTCCGAAGAGATATACTGGGGAGATGGATAGAGGTTTCAGTCAAGATACAAGGGCAGATTATCAATTTTGTAAATTATTATGGACCAGTGTCAGACGATACGATCAGTCTGGTCAAAATAAATGGGCTTCTAAGAGGAGCTTCGGGGCAGATTATATTGGGAGGGGATTTTAATTTTATACAAGATCTAAAGAGAGATACATCAAACAAAAACAAAAAACAATTAAAACCAAAAACTTTGAAAATCATCGAAGCCTTGAAACAAGAATATCAGCTAATAGATCCTTGGCGCGTTAAAAATCCTGAAAAGACAAAAGTTTTCAAACCGCTTCTCGATCGATTTCTTTTTGATATCGAGATCCCTCCAAATAGTCAAAGTAGATAATAGCTGTAATTCCTTTTCAGACCATGCAAAGGTCAAGCTTGAGATTCTGTTGGAGACTGGGAGCAGAGAGCGACCCTGATGGCAACTGGATCGCACTCTGCTCCAGGATCAAAAATGGGTCGAAAGTTTGAGGAAATGGATTGTAGACTATTTTAAAATCAACAAAGAAACTGCGGAACCTTTCTCTATATGGGGTGGATTTAGGCGGCTGTGCGTGGACAGATTATCGCCTATACAGCTGCTCAGGCAAGGAATCGGAGATTAAGGATAGATACATTAGAAAAAGCGGTTGAACAGGAATATGCTCTACATCTACAACAGCTTCCTAATAAATTTGAGCAGGTGAGAGCTGCTCTTAGAGATTTCTTTTTATTAGAGGAAATCAACAGCTCAAATATGTATCAGCAAAGGGTATATGAAGAGAGCCAGCTGGTAGGAAAACTTCTGGCTAACGCTACAAGGAATAAGCAGGAGGCAGCAAAAATAGTGAAGATTTGGAATCCCCACAACGGTAGAGTAGAAGAGGATAGAGATGAGATTTCACAGATTTTTTTACAACACTTTAGAACAATCTATTCCACAGAGTATTTAGTGGGGGAGGAGATAATCCGAGAATACTTTGCAAACATAGATCTTTGTAAACTTACAGAAAATCGGATAGAGCAACTTGGAATGGATATAAAGTTAGATGAAATCTCAATATCGATAAAAAAAAACAGCGGGCGCAAAAGCATGTGGGAATGATCGAATTCTATAAAAGTTTTTCAACAGAACTATTGAAACCCCTACAAAGGCTATTTATTAAACATGGTGGGTCAATACCCACAAGTTTTAAAGAATCAATAATCGTGTCTTTTGTAAAAAAAGACAAAAATCCCAAAGATGTAAACTCCTATCGGCCAATAAGTCTATTAAATTCGGACTACAAGATGTTTATGAAAATATGGGCCGAGCGTTTTTCCTTCGCTGCTCAGGAAACAATCCACGAAGACCAAACAGGATTTATAACAGGACGATCTATGGCAGCCAATACGGAATTCTTAATACAAGCCCTGGATTATTTTAATACTACCCTAACTCCAGTATGTATCATAATGGTAGATGCTGAAAAAGCATTTGATTTAGTTAACTGGTCCACCTTGTTTTTAGCCCTTCGATATTATGGCTTTCCAGTCCAGATAGTAAATATGCTACGAAACATTTATAAGGGGGCGACGGCCCAGATTTTAATAAATGCAAAACAAGCAGGAACAATATCAATAAATCGTGGGACAAGACAAGGTTGTCTCCTTTCGCCATTACTTTTTACGTTTTTTATTGAGTCTCTTGCAGTCAAAATAAGAAATAACACTGCAATTTTACCCCCCATCCCCCAAATGACTAAATTGAAGTTATTTGCAGACGATATAGTCTTATATCTGAAGCCCAATAAGGAAAATATAGAGAAGGTTTTAAGAGAATTTAACAAATATGAGCAAATTGGGGGGTATAAAATAAACTCAAATAAGACCGAAGTTTTGGCTGTGAATATAGATATTGATTCCCTTCCTCCAGGCTTGAGGCTACAAGCAGCCAAACTAGATCCAATTAGATATCTTGGTATCTTCGTAACTACTCAATATCATCAATTATTCCATCTAAATTATATTAAAATGAAAAATAAAATCAAGAAGCTATTAGATCAGTGGCTGCTACTCCCCCTTTCGATTACAGGCAGGGTTTCACTAATTAAAATGTCTATTGTTCCGCTATTAGTGTTTTTATTCAGCAATCTTCCTATTAGAATTAATATATCTTTTTTTAAAGAAATAGAGATGATGTTTAGGAGTTTTATCTGGGGAAATAAGGTATCTAGGGTTAAACGAGTAGTGGTTCAACTCCCAATTGCCCAGGGGGGGCTTGCCCTACCGGATATAAAAACATATTATGAGGCAGCCTTTCTAGATATAGTGGCTGGACTGATAAGACTAAAATCCAATAGAGATACTTTTTTTGGGGATAAAAGGATGTTGGAAGCTGGCTCTCAACTTTATGTATTTTTAAAAACCTCTAAATGTCCAAAGAAAGTTAGATACAAGACAATTGGAACTTATTCATTTAGACTTCAGTCCTTTTTTAAAAAAGAGGGCTCCTCGGGGCTGCAATATTTAAGTATAGGGGAATGCTTCAGCTTAGGTCTTCGAATTAGATACAATCATCTAATAAATTGGGCAAACTATGGATTTAAGGAGTTAAGACACTTTATTACCCAAAATAGATTAGTTTCATGGCAGGAAGTTACAGCAAGAGCTAAAAGTCCCAATCCACCTATTTTCTTCGAATATCTGCAGATTGTTAATTTTTTGAGTAGTATGGAAGGCTTTATTAACCCAGTAAGCAATCGGGTGGTAGCCCTATATGGGGCAGGAACGAAGGGTATATGAAAATGGTATAAACTATTGCGCAATCAAGGCCATACACAATTAATCGAAAAACATTTAGCCAAAATAGCTAACGAAACACAATGTGTTTTGTCGACCCGAGAGTGGGAAAAAATTTGCCATCTTGGAAGTAAAACCCTGCGTGCAGCTAATTTTAAAGAGATTACCTTTTTATCTCGATGGCTGGCCTATCTGACTCCAGAAGCTCTGGGGAAACGGTATGCGGAAGTTGAAAATCGCTGTTTTAGATGTCATATTAATGGTCAGGGAGGTTGGCATCATATATTTTATACATGTTCCCAAATTCAACCCTTCTGGGAGGCAGTTTTTTTAGATATAAATTTGGCAAATGGAAAGAGACTACAGCCTGAAAGAGAATCAGCCTTGTTTGGTATATCCAAGGAAAATATGTTATTGACCAAGGCTGAAGAAGTATTTTTATATATCTCTTGTACTGTAGCTCGATCATTAATATTGCAGAACTGGAAGTCCAGAGATATACCCTCCCCACTGAAATGGTATAATAAAATGAAAAGGATTTACAAATTCGAAAAAGCATATGCAAGCCGAGTAGCAGCTCTCAAAAAATTTGAAGTGAATTGGAGATATCTTGTAAATTTAGAAAAGGATAAAGGGGATTAAAATTAAAATGTTTTATATGATTATTTAAATGGATTTAGTCAGCATATTTACAAGCATTTGCACTTTATTTGTGGAAATAGTATTCATTAGATATGAGGAGTTAATAATCACCTTGCACTTTCTATGGCTATTGCACTTTAGTCGAGATTTCTGTACACTTTTGTCAACAAGGAAAATTGAATATGGCAATATAGAGGGTATTGAATACTACTGAGAGTCCCTCTTCTTCGTCGTTTTTCTCTGTATTATTAATTGTATTTTAAACATCTAATCGTATTTTAACATCTGATTGTAAAAAGTAATATATATTTTATTGCATGCTATGCTCAATAAAAACATTAAAAAAAAAAAAAAAACATTGCTTTACAACATGGATTTCACTGTGTGAAGATGATTAAAAAAAAACCTCTAGAATGTTTTAAGTGTGTGATGGATTTACAGTAATCTGTCCGAACAGCGACTTATAGGCCCTCACTACGAGCGAATCAGTCAACTGCAATATATGTGATAACTGCTGTTACTGCGCATATTGCAACTGTGAAATTTGTGATAATATCGTCAGGTCAAACCAGCTGACATTATTGGGAAAAAATGCCCGGTACTTGCAGGAACATATGGATTTAGGTGCGGAAAGCAGTAAAATCTGCATGTTATTCCCCCAAATACTTGTACGATAAATTAAGGCAGTCGGCAGAGCCATATTTTATCAGGTGCGATAAATAACAAACCAATTATCGGGCCACTCCTAACCAGGGCCTTAGTGTAATGTTTCTGTCGAATCAACAAAAAATCAGGCATCATCTACCATTCTGCTGCTAGAGGTGTGCTTCAATAATTCAGGGATGTGCAGGACCTCAGAGCATCACAGTAAACAGGCCAGCCAGCCATTCTGATTACAGGTAAAGACATATTTGTAATTGAGACCCTAATTCCTTGCATTAACGTGTCATAAATATACCAGAATAAATTAGATCTCATATTTTTTTTTATTTTTTTTAATAGGTTTTATACATTTGCATTGATCAATGCTAACACTTTAATTTCCTTATATTTTGTCATTGTTGACTTACTGCATTTCATGATAAAATAAACGTGCCTTTCACTTTGGATGGAAACATTTGCCTTTATTCAGTAAGCGAAAGTCTCTGCCATTAATTAGAAAGATGTAACTTTACGGGTAAGAACCAAGACAGACAGCATCTTGCACTCTGTGATAATGCATGACGGTATATTCTGCACACAAAGAGGCTTATAGAAAAAGATAGGAATTGAGGTTAAAAAATAGCAGCCATAAATAGCCTGTGACTAGAGCCCCCTTGAGTGGGACTGTGGACGCAAGCTGCAGAGATGGACTTCCCCTGCTCTGCACAGATGCATCAAAGGGATCCGGGAGGAGGCAGCAGCAGTGTACTTTAACTACCAGCAATCAGGAATGTGCAGGGGCTTCTAGTAGAACTAGGAGGGAAGAAATCATTCTCCCTTCAAGGGTAAAAGGACTCACTGCGAAAGGTTAAAACATGTCGAAGGAGCTCTGTACAATTATGTGGCACATGATACCGTATCACTCAACAGTGTTTAAACACAACTAATTGATCACAAGCTATTAATGGCAGGTCCTAACCTAATTGAACCAGTGGCTGCACTGGGAGAGGTTTCAAAAACATCTTTTAGGAATGTGTGCATCTGAACATTGAGGGAAATCGTTGTGTATTATAAATGTGGGTAATGTTAACAAGTTTCATTTACAACGCGTAGAAATGGCATAGGTGGTGGATGAAGCACTATATAAAAATTAGTTCATATTATTGTATTTTAATGGTGTTGTAATAAGAAACTCTGAATTAATGTAATGAGTTGGCAAAGTTATCAGTGCCTCATTCATGCTTTTCACAGATGACGATGGATCATCGTAGGTGACACTATGCGTGTGCCAGTGGACACAGCCCACTCCTATAAATTATGTCTAGGGGCGGACTTATCAAAGGATTGCCCTTGCGTCATGCAAGGTAAAGTAATCTCAACACAATCCTTAAGTCAGATGTACCAAGCCACGCATGGCCGCCTTGCATGGCTTGGTAAATCTGGAGTAATGTAAGGTAGTTACTCTGTGCCAGGAAGGCTTTCACATGGGTGGAGAGTGAGTGTTCCCAACCGTCCACCCATGTATATTGATGCATTCCCAGATTTACCAAGACACTTAATCCTTGGAATGCATCAAAATTGTACACTTTCCAGATAGAGGAACAACAAGGAGAAATATCTGTATTTCATCTTCTTTTTTCCTTTTTCTAAGTGTGCTGCTGAATGCAACACACTTCGCAGCACACTTCGAAAGAGAAAAAAGCCTCTAAGGATTTTTTTTTGGAGGAAGCTCGTTCTTCCTGTCCAAAATCAATCCTGAGTGTACCACATATACCCTTGCACCATGGCACAAGAGTACCTGCAATAGCGCTTGGCAGCTACATTGCACCAGCGCAGAGAGAGCAGGAATGCACCGTATATTAGTAAATATAGTGCCTTCCTGCCCTTTCTATTTGACACAGTGGAGCAAGTTGTCTTGCTGCATTGCGCTGTGTCCTATCTTGATAAATCTGGGCCTTAGTGATTTAGCTTTGGATGGGCAGACAAGGATCACACAAATGATGGAAGGCCTTCCATTGTTTTTCTTAGTCTCACTAATGAGTAGCAGTGGTGCCATTTCCTGGCAAGATGAAAGATCGCTCAAGTTACTTTCACTTTGCAGAAGTAAATATGTGTTTGCTTAAATAACACTAACATTTATAGAGAAGGATCTCAGTCGAAAATATGACTGCAACATCATGATATGGTAGCGACAAATGTGAAGTGTGCTGTTATTCTTGCAGGCTTCCTGGTAAAAAGGATACCCAACAGATGTGGCAGTAACGACTATATAAAAATTGGGTTACTTGCTGAGTGGGGTCAAGCAGAAACCGCAATCCTAGTCAGGGTAAGAGGCATACAAGCCCTAAATTAACTTGTCCTGACCCCCTGGTAGCTTGGCAATGCACCATCAGGCTTAATTTATAGACAGTGTGTAAAGTATTTGTACATCATTTGAAACAGTAAAACAGTAAAAACACCACTGAAAAAAGGTCCCACATAATGTTAGACAAAAAGCTCTGAATTACTGAATAAAACAAGACCAACATGCTCAAACTCCAATTAGTAGAACCAGAGATATTGATCTTTAAAGTGTATAGTGAAAAATAGCACCAAAAAGTACAACGCACTATCAGGGCTATCTGGTCGTGCTGTTTCTGGACAAAGTCACAAATTCAGGTCAACCAGGATGAAGAATGGGCCTGCCAAAGGACCCAGTTAGACCCATGGAACCAAGTACCTCAAATCCCGTTTACAGGACACTGTCAAAAATACCTCACTCACCAGTCGATGCATCGGTTACGAGATGTGGCAAGGCTGCGGTACAAGGTCCTGATGTGTCAGTGTCAAGGATCCTGTCCACGGGGCTTGCGATACTCAGGACTTGAGGATTTGAGGCACAGCCAAGGCAATGAGTTGGTTCTGATGAGCATTGAAGCTGTGATGAGGAGTTTGGGCATTGTCATCGGGGCTGCCTGCGACGAGGAATGCCAGGAGCTTGCGCCAGGAAAAGCAGCACAGAGCAGGTTCCGAAGGCAGTGTAAGTCACAAGATGCTAGATGAGGTGGTGATACATGCCTTTTGCAACAGGTCCAATCAGCAGCAGCAATGCATTGGTTCTGCTCAGGGATGGACTGTTCAGCCGAAAAGATGCGTCTGTCCTGCTCAAGGATGCATCGCTCAGCAGAGAAGATGCATTAGTTTCGCTAGAAACCACCTTAGGCCCACTTCCAAGGATCCAGAACTACAGTGGAACTACTTGGCAGGGCAGACCCACAGGTGGCAGAGTCTAGGTGTAGGAGTTTAAAGCCTGTTATGTCCCTGAGGCTTCAGATCAGGACAAGACCATGGAGTTACTCCTGGTTCTGGTGTCAAGAGATGCAGGTCAAGTCATTCACACCCAGGCAAGATTCAGCCGGCAGAAGATCAGCACAGCAAAGCAGGAGTCCAGCAGAGTGCAGTCTTGAAAAGTGGCAGTCCTTCAGAAGCACATCAGTCCTTCCTCCTGGCAGAGCATCCACAGGTACAGAAGTGTACTGAGGTGGTGGTGCCTGAGGTACAGTATTTATACCCAGTGGAGCCTTTGAAGTAGGGGAGACATCATAAGACATGACTTTGAGATGCACAAATGTCCTACCTCACCTGCCTGGCTCTAGACTAACTACAGGCGGTATGCAGCTTTTTGTGTGGCGACAGGACACAGCCTATTAAGGTGTGAGGCTGTGCCCGGCTTCTCTCTCCCATCTTGCCAGTGATGGCCTAATGAGACACACCTAAGCTCTCATTGTGTGTGGCTGTCTTGGAGGACTACACAAAGCCCAATTTCCAACTGCACCCAGTCAGGTGACCAGAGACAGGCTGCAGGCACCAAATAGCTAAGGCAATAAAAAGTGCCACTTTTTGACTAGTTAGCACGTGAAAGGTTTTGGGGTGATCCGTCAAGCAGGGGCACAGAAAAAGGAGGGCCCAAAAATGTGTTTTCCCCATTCATTTTTCAATTTGAACTTTAGATACAGCTAAAACCCCACCCACTGAACGGACTTATACCAAATTTGTCAGAAAGCTTGATTTTGGTCCAGAAATAGTGATTTTTGTGTTTTGGTGTATATCCATCCATTTAAAATTAAGGTTAAACAAAAATGGCATATATCACACCACATAGGATCCTCAGAGTCAACAGATCTCATTCTGAGATTTGATTGGCTGAGACCACCTCAACCACCTCAACCAGGAAGTGGTGGCAGTCAACTTAGGACTCTGGGCTTGGTCCTGAATCATAAGAAAAGCACACAAAAAAGACATAAGGGGGCAGGGAACAGATACCCAGAGGGAGGCTGCATGGCCCAAAAACATTTTTTTCGTAATTTTATTTTCTAAAAAGCATGGGCCCCTGCTTATTTTAACCACCCCCGGGTGGGCAAGGGCTGAAAGGGAAGGCGCAATGTTTATTTAAGAGGAAGAGGGCACACAGCCTACCTCCACAAGCAAAAGAAAGCTACTCACATGGGGTTGGAGCAATGCCGAATCCTGCTGTACTCATGGTGGGTGCAAGCAGTGGAGGTAGCAGGGCTGCAGGTGCCCTGGGCCTCCCCCCACAGCCTTCAATGAGGATTTAGCTGTGAGCTGCCCCAGGTGGGCACCAGGGCATCCCATTAAAAAAATAACTAGACTAGTTGTGGTGTGCCCAGAGTGGGTACTAGGACACAACAATTTATAATATTAAAAAAAGAAAATGCCGGTGGGACTTCGAGGGCCCTCCGGCTCCCTCCTGCAGCCACCGCAAATAATAATGCATGGGGTAACCCAGAAAGGCACCGGGGCACACCTTAGCCCCATAGATACAAATAAAATGATAAATTGGTTATATTTATACTTGGGAAATTCTATTTCCTAACTATAACGTCTCTGCATATGTGTGTGTGTATATATTTTTTTTTTAATATATATTTATTGAATCTCAGTCTGAGAAACTAAAGAAAGCAGACACTATATATATTCACTGAAAAAAAAAGCAACAGCAAAGGTTGCAGAGACCTTACAGTTAAGAAATTGCATTTAAAAAAACTTAGAAATTCACTGAAAAAACAAAGGTTACAGGGACATTATAGTTAGGCTCACATTTCACTTGTGCAAAACCAGTGAAATTCAGCAGTTATAGTTAGCTGAGGTAACAATGACTTATCATCCTCAATGCACTGCTTGTGACCTCATATATTACATCACTCATGACATGGTCAATATCATCACGGATGACATCTCAAATAACATCAGTGATGACATAATCCACAGAAGCAATCACACACCCACTCACATCCCTATACAAGCTCTCATACAACAACTCACACACCCACCCAACCACTCAGGGACCCAGTCACAGACCCATTCAAGTACTCACATAACCACTCACTCATCCATAAAGCCACTCATACAACCAGTCACTTACCCATACAGACACCCACAAATCCACACACTCACCCATACAGCTCCTCACACACCCTCGTATTCACCTATAGAGCCACTCACACACCCACTCATTCACCCGCACAGCCTATCAGCACAGTCATTCACTTACCCAAACACTCACTCACACATCCACACAACCACTTACTTACCCCTTCACACATCCATAATCACACTCACACATCTGCTCACTTACCCAAACATCCATTTGCACAGACACTTACTCTACAATGCAGTCACTCACACACCAACACACTTAACCAAACATTCACTCAAATAACCACTGACTCACCCGTATAGTATTTTACAGTCAGTCACTCACTCATACAGCCATTTAGACACCCACTCACTCATCCATACAGTCACTTACACACCCACTCACCCACTCTTACAGCCACTCACACAGCTACTCACTCACGCATAAAACCACTGACACACCCATTCACTTACCAATACAGTGACGCACACAGCGATTCACTCACCTACACAGCTACTCACACACCTACTTATACACTCATAAAAGCAGAATAAAGGTCAGAAATGAGCAGAAAGAAGTAGAATAATGGTGAGAAATGAGTAGAAAGAGGCAGAATGAAGGTTAGAAATTAGCAGAAACAGACAGAATAAAGGTCAGCCAAAAAAAGAAAGAAGCAAGATTAAGGTGAAAAACAAGCAGCAAGAGGCAGAATGGAGATCAGAAATGAGCAGCAAGAGGCAGAATAAAGGTCTGAAAGAAGAAGAAAGAGGCAGAATAAAGGTCAGAAACGAGCAGCTAGAGGCAGAATAAAGGTCAGAAAGAGGCAGAATATAGGTCAGGGGTGAGCAGAAAGGCAAAATAATGGGCAGATCAAGCAGAACCACTGAGTGAATCACACACACTCACATGTCCACTTACATGCATACTCACATGAGACTCATACACCTGCTCACACACTCATGCACTTACTCACAGACCCAATCAGAGACTCAAACACCCATCCACAGACCTACTCAGACACTCATGCACCCACTCACAGATCCACTAAGAGACTCTTGCACGCTCTCACAGACCCACTCAGATACTTATCACAGAGTGAGTGAGGGGGTGGGTGAGTGCCTGTATAGGTGAGTGACTAGGCGTGTGAGTGGCTCTATGATTGAGTGAGAAGTTGCGTGAGCACTTGTTGGGCCTGTGAATGGGTATGTGAGTGGTTGTGTGGGTGTGTGAGATGGGTGTATGGGAGGTTGCATAGGGGTGTGAAAGGGTGTGAATGGTTGTGTGAATGATGCCATCAGTGATGTCATGAGTGATGTCACTGACCATGTTATGAGTGATGTAATATGTGAGGTCATAAGCAGTGAATTGCGGGGGCATAACTTATAGTTAGCTAAGGTAACTATAACTGTTGAATTTCTCTGGTTTTGTATGAGATGAAATGTAAGCCTAACTATAACGTCCCCGTAACCTTTGTTATTTTCAGTGAATATATATATATATATATTCACTGAAAAAACCATAGGTTTCAGGGACGTTATAGTTAGTTGGACATTTGACTCATATAATAAAACCAGAGAAATTCACCCGTTATAGTTAGTTGAGCTAACTATAACTGGCGCGCCTGCAATGCACTGCTGATGACGTCACATATTACATCACTCATGACATGGTCAGTGACATCACTGATGACATCACTGATGACATCTCAAATGACATCACTGATGACATCACTGATGACATCATCCAGTGAATGTTTGTTTCTGTAAAGTTTAAATATTTTTCATATATATCTATGCCAAGGTCTATTCAAGAATAAGTCGATGTAAAAGTGCCTGAATATATTATTTAGTAGATGCATGACTGACTCTATAAGTCACTGATTGAATGTATGTTACTGAATGCATGGATTGGTGACTAGACTGTGTGACTGTCTCTCTTAGTCTCTCACTTGGTGTGTAAGCAGGTGCATGGCTTGGTGAATAGCTACATCAGCGTGTATATGTGTTTTCCATTGATTGCATGAGTATCTGTATGGGGGTCTGACTGTCTATGTGGGTGTGTGGGTAATGTCTGACTCTGTGCATACATGTCTGAATGGCAGATTTACTGGTTCTATAGATTCAAAAGTGCATCTCAGAAGGGCTGTATAGATAGCTGACTGTCTGAACAGGTGTGTTCATTAGTGAATTGCTGTCTCAGTTGTATATATGTGAGTAACTATATATGTTTTTACACACTATAAGTGAGTGTTGGGATGTATAACTGACTACGTGAAAGACAGTGATTGTAAAAGTGTCAACATACATGAATGTGTACATGTATTAGTGATTGTATAATAGAGTAAGTATGTGATAGTATCTATATAAATAAGGAAAGTGATGTGTGTATAAATAAGGCAGGTGTTGTGTATATATCTGCATGGGTGAGTACATGGGTGTATGATTGATTTTTGGCATGACTGAATAGATGTGTGAGTAACTCTATGGATCAGTAGCACTGTGTAAATGTATATATACATGTATGAGTGGATATTATACTGATGTAATGATGAGTGACACCATGTATAAGTGACTGTATCAGTGTATATCTGGCTCACAATATATTTCTAGGAATCAGTGGATGGATATCTAGTATCTGGTATTGGTGTGTCTATGCTTTTCAAAACAGTAGTCTGTATTTTAGAGTGCGTCTATCAAAGGTTGTATTACAGTGTGAAGAGGTGTGTCAGACTACCACGTGGATGATGTAGGTGAGTGAATGGCTTTATATGAGTCAAATGTCCAACTAACTATAACGTCCCTGAAACCTATGTTTTTTTCAGTGAATTTCTAAGGTTTTTTAAATGCTAATTCCTAACTATAACGTCTGTAAAACCTATGGTTTTTTTCAATGAATTTTGAAGGTTTTTTAAATGTTAATTTCATATTTTAATATTTATAAAACCTATATTTTTTCAAATTGTTTTTTAATATTTTGCAACTCTATCATCCTTTTTTTAAACTTGACAAATTATATAATCTTTTAAATCTTCCCCACAAAATATGTATATCTTTTTGTTTTTTTGGGGGAGAAAACTACAGTCCCGTACCGGTAGTCTACCAAGCTCGATCAACAAGCGAATCCTATCCACCACATTTAAATGATGCGCATTTCATATCCGACAGGTTTGTGGCACCGTGTCTCACGTATCAACATGTACATATGAGGTCGCGCCAGCTGCTACTTTGGTATGCGACGGATACGCACTACCAAGCCGCGCGTTACGTCTTGTATGTATAGGGTCACGCCTGCTGCATGTTGCGTATGCGACGAGTGCACGCTGCCACGCCCTGTGTCACGTCATAGACGTACGCTGTTGCGCCGCCTACGCCATTCCTTCATTTTTTCTGTCTCAAAACTATATCTAAAAACTTTAAAGTGTATATGAGAGCAAGCGATAATTAAATATTTTAAACAGTTATATATTTCTAACTTTAATAAACTTATATTATAATAAATATATTTTCTCAAAATCACATTGGGTGCGGTCTCATTGTGCACTGGCTGCGCAGTTGCCATGTAACCATAAAAAAAAAGCATTTCATTAGTTCACAACATTTCCCATTGTAACAGTTCGAAAACGCCACCCATTTTAGTCAATATCTGTACTGCATTTCATGAGACACACCTCTTCTGCTTAGAGAGCTTTGTTCAAAACTTTTTGCAATATACATATATCTTACACTACACACAGCATGCAACCATAATTTTCATCAATATTCATGCTCTGTAAAGTAGCCTTCCACCTATGATACCCATACACCTAAAAGTTACATTACCGAAATTGTCCCCAATACCACAGGTAACATGGTTGCATACGCTGTCCACAACACAACGTAATATAGTACGGCCCAGAGACAGTATCATGCATAGATAATGAACACACGGACACAGATAGATAGTGGAAGTGGATACGGGCACGTACGCTCGACTCCTTTTTATTACCATGGTGACATATCCAGTGACTTCTGTGCTGGATGTGTATGCGGTAAGTCTAAACCAGCCTTCAGAAAAATGGCTGCTGCTAGCATCAACTACAACAGTAATCATTGGATCACACATCGAGATTCAATATTAAAAGAATCAATAATTTATGCTGCAGTAAGGTAGGGACAGTAGATGTGAAATAATACAGAAATAATTCCATCGTAAAAGAACAACAACTTGTGGTATACTGACACACAATCAATAGATCTGAAATAATACACAAAAAGATTATATCATAAACGCTCCATCAGTTCTAGTGCACTCACATAACCACATCAAAAGCATTCAGCATGTGCACAGCCACCGATAATGCGTGCTGTAGGCAGGCCGTACTAGGAGCAATATCTGATGCCATCAACACTGCATCATCTGCAATACCGACTCAATCTGAATTATGAACACTGCTGTCTGCAGTGTAGGCCATAGAGAGCGGTCACAAAGGACCCACAGATACGTAAAGTGACTTCACCTACCCAGTTTGTCGTCAGCGAAGCAACAAAAAAGAGTGTGCAAAGCCTGCAATGATACTTATGCATGTTGCAGACAGTACACACTGGAGCAATGTCTTTTCCTACAGGACTACCTCATCTACAATAGCGACTCAATCTCAATTGTGAACACTGCTGTCTGCAGTGTAAGCCAGAGTGAGGGGTCACAAGGGCCCACAGCCACATGGCAATCACTTGAACTCTACAGTTTGCAATACACAAACTAAAAGAAAAATGTGTGCAGAGCCTGCATTGATGCATATGAGTGGTGCACACAGAGCGCACTGAAGCAATATCTTTTCCTACAGGACTGCATCATCTACAATACCGATTCAATGTCAAATGTGGACACAGAAGTCTGCAGTATAGGCGAGAGAGAGTGTTCAACAAGGACCCACAGCCACGTGGCATTGACTTGACGTCTACAGTTTGCAATACACAAAGCAAACAAAACATGTACAGAGCCTACAATGATGCGTATGAGTGCTGCAGACAGAGCACACTGGAGCAATGTCTTTTCTTACAGAACTACCTAATCTACAATAGCGACTCCATCTGAATTGTGAACACTGCTGTCTGCAGTGTAGGCCAGAGAGAGCAGTCAGCAAGAGCCCACAGCCACCTGGCATTCACTTGAGCTGTACAGTTTGCAATACATGAAGACAAAAACGTGTGCAGATCCTGCAATGATGCTTATCAGTGGTGCAGACAGAGCGCACTGGAGCAATGTCTTTTCCTACACAACTGCATCATCCATAATACTGATTCAATGTCAAGGACACTGAAGTCTGCAGTATAGGCCAGAGAGAGCGTTCAGCAAGGGCCCACAGCCACGTGGCATTGACTTGAGCTCTACGGTTTGCAATACACGAAGCAAAAAAAGTGTGCAAAGCCCGCAATGATGCGTATGAGTAGTACAGACAGAGAAAACTGGAGCAATGTCTTTTCCTACAGGACTACATCATCTACAATACCGACACAATGTCAAATGTGAACACTGAAGTCTGCAGTATAAGCCAGAGAGAGCGTTCAGCAAGGGTCCACTGTCATGTAGCATTGACTTGAGCTCTACAGTTTGCAATACACGAAGCAAAGAAAACGTGTGCGGAGCCTGCAATGATGCATATGAGTGGTGCAGACAGAGCCCACTACAGCAATCTCTTCTCTTACAGGACTGCATCATCTACAATAGCAACTCGATCTGAATTGTGAACACTACTGTCTGCATTGTTAATCAAAAGCAGTACTCACACACACAACCATCAGTTCTTTTTCTCACTCCCTCTTTACAAAATAAAACAACATAAATTACAGAGAACTCTACAATGAATAAATCAAAACAATTCGAATTGGGATTTCATCTCTTCACAGTCTACACTATTCACTGTTCCTTTGGACTTCCAAGATAAATTTGGTCATTTCACTAAACCTATAACTGATATAAAAAAAACTTCTTGAAGCAGGTATACTAAAACAATATTATGTATGTTTCAATAGATTTTCTAATTACTTAACTACTGGATTCTGTAATTAAACAATCACCACACAATCCAAATTGTGAACCCTGCGAACTGCAGTCTACACCAAATCCAGTGGTAATTCACAACTCACAGCCTCATACCGATGGATTCGGAAGCACGGAGTTGGTTGCACCTAATCAGAGGGGGTACACAAAAATCATCACAGACTTTAACTTATGAGTTATGACATCCTCAATCATAGAATCAAGACCCCATTTCACTGCTTGCACCTGCTATACCACAGTATACTCCACCGACTACTGTCAACGATGCCCAATAATCATATGCAGCAGTTAGCTATGGAATCACAGACTGTGATGCACCGCAACACACGAACTTCTGAAAAAAGCAAGCAGCAGGTTATATCGGACATCATCCATTGTGGGATCAATACACCGTTCCACAGTTGGGACCTGAAGTTGGATGAACCTGATCGAAGAGAGTACCTTCATCTCTACTCTCAAATGCAGTTCTAATATCGTCCATTGTGGAGTCAACACACCATTCTACTTTTGGAACCTAGAGTTGGTTGCAGCTGGTAGAAGGGAATACCTCCATCTCCACTCTCAGATACAGTTCTAACATCATCCATTGTGGGATCAACACACCATTCCACTGTTGGGACCTAGAGTTGCTTGCACCTCATCGGAGAGGGTACACAGAAATCATCACAAACTGTAACTTCTAACATCCTCAATCATATAATTAAGACCCCATTTCACTGTTTAGACCTGCTCGACCACGGTGTATTTCAGCAATACCAGTCAACTAAGCCCAATAACCATGTGCGCCACTTAACTACAGAAGCACAGAATCTGATGCACCTCAACAGATGGAGTTGTGTGAAAAACCAGCAGCAGGTAATATCGGACATCGTCCATTGTGTGATCAAGACACCATTCCACTGTTGGGACCCAGAGTTGGTTGTGCCTCATCAGAAGCTATGCACAAAAATCATCACACACTTTAACTTCTGACATCCTCAATCATAGAATTAAGACCTCGTTTCACTGTTCGAACATGCTGTACCGCTGTGTACTCCAGCAACTGCAATGAACCATGCCTAATAATCATGTGCAGCAGTTAAATACAGAAGCACAGAGTCTAATTCACCTCAACGGAAGGAGTTCTGTAAAAATTAAGCAGAATGTAATATCGGACATCTTCCATTGTGGAATCAAGACAACGTTCCACTGTTACAACCTAGAGTTGGTTCCACCTGGTCAAAGGGAGTACCTTCATCTCCACTCTCAGATGCAGTTGTAACATCATCCATTATGGCATCAAGACACTGTTCCACTGTTGGGACCCAGAGTTGGTTGCAGCTGGTCAAAGGGAGTGCCTCCATCTCCACTCTCAGATGCAGTTCTAACATCATCCATTAGGGCATCAAGACACCGTTCCACTGTTCGGACCTAGAGTTGGTTGCACATGATCGGAGGGGGTACACCGAAATCATCACAGACTTTAACTTCTGACATCCTCAATCATAGAATCAAGACCCCGTTTCACTGTTCCGACCTGCTGTACCGCTGGAATATCCACCGACTGCAGTCAACCAAGCCCAAAAATCATGTGCAGCAATTAGCTACAGAAGCACAGAGTCTTATGCAACTCAACGGAGGGAGTTCTCTGAAAACTCAGCAGCAGGTAATATCGGACATCATCCATTATGGGATCAAGACACCGTTCCACTGTTGGGACCCAGAGTTGGTTGCAGCTCGTCGAAAGGAGTACCTTCAGCTCCACTCTCAGATACAGTTCTAACATTGTCCACTATGGTATCAAAACACCGTTCCACTGTCGGTACCTTTCGGACTACTGTGTTATTATTATACAGAGCACTCCATGCTCCTGGGCCTCAGGCTGGGCTCTGTGTGCCTGTGTCGCGGTAGCCAGGGTTAATCTCAGGAGCCTTCGGAGCTCGCAGACCTTGGCCGAGGACCTTCCGCCGGCACGTGGTCGGCCCTCTTTTACATACAGCGGTGTCGAAAGGTGAACTGTGGGGCATATATGCGTCACAGCGGCCATGATGGTTTCTGAGTACCAGCAAGCTGAAGGCATCATTCACGTACTCACCTTCGCTCACAGCGTCAGCCTCGTGGCGGTGTAAGCTGCACAGACCTGGCAGACACGTTCGCCAATCCGGAAGAGAACCACACCCAAAGAAACATGCCTTTTGTTCATACCCCCTACGCTAGCCATGCGTACGGTGAGCCAGCCCACTTCCCTAAACATTTGGGGGGGAGGAGGCACGTACGCGCTACCATTCCGTAATCTTCCCTACTGACTGTACTATCATGGTTGCGTCCACTGTCCACTTCACTCAATAGACCATCAGTGTATGTTGACATGTACATGTCTGTGCTCTGCATACTCAAGTCTGTCCGGCACATCCCCTCAAGACTTTGCATTGTATACTTTTATAATTGGGAATTACTTGCCACTTTCGCACATACTTTGCTCTCATCTCTCCCCACATTCTGCATAGTGAGGCAGAGGTGCCATGCCATGTTTAGTTTGTATACATGGCTAGCCACGGTTCCCACAGTATGTAGTGTCATTGAGTCTGCTACGTGCACATGTTGTTTGTCATGTTGAATGTCATTATATAAGGTAGCGCGTTTATTCACGAGCGGGGGCTTATTCCATTTACATATCGCTGTCTTAAAGAGCATACAAAAGTTTTTCTCACAGGTGAATAGTGCGACCACAAAGGCAGTCATTCATTACTAGCCAAGAATGTCCAACTCCACGGCGCTTCTAAGCTCACAGCCACCAATCTTGCGTCCTTTCTTAAAAGGACGCCAACTCCCACAATCACACCAAAATTCACACAGCTTTCTAACAACAGTTATCTGCTTCTCAATAACATACACTCCTACGGAATATGAGCTAGCATACCGCATGTCCTTACTGTTTCAAACACAGTAACATCCTGTGGCAATATCTATTCCCACCCACACAACCTAACTCCCAAACTTCAACTTGGCCTTCAATTCCTAGTTTGAAAACATATTTCAAGAAACAAACCAAACTAAAAGCACCTTTGCTCACAACAGAAGTGTCCCTCACTTCTGCAAAAGAAATGTATCGACTGCAGATACCACGGACTTCAAATAAAATACACTCCCTTTTAAATACGAACCACCAATTACACTTTGTGAATTGTTACACAATTTTCAACACATGTCACACTCAAGGTCTGGCACACTTTTTTAACACGGTATCCTACAGCCTTCTAACACACTTTCAAACTGTTCTTCTTTTAATACCAGACTACATTCAGACATTCTTTCAATCATCTCTGGAATAACAGGAACAGTGCCTATAATTCTCAACCTCTTTGCGGCCATCCTACTACTAATTTGACTTCTAGAAAATATAGCTACGCTGTCTATGGTAACAACTATGTCCGACAGAATACGCCTCTACGCCAAGCTACATCAATACTGTAAAAAAACTGAAAAACTTTTTGGCTGCCTGCCTCTATCTATTATTGGATCTAGCTACAACATAACATTTATCTACACTTATGCAATATGCGTACAACCATCATTTGATTGCAAAACTTGCCCATTCGACTGGCGAATGGATGTATGCCTTGCCAACATCTCAACAATCGCTCCAGATATCCAGCAGGTAATGGAGTATCTTGAAAACCATGAACGTGATTGTTCTGGCAGCGGAGCAATGGCGAATGCAATGCAAAAAGGAATCGCAGCGCAATGGGATTTCTGTGCAGCCGTGAAAGATCTCCTGCAATGTGCGTCCTTTCACAACATCACAGATTGCATGCCCATTCAAGTTACCGCTCCAACATTCGAGGAACGTTACTGTCCCTTTGAGGCTATGAATTGGATCACTTTGCTTTTCTCACACGATGGCAACAATAGCCTCTTGGAACATTACGCATCTCAAGCAGCTGAAGAACTTCTGGACTGGAATCTCCAAGACTTGTAAGAAACTCACATTATTCTTGAATGGATTTATTCCATCTTGTTTTACTTTTTCCTTTAATTTTTTTATAATACACTTCAATCCTACTACTTTGATATAATAACGTTCTAAGTATACTCAGACATTTGAACTCTATCCTCATTATTCCCCCTTACGTCTCCAGTCTAACCAGGAATCGGTGATGTATGGCCTATGCAAGTACGCTATTTACTTCCAAAATTAACCTAAACCCGACACCCATTTAGAAACCACGTCTATTCTTTGTGCACACACCTCTCTGCCTGCCTATTATTCACAAAGCCCTTTCACACAATTTTACTCAAAATCAGCCTCTGCTCAGAACCTGACGATAAAAATGTAAAAAGACGACTGTGTTTAGGAACTGGTTGGCACAGTGTGGTAATCGTAAACTACCTTTATTTTCATTATACAATGTATTTATTCATGTCTAATAGCTATTCTGTAGGTCACATAGAACTGTAACATATAATGTGCAATTCACTGATGCAGGAGCTTCGATTTGACTACAGCAGAAGCAATTTGAGTTTGTCTAAGCTCGATGCCTTAGCTCTCTCACAAGAATGTTTTTTTGAAACAGCTGAAGACAATAATGTACGGTTTGACTATAAAGGTACCGAATGTGCTTCTCAGAAGCAAAATGTTTGTATTCATCCTCAAAGTTCCAATGTGGGTAGAACTAGTACCAATTCTGATACGCACCACATTGAATTTACTGTACAACAGATTGCTAACTATTCTACTGTTGTTAATTTTCTGTTACAAAAAAGCACTGCCAAGGTACATAAAAAGTTTGATGACTACATTTTGCAATTTCTTTTTTATTTCTTTCTTTTCTTAAATGATACATCTGGTAATTGTATCCTACCTTTATTTTCTTTATAGAATGTAGAGTCATTCAAGTGTAATAGCTATTGTTTATTTCACATGCAACTGTAACATGTAATATACAATTCACCGATGCTGGAGCTTACGTTTGAATACAGCAGAAGTGGTTCAACTTTGCATCAGCTGGATACCCTAGCTCTTGCACCAGTGGGTCCAAATATGGCACTTAAATAAAGAGACTTTCTATATAATTTTCAAACTCCATCCCTTTATTACACACAACCACTTTCTTAGACACAACTCATTTTACCATTTTCCTTCTCTGGCATTGTAACCTTATGCATTATATTCTTCACGATTATTCCTTTATTCCTGCTTCCTAAAACACTACATTCGACTCTTCAGACTAGTTGGGATGAGTAGTTTGTTTCACACTCCCTGTATAGAATAAACGCACACTAACACTACTTACACAGGTATGCTACAGCGGCCAGTATCCTACAGCGCCCACAGCACATCACTTCACAGCAATAAACTCACGACTTACACTCACAGTTTCATCCCCGAGTCTTCATACCGATACCACTAAGTACTTTGCTTCCCACTCCCGCTATACTCTAAACGCATACTAACACCACCTGCACAGATATGCTAGAGTGCCCACTTTGCTACAGTGCCCAGAGCACATCACTTTACAGCACTCAGCTCACAGGTTAGACGCACGGTTTCATCCCAGAGTGTACCGGCACCTCACCTCAGCACCATCTCACAGTGGGCAAAACAGCACTTTCACACCAGTAGGGATAAATAATTCGCTTCACACTCCCTCTATAGCATACCCTACCCACCCTACAAACCTCACAGCGCTCTTACCCTCCTCTTTCCCACTTTTTTCTCCCTTATTTCCCCTTACTCACTTCAACTGAATCACAAAATGGCGGTCAACACTTCCTAGCTGCAACCACTTGCACCGTTCGCAGCCAATCCCCAGCAAGCTCGTGCTCGTAACGCCTCAGCCAATCAGATGGCAGAATTCCCAAATATCAATATCTGTAAATTTCGATATTTCTCAAAAACTACTGAACGGATTTACACCAAATAAACAAAAGCGTGCTTTCTAGACCAAGACCCTTCTCCCTTCCAAATTTGTGGTAATTCTGTTCAACCGTTCGACCTGTAGCCTTGTCTAAAGTTTCCTATGGAAATTAACATTGAAAAAACACGTTTGGGACCCCCTTTTTTCTAGGCCCCCTTTCACGAATCACCCCCAAACTTTCAGCATAGGAGCTGATCTCAACAAAGAATTAGTTTTGAAATTTCACGAAGATTCATCAATCGGCGCCAAAGTTATTGCGAATAGAATGTTTCCATTTTCCTATAGTAACTAGGTCCTGACTATAACTACCTATTGGCGACCGCCAGTAGGTAATATATATATAGATATAGATATAGATATATGTATAGATGTATATGTATAGATATATCTATCTCTCTCTCTTTATGCACATATATATATATACACATAGGGAGATCGATAGATATATCTATACATATATATTCACTGAAAAAACAAAGGTATATATATATGTATAGAATGTGTATATATATATATATATATATATAAATATATATATATATATATATATTCACTGAAAAAACCATAGGTTTCACACATGTTATAGTTAGCTGTACATTTTACTCGTAAAAAACCAATGAAATTCCACGTTATAGTTAGATCAGGTAACTATAACTCGCACGACCGCCACTCTATCACAAGGATGATGTCATCAGTAATGTCATGAGTGATGCCACTGACCATGTCATGAGTGATGTATTATGTGACGTCATCAGCAGTGGATTGCGGGCGCGCAAGTTATAGTTACCTGATCTAACTATAACGTGGAATTTCATTGGTTTTTTACGAGTAAAATGTACAGCTAACTATAACATGTGTGAAACCTATGGTTTTTTCAGTGAATTTGCAAGGTTTTTTAAATGCTAATTCCTAACTATAACGTGTGTGAAACCTATGGTTTTTTCAGTGAATTTGTAAGTTTTTTTAAATGCTAAGTTATGTATTTATTTTTAATTTTTGCGCGCACGGTGCGCTTCGCGCACCGTGCGCACGCTACGGGCACACGGTGCGCTTCGCGCACCCAGCGCCCACATGGCGCATTTCGTACCGTGCACGCCTCGCCATTTTTTACAAAATATCAATTGTTTTTTTCTCTCTTGGGGGTCCTTAGATTTATATATTAAATGTGATTGTTAATTCTTTTTATTTTTTTTATTTTTTTTTACCGTACGCGTACAGTAAGCTTACCGTACGCGCACCCCGCGATTTTTTTTTAAAATTATTAAATTCATTTTTCATACTTTTTGGTCCTTCGTGAACCCCCTGACGAACGCTAGGGGGTCTGCAACTCTCTTCATGGCCCCCTTTTCGTGTTATCAACCTTTTTTTCTCAGTGCGAGAGACAGAAAATGGCGGCCGATACTTCCTGGTTTCGACCGATTCGAATGTTTACTTTGATCTAACAACCAATCAGAAACGCGCTCGCGCACGGCACTGTACGCGTACGGTAAGCTTACCGTAAGCGCACGGAGCGCGCTTACAGATATATATTGATTTAAATGCTATTTTCTCAGGACCTACTGAACAGATTTACACCAGACCTACAAAAGGCACTTCCTTGACCTTATGGCTACCTCTCTGCCAAATTTCAAGTAATTCTGTTCAGCCGTTCGGGCTGTAGCTGTGTCTAAAGGTCCTATGGAAAAATGCATGGGGAAAACGCGTTTTGGGACCCCCTTTTTCTCAGCCCCCGCTTGACGAATCCCCCCGAGACTTTCAGGGTAGGAGCGGAGCGTAGCGCCCCATTAGTTTTGAAAATTTCGCGAGGATTCGTCGACCGGCGCCAAAGTTATTCCAAATAGAATGGTGCGGATTTCCTATGGAAACATGGTCCTAACTATAACTATCTACTGGCAACCGCCAGTAGATAATATATATATATATATATATATATATATATATATATACATGTATATAAACCCGCTCCGTCCCCAGATATATATATATATATATCCATTAGGAACACAACCACAACTGAGACCTAGATGCAGACACAGGAATAAAGTTTAAAGCCATTGAATCAAAAGCAGAAATCTGAGATGAACAACAAAGCCTTCCAATCATGAGCAACGAGCTGTCTCAAAGCCCACTCTGCGTATATTATAAGATGAACTATTAGTCTGCCAACAGACAGATAAAACTGTCTGTTGCTGAGACCTAAAAAAGGCCCCATCAGAAGAGCCGAAAAAGACTGCTGGCTAAACAATCCCAAACTGAGAACATTTCACTAGGCAATAAACACATAATCATATACAGCTTGTTCAAAAAGATAGTTTAGTGAATTAACTGAGGCAATATACACAGGTGACTACCAGTAATTCTCCTAACTGCTCTTCAAGAGAACAAATAAGGCATATGATCCACTCCTTCAACCTCCATCTGTTAATAATATATGAATACATGTATAATCGTGTTGCACTCACTCAGCATTGAGAGATGTAAATCTAACAAGCAATATTTGTAACGTGAAAGTAGCACACCTCGCTCACGAAAAACATAGTAACATTTTAGGACTGAGAATGTTGCTGCATTTTGAATGATTCTTCCATCACAGGCAAGTCCATTGGATACCTGAACTACTCTTTCACTACTACTTTTGCTAATTATTAATTGTGAGACCTGCTAATGTCACTTTGTCATTATCAGTATAAGCAACTGCACGAACAGTACCAATGTACTTTGAAGGTTCTACTGTGAGATCTTCAGTCTGTATTAAAGCTCTCTGACTCCCTGAAAGCATAAAAGAATGCATTATCCAAAAATTACATTCTTAGCAAGGAAATTGCTTGTAATGATTTACATAATGTATCTTTTATTTCTCTCAAGCCTGTCTAGTCTAACCTAGAATGGCTAATCCCGAGAAACCCATTAGGTCATGACTTTCTCTTCTGCTCTCTCCTCAAGTACGCCTTCCAGTTCATCCTTTGCACTTTCATCTGTTTTACTTACTTCTCATCTTTTGACAATTTACTGCAATCTTCCCATGTAAAACTCCCTTTCAATTTTTAAATCTCATCTTTCGAAGTCCTGCATTTTCTCTTTTCAGCACATTCCCTACAAAATATCTCTGAACATCCTCATTTTACCATTGTTTATAATATTGTAGCCAGTCTGTAAACACACTAACTAGCTGTTAACCCCTTCGACGCTCATGACGGAACGGTTCCGTCATGAGCGTCAGTTGAGCTGTGCTCATGACGGAACCGTTCCGTCATGACCACGCCCGCGCAAGCAACGGTCAGCACCGCGGGGGAATCCGCGGCGCATGGAAGGGGTTAAAGAAACAATCAAATTTTAGAGAAGAGGTGGTGGATGAAATTCCAAAATTCAATCATGCAGTCTTTCTCTCAAAACCAAAAGTACATTCTTCTCCCGAGAAACAGTTTCACAGAAGTGGCTCAAATCCCCAATTTATATTAAATGTGTTCCTGAAAACCAAATGCTATAAAAGTCTTTTAAGTCTTAAGAAAAAGCTTGACTTTAAAAAGTTAGCATTAATGGAATTGACCCTTTTTAACAAACAGGAAATTATTTAAAGCGTATTAATTAGTACATTCACAATTCTTCGCAAAACTGACTAACTATTTATTGTATAACTGAAAGAAATTTCTACCTACCCATACCCACTTTTTTCTGTTTTTGCCTGCCCCTGTTTCTGAATGTTTAAGGTAGGAGTCAATATTGGTTGGCTTGAAATGAGGCTTGAACTAGCTGAAAATGGGTGAGTTCAAAGTTGTTCAAAAGAAGGGGACGAAAATATGCCTTGCCAGGGGTTCAAGAAATCCTTAAAATGGCATGATTCTCAACACCATTACATCATTCCTGATGATAGACTCTTACATTCTCAACCTCCCTTGCATCTAGAAGAGTGACATAGGTGTGAGATAGTACATTGTTCGTGGACCTTTATGTCACTTCAATGTCTTGATAATGTTCCAAACACCATACCTTACCTATGCCTACATGTAATGTAACCAAAGAAAGGCTGGCTCTATTGATTTGCCTACCTCACTCAATGTATAAATCTTCCAACATGCATCTAAAAGGAAATCAAGCAGCTCAAAGATAACACTTAATTTAAATTTGCGCGCCATAAAATGTTTGTCTCAGGTTGAATTTTATGTGCCATCGAGTTTCCTAAATTTATCTTCAGAGTTTACCTGTGTAACCTTAACCAGAAAACAACTGAAACATAACATTTAAAAGAGATATATCTATGTGCGCATGAGTAGGTCATTTTATAAAAGACAACAAGAAATAATCTGCAAAGATCTGCGCCCAAATTATAAAAATTTTCACTTTTAATTCTGCATACACATTTGTGTTATTAAAAACAGGAATTTGTTACATTTTGTACTAAAATAAACACCTCTAGGTACTTACCTTTAACGCCACTTTGATACGGTTTGGGGTAGAATCAGATCTGTATGCATATTCTATATGACTATTGGTCTCATACGTTGCTTTTCACAGGAGACCACCATGAGACCCCAAAAATAGACGAATCCTCGGTCTCGTCTATTCTGGGAAGTTGTGTCAAAAAATATTTTTTTTAATAGAACAGCATAACTACTTTGACAGCAACCTATATACCAGTTTCCATTCCTGCAAACAAAACCTACGTAATTGTTAATTCAGGTTGAATTTTGTTCCTTTTGCATAGGCAGTATTATGTAATTTAGAAGCTGCAATTATGGTAATTCAGGAACCCAGGAATAGATTTACATTCCAAAACACGCCTTGCCATTATCCCTCTCGTTTTTGAATCTTCAGTTCTATTTAAATCAAAGAACATATTTAAATTCACACCTTGTAAAACAAGAGAAGCCGAATGTTAATCTACAGCTTCTTAGCCTAATGCTTGTAAATTAACATGGGATGAGGAATTTAAATTTAAAATGAAAAGGTTAAACATACTTATTTGAATGGTTACAGTGACAACCATGAATGCATTATGTTTATGGAAAAAAAAGTAAATTGACGTGTATTTGAAAAGCACACGTTCACCCAAGGGTATCTTGGCACTGAATAACAGATGTTTATTGCTATCCAACTCAATGGTACTCATTTTATCGACCTCAGAAGAATTAATGGCTTGGTCGACCCACTGGGATTTGAACGTAACTCAAAAAGTCATTACAACCATGAGGTTGAACACACACCTACAGTGGATGCATTAGTCCACCAAGTAACCAGACCTGGTAATCTGGCCTGCTTATTCTTGCCAACTTTAGAAAACATGGGAAAATCCAGTGTGTGAAATAACCTCAGTTGTTCACAATGCTTTTCAGTATTGGTTCTACTTGATTTGGCAGTATCCTTAATTGCCTTGGATGCCACAGAACTAATTTCTGTGCACCTGTGCAGAGGTCCCACCTCAATCACGGTTAACAGGTCGGTAAGTCAGAGCCTCACCTTAATTGTGGATACCTCAATAAGCAGCACGGGGACCAGCACGTCTGTCAATAGGCTCTTTGAAATAATTATTTAAATACAACTGTAATGTGTACAGTGAGCCTCATTTTGTCTGAGACCTGACATTGGCTACTTACACTAAGATTTGTCTTTGTGGATATTATGTGGGCTCATAGCAGAACTGCAAGCATATCAGTGATGCTGTTACAGAAGGTCTTCATAGAATGCTTGCACTCACAGAATGCTATGCGTGTGGCAACTGGTTAGAGAGTGTATGAGACAGAGATGAGTCTCAGGGGTGCAATACCCACCCACTTCCTTACAAAAACCTTTATTCAAGGTGGACCAGGGTTGTTTTCTATTTAGAAACCTCCCTGGACACTCCTACCAATGTTAGTTCTTTAGCACTGTCCCAGACTCCTAAATTCTTGATCCAACATTCAGTAGAGCACACCTATATATGAATACAAAGCTCTGAGATGATATGATGTGATCCATCATGAACGCAGCACCTGGCCCCTGCTTACCGTGAGTCTTGCCCTCCAATCGGTTTAACCCCAGTCCTGGACCCTTGGAAGTGGGCCTGATGGTGCTCTGCCAGCACAACTGTGATCCTGTTAGCAGAACCAATGCAGCACGACAAATCTTCTCACACCTGCATCGGAACAGCTACAGCATGACACATCCCTGATGCTGGACCTCGCACTGCCGCCTGTAGTCTCCTCAAAACCACCATTGCACAGTACATTCTTGATGCAGGCCTTCACCTCACAAGCCCCTCATTGACTGCATCCTCAATGACAATGCAGGATGCAGCATCACAGCCCGGTAGCTTCTTTGGGACCAAAGGTGTGTGATGCATCTTTAACATTGGGTTGTTATTGGTTGAGTCAAGTTCTAATGCAACAGCCACAATCCCTGTCAGGGTAAACCACAAAAGTCACTAAATTATTCTGTGCTCAACACTTTGGTAGTTTGGCACAAAAGCAGTCAGGCTTAACTTAGAGGCAATTTGTAATGTATTTATGCAGCCCACAAACAGTAATAAAGTAAAAATCACAACACAAGAAAAATACCACACCAATTTAGAAAAACAGAGTAAATGTTAATAAATTATTGAACACCAAACAACACAAATCCAATGAATCCAAAATCAATCAATCTTTATTTTGGTTTAGTTTAAACCATAAAAGATACACAGTACCAAGTAACACACCATAATGATAAAAAACATACAAAAGAATTGAGCCTTTCGAAGGAACCGCTTTAGACCATTTACATAAAAGAAAAGAAAAAAGAAAAAGTTCACAATACAAATACAAAATTCTAAAAACAGAAGAGAATAAAAGAAACCGATCATCTATTTAACAATTATAAAATATCATGAATAGATTAAAAAATGTGATTTTGCTAACTGTGGCTGCACTTCATCCAGAAATGGCTCAAAATTCGAAATTGGCTTCATAAGAAGAAACTGAGTTGTTAGTGTACCAATAGCAGAATTATGAGACACACTATTTTGGATGTACGCCCAAAAGGTGGATTTTAATATTTTCTTAGAAGCCAGTGTCAGATGAGCGGGTTCTTCCCAAAAGTGCTTCAGCTCTAGTTTACATAACCAACAGAAAACATGCTTGAGCCACTGGAAGCTCGTACTTTGATCAAACCTTAGAATTTCTTCTAGGCCATCTTTATAGTGGGCAAGTTCTTTTGTAGACCACAGTTGCACCCAAAACAATAATGGTCTCAGTATGGCTTGATGGTCTATACGTTTAATATTTAGGTCCATAACAATAGGGATTGGAGGTGTGCGCACTGGGAGACATAATAGCTTCCTGAAAAATTTATTTTCTCCTACTGTAAAGGTATTCTTACATGAGGGCCCTCAAAGTTCCGCCCCATAAAGGGAAACCAATTGTGACCTATACGTATATACCTCAAGGGCAGGGGAAACTGCCTTACAAGTACTACCCTCGTGTTTCTTTACTATTGGTAGGGAATTTTGGAGCAAGACTGTCTTACTTTTCTCCAATTGCGGTTTGCAGGTCATTTTGGTATCCAAGTTTATTCCTAAATAATTACCACTTTGCACATATTCTAGCTTCTAATTTTTAACCCTTAAATTCTTTTAAAAAGATTTATGTGGGTTAACTGCCATGTATTGTGTTTTGCTAGAATTTATTTCTAGACCCTTAGTATCACAGTATGCTCTGAAAGAGTCTATTATAAATTGTAAACCTTTTAGGGTTTGAGATATTAAAATAGTGTCATCTGCGAATAAAAGGGCTGGTACATACATTTTTTGTAAAATATCTATTAAACTAATCGGTCGGTAATTTGAAGGGTCTTGATGGTTACCTTTTTTTAAAATGGTGGTAATATCGGGCCCTTTCCATGATTCTGGGATTGGTGCACCCGCAGCTACTGAATTACAAAGAGAATTGATGCAAGGGCCCCAAACAATAGAACCGGAGTTATAATTCTTTTAAGTTTATGTAAACCCCAGCACCAAAATGATCAAAGCACCAACGGCAGACATTTAGTTGCGTGAGACTGGGTCAAAGTCGAGAATGTGGCTGACTGCAATGGAGTGTCTATACAAGAATTAGAATAGGCTGAGTCAGCACTTACCTTCGGAGTTAGAACAAATTTCAGTCTAAAATGTCTTGAGAAGTAAAGTTCAGCCAGGCAAGGCTGAAGGTGGTGTCTGAGGAGGAGACATTTTCTTTTGAAAGCTGCTGGACGAAGTCGCAGTGAAGATTTCCATGTTCAGGCTTCACTTTTTGAAAGTCAGATCATGTCATGTAGTGGACATTTTGTGAAAAGCTTCAGCAAATGATGCAGCAATATAAGGAAAGTTAGCCCTAAGATGAGCGTTTTTATTCACAAAAACTAGAAAATCTATCACATTTCTGCAAATCTGCAAAAAGATGGAAAATGATTCACTTGCAAGTGGCTATTAGACTGTCTCATACTTCTCGAGAGAAAAGCATTCTTAGTGGAATTCTTTTCCGTATCAATTTAAAAGGTAGACAAAATACAAAAGCCAGAATCTTTGCTTTTTGATAGTTAACATGAAACCTTTTTACGTTTTCTGGCACTTCTGCCATAATTATTCCAGCTTGTTAATTCCTTGCCTGGCGGCTGTGAATGTTGAAAAAAGCCAGGAGCTTTAGATTGAGGAGAGGAATGCTTTAATTGAAGTTGTGCCAAATGATCTATCTAATATGTAGTCTTCATGTGACTTGTAAAAATAATTGACGAAAAAAGGATAGTCACGATGAAATTCAGACTGAGCAGATGGCACAGATTAAGCAATTACATTGCCCAATGGAAGTTCCGAAACATATGGTGGTTTAGCTTTGCATTTACTGCACCCAGGCTTATGTAAGGGATGGTAAAACAGTTGTATGACCAAAACTTGCAAGAGCAACTACTATTCATCGCTTTAAGAACTGTTAAGTTTGGCGTAACCATTCAAAATTATTTGAATGTTGCAACTAACTCCAGTTCCACCTTAATCCAAGTCCTGGAAGAATGTGAATCAGAGCCATAGAGCAGATTGAGATAGTTGATCAGTTTATGTGCTTAACCACTATTAGAACATTGGAATGTTGAGAGCTCCATTGAAGACAATAGAGCTGCAGAGGCCCATATGGACTGGTGTTGGCCCTCTGCACTCAACATTTCAAAGTTCTAATAAACAGCCTCTGCCTTTCTCTTTCCTACTTCTCCAAAATACATGAAGTGGGCAGGAGAAAGTGAAAGGCCCAGGCTATAATGCAGGGCACACCGGAGTTTTCCCCCTCCCCCTCCCTCTTCCCTAGCTCAGAGTCACTGGAGCACCAGGAGGAGGGAGGGGTAATGCTGCTCAGCTCCTGGGTCTTCCTGATTTGGCTGAATTAGGGGCAGACCTCAGCCCATTTTCACAGCTCTTGCTGTGAATGTTCAAATGCTAAGAGCCATGGCCCTGCACATGGCTGTTACCTGTAGAACATTCACAGCAACAGCTGTGAACAAAGGTCTCATGAGCCAGATGGGATTTCAACCCCCTCCAGCTCTGTGAGGTCTTTGTTTCACTAATTAGAAGATTCCGCCCTGATGGGGCGGAGTGTTCTAATAGCTTTATAGCCCATTGTAGCTGGGCTATACCAGCCATTAAAGGCCTGATTCCTAACGATGGAGAGGGACTTCAATAGACTGCATAGCCTGCTACACCAGGCTATAAAGCTATAGTAATTGCACTTTCACTCATTATGTGTCTCTCGCACAGGTCCATAATTTTGAGGTGTTCCATTAAAAATGGATGACGCCCTCAATGAAGAGAGTGCTGATTACATTTAAGTAGGCTTTACTGTTTTCAGTTTTTATTTTTTGAAAATTCTAGTGTTTTTTTAGGATTTTCCAGTGATTACCTTTGAAAAACATTGGTTATCAATGGTTACACATTTTCATGCCATTAAAAGCAACAGAAACAGTGTTTTTCTGTTTTTTATTAAACTTTTGCTTTTATTTTTGCTTGCTTACTACACTGATAGTGCATGGTATATAGATAGTGTACGTACAGGACATAATACAACACTTCTTCAGTGAGTCCTTGGTCATACGCGCTCGCTCTTTCCTTCACATGTTAACTTTAATCTGTGAACATTGGCACTTGAGACAGGCAATGCCAAAACAGCCAATATACTATTTGCTAACTCTGGCCACTGACATAGCTTTTCATGCTAATACTGGTGCACCCAAAGATTGCGATTGTCTGGGCAGGTTCTGCAGCATATGCGTTGAACTGGGCACAAATGCCCTCAAAGTTACATCCAGAGAAAATTCCCCTTTACGGAACTTATCTAGAACTTGTGCATAGTACCACAGTGAGGCTTCATTGACTTCAAATGCCGTGGTTGGTGAAGGGATATTTCTATGCATCATTGCAAGCCATTTATCATGCAATGGAACATGTTGCAGTGCCAAAGTCACTAAAAGTCGCCCAGCCTTCTCTCAAACAGATGTTTCACATCTACCCCAATTGCACCGAACACTTGGTAGAGAAGGATGTTTTCAGGCTATAGTTTTTCTTATTATTTCCACTACAGCAGTCAATTTTTACTGTAAAAATCTAAGAAAAAAGCAGCAGAGTGTACTTTTTTTCACATCATTATCAATATGCAACTGAGATAATGAAATTTCTTGCCTTTGGCATCATCACTAAGCAAAAATTCTATAAACAGTCACCACATGGATAATATTGCATTCATGGCCTCTAGGACTGAGAACCACTGACTAAATGACATAGTTGGGATGAATCTTTCTTTATTGCCACATAAAGCACTACATGAGAAAAATTTGTGTTTTAGTTCTGTGCGTAACAGAACAGTGTACCAGAATGAACTACTAAGTCAAAAGCATTCTTCATTAACTCTGAACATTGTAAAGATGCTTTCAGCATACCATCTAGCAAGTGGCAAGGATCTCTTACAGTGAAGCACTTCAGCTCAGGCATCAATTTTGACAGATCAACACACAACATCTTCATATACGTAGCTGAATCACTGCAAATACAAACAATATCACTCCAATTTTTGTTGAACTTGGTAAGAACGTTTTGCAGCAGCATTCCAGTGATACTGCGTTCCATGTTTTCCAAAAGTCTGGTGTTAAGTTTTCACTGATATGCCACATGCTTGGTGAAAGCAGTCTTTTCACATATGCCTGTCACTAAACCATGCATTGAATGATTTGCTACAGTTTGTAAAATAATTGAATAAGACCTAATGCATGCTTCTAACCCTTCATCTTTAGAACAAAGACCACAAAAGTGAAAAAAAGCAGAGGGAAGAAGAAGCACTATTTTAGTGGCATCCCTTAAAAACAAAAATCAAGCAGAATAATGTTAGCCCATTCTTTCTTGCTGCTACAATGTATAACAAAGTTACATTTTATTGACTCCATACGGGAAGAAATAAAAATGACTCTTTCACTCTCCTTTTCCTTTCTTTGAATTGCATATAGTTTGAGGCTGAGCAGCTGTTTATCAGTGTTTATATGTTTACCCTGGTGTAGGCTATTTCCCTTTCGGTGTTTTTTTTCAGATATTATAGATTTAAACCTACAACGGGATAGCCTACATTTAATGCTTTAAGCAGTGGCCTTTAAGCAATGGTAGTGCAGCCTTTGTCTTCTTCTTCTTCTTCTTCTTCTTCTTCTTCGTCTTCATATTACTAATGTTATTGTTATTTTTATTATTATTATATTAGTAGTAGTAGCAGCAGTAGTAGTAGTAGCAACAGTAGTAGCAGTATTTTCTTTTAGATTATAATAAAGGTGGTAATAATTGATAATTATAACAATAATAATCACCATCAATCATCATTATTATTACATTGTCATCAATAAAGATAATACTAATACTACCACTGTTACTAGTCATATAATCATAACAAAAATACAACTAATACCTTTAATAATGCTAATAATAAAAACAATAATATAATGATAATACTTTTATGGTGATAATAATCGTTATTATGAATTCTAATCAAAATAAAGAATACACTTGTAATAACAGTTATTCTTGTTAATAATAATCATTATAACCATCTTCATTATAACCCATCATGATAATTTTAAGACTAGGAATTAGCCTATGAGATATTTACTGATGCTAGTATTTCACTATAATGGAAATAGATCATGATGTTCCCTTATTAGTGCCTCAGTCATCACATGGAGAAGGCTTTAATTTTTCATGAATGACAAAAGCAACTGTGATGGAGGAGAGGCATTTGGTACTGCATGTCTGATCACATTTAAAAGGCCATGGAAAGAAAAGGGAAAACACTGTTCACAATATTACTAATATTAATAAGAAGCTATTTAACAAAAATGTCAAAGGCCACAAACCTCTGTCCCACACCACAAAACCCACTCAGGGTGCGATAGATGACCTAACATTTGGAAATAAAATTGTAATAAATTCCAACTCATTAGAATACATTCTTTATTGACATACTACCCTAATACGTGGAATGTGTCAACTATTTTTTATTTTATTTTTTAGTCTGAGAAAAGCAAATTCTAGAGAATAGAAAACATCTGAAAGGATGTTGATTATCCATAATTTTAATTCTAGAACATAAAATGATGCATTTAGATGTTTGGATCATTAAGTACTATTTTTGAATGAATTGAAAGCTGTCAGTTATGTGTCCATATAGATACATACCTAACATTACCTACTGGCACTTCCCAGTCCAGACCTGATTTCCATAGGATTTTTTTTTTTTGTTTTGCTAATAACTTTAGCAACATTTAACAAATCTTCACAAAATGTTTACAACTAGTGGCCAGTCACTTTAGATGTTGTTGTGAACTTTTTGGGGAGCAGCTGTATAAGTAACGGGGAGGTGGACGGATTTAGGCACCGGGGAACCCATCCCCCTGGGCCTGGTCGCATTTTCAAACGGGAGTGGGGCTTGCCTCCCTGAGACATTAATGGCCCCCAGAGCCAGCTCATATTCTATGTGCCAGGTTGACCACCCATGGGACATAGCGGATTCGCTGCCCGCACTGGAGCGGGCAGAGAAACCTGTGTTTGCTCTTATTTGGCTGGAGCAATTTAAAAACAACCGCCAAGCAGGAACAAACACTAGGAGCTGACTTTATATTTGTTTCCCTGCCCTCACTGAAGCGAGTAGAGAAGCAGGTGAAAACAATACTCGTGCCCAGAGGGAGTGGCATTTTTAGATGCTCCCTGCGGGCAGGAGCAATGTCGGTTCCTGCTGAAGGTGGGGAGCAGGCTGGGGTAATGGGGTCCTTGGTGCTCCCACTGCAACCCCCAACCATAGTGTGGTGGGTACCATGGGTGGGCAGCAGGGCACCCACCCTTTGTTAGGTGAGCCCTAGGGGTTGTAATCCATGGGGCTGAAACTAGCCCAGGGAGGGAAGCTCTGTGGGCCCTCTCCCTCTGGACATTGGCCCGGCCTCAAAGGATAAGCTCCCATGGGCCCATTGTGGCCTGGTGAGGGGGGTTGCATGACCCCTCCCCATTTAATTAGGTACTGGGCCCGGAAACTAAGGTCCCTGGGATTGAAAATGGTCTGGGAAGTGGGCCAGGGCCCCCCTCTCCCTTGTGAAGTTTGCTGGGGTTGGGGGATGTAGTCTCTGGGGCCGATATTGGCCTGGGGAGGGGGACTGCATGCTCCCTCCCCATATAAATAGCTGCTGGACCGCAGTCCATGGGGCCAGAAACACCTTGTAAAGAGGGGTAACATGCCTCCCTCCCCCTTAAAGATAGTAGCGGGACCTAGGGGATGGGATCCTCGGGGCTAAAATCAGTCAGAGAGGAGGGCTGCATGCCCCCTCCCCCTGGTGGACTTTCCTGGGCCCTGGGGGTGGGGTCTCTGAGGCCTAAATTGGCACAGGGAGGAGGGCATGTGCCCCTTTCCCCCACAAAATGTGACAGGCCCTGAAGATGTGGTCCCTAGGGCAGAAATCGGTCCCAGGAGGGGGGCTGTGTGCCCCCTCATTAAATATGGTAATGGGCCTTGTGGATGAGGTCCCTGTCAAAAAAAGTGGCCTGGGAGGGAGGGTCACGTGCCCCCTGACCCTCAAATATTAGGTATGGGCAAAGAATTCCGCTCAGCCTGCAGAGTTCACAAAGTTTTGCCCACTGTGAGTCTGCACTCAATGTGGAGTGTGGAGTTCTGAAAAACTCAGCAAAATGATCCGGAGCACACTCTTTTTCTCAAGTGGCTCGCCAATATCAAGTTGGCGGGCAATTGCGAGAAAAAATGATGAGCTAGACCTCCTCCTGGTGAGATTTCTCATTGCGGGTGGTCATGACAGGTCTCGACCCCTTGCATTGAGAAATCTGCCATTCATGTTGAGGAAGCTGCAGCTCGAGTAGCATGTCTACTCGAACGGCAGAACGTAGCAGCACCCTCTGGCGCGATGTATAATGCAGATTGTGCTGTTTTACAGTGCAAGACAAACACCTGGCCCTAAAAATTGGTGCGAGCAGAGCAACTGAGCATACTCCACCACTGGCGGAACCCTGCAGAGCGCGGCAGAGATTTTCTGGCACTTAGCAGAGTTCTGCTGGGTAAAACTCTGTGAACTCAGGCTTATTAAATATGTGGCCATGCCCCGGATGGGATTCCTGGGGACAAAAGTGGCCTGGGTGGGCCCAAAGCCCCCTCCTCCTAAAAACTGCACTGGACCCACGGGATGGGGTTCCGGGGACCAGAAGCGGCCCAGGGAGGGGGCCACGGGCTGGCTGCCTTTGGGGATTGGCCACAGGCCTCAACTGGTGGACAGCCCCCGACCTGTGCACAGCGTAGGGTTGCCTGCATCTACGGCTAAACACCATGGGCATGATGGTGTTGACTGTAGAATGGGGAGAGTTGGTCAAAGGACCTGTGGGGCCAACCCCTACAACACACAGGTGAAGGCCATGTGCGAAGACAGTCAGATTGACGCATGGTAATTAAATATTACTAAGAAAACTGTGCATTGTAGGGGCTTGAGGTATATTTATCTTAGACAGGAGTTATAGATTCTTGACAGAGCTAGATCTATAACTGCAGAATTTCTATAGTTTGTGTGTGTAAAATCTGAACCTAACTATAATGTCCCTCTAAACTTTTGTTTTTAGGAGATACATATATATATCTATATCTATATAGATAGATAGATAGATAGATAGATAGATAGATAGATAGATAGATAGATAGATAGATAGATACATATACATATGTAAGTAGTTATCGTTAGGACCATGTTTCCATAGGAAAAGTGTTTTTTGACTTGCCAATATCTTTGGAGCTGGGTGACAAATCTTCAGGAAATTTTCCAAAGGAAGTGTGTCCCTAATTCTAGTTATGCATGGAAAGTTTTGAGGCAATCCATCAAGTGAGGGATGAGAAAAAGGGGGAGGGGTCAAAAAAAGTGTGTTTCCCATGTTAAATTCCATAGGGATTTTGAACAGAGCTGCAGCCAGAATCGCTGGATGGAATTACACCAAATTTGGCAAAAAGCTAACTCTTGGTCCAGAAAAAGTGTTTTTTGTTATTTGGCGCCAATCCAGTCAGTAGTTTTAGAGTTATTTAAAGAAATCCAAATGTGTTATATAAAAGAAAAGGGGGAAGGGTAGGAATACTGTGACCCCCTAGCCCTGGTGTCCCCTAGGGATCCAGCCAGGGAACAAAAGCATTTTTTTTTATTTTGGCCACAAAATTGTGACGGAATCATGAATCTGTTGCAAAAAAAAAGCAAGCGCAATCTCCTTGCACATGTTCACACTAAAGCCCCTGGGTGGGACAGGTTCCCGGGGCTTGCGGTAAAAAAGGAAGGGGGAGCATGAGTCCCCTCTCCTAAGGCTATATTAAGCCCTGGGGATCACCACCTCCCTGGGGCTTCATTAGTATAATGGAGGGGGCCGCATGAACCACCCTCAATGGGCTTGAGAGGGTCCCGGGGACCACCACTTCACTGGAAATGTATATGTGAAATGGAGGGGTGCCATGCGGTTCCCCATCCTGGGGCTGTTTGAAGCCCCAGGGACCACCACCTCCTGGGACAAATATAAAAACAATGAATTGGGGCTGCATGGCCCCCTATGGGCCATGGACCACTACCACCCAGGGGCCTGCATAATAAAAGTGTGAGGGGGCTGCGTGGCCCCCCTCCCAGGCCATATACAGCCACCGGACCACCACCTCCCCAGGCCTGCCCATGGTAATTAAAGGAGGGGACACTCACAGCCATCTCCTGGAGCTGTTTACTTTTGCTTGGCAGGAGCTGTGAATACTCCCACCAAGCAAGAGCAAACACTAACTCCGCTCCACTGTCAAGCTGCTACCCTTGCTGGGAGCAGAGTTTGTATCTGTTTCCCTGCCCAATATCATGCAGGCAGGAAAACAGATGAAACAATTGCTCCTGCACACAGGGTGCTGCATATTTAGAAATACCCTGTTTGCAGCAGCAATTCCGGCTCCCACACGAGTCAGGGAGCTGGCTTAGACTGCTGAGGCTTTTAGGCACCCCGTAGTCCCCAATAATACACTCTGAATGCCCTCGGTGGGTCCAGGGCACACAGGTAGACATGGCCAGGCCCCAGGGGCGAGCATATGAGAGGCTGTATGGAAGTGTGAGTGGTTCTGTGGATGATGTCCTCAGTGATGTCATCAGTGATGTCATTTGAGATATCATCACTGACAAAAAACCTGGGGTCATCTTTGATGACTCTCTGAGCTTTGATGCTCAGGTCAGTTGCACTGTCAGCACTTGCTTCTACATCATGAGGACCCTGATAAAGGTCATCCCCTACATGCCATCAGAACTGCACCAGTCAGTCATCATTGCCCTGGTTAACTCACGGCTGGACTAATGCTACACTTTGTATCTGAACATTAATAGTTCCTCCTTGAAAAAACTTCAGCTTGTATAGAATGTGGCAGCTCATCTCATTCTGAACATTCCCAAGCAGCATTCTGCTAGGGAGGGGATTTATTCCCTACACTGGCTCCCTGTCACAAAACACATTGTTTTTAAGGCTTTGTGTCTGGTTTTTAAGGCCCTACCTCATAAGGGCCCCTCCCACTTGAATGCCCTCTTTCAATGGTACATTCAGGGGAGGACACTGAGATCCTCTTCTTGCAAAAAACTGAGGATCCCCAGAATTCGTAAGACTAGATGGGGTGATCGGTCATTCTCAGTAGCAGCCACTAAACTATGGAGTGCTCTACCTACCTATATTTCAGATGCAAACTCTTTTATGGCCTGTAAAAAACATCTGAATATCTGGCTCTTAACATCTTAGTTTCCCCTTCTTGGGCCATTCCTCTTCCACTGCTTTTGTTGATCCCTTTGTTCTGCGATAGCGCCTTGAAAACCTACGGGTATTAGTGCACTCTATAAATTCTATCCTGTCCTATGTCATGAGTGATGTATTCTGTGAGGTCATAAGCAGTGCATTGCAGTGGCGTAAATTATAGTTAGCTCAGGTAACTATAACTGCTGCATTTCTATGGATTTGTACAAGTAAAATCTGAGCCTAACTATAACGTCCCTGTAACCTTTTTTTTTTACGTGAATTTCTATGTTTTTTAACTAGTAGTCACGTGTGCAGAGTGGTAGAGAAAGGGGTGGTGCCTCCGACCATCTCAAAGCAATCCAGCTGTGTGGGACTTACTAAAGGTAAAGAGGGAGTTCTTAGTCCTCAAGGGCACTCAGCATCCAAGAGGACTTCATTCCCCAACTAGAAGTGCACCATGAGGCACTTTTGCAGAGTGGTGGAGAAAGGGGTTGGGAGCCTCTGACCAACTCTCAGCAATCCTGCTGTGTGGCACTCAGTGGAGGTAACAGGAGGGGTTCTTGGCCCCAAAGGAGCCTCAGCATCCTATGGGACTTCTTCCCCCAACCATTAGTGCACCAGGAGGCATGTTTACAGAGTGGTGGAGAAAGGGGGCGTGGCCTCCAATGACCTCTCAGCAATCGCGCTGTGTGTGATTTACTGAAGGTAGCAGGAGGGGTAGTTGGCCCCCAAGGACTGTCAGGAGCCAAAGGGACTTCATTCCCCAACTAGTAGTGCACCAGGAAACGTGTTTGCAGAGTGGTGTTGCAAAGGCGCGGGTCTCCAACAACCTCTCCGCAATCCCACTGTATAGGACATACTGGAGATAACAGGTGGGGTTGTTGGCCCTCAAACACCTGCACCAGCCAAGGGGACTATATTTCCCAACAAGATGTGCACCACGAGCCTACTTTCCAGAGTGGTTGAGAAAGTAGGCGGGCCTCCGGAGACTTCCCCGAACCAGCTTTCAAAAAACCCCAGGGCCCGGCTATTTACAAATGGGGAAAGGAGGCTTCCTGGCCCTCCCTCCCCCAACCCCTTGGCTTGGCCATCTTTCTGCTGGGTGCCCCCAGAGCACCCACTCTCCTCTGGGTCAGCGAGGGGAGCCTGAAGGCCTTTGGCCTGACAGGGTCCCTCTGGGACGCCCCAAGAGGCCTAGACTGTCAGGGTATTTTCACCCCAAATCATTCTATGGACAACAAGAACGGCCAGCACACTTTTTTGGGAACATTTTATGAAGATTCGTCAACCGGAGACAGAGCTATAGGGAGTCATAAATGGAAACACCGTCCTAACTACATTTACATGGTTTCCCGTCACACTTTGTTTTTGGTTTTCAAACTTAAAACTCATTTTTTGTAGCAGCATGATTTGTGTTAAGTTTGAGTGAATTAAATTTACCAAGTTCTACTAATGGGTGTGCCCAAAATGTTCCTGGTGAATATACATGCCGAACTCTGCCAGTAAAGTAGCACATGATTTTACTGCTGCTACAGAACTGTGCTTCATTAACAGTACAGGCAGGCAGTGGGTGGAGGATCCAATCCATTGGAAGTTAAATCTGCCAAGAGAAATGTTTTCACATCTTTCTTGGTATACAGGCAGACGTGTCCTGGAACGTTACAAGTAAGCTACCTGGTACTTCACTATTCCAAAGTTTTGGAATACTTTCCATCCTCAAACAGGCCACTCTTTTTGGTTAGTGTTTATTCACTGTATCCACTCAGTGTGGAAAAAATACTATTATTTAATGCTGTGTCTGGAATTCTGAAAAAAGTCAATCCTGGACATGAAAATCAAAAATTATAGTTTTTCTCTTGAACCCAAATCAGCCCCTTTACTTACTATTATCCAATCACTGTCAATGTATCAAATGACTTAACAACCCTATTTACTAGAGACATATTTTCATATTTAAACAACTTCAAAAACAACAAATTAGTAAAGTTAAAAACTCCATTCAGTTTTGGTGACGCCTCCTCTCGCTTTAGCTTTCTTCATATTTTGAAACCACTCCCAAAGTATACGCATGTGTAGTGAAATGAATGTGCCTTGGGACAAAGAATCCAAGGCGATTTAAACAAATTAAGTAGAAATAATACAAGCAGAGTTTCCATTTTGGTAGTCACAAATCAATCTAACTTCCAAGTTATAATGCAAATGTTGTCCAATTAGCTCTGTATAAAGCATTACGCATATTTCTGGATATTCTGAAAGCCTTGAGGCCTAGCGTGACCCTCATCAATAGCACACAGATTAAAAATGTGGGGACTCATTTATGACCCCTTGCAACACTTTTGTGACGCATTGGAGGCGTACAAAATGCACCATGTTGCGCCCTATTTACAAAGTGACGCATCTAGGCAGATGCGTCACTTCGCAAACCCCTGCGCTACATTATACCAGCGTCGGGTATAATGTATGCAGGTTGGGCGTTCACTCACATACCAGCCTCGTAGAAGTAGTGCAGTGAAATCTATCAAATTTCACTGTGCCACTTCGAGGATGCTACTGCGTCAATATCTTATGCCTGCCTCTCAGCAGACATAAGACTGGTGCAGGCCCTTTTACATGGTGCTTGCCCTATGCGAAAAGACGCATTGCTGGAGTTGCATCTGTTTTCAGACACACCACAGCAATGCGTCAATTTTGCGCAGACAGATACGACAGTAATACTGATGCATCTGTCATTCCTTGCGACATGATGCGTCATACAATAAATATGACGCATCCATCATGTTGCAAGGAGGGCACACTGAGAAGTGACGCATCGCTGTTTTCATGCAGCGATGCGTCACTTCTCATAAATAAGGCCTGTGGTTCCTTTAAACCTTTCATGCTCAATACGTAAACAGATGCAGAGTGAAAACCAGCAGTCAATGGGTTTTATTGCGTCTGCTGGTTGGAACAAGTTTCCTCATTCATGGCTTGGTGATGCTGTAGTCGAGTGTTACAGCACATTGAAGCCTGCGCTATTTTCAGATCTCGCAAGGAAATCTAATTTGTTGCTTTCACGACCTATTGAATGGCAGCGCGGTATCTACACTTTGACAAGCCGTCAACAAAGCGAGTCCATTCGCGTCATTTTCATAACATTTAGAGTTTCTCCGGCTGCCGAAATGACATGATAGGCGAAAGCTTGAGAGGCAAGAAAGCATCTTGATAAGACACATAAACTCAGGGAGATGGGAATGATTGCGACAATCTCGCGGGAGTTTTTGGGGATCTGATTTAGTGGCTCAGCATTTACTGTCATTCCATTGACGCGTTTGAGCCGAATAAGTCGAAATGAAAATGATAGCCGGTATGGAAATATTTCGCGAACAGATTGAACCGCTACAGCAGCGGAATACTTCATGAGGAGTGATTGCAGCACGTGATTAGCAGGGCTTCTGTACATTAGGATGTGATTGGCCAGGACCAAAGACCAATTAATACATCCTGCTCATGCTGAAGTGAAATTTATAGACAGAAGGAAAAACAACTGGATTAATCCTAGTTCAGTACATGAAAATCGCAACCAGCAAAAATCTCACGAACTATAAATTGCACTTTCATCTTAGTCCAGTTATCAAGATATTCGAATAGAATTTAATTCGTGTACAACCCGCACCGTTATTTGATTTTTACATAGATTGCTTCGGTGTAAGTGCTGCATTAATGATATATGTAATGAAGTTTTAGGCATTCTTATACTTTCATTCTCTTAAGCAGTCAATCACCGACACTTAGGGGCATATCAACAACAACCGGCGATAATTATCGCTCAGCGCTCTTAGCGTGAGGATAATTATCGCCGGCTGGCGTGAATTTTTATCGCTGAGATAGCGTGCTATTAGCAACGTTTATCTCAATAGCGATAAAAATCTACACGCTAACAGGCTAACGTGAGATTATCGCTGGAAACCCAGCGATAATCACACGTTACCTTGTTGATAGGGACAGGCAAACTTAGCCATGATATCCTCCTTCCATAGGATATCATGGCTAAGTCTGAAAATTAGCAGACGTAAAAAAGCAGCGTTAACCGCGGTTAGCGCTGCTTTTTTTGTCTCTAACAGGGTTAGCGACATTCTTGATAGGAGAAATGTCGCTTAGCGACATTTCTCCTATTATTTTACTCTGGAACGCCCCCTTTGCATCTCATTAGAGATGCAAGGGGAAGCGTAGAGTAAAAGGGTGCTAACATGCAAATTTGCGTGTTAGCACCCTGTTGTTGATAGGGTGCTAGTTTTATCTCTGCTTTTTTGGCTTTTAAAGCCAAAAAAGCAGAGATAAAGCCCTTGTTGATATGCCCCTAAGTTTTACTGACAATTGTTTACTGAAAATGTCTAGCCTTTGGAATATTATCCCCATTTTGCAGTGGTAAAGTGTGGGTATATTGCATCAAGAGTCACTACAACATGGCTAAATGTTTCAAATAATTTGGAAACTGAACTGTCAGAGATTAGCTGGGGTAGGAAGCCACCCGCTGTGCTACTGACTGTCTTCTATCTTGCATGACAAAATCATCTTGTTTTGTTGGGGCCCCTGGGTCCAAATCATTAACAGTTCTTTATCCTAAAGAGTATCTATGGCTTCTAGAAGCTGAATAAGTCATGCCTCTGGTGAAAAAGCTGAAACTGAGTATTGCAGTATTGGTTAATGAAATGTAATGTAAAACACATTTAATAAAGCGCACTATCACCCCACAGGTATCCTGGCGCTGAGATTACCTTAAATTCCACTGAGCACATAAGCAACCAAACCAGACAGAATTATTCAGAGTGAAGGCTGGGCTCCGTTAAACCCTAGGGAAAAGCCAAGTGTTTCGCTTTTCTCTGAAGTGAAGAAGATCCTCTGTTTGTCTGATATCGACCGGGAGTTCATTCCACAGCCGCATAGCTACAGAGCTAAATGCTTTGCCTCCCATCCTGGTTTTTCTACATCTAGAGATGCTCACCAGCTTAGCTCTCGATGACCTAAGGCTTCTAGTCAGAGTATACCAGGTAAATTTACCTTTCCATGTACTACCTTGAAGACAATGAAGAGCAATTTAAACTGTATTCTCTGCATAATCGGCAGCCAGTGAAGATCCTTAAGGGATAAAGAGGCTGATGACCTACGCTGTCTCTATAAAGATATCTTGCTCGCTATTGTCTGGATTCTTTGAAGTTTCTTTATCAAAGAATTCGGAGCACCCAGTAGCAGAGCGTTACAGTTGTCGAGCCGACTCAGTATAACACTTCTCACCACCAGCACTCTGGCTGAAGTTGGTAGCATAGCACGTATTTTCGGTAATGCTCTGATCAGAGAAAGACAGGTTCCAACTGTTTTATCCACTTGGGAGTCTAACTTTAGGTTATCATCAAACATCACCCCCATATTAAGCACTGTCTTAAAAGGAATTAGTGGTTTTTCTGTTGGAGTTGGCCAGAAGTTGGCCAAGAGTGGACGAGGCACTTTATTTGCTGTACAGTACAAGATTTCTGTCTTATCACTGTTGAACTGTAAGGAATTGTCCCTAAGCCAGCTTGCCATTCTTCGCATACACTTGTGGATTCTGTCAAGTGATACTGATTGATTCCCTTCCAGTGAGAAGATAAGTTGTGTATCCTCTGCATAGTTTGCCAGTTCAATTCCATAGAATTTGATGGTGGATATTAGTGGGCTGAAGTATATATTGAATAGAATCTGACTGATCGCAGATCCCTGAGGGACACCATGCTGGATAGGATTATATTTAGATAGAAAGGGAGGTAGAGCCACTGTCTGTTGTCTACCCGACAGGTATGATTGAAACCAATTCAGTACTTTTCCCTCTATTCCGTCATTCATAAGTCTATTCAGAAGGATGTTATGATTAACCGTGTCAAATGCGGCTGACATATCTAATAACACTAGTATGACTGACTGGCCTGTGTCTGCTCGCATTCTGAGTTCATCTAGGACTGTTACTAGGGCGGTTTCTGTTCCATGGGCTGGACAAAACCCAAATTGTACGTCATCTAACTTATAGCTATTTTCTAGAAATTGTGAGAGAGTTTTGCTGACCATCTGCTCTAGAATTTTTACCGGATAGCGAAGCAGGGAAATGGGTCTGTAATTGGATGGGCATAGGGGATCAAGCGTGGTTTTCTTTAATAGAGGTGTCACCATTGCCTGTTTTCAACAAACCGGCACAACTCCATTGCTCAGAGACTGGCAACAGATTTGACGGAGCTGAGGAAATAACTCTTCCTTAAATTCTCTCCACACTCTGTGTGGGAGAGGGTCCAATGGTGACCCAGGTGAAACACTCAGAGCTACTTTATTAAAATCTTCCTCTGTGGGAATCTGGAAATTATCCAGAATTGCCGGCTTGTCCTTATCTACTCCCTCCTCCTGCTTCCTGGTGTCATCGGCTCAAATAATCAGATTCCACTATCTGTCTCAGTCCCCTTGTTTATTTTCAGACCACCAATGATTTTAGTGATCTTCTCCTCGAAGTAAGCTTCTAGACCATCACGTAGGTCTTGGATTGCAGTGATCTTGTTTTTCATACAGTCAGGTTTGGAGAGGTCATTCACTATTTTAAATATAGTTCTGGCATTATTAGATGCCTTTAGAATAGCTTTTGCATAGTACTCAGCTTTTGCCTTGGCAATTGTTCCTTTGTATATGCCCAATGCTGCTTTCAAGGCTATTTTATCCTGTTCCTCATAGAGTTTCCTCCGTTTTTGTTTGGCTAGTTTACAACTTTTCTTTAGCATTTTTATCTCCTCATTATACCAGGAGGCTGATGGTTTATGCCTATTTTTTAGATCTTTCACTGGGGCCAGTTGATCGAGAGTATGGTTTATTTGATCACAATATCTAAGATAGTTTTCCTCCACCGATTTACTAGCATCAAAGGAATTATTCTCCGTAAATATCGGGGAGTGTTTTGCTTTCAACAATTTGTTCCATTCCCTTCCACGTCGATTGTTTCCCATAAGAATAGTTTTATTATTTGTTCTAGGAATCAATACCAAAAATTGGATAAGGAAATTATCAATCCAGCATAGAGGCAGTATATCTTCCACCTTTACAATCTCATTATCTACAAATATTAAGTCTAATACATGGCCACCCTGGTGTGTTGGATGCAGCACCAGCTGTTGCATATTTATATTCTCACAGGCTTGAAGTAAATCTTTCAAGGCTGGGCCTAGATTCCCATTTTCCCAGAGACTAAAATCTCCCAGAATGATAATTCTGGAACGAGTGAGTGACATATTGTAGAAAGTGTCGATTGGTGCTTGATGCTGAGGGCTCATTGATCCAGGGGGTCTATAGCAGACTATGCCGGTAAGCAATTGTCCTTTAACATCCTTAAGGAAGAACCCTAGGAGTTCAATGCCCTCCACTTCATCAACATCCATAGGAGCAAAATTCCATTTGTCCTTATAGATAACTCCCAGCCCCCCTCCTCTTCCAGTGAGCCGTGAATTGTGAAAGTCTTTATAGCCCAGAGGGCATGCTAACCCCAACTCAACCTCTGAGTCCGGTGGTGTCCAAGTTTTGGTTAGAAATAGTGCATCCAAGTTGTGATCTTCTAACATGATATATTTCTCCTAGTGAGGTTTCACCAGGGATCTTGCATTAGCGAGGCCACATTTGAGGTTGTCTGCTATATTTTTCACAGAGGTTGCACTCACTTCTCTTAGATCTGAGTTTGGAAGCCGAACCCCCCCACTCACCTATTAACAGAAGTTGTTTCTTTGAGTAGTGGTAGCTGACATTCCCGTCGGACGGTGTCCCAAACCGGCAGCATAGCTGGTGCTGTGTGTGGCCGGTGCATGGACTGGCGCAGACGGGCTTGCTTTCGGCATGCCCGCTGCACACGTCCTCTGCACGCTCTCATTTCCATCTCCTTAAGTAGGGAGGGAAACCTCTTCACTAAAAACGGCTAGAGCGCTGACCACGATGGCGTGTGCTCAGTGACCCACTCTTACATGTTGCGTACAACCAGCTCACCTTGGTCAGGTTATTTATTTATTTATTTATTTAAGTAGCTTATAAAGCGCGCAGCTACCCCCGGAGGGGTGTCCCGGCGCTAAAACAGAAACTCAGGAAAGAAGGGAGGAATCAAGCCGATTGCAAGACAGGAATCATAATCTGGAGAACAGCCATGTTTTTAATTTACTACGGAAGATGGATTCAGACGGGCAGAACCTGAGGTCGAGTGGGAGACAGTTCCATAGTTTAGCAGTAATTACGCTGAACCTTCTGCCGCCCATTCTGGAACGTCGAAAGCGAGGTGCAATCAAGAGGCGTAAGTTGTTAGATCTCAGTGATCTGACAGATTGAGATATTGCCACTCGCTTTTTCAGGTATCCAGGCCCAAGGCCGTTGATAGCTCGAAAGGCGAAGGTGAGGATCTTAAATTGAATGCGGCTTGCAATGGGGAGCCAGTGGAGCTCTTTGCAATAGGAGGCAACCGACTGACGGTAGGGGATATTTCCGATCAGTCTGGCTGCCGCATTCTGAACGATCTGAAGACGAACGATCAGATATTGAGGGGCACCGGCGTATAAGCTGTTGGCGTAGTCTAAATGAGATGTGATAAGGGCCTGAGTGATCGTTCTGCGGGCGTCCAAGGGAAGGAAGGGAAAGATCTTTTTGATCATGCGAAGCTTCACGAAGCAGGCAGAGGTGACCTTGTTGATTTGCGCTTTGCAAGAGAGTGAGTCATCGAATTGAAAGCCCAGGTTACGTGCTGATTGAACAGGGGTGGGCGCAGGGTTAAGTACTGTAGGCCACCACATGCTGGGGGATATTGGAGTTTTCTGGTTAAAAAACAGGACTTCTGTCTTGTCAGCATTAAGTCTAAGGTGGTTGATGGTCATCCAGACACAGATGTTGTCCAGACATTGGCGGAAGTTGGCAAAGGTGGAGTCTGAGTGGTCTCTAAAAGAGAATATCAGCTGAGTATCATCAGCGTAAGAGACCACTCTGACTCCACAAGACTCCACCACTGCAGCCAAGGGTGCGAGATAAACGTTAAAAAACAGAGGGCTCAGGGCAGAGCCCTGCGGGACACCACACAACAGGGGTTTACCCTCTGATTTGAAAGGCCTAAGCACCACCTTCTGAGTTCTGCCAGTGAGGAAGGACTCAATCCAGGCGAGAGCGGAGCCACCGATTCCGACCTGCTTTAGACGGTTTAATAGGATTATATGTGAAACCGTATCAAAAGCGGCGGATAGGTCCAGGAGGACCAGCATGGCCTCCTCGCCCCTATCCACACACTCACGGATAGTCTCAGCCACTTCCAGGAGAGCAGTCTCAGTGCTGAAACCTGCTCTGAAGCCGGATTGGGAGTCGTGTAGTAAAGAGTTATTTTCTAGATATTCTGTTAGTTGCAGCTGCACAGCCTTTTCCAGAATTTTTGCGGGTTTGGGGAGGAGGGAGATGGGGCGATAGTTGGAAAATTTTGTAGGGTCGGCATCAGGCTTTTTCAGAATGGGAACCAGCAGAGCTTCCTTCCACGTAGTTGGAAAGATGCCATGATGGAGGGAGGCATTCCAGATAGAGAGAAAAGGGTTAGCCATTGAGGGGGCCAGGTCACCCATGGTCTTGGCAGGAATAGAGTCGGAAGGAGAACCAGATCTGCACTGGGTGAGTAACCTGAGTGCGGTCTCAAGAGTCAGCTCGTTATAAGACTGTAAGGAGGCAGATTCCAGGGCCATCACAGGGGGGACCAGGGGAGATTCCTCAGTAGGAAACGAAGTTCTAATTTTATCAATTTTTTCAAGGAAATAGTCAGACAGTCCATCACATAGTGCCTGGCTAGAGGGGTTCTGCGCGGCCCTGGCGGGGGGATTTACAAATTCTTTGACAATATTAAAAAGGGTTTTTGAAGAGTTCTTAGCGTTGGAGATTTGTAGTGAGAAGTAGTCTCTCATGGTAGCTTTTTTTAGTTTGAGAAATTTTTTCAAAGCGGTTTTGTAGATTGCTTTGGATTCAGGGTAATAGTTCTGCCGCCACTTGCGTTCAAGTAGTTTGCAGCGGCTTTTTTCTTCACGGAGGGTTGGAGAGAACCAAGGAGCAGAGGGGCGTGTTCTAGCAGAGGTGAGGGGTTTGAGAGGGGCAATGGAATCGATGGCAAGGAACAGTGCGGAATTGAGTCTGGACACATTTTCATCAATGTCACTAGACAGAGGGTCCGGCTGATAGTTGAATAAGGGGTCTAAGGTTTACAGGTAACTTTATGCCACTTTCTTCCCAGCACTTTCCTGAGGACAGTAGGGGTGGGTCACGAACTTAGCTCTAGGTCAAAAGGGACAAGATGGTGATCAGACCAGGTGAGAGGGAGGGAAGGAAAGACTGTGATATTCGAGAAATTAGCAAAGATAAGGTCAAGTGTATGCCCAGCTGTGTGTGTAGGGCCCTTGACTAACTGAAGCAAGTTCAGGCTCTGCATCGAATCTAGCAAGTTGTTAGCTTTTGAGCAGAGAGCGTTGTCCACGTGGAGGTTGAAGTCTCCAAGCACCAGAAAACGTTGGTGCTTGAGGGAGAGATCAGCCATCAGGTGGGTAAATGCCGTTAGAGAGAGAGACGAGGCAGTAGGAGGGTTATAGACTAGAGTACCCGCCAATACTACTGCCGCGGTATCCGAGATAGTGAAGTACATAGCTTCAATCATCCCGATATTCGTCATTTTGGTGATAGACAGATTGAGGTGGGATTTTAGGATAATGGCAAGACCGCCTCCTAATTTGCCCCTTCACGATTGATGCCCTTTAAGAGATAGCCCGGAGGGGTAGCTAGGTGGATATCGGGGGTAGAGGTATCTCTAAGCCAGGACTCGGTGAGAAACAGGATATTCCAGGCGTCCGAAACTGTTGACGTCCAGATCTCATTGGAATGGCGGGGCAAGGAACGGCAGTTAATCAGACCTGCTTTCAGCGTCAGAGGGTGGGACAGGCGTTTCGGCAGGCTGAGGCAAGGAGAGGGGCCAAGGCTCCAAGGCGGGAGGGTATAATTACATTGAAGGCAGTGAAAAGGGGCATCCTCCAGGTGACAGGGACTACAACGTGTAGTGGACGGGCAAGTAGTGGGTTTTAGACGGAGGAGCTGGGATCTGGTCCAGCAAGTACGACCAGAAACTGCCCGACAGCCAGGGAGACAGGCCCTAGGCACGGGCCAGGCGCGGACGGGCACAGACGGGCTTGCCTTAGGCGCACCTTCGGCGCGCAAACGGCGCTCCCGCTGCGCTCGTCCGCTGCGCTTGCGTGGGAAGCACATTTATAGAAAGAGGGGGTGGGCGTGGCCTGACAGATGGGCGTGGCCTCGCGTTTCAGCAGCGATGGCGGCCGTGGGTTGTTTCCCAGTGAACAGCGCTAAGATCCGCTGTTTGTGGGGAGCCCGCTTGGCGGGGGTAGCAGAGAATAGCTCTGGGTAAGGTGCACAAAGTTTAAAAGAATGTTTAAAACACAAATCACACAATATTAAAAATAAACGAGTGAGAACACCTCCGGCTTCCGCCTCAGAGGTCTGAAGTTTCCAAGTGACGCGCTATCAGTCAGCGCTTACATAGGCTTGGGGGTGGGCGTGGCCTGACGGATGGGCGTGGCCTCGCTTTTCAGCAGCGATGGCGGCCGTGGGTTGTTTCCCAGTGAACAGCGCTAAGATCCGCTGTTTGTGGGGAGCCCGCTTGGCGGGGGTAGCAGAGAATAGCTCTGGGTAAGGTGCACAAGGTTTAAAAGAATGTTTAAAACACAAATCACACAATATTAAAAATAAACGAGTGAGAACACCTCCGGCTTCCGCCTCAGAGGTCTGAAGTTTCCAAGTGACGCGCTATCAGTCAGCGCTTACATAGGCTTGGGGGTGGGCGTGGCCTGACGGATGGGCGTGGCCTCGCGTTTCAGCAGCGATGGCGGCCGTGGGTTGTTTCCCAGTGAACAGCGCTAAGATCCGCTGTTTGTGGGGAGCCCGCTTGGCGGGGGTAGCAGAGAATAGCTCTGGGTAAGGTGCACAAAGTTTAAAAGAATGTTTAAACACAAATCACATAATATTAAAAATAAATGAGTGAGAACACCTCCGGCTTCCGCCTCAGAGGTCTGAGGTTAAGTGCAGGTGCAAGTATTTAAGAAAGATTAAAAATCCGATTGCATCAATTTCCTCAATTTTAAAAAACACTACAGTTTAATATGCTAATTATCAGTTAATCATCTGTAGGTAATTAGGTTACTGGTAGAGGGGGGTAAAATCAATTAAGTCACTGTTACGGTAAAACACAAGCAAATCCCAAACTACCCTGTACCTAACCCTCTGGTAGCATGGCACAAAACAATGAGGCTTAACTTAGAGGCAATCTGTAAAGAATTTATGCAGCACTTCAAAGAGTAAACAAGTGAAAACATGACACAAGAAAAATTCCAAACTAATTCAGAAAAATATAGTAAAATGTAATAAATATTTTGAGATCAAAATTACAAAAATCCAATCAGTAGAATCGGAGGTATGCAATTTCAAAGTTTTAAGTACGAATAGTGCCTAGAAACACAAAACTCCAATTGTGGTTACCTGGTCATACCGGATTAGGACAAAGTCACAAGTTCAAACCGACCACGATGGATCAAGGGCCAGATATAGGGAACTAGGTAGGCCCGCTGAACAAAGTACCTTAAATCCTTTAGTGGAGCATTGTGAGATCCCACATCGAGGATGTTCTGCACAGCAGCGGTTCTGAGGAAGCTGCAGGACGGAGAGGTGAAGTTCTGTGTCATTGTGGAGAATAGCATCGACAAGGGGCTTGCGAATCGAAGTCCAATGTTGCAGATGTGTCGCACAGCGGTGGTTGCAAAGAAGGTGCGGGCTGCGATGTGAGGTCCTGCTTTATCGCCGAGAATGGTGTCGACGAGAGACTTGCAATGCAAAGGCCTGGGTTGAGGATGTGTCATGCATTCATGGTTCCAAGTAATCAGTGGGCTGCAATGTGAGGTCCTGTGTTGGAGATGCGTCTTGCAGTGGCCGTTCTGAAGTGGAGTTGCGAGGATATGTGCCGCTCTGCATCAGTTTTGCCCACAGGACCACAACTGGGCTGGTAGAGTACCTACAGGCCCACTTCCAAGGGTCCAGGATTGGGGTGGCGCCACTTAGGGGTAGGACTCGCAGCATGCAGAGTTCAGGTGTTGATTCAAGGTGGCTTGAAGTCTTTTCTGTACCTGAGGATTTGATAAGGAAGCCAGTCAACTAACCCTTGGAGCCACTCTGGAGGCCCTGGGTTCAAGATGCCGGTCCAGCCCTTTTCAGTCAGGCAGCAGGGCAACAGTGTAGCAGTCCTTCTTGCAGAGCATCACATTTCTTCTGATTCTTCCACAGGTCCTGAGGTGTATTGGAAGTTTACATTTGAGCATGCATTATTTCTATCTGGTGTGCACTTTGAAGTAGGAGAAGGTTGTGGTGGTTTCCACCCCGATAAGTGCTTTGAATTTCCTGCCACCCTGCCTTGGCCGAAAATTGTTTAGGGCCACAAATTACAGATTTCAAACCCTTTGTGAGTGCACTCAGGCAGAGGCTTTGGGATGTTGAAAGTGTGGTGGGTGATGGCTCCTCCTCCATATCAATTCAAAGATGACCCATGCTCCAAAAAAGTATTCACCTTTGTCTCACTTCCTGGGAGCAATACACAAAGACCAACTGCTAGCTACACCAAATCATTTCACACCAGTATACGGGCACCAAATGGTTAGGACAAGAAAATGCCAAAAAGGCAGATGAGGGGTGATACCCCGAAACTGGTCCCAGGATGCTTGTTTCTGGTCTTCAGAGTACCGGGCTTGGCAGTTCAGGCTGGACTGTTCCCATGAGGAGTAGGGTCAAGACTGATTTGCATATGGCTGGGGTGGGGTAGTGAGCAAAAGAAAGATGAATTTAACCCAGATCTCTTGACTGGGGGTGAATATTTGATTTATCCAGCAGTCCGACCATCATTTGTTACCGCAGTAAAGTTCTAAAAGTGGCATTTTCAGAACGGCCACTTAAAGTCTAACTGTACCATTGAAGAGAGTTTTAAATTACAATTTTTTAAACACTAAACTTGGCATTCCTACTTGCTCCCAATTGAAAGCACTTATAACATGTAATAAGCTAACCCAATGTTTTCCTATGGGAGATTTAGGCCTTGGGTAGTGAAAATCGAGTTTGGGAGTTTTTCACTCCTAGGATATGCAAAAGTTAAAAGTAATTGTCCAACTTTTTAAATACATTGCACCCTGCCCTAAGTGCTGTCTAAGGCCTACCCTACAGGTGTCTTACATGTATTAAAAAGGAAGGTTTGGGCCTAGCAAAGGGTTTACTTTGTCAGGTTGAAATAGCAGTTCAAGCAGGCTGCTTTTGTGCCATGCTACCAGAGGGTTAAGCACAGGTTAATTTAGCGACTTATATTGGTCACCGTCACAAGGATTGTGGTTGTTGCTTGAGAAGGGTGTTCATCCCCTCAATCAAAAAACCAATTTCCCACAACAATCCTATAAAAGTATGCTTTTTTAATATGTTGAGGGCTCATTTTTGTGGACCTTAGGAGGAAAATCAATCCCAGATTGCTCTCTCATTTTATACTCTGCATTTTGCTGACCTGAACTTTACTGAGTTCTTATATTGACTCTGTATTCTAGCTTTGTACTCTGATTTACTGATTAATTGGTTTTAGCTATATTATCTAATTTCTGTATGATTTTTAATCTGAAAATAAACTTTTAAGGTTCAACCCTTCCCTGTCTGTCATTCCTATAGCACCAAACGGGTCCTACATGTCTAAACTGTCATTTAGAGTTCTACAGAGAAAAAGGTCCAGCAGAAGAATCAAAATCCGAAAAGGGATTACACCCCTCCCAATCCATCAGTTGCGCAACAGAACGAGGCGGACTATGATGTCAATTTCCAGGAAGCATAAGGTGGAGGCAGTTCTTGTGGTGTTTATGTGATTTGGAAAACAACCTTTACAACGCAGTCATTACAGGGCACTGCCTTTACAACGCAGTAATTACAAAGCAACATCCCTTACATCGCATGCCATTACAACACAGCCATTACATCGCATGTCACTACAACACGTCATTACAACGAATGTCACTACAACGCATTCCATTACAACACAATATAAGGTAAATCATGGGGAATAGTAATTTTTACCCCTACACTATCCAACACTTACCCTACTGTTGCCCTAAAAGTAATATGCGTTCTAATTAACCTTGGGCGTAGTTCGCGAAGTAGCACTTCGCGAAGCTACGCAAAGTGCAGTTCGCACTACGCGAGCTACGCGTAGCACTTCACGAACTGCGTAGTACCTTGTTCGCACTGTGCCAGATGTCGTTTTCAATGATTGCACAGTGCGGACAAGCAACCGGCACTGTGCAACGAGCTGTAGTTTTCTGCTGCTCGAGTAGATTTTTACTCGAGCGGCAGCTTTCTCAACGCGAACTGGTAGTTTCTCATCGCGAGCGGTCGCGAGCATACGCGACCACTCGCAATGAGAAATCTGACCTCCTCGCATTGGGAATCTCGCCGGGAGGTTTATTTTCCATGCTCGCGATCGCCAACTTGATGTTGCTGATCGTGAACAAGGAAAAAGTCTCGCCGGGATGTCATTTTGCTTGCTCGCGGTCGCCAACTTGACGTTGAGGACCGCGAGCAAGGAAAAAATGACCGCAGCACTACGCAACACTACGCTACGCGTGTTAGCACTGTGCTACGTGCAATTCGCGTAGTGCGAAGTAGCGCGAACTTCGCAAACTACGCGAGCGTAGCGTAGTGCTTTGCCCAGGCTTAGTTGTAATGGTATGCATTGTAATGGAATGCATTGCTGATGTAGTTTCTAAAAATGCATTGTGATGGCATGCGATGTAAAATCATACGTTATAATGGATGTTGCAATGTAAAAACTGCACTGTAAAGGCATGCGTTGTAAATGTTTGCGTTGTTTCGTCATACAGTCATGTGATTTAGAAGCAAATCTCACAGTTGTGCTATTAGTGGGGATTTTGCTCCTTTTGTCTGTGTGTTTCTAGGGGATAGATGTAGAGGTTGTAGATGACAGGAGATGATTGGTCTCTGGCAAATACCTCTAGTGACAGGGAGTTTATGTGTTCTAAAGATGTCCATGTGTTGTTGATTGGATAAGACAAATAAGAACTAGAGGGAATATTGCCTTTGAATGCCATTCAATACTTCTAGGTGTCAAATGCAGCTGATAGATCAAGAAGAAACTTGAGGAGGGGTCATCTTTGCCTGTGGCCTGGAAGTCATTATCTGTGATTTAAAGGGCAGATGTTTCTATACTGCAGTGTCTCCTTAAACCAGAATGGCCTGCGTGGGCACATAAGGATTTCAGTGGTGTGATATCAGTGCAGGTTCTGCTCTTTTTTTATTGTATTTTATGTTTGCTGATGGTGACTTTGTTGAGAGTGAGATTAATAGATTCCCATGTTGCTGAGGGAATTGGTTTGTATTTCAATTTTTTTTTAGTTTGCTGATGCATACATTGTTTTCCAGCAATGATGTGTCCTGTGCAAGGCTTAAGCCATGAACGTGGCCAAAGTGTCAAGTTGTAAGCTAGAAGCACCCTACAGAGACTTGGTTTTTCTCTCTCCATGAAAAACCTATATCCAGCAACATGGTGTTGGACTGGGCTCATACATACAAAGTCTCCATTCTCTCTCCCATTACTAGGTGAGAACCTTTCTCAAAATCGTACTATTACACAACTCAAAAGCTTTTAAACTGATTAGGACAAAGATACTAAGCAGTAAAAGTCTTCCCCACAAATGATAGTGTCAAAACTTGTACATCATTTAAGGTAATAAGGTTTTTCTTTCTTTGTGTATTGGTTTATTTTATTCATGAAAAGGATATTGAAGTGCTCCAAACAGAGAAAGAAGCGCAGCCTAATTCCGTTCTTAAAGTGCTTCAAAATGCCAACTAAAACACAGCGCCAAATATGTGGTAGAAAATCTCCGATCATACAGAATCTGTTAGTTCAAAAAAATATTTTGAATGTACAATGAAACATGCAAAGTCAATATTTATTGTAAAAGATTTTTGAAAAGTAAGTGTTTGTGAAAGTAAATTGTAAGGAATTGATGCACTGAGTTGATCCAATCGTCAAACACCACTGATAATAACTACTGGTTCAAGGTTCCTTGTTTCGTGAAACCTCATTTTTTTCTTTCTTATGGGCACATGAAGTATATTCTATTGGTATCAATAAAAGAATAACAATCAAAACCCCCGGTGCAGGGTTACATGTACAGCTCCAATAACCGAGCAATTGTGCACTAGTGAACAAGCAATGTTCACTAGCATTTGCTTATTTGCTTTGCATTTGTGTTTGCTTATTAATCAGTGCAAAACCAAAGTCTCCTTTAAGTGAAAATTACATTTTACGCTGCTCAGTTAGGGAAATGCTGGTTCAGAATTTCTCATTTGTCAGGGCAATAGGTGTAACCTGGTTAAGAAGTTAAATAAATACAAACATAAATAAGTAAATAATAAATTAATTAATCAATAGCATTTTAGATGGGTTACAATGAATTATGGGATTGTTTTTCACCAAAGGGTTCAGAGTGCCTTCAAATAGACAACAAGAGCGAACACAAATAACCCATAATTCACTTTTTACCCCTCTATAATTTTAAGTTAAATGTAGCCTTTATGGGACTGGTCTATTGAGATTCAAAGGGCTCACAGGATTCCCTTTAATATCAGGAAAACCAGAGTGGGAGAAGAAGAGAAACCTCGCGCCATTCTGATTCGATTTAATAATTTTCTAGCTAGAGAAGCCGTGTTTGGTTTGGCACGACCTGACAAGATGAGAGCTGCAAAAGGTTGTAATTTTTTTGTTAGACCGGATTTTTGTAAGGAAACAGTTTCTAGAAGATGGCACTTACGACAATTAATATCTGGTTTCCAAGAGAAAGGTGCTGTTGTATATTTGCAGAATCCCGCTAAGCTCAAAGTTATGTTTAAAGGTCAAACTAGATTTTTTTTTTCTGAAATTCTAGCTAGAGGTTTTCTAGATTCCTTATAAATTTCTTTCAGATTTCTTACCATATGTGATCAGTATTATAGGGGATCTCTTTATGGCTTAATCATGTCTGCAGTTGGGGGAGGGGGGAGCGCGGTTGACCATCCTTATTAGGGCCTGCTTGTCCCTATGCCTCATTTGGTGGTTTGGGTGGGTTGGGTGCTGTGGGTGGGTTGGGGTGGTTTGCAGGGGGTTTCTGGGTTTGGGGTAAGGGGAGTGTGGGGGGTGTTGGGGTGTGTGGGGGCGAATAAAAAACATCGGCAATCTGGACTTAAGAGGTTATTCGGTTGTACTGAACTGAAAAGTATGGAATTTTTTGGCAAAACCATATCAATATGTACACAAAATGTCATTTCGATAAATTTTGTTGTCTTTATCAAGATGGAGGTCTGCAATGTTTTGTTTTTTTGCTATATATTATGGCCAGGAAATTAAAAATCTGTACTCTCAATATTTGTGGGTTAAATGATGTGAAAAAAAGGGAAGTTTTTGCGAAATTTATACAGATCATAAATGTTGATTTACTCTGCCTACAAGAAACTCATGTCGCATGGGCCAGAAGGGGATGCTTAAGAAAACTTGGACTAGAACTGGTTGCCTGTTCTAAGCAGACAGGGGTGAAGAGAGGGGTCGCAATTTTAATGAAACGAGGCTTAGGTACATGTATTAAGTCAGCTGTAGACAAATGGGGGCGATGGACGATTAGTCTATTTCAGATTGGACAACTTAGATTTACGATTTGTAATGTATATGGACCTAATCTGGATGATACAGAGCTTATTCATTTCCTTAATGTTGAGCTAGCCCAATGGCCGCAACCCCTTGTTTTGTGTGGCGATTTGAACATTCATCTGGATGCTAACTTAGACGTTAGGATGTCTCTCTCATATAAGGGCAGAAAACCCCGTTTATATACAGCACTAAGAAACCTGATTTTAGATCATGGGTTATTTGACACATGGAATGCAACTCATGGGGACGATCTAGGATATACTTTTTACTCTGCTCCGCATAAGAAATTTGTGAGATTAGACTATTTTTTTATGCCTTTACAATATCTAGGGAAACTGGAATTAGAGATTTTGCCAAAACTTATTTCTGACCATAATCCTTTAGTTCTCCAGTTCTCAATTGAATCACAAATAAAAGCAGGGAATCAATCATGGTCTTTTGAGCGGAGCCTCCTCTTAGAAAATGAATATCGGGAGTTTATGACTAAAGTTATACAGGAGTTTTTCTCTTTTAACAAAGGGACAGCATCTATTCAAACTACGTGGGACGCATTTAAAGCCACAGTTCGGGGTGAGACTCTTAGTTATTCACTATCTCGTCGAAAAAGAATGTTGTTGAAATATAAAAAAGATTTTCAGTTGGTAATGTTAGCGGAACATAAATTAGCTGAGGCAATTAGTTCTGGTGGGGACCCAGGTTTGGCGCAAAGAGAACTTACTGTTAATAGGGCAAGAGTCTATTCTAGTATTGCGGATAAAATAGCTGTAAAATATAAACAACATAAAGAGCAAGCGTTTGAATTCGGCGAGAAAACTGGGAAAATCTTGGCTCAAAGATTAAGGCAAAAAGCGGCATATAACGATATTATTAAAATTATGGATGTCAACGGTGTTATTCAAGAAACAAGAGAGGGGGTCATGCAGGCTTTTCAGAACTTTTATCAATCACTCTATAGCGCCCCGGGTATTGAAATTCACGGTCATGATGGAGGGGGGTATATGTTGGGGGAGTCAACAATAGAACTCTCTGAATTACAGAAAACCTATCTTTCGGCCTCAATAACGTGGGAGGAAGTTGAAGAAGCTATTCTGGACTTAGCTATGGGTAAAGCAATGGGTCCGGATCAGATTCCCTTGGAGTTTTATCGCACCTTTAGGAATACATTGAAAAATGAATTATTGGAGGTGTTCCAACATTCCTTTTTAGGTAGACCCCCGGATTCATGGTCAGAGGCCATTATAGTAATTTTTCTTAAAAAAGGAAAATCAGAAGTAGATATGGGATCTTATAGACCCATATCTCTTCTTAATGTAGATAGTAAAATCTACTCGAAAATCATAGCAAATAGGTTGAATAAGGTTATGCCATTGTTGGTCTCTAAGCGACAGCATGGATTTATTTCACAACGCGATACAACGGACCATGTTAAGAGAATTATTTCTATACTGGATTGGGCACAGGCCTCTAACTCCCCGGTTGCAGTGGCCCTATTGGACGCTGAAAAAGCGTTTGACCGGGTATGCTGGAAGTTTTTATGGTCAACACTAACTTGGAAAGGTTTTCCCGCTGAATTTATTATAGCTATTCAGGCTCTTTATAAAGATCCAAAAGCAACCCTGCGTATTGCAGGTCGGCTTTCTGGTAAGATAATGATCACGAGGGGTACAAGGCAGGGCTGCCCTACATCGCCCCTGTTGTTTGCTTTGTATATTGAGCCTTTTTTAAATAGTTTGGATAATAATACTGGAATTAATCCGGTGATGATACATGATATAGCTTATAAGGTGTTTGCATACGCAGACGACATCGCGATAGTTACAACAGATATTAGGACTGCCTTCCCTAAAATAATAGAAGCGGCGGGAGAATTTGGTCAATACTCTGGCTATAAGCTTAATGTTGCCAAGACTCAACTACTCCATTCTGAAATTGGACGTCCACAAGATATGCATTTTGAGGCAGAGGCTACCTACTTGGGAATAAAAATATCTGACGATCTAGATAAAATTGTTTGCTTAAACACTGATGCGGTAATCGCTTCTGCCAATAAAACTCTGGAGAGACTTGATAATCTTCGTTTGTCGTTATATGGCCGCAGTAATGTTTTAAAGATGCTTATTTTTCCTAAGTTTTTGTATTTATTTCGAACTATACCTCTCCTTTTTCCTATATCTTTTTTTAACCAAATTGAGAGAATGTCGTCCAGATTTCTATGGGGCTATCACAGGTCTAGAAGAGCCTTTAAAAAACTTACCCTATCAAGAGAGAGAGGAGGCCTGGCAACTCCTAATTTTCAATTATATTTTTGGTCTATTTTTCTACAGAATATGGGTGTCCTATTGGTCAATGAAACATATTTGGATGATTCAGCAAAGCCGTCTATTTATGAGATGGTTTTAGGACAGGAGGCACGTCAATGTTTAGTTCGTATTATCGAGCCGAGTTACTATAAAAAAACCAAATTTAAAATTATATTAACTGTGTTTGTGATTTGGAAAAAAATAAAGAAAAGACTAGGTTTCAGCTCTAATTTAAAATATTATACACCTTTAATTAATTGCCCTTTGCTGCCGGATATATTTAAAGATCCCATTATCCACAGATGGCACCGGGCCGGAATTAGTCAATTGGGGGACTTATTCGTTGGCCAACAGATGGTTTCTTTTTTGTCTTTACAACAGCAATATGGTCTTCCCTATACAGAATTTTTTAAGTTTTTACAGATACGTAGCTTTCTGGATAAAAAACGTACTGAGAACCAAATTGTGCTTCAAAAAATTAAAATCATCGAATTACTTCGGAAAAGGCCGAGAATTGGTACTATTTATCAATTAATGCTTGCTAATTATCAAGATGACTTATTAATAGTAGCTGATAAATGGCAAAAGAAACTTGATGTAGACGGAATTGACATGAATAGAGTCATTGAAATATCTAATAGAACGTTGCATAATGGATCATTAATAAGTCAACATTTTATGTCCATTTACGACCTATATTATACACCGGCTAAAATTGCCAGATGGTCACAGCTCAGAGTGAATAAATGTAATCGATGCGATTTAATCGCAGCAGATACTATACATATGTTTTTTCTGTGTCCAAAACTCAGTAAATTTATCCAAGACATCGAGAATTTTTTATCAACCTATTTAGGGGTCTCAACACAAATTACTGCTGAGTTAGTGATTTTGGGTATACAAACTAGCAGCAATAATATAAGAATAGATATGGAGGATAGATTTATATTTATCTGTATGTCAATTTTTCGATGGTGTATTACTACCCAATGGCTAGATATTGAATCACCTGTTTTTCATAATTGGCAAGCAAGATTACTTTCTGTTTATCACTTAGAAATGGCTGTTTATAAAACAAAGGGCAAGAAAAAGAGAGCTGTCGGTCTGAAACTCTGGTCCCCACTCATTAATTGGTTATGAAGTGATGTAGTATTCTTATGTATGTATTTTTTTTGTGATATGTCCTCCTATTACTAATGTCTTCTTTTCTTGTTTTTTTGTTATTCTGTTGGTACATCTTGATGTTTGTCCTGACTGCCTGATGTTACAAAAAATTTAATAAAGATGATTTAAAAAAAATAAATAAATGTAGCCTCAGAAACTTCTCTCCATGCTTTCAACATCAAAGCAGGTTTAAGGGAGGAATAGAGTACCAGGCAAAACATGGCATCTCCTCCAGGACTCGAATTTGCACAAAAAAACCTTATCTGTCATCTCAATCCAACTAGCACAACCTTAGCTGCCTTACTTCTTCCTACCCCAGCTATGCTTTCTGCTTTCAGTCAAAGCAGACACGCAGTGCTGCACTGACAGGCTCTCTGACAGACCTGCCAGCCTGGCCTGGAAGGTTTTATGATGTAGCAACAGTGGATAACAAGTTTTGTTATCCTCTGTTGCAACGTTATAGCAGTGAGTTAACAACTTTAGAACCTGTTATAATGGGTAGAGGCGTATTATGGAAGCCATGCATAAAATGTAGAATTATAGATGGGTAACTGTGAATTATGGGTACGTTTTTTTACCTACGGGTTCTGAGTGACATCAAATAGACAACTCGAGCTTAACTCATGTTGTCTATGATGTCAATCAGAACCCTGAGGTGAAAAAACATCCCCATAATTCACTTTTACACATCTATCATTTATGTAAGAACCTCAAAATAATCTGCCTCTACTTTCAAAAGGAATGCAACGGCAGAGAGATGGGCGTGCCATGCATAACATGATGTCTGTAATGTATCCTTATCACAAAGGTTAAAAAAATACCTTACTTGCCATTCTTATTTATCCACCATCATCTTCCACGCCTTCCTTCCCCCTCATGCAGCTGTACTTTCTGCTTTCAGTCAAAGCAGAGCTGCTTTGACAGGTTCTCATAGAGCCCTATCAGCTTGGTCTGGAAGACCTTTATGATGTAGGAACAGTAGGTAACAAGTTTTATTATCACCTGTTGCTACATCATAACACTGAGTTATCAGATTTAGAAATTGAAATAAACAATACAGACTCTCAGAGCCATTATTAACAAATAAATACCTCTCAAAACCACATGATATGTTTTTCCTGTTTTATCATTGTCATAGGGTTATATATCTCCAAACTATTCTTTAGATAGTGGGGTAGATACACTAAAATTGCACCGCAGAGCAGCAACCACAATTACTGTGCTGTGTGAGAGGGAAATAGCAAAACAACGCCATGCCTGCTAAGATATGGTGCTATCTTGCTCTCTCCCTAACTCTGACATACAATAAAGCTACCTAGCATCACACACTTACCTTTGCACCATAGTGCAAAGGTATCTGCATCATGTGGAGAATAGTTTTTTTTTTTTTTACTAGAAAAGTACCCTTTCATTACAGACATTAGATTGTTTTCCACATTGAATATGTGCTGTACAGTGCAGCACACGTGCAAAGTTGGAAAGTTTCACATCTGTCTCAAAGAGATGTTATGTTTTGGTGAAAAGCCTTCTCTATCATAGATACTAAATAGGGCTTTGCATTAAAAACCATGTGTGGTCAAACAGGAACGGTCATACATCAACCATGGGGTTCCCCCTTGATGGAAAGTAATACAAAGCAGTGCTAGGCGTCTTACTTTCTGGCATCTTTGCAGTGCAAAACAGTTTTTAAGATGGAAAGGAAATCTAAAATAAGCCTTTTTGGAATGCCGTGTCACTTTTGTGATGCAAACCCAGTGCAACATGTTAGTAAATATACCCAACAGTTTCAGTGTCTGCTTTACTGGGTACAGCCCTGGAAACTGCATTTTCCCTCAAATACCTCATAGGGACTGCACTTTGGTATTGAGGAGGGATGCAAAGGCCCTTTTAAACAAACTTTCTAGGCACTCTTCCAGTATCCTCCTGGGACGCTGTTACTCATTTACATAGGTGCTTTCTGAGACAGGCAAGGAAGAAAGGATGGTCCAGCCACATATACAGTACTACTGAACAAAAGGAAAGCCTGACGCTCTACAATGTTGTGCTCACAGCCCCACACTGCAGCAGTGTGAACTTGCACAGCAAAGCTCTTGGCGTTTATCAGCTAAATCTTCCAGGGATGACCCAAAGACACTTTACACTTCCAAATGCCAGGCCTGCCAACTTACATTGTGCTGCTGTGTACCACCCAGTTTCATGCCTCATCCATTGGCCAAAGAGGGAAGAACACAATCACATGATGAGAGTGAAACCCTTGCACAGAAGGAGTTTCCAGCTCAAGTGTGAATGCTCTAAACAGCCAGGCTCCCATTAAATGCTCCCCAGGACATCATAGTTTCTTATTGCTATGGAACGGGTAGCTGTGGCTGTTTAGACAGGGCAGGAGGTTTATGACCCCACCCTATCAACAAGGCCACACACCCTTCTCCCAGTACAATAAGTAAAAATCATTCTTAGGTCGGCATGTTTGAAATTTGTGTATTCTGGTACTGGAGAATACATGTTTGTACATTCTTATCCTGTCCGATTTTTTTTATTTTTTTTAAATACATTTTATTGAATCAAGGAAAATGATAAATACAGGAACATTACATTACCCACTATAACAATAGAATGTAGTAATGTAAAAAATATACTAAGAAATAATTTAGTACAGAAAGAAGAGCAAGCTGAGGATGTAATGCAAATCAGACGCTGATATTTTTTGGATAGGTAGAAAGAAGAAAAAGAAAGAGAGACACAAGAAAGAGAAAATAGTGATACATATGGCCTTGAGACAAAGAAAAGACAAGAAATACAAGTGTAGAACTATTAAATATTAAATAATGAATAGAACTAAAAAATCTTTTTTTAAATAAAAATAATGCAGTAGAGTAGTATAAATAACTTGTAAACAAATATGTCATGAGGAGGCATACAATAAGGTAGGAGAAGGAACATGACCCTTAGCGGAGCGTGACAAATAAGTTGAAAGGGGCATCCATATTTGAGTGCATTTGAATCAGTCTTATAGCTTTCTAGCCTGTGATAATAGCAAACTGTGCTCCACCAGAATAGAAGAGTATGCTTGTCAGTAGACTTTCAATTGGAGGTAATAATAGAAATAGCTATGGACAGCAGTAGGTGAAGTAATTTACCAAGTACCTTCTCCAAGCTCCAAAGGTCATAAACACTACCTAAGAAGAGCAGGTTATCTGAAAAGAGTAAGTGAATTTGGAAAATGTCAGTAATACGGTTCCATACTGAAAGCCAAAATGATTACAGAGTTGGAAAAGAAAAGAACATATTGAAGTCTGTACCTGGTTAAGTGTGACATCTCCGGCAAGTGTCATTTTCTTGTAAGTTTGAGCATAAATAAGCAAGCAGGAGTGTAGAAAAGTCTGCTGTAAAAGAAGTATAATGTTTGCGTGCGACTAGCAGTGGAATCTGTGGAGTGAATTTTCATCCAAATTCGGAGAGAGATTGACCAGGAGAGATCAAAATCAGTCTCCCACAATGTCTCAATAGGTGCTTTAGCTCCATTGGAGTCTGGTGTGATCAGGTGATTATAAATGTGGGCCGCTTTAGAATAAATAATATTGGCGAGGGGGTGAGAAGGAGAATAGGAATGAGATGGGTCTGGTGAAAAATGCTGTGAAATAGCATTGTGAATCAAGTTCCATAATTTGTGATGTTTGGAGTACATATGAGAATTTAGATTATAAATAGAAGATAGTTCGCAAAAAGGAATAGGGGAGCCTGCATTATAAAGTTGAGAAATGAGTAAAATGCCTGTATTTAACCAAGTCTTCCAGAATAAAGTTCTTCCTCTTTTTTTAGAAGGTTATTATAACAAATAGGACTATTTAGGAATTGATCAATGGGGGACAAGGTTAAAACATAGTAAGGTTTGAGAAGAGTGCACACATGAGAGAAAGTGTTAGGAAGCCAATATTTAGGAGAATTGGAAATAAAATAATATGTTTATGGGAGAAGGGTTTATATCATAGCTTGTTCTAGTGAAAGCCAAAGTTTCAGAGGGATGCCAGTCAAGGGAGAAAGATATAGTTGCAGTTGTTTAATGCCAAAGGTCCTTTGGTAGCTGACAAGATCAGGGAATTTACAACACTCCTATATTTCAGAAGCTTTGACTTTGATAAAAAAAATTCTAGGAGGTTTATCATGCCATAAAAATGTTGAATTTTTTTTTGCATTGTGCCATAAAAGCTTTTGGATAGGCGAATACGGAACATCATTTTGATGGTATCGAGATAGCCCCACCAGGAATGATGTAACGGAGACCATTTCTGAGAGATAGTTAATAACTTTTCTTAGAGGACGTCTGAATTAATTTTAAGTGTATATTTAAGACTTATCCCATACCATAGTTTTAAACATTTGAACTTGGTAGTGTTCCAGGAAATTCCTGCCTCTTCGAAAATAGTTTTAGAACAATATATAGTTAATGGTATTATTACAGTTTTATCCATGTTTAATTTATGTCCCTATTTGTCAGAATAGAGATCAAGTTCATTAAGGAAAGTGGGAAGAGATCTTTTGGGGCATGACATAAATAGGAGAATGTAATCTGCGTATGCTGTAAATTTGATGCAAGTATTTTGACTTTTGAAACCATTAAAATCTGCAAAAGTTCTCAATTGGTGAAAGAAAGGTTCCAATGTTAAAAAAAATAGTAAAGGGGTTAAGAGGTTCCTCTCAGAGAGGGAAGTAAGGAGATCTTATACTGTTGGCAAGTGCTGAAGAATGAGGGGAACAATAGAGCAATGAAATGAGATGAAGAACGTTTGACCCTATACCGTGCCATTATAAGGCCTTCATTAAGAAACCGTAGTTAACCCTATCAAAAGCCTTTGCTGCATCTATAGATAGTGCAGCTAGGGAATCCTGTATCTTGTGGACTTTATCAATTATATTTAAGAAGGTTTGAGAGTTATATGCTACAGTTCTGTTAGGGGTAAAGTAATTTTTACAGTGCGTCAGGTCGCAATCTTTTTTAGGAATTAAGCAAATGGTAGCTTCTGCAAAAGAGCCAGAAGTGCATCTGGAAATTATAAAATGGGTAAAGATCTTAAAAAGTTTAGGAAATAAAAGCTGAGTGAAGTGAAGGTAAAATTTTACTGTGAAGCCATTGAGACTAGGGGTTTTACCATTTGGAAAAGATTGGACAACAGAATGTATTTCTTCAATTTGAAGGGGCTGATCTAGGATGGAGAGATCTGTGGATAGAGTAGGCTTTGGTTTAAGGTTGGAGAAGTAGGCGTTAAGAGATTCCTCTGCTGGTGTATGAGCTAGGGAATATACATCCTTGTAGTAAGAGGCAAAAAATGCTGCAATATCTTGATTTCTGAACATCTGTTTACCGTTTTCAACGATGATAGACTTAATCGCTGATTTTTAATGCCTACCTTTAAAGTAACAGGCAGGAAGTGAGACGGCCAAATTATTGTTCTTATAATACTTGGCATTGAGTTTAAGCAGAGTGCCACAGGCTTGTTAGGCTGAAAATTTATGAAACTCAAACTTACCCTTGAATAAGGCGTCAAGATCAAGTCTGTTATTTTTTCTAGTATAATAATTATGTTCAAGAGATTTAATGTGAGCCAAATTAGAGGCAGATTTCTGTTGAATATTTTTTTCTTGTAAAGGAGGAAACCAATTATGAAACCTCTCTAAGCAGCCTTCAAGGCATCCCATCGTGAGGTAAATGGTGTCTTATCATTGTCAAGGAAGTGTTTTAACTTTTTATGAAAGCAGTAAACGATTTTAGAAAGACAACATCTGAAAGTAACAAATTATTAAATCTCAAAAAGGATTTGTTGGATTTGCTGAATGGGCTGGCAATAATATCAAGGTCAGCTAACACTGGAGCATATGAGAGATTAGTATAGAACCTATTTCTGAATTAACTAAATGTTGCATTAAGTTTTTGCTCAAGAAAATACAATCCAGTCGTAATTGAGAGTGGTGCAAAGGGAATTAAATGAATATTCTAATAGATCAGGATTATATAATTGCCATGACTCAGAAAGTGAATGATGAGAAATGAGAGTCTTGGAGGCTTTGTGTGAGGCGTGAGGAACAAAGCGTGAATTAGAGGGTCTGTTCATACAGTTGATTATCCATTATAGTATGTGATAAGTTCTTCCAAAAATCGGAATCTGGGTGAGTAGGGCCATATAGATTAAGTATTGTGAGATTATTATCCCCAATTGTTAGGGTAACTAATAACCAGCGTCCCTCTGAGTCATGGTGTTGAGGGTGTTGAGAGTGTATGATGGGATGTAAAGATTTGTGGCAAAGAATTATGACTCTATTGTTGTTGGTTTTGGAATGGGATACACAAATGTTACCGACCCACTTGTTTTTAAGTTTAGCTGCCTCTAAGTAACTGAGATGTGTTTACTGTAACAGAGCTATATGACATTTCAACAGAGCAAGATGAGATAAGACACAGTGATTTTAAGCAGAGTTTTTAAGCACTTGACATTCCATGTAACTGTTCTAAGGCGCATTGGATAAAAAAACATATACAATTGTTGAATAATTAGAAGTACCAGGCAAAACATAATTTTCAGGAAAAAAAAGAAATGGAAAGGAAGAAGAAAGAAGCAATAAAGTGCCTAGAACGTAGTGAAGACGGACAGCCTTCGAAATACAGGATATACTTAGATACAGCATCTGAAGGACCAAGGTCTGCAGATCCTGAAGAGGAAGGAGAAGAAGACATAGAAGATTCCCCATAGAGAAAGTGACAGCAGAACACCTGAGGAGACAGGCACAGTCCATCAGCACATGGGCAATAAAGGAAAAAAGAGTTAGATAAGAATGAGACATGTAAAGAAATATATATACAGGAATTCTAGACAGAGGACAATTACAAAACTCTACTGAAAGTAAACGTCTAAAGAAATAAAATTACACTGGATACAAGAAGAAGGACAAATAGGATGATATGGTCAAATGAGAGGGAGAAGATATGGGAAATCCACTGTGGGGTCTTACTGGAACAAGGGAAAGGGGACCTATAAAAAATAATTAATGAATGACAATGAATAGAAGAAATAAAAATAAGCAATATCAAATATGCCAAAAACATCCAGAAGAAAATAAAACAATTGAAGGAAGAAAAATAACATTGATACATAGTGTTTGTCGTAAACGTTATCTAAGAACATTGAAAAAGAACAACAACAATTTGGAAAACTAAAATAGTCATGTAATAGAGAAAGTTCCTAGATCCATGTGGTCTGGTTTGTGGTGGTGGAAAAAGGATTGAAAATCTATGGGCTCTTCAAAGGAGTAGGACTTGTAGCGAATTTTAATAGATCTCAGTTGAGGGCGAAATCCTAGAAATAGCTTATGGCAAGCTTCAGTGGCAGGGGATATATCTTGCATGGAAAATACATTCATTGTAGAATCCTGGCCTTCTTACAATAGAGAGCAAGTGCATTAACTCAGTAAATTGCAAAAAGAGTTAATGATGCCTCTAGCGCGTGTGCTGTTGCCTAAAGATTGATGAGGACCAAGACAATAGTCCCGTTGAATAGATAGAGGAGGACTGAAGATTTAGATAGGGGAGAGAAATGCAATCATATTAACTCCTTCAGAGTCCTCAGGAATTCCAAAAAGGCAAAGATTGTTCTTCCTATTCCTGTTTTCCAAATTCTCCGCAAAAGTTTGAGTTGACAATGTCTTTAGTAAGTTGAGAAGAAGCTAAAGACAAGTCTTCAAGGTTGCTCACTCTTTGTTCCAGAGTTGAAAGACGTTGATCATATAGGGTCAATTTCTCTTGAATATGTTGAAGAGAGGCGCTAGTATCCATCATAAATTGCTTTAAGGCCCATAGCTCCTCCATAACATCATCCAGTGTGAGATGAGTAGGTGATTTAGTAGGCAAATCAAGATCTTTTTGGCTGCTTAACTAAGGCCATGATGGCAGATTTCTTTGAAATGGTACCAGTATGCTGTGGTGAAGAATTGCAGTCCTGTAAAAAATCCAAGGCTTTCTCCATGTTAGCCAGAGATTTGGATTTGTTTGGATGACTCCGCTGAAATCAGACAGAAGAAGCAAGTTTGGAGAGGCTAGGTGATTTAAAGGAATTTTGTCCTTTTTTAGGCTTCCCTGTACAGAATCTTAAGCCTAGGTGTATAAAACAAGCACATTCCATGACGTCCTGGAGTAAGACGAGGTATAGCGTAATAAAAATCAATGGAACTACTACCAGGAAAGCATTGCCTCACAAAAAACTAGTAAGAAACCACCAAGCTAATAACACCTATTTGTGGACAATGGAGAGAAAAAATATTAAGTAAAATGCAGAAACTCATTTATGTTGCTATTTAGCCTGAAGCAACAGTTTTCCATTCAAGCAATTAAATTAACACCCAGGCCATAATAAAGTGACTCGCCATGTGGAGAGGGGATTTGCTTCAAAGGAATAAAGCAGTCTCTGTAGAGTCCTCCATATCTGTCAATAGATGACTTGCGAAGAATGCGGGCAAATAAAAACTAAAGCAAAGTCCGCTGAAAGCATTTGCTGTCAAGCAGAGGAATTCGAGCAATGCAGCTAGTGGGGAAGAGGTTACCTCAGAAGCACTTAGGCCTAGTGTTGATGCTAAAATTACTTGCAGACCGTCATGTAGAAACCCCTTATTTATTTACAAGCCCCTTGCGCCACTGGTGCATCATTTTTACTATGGGGAAAAAGGGATGTACCAGCGGCGCAAGGGGCTTATAAATAAGCCCAAAAATTCTGGAATATTCCAGCTGCCGGTGACCTCCGACACAACTGCAGCAGGAGAAGGGCGGGTGGGGACCGTTCCTTCAGTCTCTTTGTAACGAGTTGGTGCTGACGCCGCACTGAGCTCTAGAGAGCCGCGGCCAACCATGCGGCTTCCAGACCACACCTCCATTTGAGTTTCTAATTTGTCTATATAAAACGGTATTGTTCTTTTTTTTAAAGGATTCTAGAGTCGCATATCTTAGCCAAAATGACGACATGCACTGAAATATCCCTTTATAGTCACAAACTAACGCTCAGCAAAGCTATTTCTTGGGCATTTTCTTTTAGTTGCTAAAAGGCAGGATACTAACTGAGTAATAATATAGTCATAATTTTCTCCAGGCAGTAAAGAGATAATTCTGTCAGTCAGAATTTGGAGAGGCAAGAAAAACATTTCGGGAACCTGTTTTTCCACTGTGGTAAGCTTCACTTTGTGCTTTAATGACACAGAGCTCTGCAGCATTTCAAAATCTCACTTTCAGTATTGTGAACTTGACAGATCTAAATGTGATCTACTTCACAAATGGTCCTCCCAGACAGAGTACATTTTCCTTTTCAGGAGTAGGGCGTCACCGGTGTATGACTGCTTCATTTAATATTTGTTGTCACGTTTTAAATTTCCCGTTCCATATTCATTCGAAGGATGCTCTGTCTTAATGCAGAATTATCGAAAAACGGTACAGTCGTAAAATTGATATTTTAAAGCCAGCAAAAGAAACCTGATGCAGGAAAGATGGTCTCTGGTGGCATTTATGCACCAGTCGCCAAGCTGTTACCATAACCTTCTCAATCTGAGGACATTTGTAGTACAGACACCTACACAACTATGTGTTGTGCTGACCCGTGCAGATATGCATATGCACAGCTATTCAAGACTCATTATGACGTTTTGGCTTTTTTTTACCTCCCGTTACTGTTCCGCTGCACAACCGCTGAAAGACTTTCAAAAGAAAAGAAAAGCTCCTTTTATCTTTTTCTGTATTTAAATATAAATGTCAGGGGATAACACCTTTTTCAATGTGAGGTTTTGTGTAAAATCTGTAAAAATGTCAAACTGGAAACCTGAATTGTTATGTGCAGTATAATGCCGCAGGTTCACGCCACATAGTTATTGAAGACACGCTTGGCATTTTATACCAGCAATCTGCCATGTCACTGACAGATTCAAACCCCATGGGGCACACTTTGCTGCAAACACAGTCGACACAGAAGCCAACTGAGATGCCAACCCAATTAGTCAGATTACGATTGCCATAGTTGTTACTGACAGACTAAAATCGACAAGTTTATGATCCACCTCTATCTTTATTACGAATCCAGGCCATGTAAAAGCATCAACAATAGTAATTGTTGTGCCATAATCGATTCATCATGGTTTACGCCGTAAACTTTACGGCTTGCTGAAGACAGTGCCATGAATCTTGGGATTTTGCTGGAACCATGTACTCAAGTTAAGTGAGTGAAGCATGTACCGACTCATAAATGCGCCTGATGGGTGTTATCAGTAATACTTCATGTGTCCATGCATACATGATTCAGAGTGTGACCTCACACATGTGGTTAATGAAGCCCTAGAACACCGATGAAGAAACTCAAGAGATAAAATGTCGCACAGATCCAAACATAAAGTACCATTGAGATGACCTCAGTGGCATTCTCAAATCATGTCTGTACAACAAAGAGAAGGGGGGGACCGGGAGCTAGTTATGGTCCAGTGTCTGTGCTCCGTGTGTCGTCTATAATACTCAAATGGAGACACTGTTCCTAAAGAGGGAAAGGGTAAAAGAGACCAGTTCGGAAAGAAATAAGGAAGAGTAAAGTCCTAGGCTAGTATTAGGCCCAAAAAAACTAGATCAAGGGGGAGGGCATACCTTAGTTTCTCTTGTTGCCCTCACACACCCCGAAGGATGTCATGCTTCATCATTGGGCGTTTTGCTCCTCGTCGGGCCGGCGCTGCAATGCCCTACGGGTCCCCCGAAGGGTCACTTTAGCGGAGATCTTTTAGAGAAAACGCCGTTGGGTGCATGCGGGTGTGTGGTTTGGGTCCTAATAAAAAGACATGTGGTGATGGGGGTGTGTCAGTGACGTGATAGCCTAAAAATGTCTAAGGGTTACTGAGGTAATAGGGTTTAATGTAAATAGCACCCTTGACATACTAAAAAACCCGTAGGTTAGGTGTTACCTTATTGGAAATAATGTGCCATTAGGTAACTAGTGTGTGGTCGTGTGGTCGACATGTTTCGCGCCCCAATGGTCCAAAAAAGGATCCTTGGCGCTTCCTCAGGACCAAAAAGAATAATAGTGAATGTGGACTGAGGGATACTACCCACAGTTACTATCCGGGCGTACAGGTCAAGATAGCCCTGCTCTCTGTGTAAGAGTCAAGTCACTCCAGGATAAAAGCCTAGGTAAACATAAAAAGAAAGAGAAAGGAGAACATCCTGCGTATTAAAGTATGTTCACCTGTCCAAGGGATTCCAAAAAGAGTACATAGTAAAATCATTCAAAAGGGATATCACCTCCACTCACGGGTGGTGGCGTGATGGGGTCTCAACGATAAGCTACCGGGCGCCTGGACCAGGGAAAGTGACCTGGAATGAAGACAACCCGTCGCCGATCGGAGTCGCCCATTAGTCCAGACACTAACCGTGGAAGAGATCAAAACAGATGTATAAGTCCTCATACGGTATACAGTGAGTCGGTCCATAGCGTTAAGGCTAGTACAACAGTATGTAACAACACTCACCTAAAACCGGGGAGAATAATGCTCCATAGATTAGGGGACGAGCGTACACACCTTCTAGTGCTGTAAAGAAGGAATAAATAACAGGCAACTACTAGTAAACCTTACTAGTAATGATTCCAAATCTAGTCTGAGCTTTCGTATAAACTTTTTTTGAGTAAACAACCACTCTCCTCGGCACCTTTACATGCGTTTACTTACAGTTTAGCTCCGGCGTGGCCTCTTAACCACCTACCCCAATCGTCCTCCTATCTGGAATGGAAACGAGGACTTCTCCGGGTCTCATTTGTAGTTCCCGCGTGGACTAATTGGGACGATACCCGTGTCCGGTCATCTACGAGGAGCAGCTGTGTTTACATCGTTGTGTGTGTTGGTGCGCATGTGCAGGAGATAGACAAGCAGACTCCGCGCCTGCGTGTGTCGAGTATTGACTCCGGCTGGCGTTCTGCTGTTGTCATGGTAATGTGCCTGCACAGTTATCAATGGTTCGTAAGTATCGCTGAGTAATAGAAGTGTGAGCAGTGTATCTTCACAGTTCGAAGTGGCTAATCTCCCACGGTAAATGCAGGCGCTCTATTGTAGGAAGACTGTGTGTTTTTGAATTAATGTGGTGCCCGTATATGTACAATCGATCATAGACTCGTAAAAATCCAAGTGCTTAGTGCTGGATGGGTCTCGGGGGCAACGGGGAGAGGGGGGGAGAGAATCATAACCCCATACCCAACCCCTAATGTTTTCAAAGGTAGCTGCCTGCCCGAATGACCAAAACGTCAGAAGAGAAAGTGGAGTTACGAGTGTTGGGTGCTCCTAGCTGCGACAAACCCCCATAGAGAGGGGCGGATGGTGCCTCAGTGTCAGTGTAACTGTCCGACAGGTGACTCAGGGAAGCAGTTGCTCGAGCATAGTGCCTTGTTAAATCAGAATTACTCAAGGAGAGATACTCCAGAGACAAAAGTGGCCATAGGCATGTGGTGGCTCGGTGTGCGCTTGCTATAATGTTGGTGGGGGTGTCTGCTGATCATTTAACTCTCATCCCATCATGCTGGGTTATAATTCAGTCCATGGTATCTCATCGTTCAGGCCCACATCATTGGTCCGGAGACGATGTACCCAGCGTTGTTCTCTGCGCAGTAGGGTGTTGTTATTCCAATGCTGGTTGTTTTCCAATACTGTCCACTTGATATCATCACATGTATGCCCTTTCTCAATGTAATGATTAGTTAGTCTGGTTGCTGTTCTCCCCCGTCGGATCGTACTCCTATGTTCACTTATCCTCAGTTTAACTTGTCTTGTGGTCATCCCCACGTAGCGAAGTGCACAGGGGCAGGTAATGAGGTACACACAGTTTTTTGTGTTGCAGTTCGTGTGGCTCCGTTGGTCCCACGTGATCTTGTCCAGCACCAAATGTGTAGTGTGTTTGGTAAAGGGACATGCACTACAACTGACACATGGGTAATGGCCTTTCACAGCGGGGAGGGACCATAGCGTGGACTCCTGACGATTGGTCTTCGCGCGGGGTCTCGTGTTGATCAGTTGGTCCCGTAAGTTGGTGGTCCTCTTGAACGCAAACCTGGGGCGCTCTATCATGAGATTCCCCGTGTTCAGAATCTTCCAGTTCCGGTTCACAATGTTTTTGATTTGGTTTGACAGAGGGGTAAAGGTTGTGACACATGTGATGATATTACCGGTTTCCTTAGTCCTGTCTTCCAGTAGCGCCTGGCGGTTGTTGTTCCTGGCTCGTTTACATGCTCGTTGTATAATCCTCTCTGGGTAGTGTCTTTGTTTTAGATTTGACGTGAGGGAATTCGCTTGAATGTCATATTCATGGGTGTCACTACAATTCCTGCGAATCCGCAGGAATTGTCCGAAGGGTAAATTTTCCCTCAGTGCTTTGGGGTGATGGCTGTGAAAATCCAGAAGACTGTTGCAATCAGTCGTTTTTCTGTAGATGGTAGTCTTGAGTTTTCCCCCCTCAAGGGTGATCAATAAATCCAGGAAAGGGATTTCTTTTTCACTCTCTGTTTTGGTAAAGCGTAGATGAGGGTTCAAGTTGTTTATCCATGTGTAGAATTCCTGGCAGGTCTCCACACTACCCTTCCATAGGATGAGCACATCATCGATGTATCGTTTCCAAGTTACCATATTCTCTCTGTAGGGGTTACTCTCAGTAAAGATGTTATTGGCCTCAAAGTGCGCCATGTACAGCCCTGCCAGACTCGGCGCGAATGTACTCCCCATGCTGGTCCCTTGTATCTGATGGTAGATGGTAGTCTTGTACATAAAGAAGTTGTTCTTAAGGGCCAGCATGATAAGTTCCGTGATGAAGATCGCAGGTGTATTGGTGGGTAGGTCTGTCTCGAGTAGGAGTTGTTCTACTACTTCAATCGTAGCATCTTGGGGGATATTCGTATACAATGCCTCTACGTCTAAAGTTAAGAGGAGGTTGATGGTCTCGGTATTGTTGTCGTTAATCTCTTGTATCAGATTCAAGACGTCCCTGGTGTCTTTTAAGTAGGCCGGAGTAGCTTGGACCAAAGGGCGGAGGAAGAAGTCACTGAACTTGCTCAGGGGTTCCAATAGCGAGCCTATCCCAGAGACGATCGGTCGTCCTGGCGGTGGAGTGATGCCCTTGTGAATTTTGGGTAATAGGTAGAAGTACGGCATTCTGGGGTTCTCGTTAATAAGGAATGCCGCCTCATGAGATGTGATCCAGCCCTCATTGGTAGCTTCGTTGACTAGGATGCGTATACGTGATAGAAGTCTCTCGGTGGGATCAGTCTCCAACTTCTTGTAGTACTCAGTTCTCCCGAGTTGTTTCACGCATTCTCTTTCATAGTCATCTACTGACAGTATGACGGTAGCTCCACCCTTATCTGCCGGTTTTATAATGATGGTTTCGTCATTAGTGAGTGACAGTACTGCCTCACGGAGTTTCTTGGGTAAGTTGTCAAAGACATGCTGACTTCTCAGGTTGTTAGCCTCCTTAAGGACTGCTTTTTCAAATGTCAGTACTTCACTTGGGACCATGCCCGCTGATGGAGTAAATTTGGAAGGTGGTCTAAGTCCGGTATCCTGGCGGTCAGGAGTAGGGTTGTTGTTGAAGAAGGATTTGATGCGGATCTTTCGGAATAGTTGTTGTAGCTCCTCGTTCAAGCGGAAGTTATCCTCCTTGGGGGTGGGTACAAATCCTAAGCCCAGTTCCAGGGCGGTCGTTTCATCTGTGTTCAGGTGTCTATCTGTGAGGTTCACTATCAGGGTCTTGGGAGTGTTGAGCTCCTCGTTGTTCTCTGTTGTGTCTCTTGATCCTGCCATTGGACTTGTTTTTGCCCTCTTCTTCTGCCTCTGCCTCGTCCCCTGCCTCTGTTCTGAAAAGGAGGAGGTGCATTGGGGAAGAATGGTTGTTGGAAACCTGGATGTTGACCCGGAAAGGCTGGAAACCACATCGGGCCTTGTTGAGGAAAAGGTTGGTGTGCATAGCCGTACATAGGTGGCATCGGAGGTGGAGGGAGTAGGCCTGGTTTGTTAACATTCCTGCCCCAGCTGCTATTGCTGGAGTTGCTGTACATGGATCGTCCTGAGTTCGTAGATGATGTAGAGCCTTCATCTGAGCCCGTATCACTGTCTGATGGTCTGTATTCCTCTTTGATATACGGGTATATCTTCTCTCTGTCGAATCTTTTAATGTCTTTTTGTAGTTTCGACACTTTTTGCTGTAATAAATAATCTCGATGGTCTGTCATCTCCGCGTTTATTTCTGCTAGACGGGTTTTGTAGGCTGAAATACTGATCCCAGTTTTCAGTCCATTCTCTGCGATGTTGATCTTGATGATTAATGCCTCGGAGAGACGTTTAGCGGTGCCGATAATAAGGATGAGCCAGTCGCGGGTGCACTTCCATGCGATCTGGCTCCATTCTTTGCGGAAAATAAGATCTTCCAGGAAGATTCTTGGTGCCGTGCGAACAATCAGACCATTGGGTGCAGCATTTGCTCTCAGATATTCAGTCATGATTGTGCCATGCATGGCAACTTTTACTTGTAGTTTCTTAAGTGATGCCAGGGAGTTCCAGTCACCTTGTGATGACGTACTGGCCATATTCCCCTCACTATCCAGTAGTGAGGGGGTTCTCAGGATTTCCGCCACGATGTCATCATCAAACCCGAGTCCCAGATTATCCCCCATGTTAGAGGTTGACATTTTTACGTACTCAATTGAAAAATGGAGTGGGAAAGAAGAGTGAGATTGGGTCCCTCGGCTAAGCCGCCGTGCTAATTATCTGTACAACAAAGAGAAGGGGGGGACCGGGAGCTAGTTATGGTCCAGTGTCTGTGCTCCGTGTGTCGTCTATAATACTCAAATGGAGACACTGTTCCTAAAGAGGGAAAAGGTAAAAGAGACCAGTTCGGAAAGAAATAAGGAAGAGTAAAGTCCTAGGCTAGTATTAGGCCCAAAAAAACTAGATCAAGGGGGAGGGCATACCTTAGTTTCTCTTGTTGCCCTCACACACCCCGAAGGATGTCATGCTTCATCATTGGGCGTTTTGCTCCTCGTCGGGCCGGCGCTGCAATGCCCTACGGGTCCCCCGAAGGGTCACTTTAGCGGAGATCTTTTAGAGAAAACGCCGTTGGGTGCATGCGGGTGTGTGGTTTGGGTCCTAATAAAAAGACATGTGGTGATGGGGGTGTGTCAGTGACGTGATAGCCTAAAAATGTCTAAGGGTTACTGAGGTAATAGGGTTTAATGTAAATAGCACCCTTGACATACTAAAAAACCCGTAGGTTAGGTGTTACCTTATTGGAAATAATGTGCCATTAGGTAACTAGTGTGTGGTCGTGTGGTCGACATGTTTCGCGCCCCAATGGTCCAAAAAAGGATCCTTGGCGCTCCTCAGGACCAAAAAGAATAATAGTGAATGTGGACTGAGGGATACTACCCACAGTTACTATCCGGGCGTACAGGTCAAGATAGCCCTGCTCTCTGTGTAAGAGTCAAGTCGCTCCAGGATAAAAGCCTAGGTAAACATAAAAAGAAAGAGAAAGGAGAACATCCTGCGTATTAAAGTATGTTCACCTGTCCAAGGGATTCCAAAAAGAGTACATAGTAAAATCATTCAAAAGGGATATCACCTCCACTCACGGGTGGTGGCGTGATGGGGTCTCAACGATAAGCTACCGGGCGCCTGGACCAGGGAAAGTGACCTGGAATGAAGACAACCCGTCGCCGATCGGAGTCGCCCATTAGTCCAGACACTAACCGTGGAAGAGATCAAAACAGATGTATAAGTCCTCATACGGTATACAGTGAGTCGGTCCATAGCGTTAAGGCTAGTACAACAGTATGTAACAACACTCACCTAAAAACGGGGAGAATAATGCTCCATAGATTAGGGGACGAGCGTACACACCTTCTAGTGCTGTAAAGAAGGAATAAATAACAGGCAACTACTAGTAAACCTTACTAGTAATGATTCCAAATCTAGTCTGAGCTCTCGTATAAACTTTTTTTGAGTAAACAACCACTCTCCTCGGCACCTTTACATGCGTTTACTTACAGTTTAGCTCCGGCGTGGCCTCTTAACCACCTACCCCAATCGTCCTCCTATCTGGAATGGAAACGAGGACTTCTCCGGGTCTCATTTGTAGTTCCCGCGTGGACTAATTGGGGCGATACCCGTTTTCCGGTCATCTACGAGGAGCAGCTGTGTTTACATCGTTGTGTGTCCGCTTGTCTATCTCCTGCACATGCGCACCAACACACACAACGATGTAAACACAGCTGCTCCTCGTAGATGACCGGACACGGGTATCGCCCCAATTAGTCCACGCGGGAACTACAAATGAGACCCGGAGAAGTCCTCGTTTCCATTCCAGATAGGAGGACGATTGGGGTAGGTGGTTAAGAGGCCACGCCGGAGCTAAACTGTAAGTAAACGCATGTAAAGGTGCCGAGGAGAGTGGTTGTTTACTCAAAAAAAGTTTATACGAGAGCTCAGACTAGATTTGGAATCATTACTAGTAAGGTTTACTAGTAGTTGCCTGTTATTTATTCCTTCTTTACAGCACTAGAAGGTGTGTACGCTCGTCCCCTAATCTATGGAGCATTATTCTCCCCGTTTTTAGGTGAGTGTTGTTACATACTGTTGTACTAGCCTTAACGCTATGGACCGACTCACTGTATACCGTATGAGGACTTATACATCTGTTTTGATCTCTTCCACGGTTAGTGTCTGGACTAATAGGCGACTCCGATCGGCGACGGGTTGTCTTCATTCCAGGTCACTTTCCCTGGTCCAGGCGCCCGGTAGCTTATCGTTGAGACCCCATCACGCCACCACCCGTGAGTGGAGGTGATATCCCTTTTGAATGATTTTACTATGTACTCTTTTTGGAATCCCTTGGACAGGTGAACATACTTTAATACGCAGGATGTTCTCCTTTCTCTTTCTTTTTATGTTTACCTAGGCTTTTATCCTGGAGCGACTTGACTCTTACACAGAGAGCAGGGCTATCTTGACCTGTACGCCCGGATAGTAACTGTGGGTAGTATCCCTCAGTCCACATTCACTATTATTCTTTTTGGTCCTGAGGAAGCGCCAAGGATCCTTTTTTGGACCATTGGGGCGCGAAACATGTCGACCACACGACCACACACTAGTTACCTAATGGCACATTATTTCCAATAAGGTAACACCTAACCTACGGGTTTTTTAGTATGTCAAGGGTGCTATTTACATTAAACCCTATTACCTCAGTAACCCTTAGACATTTTTAGGCTATCACGTCACTGACACACCCCCATCACCACATGTCTTTTTATTAGGACCCAAACCACACACCCGCATGCACCCAACGGCGTTTTCTCTAAAAGATCTCCGCTAAAGTGACCCTTCGGGGGACCCGTAGGGCATTGCAGCGCCGGCCCGACGAGGAGCAAAACGCCCAATGATGAAGCATGACATCCTTCGGGGTGTGTGAGGGCAACAAGAGAAACTAAGGTATGCCCTCCCCCTTGATCTAGTTTTTTTGGGCCTAATACTAGCCTAGGACTTTACTCTTCCTTATTTCTTTCCGAACTGGTCTCTTTTACCCTTTCCCTCTTTAGGAACAGTGTCTCCATTTGAGTATTATAGACGACACACGGAGCACAGACACTGGACCATAACTAGCTCCCGGTCCCCCCCTTCTCTTTGTTGTACAGATAATTAGCACGGCGGCTTAGCCGAGGGACCCAATCTCACTCTTCTTTCCCACTCCATTTTTCAATTGAGTACGTAAAAATGTCAACCTCTAACATGGGGGATAATCTGGGACTCGGGTTTGATGATGACATCGTGGCGGAAATCCTGAGAACCCCCTCACTACTGGATAGTGAGGGGAATATGGCCAGTACGTCATCACAAGGTGACTGGAACTCCCTGGCATCACTTAAGAAACTACAAGTAAAAGTTGCCATGCATGGCACAATCATGACTGAATATCTGAGAGCAAATGCTGCACCCAATGGTCTGATTGTTCGCACGGCACCAAGAATCTTCCTGGAAGATCTTATTTTCCGCAAAGAATGGAGCCAGATCGCATGGAAGTGCACCCGCGACTGGCTCATCCTTATTATCGGCACCGCTAAACGTCTCTCCGAGGCATTAATCATCAAGATCAACATCGCAGAGAATGGACTGAAAACTGGGATCAGTATTTCAGCCTACAAAACCCGTCTAGCAGAAATAAACGCGGAGATGACAGACCATCGAGATTATTTATTACAGCAAAAAGTGTCGAAACTACAAAAAGACATTAAAAGATTCGACAGAGAGAAGATATACCCGTATATCAAAGAGGAATACAGACCATCAGACAGTGATACGGGCTCAGATGAAGGCTCTACATCATCTACGAACTCAGGACGATCCATGTACAGCAACTCCAGCAATAGCAGCTGGGGCAGGAACGTTAACAAACCAGGCCTACTCCCTCCACCTCCGATGCCACCTATGTACGGCTATGCACACCAACCTTTTCCTCAACAAGGCCCGATGTGGTTTCCAGCCTTTCCGGGTCAACATCCAGGTTTCCAACAACCATTCTTCCCCAATGCACCTCCTCCTTTTCAGAACAGAGGCAGGGGACGAGGCAGAGGCAGAAGAAGAGGGCAAAAACAAGTCCAATGGCAGGATCAAGAGACACAACAGAGAACAACGAGGAGCTCAACACTCCCAAGACCCTGATAGTGAACCTCACAGATAGACACCTGAACACAGATGAAACGACCGTCCTGGAACTGAGCTTAGGATTTGTACCCACCCCCAAGGAGGATAACTTCCGCTTGAACGAGGAGCTACAACAACTATTCCGAAAGATCCGCATCAAATCCTTCTTCAACAACAACCCTACTCCTGACCGCCAGGATACCGGACTTAGACCACCTTCCAAATTTACTCCATCAGCGGGCATGGTCCCAAGTGAAGTACTGACATTTGAAAAAGCAGTCCTTAAGGAGGCTAACAACCTGAGAAGTCAGCATGTCTTTGACAACTTACCCAAGAAACTCCGTGAGGCAGTACTGTCACTCACTAATGACGAAACCATCATTATAAAACCGGCAGATAAGGGTGGAGCTACCGTCATACTGTCAGTAGATGACTATGAAAGAGAATGCGTGAAACAACTCGGGAGAACTGAGTACTACAAGAAGTTGGAGACTGATCCCACCGAGAGACTTCTATCACGTATACGCATCCTAGTCAACGAAGCTACCAATGAGGGCTGGATCACATCTCATGAGGCGGCATTCCTTATTAACGAGAACCCCAGAATGCCGTACTTCTACCTATTACCCAAAATTCACAAGGGCATCACTCCACCGCCAGGACGACCGATCGTCTCTGGGATAGGCTCGCTATTGGAACCCCTGAGCAAGTTCAGTGACTTCTTCCTCCGCCCTTTGGTCCAAGCTACTCCGGCCTACTTAAAAGACACCAGGGACGTCTTGAATCTGATACAAGAGATTAACGACAACAATACCGAGACCATCAACCTCCTCTTAACTTTAGACGTAGAGGCATTGTATACGAATATCCCCCAAGATGCTACGATTGAAGTAGTAGAACAACTCCTACTCGAGACAGACCTACCCACCAATACACCTGCGATCTTCATCACGGAACTTATCATGCTGGCCCTTAAGAACAACTTCTTTATGTACAAGACTACCATCTACCATCAGATACAAGGGACCAGCATGGGGAGTACATTCGCGCCGAGTCTGGCAGGGCTGTACATGGCGCACTTTGAGGCCAATAACATCTTTACTGAGAGTAACCCCTACAGAGAGAATATGGTAACTTGGAAACGATACATCGATGATGTGCTCATCCTATGGAAGGGTAGTGTGGAGACCTGCCAGGAATTCTACACATGGATAAACAACTTGAACCCTCATCTACGCTTTACCAAAACAGAGAGTGAAAAAGAAATCCCTTTCCTGGATTTATTGATCACCCTTGAGGGGGGAAAACTCAAGACTACCATCTACAGAAAAACGACTGATTGCAACAGTCTTCTGGATTTTCACAGCCATCACCCCAAAGCACTGGGGGAAAATTTAACCTTCGGACAATTCCTGCGGATTCGCAGGAATTGTAGTGACACCCATGAATATGACATTCAAGCGAATTCCCTCACGTCAAGTCTAAAACAAAGACACTACCCAGAGAGGATTATACAACGAGCATGTAAACGAGCCAGGAACAACAACCGCCAGGCGCTACTGGAAGACAGGACTAAGGAAACCGGTAATATCATCACATGTGTCACAACCTTTACCCCTCTGTCAAACCAAATCAAAAACATTGTGAACCAGAACTGGAAGATTCTGAACACGGGGAATCTCATGATAGAGCGCCCCAGGTTTGCGTTCAAGAGGACCACCAACTTACGGGACCAACTGATCAACACGAGACCCCGCGCGAAGACCAATCGTCAGGAGTCCACGCTATGGTCCCTCCCCGCTGTGAAAGGCCATTACCCATGTGTCAGTTGTAGTGCATGTCCCTTTACCAAACACACTACACATTTGGTGCTGGACAAGATCACGTGGGACCAACGGAGCCACACGAACTGCAACACAAAAAACTGTGTGTACCTCATTACCTGCCCCTGTGCACTTCGCTACGTGGGGATGACCACAAGACAAGTTAAACTGAGGATAAGTGAACATAGGAGTACGATCCGACGGGGGAGAACAGCAACCAGACTAACTAATCATTACATTGAGAAAGGGCATACATGTGATGATATCAAGTGGACAGTATTGGAAAACAACCAGCATTGGAATAACAACACCCTACTGCGCAGAGAACAACGCTGGGTACATCGTCTCCGGACCAATGATGTGGGCCTGAACGATGAGATACCATGGACTGAATTATAACCCAGCATGATGGGATGAGAGTTAAATGATCAGCAGACACCCCCACCAACATTATAGCAAGCGCACACCGAGCCACCACATGCCTATGGCCACTTTTGTCTCTGGAGTATCTCTCCTTGAGTAATTCTGATTTAACAAGGCACTATGCTCGAGCAACTGCTTCCCTGAGTCACCTGTCGGACAGTTACACTGACACTGAGGCACCATCCGCCCCTCTCTATGGGGGTTTGTCGCAGCTAGGAGCACCCAACACTCGTAACTCCACTTTCTCTTCTGACGTTTTGGTCATTCGGGCAGGCAGCTACCTTTGAAAACATTAGGGGTTGGGTATGGGGTTATGATTCTCTCCCCCCTCTCCCCGTTGCCCCCGAGACCCATCCAGCACTAAGCACTTGGATTTTTACGAGTCTATGATCGATTGTACATATACGGGCACCACATTAATTCAAAAACACACAGTCTTCCTACAATAGAGCGCCTGCATTTACCGTGGGAGATTAGCCACTTCAAACTGTGAAGATACACTGCTCACACTTCTATTACTCAGCGATACTTACGAACCATTGATAACTGTGCAGGCACATTACCATGACAACAGCAGAACGCCAGCCGGAGTCAATACTCGACACACGCAGGCGCGGAGTCCGCTTGTCTATCTCCTGCACATGCGCACCAACACACACAACGATGTAAACACAGCTGCTCCTCGTAGATGACCGGACACGGGTATCGCCCCAATTAGTCCACGCGGGAACTACAAATGAGACCCGGAGAAGTCCTCGTTTCCATTCCAGATAGGAGGACGATTGGGGTAGGTGGTTAAGAAGCCACGCCGGAGCTAAACTGTAAGTAAACGCATGTAAAGGTGCCGAGGAGAGTGGTTGTTTACTCAAAAAAAGTTTATACGAGAGCTCAGACTAGATTTGGAATCATTACTAGTAAGGTTTACTAGTAGTTGCCTGTTATTTATTCCTTCTTTACAGCACTAGAAGGTGTGTACGCTCGTCCCCTAATCTATGGAGCATTATTCTCCCCGTTTTTAGGTGAGTGTTGTTACATACTGTTGTACTAGCCTTAACGCTATGGACCGACTCACTGTATACCGTATGAGGACTTATACATCTGTTTTGATCTCTTCCACGGTTAGTGTCTGGACTAATGGGCGACTCCGATCGGCGACGGGTTGTCTTCATTCCAGGTCACTTTCCCTGGTCCAGGCGCCCGGTAGCTTATCGTTGAGACCCCATCACGCCACCACCCGTGAGTGGAGGTGATATCCCTTTTGAATGATTTTACTATGTACTCTTTTTGGAATCCCTTGGACAGGTGAACATACTTTAATACGCAGGATGTTCTCCTTTCTCTTTCTTTTTATGTTTACCTAGGCTTTTATCCTGGAGCGACTTGACTCTTACACAGAGAGCAGGGCTATCTTGACCTGTACGCCCGGATAGTAACTGTGGGTAGTATCCCTCAGTCCACATTCACTATTATTCTTTTTGGTCCTGAGGAAGCGCCAAGGATCCTTTTTTGGACCATTGGGGCGCGAAACATGTCGACCACACGACCACACACTAGTTACCTAATGGCACATTATTTCCAATAAGGTAACACCTAACCTACGGGTTTTTTAGTATGTCAAGGGTGCTATTTACATTAAACCCTATTACCTCAGTAACCCTTAGACATTTTTAGGCTATCACGTCACTGACACACCCCCATCACCACATGTCTTTTTATTAGGACCCAAACCACACACCCGCATGCACCCAACGGCGTTTTCTCTAAAAGATCTCCGCTAAAGTGACCCTTCGGGGGACCCGTAGGGCATTGCAGCGCCGGCCCGACGAGGAGCAAAACGCCCAATGATGAAGCATGACATCCTTCGGGGTGTGTGAGGGCAACAAGAGAAACTAAGGTATGCCCTCCCCCTTGATCTAGTTTTTTTGGGCCTAATACTAGCCTAGGACTTTACTCTTCCTTATTTCTTTCCGAACTGGTCTCTTTTACCCTTTCCCTCTTTAGGAACAGTGTCTCCATTTGAGTATTATTCTCAAATCATGGCCTAGGAAGGTGCCAAGTGCACATGATAAAGCAAGAGAATAGATGAAATAATAGGTCATTGAAGACCTAATGCCTACTATGCTTGTATCTTGAAGGTGTCTGTGATCACCCAGGACTGTGAGTTTTTTATTGACAGCTGCATTAGGTAGAATTACACGGATCGCTAGCAAGCTCCAGAGTTAATTGTACACAATATGGCTGTCAACACAGACAATGTGTTTTAGACCCGACAGCCTTTTGTGTATTCTTAACCCAAAACTTTTGCCTTTTTAACACCTGTTTGTTAAAATTAGTTTTCACTGGCCTTAAGACACTGCTCACTTTTCCACTGCTAACCAGTGTTAAAGTGCTTGTGGTCACTCCTTTAGACATGGTAAAATTGGCCTACACCAAACTGGCACATTTATTCTACTAATGAGTGGTACTGCATGTACACAGCGCCTGTAAATGAAATTATACTAGTGGGCCTGCAGCACTTGTTGTGTCACCCACTTAACTAGCCTTTTAAAACATGTCTCAGGCCTGCCATTGCAGCCTGTGGGCAGTTTTAAGCTGCCAATTCAATCTGGTAAAATAAACCTCTTGCCAAGCCTAAACCTCCTTTTTTAATACATATAAGTCACCACTAAGGTAAGCCCTAAACAGCTCATAGGGCAGGTGCATTGTATTTAAAACTTCACCCATGTACTTTTATGTTATACATGTCTTGGTAGTAAAAAAACTCCCAAATTAATTTTTCACTACTTTGAGGCCTACCTCTCCCATATGATAACATTGGGTTACTTTATTACATTTAATACATGCTAACATTTTAGTGAGAACAGGTAGAAATGTAACGTTTGGTCTCAAACGAATTGTAAAATAAAATCCTCTTTAATGGTAAAGTGGTATTTTAAGTCCCGATACTGAAAATACCACTTTAAGAAAGTTGGTATTTTCCTGTCCTAACCATTTTGATGCCTGCAGCCAGTGCGCTGGGTCCCATGACTGTGAATAGATGGAAGCTGGCCTTTGTGTATTCCTTCCAGACAGTAAGAAAAAGGGGGACTTAGTGTTGGCAGGATGGACTATTCTGCCAGAATGGGAGGGGCGGAGTTGTTCCCTGCCCCACTTACATTTCAAAGGGGTTGGCTGCGTGCAGCACACCTACAATGAACTTCAGTCTTTTGTCACCTTAGACCTCTTGGGGCCTAGACAGGGGAGTAAGGAAAATTTCAGAACCAGATATGAAGTTTAGAGGATTCTCACACTTCAAATGCTGGCACCAGGTATAAAATGCGGACTCTCAGATCAACTCTTCAGTTCACTCCTCGACCTGTGGAGGACCTCCAAAAGGACTGCCTTTCTTTCTGCTTGAAGCCTGCCTTGTAACCTCAGAGGTCTGTCCTGCTTCTTGAGGCCAGACATTCAGAAAGGCTCCTTGGGCTAGCTAATTGACTGGATTCCTATTCTGAGCTACAGGGACACAGAAGGCTCCAACAACCTTGAAATTGCACCTGGACGCTTCCTGAAGTGTGTCTTGCCCTTCAAGTGCTGCCACACCAGTCCTGGACCCTTGGAAGTGGTGCTAAAGGTACCCAAACACTCAAAAAACAAAACTTGGAACCTAGACTTTTTTTTACTAAAAAGTTGCCTAAGAAACCACTGATGATTGGGATACACCTGCTCGCTGATCTACCCAAGGAGCATCGCTAGTCGGCCTGACTTTACTATAGCTCCCTAAACATTCTTCTCTGCAGCAGCGAATCCTGCTCAGCGGCTTCTCTTTAGAAGGGTATCCGGCCTCGTGGAAACCTCATCAGCTACAGCCTGCAGCTTTATCCCTCTGGAGATTGTCGACTTCAAAAAAACAAACAAAGTCCGAATGTAGACATCTTCATCACAACTTCATCTAGTGGCTTCCCAGTGATGACTCCTCCTAGGACACTGTCAGCTGCTGTACTTTGTGAACTTTACCATCTCAGACATTTTTCTTCAAAAATTCTCCTAAGTCCATGGGTAAGCCAAGACCAGGTCCAATCCACTGCGTGTATCCGACCGATGCTCCATCGCTGTCGGACATCGCTCCTGACTTTGCCCCAGGTCTCGAGCAACTAGATGCCCGCAGTCGGCACTTTGATCTGTTAGGTGCTAGTTTTTATTAAACATTTTAAAAATTCATAACTCCATTTCTATTAATTGTATTTTTGTCATCTGGTGTCAAATTATTCATTAAAATGTTCACTATTTTTCTAAATTGGTGTGGGATTTTTCTTGTGTTGTGTTTTCACATTACTACTGTATGAGCACTATATAAATACCTTACGCATTGCACTTCAAATAAAGCCTGATTGCTTTTGTGCCAAGACACCAGAGTGTTAAGCACAGGTTAATGTAATAATGTTTGTGCCTGACATTGACAGAGTTAGGGTTCCCCCTACCCCTCATCCAAATATCCAGCTTCCTACAACTCCTACTAGCATAGTTGGACATTAGGTCTTCAAAGACCTAATATTCTATCTATTGTCATGCATGAAACACATTGATTATTTATTATGGCTGCACTGCCACTTAAATGATTCCTTCTGTTTAATTCAACACAACTGCCCTTTGAGCTGTTTAAGGCTTACGTTAGTGGTGATGTATATGTATTAAAAAAGGAGGTTTAGGGCTGGCAAGAGGTTTGTTTTGCCAAATCGAATTGGCAATTTAAAACTGACCATGAGCTGCAATCTTAGAGTTGAGTCCTTTAAGCAGCACAGCAGTCCTTCTGACAGAGATTCAATACAAGATCCAGAAGTGTCTGATTTTAGGGGTACAGAGATGCCTTTGTTGTAAGGGGTGACTTCAAAGGAACTCTCTGAAGTGCACAAGGATACTTTTCAATCCAGTCCTGTCTGCCAGGCTAACCCTGGGGGATAAACCAGTGCTTTGGTGTGGAAAGAACACTACCTGTTATGTTGTTATGTTGAAGAGATTTGTAAAGCGTGCGACTACCCTTGGGTGTCTTGGCGCTGTCTGAAAATTGAGCATGCTAACAGTAATGCTTTTAGATGTTAAATAGCCAAAGCCTGTTGAAGTGTGTCAACCCCTCCCATTCCACCCTACTCAGGAAGGCCCATCATAATGCAGATAAATGCAGTTGAATGCTCAGAATGCAACCTAGAGGGCTGTCTAGAGGGAATGTACAAAGTGTAGCTGTCAACCAACCCCGACTTGTATTTGAGACAGTCCGTCAGGCACGAAGAGCAGTAAGTACAGAAAAATATCCACTTTCTAAACAAAAGTGGCTTTTTTAATACAGTAGGTTAAATTCAACTTCACCAGTAAGGAGGATTCATCATGACCATTGCAAACATTTCAAACATAAAAAGGCTACTCTTCTCTTATCAGGAATTACAGCTTAAAATGATATGAAGAAATTCCCAATGCTGGCCTATGAGAGTGGTAGACCTCACATTAGTGAAAAATGAAATAGGCTATTTATCACTGCCAAGACATGCAAAATATAAAGATACATGTCCTACCTTTTAGTTACATAGCACCCTTCCATTTGGGGTTACTTAGGGCCTACCTTAGGGGGGACTGATATTTAATAAAGGCTTGGTCAGGTGTTCTCAATGGCAAGACGAAGTGGCAGTAAACTGCATACATAGGCACTGCAGTGCGAGCCCTGGAACAGGTTTGAAAGGCTACTTCTGAGAGTCAGTGCTGCAGCACACTAGTAGCATTTGAAGTATGTGCCCTGGGTATATGGTATACCACTTTACCAGGGACTCACCAGTACAAAGATTGCCAATCAGATATACACCAATGTCATCATGTTTAGGGGAGAAGCACATTCACTTTAACACAGGTTAGAAGTTGTAAAGTGCTCAAAGTCCTAAGGCTAACAAAAAGAATCAGCAAAAATGGGAGGCAAAAGGCAAAATGTTGGGGGCAAAGACCACCGTAAGGATGACAAGTCTAACATATCCTATGGGAGAGGCTGGCCTTACAGTAGTGAAAAACAAATTCAGGATTTTTTCACTACCATGTCTTATAAAACTTAAAACCACATGTCCTACTTTTTAAATACAATGCACCCTTCCCAATGGGCTTTTTAGAGCCTACTTGTATGTATAAAAAAAGGAGATTATCGACCTGGTAAAAGGGTTATTTTACCAAATCGAAATGGCCGTTTTAAAAAACTGCACTACAAACTGTAATGGCAGGCCTGAGACATTCTTTAAAATGCTACAGTAGAGGGTGGCAAAAGGAGTGCTGCAAGCCCACTTATAGCATTTAGGTTAGAGGCCATTACACGGAGCCTATAAGTAAATTAAATGTGCAAACAATTGTAGACCAATTTTACCATTTGGTAAAGTACTCAGAATCTTAATACCAACAAAAGCAAATTCAGGTGACCTTGAAGAGAGGGCCAAGTTCAAGAGAGACTTTCTGCACCTTGTCTTTCTGATCACCCATGAGCAAAACAATCTTTTTCCAAAGTTAGTGGATTTCTAATAACATCATAGATGAAATATTGCTACTTTCTAATAGTATTGTAAGGATAGAGTTATATTATAGCTTGTGATTCTTCCCATTAGTTCTGACACATTTGTGCAAATATTCTAGTTGCAACCGGTGTGCTTGGTAATTTATAGATAATATGCTGTTATGAGCTTGCAAAGGGTTTCATTATTCTACTCAAATACCCAGTAGAACCCAGGTTTTTCCAAATCATAAGATCACAATAAAATATTTTGGGTGAATTTCATAGAAAAGTATTATCGTGAAGAAGAGATTTTAATTCATTTTATTCACTCTTGTGATATCACTGCAGTGATAAAAAATATTGATTTTGAATTATGTTATCTCAATGCAAAGAAAGTGCAATTTCCCCAGTCAACTCCCTCTTCCTCCAAATCTCCTCAGAACTGTGAGAAGAGATGGAAGGACAAAGGCAGTTCCGAGAATGTTAGAGGAGGTGATGAGGGCACTAAGATGACAGATAAAAGTGCAATGCGGTAGAAGATAGGGCTACTGATGAAGGTGAGGAATACTTAAAGGAGCTAAAGATGTCGTAAGTGAAGGAGAGATGAAACAAAGAAGGAGGGTGGAGGAGGGAGGCAGGATGCCATAAATCTTTATACTCACATATTCAATAGGGCATCGACCCATGGGAGATGGGGAGCAGAATGGAGGAAGTCATGTGGATCCTCCCTTATAAAAACTATGGGGCGTTTTTACTCTTCAGAGTATGGTAATTACTCTGTCAGGGTGACAGATTAAAATATTCCATTGCTCTGATGGGGTAACCACCCTATGAAATTACTGACGTCCACTGCCCCAGCGTACAGCATTTCCATTGGCAGGAAAAGCGGCCATGTTGGTTCCTCTCAATGCATTGAAAGTGTGTGGCTCCATCAACAAAGTGTGCCATATGGCACACTTTCAATATCTTTTTTTATTTTCAAAAACAAAATCCCAGAGTGGGATTTTCATTTTGAAAATATAAACAGCAATGACCACCTCACCATGAGTGGTTTATCCTATGGTACTGGGGTCATTAAAATGTTTTACTTTCACGAACCGCCACGTTTTGGATGGTGATGTGTGCCACTAAAAGATAGCCATTTGTCTGTATACTTTAAATAGGGCAGATGGACAAAGAGCCAAACCTCTGTTGGCCATTTTTCCATTGGGCTATCGGAGGAAATGTCCATGGCTGAGAGAGACTAGTCTCTGTCCCTGACATACTTAAGTTCGGCTTCACTCTAAATGAGGTGGTTGGAACTTCAGCTTAGCAGAGAAGGTGCTCAGTTGCCGTTGCGACGGCGTGCCCTCTCCACTAAACTCTAAATCAGGCCTGATGTCTTATTGTTCTAAGCATGAAATAACAATTTCATTCAGTGGTATTGTATGGGTTGTTGTCATTTTAAACTAAAAACTAAAACATATAAGTGTAGTTATGCAAGCATCACAATGAGAGACCAACATTGCATTTTCACTTAATCATTGTAAGACTCATAAAGACCATATAATCTCATTTGACATGTTTCCATAGTCACTGGCAGTAGAACACACACTTCAAACCACAAACCTCCTCCCAGCCTAATAGCTAGGGCTCTGTAATCTTCTACATGAAATTAGTATTTTCCTAGAGGCAAATAAAATTGTGAGTGTTGGTTTTTTCTCTACAGCCAATACATCCAGCTTAAAGCTAAATACAATACAGTTCAACATCCAATTCAACTCTGTCATTTCTTTCCCATGCAACATATCTGTCAAAATCATATTCCTGAGCATATACTCCATTAAATCTTGAAGCTATATAGCTCAATTTTAAATATATTTTAGCCATTAAGTTTGGCTCTTCACTCAATTATTTTAGATAAAGAATACCCAAGGAAAGTTAAATGAGCAGTCTGTGTTTTTTTATAGGCTAATGTAACATACTGTAATTTGGATAGTATTTTCCTCGATTGTCTTCTTGCGATTTCCCCTTCCAAGTTCCCATAGTCCACTGTTAGGAGCATCACTTAATGCACTTGATGCAGGCTTCTCAAGAAAGTTCTAAATCCATGTTTTTTCGAGAAAGCACACAGATTCTGAGGAGAATCAATAGTTCTCTCACGTTCCATTTGGAAATGTGGTTGTGATGAAATTTACGGAATTTAGAAAATCTCTGAACATCGGACAATGCGCTCTGCAGGTAAATTTACATCTTATTCACGAAGGAAAGGGTCAGTCATCCATCTGCATCAAAAATAGATCAATTCAGGAATAGGGCAGGTCTCTTTCTGTGTACAGGCCTCAGCCTATGGAAATCAAGACGTCCTGGCTCAGATGTAGGATTCTGAGATCTGAAAAGTAAGAATACTGGGGTGCCTGACTCACTTCACAAGAGACTTGTCTGATGGCTCCCTGGGTTCTAATGTTAGAAAATGCAACAGAGAACCTATGTCACATTTCTGACATAGTAAGCGTGAGGGAAAAGGCTGATAGGTGCTCGATAAAAGCAATGAGCATGTCTAATTGCGCTGAAAGATAAGTATGCACAGTCCAGAAGGCACCTAGTCCCAAAACAGCCTCATTTCTGTGCATAAGGAAGGCTGGGATCTAGTTTTTGTGAAATTAAATTAAGAGCTGGAATTCATCAGCAATTCTTCCACTGGATAAACTGTATTCAGTATCTGGCTAAGGATTAATTAAGTGCAGCTCAGACAGAAGTTCCCACAGTGGGTATCTGTTTTAAGTAGGTTTCCAAAAGTTCATTCCACTCTGTTGTTCAGGAACATATTTCTGCAAAGATGAATTGCTCTGTTGGCAATACGTCCCTTTTAAAATGTAGGGCCGAATTTATCAAGGGCTTGCGTTGCTCTTACATCATGCAAGGTAATGCAAGCCCTTAAGTGAAAGTTTCAAAGCTGCCTTGCATCGCCCTCCATGGCTTGGCAAATCTGGAATAATGCAAGGCAGCACAAGGCGCTGCCTTACGTTACTCAGCACTAGAAAGACATTTCATGGGAGGAGAGTGGGTGTTCCCATGCATCCACCCATGTATTGTGGCGCATTCCCTGATTTACTAACACTAGCAAAACTGGAAATGCAACAAAATGGCATGCCTTCCCAGCTGAAGTGCAACTAGAAGACATTTCCTCATTGCTCCTTGTTTTTTCCTATTTCTAAGTGTGTTGCTGTCTGCAGCACACTTAGACAGAGGAAAACTCCTTTAAGGATTGTTTTCATGCAGTAAGGTGTCTTTTCCTGCACATAAACAGCCCTGAGTGTAACAGTAGGCACCCTTGCACCATAGCTTAGTGTGCCTGTGTTGACAGCCACAAGTGCACCAGCTCAGCAAGAGAGCAGGATTTCAACATATGTTGGCAAATGTAGCGAATTCCTGTCCTCTCCATTTTACACAGCGCAGCAAGCTGTTTTGTTGCATTTTGCAGTGTCAAATCTTGATAAATTTGGTCCTAAAAGTGCAAAGTCTACAATGCCAGTAACACTTTTTTTTTCTAGCATGGCTTTATCAAGTGTCTTTTACCACACGTTTCTTTATAAAATAAACAATTTGAGCTGAACCATTTATTTATAGCCTTCCCTCAACTTTTTACCTAGTTCCCAGCATTTACACTGGCACACTTCAATCTCACACAACATTTTTACAATAGTTATTTTGTTGTTAGGATGGTTACGACGGACATCACATAACAACATGTATTCATGGGAGATAAACGCTGATACTTGGTAATGGGGAAATAATAAATAAACATTTAGAGGCTCATTAGTATGTCGGGCGGATCACCACCACCCACATGGCGGTGGCGGTCCGCCCGACATTTCCTTCCGCCCGCATGTAAATTCCCCCCACCATATTACTATGGCGGGGGGGACTCCGGCGGACGGAAAGACCGTCCGCCGGTTTTACACCCGGTCGATGAGTCGACCGGGTGGAAAAGCTGTTAATATGGTGGCGGTGTCTGGTAGACAACACCATCCATATTAAGATACATGCAGGGTTATGCCGTTGCCGCCACGGAAAGGCATGCGGTCTTCTAGATTGGGGGCCCGTACCTATGGTACCGCCCTGCATTTCAATGTACAAGGTGGCAGGCAAAGCGCGGTGCCTGTCACGTTGTGAATTGAAATGCACAACTTGCATTTTTCGCATTGTGGCGGGCGGTGCTTTTAGCTCCGCCCGCCGCAATGTTAGGAAGGCGGGATGCGCCCGCCAGTGTGGCAGGCGCATCTTAATGGTATGTGCGGGACTGCCGCATGCATTGCGGGCGGTCCCATTTCCCAGGGGTATGGCAGGCGGACAAAGTCCGCCCGCCATGCTAATGACCCCCTTAGTAGCTGAAATATTCTTTCAAACAAACACATTTGACTATCAATCTAAGTAAAAGCACTAGCACTGATCATATTGACACATATACATGCCTGTCACATTTGCATGCCTTCTGAAGCATTGCAATAGGCAGTTGTAAAATGATCAGCACCTCATAGTGGTGATAGTGCAGGAGGTGTGTTTCCTCTGGGGCCAATGGTTGTATTCGTTTCACCTGCAATGACCCATGCTGTCCTACGCTCATAAACAAACCACAGTTGTAAAGCGCGAACATATCACCCAATAAGGGTTTCAAGGCACTGGGGGCCATTGGGGAGATTAGGTGAGCTATTGCCCAGAGTCACATGATACTGAGCTGAGCCAGGGATCAAACCGTAAGCCCCACACTATGGAGTCAGACGCTCTGGTGGCTGCACCACAAATCTCCAATAGAGCAGCAGTTATTTCCAAGTTTCCAGCTGCTTTAAATCCAGTCTAAATGTAACAAGATAGTGGAAGGAGTCAATGAAATAACATCACAAACAGAACTTATAAAATAATACAGAAGTATACATTTCAGCCAACACCTCTACATCCACTTACTAAGCCAACACTTTAAAGACATGACAAATATGAGCCATAAGACTAAAAACGATCCATGACCTGAGGTGCACGACTCATTTGAGTGAATATGTCAAAATTACTTTTTCAAGCACCTAGTAAGTCAATGGTATAGTCTATGTACAATAGTACATAGGTAAATCCCAGCAATTGGGATGTTGTTCAATTCAGGTCTTTGATTGACATCACAGACAAGTATGTTGTCTGTCACTTCTATGCTTGAATTGCAAACCACCCTCTGAAGGCTACTTACCGATGTACTATGTATGTTGCAAATGACCTATGCATCCCCTCATATGCTTTTTAGTTGTCTTTGTGTACAAGTAAAATAAGGGGTAAGTGGAAGTGTCATAGGCCAAGCATAAGCAACATCAAATAAATTCTGCCAGCTTCTTTAACTCTTTTTCATTCTGTTGGTGCCTAGCCACAGAAAAAATACATAAAAATACATATGGCTGTTTTTTGAAATTTGAAAAACTATTTTTTACCTGCTGTCACTGTATGCAATCCTTCTAGCACATGTTCCACAAATAACTAGACTATAGTAGAGGCTTTCAGTTTGTTCTAAGAATCTGGCTAAAAGGGAGGTGTTGTGGTGTCTAGAGGAATAAGGGAGACTGGAGATGTGGGCTAATGCTGAATTTCCGATTTCTAATTCTGGCTTCAAAACTGGACAAACATCACTGGATTCTAAGCAAATGAATTTAATGCTATGTATGCCGATGTATAAATATTCAAAAATAAGTGTTAGAAGTAGGGTTTCTGGTTGGCTTTGGTATGCACTTAAACCAGGTAGAACCCACCACATTAGTCATGGTAAGGGAGCTACACACCCAAGATAACCCCTGCTCACCCCATTGGTAGCTTGACAGAGCAGTTAGGCTCATCCCATATGCAATGTGTAAAGCATTTGCGCAACACACATACAAACCAGTGACACACTAGGCACAACACAAAAATAGACTCCACACCAGGTTATATAAAAATATCCTCTGTATTATACATAAACATATTAACCCACAATCACATAAATTAATAATCACTTTGTCAGCTAGGAAATAGTCACAATAATAAGTTGATCATAAATCACTTTGCCAGTAGCCAGTGGTCATAATATCACAGGCTTTCAATATCATAAAGACATATATATTGCCCAGGTCATAAGAACATATTCTGCCTAACATCACAGTTAGTGCAGTAAATCAAATACTTCTTATTGGCACAAGTCATGAAAATCTTGGGAAAAAACAACTGCACTGCACATAATGAGTAGTTCCTGAAATTTGTACTTGTTAGTATGCCTTCACCACGATTACAACGACTTATAACATCACACCAGGGCATGAGAAAAATGCAGCAGGTTTAGGAATAACTCTCAGTAATCATTCCATGTCATTATAGCCCTCTGGATCAGACAATATTCCCATAAGTATATAGGTTGCAGTGCACCTGCACACCTTTTAGCGGTTATACGGTAATGCGGCCACCTAAACGAAATGCTTCCAACAGCGAGTGGCAGCTGCCCACAGACACATGGCGCAGCCACCTAGACAGATGTGGCCGGGCCCGGCCATTCTGCTCAGGCCAACGGGGCCAGCTGTACCCCCTGTAATGCCAGCAATCGCAATGCTCCAACAGGAGGTAAAACACGCAGCGGGCTGTCTGGCGGTTTAGCGGCATGTGGCTCCAAGAAAGTGGTGGGGGAAGGACACACCGGTTCCCCTGTCACAACCAACTGATCACTAGGCGAGGCCTCTTCACAGCATGGAGTGGGAGGCGCGAGGGCTTCTCTACTGCCTCTGCAAAGTGCTGCCTTCAGCTTTCATGGTGACTGCTTAGCAACCAGGACTCCAGGTGGCTGTGTTGGTACCAGCCAGGCGGCTACACCCTACTCTTCTCCAGACCTTCCTTCAGCGCGGCCCGCAAGAGGCTTTCTTTCCTACAGCAGCTCCCGTAGGACAGAAGCGGGACATGAAGCAAAGTCTCGATCAGATCTGCTCCCTGCTGTTCTCATTGGTAGGGGAGCGAGGGGCGGGCACGGCCTTCCTTGTTGACCCTGCCTCCCAGCAAATCACCAGTGGAGCTCCTCCACTTGTCCTGCATGTTATGCTCAGCTCCTTTTGCCGCTGTGCACCCTTCCTGACTGACTCTGGCCCAGTGCTTCTCTCAGCAGGAGCGCTATTTGAGCTGGGTAATACACAGCACAGTGCCACGTTAGCAGAGCTCATGCTGCCCATTTAACTTGGCCCACATTGTGCAGCGTGGTGAGGAAGCTTGATTTGGGAAGTACAGTACACTGGGCTTTCCAGTAATTTAATTTAAAGCCCCAGGTACTTCTTGTAGCCCAGAAAGAAAACACATAAAGGAACTCCCACTCAGGGAAGCACACGGGAGCGTCTCCCACCATAAGGTAAAAGGAGGCTTTCAGCAAATAAAGCCCTCGGTGATCCTATAGCAAAGAGGGGATAGCACAATTGAAGACTTTGAGGTCCCTGAGTCTTCCAAAACAGGAGGCCAGCACCCACAAGACTTGGAGATTCTCTTCACAAGCAGGATAGCACAGCAGGGCAAAAAGAGTAAGACCTTTCCCTCCACCACAGACAGAAGCAGCAACTGTAGGCCAACCCACCCCTCACTCAGAAATGGTAGCACTCCTCACACAGTCCTTCCGCTCTTTTTGGCAGGGTCTTCTTGTTTCTTGAAGTAATCGAAAATCTTGGGAATTTAGGTCCAGTACTTATACCCCATTTTCTCACTATTCCAAACCAGTCCTGTCCTCCCTGGGAGCATGACCACAGGGGAGTGGAGACAGCATTGTAAAAAGGAGACACAGCTTTTTCAGATACAAGCGAAACTCCTCCCACCACTTTAAATGCAGTCTAGGTCTATTTAGCCCAGCGATGAGTTACCCAGGCAAGGCAGGATACACCTCAACCCCCCACTCCCCCCCCCCTGTGACTGTCTAGAGTGAATGCACATCCTCAGCTCCTGGCACTCCAAAACCAGATGCTGATTACACAAACAGTCAGAGGCACACAGAATGGTAAAGTAAGAAAATGTCCACTTTCTAAAAGTGGCATTTTCAAACACACAATTTAAAAACCACCATTCCTAAAAGGTGTGTTATTAAATTATGAGGTCAGAGAGCCTACACTCATTTTTCCAATCTTGCTCCTATTGAAAGTTACACATGTCAAATTGTTACAGTGCAGCCCCAGTAATAGCCTATGGGACAGATAGCCTTTCAATAGTGAAAAACGAAATACACAGAATTTCACTATCAGGACATGTCACACACACCAGTACATGTCCTACCTTTCACATACACTGCACCCTGCCCATGGGGTACCATGGTCCTAACTTAAGGATTCCTTATATATAAGAAAAGGGAAGGTTAGGGTCTGGCAAGTGGGTGCACTTGCCAGGGCAACATGGCAGTTTAAAACTGCACAAGCAGACACTACACTGGTAGGTCTGAGACACATTTACAAGGCTACTAATGTGGGTGGCACAACCAGTGCTGCAAGCCCACTACTGCATTTGATATACAGGCCCTGGCACACACTGTGTACTTTACTAAGGGCTTACTAGTAAATAAAATATGCCAATCATGGATAACCAATCATATTCCCTATTTACACAGAGAGCGTATGCACTTTAGTACTTATCAGCAGTGCTAAGTACCTAGAATCCTATAGCCAACAAAAACAGGGTCAGAAAAATAGGAGGCAAAAGGCAAACAGATTGGGGATAAACCTGCAAAAAGGGCCAGGCCTAACAAGGTACAAATCATAAGTTCCAAGCATCACTCCCCATCTTAGTATGGGTCTCAACTTGACAAACTTCACATAATTGGGTTTTGGGAAGACCACCAAATGTTTGAAGTTGCTGTACTATAATTGTGTTTGCTAAGAACACTTCTACTGCTTTTTTTTAGCAGGATTTCGCATTAATAACTGTGCATTGATATGTGAGGAACACGGCAGAGGAAAGAAGACTAATTTGAGGATGTTGTTTTAGTTGTGGGGTGCACATTCCTTGATGATATTTTGTGTGATATTTAACGCATAGTTCAATTTTATGTTACATGGGATGTCAGGCCCATGGTTTCTGATGCTGTTTTGTGTGATTTGGGTGAAGTCATTAAATAGGTTATATATGATTAAAGGCACACAGTCTTAGTCATTGAATACCTAGAAAGGGTTCGCTGGGCAAGAATCTAGGTGTGTTGTATTAAAGTCAGTAGATGCTTGTATGTGAATTTATTTTTCAAGGTTTGCTGATCAAGTAGGAAGCCTCACTAACCTGATTTGAATTTGTGAGCATGCCTTGTGATGTTATTTTTGGTTGTACCTTTGTGTGTGTTGCTGGTATTCTCGGTGCCTACATAGCTTCCTGTATTTTGATGTTACATTATGTAGTTCATAGCGTTGCTTAATTAGCTAAGGGATTTGTTTTGAGATTATAGTATTGTTTCCTTGTTGCAAATAAAGTAGTTTTAGTCTATTTAAGTTATACATATTAGAGTTTCGAATGATGTGTTTTCTTTGTTTCTGTTGCTTTGATATGTTCTCATCTTCACAGCACTTTGTGAACTTTTTTCGTTCAAAGTGCAGTGTAGTAAAATGAAGGGCGTTGGTGTGGCTGTTTTTTAAGCCAGGAAGTGGGTAGGAGAGGCGCGTGTGTTTGCGAGGCATCGTATTTGGAAATTGATAGGAAACAACATTTTCCAGGATTTTTCACTTGTTAGCTCTGCAGAGAGGTATATTTTCAGACTGGAAGGTACAGCTTCCGAAGACACATCAATATCTGTGAAATGTGTGTTAATGCCGGAGGGGTTAAACACTTATTAAAGTTTACAAATATTGCATTTGCTCGCTAGCACACTATGATAGAAGTGTCAGTCATCCATAAAAAGAGAACTCGGGATACCTCTCGTAGGAATCTAACCAATTTTTCTGCATCTAATTGGGATAGGATAGAGGATTGTAAGCGTCAGCCTGCAGTTTGTATAGAAATAACGATTTAAGTGGACATACTGAGACAGCATATCTTTTTTGCAAACGAGGACCACGACGTTTTTTTACATTTTAATTGCCTACCACTTGAATTGAAATTGTGATGAGATTTGTTCTTAAAAACACGCTGTAAATTAAGCATTTTAATTAAAAATAAAGCTTCTTTCCACCAAGCCACAAACTAAATGTAATCTGTTATAATCCAGAGCTGCGGTTGAATGTGGCAGAGATAAAGTGAATTGCTGTGCACTGCCAAACACATGGTTTCCAATTCTCCACGCCAAGTACTTATGTATCTCTCAATTTCACAACTTCAGCAGTTTTCACCGCTTTTATTATCCTGAAAAGTTTAATTTCCAAGGAGCAGGAGTTTTGATACAAAGTGAATCGAAGAATGATTAATTTCGATTCATCTCTCCATTGCTCACAAATCTCCCTTGTCGAATATGAATTAATGGGAGGGACTTTCCTTGACTGTTTCATAGTCTATGAGCTAAATCATGTTAACAGACAGAAAACAAGGGTTATCGTTTGTGTTGCATGTGCAGTGGCGTTGATGGCTGCACAGGTGCATAGGGGCTGCTGTGATAAAATGACGGCTGTCTTATACCGAGAGGGGCCCGTAGGCCCAGTTTCCTTGTTTGCAGGCGGAGTCACAGCACCCTGGCTTAGCCAAATAAAATTGTCAAACAGGGAACAAAACGCATGAATTTGGGTTTACAAATGATCAATCTGATTTGGCCTGGCAATCAATCAATCATAGCATATGTAGAGCGCACTACCCACCCGTGAGGGTCTCAAGACGCTGGGGGGGGGGGGGGGGGCGTGCTGCTACTGTTCGAAGAGCCAGGTCTTGAGGAGTCCTCTGAAGGTCAGTAGGTCTTGGGTCTGCCGTAGGTGGATGGGGAGGGTGTTCCATGTCTTGACGGCGAGGTGGGAGAATGAACTGCCACTGGTGGTCACTCTTCGTATGCGGGGGACAGAAGAGGTGGAGAGCAAGGGCAGTTACTGACATGGTGGGGGAAGCCGGATGACTTTAATTATTACAGTTTTAGTTTCTCCTTTTCCAGTACGTAGGGGCAACAGTCTGTGTCTCTGTTGCTCTACACATATCCCGTTCTTCACCATGGCACATTATCTTTAAATCTCTTCCCCCCAGAGTTTCTCCATCCTCTTTTAACCGCCATCACTTTTTTGCAATTTATTTTGTCCCCAAGATCCAGGTTTCTGCTACTTTTCCAGGACTTCATTCTCTCCCTACTGATGAAGTAGGTGGGCGTGGATTAGCCTATTCTAGTCGCCCCTGCTTCATCTAAATGCTAGACATCTGTGGGATGTACCTTTTTTCATATTATGCACTGCATCCTGTCCTTTCCGAGTGCAGGCACAAAGGATTTTTACTGATAGCGCCATTTATGTGTGTGTGTGTTTTTTTTTGGGGTGCCGCTAGTTGTTTTTTAGGCACTATAGCATCAGAACTGCAAGGACAGGTCCTCACCAGTGCTAGTACATAACTCTAAGGGGCAGATGTGCAAAATTATAGTGCAATGAAGGGCAATAACCAAAGTTGCTGCACTGCAGTTCGGGGGAGAGAGCAGCACAGAGCACTGCTTTTTAAATCTGGCCTGCTACTGCTCTCTTCCTTGCATTGCCTCTCTAACAGGCTGGCTAGCACCACACACGCAAGCCCACAATTTGCATCATAGCCGGGTTAGGTGGCTCAGTGTCCTATTGCGTCCACTTTAGGGGCCTGTGTTCGACCTCATTGTCACAGGTTCAAAATAAATCCTGACGGTTCCACTCAGCCTTTCATCCATCTGAGGTTGATAACATGAGTCCCGTTGGGTAGCAATAAACATCTGTTATTCAGGACCTTGATACCCTTGGGTGATATGTTTACTTTACAAATACATGTTTAATAGGGCAAAGGTGGGTGTCTGATATCCAGCATAGGTTTTGAAAGGAAGTTTACTTTTCCCGTAGACACACTTTAAAACCTTCCACACATAGGATGTGTGATGAACACGTGCAATGTGTGAACTGTTGAGAGAAATAGAAAGATCTCTCCAACTGTGTACTTGACTCAGGGAGGCATTATTTTTTGATGCAAGGTCCTATCTAACAATTTTAGAAGTTAGGACTTTACATCAAAACCATGTATGACTGCCCTGGAACCCCCAAGTGACGCACCATTGATGCAACATACTGCACAACACTACTTGTACTAAAAAAGGCCACTTTTCTATTGCTAAAAGTTTTGCGCTGGAAACAAAATACCCTATCAAAACTTTGCACTGCATTGCACCACTTAGCATGACTTTGCGGCAGTGCAAATTCTTGCTACATCTGTCCCAAAATTTAGATTCAACAATGTTAGTATAAAGCAGGTCAAGGCTGGCATTAAAACGACATATTTCCATTTCTAAGACAACGTGTTAGTTTTTCAGCTCAAATGTCAGCAAACTAGTTCCAACGTTCCATAGGCTAATATCTGCATTGGCATTACAATATTCAGAGGGTCATATTTTTGTTGCTAATTCACTATCTGGCACATGCATCAACAAAGATTTTTGCGATTCCTTAATTGCGATTTTTAAGGAATCGCAATTAAGAAATTGCAAAAGCCTATGCATGTAGGAATCGCTATAAAAATAGCGATTCCTACAAATTCCTTAATTGCGACTCGCAAATTGCGAGTCGCAATTAAGGAATGCCGTCCCATTCATTCCTATGGGCCTCCAGGCCCGTAGGAATGAATTGGAGATTGCATGAGCAATTTGCGAGTACCAGTAGGTACTCGCAAATTGCTCATGCAATTTCAAGGGTGCAAGGGTGTCAAAATGACACCCTATTGCACCCCTGAAATTGATCTGTGCACATATGTTGCACACACATATGCTCTAAGGGCATTTGTGTGCGCAACATGAAACTTTGAAAAATGCACAAAAGTGCATTTTTCAAAGTTTTTGCAAATTACCATGAAGTTCAACTTCATGGTAATTTGCTCCCCCTATTAGCGAAATCGCTAATTTTTTCACTTTCGTGCATTGCATTTAAGGAATCTCAATTTGGGATTCCTTAAATGCAATCGCAATTTAAGGAATCGCAATTTAGAGATTCCTTAAATTGCGATTTTTGCATTTGGGATGATGCATCCCAAATGCAAAAATACCGGTCGCAAAGGGGCAGATTCTGAGAATCTGCCCGTTTGCGACCGGTTTTTACATTGATGCATGTGCCTGTAAGTTGTTGTCAATCTCAGTTGGGAAATCAGTTTGAATTGACCTAGAATGTCAACTAATTACTTACACTTGTCAGTGTTTTTTTTCAGAACATTTGTGTTCATCTTGTGTGGCAGGAAGGGAATGCAGCTCAGCCCGATGTAAGACTCTATTTTCATATGTCAGTCTGTCAGCTGCTATTCAATCATCACATGCAAATTTTTATAAAAGGTCTACCTCTAGCCTAGTTTGGAAACTGCAATGGCTTCTCGTCCAAGGATCAACACAAACTCTTTACGGCTATGCCTGTCAAATGCAGTGGCGGCTCACAAAAGGAGTGCTGTGGGGTGGTAGGGTGGGGCGGGGGAGGGGCATGGTGGGGCTAGTGGACTTGGACATACGACGGAACGGAGTAAAGGAAGTAAATGAATCAATAAAACTATTTACCTTGCACACGCTGCATCGCCAAGTTGGCGATGCAGTGAGCGCAAGTTAAATAGCACTCTCTCTGCGAGCCGCCACTGGTTAAATGAAAAACATTAATATCCATCTGGGCATACATTGGTACCCCAAGGAGCACACGCTATGCAAAGATGCAGATTTTTGCACTCTTTTTTAGTACAAAATGTGACCATGCATCAAAAATTGACGCAAGGACCCATTTTGCTCTAAAACCCAGTGCTAATTCACAAATTTGCTTTTTGGAAAACGATGCCTAATTTCGCATAACTAAGCAAAAGCAAATGGCATCAATTATGTAAAGAGTTACCGTCATTGTGCTAGTACCAGCATTCTGCATTCTGCCACTGTTGTCCACATGTGCAGCATTTTGTCAAGTATACCAGTCATTTTTTCACAGGTGCCCTATACACATGCATTACCTCTAATGTAGCAGTACCACTATTTTATAATTGGTGCCCTTTACGCCACGAATTTACCCCAGTGTGACAGTGTCAACATTTTGCCACAGGCGTCGGTCATACTAAGAATTGCTGCCAATACGCCAGAGCCGGTACTTTGCTCTGGGAATAAGACAATAATTTACTTCAGCATCCAAGGGCCACCAACTAACTCTCAAGCATCACATCACAGTCTTGCTTACACTCACATTCACTCACTCAAACTCGTTCTCTCTCTCACACTCACGCTCACTCATTTGTTCTCAGTCACACTCTCTCACACCTCGTTAAACTCTTTCTTATTGATTGCCATTCACTAGGTTCACTCTTCACCTCACTATTTCTCACTCACTCATAATTATTGACACTCAGGCCCGGTTTCCTATCGCTTTGCACCGTGTTTGTGTCATTTTTGTGATGCAAACTCAACTCAAAGTGTTATGGTGGGATTTTCTATCCTACCCAAATCCATATTTGCTTTGGAACGTATCCAAAATTTATACAAAATTGTGCTACGCACTGCTTTGCCTTATTTTGCTTCAAGTGCGTTACATGGGTGGGGCATGGGCGTTCTCATGCAACCAGCCAAGGAGTTTGACCAAAATCCCTATCTCCAAACAGTGGTAAACAGGAATTTACACCAAAATCCACACATTTGTAAACAGAAATGTGTGACAAAATCTAAGGATTCCTCAATGTAGGCTTAACAAGGAGAAGTGTTTTCATTTCTCCTTGTTTTTCCAACTCTGCATGTGTGCTTCATTGTACAGAACACATACAAAGTGGGAAAAGCTTTACAGCACAGTTTTTGTACTGGAAGGGACCCTTTCCAATAGATAACCTGTGCTTCAGAGAACATATACCCACTTGTACCGTCACACAAGGGTGTGTGTGTTGGCACGTTTCTGCCAAAAGTGTCTTTGATGTAAGGCAGCACAGTCACTTTGGAGCAGTGTCGCCTTGTGTCAAAAGAAATCACATCTGGCCCTCAATCTCACAATCCCACTTACTACCTGTTACTGACTCTCCCTCACTTCCACTCACGCACACATGCTTACACATACAGATACATGCTTACACATAGACACTCTCCCTCACATGAACACACTTTCACCAGCAAGCACGCACACAACATACATTTAAAACCATTTTGACTTATCACAGCTGACACCAACGGTCCCATTCCAGCTAAGCATGCACCATTTTTTCTTACACTAATTTTTCGATAATAGAATTATGAAAAACAGTCAGAAAATAAGGAATGTGGAGCAAGCCCTGTGGTCTTCACTTTGCTTTTGCCACCTCTGAGATCAGGGGTCGCAAAGGGTAAGTCAAAGGTCACAGCTGCGAGCTCTGGCAACCCCTAAATGACGCCCATGCACAGGGCGGGAAAATCCTTTTGAAAAGCTAAAAAAGAGTAGTAATGATCTCCCAGGCTGCAGCATGGGCACTTGGAGCTGTCCCATAAGCCACTGCTGGTCATTTCTCAATTTTAAAGTTCGGCTCACGGTGCCTCATGAGCGCAGGAGCACGGCACCATGTCCACCAGAAAGCAATGGAGTCACTGCTTGAGAAACACATCCCTAAGTCAGCCAAGACACTGAGATTGGGATCCTGGGGAGAGATTTTCTTGATATAAAGGATGGATCTAGGGATGGAGCTTTAGTCTAGATTTGTTGAATTGGACAGACTATTGTTCTATGCTTTTTGAGGAAGCTAGCCTAGTACGTTAATATAAAAATTAGACTGATACTGAAATGTTCAACATATTAATTCTTGTTGACATGCAACAATGAAAGTTAATATAACTGCTCATTTCTTCGAACCCACTAGAAATGTTTTCAATGTTGAATTGGTTAAAAGGCGTATTGTTCGCATCTGATTGTTTTTGTGACACCCTGACAAAGCTGTTAAGCCGGTCTATTGATGCACCCCTCATATTGTGTTAGGCACATGGGGATATATGTTGTTTTAGGGGTCGGGTCTTGTAAGTATACACACCATTAGAGGCACCCCATCCCTTGCAGTCCGGGGCACAAATAGGACTTACTTCCCCAGTGTGATCGTTCGTTTCTTATGCATCCCGTGTAGATTGTGCAGTCATTTTAGGTGTCACCAAAAAAAATCCCACTTTTACAACAATTAGCATTCTGTGGATGGTGCACGGGTGTTTCGCTCATGCACCCATGGATCTTGACTCAAACCTGTGTCTACAAAGACTTGTAGACATGGGTTTGAGCCAAAATGGTGTGACTGCCTGAGGCTGGCTTAACAAGGAAAAATATCTTTATTTCTTCTTGTTATTTCGTCTTTGCGATTGTGTTGCATTCTGCAACACACATACAAAAAAGGAAATAGCCTCAAAGGTACACCCTCTTGCACAAAAACGACCCTGACCTTATTGCAGACAACCTTGCAGTATGGCTCAAGGGTGCCTGCGTTGACGCTAGGCAGCCGCCAGTTTCTCCTGAGCATGGAGAGAACAGAACTGCGACACTTCCTTGAAGATATAGTGCAGTTCTGCTCTTTCCCGTTCATGCAAAACGGTGCAGCAAATTCACTTGCTGTGCTGCGCTGTGTGAACTCTTTGAAAATACGCCCCTTAATTTGTTTCATTGGTGCAACCTTTACCAAACTGGCAATTCTAAACCATACTGTATAAGAGGGAAGGTCTGATTCTGCTGCTTTTAGGAATTTTTTTTTTTAATATTACAATGTAAATTGTTCACTTTACAAAATATATTCACTTTGTAGTTAGAGAGAAAGAAAACTCAATCTCCATGTTAAAAGGAAAAGCAGCAGTTTGTCAGAAGACATAGCCTAACACTGACCTCTGTGTTTGAACTCAGAGCAAATGCCACACTATAAAAGCAAATTGTAGAGGCATCTTTCTTGCTCACTCACCTTCCGAACTTAACATGGTTAATTCTGGGAGTGCTGCAGCACCCCCACACCCCGACTTCCAGTGTCTATGCATTGTCCTTCAGCTACAATATAAAGAACGCAAATGCCTACGAGGGAATGGAATTAAATTTATCACTGCTAAAAACGTATTTAAATGTGATTCAGTGTTCACAGTTGAGTTCTTTAGGATTCTCTGATTGGCATGGGGGACGCCTCATGCCAGTCAGACTATGTTTTCTTCAGTGCCAACGTCCAGGGCGCGCTGCTCAATAAACAGTAATTGCGTTTGCTTTGATCCAACACAGTTTGGCGCTATTGCCAAGGTGTACATGCTTCCAGGCAACCGTCTCTTAGCAACCCAGATTATGCCTGCCTCATTGCAGTTGGAACGTCCTGCCTAAAAAGGGTACCTTGAGCCAGATAAAAGTATCCTGAGTCGATAGTAACAGGCAGCAGGTGAACTTACCTTCCCGTGGCTGATATGTTTTCACCAGATGAACACATTTCCATGCAGGGAGCTGCTGTCTGATATTAGTCTCTTGAGGATCTAGTCAGTGCATTGGCATCAGGTGAAGACAAGACGAGCTGGTTGTTTTCAACAGACCATCATTATTTCTAGGTTGTAATTAAAAATGAGAGTCTGCTTGTCCGGGCTCTGACAGACACTGGGCACGAGGAGAGCCTGAAGTCTCCACTCATGCAAGTACTTCTGGAGACTTCCTTAAGACCAACCAGAGTCCGTATTCAGGGGGTTAGTTCAACCTGGAGCATTCAAGATTAATGAGAGCGGAACACGCTCAGGAAAAACAGCTGGGACAAGTTGCCCACATTTTTGGACTACATTCAGATGTCACTGGTCTTCTGCTCCTTCCTCCTATGCAGAACGCAACAAATTCTCTTATTTACTAACTGGGTTTTAATTTATAGTGGGGTCACACTTTAGCACGGCATGCACTTTGAAGCATAAACTCCATACGATGTGCTGGTACTTACACCTTTTAGTAAAATCCATTCAGGTATTCAGAAATACAAATAGGCAAATAATATCAACTGAAAATATTTATATAGGAATTCACCTCTGTAAGACCTGGCCCTTTTGCCAAGTTCATCCCCAAATGTTTTGCCATGTGCCTCCTATTTTTCTGACCCTGTTTTCATTGGCTTTAAGATTCTGGTCACTTTACTACTGCTAATCAATGCTAAAGTGCATATGTTCGCTGTTTAAATTGTGATATGATTTGCTATCCATGATTGGCATATTTGATTTACTGGTTAGTCCCTAGTAAAGCGCAGGATGTGTGCCAGGGCCTGTAAATCAAATATTACTAGTGGGCTTGCAGCACTGGTTGTGCCACCCACATGAGTAGCCCTGTAAATGTATCTCAGGCCTACCACTGTAGTGTCTGCGGGTTCAGTTGTGTACTGTCATGTTGTCCTGGCAGCCCAAACCTTCCCTTTCCTTACATGTAAGGCATCCCTAAGGTAGGCCCAAGGTACCCCGATGGGCAGAGTGCTGTGTATGTGAAAGGTAGGACATGTACTAGTGTGTGTGACATGTCCTGATAGTGAAATACTGTGTAAATCGTTTTTCACTGATAAGGCTATCTGTCCCATAGCCTTATCATACGAGTTGCACTGTAACATTTTTAGATGTGTAACTTGCAATAGGGACAAGATAGGAAAATTAAGTTTAGACTCTCAACTCAGAATTTATTAATGCACCTTTGGTGAAGATGGTTTTTAAATCCTGTGTTTGAAAATGCCACTTTTAGAAAGTGGGCATTTTCTTACTTCACCATTCTGTGTGCCTCTGGCTGTTTGTCTATTCAGCATCTGGTGCATGAGTGACAGGAGATGAGATGTGCATTAACTCTAGACAGTCATTGAGGGGGGTGATGTGTACCCTGCATTGAATGGGTGACTGATCGCAGGGCTGAATAGAACTGGTCTGCATTTAGAGTGGTGGGAGGAGTTGTACTTACACCTGGCTAGGCTGTGTCTCCTTACAATGCTATCTCCACCCCGTGTGGTCATGCTGCACAAGTGAATGCAGAACTGGTTTGGACTGGGTTCAGAGACCCTTGCCACAATGAGAACTAATGCCTTTTGGGGTACAAGTATTAGACCTAAAATCCCAGGAAGAGCTGGAGAACTGTAAGGAGGAGTACTGCCCTTTTGATGTGTGCCGTGTGGGGTTGGCCTGCAGTTGCTGCTTCTGTCTGTGGTGGAGGAAAAGGACTGACTCTTTTTGCCCTGCTGTGGTATCCTGTTTGTGAAGAATCTCCAAGGGCTTGTGTGTGCTGGCCTCCTGTTAGAAGTCTCAGGGACACAAAATACTTTGTGGAAAGATCCTTGCTAGATCTCAAAAGGAAACCTGCAGGGGAAGGACCGTAATGTTCTTCTTCCCCTATATTTTAGAATGTGCAAGGAGATCTTTATCTTGGCAAAACGCGACGGGAGCACATTCATTTCCCTTCCAGCTTGGTACTTGAAGAAGTACACAGTGCATGTTGAGTGCTTTATTTTACAGGGCGGGAGGAGTACTTTTTGCTCTGCTACCTGATCAGCGCATGTGGAAAGCGCTGTTCTCATTAGGAAGCTCCGTGCTGGTTGCCCGCCTGTGCCACACTGTATCCATAAAGACTTCAGTCGGGGCTCTGCTGATGTGGCCCTGGGCTGCTTGAGAACTGGCATAGGCAACATTTTGCCCGGCATCAACCAGGAAGGCTACACAGAGTTAGGAGGCCCTGGGCCGGAGCCTCCGCGCTGCTAGGCAATGCCAAAATCATGAAGGGGCATGGCTGGCCGTCGCAGAGGACACAGAAGGCCGTCCCCCCACCTGGAAGAAAACCGAGACACCGGAGTCATCCGCTGCCAGGAAACTGAGGCCAGGAGCTCTGATGAAAGCTGCTGGAAGCATGGGAGGCAGCCTGCTGGCAGCCAGGTGAGGCCAGATGCCCCGCGAGGACTCGGGACCAGCAACCATCCTGCCCTCCGGGTGGGGCTGCCAGACCACGTTCCTGCTGCGCCACAGTCTCGCAGGCAGCCATGGGGGTATGTGGGTAAGGAGAGGAGGGCCCAACGAGGCCTCCCTTGTGAGCATACCTGTTGGGGGCAAGTGACCCCCCTTTCTTTTCACTCTGGTGGGAAGGGGGGGCCTGGCGCAGTCTCCCCAGCAGACAAAGCAAATTGCTTTCTGGCAGCAGCTGCCCCTCAGCACCATCGTGGGCAGCTGCCGCTCATGGCGGACACGTACTACGGGGGCACTCGAGGATTGAACAGTGTAGCAGGGCGAGACCTCAGCGGAGGACCCTGCTGGGAAGATTTACCACATTATCCCCGGTAGGCTCGCAGGTGCTCCTGTGGCCTACGGGGTCTTTCTGCATAGGTGGATATTATGGTGTACACAGTAATGGTGTCCTGCACAAGGCATGATAACGTGTGTGTTAGAACCGGGGTCTCTAGTTGGCCGGGGTATGCACCCTAGTCCAAGTAGGGACCACAGCTTCCGACAGGGTAGCTTGGCGCAGAGCTGGAAGGCGTAGCTTAAGAGGCAATGTGTAAAGTATTTGTGCAACACACCCCCAACAGTGACACAGTAAAAACAAGAAGGGACACCACACCGGTTTTATGTAAAAATAAAAATGTCTTTATCTAAAAACTTTAGCAAGATTAAAAATGGCAAAAGTCCATTATAGGCCGTTAATGGGGAGTACACAGAAATTACTGTGAGCAGGTTAGATTAATAAGGACAAAATGCAAATAGGCTCAGGACCTTCCTGTATAATACGTTCCAAGTGTCCTTTGGGTCAAGGAAAAGGGAAATAACCCTATAGACTCTGTTAGTCCATGGGAACAATGTCCAGGAGATTATTAGTCAGTCCTCGGTTGTGGGAAACACCCCGTGGACAGAACGAGTTGTAGGATTCAGGTTAAGGAGGGCCTTCTATGCTGGTGCTGTCCCGAATGCACAGGGCCTCCCCGCTATTTCTCCAGGCTTCAACTATTCTGCGGAAGCCCCGGAGGCACAGCCAGCCCAGAGCTACCTCCGTTATCAATCTCTGTTTGAAGAGAAATATGCCCCAGATATTTGGTAGTCTCCAGCCGGTCCTGCGGTTAAATGCAGAGTCCCTGGTGGGGTATTACCGGTCCCGCTGATGCGCCACAGAGTATGCCGGTATGCCGATAATTAGCAGGCAGACACGCTACTAACCCTGCCCACAGTCCCGGTGCTTAAAGAACTTCGGGCCCCCTTACGCTGGGACAGCCAGCTCGCAGCCTGCACCCCGCCCAAACAGTACGGTAGACAGGGACTTAGGGCGCACGCTAAGGGTTTACCTGCTGTTGGGGCGAAGCGGGCGCCGGCGTGAAGTTCCTCTCTCCCCCGGGGCTCTCAGTCCTCAACGCAACCTGCACGGCAGCAGAGCAGGGAAGCCCTTTCCTTTCTCCACGCGGTCTCACTCCTGATCGAGCCCCTCGTTGTCAGGCAACTCCGCGCGACCTCCAATCCCAGCGTGGCCTGAATCCTGACATCAGCGGTGACGTGCATGGGGTTCCCAAGGCTCCCGGCCGGCGACTGTGATTCCAGGGACAGTCTATGTGTGCCTGAAGCCCGGGCCTGCGGCGGTGATTCCCACAGCGGTTTTGGCGCGGTTGAGATCAGGGGCAATTTCACGGGAGTTCAGCTCTGTCCCGCAGCGGCGATCTCGGGCGAGTTCTATTCACGGGGCAAGCCCCACGTTGTGTACAGCCACAGGCGCGCCGCGTGATGATCAGTTTTGAAGGCAAAAGTTCTCTTTAAAACAGGCAGCTCTCCTCCGGGCACGGGCCGGCGGCGGTGACCTCTGTGTGTAAAATAGCGCTTTTCTTCACAGCGCTTCCAGGACACAGTGCGACAGGGTGCCCGGGCCGGCAGGGGTGATTACGGGTGAAACAGCGCTCTTCTTCACAGCGCTATATAGCGCTCCTCAGTGCCTTCAGGTCCCATAGCCAAGGTGCTTCTCCCACAGGGCAGTCCGTGATGTGGTTTCCGGTCCACGTGCACAGCTCCACGGGGGCGATTTAAAGTAGGCGCTCAGTCCGCACTTGCAGCGGTGACGGTGGAGAGATGAAACAGATTGCTTTCCACACCCCGTTTGGCAGAGGCAGTCTCTTTAAAGGTCCCAGGGCCAGCAAGGCTGCCCGCAGACACAGCGTTCCAGGGCAAGTCTGGGAAATGTTGTTGTTCAGAAAAGGCAGTCATTATGAGTGTGGTGGAGACACTCTGGAGATGTTGCTTCAGCCTCCTCTTGGCAGGGTCAGATCAGCAGGCAGTAGGGCAGCTCAGCAACAACAGGGCAGCAGTTCCTAGGAACAGTCAGCTCCAGCAGAGTGGCAATCCTCCTGGCGCAGCAGTCTGTACTCCAGCAGAGTTTCGTCTTGTTCCAGCAGTATAACAAAGATGTGAGCCCAGGACCCTCCCTTATATACCCTGCTGCCTAGTTACTGGAATGTGGTAGAAGTCTCTGGAAGGGTCTGGGGGCAGGGGGTTTCTGGAAGAGCCCAGGGAGTTCTGGGATGTTCCCTGCCTTCCCTGACCTGGCTGTCACAGCGACGAGATACAGGGCCGTTAAGGCTCCAGTGTGCAGCCATTCACAGCCTCTTCAAGGGAGAAGGTGCGAATCACCACTCCCACCTCCCAACCCAGGCAGCTATCAGGGTGTAGATGGGAGGGGGGAGTCTGCAGTGCCAAGACTAAGTGTAGGCAGGAAAATATCCACTTTCTAAAAGTGGGATTGCTAAAGGAGTAGTGCCCAAACCCCATATGTCAATGGAAAGGGTTCCCCGCCCGAGTCCAACAAGACTAAACATGACAGACTTATTAGCTCCCTGACAGAAATGATCCTATAAGGGGGGTTCCCAATATTAACCTATGGAGGGTTAGCCTCACTGCAGTAGCAGGGGCTTGCGGCAGATATGCCAGTGTCACAATGTTTTAGGGGAGAGCACCTGCACCTCAGCACTGTTTAGCAGTGGTGAGGCACCCCGAGGCCTAAGTCCAACAAAAAAGTACAGTGAAAATGGGAGGCACAAGGGCAAAAATGTAGGGGGAGACCACCCTAAGGCTGACAGGTCCAACAGTGTGCCACCTATAAGCATTGGCTTAATGGCCCAAGTGTGATGTTGCGACAACTGCCTTATGGCAAATATGATTTGTGCATCCTTATGATAAGTGCCTAGTGTCACAGTGTTTTATGTAAATGCAGTCTTAGGTGGGTTATGTGCACCGTTATTACAAGTGCCCAGTGGCACAGTGATTTATATTATGTGGTCTAAATGTGTTTTACATGCTATGCAGTGATTCGTGGTTTGATGTGTTTTATGTGTATATAATAAAAAAGGCTTTTTTATGCATCCTTGTGTGCAGTCTCTTTTGAGGGGTGCCTAGTGTGTGTGTGTGCTGTGCAAATGCTTTACACATTGCCTCTGGAATAAGCCTGGCTGCTCTGCCAAGCTACCAAGGGGATGAGCAGGGTTTATCTTGGGTGTGTAAGTCCCTTACCCTGATTAGAGTGGTGAGTTCTGCCTAGCTTAGGTGTATACCCTATCCAACCAAAAACTCAATTTCTAACAACCTCATACATAATCATTTTGGATATCCTGAAAACGAGACTGTATTGCACTTTTTGGAGGGTCTATAATATGCACAGCTCCAAAACCTACTGTTAAGGGGTTTGATTGTTCATGCTCAGTGGGATCCTTGCCCTCATGATCCCCACAGCCAGCAGATATGTTGAGACTGAAAGGGAGCAGGCCAAATTCTGGCAATTTCCACGTTATGGAATTTTTTCCTGCATGGCTCCAGAAATGCGAGTGGGCATGAGCGGGATTTGGCTTCCCCTGGCGAGATTTTCTAATGCAGTCGGTCACGATCAGAGGGGTGCCTCTGGAGTTGATTTTTTGCCACTCGAGTAGATTTTCTACTCAAGCAACAGCAAAATCAACTCGAATGACAGCGCGCTTTTGCACACGCATGGTGCCGTTCGCGCTGATTTTTCAACTCTGCTCACGCTACTAGTGCTGAATTCCAGCACAAACAGCTCAACATTCATATTTCCACCCGTTGGTGGAACTCTGCAGAATCTTGCTCTGCTAACCCCTACTCTTTCCTGCAGCTCGGGCCCATAACTCAGGTTCAGGGACTTTAACAACTGGTATAGCCCTCGGCAGCAGGCTATAAGGCTATAGTAATGACACAAGTAATGTTCAGTACAACACAAGATGTCCACTCCTCGGGTTGTAGATCACATTATCGTGTACAAAATGATTGACTTGCACACATATAAACTGCAAAATTCTGACTTGCACAATATCACCATGGTAAGCATACATAGGGGAGTGTAGGCTTACCACTGTAACTGCACATCTACTTAATGTGACAATACTATGCAAGTCGATGTCTTGCAGTCAATATATTTGCCGGTCGATTTTTCAGGTTCTGTATTTTGGTACTACACTGATCATCCTCTTAGTCTAAACATTGTCAGTAATAAATGTAACTTACTTTCGCATAGTTGTCTTATCAGGTTGCAGAGTTACATTTATTGACTATATGACCTATTTAATGAAATTCAGCAGCATCACTTTAGTATGCTTTTCTAACATACTGCTCTGACAGAAAATCGTGGGTAATGGAGAATTCAGCCCGGGTTAGTGGAGAGGACCATGCCTGGCATCAAATTAATCAGCAGCTCAGCCTCTGAATCTATTGTTTAATTAAGTGGAAGAGCGTGACTGCAATGCAGCAGCAAGCAAAGAGGATATGGTGTAGAGACTTCACCCGAGGCCACCCAGTCAGGAGCAGGAAACCTAAGTGTTTATTTAAATAATTGCATTTGTATTCCCCTTAGCCGCATTTAAGTCTCTCACCAATTGGGCAGAGTGAATTCGGAGCAAGCGATATAAGGCGAAGTCATAAAAGAAAATAAGTGAATAATTAAGATCAATAGGGTTGAATAAACAAATTATCAAATTTTTTTTTGTTTTCTTTTGTAAAAAATCCTGGTTCAGTGAAACAAAGTGGCTAAAGCCATACACCAGCTAAAAATAAAATCACCAGGAGCCCAAATAAGGATAGTGGACTCAGGGCTTTCCCATGGAAGGCATTTTGGCACAGTAGGCAATGTTTATTTTGTTTACTTTCTCACCTGTTTTAATTAATTTCATCAAGACGAGGAGATTGCTGAGTTAATTTGTGTGCGCGTGCACACACACAGGTGCGCACATGCACGCACACACTCATGTGCAGCAGGGACTAAACTCACTGAGTTATGTTACTGGAATTGAAACATCAGAGCTGCAAGATACACCAGGGCCTTTGCGGATAGAGTCTGCTGAAGCCTCTAAATATCGGAGTATTCAATCGGTACTGAAACCTGTCAACTAGAGAACGCACAGCGGTCTCTGAAGCATCGCTCCAAAGACCAGCGCCCTTCAGTGAAAAGTTTAACCAAGGCCCACACTTCAACGCTCGATACAATAAACAGCTTAAGAATGGTGTCTGTTTTCACATGACTTTTTATTTTTGGCTAGTTACAAAGGAGACTCGTCTTATGTGTGAAACCTTCAACAATTGTTTTCACCCACCAGCACTTTGTATGGCGGGCATTTAGTTTTACCATTAATCTTAATCTATTGATATTAATATTTGAACTATAGGGTTAAAACTCGCACCATGCAAAATGAGCTTGGAAGAAATTCCAGGAATGGTAGAAGGTCTTAACATTTGTGGGTACCATGCGACCACTTGGGAGATATGAAGAAAACACATGCTAACAAGTCACTATATCGATCAGCAAATATTCAAAATAATGAGTGCCTAAATTGTGAAAATGATATAAAGTAAATGTCTGCCTTGGGTTTTTGCCAGTGTAGGAATTGCTCAGCTGTCCACAACAAAAGTAAATATATATTTTACTTAGCTGCTACATTAATCGTTAACTGAAAAATTTGGAATGGATTGGAAAGAAGTTACCATTAAATTTGAGGGGAGACCACCCCACCCGCCCGGGAGGAGGAATCGCCATCATCCACAAATCCACCCTCCACCTGAGCGCACTCCCCAACGAGCCCACAGACCTGATGGAACACCTTCACTTCAAGATACTGGCCAGCCCTACCTCAACCCTCCGAGGAACCCTCATCTACCGACCCCCTGGACCCTGCGGGCTTTTTGCCAACTCCATCACGTACATCATCTCCCTGCATGCCATCGCGTCCACCAACTACACCCTACTGGGAGACCTCAACTTCCACCTCGACAACCAACTGGACTCCAGCACCACACCCCTCCTGGACAAACTACACAACATTGTACACCGCCAGATCGTGACCGAACCCTCGCACTCAGCAGGACTCACCCTCGACCCCCTCAACACAACAGGAAACTCCATCACCTTCAGCCACACCACCGAACTCCCATGGACTGACCATCGATGCGTCCACTTCACCTTCAGAACACCCATCATCCACAGACACCAGCACCTGCTCCCACACAGAAACTGGACCAGAATCACCGACGACCAGCTAACCTCATCACTCAGCAACTCCACCCCAACCATCGCGGAAAACGACGACCCCAACACCGCAGCCCGAACCCTGCACAGATGGATCTCCGAAAGCACAAACACCATAGCCCCCTTCAAGACAAACAACACCCATGCTAAGAAAACTAGATGGTTCACCACCGAACTTCGAGAGTCCAGACCCACTTGCCGCCGCCTCGAAAAGGTCTGGAGGAACACCAAATCCACAGAAGCCCACAACAACTTCAGAGCTGCCACCACGTGGAAAAAAGCGATTGAAGACAGAATCTCCATTCATGCACATAACAGCAACTCTTCAACATCATCAAGGAGTTCGCCCAACCCACCAGCAAGTCCACCGACATCCCTCCCTCACAAGACCTCTGCGACAAACTCAGCACCTTTTTCCACCACAAAATCAAGAGCATCTACAACAACTTCAGCGAAGACAACCAACACACTCAACCCTCACCAACCACCCCTGGCACCCTGAAGCCAGCGATCGACAACTGGACAGCCCTCACCACCGAAGATACACTGAAGACAATGAAGGCAATCCACTCCGGGGTCCCCACGGACCCTTGCTCCCACCACATTGTCAACAGAGCCGCTGACACCATCGCACCCATGCTCTGCCACATCATAAACTGCTCCCTGGCAACCACCTCGTTCTCCGACGACTGGAAACACGCTGAGCTCAACCCCTTCCTGAAGACACCCTCGGCAGACCCCACCGACCTAAAAAACTACAGACCCATCTCCCTGCTCCCATTCCCAGCTAAAGTCATCGAGAAAGCCATCAACGGCCAACTCGCCACATTCATCGAAAAGCACAACATCCTCGACTTCTCAAAATCCGGCTTCAGAAAAAAACACAGTACAGAAACTGCCCTCCTAGCCGCAAAAGACGACATCTGCACCTTACTGGACAAAGGAGAAACAGCAGCCCTCATCCTCCTCGACCTCTCAGCGGCGTTCGACACAGTCTCTCACCGCACCCTAATACGCAGACTCCACGACGCAGGAATCCAAGACAAGGCCCTCGACTGGATCCGCTCCTTCCTCTCCGGCAGAACGCAGCGGGTCAGACTTTCTCCTTTCCTCTCGGACCCTACACTTACCACCTGCGGAGTCCCCCAGGAGTCCTCCCTCAGCCCAACACTCTTCAACGTCTACATGGCTCCGCTCGCCCCCATCGTCAGAACCTACGGACTCAACATTGTGTCATACGCAGACGACACCCAACTCATCCTCTCCCTATCCAACGAACCCAACACCGCCAGACACAACTTTCGAGAAGGCATGGAAGCCATCGCCAAATGGATGAAAAACAGCTGCCTAGAACTAAACACGAACAAAATGGAAGTCCTCATCATGGGCCCAAACCCCGATGCCTGGAATGACACCTGGTGGTTCCGTGCCCTCGGAAGCCCGCCCACTCCCACGGACCACGCACATAACCTGGGAATCATCCTGGAATCGGAGCTCAAAATGGACCGCCAGGTCAACTCCGTCTCGTCCTCCTACTTCCACATCCTCCGCCTCCTACGTAAGACCTTCAAATGGATCCACCTCGAACACAGAAAGACCGTCACTCACGCCTTGGTCACCAGCAGGCTCGACTACGGCAACACACTCTATGCCAGATTAAACAAAAACCTCACCTGCAAGCTACAGAACATCCAAAACGCCGCCGCAAGACTGGTCCTCAACCTGTCAAGACACTGCCACATCTCCCAGCACCTGCTCACACTCCACTGGCTCCCCATCGAAGCTAGAGTCACCTTCAAGATGCTAACCCACGCTCACAAGGCCCTCCATGACACCGGACCAGCATACCTGAACAGCCGACTCAAATTCCACGCACCCCAAAGGACCCTACGATCAGCCCAGCTCTCCTACACCGTGGTCCCCCGCACCAGAAAGTCCAGATCAGGAGGCCGCTCCTTCTCCTTCCGCGCGGCCAGAGCCTGGAACGACCTTCCGCCCCACCTCAGACAGACAACATCGCTCCCCATCTTTGCAAGAAACCTCAAAACCGTTTGCAAGAAACCTCAAAACCTGGCTCTTCGACAATTCCCCTCCTTGATGGACTGGAACCTGTGACCCCCCCCATGCCCCCCATCGCCTTGAGACCCTTATGGGTGAGTAGTCACACTTAACAAACACCTCATTGATTTGATTGATTGACTCTAGAATCCTTACCCATATACATACAGGTGGAAAAAGCACAAGTGCAAATCCTGTTAGCGTAGCTTCGGCCAAATTGACAGCGAATTAATGTAGACTTAAGTTCCAACGTTCGAAGGGGATTCCCACCCACACTTGGGCTGCAGTCAGTGACAGCACTACTAATATAGAGATTCTGGAAGCTTCTCCTTGGCCAAAGCATCATCAAATGCAAGGATGTGAGCTACACTTAAACCCGCAACTGAAGAGTGCATTCATTATGATAGGCCTGGCAGGGCTTCAGGTGGGATTAAAAAACGGGGGGTCTCTCAACGAAGTGTGGCCAATGTAATTAGGGTGTGGCTTAAAAAGTAAGCTAAAAATCTGTGCTTAGCATAGTGTGCTTACTCAATGGTAATTTGCTGCTTCTGTCATTGCATCCAGGAATATAATACAACAAGTAACATTACACATACAACAAGACAGAACTATTGGCTTTGCCAATATTTGTTAGTTGCAAAAGATAAATAAGCAACAGCTATAGCTTCGTTGTAGATAATATTGAATATGCTTCAGTTCCTAACCGATGAGACTGTGAAAGAACTATAATGAGTCTCTTTGAAGTTACATGAAAGGCAGTGGAGGGTGGTACTGTTGCAGAGTTTCGATTTTCTTTTTCATTCTGAGGGTGAGGACAAAAATGGAGAGCTGGTTACTGACCCGTCTCAGCACTTGCTTTTTAGAACTGCCGGTGGTGAGCACCAGCAAGACCTAGCCCACTTAAAGCCCTGAGGCCTTGTAATGTGCCCATCAGAACTATAGGTTGTGTGTTTAACACATAAATTTCGGCTGCTAAAAGCAGCCGACATCTCAGTGTGAAACACCATGGAAATGCTTGTGCAAATCAGCTTGGAATCACTGATTCCAACAACATATTTCCTACAAACCATGCAATCACGGTTATCCCCCACACTTGGATTTTCCATGACAACTAGTAACACTACTTTTGGGATTGGAAAATATGGGGAATTGCTCTGGAAAACTTGTAATGAGGGCCCAGTTATCTAATACCTCATGTGTGATAGACATTTATTGAATTCGTAGGCTCTTCTTGATCAGTAATATGAGCATACACATGGCAAAGTAGTTTATCAGTAATAATCCTAATGAGTTTTGAATGTCAAAAAGTGTTGAGCCAGCACTGCTACAATGTTACTACACATGAGCAAGGCCGACCACAAAAGAGAGCCACTCCAGTATGTCTAGGGTATCAGTCCAATCAACAGTTTAAACTCAGCACTTAGGGCTCAATTACAATGTCAGTCGGAAAGCCTCTGACCGCTAGTCAGAAGTTTTCTGACTGAGGTTGGAGGCTTTCCGACCGACACAGTCGCTTTGCGGTCCGACCGACCGATTACCATGTTGGCGGTTGGAACGTATACTGACACTCTGAGTCTTCTGGCCAGTTGGGACCGCACCTTAATCCCCTATAGACGGCGTTTTCGCCATCGTGATTACAATGTCAGTTTCCCACAGCTTTTTTGTGCTGGCCTTTCCGACACGGAAAGGCTGTCGGAGAGTGACTTTGGGAGCCCTAGCAGGGCCCCCTTGCCTTATCGCGACCTATGGTTGGTGGTTGAGGGGGTACCTAGTGTACCCCTCTGTTAAACCCTACAATGTGTGGCAGACACCATGCGGGGCCTGCCACAGGGTGCAGGGTTTTACTCACATACCCTTTTCTCTATAGGAGCCTGTATTATGGCCGGTTTACATCCGTACCATAAGCTCCCCGAAAAAAGTGGGAAACTGACTGAAAAGTGTTCAGTTGCATCGTAATCTGACGGTAGGAACCGCTGACTGTAGGTCGGTCCGTCCCGAGACCGAGACGTGTCAGTCGGAGGCAACTTCGAACAACATTGTAATAAGCACTTTAGTCTCCTTGGTGAAAATCAAAATTCTCCATTGGGGCAGGACAGGGTGGCCAGTGAGAGTTCCACTAGGCTGGATACAGTGACCTTGAGTTTTGGCGTCAAATTCTCCGATTAGGGCCAGCTGGAATCTGTAGTAGCCTAAACTGCTTCACTGCTCGAATCACCATATTGGCCTCTCGCATTGGAACTTAGGGGTAAAACTATAGGGTTTGGTGGGTGTGGGACATAACCCAGTTTTTGGTAAATATCCTTTAGTCACCAAATTCTAAATTACCCTATTATTCTTTTCCCAGAAACTCAAAATGCATAAGCAATACAAGGTGGATTGCCTTAGACTTCGATGGCTTCATGAGGCTGAACACACATTTGTATATCATAATAACAACAATAATAATAATAATAACAATAGCAATAACAATAACAATAATAATAATAATAATAATAATAATAATAATAATAATAATAATAATAATAATACAAATATAATTAATATTAGTAGTTGTATATGTTGTGAGTCAAGTGTGGTCCCTACCCAACACACATGATGAGTGTCCACCTGCTCTACATTAGCTTGCATAAATTCAACAGACTGACTAACGGGGAATTAAGTATTTAGCCATGGCTCGTACTTCAGTTCCCATGATCCAGGTTTCGAAAAGAAAAGTTGCGTCATATATAAAGACATGACTAACTTCCAAAGGCCTGATTTTTATCTCATCAGATGTGTTACTCTGTCACAACAGTGACAGATATCCTTTCCGCTGAAATATAAATCCCTTTATATCCTATGGGATCTATATTTCGGCGGACGGGATATCCGTCACCTTTGTGATGGAGTGACCCGTCCGCTGAGATCTAAATCAGGCCGTCAAACAGAAACCTTCACCTGTAAACGAGCAATAGTGTTAAACACTGCCTTAAAGTTCAGGTATGCGTATAACAATTGGGAGTGTTTCATTGTCTAGGTTTACAATCAATGTTAATGGGAGTAACCACTCCTTGTGTAAAACCTGGCAAAGCTTAGTAACAAAAAATGAAATTTCTCCAATTCTGTAACTCTAATAATGATCTCTTGACGCCAATTCTCTCTGTAGTATCAAAGAGGATAATCATGTGATAATTTGCAGTATTGTTACTGTGGGCCTTCTTGAAATTAGAGCAGAAAATGCTTGCATGCACTGTGCCAGGTAAACAGGAAATAGTGAAAATGTTAGTAAAGAGAGGAAACAAGATTTTAGACTAAGTCCTGCCATCTGTCTTTAATACACCAGAGAGACTGACTTCCTAGATTTGCTACAAGAGCAAGTGTTAAAAAACACACTATTGAATTTGTTACATCAATTGCTTCCATGCCAAATCAATAGGAAAGCAATGGTATTTCAATGTGAAGATTATAGAGGTTGCTGACATATTCTCACAAAACATTTTCAGATATGTATTTGGTTCACAATGGTTCCCACTGCCATTGGTCTCCAAAAACCATCTGTGGTGTTTTTAACCAATTAGTCGTTTTTTTCACATTTTTCAGGCTATCGTTCCTTTCCTTGATACTGTAAGCATATTCTATTATTCTAACTACAGAAGTCTCAGGTCAGTAATTATGTGCACTTTTCTCACTTGTTGTATGTGCAATTTCTTGAGACTTTGCAACTCTTTATATATTCTCCCATTCATTTCTGTTCCTATCATCATTAACATACACATGAATTTCAGTCATCACCTTCTGGTTGAAATGAAATATAACTTGGGATTTTTGTGCTGTGGTTCATCGATCTGATTTCATAACAAATACGTTACAAGTTACTCTCATGAGCACATTGGATTGTTGAGAATGCCATTGAAGACAATCAAGTAGGTAGGAGCGGCTTGTGCATGTAAGAGCGGTGGATGGTTTATTCGACAGACAACGACGAGGGAAAATAAAACAAATAAATAATTTTCCCTGCTGGTCATCTGTCGAGCCACTCCGGCAAGAAGGTAAGGGCTAGTAATGGGTGGTCCAGACCTTCTGCTTCACCATTTCAGTATATATCTTCTTGTTTCTTGCTCTTATTTATTTTAAATTATATTTGTATTTATTTATTTTTTAAACAATTTTTATTGAGAAAGAAAAAGAAAGGGTACAGTGCATTATTAAAACAATCTTTGGGTCCACAGTAAAAAGTCACCAGATACAGCTCATAGAGTGCGCAGTGTGCACAGCCCACCTCCCCACCTCCCAACGGCAACATTGTTTCTTCCTTTTAAATTTAAAACATTCTACCTTTAGTGGGTGGAATGTTCTATAATATAAAAGATGTATAGCTCTTTGGTCTTAGGCTATAACATTTGTTGAAGTACCTCTCCCTTGTTGTGGGCACTTAACTACAGCACTGGGCTATAATGGTATATTATGCATAAGGTTCATGTGAAATATTTCTGATTATTGTTAATCAACTTTATTCCTTAACTCAGGATTTCATGTAACAGTTTGCAGATGCTTATGTTGCGAGTATTGCCTTCTTTGCTGTAGCTTTCAGAGTTTGCCCCTGAGAGCAAATAGTGATATATTTCCTGCAATACTAAAAAGAAAGAACAGCAAATATGATTTTAATCCAATATAGAAAAGAATCTATTTCATACAGAGTTTTTCTGGCTTGTGTTCCTTTGAGCTCCTCCATGAGGGAGGTAGGATCGCAAGAATAAAGGTCACGCAGCCTCTTGCTGTGGGGTCTTTGGCAGTGCTTCTTAGATTTATAATATATATTTGGACACAGAGCGGGCGAGCTGACCAAATATTTTCAAGTCCCAGTGGGCAGGAGGTGATGTTTGTAGTGTGTAAAACACGATGAGGTGGTGAATCCAGAAAAAAGATAACTTAATAATTCAAAGTATAGATTTTCCAATATGTTTTCATGTGCGTTCCAAAAGCAAAGGGCAGGAAGGTCTATTGGTCTAAAATCTTTCGCTCCGGTAGGAGAGGTGGTAATAATTTGATCATTCATTCTGTATAAAAGAAAAGATGTTTAATGTATTGTTGCTATGAGTTGCCAATCTGTCATCCTATTCTCCTTCTCTGCTTAAACACATACTTGCAAGGCCAACCAAGTGGCCTACTTCAGACATGTTGTCTTTATGTGTATGGAAACAAACCTATAGTCCTCCCAGATATATCCCAACTTCCATAGTAACAATTTCCTCTGTACCCGATCAAAAGAGAATACTGATATGTAAAGTAACCACACAGAAGATGGTGGGTGCCACTGCACTTTCACCTTCATAGATGGATACTCACTCATGGGCCTCGATGGTGGAACCAAACCTGGCCTACAGGCTCACCACAATGAATATTCATGAGATACATTTAGATGCAATGGACCTGAATAGGGAGTTATTTGTACTTGTTTTGAGGGACTGACTTGAGGCAGCTGCAGCTAAGTACTTGTGGTCTACTGATTAGAACCACATAGTTCACATCTGGTTAGTACTCACCCAGCTTGGAAATAACAATGATTTGCGACACAACAGTTAGGGATGGGATTTCATTACTTGAAGTAATGTAAACTGTGAACAAACTCAAATGGGGGCTCCTGTCTACGTATTAGGTTCATGCCCTCCTATGCTCAGATGCATAAGAGAACACTTCGAAGAAACAAAGCGGCAATACCCTTCTGTGTCTGTACAAGTTGTCATTATATTTTTAAACACTGTTAGCTACTTACAACACAACCCTGGATACTTGTCATTTTGCAGATTTATCTTCTGTAACCAACTGGTTATACATTGGAAGATGCTGCTAAGAAGGGAAAGGGTGTACCTTTGTCTTCTTGATAAGTGTGTATGTTTCGTAAAATATTTATAAAGTATAGAAGGTTACCATCAACTACAATAGCAGAGTGACTGCACAACGAAAAAGGAAACACATGACACCATTACTACAAACAAAATTGAAAACACACTGATATAAAACAGATAAAATAAAATTATATATAGCTAAAATACCACCTACTCCAACCCACAAACAGATTATTCAGAATGATCGCTGTCTGATATAATATCATTGTTCCTCTTAATTTTGGAACGTTTTTTTAGAATCCTGAGTGGTTACATGCTAGGGGCTTTGTAAGGTCATTCCAGGGTTTAGCACTTACTGAGTTAAAAGTCTTAGGGCCTGATTTAGATCTTGGTGGGACTACTGTCGTCCAGCCGTGGCAGCGGCTCCAAGTACTCTGTCAAGCTGATGGCGGTCCACCCGCCATATTTAGATTTTGCGGCAATAGACAGTCAACCGCCACAGTGGGGTATTCTCTGCTGGCCATCAGGCCAGAGGGTTTGTGCCGAGCCTATTTAAATGTTTCCGTTGTGCTGGTGGTTTCCTGGCGGTGGTTTGCTGACGGAATGAGTTCCTAGTGGAGCAGAGACTGATAAGTACAATCTATTAATGTGTCAATACACATACATGTTCTGTTTGCATAAAAAACATATGTAGGCAATGTGTTATGTCCCTTTGTGTTACATATTGCATGCCACTCACACAACATACACACACTTTGGAATGTCCACCCAGCAGGTACCACTAACACAACACCCCCAAGCATCACAAATATTTTTAAGTGTCAATACAGATCTGTTCACTTTACCTTGATTAGTAGGAAGATGAACACTACTGCATTACACCTAAAAAAAATATTTAATGTAAGAGCAATTCAGAAACACGAGGCTACGGCAATCATTAACACACGATACATAGTAGGACAATTGGATACGTAGCTTACCTTATATTTTGGGGACAACTGAGTTTGTTGGTGTTGTGGTGGAATCAGAGCAACAAAGGAGGGACCTGGATGATGGGGTAGAAGATGGAAGCGGTAGATGGAATCAGGAAAATAAGTACGTTTTTACCTAATTTCCTTCAATTCCACCAAATCAAAGTAGGAGGGATTCCCACCACAGTTGCCTCAATGGAAAGGCACATCGTAATCAGCTCAGTGGGACCCTTGGCTGGTCTCCCTCCTACAGCAGCTTCTGCCTCTGACACTGTCTATGGGGGAGCAAGATTCTGGTGGAGGCGGTGGGACTCCAACAGCCTTCTCTCCATAGTCCTGCTAACATTTAAATACAGCGTGCCAAACCGCCAAGTAGACGGGCAGAAAGACAGTCAAAAAAGCGACAGCAAGACCTGATCCACCAACATCTAAATCAGGCCCTTAATCTTACCTTCTATGGCCTAATTACACTAGAGTTGTATCATATTTAGGGTGCAAACACCTATTTGTGCCCGAAAGTGGATAACAATTCAATCACATGGTGCATCTTCTATCACTCTCTTTCTGTATGAGTGCCTTTGCCCCTGCACAGTGCTCTGCTGCCACTCCCAATACTCAGATCATCTTCATGAAAAAAGCAGGATATAGAGGTCTTCCCCAACTGGCTGAAAGCAGGGTGCCAGGAGGTGGAGGTAGCCATAAGATTACAGGACAGTGGAATACTGAATGTTCCCAAGATAGAAATGTGCTGGAGCCTCACAAAGGTGCAGTGGCACCTGCACTAATACAATGTCACTGCTTTTGTCAGTATTAAAAAGAGAACCCACTATAGCTCATAAGAGTAAAACAGAAAAAGATCAAAAGAAAGCAAACGTGGTCTCTGGTTGAAGGGCGCCCCATAAACAAGAATAGTCTGTAAATTGAAGTAGGTTCTCCTTAGGAAAGTAGACACCGGTACCAGATAACCAAGTGTCTTTGGTGGGCACCTGGAGCAGAGGTGAGTGTCGATAAGGTCTCTGTGCAGGGAACAATCATAACCTTAAGTCTCGAATTCCCGAATGTTGAAAGCAGGGCCCAGGAAGAGAAGGGCACCTGTTCAAACCATTGACCGGAGCATCGTTTTTATGATGGTTTTGGGAGTGTAGAACCCCACTGTTGTGGGGTCCGGAGCAGTTTTGAGATAACGTGTACAAAAATGTTGTGTTTAAAGCAATAGATCTTACTTTTCATAAATGAAAAGATAAGGTCAAAGCCCATGAACATAGGTTACATATTGTGAAAGGTGAATTTTTCACATAGCATCTTCAATTTAGTTACAATTTTGTACACATTAAGCAGAATGTGCATTAAGTACTTTTCCTTTTATTAAAGAAACAACTCCTTAGACAATGATTTGTTAAGTCTGATTTGCTATGTTAATGAGTTCCGGGTCCCTAGCCCACAACCACTTCCTGAATCAGCCTTGGACTGCTCTGCCTCACTACCTAGAGATTACAAAAGGTGTAATTGGTTCCTTGTTTGAGGATCTGCATTTCAGAGGCCCCACAACATCAAAGGTCAAAGACCTCCATTGGCACAGTTATGGCTCTTGGATTGCCCTTGGCACTTCAGAGCCAAATTCTTCACAGACATTCAATAATTTATTGTAACTCTGAATCTGAATACCCCAAAGTGATATACGAATATCAAAGAAGACCAGCGCGCGCATGCTTGGTGCTATTCTAGTCATTGTGGAAGGATGAAAACAGTGGATTATTAAGGAGGGGCGTTGGAGGAAAGATCCGAAGTAGCCAAAGTAAGTTTAGATTTCTGCGGTAGTGACTGACTGAAATTGATAATCAACCTTGCAAGTGAGAATGCAAATTTTCAATCAAACCTTGACAGTGCCAAAGGGCGAGTTGAGATGCTGCCTTTATAGCCCAATAGGGAGACAATGGACCACAATCGTCACTCTGAAAACTATATCATTGTTCTCTGGAAGGGACTGAGGGTATGCAGACACTGCTATTGCAGAATAGAAGTTGATGAATATGGTGCACTTCAGAGGGCAGGGGTTTTGTCTTTTGCTTACTGACAGTTTACCTAAAGATATGAGGAAAAGGAAGGCTCATTACAGAATGAATGTGTACTAGCAAGTGAGCATTACTGGTGCCTTATTTGCCTGTTAGAATATTGTTTTCTCTCCATAGAGATATTTTGATATTGACTTTTCTGCCACCTTTAGAGTATGATCTCAGACATCTATGAATACATCCTGGTTAAATTGAAATGACACATATTGTTGCTTATTGCTGGGCTGAATAGTGTGGCCTTCTTTCCAAGTGGACCAGTACATTGTGATCTCTGGGAACACTTCTCTTTAGAGAGGGGCTGAATTCTGAGATTTGCAGTAAACACTGCATCCGCGCATTTTTCCAAAATGTCCTGGGTGAAAACAGTCAGTAAGTTCCAAAACATGCAGAAATTATGTGGAATCAGAATAGGAGGTATTTACCCCAGCAGGTAAATACTACACCCACGCTATCATGTTTACTGGTTATAGTCACATATATTCACAAACCATAAATTATGATGATGGAAAAATGACATGCAACATAGATGATGACCAAGAGGTGTGCAAATATGCTCTCCTCCTCCTCACCATGTGTGCCCTTTATCCGTAGCTTTAAAGTGAGTTTTGTTTTGTACTGACTAATGTTGACTGCACCGGTTCCTCAAGCCTCCTACCATTGCTGGGGCCACGAGTTACGGCCGGGCCAGTCAGGAAGCGCTGCCACAGACCCTGGCGTTGGGAGCAGGACCCACCGGTTCAAAGACAGCTTAAAGTGAGCAGAGAGCTCTGAAGTAGAGGACGGAGGCTGAAGCTGCTGTGATGATCCTGTATAATGGAGCGGATGGATCACGTTCGCACATCTTTCTCTCAAATAACATCGTCTGCTGCTCATTATTGCTGCAAAGATGTTCATTAGCACTCGGAGTCAGGCCCTTTGGCTAATGGCCACTGCAGTTCATGCTCTGCAATTGTTATAGTCCCGCACGCGCCAATGCCCGCACCGAAGAGAGCGGTTAATGTCGAAGGGACTTTTTACTTTGAGATTTATGAATTTTACGAACTTGGGGGCATATCATCAACGAGGCGATAAAAAAATTATCGCCCCTTTTGCGTCCGTTTTCAGACGAAAAGCAGCGATAATTTTATCGCCTAATCAGCAAGGTCACCCTACCGCATGAAACCTTGCATTAGCGCCTGTATTCTGAACGCCCAGCTTTGCATCTCTAATGAGATGCAAATTGGGCGTTCCTGCCCTGACATAACTGGAGAAATGTCGCTAAGCAACATTTCTCCAATTATCAATGGGCACGCTAACCTGCAGAGCGACAAGCAAAGTAGCGATAACCTCTGTTATCACTACTTTCCTTACACCTGCTTCAAGGCTGACTTAGCCATGATATCCTATGTAAGGTGGATATCATGGCGAAGTATGCCTTGCCCTATCATCAAGCTATCGCCAAACTTTGTGAGATTATCGCTGGATTTCCAGCGATAATCTCACATTTGGCAGTTAGCGCTTGTAATTTTATCGCTTTTGAGATAAGCGTTGCTAATAGCACGCTATCTCAGCGATAAAATTCCACGTTACCCGGCGATAATTATCCTAGCGCTAAGTGCAAGTATTTTTCACTAGAAGCCTGTAGTTCTATTATAGAGACTATTAGACCATGCCTCTTTTGATGTGGTTTCCCTAGTCTTTTTGCCTGTGACCTCCTGTTTTTGATGGTGTGCTGCATTCTATTTTTGCATGGTTTTACGACTCCGGACACTTTACTACTGCTGACCGGTGTTAAAGTGCAAGTGCTCCCTGTCTAAAATTATTGGTGATTGGTTTATCCATGATTGGCATATTTAATTCACTAGCAAGTCCTTAGAAAAATGCACCGGGTGTGCCCAAGGCCTGTAAATCAAATAGTACTAGAGGGCTTGCAACACAGATTGTGCCACCCACATGAGTAACCCTGCACACATGTCTCAGACCTGCCACTGCAGTGCCTGTGTGCGCAGTTTTGAACTGCCATTTCGACCTGGCAAGTGCACACATTTGCCAGGCCCAAACCTTTCCTTTTACTACATGTAAGGCACCTCTAAGGTAGGCCCAATGTAGCCCCTTGGGCAGAATGCAATTTATTTAAAAAGTAGGGCATGTAGTGTTGTGTTTTACATGTCTTGGTAGTGAAATACTGCTAATTTCGTTTTTCAATACAGCAAGGCCTGTCTCTCCCATAGGTTAACATTGGAGCTACCTTGTAACCTCTTACAAGTGTATCTTCCAATTTGGAATAGATAGAGATTTGGAGCTGGAGGTCTCTGAACTCACAATGTAACAATACATATTTTGATGAAGTTTGTTTTAGAATTGTAAGTTTGAAAATGTCACTTTTAGAAAGTGAAGATTTTCTTGCTTAACCATTCTGTGCCTCTGCCTGTCTCTAGAGTGCACATCAGCTTGGCTAACAGTTTGGCTCTTGTGCATTCACTCTAGACAGACACACAAAGGGGGATGAGGTGTGCCTTGCATATCCTGATGACACATCACCAGGCTGATGGGCCTTCCTGAGCAAGAGTGGTGGTAGGAGTTGTCAATGACACCTGAAAAGGGCTGTGCCTGTCCTCACACAAAGCTGTCTCCACCTCTCTGTAGTGTATCTGTAGCCAGGTTAGGGGTAGGCAGGGTCTTGTGCACTACATGGACTTTCCTTTGAAGTTTGCCTACTTCAAAGGCAGAAAGGGGTATACGTTTTTGACCTCGGCACCCCAAAATCATACCACTTCTGGACTGGGGACATTCTGCCATGAAAAAGAGCTGGATGCTGTAGGAGGGACTGCCACTCTGCCTGTTGCTTTTTTGTGCTGGCCTGTCACTTCTGTCCTGGGAGTGAAAGGACTGGACTGTGGCTTCTGTATCCTGCTTCCAAAGTTCTCCAAGGGCTACAGTTGAGCTTGCATCCTGTTAAGAAGTCTCAGTGCCATCAAATACTTCACCTGCCAATGCCTGGGCTCTTTTGCTGAGAGTCCTGACCTGCCAAGTGGTGCCAAATCCAGTTCCTGGGCCCTTGGAATTGTAACCTAGTGATGTAAAGGAGAATCCATGCATTGACTCCCAGCGTGTGTTTCATCGATGCCTCGCTGCAAAATATTGACACATCGATGATGCCCACCTGAAGCGTGGTTCCTGCTTGACGCAGCGACAACGGCCTTCACCGCATCCCCAAACTCACTGTAGCAGGGTTTCAAAAGAATCACCATAGCATGAGTTTCGAGCCCCTTGTCACTGACGTCTATGACACCCACTCTATCTCCTAAGCAGAGCGTTCTTTGTGGCTGAGGAATTGACGAAGCGCTTTCTTTACCGCTATTTGATTGACTCAGTGTGTCTGGATTTTTCGATACATCATCCTGGACACCAATTCTTCGTTGACACTGCAATAAGGAACCATGGCCACATGTCCCAAAACCGATGCATCACCTCCCTGCCAGTAAGGAACCAAGTCATCACCTCCAGCAGTGGCCGGTGCAGGTAAGCATGGTGAGGCAGGACGGGGCAGGGGGATGTCGACAGATGACAGAATGGGATTTATCTAATTTTACCTATTGTGTCCTCTTTCAACATCCCCCTGTCCCACCCCGCTTCAAAACGCTTACCTGCACCTGCTGCTGCTGATCACCTCCCCTGCCAGTAAGGAACCAATGAATCACCTCCCCTGCCTATCAGTAAAGAACCAAAACACCACCTCTCCTGCCAGTAAGGAACCAATGCATCACCTCCCGTGTAGTAAGGAACCGACTCATCACTTTGCTTGTCAGGCGGCTCACCTCCCCTGCGTCTTGCATCATCTTTGAATTTTGATGCAGCTAAGGTACTTTGTGCTAAAACAAACACATCCGTTGATTTCTATAGACCTATAGACTAAACTTGCCTAATCTTTTAAAGTGATATTTTGACTTGGTTATGTTGGCTTTTTGTTGTTTTGGTTCCTATTTTATTCCGATAAATATTGGCTATTTTTCTAAACTGGGGCGGACTCCTTTTGTAGTGTTCTCACTGTGTTACTGTGTGTGTGTGTATACAAATACTTTACACATTGGCTCTCAGATAAGCCTGACTGCTCGTGCCAGTCTATTAAGGGGGTGAGCAGCGGTTATCTTAGCTGTGTGACTCCCTTACCCTGATTAGATTGATGGTCCCTAATTGAACAGAGTGCAAACCATTGCCAGCTAGAGACCCCATTTCTAACAGAGACTTATAACTTTTAGAAAAAAGTTGAATATATTTGTGTTTTTTCTTAAAGAAAACACCGGCAGGAATTTACACAATTATTTATTGTGTCCTCTGCGCCAGGCTGTTTGCCTTGAAAGGTTGCGTATTTGTGTTACATACAATGGCTAGAAATTGTTATTGCTGTACAGAATACACACACACCCTTCACCAAATGTGCAGTAAAAGGCGAGTGTCCTAGCCCTTGCAATGCAGTAGGAAATCTGTCATTGAATTTTCAGGTGAGCATAAACCATCTCTTAAACTGACCTGTGCAGAGAGACTTAGGAATTACATGGTGGGCAACGTGTTGTCCTTGACTTCAGTCACCCTTTGTGGCGATGGCATCAGTATTTGAAACACAGGCCTCAGGCACTCCTTATAGTGTAAGAGCAAGATGGCTAATTGCTCTGACGCAGTGCCTAGGAGATTAGATCACCGTGAACATCGAGGTCCAGAAAATGGACATCAATGCATAATAGAACCCATGTGTGAATCTGTGTTGGGTGAATAAACCTTTCCACTGTGCCTGAAACAGGTTTGGCCATGGCATTCACAAACTGGGATGTTGGAATCAGTATATCTAACAAGAGTTCATACACATCTTAGGAAACACTCAAGTGTTGTAGTCTCAGCACAGTGTTCATTTATGAATGTGATGGAGTCCAGTTTATCAACTCGTGACTGATTGTTGGCTAATGGTAATTCTTGTGGCAGCGTTGGGAGAAATTAGACTTGGACTCAACACAAAGTTCTGAGTCACAAAACAGGTATAAAGCCGGAAATATGTAGGAGAGGCTTCTTCGTAATTGCAATTCGTACTTGCATGCTTTATTCACAAAACATACACTGTGCATAACTTACATGTCAGACGAAACTGTGTAAGTGAAGGTTATTCATGAAAAATTCTTTGTCACAATTCTTTTCCTAACCCTACATGGTTGAAGCAAAAGAACTGAGTGGAGGACAAAAGGTCAGCATTATAATTACAATTAGCTTCTTTTTTGCAATGTAAAATATTTTTCACAAACATTTCCTACACATATGTTTTGCAGCACTGAATCCTAATCCTGCCCCTTGATATGTATAAAAGCAGAAATGTTTGGCAATGCCTTTCGAATTGTTTTGATCCATTAGTAAATTGAGGTTGCGAGGGTTTTCACCACAATACAAACGCTACTCTGACAACCTCTATTTCTTTCAATGTTATCTTTTTTAAATCTCGTGTTTCAGCTTACCGTATCTAAATAAATACATTTATTGAGTTCATGCCTCTGTTGCCGAAGTCAATATGCAGTGTGCAGGTCGTAGGTTTTACTTCTGTGTTGTTGATCAGGCCTAATGTCCTTCTGATGTCAATAAATGAGATGTTGTCTGTTGGCCGATGAAACAACTTACCAGTAAATAGGTTTTATTCCATTATATTTAATATGCTATATAGGTCGATGTAAATTCACTCATATCAAGCGCATTTATGAAAATCTAAGTCTTATTTAATATGACACAGAATGTTCCTGAACATCACTGATCCAGATGTGACATGGGCATAAAACTGAGCATAACATACTGAGTAACACACTCACTAGTTACAAATGTTGCTGTATTTTCAAAACGTTCTGCTATCATCAACTGTTTGGGTTACTTTTTGATACAAACAGGCATAACCAAAGGATGGTTATGTAAAAATTATACATTTAAAACTAATATCTAACTAATAAGGTAAAACGATCAAATAAATTACAAAAAATATTAACCAATCACATTCTTCAGAATGAAAACAGCTCACAAATAGAAAAATGGCAATTGATTAGGCAAGGATATGGATACATTTTTTCCCAAACAATCAAACTGCATCATAGCTGTCTATGAAGAGTCTATCATGAACATCTGTCTAGAAAGAAAGTATATAATGTTTTTAAATGAATGTCAGATATATTCTAAATAAAAGCAACACATTACATCAAATAAAACACACGTTTTAGATTAAATCCACTTATTATACTTCCAAATCTTAAATTAAATCCACTAATTATACTCCAAAATTCGAAATAAAATCCACTTAGATTATCAATACAGACTCCTGAAAATGAAACCTAGAATGCAGCTAAATAAACAATGAAAATATGTTAACGTGCCAAAGACGACAAACATCTTACATAGGCAAACGATATGGAAAATGTAAGTATAAAACTATACCTTTACAATAATGAGATTAAAAGCCCATTCTCGTTTGATTTAACACAAGTAAAATTAATCCTATTTTTTATATTTACATTCACAAAGGGAGATTTACAACAAACAGACGCATCTCTGCGTTAGAGCAGAGAGGCGTCAGATTCCCTGCACCTGCGTGCCAAACCTTTATGCCACCATGAATGTATTGTATTTACAAAACTGCGCAGGATTGACAGATGCATCAGAAATTTTGACACATTTGTTGATGCAAAAGTCACGCATTACTGGAGTTGCGTCGCAAGCAATGCATGGGGAGGCCTATACTTATTGTGCTGCGTCACTCCTTATGCCTGCATCAAGCATCCTAGAAGTGGCTCCGTGAAATCTTGTGGATTTAACTGCATCACTTCTGCAAGGCTTTCCAGGGTGGGAACACCCACCCTGCATACATTATACCTGGCGCAAGTATAATTTGGCCCTGGGCTTTACAACGTGACTCATCTCCCTAGATGTGTCATCTTGTAAATGGGCCATAACATGGCACATTGTTTATGCTGCCACTGCATCACAAAAAGTGACGCAACAGCAGCGTAAAAGTGATGCAAGGGGCTTGTAAATCTGTCCCACAGTTTCTATATTTCTAATCAAGCTATCTACACCACACTCCAGAAGACAACCCCTATTATCATATATGACAAACAACTATACAGAGGAAAGAATAGACCCATTGGTAATTTATGTTACTATGATGGGTGCTATAAAAATGCAACAACTGCAAACAACAATGTGGAAAAATTAAAGAGCACGACCATTTCAATAATATGGGTGAAGCTGAGATACAAAATGTTGTGCAGGATTTAAAGGAGGAATTCACAAGTTCTATTACTTCTACCAGGACAATAATTGCATACTATGCCCTTAATATCCAGCAAGAGGGTACAGGACAGTTTCTTCTCTCCCAAAGGTAAAAAAGGAAATAGAAAGGAACTAGAGAGCTTAAAGGCAAGCTATATCTGCATCTATAAAATTCTCAGATATATATGTTGCACCCCAAGGAAACACTCACAAAAGAAGACTTCATTATTCATAACGATCTAAACAATGACAAAAATATTTTTTTTACACTAAAAGCATACTAACATTATCACAATTCAATATTTGGCAAATGGGAGTCACATTTAAATCCTACTCAAAATGGTCTAGTTAAATGAGTACAATCCATGGGTAGTATCACAATCAATAATTTATTGTTTATACATTTCTCCTTAATAAAGAAGTAACACTGTTATAAATTTCTATTGAAAATACTTTAAAACAATGGAAAACTATACACCTACAAAAATCATAACAGACTTTGACCAATCAATGATCAACACAGTTATAACAAGGTACCCTAAAACAGAAATTCTGGGCTCTAATTTTCATTTTAACGAGACCTTCTTCAAAACCCACACAGAGTATGCTAAAGAATTTTTGATTTTCATTCAAGATCAGAAAACTTATACCCTACCTTTTGTACCTCCTACTGCGGTAGCTAGACAGAACAATTTATTAATTGACTCCCCAGTTAGTAAAAACAATGAAGAAAACTGAGCCCATTTCTGGGCTACTTTGAGGACAACTGGGTTGGACGCATTTATCTGTCAGGTCTCACACACCAACCCAGGTTCCATGTATCTTGGTGGAATGTATTTGAAAGTACGCTCATCGAAGAGGCAAAAACAAACAATGAATGGCACAACTCCTTCCAAGGAACAAATGGAAGGGGCCTTCTTACATTGCATCAGTTTCTAGAGCTTCTTACAAAGCTGCCAGGACATATGTCAAAAATAGTCTGTAGTGGTAAACTACAGCATAAAATCTCCTAGCAAACTAAACATATCATGAATTGCAATGTAACAAAGATGTTCTATTACAAGATTGACAAGGATTAGGATACTTGGAATCCAATACATGTACACTATAATCCAGTCTAAACTACCAAAATAGAACCAAAACAACCCATAATTGAAAAGCAAACTAACAATGTAAACCGTGAGCTTCACAAAGACATTTTAAATAATTAAAAAATAAAACTTTATTCAATTATTTCTTTGGTATTTTTCTGTATTGTTAAATAAATATAAACCACATCTCACAATAAGTAATGGCATTAAATTGGATTACATAAAAATATAAGAAGTAATTTAAAAAATAACAATATTACCTATGCTTCAGTTGCATTAAAAAACATTTACCTGTACAATATTAAAGTAATAAAAGAAAATGCTCATTTATAACAGAATTAAAAATACACAATCAATACATGCATACCACATTTTGTTATTTGAAGCAAACTCTACATCATACATTACAAATTGATATTTAATTAAAAATAATATTAATCATTAATATAATTAATTATAATAATTTAAGTACCCACCAAACATCGTAAACTCCTGTTCAAGTAGCTGAAGATAATCTTGTGAAGTAAGCCATCCACAATGCAAGCAATCCAAAAATGTAAAAATTAAATCTTTATACAGCACGCAATCCAAAAAGAATACATTTATATTAATTCCAGCATCAACACCTGGCAAATGTTTAAAAACAATGTCCAATATAGCAAACAAATTGTAAAGAAAACTGTGTAAAATACTTTGACGCCAAAATACCCATAATATTTTCTTTGAAAAGTAAAAAAAAACAATGTTAAATCCCACAAACTTCATCAATATTGGCTATAGTGCATACATTTAGATGGGGGGGATGGTCAGATTTACTATTAGAACTTCAGTCACAAAACATTAGGTAAAGTGCATGTCAAACACAGTTTTGGGGCCCATAGGGGCACTTGGATTCAGTTGTGGAACTTAAAGTTATTTATCTCTGATGTCCCGGGATCTACCCGACTAATGCAGGATGCTCTGCAAACTGGGCTATGTTCAACTCCTTGGCACATGACTCTCAGTTGTAGTGACAGTGAGCATTCACAATCATACAGCAGCAGTTTAACTATTTGTCCAATTCAGTGCTTTAATTTTAACAAGAACATTGATTTAATGTACATCAAAACTAAATACTACACATGCAAAAACTGTAAGGTACCATTTAGTAAACTGTGTGCTGGGGGAATGTCAGCAATAAACATTCACTATCATGAAAAACAACTTCCCCTCCATCATGCACACAAATTTAGGTCAGGGGCACCCAAAAGTGCATCCCACAAGTCCTCTGGCTAACACATACACACAGTGCACGTACCATGCAGGCTACATATACAAATACGCATAACATACACTTGGGGTACCGGTTAGCATAGAGTCACAGAACTTTACATTAGTGGGTCAGTAGGCCACCTCTCCAGTCACACAGATAAAAAAGGTCAGGTAAAAAGTATGCTTTTGCAAAACATGGTACGCTGCCATCACCACTCTATGTGCTATATCCATGACAGGAACAGCAGTGCACAGTCAGTGATTCAGCACATGCTCTATGTGCCTTCCAGAAGTCAGGACCGATCCTGTAGCTCACTGACGTCAAGGGACGGGTCTAGGCCTCTGCACACACACTATATTAGTGTGAGGCTAGGGCCAAAACTATAAAACAGGTTACCAGATACATGATGCCAGGCACCTTGGGCAGGGGCACTGAACTTTACACCATGCAGGGTACATTCATATCACAACAGTGAGTATACTTGAGCAGGATCGGAATACTTATTATAATTCCAGCCCTACTAATATTGGGCAAAAAACTGAAGAGGTCATATTTACTATTCCCCACAAATATTGGAGAGGGGTAAAAGTATTATTCTAACTTCAACCCTTCCAACATTGGGGAAAGTGCATATATTTTTAGGGGTGGCCAGATTGACTAAACTAACTCTTCTCCCACAAACATTGTGCTAATTGCACATATTTTGGGGTTCTTAAAAATATTCTAAATCCTGTCCTCCTCAAAATGTGAAATTATAAATAAAAGGAGGTGTTTTGATTGACTGTCCATACTAATGAGCTTATGTTTTATGCAATGTTTCAATGAACTACATTAAGTTAAGCATACTATCACAAATCATATTTTTATTTATTACAATTTTAAATTATTTAATACATTAGAGTAACATTCAATTTCTACATAGATATGTATTAATTTTATTGTAAAAACTCATCAAATATTTTGAAACTATTTCACATATTTTTATTAAATGTACAACATAATATATAAACTAAAACAAACAATCCTAAAATATGTGTAATGAGACCTAACACAATTATAGTACTATACTAATCAAAACTTATTTTATTTTAAGCTAACTTCTTCAATATGTATGTAAATTGCCAATAATAATAATACTAGTAATAGCAAAAGAAAACATATTCAGTCTTGCATACAAATTCTAATTTGACCCCAACATTTTCCAAAACATTTTATTTGCTTTAAATTCAATAATCCACTAAATAAAATAATTATCTAAACAATGATTGTTTTCCCATTAGCATTGTACTAACATAAAACACTAGCCACCCAATTTCCTAGTAGACTCCCAAACCAAAATACAATATTAACAAACATTTGAATAAAAATATCCAAAAATAATTGGACACAAAAACATGATTCCATATAACAATATTTGAATAAAAAATATTTTAAACTTAAATCATATTTCCAAATTGAAAGAAAACAATATACGTACCTTTGATGATCTGTCTCACAATATTCTTACATTGATAATATGTTGACTAGGATGTTGTGGTTGAACAATATTTTGGGGTCAGTAGTCAAATACCAAAATGTTGAACGTAGGTCTGAAAACAATTTGGTTAGAAGTACCAATTCTGTTTTTGCATTCATGAAAAGGAATGGGAAGTTATCCACAATAAATATTAGGCCACTGTTTCTATAATGATAATAGCAAATTTTAGGAATGGGGAGTATGCATCGCAGAGTAAGAATACCACGGCAAGTTCTTGATTTTACACAGTAATCTATCAAGGATTAAATGTTTATTGAGTGTTGAAATCATGAAGGAAGTCTCACTTAATTTGTGTGGCTGCAAGGATAGAGGTTTATCAATGTGAAAATATTTTCCTGTTGGTAACAAATTTACACTGGTACACTGTTATTTTTGTTATTGCTGCTAAAATCATTCAAAATATTTTGGAATTTTTAAAGTGCGCCAATATTTTTAAAACTGTTTTAACTATCTAATTAATGACTAATTAGGAATTCCGGCCACTACCTCCCACTCACAGCCTTGAGGTTGCCGCACCAGTTTTACGCACAGAAAGAATTTGGGAATAGGGCTGCATTTTTCCTTATCTTCAGGCCTGCAGCATGGATGCACAGCAGACTCAAGCAGCAGGCGTGTCGTGAGCGCACCAAAGTCAAGCCCGTCTGCGCCCATTCATGTCCTTTTTATGACCATCACCAGCCACAGTGTCTGTTTTGGAGCAGTAAATCTCTATCTTCTGACTCTTTAAAATTCCTTAGGAGTAAACATACAAATAAATGTGACATCTGGGACCTATGTCATTTAATGGTCCCAGTTACTTGCATTGGCTGTAGGGGCGAATATGATATTCCTTATGAACCACCTTCTGCTACATTACATACATCCCCTTAGCCTCTTGGTCCCTATCTAGGGTCTCATAAATGCACGTTCTATGAGCAGGCACGCACAAGAAGTCAATGGCTTAATTACAGGTCATCAGCTAGATGTTTTATTTATTATTGAAGCATGGCTAAAACCTTGGTGCAATCCTGACATTTCCACTGCCCTCCCCCCGATACACAATTATCCTTCGCGACACCCTACAATGCAGCAGTTTCGATCAAGACTCTCTCAAAGGAGCAGACAGCTTAGGATTTAGTCTTAAGATCAACCTTTCTCCATCTTTTTCTTCCTGGTCCAGGAGCTTCCTTCCTAACCTTATTAGGGGAGGCACTTGGCCCTTTCTTGCTCCAATACACCAATTTCACTGCCCTGAGAGTCTTTAATTTCCACTTTGATGAACCACACAATCCAGAGGATAACAACCTTTTAGACACCCTTAGGATAATAAGGCTCCTTCATTTGACAGCTTCTCCTAACCATTCATTGGAACACACCCTCAACTGGATTTGTTTGAATTGATTGGTTCGCCGCAAGAATCCTTTTACTGTCCCAAAGACATGAACCCTTCCCCAGGTGTCGCATATGAGGAGCGATGAAAATCAACCCTAACCTAATTATCTGTCTCTCTAATACTGCCCAGATTCTAGCTGAAGGGATAGCCGAGGACCTCAACTTATTCAATGCATTGATTTCTAACACCGCCAAAGAATTAGCTCTGCCCATCAACCTTAAAAAACACCGGCCAAAACGTAATGCACCTTGGTTCTCCCCAGTTTTAGCAGAACAAAAGTGTAGCTGTAAACAGCTAGAACACAGATGTCACCAGGCATGCAAACAGGATGATCTGACCCAATTTAGGTACACCAAATAACTTACCATAAGCTGATCAAGGAAACAAAAAAATCATACTTCACACCTAAAATCAAAGAGGCCCGTTATGACTTAAAGGCCATCTTTAACATCACTAAAGCCTTCCTCCAGACTAAAGCGTTTGTTAGGGATATCCCCTATATCAGGACCTTTGTGATCAGATCTCTACCTTCTTTGAGGATAATATACTAGCTACACAACAGGGTTTGAGCTCCACCTCGAGTACTGACACTCTAAACAATCTCCTTCGAGATTGCTACAACAACATTCCAAAAGCTGGTTTTCCTCTTGACCCTTGTCTGCTGGCAATAAATACTGCATGTGGCCATAGATATGGTTAATCCACTCATTAACCAAATGTTCAACACATCCCTTACTGAAGAAGAAGTTCCCATAAGTGCTACTGCAATCTGCGCATTTTGAGCAGAATGTAACCCCTCCTCCCTACCACGGCCCGTAGAACATTGGTCCAGGCCATGGTGATAAGCAGACTGGACTACGGAAATGCTCTTCTGGCAGAGGCTAGCGAATCACTGCTCTCCAAGCTCCAGGTGGTGCAAAACACTGCGGCCAGGCTTATTTTGAACCGCCCATCTGGAACTTCCTCAGCTCCCTTGCTGAAGGAATAACACTGGTTGCCAGTGAAGAAGCGCTCCTACTTTAAGATCTGTTTCCTACTCATTAAAAGGCAAATCCTATTATATTTACGGTTAGCCATAAGATTACCTGCAGCGCGTTCATTGCGATAGACGAAAACGTGATTCTGAGAGTGAAATTGATGTTGTTTATTCTTATTAGCAGGGCATTGTGTGTTTTTAAGACCTTTTTAAAAAAGAAGAAAATATTTTTTATTACTGGCACCACTTTCTTCTTTTACCGCACATAGGGCCATATGTAGGTAGCATAACATTTACCGATTCACAAATACCGAATTTTACCGATTCGGTATTTACGAATCGGTAAATAGTATGTAGGTAATTAATCGGTAATCATTACCGATTCGGTAAATATCGGTATTTATGAATCGGTATTTACAGAATCGGTAATGATGCATCCCTTCCCATTGATTCCTATGGGCCTGGAGGCCCATAGGAATGAATGGGAAGCCAGTTACTATTACCGATTCGGTAAATACCGAATCGGTAATATGGGAGGCATTATCATGGGTGGCAGGGTGTCACATTGACACCCTGTTGCACCCCTGATTCGTGCATGTGTGCACATGTGGCGCACATACATGCCCTAAGGGCATGTGTGTCTACCACATGGCACTTCACAAATTGCACAAAAATGCTTTTTTAAAGGTATTCGTCATTTACCATCAGCTTGTAGTTGGTGGTAAATAACGAATCCAAACACCAATTATGCACTCACTTGAGTGCCCCCTACATAGCATTTCTGGATTCGGTATTTACCGAATCGGTAATTTACCGATTTCTTAAAATTCCGATTCGGTAAATACCGAATCCAGAAATCAGCCACCTACATCTCAAGTGCCTCAATACCGGTCGGTAACGGGATATTTACCGAATTTCGGCCGTTACCGACCGGTATTTGGCTTCCTACATATAGCCCATAGTCACTTTCCTTCTCGCTCCCTCGATGTGCTGGTGTACTCGTCTGTAAGAGCGAGTCACCAGATCACTGCCATCTTGTGTAGCATTCTAGTAGTTGTTCTGCACCTCCGTATTTAATGGAGGCGGTGCAAGCGCGCGGTTAGACATAAGATTACCCGCAGCGCGTTCATTGCGATAGACAAAAACGTGACTCTGAGAGTGAAATTGATGTTGTTTATTCTTATTAGCAGGGCATTGTGTGTTTTTAAGACCATTTTTAAAAAAAAGAAAATATTTTTTATTACTGGCACCACTTTCTTCTTTTACCGCACATAGTCACTTTCCTTCTCGCTCCCTCGATGTGCTGGTGTACTCGTCTGTAAGAGCGAGTCACCGGAGCACTGCCATCTTGGGTAGCCTTCTAGTTGTTGCTCTGCACCTCCCTATCTAATGGAGGCGGTGAAAGCGCGCAGCGGGCGCAGCGGGCACCGTGGGCGAGCCAACGGCACGCCAAAGGCGCGCCAAAGGCAAGCCCGTCTGCGCCCGTCCGTGCACCGAACGCACACAGCACCAGCCATGCTGTTCCTACTGCTCCTCGCTTGGTCTATTCTAGAGATGAGCTTGCCAGGCTTGGTATTCGGAGGGACATAATTACGATTAATGACAGCGGCACTGAAACTGGTACGAATCTCCTTAACAAAATAACATCAGGGACCCTTAACTGTGGATTAATTAATGTCAGATCTTTGACTAAACATTTTATGGAGGTGTATATACTATTAGATGACTATAATCTCGATGTCCTGTTTCTTACAGAAACTTTGACACGAGCAGACCGTGACGTTGAGCTTGGCTTAGCCTGTCCCAAAGGCTATAAAATCTACCATAAACCCAGGCGGGATGGGAGAGGGGGAGGAGTAGGATTTATTTATAAAGACATCTGGAACATTACTCAACTTTGTATAGAGGACATCCTGGGGGTTGAATCATTGGGTTTCTCACTCAAAGATATGAGTGGTGTCTTATGCACAGACCTACTTTGCTATAGACCGCCAGGTGGAGCTGCTCAGGCTTATCTGGAATTGATTGATGCAATATACAATTTATCGCACTCTCACTCCAAGCTATTGATCCTCGGAGATTTTAACCTCTGGGAGAATGGCGTCCTTGACGCAGCTTTTAAAGAGCTTTGTCAGGCCTGTAAGAACATTCACCTTCAACAGCTGGTATTACACCCCCAGAAAGACCATGTGCTTGACCTCATTTTTTTCCGATGGAAACGTTACAACTGTAAAGAAAATACTTCCACAATGCTGAACAGACCATTGTTTGGTCCTCTTTTCTTTGAAAGTAGTTAACTGCCAACATCAAGACATTCATAGGTCTGCTATTCGAACCGGTAGAGAGTGGTCTAAAATATTAAAATCTTCGGACCTCCCTCTGCTTGTTGATGACAGCTATGTCATGCATGATTCAGTGGAAGTGAATTACCTGAATCTATGCCATCAAATTACCAACTGGCTAGATCAGCTAGCACCTCTGAGAAAAGTCAAAAGCCGTAAAAATCCATCTGCCCCATGGTACAATGAGCTGAGGCGGATGAAGAGTAGCTGCAAACAAGCAGAAAGGAAATGGAGGAGGAAGTATCTGGAGACAGACACATTGGCCCTAAAAAACTTGCTTCACATTTATAAAGAGTCGATAGGCAGAGCCAAGGCTAAATATCTCGAGGAGACTATTTTACATTCAAGTAATAAAACCCAAACTCTATTTAGCTTAGTAAGAGGTCTGTCTAATCCAGATTGTGCCAAATCTAAAATTCCGGTATTACAAGAATTATGTGATGACTTGGCAATCTTTTTTGAAGATAAAATCAATAAAATTTTAACTGGATTTAAACCCTCTGTGGATGCTGATGCACACAAGTACACTGGTGATGCTACTTTAATAAAGTGTGGCATAAGCAATAGGGAACACACGACAGTTCTGGATTATTTCCAGAATCCCACACATGAGGAATTTAATGCTGGCATCTCCTCAGGATCCCCCATGGACCCACTCCCGCACAAGTTTTGGAAATTGTTTGGTGGTGAACTTTTTCCGCATCTATATCATATTTGCTGTCTATCTTTAACTAAAGCGACAGTTCCGAACTGCTGGAAAAAGGCAGTTGTCTCTCCTTTGCTAAAGAAGGCATCATTGGATCCCCAGTGCCCCTCTAACTATAGACCCATGTCCTTGCTGCCCTATCCAATTAAGATTTTGGAGACGGTAGTGACAAAATCTCTCTCAAGGTGTGTTGAGGAAAATGAGTTGCTGGACGAAGTCCAATTTGGGTTTCGTCCCGCACACGGGACCGAGACTGCCTTGGTAGCAGTCTTGGATAACCTGAGAATGCGGGCTGACAGTGGTCAAACAGCCTTTCTAGTGCTGCTTGACATGTCGGCGCTTTCGATACGGTCGACCACCGGATCCTGATAAAGATTTTGGAGGAATTAGGTGTGGTGGGTAGGGCGCAAGACTGGCTACAATCTTATCTCTCAAACAGACAGCAGGCAGTGACTATGCCTCCATTCACCTCCCAGTACAGGGATGTTAAACAAGGGGTCCCACAGGGCTCTGCCATTAGCCCAATTTTGTTTAACTTATATCTTCGCCCTCTTATTGTTTTAATAAAATCCTTTGACATTAATGTCATCAACTATGCAGAAGATACTCAGCTTGTGTTCGCTGTTGAAGGCAACAATGCAGTGTCTTTGGAAAAATTTCATAATTGTCTGCATAGAACGGCAGAATGGCTGAAGGTGAACTCCTTACAATTTAATGGGGAAAAAACTGAAGTCCTGTGTTGTACTGCAGGTAAAATTCTGCGTCCCCTTCCAGTAGATTTCTGGCCAGATTCGGCTAATAATTCCTTAGTGCCCGCCAATACAGTGAGTAATTTAGGAGTGTTGCTGGATAGCAACCTACAACTAGATTCCCAGGTTAATAAAACAGTGAGCACCTGTCTATCTCTGCTCCGCGCTCTTCGGAAGATTCTCCCATTCCTACCTACTCAGGTTAGACCTTTAGTTGTACGGAGTATTGTTTTGAGTAGAATAGACTACTGTAATACTCTCCTTTTGGTGCTCCAGCCTCTCTTATAAAGAAATTACAAAGAGTACAGACTATGGCAGCTAAACTGGCATTAAATCAACCTTATAGAGCCTCTGCCACACTGGCCCTAAAAGACTTACATTGGTTGCCTGTTGTGCAAAGAGTTCAATTCAAGGCACTTTGTGTTGTCTACAGGGCACTACACAACACTGGGCCTAGTGGAAGTTTGTATGGCACTCTCCTGTTAGATCCCTGCGCTCCTCTTCTGCATATCTGGTCTGTGTCTATGTTCCCCATGTTAATAAAGCTCGAATGGGGGCAGATCTTTCAGCTTTACTGCTTCCAGACTCTGGAATGCACTACCTCCGGAGCTCAGACAATTGAACACTCTGTCACGCTTCAGGAAGGAACTGAAAACCAGATTATTCCCCAGAGACTAGACTTTCGTTTATCTTAGCTTTGATACTTGTTGACTGGTAATCTAAGCGCCAGGATACCCTTTGGGTGACAGTCGTGCTATATAAGTTCACCTTACATTACATTACTGTACGTCCCCCGCATCCGCCAAATGCGCACTGGGGGAAAGGCCTTTTCCTATCTTGCCCCAAGATACTGGAACAATCACCCCTTGCCCTTGCGATCCACTCCCAACTATTGTAAATTTAGGAAACTACTCAAAACCTACCTATTCTGAACCATCAGGTATGTTTCCTACTCTGATCTATATCAGCGCCGAGATGCCCCCGGCTAATTTGTGCGCTATAGCAAATAGTTTTAACATAACATAACATTAACAGAGCGGAAACTGGCAATTGTAAAACCTCTACAAAAAAACCTCTAGCAGACACTATTATTCTGCTCAACCTAAGACATACCTCCCTTCTCCCTTCTAACCAAAATCTTGGAAAGAATTGTAAATCAACAACTTATAACTTTGCTTGAAAACTCTAATTCACTTCATATCTGGCAGTCGGGATTTAGACCTAAACACTTAACAAATTCAGCATTTCTTGAAGTCTCTGAAACCATCAACATGATATTAGATTCTGGTACAATGCAGTGATGATACTTGTTAGAAAAGGGGTCTCCAGTTAAAAGGGGTTTGCACCCTGTCCAAGCAGGGACCCTCACTCTAGTCAGGATAAGGGAGCCACACTTAGAAGATAACCCCTGCTCACCCCCGTGGTAGCTTGGCATGAGCAGTCATGCTTATATCAGAGGAAATGTGTAACGCATTTGTACATCCATACACACACAGCAACACAGAGAAAACACTACAAAATGAGTTCCACACCAGTTCAGAAGACTAGCCAATATTTATCTGAACAAAACAAGACCAAAAATATATCACTTTTCGAAGGTTAAGCAAATGTAATCCATAGAACTCTTTGATTGTGTCTCTTCTAGCACAAAGGGGCTCATTACGATGGCGTAACGATCAACCGTTACGCCATCATTACGTGAAATACCTCCGCCATATTATGATGGCGGTGGGTATTGCGGCGGACGCAAAGTCCGTCCGCCGCTTTTCTGCCTGTCGGCAATTGTTACGATTGCCGGCCGGGCGGAGCTGGGTCAGTAATATGGTGGCGGTGCCTAGCAGGCACCGCCAGCAATGTTAAGATGTGGCTTGTGGACAGGCCTTTCCATGGCGGTGATGCTGCCATGGAGAGGCCGGCAGGGACTGGCTTTGGGGGCCAGTTGCGGGCCCCCAGGGTGGTGGGAGGTGTACTTGGGGGGTACCCATTGTACCCCCTGCAGTTCCCTGCCTGCCACGTGGTGCACGGTAATGCTGTGCATACACTTTCTCCATTGCGGATGGTGCTGCAGCCAGCAGCACCGTCCGCAATGGTACAAGAACAGGATGCGCCCGCCAGTATGGCGGGCGCATCCTTATTGGGCCGGTGGGACTGCCGCACATCTGGCGGTCAGTCCCATCCCCGTTATGATGGCGGGCGGACTGATGTCCGCCCGCCATCATAATGAGCCCCAAAGTTCCTGGGATGTGTCAAAATTCAAAGACAGAAGAGGGAGGTGAAGCGTTCGTTCCTTACTGTCAGAGGAGGTGATGGGTCAGTTCCTTACTGGAAGGGGAGGTGATGCGTCAATCTCTGGACACATGGCCTTGGTTCCTTAATGCTGGGCAATGTCATTGAAGAGATGGAGACGAAGTACATTTTGGCGAAAATCTAGACGTGATGTGTCAATGATGCAGCGAAGCCAGCGCTGCGTCTGAGTGGGTGCCACAACCATCAGTGACACGGTGCTCGGAACTCAGGCTCCGGTGATTTTTCAGTCGCACAGCAGGCGCTGCATCGATTCTTCAGCTGCACAGTGAATGGATTGGATGGTATCACCAGTTTCACTTCCAAGGATCCAGGAACTGGATTTCGCACCACTTGGCAAGTCAGATATCTCAACAGAAGAGCCCAGGCACTGGCAGATGAAGTCTTTGATGGTCCTGAGATTTCTTAACAGGAGGCAAGCACTCACAAGCCCTTGCAGAACCTTGGAAGCAGGATTCAGAAAGCAAGTCCAGTCCTTTCACTCCCAGGACAGAATTAGCAAGCCAGCACAACAAAGCAACAGGCAAAGTTTCAGTCGCCCTACGGCATCCAGCTCTTCTTCTTCATAGAATGTTCTTTATTTTATTTTATTTACTGCCAGAATGTCCTTTAGTGCAGAAATGTTCTGATTTTGGGGTGTCAGAGGTCCAATACTTGTACCCCTTTCTTCCTTTGAAGTAGGCAAACTTCTAAGGAAATACTTTGTAGTGCACACGACCCTGCCTTTCCCTGACCTGGCTCCAAACACACTACAGGGGAGTGGAGACAGCTTTTTGGGAGGACAGGCACATCCCTATTCAGTTGTCAGTGACAACTCCTTCCAACAGTCTAGCTCAAGAAAACCCATCAGCCTGGTGATGGCCCATCAGGATATGCACGGCATACCTCAGCTCCCTTTGTGTGACTGTTTAGAGTGAATGCACAAGAGCTGAACTATCTGGCAACCCAGACGTGGACTCAAAAGAGGCCCAGAATGGTTGAGTAAGAAAATGGCCACTTTCTAAAAGTGGTATTTTAAATACTTAGTATAAAAAACAACTTCACCAAAAGATCCATTTTAAAATTGTGATTACATGGACCCCAAACTTCAAATCTCCATCTGCTCCCAATGGGAAATTGCTCTTAAAAGATATTTCAAGGCAATCCCCTTTTTGCTCCCTGGCAGAGATAGGCCTTGCAAAAGTGAAAAATGCAATTAGCAGTATTTCACTAAGAGGACATGTAAAACACAACAGTACATAACTTACTTTATAAATACACTACACCCTACCCATAGGGCTGTCTTGGGCCTAGTCTTCCTTAGAGGTGACTTACATGTAGTAAATGGCAAGGATTGGGCCTGACAAGTGGATGCACTTGCCAGTTTGAAATGAAAATTTAAAGCTGCACACACAGACACTGCAGTGGCAGGTCTGAGACATGTTTGCAGGGCTACTTATGTGGGTGGCACAATCAGTGCTGCAGGCCCACTAGTAGCTTTTGATTTACAGGCCCAGGGCACACCTGGTGCACTTGACTAGGGACTTCCTAGTAAATCAAACATGCCAATCATGGATAAACCAATCGACAATACAATTTATACAGAGCACATATGCACTTTAGCACTGGTTAGCAGTGGTAAAGTGCCCAGAGTCCTAAAACCAACAAATACAGGTCAGTCAAAATAAGAGGAAGAAGGCAAAATGTTTGGGGATAACCCTGCAAAAAGGGCCAGGTCCAACAATGTCTCTGGATCTTTCCACAGCATTTGATACCATCTTACACGTCATATTTCTGCAGCGTATCCAAAATATGTGGATTTCACACAAGGCCTTAGCCTGGATTAAATCATGTTTGACCAATAGAAGCCAAGCAGAGACTATTGGATAATTCCTGTTGTCAGAAAAATCTGTTATAATGGGAGTACCAGAAGGCTCCTCTGTTAGTCCTGCCTTCTTTAACATTTAAATTGCCCCTCACATCTCACTGATTGCTTCATATGGGATTGCCACCACCTCATTTGCCAATGATACTCAGTTAATCCTGTCCCTAGATAAAAGTTAATTCACCTCAGAAGTTGTCTTCTAAAAGTATTTCTCACACTTCATTTTATTGATGCAGTAGAGTGACAAGAATGAAATACTCCATTTCAGTAAATCCAACATATTTTACCCCACAAAATAGTGGCCAAATTCTGACCCCCGACAGCCACTGAAAAGGTTTCAAAAACTCGGAGTCAAGTTTGATAGTGACCTTTCCTTTCACCCACAGTCTTGGAAGTAGCAGGCATGTGTTTCAATCTAGTAAAATCCCTAAAACAATTATTTCACTTCTTTCCCCTGGCTGCCAGAAAAACGGTAGCCTTTGCTTTGATTGCATCAAGGCTTGATTATTGTAACATGGGTTTTTTCAGGCTGCTCCAAATGCCTCATTCATGAGCTCCAGTTTAACCTCTACGTCACACCTCTTGCCCCTCTCATCAATTCTTTTGGTTTGTCCTTGGCGTCTTACGCCAATGACACACAAATAGTTGTCTGTCAAAAACTCTAGCAATACGGTTAACACCTGCATGGGTGCAGTGAGTAGTTGGACGGCCAATAATTACCTGATGCTTAACTCCTCAAAAACAGAGGTTATTCGGTTCGGCAATAATACAGCCATCCGTTCTCCCCGTTGGTGGCCCTCTGACTTGGGTATGGCGCCTACGGCTACATCCAAAGTAAAAAATCAGGGATTTCTGTTGGACAGGGAGACAATATATAGCGAACAAGTTGACCTAATCACGTCATCCTCCTTTTACTGGCTTGAAATAGTTTTAAAAAATGAAACATTTCTTCCGGCTGATCTTGTGAAGGTGGTGGTGATCGCCCTGGTTCTATCACAACTTGACTATTGTAACAGCCTTCATATCAGCCTTCCAAAAGGATCACTCAAGAAACTGCAGACAATTCAAAATGCGGATGCACCTTTTCTCTTAGGGATCCCTAAATTTCAGGCAGTGAGGGCCGCCATCAGAAATTGCATTGGCTCCTGGTTAACCGTTGCATCACCTTCAAGCCTATTTATTTAGCATATACAACACTCCATTGAAGAGCCCCAGTCTACCTCAAGAAGAATTGTGTGTGGCATATTCCAGGCAGAACGTTGCATTCATGTTCAGCCAGTCTCTTGAGGTTTGCTCCCTTCAGACGCATCACCTGGGGTTTTTTTTTTTCTTCAAAATTACGGCTCTCCATTGCAATTGTCTGCCACTTGAACTGAAAACAGCGCCTTCACTCATGGTCTTTAGGAAGAGCCTTAAAACCTGGTTATTTGATCAATGATCTTTACCGGCACTACTCAGCTTGTTCTGCTTCTTTTGCTCTGTATAGTGCCTAGACACCTCCGGGTATTTGTGCACTTTATACGTTGCATTATTCATTCATTCATTCAGATAGTACAGCATGCAGCAGCCAAACATGTTGTACAACTTCCCATTTGGAGCTCTGAATCGGTCACCTTAAAAAAGCTACTGTAAGATCTTCCAATGCCAACCTCCTGAGACCTCCCTCTTTCAGACTGCAATCTAGAGGGGGGAAGTCTGTTGCACTTCTAGGCAAATGCCTGGAAGCTGCTCCCCAATGCTCTCAGTTACACTGACATCTTCAAAAAAGAATTAAAGACCTGGCTCTTCCTTGTTCCTGATGCGTTATGATCCTCATGTATTCATTCATTTGCAAATGCACTCTGCTAAGCATGTACACAAGTATAATTGTATAGAAGGTATACAATCATATTTGCTTACACGTTTGACTTCCACTGAAAGCTACAAGAGCCACTGCCTCTCAGTAGTACTGATAGAATTCTTCACATAAGTACAGGAGGTTGTCTGTCTTCACCCAAACTTCAAACTACAGGTGTAGATCTATTAATTTTTTTGGGAGTGATTCACAAAAACATTTATAAGTACGGAAATAGTACCACAGGAGTACTCTTTTACTTATGTCTACATGCCTTTGTGAATTGGCCCTAAAATGTCCAACTCCCTATTAGTAAAATTACAGAGGATACAGTCCTGTCTATGGTTACTATTGTATGCAAATAGTCCCTGAAAATCCCAATGTTAATCCCATTTTAGTTATTTTAGTGACAATTCACAAATGCAGTTAAAAGTATGTAAAAGAGTGTGACAGGTGTATTACTTTCGGTACTCCAAAATGCCTTTGTGAATAGGCTTCTAAACATCTCACCTTTGTAATTTGTGTATTTTAGACATATACAAGTTACACTCATCGACAGGAGTAAGTATCATTTAAAACAGAAACAAATCTTTTAGAATCGAGCACCTTCAGTCTTTGTATTTAAAACAAGCTGTTGATCCCTTTGGTAAATGACTGCTGTCTCAGCTGCGGTCCGTGCATGTAACATCGGTGGGGCAGTGTAAGGGGGGATTTCGAAGGACGATTCAGGGGGGAAAATTAATTATTTATTTAATTTTCCCTCTGCATCGTCCCTCGAAATCCCCCTTACTTAGCCCACCGTGCCACCGCTGTTACCTGCATGGACCCCGGCTGGCTGTGATGCACTAGGCACCAGGGCCGGTTTTAGTGCTGGTGGCGCCTGGTGCGAGAATCATTTTTGGCGCCCCCACACCACATGAATACCTCCTTGGAATCTTTCACTACGACCGGGCATAAGAGCCCCTCATCTCTCCAATCATAAATTTTTGCTAAACACAGCGCCCATCCCTGGGTCCGAGCCCCCTCCACTGGTCAGCGCCCAGTGCGGCTGCACCAGTCGCACTGCCCTAAAGCCGGCCCTGCTAGGCACCATAGACATTTCTCCTCAAAACATGCACCAACAAATGAAATCAGAAGACATTAGGTGCATGAGCTTATGTTGACATTTTGACAGAAGTTTTTAGGATGTCCTTTTAAATTTTGGAAGCATGACCTTTGTGTGAATGGCAGGATGACACTCAAGTGAGGCAGCAAGATGAGCCGCGTGACATAATGAGCGCTCGACAAACCTACCACTGTGAAAGGTGATCCATGCGGACACTGGGCTTCCTTTGTAGTTAAATGCGCCATCTTAGAAGAGCGACCAAGGTGCCCCTAATACCAACAGTGAAATGCAGCGCCGATCATTTACATCTTCCTGTAGGCTATTGCTATCAATGTTCACAAAATCTTACCAAATTTAAAAGTAACCAGAATGCTCTCTATTGTAATTGCATGAATCGAAAGTTACCGAATTTCAGGATAATTGCTATACCCATTTGTACACTGTATAAACACAAATGTATAGAGCCCGAAGGAACATTTACACACTATATATGAGATAGTGTAAATATTAGACCACTCCGTCCAATCGTTTTGATTTCATGCACAAAAATGATGCACACACCCTGAAGTCAATTGTATAGTGTGCACAAAAACTAGGGTTAATTACACTGTAAAGGAGTGATTCACAAAAACAGGTTTAAATTATGTAATACATCAGTTACAGATGTGCATGTTCATATGCACGCGTTAATCAGCAAGCCTGCGGCTAACTGACGAACCTATCTGACGCAGGCGTGCATAATTTAAACATAACACATTTCAACTGTGTAGGTATTTGCAGTTCATGAATAAAACAGTTGTACCTCAGAGCTATTGGAGTAGTTAATTGGGTCCTGTTTTTCGTTAGTAGTTAAGACTTGTAGTCCTATATAATGCATTATAAAACCATGACAAGTCCAGTAATTCAAAGAAAATTCATGGGCTGGATGAACTGTTCAAGCAAAATTCAAAGCTCTGATCTGAGGATTTTCACTACTCCATCAGGTGAGTTCAAGAAATTAGATGGGTGGACGACAGAAGGAGACAGAGAGGCAGTAGCGGCCAGCACCGATCGGGGGCAATGGGGTGGGGGGGATGTAAAAAAAAGAACAAAAATTGTACGTGATTGCCACGTCTCTCCTCCATTGTCCCTCTGTCATCTCTCCTGGCCAGAACAGGAAGCACCAGGCTCCCCATAGCCAATCACAATACTACAATGCAGCGTTGTAATTAGTCTGAGTGCTGTGGTTCAGCACTCAACCAGGGAATGAGAGCCTCGGCATGTTCTCCACGCAGGCTGTAATGCAAAGTGTGACAGCCGACCAAAGCGTCATGCACACTTGGAGGGGGTACACCACTCCTCCCCCGCTCCTGTGTGAGCAGCCCAGCCCCGCCTCACCCACAAAGTGGCGGCAACAGGAAAACATAAATGATAATAACAGTGAGTTATCATCATTTTATGTTTCCTTTATTTCACAGCTGCAAGCAGTGGAGCGACGCTCCTCCGCCTTAGCGGAGGAGCCGCCACTGCGGAAAGGTATGGGGAACTGTATAGAAAGGATGTAGAAACAGAGGGAAAAGGGAGGAAGAAATGGAACCAGAGGCATAGGTGAGTGAGGGCGAGACATAGGCCTAGGAGAGAAAGGCAAGGTTGTGAGAAAGATACAAAAAGGTAGAAAAAGAAGAAATAAGTAAAGAAAGAAAGGGAGAGAGCTAAGTAAGGTTGCAGAGTGAAGGGGGCCGGTAAAGTGAACAGGGAGAGGGAGGGGAAATGTAGAAAGACAAAGGGGCTTATTATCAAGGGCTGGCGATATAATTATCGCCGTTTTAACGTCCGTTTTTGGGTGAAAGGCGGCGATAATTATATCGCAATATCATCAAGGACACGCTAGCGCATGTTTTCCTTACTTAGCGCTCGTTTCCAGCACGCCTACCATTGCATCGCCAATGAGATGCAAAGTAGGCGTGGCTGTCGAAACAACAAGGGTAAATATCGCAAAGGCAGCTTCGCGATATTACCAACGAGTTGCAGCAATAATTTTAATCGTGCTAACTCTGCCTTAACGCAGGATTTCAACGTCTGTTAAATTCCTGACTAAGGCATGCCTAACATGGGGGGTGGATAGTGCGGCTAAGGCCACAGAGTCTTATTATCAAGCCTATCGCCGTTTTCCATGGAACATCGCTGGAAAACCAGCGATGATCCATGGAAAACCCTGCTATCGCTGGATTTCTTATCGCCTTTCAGATAAGCGTTGATGATACAACGCTATCTCGGCGATTTAATCCAGTGATAGCCGGCGATAAAAATAACAGCGCTAAGCGCGCTTTGCGATATTTATTGCAACACCTTGGTAATATGCACCATAGAGGGGTAGGGTACACTGAGGAGGGAGACAGAGACAGAGTAAAGGCAGAAAGAGAGATGAGTTACATAGGGGTAGATGAAGACAGGTAGAGCTATGAGTTAGTGGGAAAAGTATATATAGAGCGGTGAGGCAGAGAGAAGGAGACAAGAATAGTTACGGAAAGACTGGCCATGTAAACAGAGTAGTGAGATTGAGATGAAGGTAGAAACAGATGGAAGAAGGATAGAAAGAATATGCGAAGAGAGAAAAAAGATGAGGTTGAGATGAGAAGTGGTGAGGTAGAAAAACAGAGGTGTAGTTTCAGAGGTACAGCAAGACTGGGAGGTTGAGAGAGTGGCAGGGTCAGTTGAAATAAAGAAGGAAGATCGGAGAGAGATGGGTGGTTAGCGAAGAATAAAGAAAATGAGATAGACAAGGCAGAGGCTTTGAGGAAGGAGTAAGTTATAGGGAGGTGAAGTAGAGGGACAGTAGGTAAAGAGAGAGGGGGTGTGTGGAGAGTTAGGTCGCGAATGAAGGTGGAGAGAAGTGAGTTAGAGAGAGCGATATTGAGAAAGAGGCGAGGCCGACACATAGGAGAGGTGGAGAGGGTTAGGCTAGAGAAAGAAAGGTGGTAGATAGATAAAGATGAAGAGAGAGGTAAAGAACGAGAGAGGCAAAGATAGGTAGCCACTTTTTATTTTTTTGCAGATTTATATAGCGCGAACTCGACCCGAAGGTATTGGAGCTCTTTACATGAGCACCAGCTATGCTACCCAAGGACACATTCATATTTTTGGTAGGCACGGGGAGATTGAGTGATTTGCCCAGGATCACAGGTTGTGGAGTCGACCTCGAGGCTCAATCCTTGGTTTCCCAGCTCCAAAGTCGTCAGTGTAACCGTTAGACCACATCCTCTCCATGCCTTCAAGCTGCGCTGTCCTCAGACGTCAGAGGCCCTGTGTCTACAAAGTCACAGACTGCAACTTCTTTCATTCAAACACGTGTCAGCCAACACAACCAGACTTACATTGGCCATTTCTAAAATACAAGTGGCTGCTAATATGTAAACAAATATGTAGGAATCATGGTTCACTACCCACTTCCACCAAACTAATCAAGGAATAGGATTCACTTCCAATACATAATTCTGCAAGGCATGCAGACTTGAAAGTGAGTCCTTGATATCTGTCATTGAGAGGTCCAATATTATATTTGCAGAATTGCATTCTGGTAGTTGCGAAAAATGTTGAACGCTTAGAAACTGGCTAAATTAATTGAGCACTATAGAAACAACAAAAAATTGCCACGTACATCATTCTTTAAGATGATTTGCACTGTAAAGCCATGCATCTCACATTAACGACAGTAAACCTGAGAAATAACTCCTCACCTTGACATAGCACCCATGACTCCCCAGCTTCTGCTGTGTCAGTTATCAAAATAACGAAATATAGCATTATTCAAAGGTATAACAACCATTAGAACATTGGAATGTGGAGCACTCCATTGTAGACAATGGAGTGCTCCATGCTTCTACGGGCCGGTAAAGACCCGCAGAGCAACATTCCAATGTCTTACAAAGGCCTCTCTGAGCTTGAGGGGATTTAAATCCCCTCGAGCTTCGAGAAGCCTTTGTTTAATTTGTTAGAACATTCTGCCCTCTAGTGGCAGAATGTTCTAATAGCCTTATAGCCCTTCGTAGCAGGGCTATACCGCTATTAAAGTCCCGCTGCTTTTGTTAAAGTCCCTCGCCTTCGGCTCGGGCCTTTAACGCTGCAGCAGGCCTTTAATAGCCGGTATAGCCCGCTACGGCGGGATATAAGGCTATATTATAAATGAGTACTTGCACAGCAGGTGTGTAATAACTGGAAATATAACATGAATTATAACTGATGAGATCTGTCCCATGCATTCCTTCGCTTGAAGTGGCGTGGAGATGAGTGAAGAACAACCAAACCTGTTGATTTTCCGACCATGACTTGGGGTCACGTGTCTGAGTTATGTTTATTTTGCGATATTTTTGGTAAATTATTCACTAACGACTTTTAATTCCAAGAAGTGGATATTTCCGGAGAGAAAGAAAAGTAGTATTTTTCAATGAATTCTGAACGAAACTCGGTTGTGCCTATTTTATGGAATTTTAAGAATTATATTAACGTACCCATAAAAATGAAAATATTGATTATATGGTTTAATTACATTTTGATAAAGTTTCAGAGACTAAATTAATTAATTATTACAAGCAACAAATGATTCCAATATCGCTACAAAGCTACAAAGCTGCAACTTTACGTCCTATGTTCCTTTATTTATTTATTGGATTTGTAGAGCGCTAAGGAGAATTCTGCCAGGGCGGAGATTATTCAATATGTTAGGATCGAGATTAGGTTTCTTTTGTAGTGACCTAATGATAGCGTGCTTCCAAACTTTTGGGACTAGGGCCGAATCTAGGGATAGATTGAGAAATTCGGTCACCGAAGGTAGAAGAATATCCAGAGCATCCACTAGGAGACGTGGGGGAGCTGGGTCCAACGGGGAGCCAGATTTGGTTGTCCTAATTAGATGTTGGAGGTTTTCTTCCTCTAATCCAGGGAAAAGAGCTAGTGAAGAGGCAAGGGGTATTGTACCCATTATTGCAGTGTTAGGTTCCCTGTTTTAGGGGAACTGATCGTATAGTTCTGTCACCTTGTTAGAGAAATAGGCTGCAATGTCATTGCATCTTTTAATAGATGTAAGGGGAGCATTGGTATTTTGGTGTGGGTTGATCAAGGTTTTTACATCTTTGAACAGTTCCTTAGGAGAGTTTGCTGCCCGGGCTATTTTAGCTTCGTAGAATTTGGATTGAGCTGTCTTCATTTCATTATGGTATGATCTGATTAACAACTTGTAATCAGATTTAAGGAAGGGGTCATAATTTTTCCTCCAACCTCTTTCTAAATTTTTGCATTGTTTTTTCAGTGCAATGAGCTGTTCATTATACCATGGCGCAATTTTGAAATGAGGTTTGCTGTTAAAAGTTCTTTTGGGTGCGCAGATGTTTGCGGATTGGGTAATCCAGTGTTCCCACTGCTGAGATTTCTCATCTATATGCCCGTAGAGGATAGGGGAATCTTTCTTGAGGGCTGTCTGCCATGTTTTACGGTCCACTTTGGACCAACTCCTCTTTGTGATGCTTTGAACTAGGGTTTGTTGTGCTTGCAACGGCTTGGGTAAAGTGAAGATGAATAAAGAGTGGTCTGACCAAGGTACTGGCATAGGTTTAAGGACTATAAGCTGCGGGTCATTAGAAAAAATGAGATCCAGAATATGGCCTTTCTCGAGGGTAGAAGAAGTTACGAGTTGGGTTAATTGCAAGGCTTCCATGTCACCTTGCAGCTGTGTGATGTGATGTGAGTCGTGTTTATCTACATGAAGATGGAAATCACCAAGAATTGTCAGTTGGGTCTTTTCCATTGTGATACTGAATATATAGTCGGGTAATGCTTCTAAAAATCTGCTGCTAGTACCTGCGGGCCTGTAGATAAGTACTCATGAGAATGTGTGGGTGGGAGATAAGGCTATACGAAACTGAGCACTTTCACACTCAGGAAGCCCGAAGTTGGATAAGGTGCATTTGTAATCATCTTTTAAGATGATAGCAATGCCACCCCCAATTCTGTCAGTGCGATCTTGCCTATGTAGCTGATAGCCAAGGGGAAGGGCGAGATGAATATCAGGGCATGAGCTGGCGTTGAGCAGGATTCAGTAATGAACCGTATGTCTAGAGGCTCTTCCTCTAATGTCTAATAAGTGTTTTGCGATAGAGCGGGCATTTATCAGTCCCATCTTCCAGTTATCTTCTTTATAGGTATTTGCCCGCACCTGGCTTGTCGAGCTAGTGGTTGTCCTATATCCACAAGTGCGACAGGGAGCCATGGGGGAAGAAGTGTTGTCGATTCCTGTTTGGAACGCACAGGTTTGGTGTGGCTGTGGCCTGATTTCTAGTAGCTGCCTCCTAGAGTATCTATATGTACCTGCATTGCATGGACCAGAAGATCTTGCCCCTGGTCCTGGTCGGGTTCGGACAGGCGCAGACAGGCTTGCCTTTGGTGCGCCAGCGGCACGCCCGCTGCACGCCTGGCCCGCAGCGGTCATTCAAAAGAGAGGTGGAGTCGGCAACTAGACCGCCGACCTTCTGCCTCAATTAGAAACTCTATGGTGAGCGAGTCCTGCTCGTGATCTATGTTCCCTGCAAGGGAAGGTGCAAGATACCCTTCAGAAGTGGTTCAGGACTATTTTAGTGCATACAAATTCATACAATTTAGAAGTCACTGCTTGGACAATCTAATGTATAGGAAGCTTATTGCAATAGCCATCTAGATCTCTTCTTGAGGTGTGGCGCAATGATAAAACTAAAAACTGAATATTTAGATAAAATGTAATCACCATGAGGAATTAGATTATTTATTGCAACCCTTTATACCAGCGCATGATAGCACAAAATCAAAGAAGAAATATGGGTCTCAATTCAGTTCGAAGGACTATCATGCCCTTGTTGCCTAACAAGGCTACGATATAATTTGATCTTTCATTTATATAAGCTTTCTTTGTACAGAACAGTATACCTTGATCTATATTTCAATGCCTGAGCATAATTATTCAGCAGGTAAAGTATCCGCACTTTGTTACCATTTAGGAAGTCGAGAGCAATCACCTTGAATTCAGTTGAAAGCTGATTTCAAATTTTCATGGAGCCTATATTTATGGTGTTCATATAACGTTTTTTGCGCACAAACAATGGTGGGGGAAATGTCTGATACTGATCAATTTGTGAAATATGAAGGTGTTCTAATATCTAGCAGCAGGTTAAGGGTATCTAGAAGGGGGTCAACTCCGATTGAATAAGAAATGTCTAGACTGTAACATTGAAACAGATATTACAGGTGTTTGACAATAGGTATAAAGGCAATCGGGTGTCAATTAAATTTGTGGTATATTGCTACCAAGATTTAAATACTGATGACTAATTATTTGAAAGACAGTCAATAAAGTAACCACTGGGCACAGATAAAACTGTTTGCTATCAGCATGTGTATAATATTTGATTTCTGCTTTTGCATGTTCAAATCCCTCACATAAGCGTCATCTAGAAACACATTGATAGAAGGACAGCCCTATCATTTATCCTTGGGAAAGTGAAATTTGGGGTAGGGTTTGTTGTTCAGGCACAGAAATGAGCAGACGGGCAAATGATTATTTATTCATATTTTAGGTATTTTTATTTGTAATGCATGCTATGCATCACTCATTGCATAAAAGAACTGCAAAGTTCAAATAAATGCATGTTTTCAAAGAAGAGGCTCAAACAAATAACTTGTCAATCTCAAGTACGCATTGATATGAGGGGTTCCATGACTTACTGGATAACATAGCACGTGTATTTGTAAAGAACACGTTCACCCAAGGGTATCTTGCTGCTGAATACCAGAAGTTTATTATTACCCAACTCAGTGGGACTCATTTTATCACACTCAGAAGGATGAAAAGCTTAATGGACCCACTGGGGTTTGAACCTGTGACCATGAGGTTGTACACAGGCCCTATAGTGGACGCTTAGGTCCACTAAGCCACTAGACCTGGCTCAAGCGAAGACATGGTTGATAATTAATTGGCTCATTGATATCCTGCTTTACCTTTGTGTAGATGAAGTGTTATAACTTTGGAGGGACCGACATCAGGATTCTAAAGCAAACGTTGCTGTTGTGATTGACTGATAGGTGTTTGGCTACAAAATATTGGCAATAGATTGTGCCCTTTACACAGCTTCAGTATATATATATATATAGATAAAGTGAGCAAGGAGGCAGTGACCACCGAAACATGTCTTTTGCTACTTCGCTAAAGAAATAAACACATATTGAAATCAGCCTCAGCAGTGTCGGTGCCCGCTTTCCGTAAATCCTGGGAAAGGAGCAGGAGTAGTAAATGGATATAGATATATATAGGTATATGTATATGCTAGGGATTAGCCGATCTGACGGCTTGATTATCCCTTGTTAATGCTTTTAACAGTATGTCGTTTGCTCACACAAAAAGGGAATATGCAATGGACATTTGCCGATCCACGGCTAGATGAAATGAATAAGGTATCACAACTGTAGTAGGTATATATAATATCGAAGATGTGATATGAAATTGTTGAACATCGGCGATCACTAAACAATGGTGACACCATGGAAGTTTGCTTTTAATGCCAGTTAATGAAATTATCAATAGGAATTTTATCAAGTTACTGGTTTGCCTTAAGTGCGTTAGCATATGTAAATGTATGAAAAGCAACGATTACTCATTACAAGAGGGCGCTAATGTTTATGCATTTTGGTTGTCCATTGTTGATGTTTACCCTGCGTGTGTATGTTTAAAAGACGGCTGCCTGCGGTGTGCCGGTAACACCGAAGAAGGCAGACCGCCGAAACGTGTTTGTTCTGAAAATAAAAGACCCATTATAATGCTACCCGTGAGTGCTTATATTTCCTGAATATGAGGAAGTTTTGAGCTTTATATATATATATACATATATGTATATATATATATATATATCTATTTATATATATATATATATAGATATAGATATTCACTGAAAAAACCATAGGTTTCACACACGTTATAGTTAGGAATTATCATTTACAAAACCTTGCAAATTCACTTAAAAAACCATAGGTTTCACACATGTTATAGTTAGCTGTACATTTCACTCGTAAAAAACCAATGAAATTCCACGTTATAGTTAGATCAGGTAACTATAACTTGCGCGCCCACAATAAACTGCTGATGACGTCACATAGTACATCACTCATGACATGGTCAGTGACATCACTCATGACATCAATGATGACATCTGAAATTACACATTGTGGATTGCGGTCGCGCAAGTTATAGTTACCTGATCTAACTATAACGTGGAATTTCATTGGTTTTTTACGAGTGAAATGTACAGCTAACTATAACATGTGTGAAACCTATGGTTTTTTAAGTGAATTTGCAAGGTTTTGTAAATGATAATTCCTAACTATAACGTGTGTGAAACCTATGGTTTTTTCAGTGAATTTGTACGGTTTTTTAAATGCTAAGTTATGTATTTATTTTTTATTTTTTTTTCTGGTTTTTCACTATGCGCACACCCTGCGCGCACGGTGCGCTTCGCGCACCGTGCGCACGCTGTGGGCGCACGGTGCGCTTCACACACCGAGCGCCCACGTTGCGCAGTCCATGCCGTGCGCGCCTCGCCTTTTTTTACGCAGTAACATTTGTTTTTTTGTCCCTTGTGGGTCCTTTAATTTATTTAATAAATGTGATTGTTACTTCTTTATTTTTATTTTTTTATTTATTTTGCCGTGCGCGTACGGTAAGCTTACCGTACGCGTACCCCGCGATTTTTTAAAAAAATTATTAAATTTATTTTTCGGACTTTTGGGTCCTTCTTGGACCCCCTGACAAACACTAGGGGATCTGCAACTCTCTTCGTTGCCCCCGTTTCACGTTCTCCACCTTTGTTTCTCAGTGCGAGAGACAGAAAATGGCGGCCGACACTTCCTGATTTCGACCGATTCGAACGTTTACAGTCATGTAACCACCAATGCGAATTGAGCTCGCGCACGTCACCGTACGCGTACGGTAAGCTTACGGTAAGCGCACGGAGCGCGCTTACAGATATATATATTGATTTAAATGCTATTTTCTCAGGACCTACTGAACAGATTTACACCAGACCTACAAAAGGCACTTCCTTGACCTTATGGCTACCTCTCTGCCAAATTTCAAGTAATTCTGTTCAGCCGTTCGGGCTGTAGCTGTGTCTAAAGGTCCTATGGAAAAATGTATGGGGACCCCCCTTTTTTCTCAGCCCCCGCTTGACGAATCACCCCGAGACTTTCAGGGTAGGAGCGGAGCGTAGCGCCCCATTAGTTTTGAAAATTTCGCGAGGATTCGTCGACCGGCGCCAAAGTTATTCCAAATAGAATGTTGCGGATTTCCTATGGAAACATGGTCCTAACTATAACTATCTACTGGCGACCGCCAGTAGATAATATATATATATATACACACATATCCAGTTACCATTATATTATCTACTGGCGGTCGCCAGTAGATAGTTATAGTTAGGACCCTGTTTCCATAGGAAATCCGCAACATTCTATTTTGAATAACTTTGGCGCCGGTCGACGAATCCTCGCGAATTTTTCAAAATAGGTGGGGCGCTATGCTCCGCTCCTACCCTGAAAGTCTCGGGGGGGTTCGTTAAGCGGGGGCTGAGATAAAAGGGGGGTCCCAAAACGCGTTTTTCCCATGCATTTTTCCATAGGACCTTTAGACAGAGCTACAGCCCGAACGGCTGAAAAGAATTTAATGAAATTTGGCAGAGAGGTAGTCCTCAGGTCAAGGAAGTGCCTTTTGTAGGTTTGGTGTAAATCTGTTCAGTAGATTCTGAGAAAATAGCCTTTAAATCAATATATATATCTGAGCCAGCTTACGGTGCGCTTACCGTACGCGTACGGTGACGTGCGCGAGCGCGATTCTGATTGGCCGTTAGATCTTAGTAAACATTCGAATCGGTCGAAACCAGGAAGCGGCGGCCGCCATTTTCTCTCTCGCACTCTGACAGGGGGTTGAAAAACAAAGTGCAAAACCATGTAAAGGGGCTGTTTAGACAGCTCCCAAGCACCTAGCCATGTCGAGGCAGTCCCCAACGATCCCCCAAGTGAAAAAAGGGAATTTAAATTTTTTCGAAAATTTCGCCGATTACGCTTACCGTACGCGTACGGTAATAAATAATAAAAAAAAAAAATCCACATTCTCACCACCCCGTGTGCAAATGGTGCCCGAAGGGCACCATTTGTGCATGGCTTATCACAGATGAACAAAACATATATTTTACCTGTCACAACGATGCTCATCATATGTCCTCCATGTGCGCACGGTGCGCAAAGCGCATCGTGCGTTCATGGCCCATCTAGCGTAACGTGAGCACGCGGTGCGCGAAGCGCACCGCGTGCTCACTGTGCGCGCACGGTGCGCGAAGCGCACCGTGCGCGCACGGAACGAACTGCGTTAAGTGGGCGCGCACGCCACAAATGGCGTAAAGTAACTTAGCATTTAAAAAACCGTACAAATTCACTGAAAAAACCATAGGTTTCACACACGTTGTAGTTAGGAATTAGCATTTAAAAAACCTTGCAAATTCACTGAAAAAACCATAGGTTTCACACATGTTATAGTTAGCTGGACATTTTACTGATAAAAAACCAATGAAATTCCCCCGTTATAGTTACTGTAGGCAACTATAACTCACGCGACCGTAATCCTCTGCTGATGACATATGTGTCTTTATGAAAAAAAAATATTTGTAATATATGTATAGCTAAAATTTAATGGAAGAAGACATGGGCAAATAAGTGTCTAAATACAGTATTAGCATCAGCAGAGGATTGCGGTCGCGTGAGTTATAGTTGCCTACAGTAACTATAACGGGGGAATTTCATTGGTTTTTTATCAGTAAAATGTCCAGCTAACTATAACATGTGTGAAACCTATGGTTTTTTCAGTGAATATATATATAGTTACTACTCCTGCTATATATCAAATCCTGTCCACGTTTCTAATTGAATGATCATGTTTTCTTTAACATTTTATAATTAAAAAAGCACAACATATACATTGGTTAGATATTACACCAGTTATATAACTTAAAAAGTATCAAAAAACTGCAAAAATGCAATGGCAATTCTTCTCCCAAGATACTATGAAATATATGTGAGAAGTATACTGTATTCATAGGCATAATTACTATGTTGAAAACTTTGACCTTTTACAATAAGCCACAATGCATTAAAAAAGCAACAAAGGACTTGAGGATAGGTTTAGAGACCAACTGTTCATACGATTGTAAAAAAAAACTGACTGATATCTGTGCCAGATGGTTTACCCCCAGTAATAGCAACAAGGTTTCTTAAACACAAAAAATGCATTTCTCAAGGGAATTAAATACCTGTTTGGTTAACTATCAATAAGTGAATTTTCAGCCTGCATTATGCAGAAAATAGAAATGGGAGAACTTGATAAGATATTGATCTGCTAGACACTTAAGAAAGCAATCGTTTGATGTTTGCACTACATGCGGCTGAGACTTGACTGTTGTAATTTTTAATCGTTACATATTTATTAAGTGTTGCTCTCAGCTCATTTTACTCAGTACATCAGCAGGTGTTTTATTTTCCACACTGGCCTTTTTAGGTCGAGCCTATGGCGGCATGTGTGCATGCGCTGCTCGCTCTGCGAGGCATGCAGTAATGGAGTATGGAGTGGAAGCTCCGCCCACTCCCCCCATCTTTTTCATTGGCTTGTGTCTTTGTCCTTTCTAAATGCTGCCTTCCAATTGGTTTATAGGTTTGTTAGTCCCTCCTTATGACGGCCATGTCATCAGTTGTATCCTTCCATGGCTACTGACCCCTTTACTTTGAGTGTTGCATGGTATGTGTTATTTAGATTGTGAGCACTATTTTCTTCCCATGCCTTTCCATCCCCCCGACTCGGCCGCACTACCGTTGTTTGTGCCTTCTCGCCCTCCTACACCCCCGCCCGCCTGCACTCTCGTTTGCAATGCAATAGGTCTCACGTAAATGCGAGTCCTATTGCATTGTAAATACTTGTTTGAGCAAGGTGCCGCATTTACTCTATTGTTTTTGGACTCTCGAACACTTCAGAGTCTAACTGAATGTAGCATTTCTACATTTTGGCAAAATTTTGTTGTAAACTTTAGACTATTAGGCATGAGTCTATATGACAAAATAGGTGCAATCAAGCCGTGTCCAGGTTTCACTTCTGCACTGGGGTAACATGCACCGGCTTTCTTAAACTCAAACTCACTCGTGCAGATATTATTAACACTTGTCAATAGAAACAGGCATTAGTGAGTGATATTTAAAACAGGCATTGCAGCCAGATTTCTTACTTGACAGGCACATTGGTTGCATTCTACAGATGCAGTGTTTCAATATAGAAACCTTTGTAACTTTTCATGTAAAATAATAAGGAAAGTACCTAAGAAGGCTCCTTTTCTGCAGCCTTTGCATTTCTGCCTTTCAGACGTGCATGCACTTGACAAGGTTGAAAAATGCATTTGCACTTTTTGGGTGAAATTCCACTGAATTAGAACCCAGTTGGTGTTTGCTATGCCTGCATGGGGTTGCTCTTACACACCACTAGAGACTCCAGCTTAAGCTGATCGGACATCTACGATTGCAGAATGTAGACATCATTGACTTAATTAAGTCAAGCAAATGTCCCATGTCATTATACCTGCGTCCCTTTTTAGGTTACGCATACAGTGCTCATGCGCTGTCAGCGAAAGTTATTGTTCATAAAAAAAAGATTAAAAAGGCCTTAGAGCCTGTCCATTTCTTACCTTTATTTACTATTCTTTGGCTTCCACATCACTCTCATTTGCTCGCTTGCTATTGGTCAGCGCCTCCACCTAGCCTCCGCCTTCCCTGGGGCTTAAGTCTTCGTCCCTTCATTTGCCTGCCATGAAAGATGGACCAGGCACTGCTTCCTATGGCCAGTGTCCTACCACTGGCCACTGCCTTCTTAAGGTACTTTAAAAAAAATGTCCTTGTCAGCACCGCTGTGGTTCTCTTTAATCCTCTTGTTGTTTTTTAAAAAGAATAAATCCTAGTTTACAGCGCATACTCGACCTGTAGGTATTGGAGCACTTTACATGAGCACAATTTACTTTACACAAGGACACATTCATTTTTTGATTTTTTTTGGCCAGGGCAGTTTCAGTGATTTGCCCAGAATCACAGGATGTGAGTCAACACTGAGATGCAAATCTGGTTTCACAGTTCTGAAGGCAGCATTTCTGTCCGTTACGCCACCACCTCTTTTAAAAGGCATTAGCAAAGCCAAATAGCTTGTGCTGAGTTATTTGCTTTTATTAATGTTTTTTAATGATGTTGCACAGTGGCCCTTGTTGCTGTGCAACATGAAATAAGGTAAACATGAACCTCTAAGGTGCATTCAACACTAGTCATACCATAGCTCTTTGTTTTTATCTACTTTGAGTAATGTTGCACAATAGCTCTTGCTGCTGTGCAACATCATAAAACAAACATCGGCAACGCCAATAGGTCTTGCATAGTCTAAACCTATTGGCTTTGCCAATGCATGTTATCAAATGTATTTAGGTCTTTCATAGATTAGATAAGGACATTTGAAAGAGACTAACACCTGCTAAGGTTTCTGTAAATCAGGCTTTGACATGAGCTCAAGACAGTGCCTCATATAGTTGTTTCTCTACATCTTAATTTGTGATGAGTGTGTATGTGGTGCCTTGGATCTTGCGGATCATAATATTTTCATATGAAATATCTCACTATCTTCACGTTATCATATTTACTTCAACAGCCAGACTGTTGAGGGCAAAGATGCAATACATGGACTATAATGTTTGCTTCTATTCTAAATTGAGATTTTGCGGCAAGCGCAAGTTAAGTGTTTTTTAATTTTTTTATTTTGTTTTCCATTTTCGTCGTATGTCGACTCCCGCCCACCACCCTTACCTTCACCGGCCACAGCTGCTTTTAGCTAGATGTGTGGATGACATTGAGGAATACCTTTCTGCACCTAATATTTGTAATTCTTGAGTGAATTACTGTTTTTATGAGTAATATATTCAGGAATGTCACTTACTTGAAATTCTTACGTGTGGTTTGTGTCCTCACGTATTAAGGGGCTTATTTATGAGATCCTTATGTCACTGTTGCACCATGTAAAGTGGTGCAAAAGTGACACAGGGCTCCCATAAAGATGTATGAAGCCATGCAAAGCCTCCCTGCTTGGCTTTGAGTGGCCTCATACATCATATGTAAGGTGACGCAGCGCAAATCGCATAGGCATTCCATGGGCATTGCGGTGGGTTTTCCCATTCAGCACCCATGAAATTTGATGCTGTCTCAGATTTACAAAGTGATGTAAACTAAGGGAAGTTTTGAATCCGTATGCATCCTGAGGGGAGGCGTAACTCGGAGAAATATGTTTATTTCTTCTTGTTTTTCCTCTTTCCATGTGTGTTACAGGAAGAGGAAAAAGCCTTATAGGATTGTTTTTTTGCAGGAAGTTGCCCCTTCCTGCATGAAAATAATACTGCCTGCAACGGAAGCTCTGGGTGTCTACATTGGCGCCAGGCTGCAGAAATGGCTCCACTGCAGGCAGAAAGGACAGGAATACACAGTATTACTTAAATACAGTGTATTCTTGCCCTTTCACTTTAGTGTAGGGCAGCACAGCATGGTTCCTTGCTGTGCGTCCCAATGACAAAAATGCCATAAGTGAGACCCTAAATGTTAGATGCATGCTCCACTGCATTGACCATTCTGTTCCAAAAATCATGTGGTAAACGTTACTACTGCAGCACGTGCAGCTGCAGCACTAGTAGTCGAGTGCTTGCCCGGACTCTGTAGTTTTTATTGTGCATTTGCCCAGGGTTCGAGAAGGGGCTCCGGGCAAGTCCTGGCCGGTGTTCGCTTTCCTTTCGCCTCCTTTAAAGATTTCATAGGCTGCTTGATCGGTAGGCCAGAGACTGCAGCCTGCAATAACCTGTTGTCCTGTAACTCCTGCGCCTATTTCCTTGGAGCTGTGAATCTGTGCTGCCATGGTTATACAGTTTAATTTAAGATGGGATGGTGCTTTTCGAATCCTGGGTCTTTCTCGGTCGTGCTAGTTGTTAAGTCAATGTCCACCAACAGGCTGTCTGAGGGACTTCCAGAAGATATATCAATTACTGTGCTATTTATTAGGTGTGGTTGCGCCTGGTTGTGCTTACTATTTGTTGTGGGAGACGGAATTATGAGAGATATTGTACACACAGTGGAGGCCGGGGTAGTTGCTGGGCCTCCATTGGGTTATTTTTTCTTAATTGAGTCTGAGGTGTCCAAGGTGTCAAGATAGGCTGGCTGAGTAATATGAGAGGATTTTTGTAAGAAAAAGTCCATTATTGTGTTTTTTTTCATTTCTGAGGGGCTTCCGCTACTAGTATAGCTAGCCCTTTTACTATTTATGCGAGCACTTACGATAGATGAGTAAGTGGGTTTTAATGGGATTACGCAATTTCCGTCTTTGGTGCATTTAGTAGCTACCGGGGTCTCCAAGGTTGGTTGGTTTGTCTGGTTGAGGCTAAGGTTGGACACACCACCGAGGGAGAGGGATGTGCATGTTCCGTCTTGAGTTGTCATCAGCACTTCCGCTACTTTGGATATCTTTTGTATTGAGCTGCGTGACTTAGATTTTTGATCCTTCCATTTTGCCCATTTCATGGGCAAAGCTCGCCGTTGGTGGAATGCTCTGTGAGATGACTTCCATCCTTGTAGAAAAGGAAGTGCCCTCCTAGTTGCCTCATGGTTTGGGCCCTTGGCTGCTCTGTGGAGGTAGCGATTTCTCCGAATAGGCTGGGCCTCAGGCGAGGGCATTAGGGCTGCCTAATTTGGACTGATTTGACCCTATTTAATCGCACAGTGAGTGGCTGTGCTCCCCTCCGAGTGCGTCACTTTTCAAACCTGCGCTACATTATACCTGCTTCAGGTATAATGCATACGGGGGGCGTTCCCACACAAGTAGGTCTTGTAGAAGTGATGCTGTGAATCTATGAGATTACACTGCGCCTCTTCTAGGACGCAAATGCGTCAAAACCATACGGATGCAAGGGTGACACAGTGCTATATCCATAGCCCTCCCCCCTGCATTGCTGGAGTTGCAACATGCTTCCGACACAACACCAGCAATGCACAATTTTTGCGCCGACAGATACGTCAGTAAAACTGAATGTTGCAGTTCCTTGCAACATGATGCATCTTACAGTAAATATGAGGCATCCATCATGTCGCAAGGAGGGCGCAATGAAAAGTGAGGCATCGCTGTTTCCACTCAGCGATTAATCACTTTTCATAAATGAGGCCCTAGGTGTTCAGCATAATCATTAGAAAACTAGAAAATATTTGTGAAATGCCTAGACTAATATTTTGGTTTATGCACGGTAACATTTATGTAATAAAAATGACATACAGGCTGACTAATAATCCTTTATGTCTGGCTCCACACTTATGTGGCCTTTCAAAAAAAAATTAAAAAAGAAATCAGAAACCAGCAAGGAAGAATTTAATTTCCACGTTTCAAATAAATATGTGGAAAATAAGTAGTGTAATTTAAATGTACGCCTTCATATAATCTTCAAGAATAGATGAAGAACTAAAGGTTGACACAGTATAGAGCCAGGATTTCCAAACAGGGTGTAAGGAACAATAATTGATGGAACTAGATTAATGAGGTGTCATAACAAGTTAGCAGGATTCTCCACTGACCTTTCCCATAGAAGATGGACTTGATAAATGTAGTTCATTACCAGCTTCTGACTTGAAAATGGGATCACAGTCCATGTTACTTGGCAGGCTAATCAATATTTTATCTGCCAAAGCATGCAAAAGTGCTAAACAGAATGAATTGCAGAGACGTGTCCCTGCATGACATTGCACCAGGCACCATAGCTTTAGAATCCACCAGTTAAGTTTTTGATGAATGCTACTCATAATACATGCAATCGGTATCATATGTATTTGTTAACAAGCTGATCATCTGCTCTTCACATATGCTGTGGAAAGTGTTTAGAAAAGATGTCTTCAGAGTTTGTTTGCTGCTGGGAATGCAAAACACATTTCGTGTTTAAGATAGCTATTTGCTCAGTGACGGATTTCCCTCTCACTTTATTGGCATAAAATATAAAATGTAGGTGATGAAAAAATTGGTTTTACTTTGGTCTGCACTAAAACGAGTTTCAAGGTAAATTGTCAATATATTATGCAAATGCAGGCATTCTTGAATAGATTGGAGTTAGGTGCAACAACTGTCAAATCCCGTTTTTCTAGGGAAAAGCTTTTTAATGATTTTTTGTGTAATTATTTGTTGTTACAAGATATATGACTGGGCCTTGGCAAAATTTAAACCCCACCGCATACTTTCAGTAATTTTGGAAATTTCGGATTGTGCTTCTGTAGGAAAGTGGATTATTAGTAGGTGAGGTATTCACCCTCGGCTAGTAATAATACCACAATAACTAATGGGTCCAGTCAAGTCTCAATAAATCAATCCTTGGGTCGGATAGGCTCATTGCTAGCTCCTGGTTAAAAGTTTACCTTCAGATGTAGTCTTTTTTTTGGAGATTTTCTATCATTAACGGGCTTGTCGATGGGTCATCAGGCTCCTAGAATCCAGAATTTGCTTCAAAGACAGCAGCCTGCTGTAGCGCGATGCCTCGTTGAGGCTCTGGAAGTCTTTATCCTTGACGAAGAAGAGCTCTGGATCTTTGCAGAAAGTTTCTCTCTTTGCAGATCTTGAAGTTTCTTGGCTCCTTTGGGGAAAGTAAGTGTCAACTAGCTCAGTCCAAGGGTTCAGAGACTCTGGAATGCCTCTTAAGGGCTAGGATTAATGTTCCCACAATGTACCAGCACATTTCAGGAAAAATCTAGTTGCAAGTGGTCTACTGGTGTGATCCTCTCTTTGGGCTTGCTGGTGGTGTCTTCCAGCTCTATTGTACCTGTTACTGATCAGGGAGTATACCTCTTTTCCTTTGAGTAAGGCACAGTCCTTTCTTTGTGGAGCCTTGAGAGTGCAGCAGGTGCAGTCGTTTGGAGTTCACGCCTTCTGTAGTGTAGTCCAAGGGTCTAGCAGGACTGTCCTTTTTCTTTTGTTCCAGGCAGTGTTCTGAGAAGGTCCTGTTTCTCTTCCATATGTATCCTTCATTCTGGGCTAGCAAGAGGGGACACACCACAACCAATAAGAGTAAAGTTACCACCCTCTGCTATAATCACTTCATGCGAAGTGTCTTGGCTTTAAAATGATTCCAGACACCATAGCAGTGCACACTTAAGTGCATTAAGCCCACCGGGGTCTCTAAACCTACATGCCCTACCATATACCAGGGACATACAGGGAGGTTGTCTTGGCCAGTTAGAATTATACCAATAACCATATACCTTTAAAGGACAGAGCTCCGGGCCTGGGCGTGGTTAGCAGAGACCAGGGCACTCTCAGAGTCAGTAACCACCAGCATAAGTCAAAAATGGGAGTGACCAGGGCTAAAAGGATGACTTTCCTACAGCTTCTTATACAAAATATCCGAAATTACACCAATATGACACATTGCGTGGTTACTCACCATTTTACAATGAATGCACAGTTAGTGGTAACAATTTTAAGCTAACACACAGGAAAACAATGTGACAGGCTATTTATGGTAGGCATTTTTGTTTCAATGTATCCTTGCACCAAAAACTGACACAAGAACTCCATTTTGCACTCAAATATAGAGCATAGTGACAAATTTGCATTTCATGTATTAAACATAATTTCACTTAATTTTGCTGTAATGTTTCTGTAGCTTTGGATAGTTATGCAAAAGAAAATTACACAAGATTTGCACATCCCTAGATATGGCCTGTATGGTGTCACTGGCAACTATTTTGTTAAACAATGTGCAATATCATTAGCAATGACTTGAAGTCAATGTGGGTATTGTAATTAACTCACCTTTTGACTTTTTTAGTATCCTCACACTTTGAGAACCCTCACACTTCAAGTATTGATTGTTTAAAACAAATACATTTTATGTTGCGGATGCTCATTAGTAACCACCATGTAGGAGGTTACATTCCAACTCTTATGCTAAATCAAATCTTGACTTTCCCTGTAGTATTTTTTTTAAATACACCAGCTCATGCACATCATCACAATAAAATCCGTGCCAGGTGTTTTTCGCCGTCCAAGCAGTTGAGTGAAAAAATATATTGTTCAAAAGATCAACATAAAAGAGTGTGAAAGAAATGATGCGTTGCCACTGCCATCACTCTGCCTTGGGGAGGCATACTTGGTAAGCAGATGACAAGACTTCAGTTAAGCTGATCTCTCATCCAAGGATTCTAGTCTGTGTTATGTATATATGTATATATATTTAACAGTAAAATAAATAAAGGGGCAGATTTATGCTAGACTTGCGCCACTTTTACGCCGCCGTGACGCATCGGCGGCGTAAACCCTGTGCCACGTTGCGCCCAATTTACATTGTGATGCGGCACGGTGTAAAGCCCTGCGCCACATTAAACCTGCGTCAGGTTTAATGTATGCAGGGTGGGCGTTCCATAGGAAAAAGCCTCGGAAAAGTGACGCAGTGAAATCTACAAGATTTCACTCAGTCACTTTTCCGACGCTGCTGCGTCAAAAGCTTGAAGCAGGCGTAAGGCATGACGCAGCATGTTAGGTATGGGCAGCCCCTACACATTGCTGGAGTTGCGTCGTGCTTGCGACACGACTCCAGCAATGCGCCGCCCTTACGCCATTAGATGCGTCACGCATCTGTTTATCCTTGCGCCACGATGCGCTGCATTGTAAATGCAGCGCGTCTGTGGTGGCGCAAGGGTAAACTTGCGTGACGCATCTTTCCTGGCGCATCCCTGCTGATTTGCAGGGATGCGCCAGGAAACATGAATCTGCCCCAAAGTCTTTCAAGCCAGGTTACTTTTTAGTTTGCCCTGGTCTCAAGAAGAGCTTCTTTATTAGGAAGTGCTTTGCATATCATAGATCCATGGATCTGAAAATGACTTCTTCTGCTCACCCTGCTAGTTTCTGTCCTAACCATGTGTTAGAGCTCATCTTGCCTTTGTAAGCCGTGTTCTATGTTTTTCATTAGCAGTAATGTTATGTGAACCTGCACAGGTGTTGCTTACCTAACTGGATTCTTGGTTCCTTTCAGGTGAAACTGATCGTGTTAGGGTCTTCTAAATGTTTGCGTTTTCTCTTTAGGTCTTGGGATAGATCTTTGCAAGGCTCTGGGGGTCATTAGGACTGCGAATCATTTATGCTCAGAGAGTATTCTGTAGTCGCTACCTATAAAATGCTTTCTGAGGTTCCAAGTACCGCCCTAGTTATAAAAAAAACCGAAGCACTAGTTGTTTTAAAAGGGTTAGAATGATTGCAACATATGTGTATACATTTGTGTAATTTCCCTAAAATGAAGTGCGGTTTACATTTTATGTATGATTGTTGTTTTATTTTGCATAGACGTAAATACATAAAAATCTTTTTCACAAGAATTCTGTCATACTAATCCTCTCTTTTCAACCAATGCTCATTTTAGGTAATTTGTACTTAATTGTGCAATATTGAGGTGTGCAGATCTGCATTTCAAATCTTCAATTAAAATGAGCACAATATTTCTACATTTTTGTCAGGGTTAGAAAGTCAATGACCCGTTTTGTCAAATAGAACTGGAGTCACAAAGTCAGGAACGCAGAGTCAAATTGCCAACATGCTTATCGAACAAATGTCTTTTTCTTGTAGAAGTGTATCTGAAAAGTTTGAAAATCCTACCCCTCTTGTTGATCAAACTGCATTATCATGCAGAAAAATCAATACCTTCACAAAGGGTCCAACACATAATGCTGTGCAGCATAATAAGATTTATTGTCAAATGGGTTTGCCATTGCTGATTCTGGAGTCAGAGGTCATGTGTGAGCTTTAGTTGTATGGAAGAAGCCTTATCACAGCAAATAATTAGTGCAGAAAGAAAATTACAATAGAGCCAAAGGACAGATGGATTTATTTTGTTTTGAGGCATGCAAATCATATTTTTCAGGTTAACTTTAGTTGTAAATTATGATGTATAACACCTATTTTAACAGGAACAAAAATGCAGTATATCTAAACTGTTTTTAACGATTAAAAGCACTACTTGTGCATCAATCAAGAGACAAACTTGGGAGGGTTTGACCTTGAGAACATTTGTTTCTCATTAGTTAAGGATATTACAAGAGTCACCCCTCCAACTGTCTAATGAATCCTACAAAAGTTGAACCTCACCCCCAGCTCATCAGAATACTTTCTGGAAATGTGGAGAAACAGAAGAGGACTGCACCTAATGCCTGTGACTAGTTTGGTGATGTGAGGGGCTGGATCTACTTGCACTTGTTCACAGGACTGAGATATGGACTCCAAGTATCAGGCAATCAATCAATCAATGCAGATTTGTAAAGCGCTGCTAATTACCAGTGAGGGTATCCAGGTGCTGGTGTTTTTTGCTGCTGGGAGTGGCCAGTCAAACATCCATGTCTTCAGGTCCTTCCCGAAGTCTTGAAAAGGAAGGAAGACATCCAGAGGTGTTGGGGAAGGCTGTTTCAGGTTTTGGCAGTCAAGTAGGAGAAAGAGCATCCACAATTCTTGCTTCGGTGTATGCAGGGGGTGTGGGCAAGGGACAGGGAGGAGGAGCACAGGTGTCTGGAGGGCTGATGGAAGTTCAAACTGTGATTGATGTAGGCTGTTCCCTGATTGTGCTGGGTTTTGTAGGTGTGAGTGAGCAATGTGAATTGGCACCTCTTGTGGACGGGGAGCCAGGGGAGTTTCCTGAGGTGTGGAGGTGATGTGGGGCCCATCTTGGGGGGTCAAGGAGGAGTCTGGCAAATGAGTTTTGTATGGTCTGAAGTCTCTTTAGTAGGTGTGATGAGATTCCCCCGTAGAGGGTGTTGCAGTAGTCCATGTGGTTAGTGACAAGGGTCTGGGTGACAGTGTGTCTGGTGCTTGTGGGGAGCCATTTGAAGATTTTCCAGAGCATTCAGTGTGAGGAATCAGGCTGAGGACACTACCCATGGTGAGCTTGCTATCTGGTATGATGCCAAGGTCCCTGGTGTTATCTGTGGGAGTGGAAGAGGGTCCCAGTTCCACAGGTCACCAGGATTCATTCCACAGATGAGTACCTCCATTTTGTTGCTGTTGAGCTTGAGGCAGTTAGTTAGCATCCAGTGGACAATGCTGCCCATGCATAGATGGAAGATGGCCTTGGTGGTGGAGGGGTCTGTGGATAGCGAGAGGATGAGCTGGGTATCGTCGGCATATGATATGATTTTCAGTCCATAGGCCATGGCAATGTTTGCTAAAGGGATCATGTAGCATTAAGGGTATGAGGGAGGACCCTTAGGGGACGCTGCAGATGATGTTCTTGGGGTCCGAGGTGCATGGTGGATAGCATATGTTCTGGGCTCTTCCGGTGAGAAAGGAAGTGACCCATTTGAGGGCTTCCCTTTGAATCTCTACCTGGTGGAGCCTTTTAATAGGGTGTGGCACAGTGTCAAAAGATGCCTAGAGGTCAGTTGGCTAACCTCCAGTGTGGTGACAGGGACACAACAACTTCCAAGAGGCACTTTTTCTTTCTTGATCAGCACACTAGTAGTGTTAGACTTTGCCCTTTCTACAGAGTCATCCTTAAACATTTTCCTTCACCCTCCTGTTTTCTGAACCTGTTTTTGCTGGGACTAGGACTCTTTACAATTACCACTGCTAACTAATGCTAAAGTGCGTGTGCTCTCTCCTTAAAGCATAGTGGAATTGGATTATACCTAACAGGCATATTTTATTTACTTGTAAGTCCCTAGTAAAGTGGCAACCTGGGCCTTGGGCCTTTAAATGAAATGCTACTAGCGGGCCTGCAACGCTGATTGTGCCACCCACTTAAGTAGCCCCTTAAACATGTCTCATGTCTCTCATTGCATCCTGTGTGAGCAGTTTTAAATGGCCATTTCAATCTGGCAAGACAAGCCTCTTGCTGAGCCTAAACCTTCCCATATAATACATGTAAGTCAGCCTTGGGTATGCCCTGGAGGGCACAGTGGGCAGGGTGCAGTGTATTGAAAATGTTGGACATGTGCTTTTAGGTTTTAAATGTTGGTGAAAAACTCTCAAATTCATGTTTTACTACTGTAAGGCCTACCTCTTCCATAGGATAACATTGGAGTTACCTTATTACATTTAATAAGTTGTAACTTCCAAATGGGAGCAGCTAACCAGGTCATGTTTGGCATCTTTGGAATTGTAATGAAAAATCCTCTCATATGGTGAAGTCAAATTACAATGTTGAACATTTTTACTTTTTAGAAAGTTGGCATTTGCCTGCCATAGCTATTTAGTGCCTACAGCATGTCCCTGGGTCACATGACTGGGTGTAACTGACAGTTGGGCTTTGTGTATTCCTCCTAGACTGCCACTCATAATAGAGAGCATAGGTGTGGCAGGATGGGAAGTTGGATCTGGGCAGAGCCCTTCTTATACTTAAATAGGCTGTGTCCTGCCTCCATACACAGTTGTGCTAACCCTCTGTAGTTAGTCTAGAGCCAGGGCATGGGAAGCAAGAAACCTGTTCAAAGGGAAACCTTTTGAAGCTGTTCCCACTTCAAAGGAGGCACCTGGTATAAATATTGGACCTCGGACACCAACTCTTAGGTACACTTCTGGACCTGTAGAGACTCTACCAGGAAGAAAGACCATTGTGCTGCTAAAAGGACTGACACTTTGCTGGATTGCTGCCCTGCTTCTCTCCTGCCTGAATCAGAGGATTTGGACCTGTACCTGAACTCAGGGCTCCCAGAGTGACTCCAAGGGCTAGTCTGCTGACCTCCTGTTCAAAGCCACAGTGGCATAACAGGCTCCCAACCACCTGAACCACTACTCCGATCCAGCTGGAGGAAGCCCCTGACCCTTCTTGTGTTGTGTTCTCACCGTGTTACTGTTTGAAATGCTACATTGCTTCTAAGTTAAGCCTGATTGTTCTGTGCCTTGCTGCCGGAGGGTTGAGCACAGGTTAATTTGGGGTTGGCTTTTGCCTAGCCCTGACAAGAATTGTGGCAGTTGCTTGAGTAGGGTTTCATCCTCCTCAACCAGGAAGTACTAATAAGTTTGGTCTGGACCTGCTGGTTGCCTCTTCTGGAGTAAGTCCTGGCAACTAAGTGCTGTCGCTGAGGTTGTAGAAATCTTAGCAGACTCCACGAGGATCAGATCCAGAATGTCTGAAAAGTTGGGACTTAAAAAATGTGTGTTACTATCCAAGACCTTCAGAGCTTCAGATGGACCTCACAGCAAGCATGTCCAATTTCAAGAGTGTCCCCAGGCTCCCTCTGATGAAGGATTTTAAGATCTATCAAGGCGACTAAGTCCGAAAGTTGAAATCGTGATCTAGCAAAGGCTAAACAAATATAGGACCCTTGAGAGTTATTCAGCGGGTGCAAAATATGAATTTTCCCGCTCTGAGTTTTTCCCTCAAAAACCAACAGCTTCAGCAGGGTTTTATTCTCTTATCCAATGAATCTCAGCATATGAGAGGACTTTGCCTAATACAGCCTGCAGCCTTGTCACAGTGGAGGATTTCAACTTCCATTTCAGAAACTAAGGGCCTGATTTAGATCTTGGAGGATGGGTTACTTTATCGCAAGTGGGGCGGATATCCCATCCTCCGAAATATAAATCCTATAGGATATAATGGGATTTATATTTCAGCGGATGGGATATTCCTTACCTTTGTGATGGAGTAACCTGTCTGCCAAGATGTAAATCAGGCCCTAAGTCAAAAGGTAAAATCTTGGACTGACATGACCCATTTAGAGTATCCGATCTCCACTCCATTGCGGTCAGCCTGAAATTGCACCTAGATCCCAGTCATGTATCTGCGGACAGAGATTTGTGATTGGTGCTTTACTTTCCTTTGGCGCGTTTTATCCTAAGATTTAAAAAAATCTTATGTCTGGTTCCCCTTATTGAATGTTAATAAGTTTGTGTCATACTCCTAATGAATATAATTAACTCATTTGGTACTGTTAACTACTTTACACACCTTTCCTTAAGTTAAGCTTTTCTGTTCTGTGATTTAGCTACCAAGGGTTGAGAGGTTTATTCGTTGGATGTGTTTTTGACTTAACCAGATTTTGGACTGATAACTAGGGAAGGACTCACATCCTCTGCAACTTAACCCATTTTCTTGGAATGTAAATACAAGATAAGCACACAAACTGCCTCACAGATAGCCCACAGCAAAGGTCTGTCATTTTGCCTGAGTGGAATGCCTACTGCACCTTCACCAATATGCTATGTGAGAAATATAAATGCAACCTGTAAAAAAGCTTACTAATTCTATTTAACAAAATATGTCAAAAAGGAGTATTCGTTAGGTAATGAAACAAACAAGTATTTTTTTATTTATTTTTAGTATTTAGAGAGTTTTATATAGCGCTGACAAGACCCAATGGTATTAGAGCGCTTTACAACATATACACAGAGAGCAGACAGACAGAGTAAAAATGTAGAGTCTTTCGGGAAGGTACTACGGTGTATGGTCCAAAGGTTAAAGGTGTACAAAAGATGTTCTCTATCTACATCTAAAATTCATCGTAATATCTTAATTGACAGTGAGCATTCTTAGTCATAGTTATAGTGTTACCTGCAGCTGCAGTTACCTGCAGCTCGGTCCACCCAGTCCTGGTAGAACGGGGTAGGTGTACACGAGACACGGACTCGGCGTGTCAAACGCGAGGAACTCCTTGCGTTATCTACCAGGAACTGCAGTGGACTATCCTTTGGATTTCTTAGGGTAGACCGAGCTGCAGGTAACACTATAACTATGACTAAGAATGCTCACTGTCAATTAAGATATTACGATGAATTTTAGATGTAGATAGAGAACATCTTTTGGTCCTGAGGAATCGCCAGAGTATTTCTCTAACGGAACGAGAAACATGTCGACCTGATTGAGGCAGTGTACATAACCTAGTCTATAATCCTAAGTTAGTAACACTCAACCTCATAGTTTTTAATTAGGGGAGAAGGCTTCCTAATAAATTGGTTGAGTAAGCACTTCGACCCCTATTTTTAACAATCAACACCCTTCATCTACATCACCCTAGAGCCCCACACACCCATGCAACCACCGGCTTCATTGGATAAAAAGATCTCCATAAAAGTGCTCCTTAAACAAGAGCCCGTCGGGTATTGCACCAGCCGACTCGACGCAGGAGCAGCCCGATGATGACGCGATACATCCGAAGGGGTACGCGAATCACGACACCCTATAGGTTGTGTGAGGGCCTCAATATCCAATATTTCAACTGTCCGTGTACACAACTTTTTTCCCCCTCCCTCTCCCTTATCTTTCCACTTACAGGAACAGCTCTGTCATTCTTTTTGTACACTTTGAGGGCACACAGCTGGACCTTTTTCATAAAGCGCCTTTACGCCCCCCCTGTTCATTTTTTGATATATCCAAAGGTTAAAGGTGTCAGGCGAGGAGGAGGTCCTAACGTTTTTTTGAAGGTCACAAAGGAGGGGTTGGTTCTGCGATCTGCTGGCAGGGAGTTCCAGATTTGGGGGGCATTTCCCAAAAAGAAGCAAGCCAGGGCTTTTTGTTTGTGTCTCTTTGGGGTAATGAGAAGTAGGTTGTTAGTGCTCCTCAGGTTTCTTGCCTGGCCTGCCTTGGTGAGCTTGGCTGCAAGGTAGACTGGTTTGCCAGTGTGAAGGACTTTGTGGGTGAGACAGGCAGTTTTGAACTGGCATCAAGCTTCAATGGGGAGCTATTTGAGGTTTTTCAGAGAGGGTGAACTATGATTGTGCCTTTTTCATCCAGTGACCATCCTTGCTGCTGCGTTTAGAGCGGTTCTCATGGGGGCTAGGTGAGATTTTGCTCTGCCTGTGAGGGTAGCGTTTTCGTAGTCTAGTCTGATAGAACCAGGGCTTGCGTTGCGGTCTTGAGATCATTTGGCAGGAGGAAGGGCTTGATTTTGTTGAGTAGTTTTAGTTTGTAGTGAGCACTCCTAGTGGTAGCTTTTATGTGCGAGCTCATGTTCAGGTTTGGGTCCAGTAAGATGCCCTGCGACTTGGCGGAGCTGGTTAGGGAACGGTCAAAGTTTAGGGAGTCCATGAGCTTAATCCATTGTTGGACCTGGTGGGTTTGTCCGTTGTTAGAGAGGAGAAGGATTTCTGTCTTATCTTGATTAAGTTTTAGGTGGTTGTGTGATAGCCAATTTTGAATGTTTTTTAGGGTAACGTTGAGACGGCATATGTCTTCCGGGGAGGAGACTTCCAGGTAGAGCTGGATTTCGTCAGCGTATAGGTGATAGGTGATATTGGCTTGATTGATTATGGTAGTGAGGGGTTCCACGTAGATATTGAAGAGAGTGGGTGAGAGGACTGAACCCTGAGTGACACCTCTGGTTATAGTGGAGGTATCGGAGATTGCGTTATTTATTTTGATTTGTTGAGAAAAGTTTTGGAAGAAAGAGGTGAACCATTTCAGCACAATGCCGTCTGCTCCGATATATTGTTTTAGTGTGTTGAGAAGAAGTTTATGGTCCACCGTGTCGAAGGCCGTGGATAGGTCTAGGAGGATGAGCAGGCAGCAGCAACTGGCATCCATACATATATTTTTGGATGTCATCTGCTATATTTAGTAAAGCTGTCTCTGTGCTGCAGCCCTTTCTAAAGCCTGATTGGTGAGAGTCCAAGAGATTGTTTGTGTCGATGTGCTGGTTGAGTTGGAGTAGGACACATTTCTCGAGGATTTGGGCCAGGAAGGGCAGGTTTGAGATTGGCCTGAAGTTGTTAAGGTACTCGGGTCTAAGCCTGTTTTTTTAAGTAGTGGAGAGACTTGGCCATGTTGCAGGCAGTCTGGCATGACCCCCGTGTTGAACAAGCTGTTTATTATCATCGTTCAGAGCGGTGAAATGACGTGACTGAGGTTTTTTGCCATGGAGGCCGGGAGGGGGTCCACGAAATGGGAGGAGGGTTTTGAGTTCGCAATTAGTTTGGAGATATCCATTTCTGAGAGTGGCTTGAATGTTTTCGAGCAATTTAGGGTAGATGCTAATCCTGGGGTTTGGTTGCCCTCCTTTGTCTCTGGGAGGGGGATTCCTACTTCGGAGTCAGGCATTTGAGTGTGTATATCGAGGGAGGACTCGATCAACGTGATTTTCTCGTCAAAGAATTTGGCAAATTTATCACAGCGTTCTTTTGAGCCCTGTGGGGCTTTAGCGGGAGGTTTCGAAGTCTGGTTTTTTATGATGTAGAAAAGGTTTTTTTGGTGATTTATTGCATTGTCAAGGACGCTGCGAAAAAAGGCTGCTTTTTCTTTGATGATGTGGTTTTTGTATGTTCTGCGTTCTGCTCTGAGTCGGTGGAGGTGAGTTGAGGAAGGGTTGACTCACCAGAGTCTTTCTGCAGCTCTGGGTTTTCGTCTTTCTGAGTCAAGATCCTTGGTGAACCAGGCTCTTGAAGGGGTGTCTCTAATTTTTTATAGTTTCAGAGAGGCTACTTCGTCTAGGATGGCTGTCATCGTAGAGTTAAAGTGGGTTGTGAGTTTGGTCGTTGAGAGGTTGCCTGATTTAAGTGGAAGGCTAGAGATCATTTTATTTTCCAGCTCAGGTAGGGGAGCTTGGCTTAGGTCTCTGGACCACTGAAGGGATTTCTTATTTTGGATGGGGTATGTTTCTTCCAGGTGTAAGTGGAGACAGATTCCACCATTGTGATGGTATTCTTGTGGATCATGGCTAAGCCCCCACCTAGTTGGTCGGATCTATCTTTTTTGATGATTGAGAATCCGGGAGGAACTAGTAAGTCGAGGATCGGGTAGGATGATTCATTAAGCCAAGTCTCTGTGATGAATTCAATGTCAATGTCATAGTTAGGGATTGTTTCCACCAGTTCTGTGGCATGCTTGGAGGCAGATCTACAGTTTATAAGTAGACAGTTGGTATTGTTCAAGTTTCTGTTGTGTTTAAGAGATGAGTGTGCCCAGGGGATATCCGAGAGGTGTGCTGGCGGTCTGGCCGTTAACCTGGGTGGAACAGGGTTTCTCCCGATACCAGTGATCACCTAGATCTTGAGAGTGGGTTCTCTTTTTCTGGTTGGTGTCAATTTGTATGTTTTGGCCAGCTCTCTCGCTTAGCTGTGTGACATCTTAGGAGTTGTTCGAATCGGTCTGTGGGTGCAGTTTGTTGAAGGAGTGGTGGGCCAGCTGTTAGGCTGAGTTACTGGGGGTTGGAGTGGAGGTCTGGTGTTGTCCAAGGGGTAGAGGGGTGAGCAAGGGCGTGGTCGGGGACGGTTTTGAGGGTCATAAGGATTTTATTGATACCTAGTATCACTTTATTTAGCTGACTTTCGATGAGGTTGAGTCTTTTCATAAGATCTGGTGTGGGGATTTGGTTAGGGGGAGGGAACGGGGTGAGTGAGTGTGACTTGTTGGGTGAGAAGTGTTCAGAGTATGTGGGGAGCAGGTTAGCAAGTGTAAGTGGAGGTTTATTGTTGGTACTTTGTCTGTTAGGGGCGGTTACAGAGGGTGTTTTAGGTGCTTTAGGTGGGCGTGGCATGGGGTCAGTCCGTAGTTTGGGAGGGGGAGAAGGGGAATTGTGCCTATTCAGAGTGGGAGCTGTTTCCCAAATGGTGTGGGTGGATGGACGGAGGGGTGTGCGGTTTGGGGGTGGGGTGTTGGTAAAGGAGCTGGGTTGAGTGGGAGGATTGACGTGGGAGTTAGAGTCTGGTCTGATAGTGATGGTTCTCGTAGTGTGGTTAGTGTTCTGGGGGTGAGGGTTCCTGATCTGGGTGGGAGGGAGGTTTGTGTCTGGCTTCGAGTAGGGGGTGTGCCTGGAAACTGTGGTCGTGATGGGGGTAGGGGCGGAAGCTTGGGGGAGGCTGATGAGGATATTCTTTTTCTGGATGGCATCTCTGTGGGGGGTTTGTTTAGCGAGGGGTTGCGTATGAGGGAGAGAGCCTTGAAGAGAGTGGGGAATATAGATTCAAAAGAGCGTAGGTTGGCGTCAGTGGCTTGGATCAGTACGATACAGTTTCTGTAGATAGTGAGGGTGGCTTTGCCTTTGAACATGGGGGAGTGAGATAGCGTCAGTATATGGCCGTGAGGGATGATGGAGGTTTTGCTTATGCGTAGGTAGTTGGTGAGGGTAGAATTCCATTTCAGGGGCAGGTGGTGAGAAAGATGAGGTCGGATTTTTCCTGTCCTTTGGAGGGGTTTTGGTAGAGATCTGTTATGAGTGTTTCATGATGTTATTTGATTAGATTATGTGTGAGTTGTTTTGAGGCGGTGAGTGAGAGGTTTGGGGGTAGGATATATAGAAAGAGTTTGGGCCAAGAGGTTTCAGGAGGTGGGACATAGGAGAGTGGGGGGCTGTGGAGGCAGGCAGGGTGATAAGGACTGGAGCAATAAAGTAAGTGGGATGGGTGCTGTTTTGTGCCTATTGACCATAAAGCGAGGGCCTGTGGTGAAGAAGGGATGGAGGGGAAAGCTAGTAGAGAGGGGGGCCTTTCGGTAATTTAGGATTAGAGGACGTGTGACAGTAAGGACATGCGGAAGTGGAATCGCTTAAATATAGATATATATAGATAAAAATCAACATGCATATGTATACTATATATATGTGTGTAGAATAAATACATATACTTACTAATAGATCAGATTAGTGGCAGCAGCTAATGGGGGTGACTAATGTTCAAGTTCACGGAAATAGGGAGTATTGGATGGGTGATTGAAAGGGAAAATAGTGGGGGGTATCCTGTTTCAAGATGGCCGCTGTGTGGGCTGGGGTAGTCCTATTTTTGTGTCAGTGTCAGCTGGTTTCAGAAGGAGGGGCCTGAGGATTTATGGAAGGCAAAGGTAAAACAACACCACTGCACGGTGCAACTATTAGCATGCTGTTCTCATGTAGCACACTCTCCCACACTCACACAGGATAAAGCACCCTCACACACACATGCACTTGGCGCTGTAACGTCATGGAAATTATATCCTGCAGGTCAGTTGATAATATGAATGCAGACCCCGTGGCACAATCCCTCCCACTCCTCTCAGTTACCCTCTGTTAGACCTGACTTTTTCAGCAGGTTTATACCCGGAATTTTCGCTTTTGGGCCTCCTGTTTTTATCCCTTTTTGTGTTGGTTTTATGACTCTGGGCGCTTTACCACTGCTGATCAGTGCTAAAGTGCATATGATATCCCTGTAAATTATGTTGATGGATTGGTGTTTACATGATTGGCCTCTTTGACTTACTACTAAGTCCCTAGCACAGTGCACTGTATGTGTCCAGGGTCTGTAAGTCAAAATGCTACTAGTGGGCCTGCAGCACTGATTATGCCACCCACACAAGCAGCATTGCAAAAGGTTCTCAGACCGGCCATTGCAGTGTCTGCAGGCAGTTTGTACTGCCATGTCGACCTGGCAAGTGCACCCACTTGCCAGGCCTTAACCTTCCCTTCTATTACATGTGAGTCACCCCTAAGGTAGGCCCAAGGTACCCCTCTGGGCAGGGTGCAATGTATATGAAAAGGTAGGAAATATACTGATGTGTGACATGTCCAAATAGTGAAATACAGTGCATCTGTCCCATAGGATAGAATGGGAGTTTATTTATAACATCTTATAAGTATAACTTCCCATTGGGACAAGATAGAAAGTTGGAGTTTAGTATGCCTGAACTCAGAATATAAAAAGTACTTCTTTTAGTAAAGAGGATTTTTATATTGTGTGTTTGAAAATACCACTTTTGGAAAGTGGCTATTTTCTTGCTAAGTGATCCTGTGTGCCTCAACTGGTTTGTGGATTGACTGTCTGGCTTTGGAGTGACAGGGGCTGGGGATGTGCATTCTTTCAGACAGCCACTGAGGGGGGTAATGTGTGCCTTGCCTTTCCTGAATGAGTCAGTGCTGAGATGAATAGACCTGGGCTGAATTTAGAGTAGGGAGAGGAGATTTCCTTGCACCTGAATAGGCCTAGTCTACCTTATACAATGCTGTCTCTACATCCTGCTGGGAAGCTGGGCCAGAGAGGACAGAACTGGTTTTGACAGAGCACAGAGCCTCTCTGCCACCAGAGAACAAAGGAAAATGCTGTATAAATATTGGGACCCAGACCCCAGGACTTTAGAATACTTCAGGATCAAGAAGGAACCTCTGCCAAGGAGTAGAGCTGAGAAAAACTGGAGGAGAAGTACTGCCCCATTGCTGTGTGCTGTCTGGGGTTGCCCTACAGTGGCTGTTTCTGCCAAGGAGAGTGTAAAGACCTTGCTGTGTGCTGTGTCTCCAACGTGAAGAAGATCTCCAAGTGCCTGAGGTAGAGCTCGCCTTCTTTTTGTGACGCCTTAGGGACACAAAGACTTCATCCCCTTTGTCATCCTGCAACTGAAACTGCTGTTTCAACTGCCGCAGGGAGAAATTGCAACACCAACAGTGGGGAGCGACACCGTAACTTGTACCAAAGCCGTGGGCACCGCTCGTGAAGAGCACGACGTACTGCCCTGACTCGCACCGTAGGCTCGACGCCTGCCGACGCCGCTTTGCATTGACTCTAAGGCTGTCACTGTGGCCACTGCCTGCACTGGAGCCGAGGACACCGCTTGTGACGCTCACAACACACCGTCCCGAGTTGCACCACAGCCCCGACTTCACCGATGCCGGTGCTTCATCAATGCGGAACCGATACTCGATGTGGGTGACGTCCGAATCCATCGACACTGCACCGTCGTAAGGAACTGCCGCCTTGTCACCACCGTGATGTCACCTCCCCTGCACCAGTAAGGAATCGACACCTCTCCTCCCCTGCATCGCAGTAAGGAACCGAGGTCTCACCTTCCCTGGGGTGTCATAAGGAACCGACACATCACCTCCCCTGTCGTCGTAGGGAACCGGCGTCACCATGCACCAACGAAGCATCACCTCCCAGCGCCATGCACCGTCTTTGCTTTCATCATTTCCAAGGTACTTTTCTTTGTGGATATGTGTGACTCCGTGCCTGACGCTGCTCTCCTCGCTGTTGGCGCCGTACTTTGGATTTTCATCTGTCACAATGTCATAATAGCTCGAGGTGGAGTTATTTGTTACTACAAGCTTTACTTGTGTGAACAACCTATTTTTGAGGTTATCTTGGTACATGTATTGTGGATTTTTGTTGTTTTGGTCTTGTTTGGTTTAGATAAAGATTACTTATTTTTCTAAACTGGTGTGGTGTCCGTTTGTAGTATTTTCACTGTGTGTGCACAAATGCTTTACACACACTGCCTCTGAGATAAGCCTGTCTGCTTGTGCCAAGCTACCAAGGGGGTTAGCAGCGGTTTAAGTGTATCCCCCTTACCCTGACTAGGAAGAAGGGTCCCCCCTTGGACAAAGGTGCCTACCTCTTCTAACGAGAATTCTTATTTCTACCACCCCCTCACTACTCTGCCACAGGATAGAGTAAAAACTTCCACCCCTTACGATACTCATCTAAGGCCAAAGTCAACTTAATGAAAGTGTTCTGAGGAGAGTGCCTTGGGATATTACATTTATGCCTGGTGCTAGTTAATGGGTGGGGTGACTCTTGACACCTCCTTAACCAATAGGATAAAATTTCCGAGGGTTTACCCTACCCACTATCTGACTAGGAGAACAAAAGATAGGGTCTTTCCAGGTGTCAACCAACATTTGCTTGAGACAAGGGATGTCCCTTTGAAGTAAATTTAGGTACCCAAACTGGTCTTTCTGCCAGGGAAAGAAAAGACCTTGCCACACCTAAGCCATTGTTGCTGCTCTGGGAGCAGTTTTCACACCTCATCAGGGATAATCACCCACCTGACAACTGTTGGAGCGCAAAGGTAGATTAGCTTCTAGGACCTTCAGCAGGGAAAAGTTAGCTTTCTAAAAGTTACTTTTCCATAATGTCTAGTAAAAACCTGAATTCTCTATTAAGTTGGATGTTTAATATATATTAAAAAGAGAGGCTTCATCATATTTCTAGCTGGTCTCAATCCAGAGATAGCAAAATTAACATTGAATTCTGTCCTATTAAAAAGGGTTATTTTGACAAGTCACAGTGCAGGTTTTACACTACAGCAGTCCAACTGCATAGGGTAGACCTGAGTCGCATTTGCCCTTCCACTGTAGTGGATGGCACAATAGGTATTGCATTTCACGAGTGCTATTTACCGTCCAGGCCATGAGTTCACTCTCTTGACCATGTAGGTACTTATGGGCAAGTTAAATGTGCCATTTAGGAATAAGCCAATTCAACTATGTTTAAAGAGGGGCACAACACTTTACTACTGGTTAGCCAGAGAAGCAGATATGGCAAAAATCTAGCGGACATCACGCGAAAGATAGTCATTTTCTACAGTTCCAAATTTAAACATATATTTTTAAAACCTTAGAAGACATAACCAATTATTAAAAACTCTTTAAGTTAAGCCATAATAAGATGAAAAAACAATATTTACTGTAAAAGACAACATACAAAGTTCCAGATTTATAAATACCTTGTCGTGGTTAAATATTTTATGACTGCAATGAATTGCCACTGTGCTGCACACAAGTAGGTTATGCACTTTATAAAGTTTGCATAATATACAGCAGAGGATTGGAAATGTGGCAGGCACCGTGAATCCATATTTAAGAAAAAGTACTGAAAATATATAGTACCATTTTTTCAGAGGCCCACCTGATGCGAGGACTAGAGTGGCCTCTCTCTAGGAATCTTCAGCCATCTATATAGCATTGCAATAATAATGGTATAGAAAGATCAGAAAATGCATAGTGTAAAACTTGTTACTAATAAAAGTCTAAGATAGAATAAAAACTATTAACTTTTCCATACACTCTTGTAGTTCTAATTACCGCGACCATTCTGTGTAACAATACAAACTAAGCATAAAAGTATTCTTTGAATCTGGATCCTGCTTGGAATCACCAAGAAATTCATTAATAAGAAAGTAAATGTTCTTGTGACATTTCACAGCTCTTCTCGTTTAGTATAAATACACATTCGCAGACTGTAAGTGAGAAATGATACAGAGAAAAAAACAGACCCTTCATGCTTCCTATTTCATATCTTCCACTGTGAATCAGGCACAGATTCCATCCGGGGCCAGAATGGCGAGCCATAAATTAGGTACTATGAAAAATCAATAGCATAACATTGAAGATGCATTCTGGATCAGGAGTTTATTACCTCTAACTGATATATGTGTGACCATTCCACCTGCTTGCCTTGATTTAGGGTTTGTGTAGCCTGCAGAAAGAAATATTTAATATTTCATGCTTCGTTTGCCAAAGTGCTTTAGGCTTTTAGTCAATATTCATAAAGACCTTATGTTAGCTGGCAAAGAGAAATATTTTTGATTAGTAGAAAGAAATTTTAAATCGTAATTTACTCTTGTTTTAGTACCCTAAAGCATAACGGGCAACTCTTTAAATTACCCCATAAGAATATTTTATTACACCTATTTTACTGCCTTTACATCATAAATACTTTTGAGGACTAACATTACCCTTTAGTAGGGAAGGAAAAGACACCAGAAAATAGGCTGCACGCAAACTGATTCATTAGCTACCTATTCATATTCGGGAAATGTAATATTTTTGGCTGGATTATATAAACTGCACTGGCGTCAGCAAATGTGCACTGACAGTTTTACTAAATTGCCTGTGCAAAAACGAAACCATATGAACTGCACGATTAATGCGAAACTGTGTTTTGTTCTTTTGAGTGAAAGCAAATGTTGAACACCAGTGCAGCCGAAGTAATGCAACCGCACATTCGAAATTAAAAAATTGTAAAACACAACTACTTCTGCACACCTAAACATTTTTGACGACCTTAGCAAATCCCCCAATCTGTAGACAGAAAAAGTACATTATGGACAGGTGATATGCTTCTGCATAGGAAATTCAATGAAGAAATAACTTGAAAAAACCTTCTCTGCTCCTTGAAACATCTTTGTGCGGTACTGCATTTCTTCTTGCGGTGCAAGGTCGGCCCAGTGATGTATTGTATGTAAGAATTATCATTTTCAATCACTTGTAATAAACCTCAAGCTGTTCAAGAAACAGGAGATTCTTTGTGAAGACTCATGTGTTTTATGTTCCTGGTGCTGGTGTCTGACATATGAGCTAAATGTGGCATTCTTACTTTCGAGTTAACCCCTTTTTTTAAAATAAATTGTTCATCTCTAGTTGAGTGAAACGCCTACGATTAATTTATCCTTAAAATCTCTAACGTGCTCCCACATTTCTAATGGATTTGGCAAAACTGATTATGTTCACCCATGGGTACAAATGCAGCTTTTCAAATGAAATAATCGGTGATGAAGGAGGTAGACCACTTAGTCGAATGCTTACTTTGATCAGTTTTCCAATTATTTTAGTGTTTATAACTTATAGGGAAGGAACCCAGTATCCCTACAGCTTCCACCTGAATCAGAACATATTACACACCTCTGGGGCATATTATCAAGAAACCGCGTTAAAATTATCTGCGCTTTAGCAGCAGAAAACTGCGATAATGGGCTTGATAATATGCTCCAGAGAATTCCAATAGAAGCCCAGGTTCTGGTGTCAACATGGGCTTCTATGGGAATTCTCTGCGGCATATTATCAAGCCCATTATCGCTACTGTAGCGGCAGTTTTCGGCCGCTAAAGCAGTATTAATTTTAACACAGTGCTTGATAATATGCCCCTCTGTCTCTTGCCTTCCCGTTAACTTTTCGCCTTCTTGTTTTGTGCTCTTTTGCTGCTTTAGCTTTGGCATCCTTCACCTGTGATACATTTTGCTCACCAAAACATGGGATCTCTTCTGCACAAGTTACCTTCATCGTTTACAGAACCAGATGGAGGACTTTGTCTCCGACTTCTTATTTTACAACACTAGTCTGTAGTAGTGGTGGTTGTAACTTGGGCTGTAAACCCTGCCCCATTTTCTTTTTCTTTATTCTAGTCATCCTGGACAGGAAAGGAGTCTGGCAGTGCATCGCCCCATTTTATGCCGGAATTTGTTTTTTTTGTTAATGGCATTTAATTTCTTTCATGAGGTTTTTCTGTAATTATGTTTGACACCAGCATCCTCTGTCTTACAAGTATTTATGATACCTGCTTTTGCTCACCAGAAGCCTCATACCAGCACTTTTGCGCTGCCAGACTGTTACTTTTTTGCTGTTCCGGTGGAGCAATGTGCCACTGGCATATATATAAGACCACGTAAAACCCTGTTAAGTATCTTTTCATGGCGTTATAAATATGTACCCCTTTCAAGCAGAAAACTGCGTGAAGGTAGCATTCAATGGGTGTTGCTGGGGGCGTTCCTAGGCTTTTTGACACTGAAAGGTTTACGAGCAATCGTATGGCTGAGGCAGTGCCAAAAACTTACACATAAGAGAGGCACAACAAGGAGAAATATCCTTATTTCCCTTATTTTTCCTCTTTCTCTGTGTGATGCATTCTGCATCACACATAGGAGGAGGAAAAAGCCTCTTGTGATTGTTTTTGTGCAGGAAGGTTTCCCTTCCCGCAGAACAATAATCATCCCTGCAATGCAGGCCCCCTTGCACCATGGTGCAAAGGTGCCTGCATTGGGGTACGGCAGCCCATTGTGCACCAGAGCAGGGAAAAAGGACAGGGATGTGCCGTATCTAATAAATACAGCACATTCCTGCCCTTTTCTTTTGCCCTTGTGAGTGAATATTACAGCTTTTCCCTTTAGAGAACTGCTTTAGGTTGAATTACGCGTCATGGTACAAAGCAATGTGTAACAGAACCTCAGATTAAAGGGTTGTGAAGTTATGATCTCTGATCACTCCCTATGAATTGTCAGTTTGAATTAGTATTAGCAGTTTGTCTACGATTTATGTTAACATGTGTGTGGAACTTGATGCCTTTGCGCTCATGTTTTTATGCATATATTGTTGATAGAAATATACTAATTTATTATGGAGTGGGTGGCATTGGTATATAGGAAGAGGAGATCTCATCAATCAGGATTTGATTGGCCACATGCATTAAAAATCAAAGAGGTGATGTTCAAGATGACCACATACAGATTGCAATTTCATCATTGGGTTGCAGGTATTGTCCTCACTGGATTACTTTCATGAATACAGCTTACATTTATCTGGGATCGGCAAGGAGATGTAAAATGTTTTACTCTTTCTAATAGCCAGAGCAGGCTAATGGGATTTGTGTTATTGCTTGATCATTCACACATTGCAGGCATGTCTAAGGTCCTTCAATATATAGCATGGACCAAAAGGATCTAGTCGTTTTAGCTAGTTTGTGCTTGCATTGGCCTCTGCTTCAGCTAAATCCATTGACTAGAGCCTGACTGATCCTCTGAAATTGACTCAGTAATGACACAACTGCAGGTTAATCTGCATTTTAAGGTTGAAGGCATTCCATGTCAAGTAACACATTGTTGATCAAGTGGAGAATTGCTTGTTCTCACACATCAAGGATCTCCGTGGTGAGTCAGGATGAATAATCCTGTCCTCTAACACTAGTTTAGGATTAGTTGTTGTTTTATCTGTGGGTTATTCAGTTATTTACATGTATGTTAAGGGGAAAAATCGATTTCTATGTAAATGTTAAATTGCTGAACTAAGTGCAGAAATCTACGTATGTATCTTTGCCACTATTAATGCCCCATTATGAGTGACCCAGAAAATGGCCCAGATGTTCCCAACCCCAAGAGTTACAAGCAGGTGTATTGGTAACTCGGGTGGTGAAAATCTAGCCATTCCAAATTGGACCCTAAGGTCCCTTAAGAATGAAGACTTACCAGTGTAATTAGTACTTCTGGGTCTGACATCCTTGGTAATTCCTCATTTTCCCCTGGATTTTCAGATGCAGATTAATTCTTTCAACACCCAAAACACCTGATACTGGCGCTATCAGAATTAAGGAATTAATCGTAATGATAGCCCTAGTGGCATAGATGTTAGCAATAACACATACTTTCATACTAAAAGCGTTTTTGAGGGTGATAAACATGTAGACATTTAATCAGTTCCCATGCATTCATCCCCTATTTATTCCAGTTAGGAAAGCTTACTGCCATAACCCACAATGCTGTATCCACCCAGATTGTTTGATGTATGTGGAAATGTCTACAGATGCGGAAACCTACCTTCAAAAATAAGAAATCACTTTGAAAATCAACTAATACTTCCCTCTAACCTCTATATTTTTAATTTTTCTGCACTGCTCTGGGAATTGAGAACCAGTCAAAATATTATTCTGCTATGAATAAGTGGGTAGCAGTTGTCCACAAAGATTTTATGTTGGTAAATTGAAATGCACATTAACTAAAAATCCCTAATTTAGATAAAATGAGGGATGAGATATTCTCTGCTACTAAATATTTATGCTGTTTTTACATGAAACATCACAGAGATCAACATCGTTGCTAGGTTGCTGTGAGGCAATATGGGCTGTTGTGACAATAAGCTCCAGTTGGGTATTGGCAGTTGGTTAAATGTGCATTTTATAGCTGTTATTAGTTTATATTTTGAAGTCTGCAACAATCCAGATGGAACTTCGATATGCTGTCTAAATATATTTTTCCCTGCATCACTTCACACTTTAGAAAATATAAAAAAGTTACATTGATTGGAAATTGCCTCTGTAAATATGTTTGGTTGCAAATTCTGTTCCACTGATGGGCATTTGGTGGCACTTCCTACTTTGAAACTAGCAAATCCTTGATTACTTTCCTGTTAGGAACCAGTCGTGACCCAGCAAGCCACTACCAGTAATGCATGATAGCAGGAATTCAATCCAAAGTCAGCTTTGGGGAGACAGTTGTCATTGAGCTCTTCCAATCCTACATCGAAAGCAACAACATTCAAGAAACTATCAAGTCTAAATCCCATCCACACCACAGTACTGACACTGCACTGGTCGATGTCTGTAATGACCACCCCAAGTCTACAGTCGTAAACTCCTCATCTTGCTGATCACCTGTGCCCTTTCTTTTGTCTTTCCTATGGAAGACACCGTTTTGCCCTCAAACCACGTCTAGTCATAAACAAATGTCTCAGATGAGTCTCTTGACTAGCTCATATGCTTCAATTAAGACCATACACAAGAGGTTTGCCAGGTAGAAATACTCTTACAAACAGATCTATCACATGTGGTGTTATAGAAATCTCAATTTCTCGCTCTCTTTGAAATGTTCATTGAATCTCATTTGAACCTCTTTCTATCCGACAAAAACCAGTTCCAATCATGCCCATGACAAGCAGAGCTTTGTATAAATAGCTGGAGAACAAGACGAATGTACAACAATATGACAAGATCTTAAAGTTACTGTCTCTTCGAAGGGTCAAACTTGCCTAATACAATGCATCAGAAACAGAAATACCAGGTATTGGCCCTGGTGTTGATCAAACACATGAATGTGATGAACGTTTTCCTATTCTGGTGTGGGAATAAACCCCATCGAAGGCCACAACACACCTACATAGCAACTCCAGATAGGATCTGTTAGATCTGTTAGCCTTAGGGTGGTCTTCCCTCAAACGTTTTGTAATACTCCTCTATTTTTCCTGAGCTTGTTTTTGCTGGCCTCAGGACTCTGTGCACTTTACGATACGCAAAATAGAACTGTATTCAGCACCCTCATAGACAGTTAGTTCAACCATAAAGAGTTTATGGAATATTTCAGCATGAATACAATATTCAATGATCCTTGTAAAAGAACATGAACACAGATTTCCCCAGTTAACAAAAATAACACAAAATCTAATTGTTGCTCCAAGCTTTTCACTGTTGGTTTATTCTGTATTCTGTATAATGACACTTCCAGCGCAGTTCAGTCAACACGTGTTTCTGGCTGGAATATATATACAATACATGTATTCTTTGTATTATTTGGTGCTGATACACAAATGGTGGCTAAAATATTGATACTTTTAGTGATTCCAAAGACAATTTGGTCCCAAGATAAAAAAGAAAAAAAAGGGATAAATATAGATTTGAGTGAAAAAAAGCAGATATAGACCTGTAACCGAAGATCTCACACCAAGTGACAAGGATAGTTTTGTGATCACGAAGATGCGTCCTCACCAAAGAAGTGACAGAGATATTGGGGTGATTATGCCCCGTTATTGATGTATAAATAAGACTATATACCAACCAGTTCCATATATCTGATCGTAATCATCTTGGGTGTCACAGAAAACGCCACAAATGTCCATGTATAACAGCTGCAGCAATATGCTAGTCCAACTTTTTGAGACTATAAGAATGAAAAGAAATCCGCTATAAACATGAAGAACAAGTAAAACTAATTCTGCCCAGAGGAAGCGGGTATAAACGCTATGATCAATAGTCAACTTACTTAAAAGTCAATAACGGGTATCAATTATACGTCCAGCTGAAAGCCATATCCAGTATCCTTGGTTAATTTGATCATTTCAAGTTTCTAGAACAGTAAAGAAGATTCAATGTGAGGCCAAAGTATGACCATAAAAGCGTGTGAAACACTACAACCAGAATTATAGCTTTCTCCAAAGTAAAAATGTATATGAGGAAAGAAAGAAAAAGGGCAAAAAATACCAAATGTAAAAGTAAACTCCTCAAATCTTAAATGCGGTGCTACATCAGTCATCGTTTCAATTAAGTAATAGAGAAATATCAAGGGAGACCTTGGTAAGCTCCCTTCCAGAAATACATTTTAAAACAAAGGTCTAGTTTGCACGTATCCTAGGACATATACTGCTAATGTTTCACTGACCAATCACAAAAGATACCCAGTCAAACCCCACTTACCCAGTGTAATTGGAAACGTATACCGAAGTGCAAGTCCATACCAGTGCAGTGAACCTGTGCATCCATTCCTGCATCGTGTAAATAGTGCGTTCCGGTCACGTGACACAGTCGTCCTCAGCAAGCGGAATAAAAAAAAGGCTCCGGACGCGAAGAAGCGGTAGAACCGTATTGTAATGGATAGGTTGTGTGTAACACGTAGAAAACGACCCTCATGGCCTCATGGCCTTAAAGTTGTATAGTAAAACAATTGTATTACTAGTGCACACGGTAACATAGTACATAGTAGATGTCCATCTCGACAAACACACTTATTTTACTCTACCTAAGCTGCTGCAAATAGTTCTAATTTCAAATGACCTACATCCATATGTGTTCCATAGCTACCATCCCTTATCCCACAAGGTCACAAACTGTTGACCTGTCCGATCTCTGATCCCATAGATACGTATTCCAGATCATGTGGGAGAGTGCACTTTATGACTCCTTACAAGTGCTAAGTGCTTGTGCTCTCTCCTCTAAACATGCTGACATTGGCTTATATCCAGTTGGCATTTTTAATTTACTTATATGTTCCTAGTAAATTGCACTACATGTGCCCAGGGCCTGTAAATTAGTAGCTACTTGGGGGCCTGCAGCCCCGATTGTGCCACCCACTTGAGTAGCCGTTTAAACATGTCTCAGTCCTGCAATATCAGGGCCTGTGTGTGCATCTTTAAGCTGCCCTTTGGACCTGGCAAAATAAACCTTTTGCCAGGCCCAAATATTCCTTTTCAATACCCATGCGTCACTCCTAAGCTCCCTGGACAACCCAGAGGGCAGGGTGCAATGTATCGAATAAAGTAGTTCACGTACTTTTAAGCTTTACATGTCCTGGTAATGAAAGACACTTAGGTTAGTTTTTCACTGCTGTAAGGCCTATCTCTCACAGAGGATAACATTGGAGTTACCTTATTACATTTTAAAAGTGTGATTTCCAAATGGGAAGAGATAACCAGTTCACGTTTGGTGTCTCTGGAGTCACAACTTAAAATCCAATTTTATGTTGTGTGGAATTTTTAAAAGCAATTCTAAAAATGATACTTTTAGGAGGTTAACCTTTTTGTGCCTTTGTCATTTAGTGCCCAGAGTGTATCTCTGGTCAGATGACTGGGTGTAGTTGAGTTTTGTGTATTCCTCGTAGATATCCACTCACAATAGGGGGCTTAGGCATGCCTCGATGGGCTATCACTGGCAGGATGTGAGGGAGGAGCTGGCACAGCCCTGCTTACATCTGAATAGGTTTTGTCCTGCCTCTACACAATGGGCTGAATACACCTGTAGTTAGGTTGCCTGTGGACTTCAAATGGAAACCTCTAGAAGCTTTGCCTTGGCTTCAACAGTGTATGACTACTGGACCTCAGACACCACCACTTCAGTACACTTCTGGACCTGTGGAAACCCTATCAGGAAGAAGGGCTGCTGCTACAAGGACTGTTACTCTGCTTCTCTGAAAGATCTACAGCCCTGCTGTGCTGACCTGCTGCCTGCTGCCCTATGCCGGGGTAAGAAGGATTGGACCTGCATCTCTTGAGCCCAGAGTGACTCCAAGGGCTAGCTGGCTCCCCTCCTAATCTGAAGCCTCAGGGACATAACTGGCTTCCAACAGCCTTACACCTGCATCTGGACTCTGCCATCTGAGAATATACCCTGCCAAGTGGTTGCACCCCAGTCTTGACCTTTGAAAAGTGGGCCTAAGGTACTTTGACAGCTTTTGTGGATCCAGCAGAACTGACATATCTCCTCTGCTGCACTGCACAACCCGGACCAGAACCGACGCATATGCACTGCTGCGTGGATTGGACCTGTTGCAAAGGCCCACATCACAGCTCTTTGGAACCACCACATTGCCTCAACTGCGCAACTCATCTTCAGTGCAGGCCCCCACATCCCGCCTCGAAGTTGGCCTTGATGACTATGCCAGATTCCACATTGCAGCCTTGCAGCTCTTCGGAACTGATGCAGCACCCGGACTGCACATACCATCTTTGATTCCAGACTTTGCATCGCAAGCCCTATTGATGGGATCCTCAATGGTGACGCAGTCCCTTGCATTGCAGCCTCGCCACATCTTGAAACCAATGCATCACTTTGACTGCAAGGCGCAGCTTCAAAGTGAATCCACGCAATGCTCTGCAAACCAGGATTGAAGGTACGTTGTTCAGCAGGCCTAACTGGGTCCCTGTAGCTAGCTCTAGCTCCATCATAGTCATCCTAAACTCCTGAATTTGTCTCGGTCCGGTGCGACCACATATCCACAGTTGGCGCTTTACACCTTTTGGTGCTATTCTCACTAAACACTTTCACATTCAGTATCATCAGTTCTACTAAATGGATTTTTGTTGTTTTGATTTTGTTTTATTTATCGAAATGTACTTTATTGTTCTAATACAGTTGTGGGCTACATTTGTGGTGTGTTTTCATGGCGTTACTGTTTGAAGTGTTGCACAAATACTTTTTCACATTGCCTCTGAGTTAAACCTGTCTGCTTTGTGCCAAGCTACTCGAGAGTTGAGCACAAGTTAAGTTAGGATTTGCTTGTGACTTCACCCTGAGAAGAACTATGGTTGCTGCACGAGAAGGGTTTAACCTCTTCAATGCCCATGACGAGATAGTCTCGTCATGGAGCACGGTTGCGCTCAGGTTAGATGTCCTTCACATTTAACATGGACTTCAATTGGACTTCCATAGAGCATATTATCAAGCCCATTATCGCCGTTTTAGCGGCAGTTTTCTGCCGCTAAAGCGGCGATAATGTTATCGCCTGTCTTGATAATATGCCCCTAAGTACTGAAATCTCTGGTTTGTATGTTTTTTTGGTGTAGTCTGGGCAGTATTTGTGGGAGGGAAGCATTATCGGGGCATTGTGGTACTTGTAGCATTTTGCATGCTGGTGATAATATGGAACTTTGCCAATAGGTGTGTGTATTGCTCATGAAGACGTGATGAAATTGTTGACTGCTGCAAGGATTACATGAAAATAGAAAACATTAACAACAGTAAAAATGGTGTGACTATTACTGTGATCACACATAATACAGAGTCTATCAAGTAATTGGATTACTTTTAGGCAACTTACAAGTGAGAATGGAAATAAGGCCAAGAAACGTTTGCTGAATATTTCACAAATTTAAACTCAGTCGTTCTCTTCTGTCTTTTCAGGTGACATATGTACAATGGCGGACTACAGTCGACTAAAAAGCATCCTTTTGGACATACACGCTCAGAGGTTGAGCCAAAGCGTCAGCCCCACCAACGACAAGGCGTCACAGAAACGCTCCCTGGTGGAAGCCATCTTTAAGCAGTTGGATTTAAACAGAGATGGGAATCTCGGCAGCACGGAGCTGGCTCAGGTGGGTTTTATTCTTCTTTGAAAATTGAATTATGAAGTGAATTGCATTTCTCATTCAAAGTGCAAATTGAATATAACACCGTGGAATTCTTGTGAGAATTGCCGTTTGCAAGCGTCTGTCTAAAAGTAACGCAGGATGAAGGAAAACATTTTACCAGGAAATATGATTTTTTTCGCTTCTTTTCCTCCAAGGGGGCATCGCTATTGTAGCTTCTATAAACAGTTTGAAACACCAAGCAAACAAAACTTGCCAATGTTGTTTTCAGTTTTTTCTGTGCAAATTATCGTTTTTTATTTACACTTTCCATCCCTTCGAGAAAAAAAAGTCAGTGGATTTCTTCTGACCATGGGCGTCCGCAGAAATTTTTCCAGGGGGGGGCGAACCTGGCAAATGAAGGGGCGTGGCTAATGTTAATCAATGGGGGCGGGGCTAAAATGACAGACAATCAGGATCGGGTAATGTTCAGGCCAACCTGAGAAAAACAAGCATTGGCATAGCCAATAGGTCTCGCCTTTGGGACCTTATGACTGACTCACTGACTGAAGAACTTATATAGCTCACTTTTGCCGAGGCGTCTTGGCGCTGGGTAAGTATGATGCCGGCAGTATAAGTATTTAGTTCTGCAGCAGGTCCCAAAGGCGAGACCAATTGGCTATGCCAATGCTTGTTGTTATATCTGGGCATGTTGAGAGGCTAGGGGACTGGGTCTCGATGTCTGGTTGGGAGCACAGCAATGACCTACTCAATTTGAATGCATAGGTAATACAACCGGAGGGGTGAAATGAAAGGTTCGCTACCAGGAATAACAGGAAGGTAGAAAGTTAGGCTGGTTAGAAAGATAAGGAGGGGTAGAGACAGGCATGGTGGTGAGGGGAGAAACAGATGCATGCTAGGAGAGCGCTGTGAGGGAGTGAGGCGAAATGGGAAGAGGCACTGAAAGGTGGGTCGGGTAAAGACCGTAGTAAGGCAAACAGAAGGGTAGCGAGGGGTGAAGGGTAGACAAAGAAGTGAGGTGTAGAAGAAAAAGATTCAGGAGCAGCGACAGGTAAATCAAAGCTGGAGAGGGGAGAATAACGCAGTCGTAGAACGTGAGGGGGCCAGGTAGAGAGAGGGAGAGGTGTGTCATAGACATGTAGAGACAGCTGAGGAAGAGGGAATAATAAAGACTGAGGTAGACAGGTGAGGTAGAGGGGTGCGTTGATATAATGGAAGTGCAGAGATGTGCCACAGATGTTACTGAAGAGGAAAAGAAGTAGAGATATTGAGAAAGATGTAAGGCACTAAAAGAAGTAAGGGGGTGAACAGAGGTAGAACGAGTGGAAGGGGAGAGAACACGTAGAAGATGAATGGCAGGGTAAAATGAGCGATCAGGCAGTGAGTGTGAGGAGTGGGATACAGAGGCATATGTGGCAGTGAGCGTGATGTGCGGGGTACAGAGGGATATGTTGTGGCAGTGTGCACAAGGTGCGGGGTACAGAGGGATATGTTGTGGCAGTGCGCACAAGGTGCGGGGTACAGAGGGATATGTTGTGGCAGTTAGCGCAAGGTGTGGGGTACAGAGGGATATGTTGTGGCAGTTAGCGCGAGGTGTGGGGTACAGAGGGATATAAGGCAGTAAGCGCGGGCAGGGCCGGCTTAAGCGCTCGTGGCGCCCAGTGCGACAATGCTTTTTGGCACCCCCAATGACCACCTCCACTACAGGTTCTTCATAACCATCCTTTCACAGCGCCCCTCAAGCCTCCGTAACCATTCAGTCTCAGGTGCATTTAATTCATTTTATAGCGCCGCTCCTATCCGTGTAAGGTGTCAGAACACTTTACATTACACAGATTACATAGAGACAAACAATCATAAGTGTGTAAACAGTGCATAGGAAATGTTACATAAGAGAGAGGACAAGAAGGTGTAGGAGTCACAGGTCATCCGTACAGGTAGGCAGGATAGTTTAAGAGGGCTTGGCCAGGAGACTCAGAAACCTAGAATTTAAAACCTAGCACCATGGATGGGGAATTCCCTTTATTAATAAGAATTGATTTCTACCCAAATTAACCCATTTTGCCACATTAGGATAATGAAAAGCTGGGGGGAAATCATAACGCTCTAGCCCATACCCTACAGTTTGCATGCATCTTTCATAACAGTTACTTGCTCACTGTTCCACATTAGGATTTTAACTCATAAAGAGTTATCAACAATATGGTCTCTCTGACAAAAGTGTGACCCACTGACCTATTTACATTACATTATACGCACTTTGTGAGCTGCACGTTCTTTGCAGCAAGCATAGTAACCCTCTGCGCTACCTTAGGATGAGTAGAAACTTCCATTACACAAAACTTCGATCTCTCCCTCTCTAAGAAGTGCATTAATCACTGCAGTCATTTAGACATTTTTATTGGTGGCTGAAAATTTCTAGGAGTCCAGGAAAGAAGCAGGTGCTTTTAAAATCATATTAGCGCCCCCTACACAAAGTCAGCACCCGGGGCGGTGGCACCGGTCGCACCGCCCTAGAGCCGGCCCTGAGCGCGGGGAGTGGGGTACAGGGGGATATGAGGCAGTGGGGAGTGGGGTGCAGGGGGATAGGAGGCAGTAAAACACAGGGTCAGCATGTCCTGCCAGACATGATAGGGTGCATACTGGCAGATAGATATGTTATTGACACGAGTCTGTGTACGTTTTGGTGGGATCTGAAATCTGGGCTATGGCGCAAGCTCAATTTTTGACTTGGGAGAATAATGCATCGACCCCCCCAGAACTTCATTCAGAAGACCTCTTGCTCTCAAGCTACACTGTGTTAAAAGCAGTGCTTAATTTGAGCCGGTGCTTTCCGGTGCTCAGCACCGGAACTTATTTCACAGGGCCGGGGCTATGATTTCTGAACCTGCAGGTGGTCGTCTCAATATTAATTATTCCATTCCAAAATATAAAGTATAACATACCTTGCCATGGTGACTGGCTGGTATGTGTTCACAGGCAGGCATACACCGGTTCAGGCAGGCATGATTGTGTATCACCACGTTAGTGATGATGTCATCACACCTGTCACGAATTCAAGAAGTCATCGTCAAAAAATGGCTTGCGTTCGATTCCCCGAGTCTGTTGCACCCTGCCATTGCCTGAGCCTCCCATTGGCTAATTGTAGGTGGGGGCTAGCTCATGACGGATTTCAGGCAAGGAAGCTCCGAGAGCTCATTTGGAACTTGGGAGTGAGGTCGCGAGGAAGAATAAACTAAATTAAGTGTGCATTTTCAAATTGCTTCGTGACCAGAGTGGTATAGATGGCAGCCCTACATTGCTGCTATCCGCAATGTGCTCAATACGGCTGTGGCCGAGCACAACTTTTGTGCGCCATGGAGTCACCTGTTTGTGCGCTGCCCCCCAGCATGCTAATTGTTCAGCGCGTGAGTCCAGCAGGCGCCACAGCCATACACACCGGCATTGGCAGCATTACGGTCGGGGACAATGCTTGTGCTGTAGCAGTCAGGGTCACAGCAAGCTCAGCATTGGATGCCGATGCCGTTGTCACCCCTGGACCTACTAATTGCAGGAGGCACTAGCAGTGACCTAACCTGCTGTGCTGGAGCAGCCGCCTGTTCCGTAATGCACTGATTAATATGTGCAAAAAAGCATTTTATTTTGGTGTGCATTTCTTTTTTTTGCACTCGTGTCGTGTCGGTTTAGATAAAGAATTAAAATACATGTCACCTTGCCCTTCTTTAGGAATGACAAAATAGCAGGGACATGTACAGGCTAGAGACAGGGCTGAGAGCACTAGTAAAGATGAGAGAGAGCAAGAGCAAAGAGGGGAAAGAAACAAGGAGAAGAGAGGGATAAAACACAGCAGAGTAGAAGAAAAGGAGGAGAGCAAATCAGATACAGAGAGAAAGAGAAGGCAGACATGGTGCGCAGCAGACCGTGATAGAAGGGAGAAGATAGATTGAAAGGATGTAGAGGACAGGACATGGCAGAGAGAAAAGAAGAGCAGAGAAAGGATAAAACGGAGATACAGCTAATCACTGCTAGAAGAGTGAAAGTAAAGAGCCAAGATCGAGGGGAGAGAAAGCAGAATATGGATAAAAAGGAAGATGAAAACGGGCATGGGTAGAATGCATAAGGAATAGAGGGCAAATCAGAAATACAGGGAAGTAGGTAACACACCAGGTGTGACAAAGACGATAGAAAATGATTAGAGAGGTGAGAGGATAGACTCTTAGAGAAAAGACCTATGGGACAAACATCAGAGCATGGTTAGAAGATAGACTGAGGCAGTGCTAGTGTTGAAGGTGGGGCACACCAGAGATAGAAGTGGGCTATGGCCTCCTTGGAAACATTTTCGGCACCGGCACTTCTGCTTTTGCAAATTAAGCACTGGTTAAAAGGAGGTCTTTGTGTCCAGACCTAACCACTCGTGCTTGTGGCGTGCAGCTCAAACTGGCCATTGTCATTCTGTTTGTGATAATCAGCCACAGACAGCATGACAATGGGCGGGAGGGGCTGCGAGGAGGAGTGCGAGGCGCCCGATCAGGGAGTTGAGGCCTCTGGCAGGGAACAGCTCTGCTCCCTGCAGGGCCCGTAATTACGGACAAAAGGCGTCCGTAAAAGCATGGATGGCCGCAAGGGGGGCAAGGAGGAGCACTCCAGGGGGGGGCAAGCGCCCCTCCTTGCCCCCCCCTGCGGACGCCCATGCTTCTGACATCTGGTTTATGGCGTACACAACACTTTCTCCTGCAATCTTTGCATCACTTCTTTACTGCAGTCCGTTGAACTGAGGCATCCTTTGTCCAAAGGACCTGATCTGTTTCATTTCGTTGATTAGCAGTCTGTATTAAAATTAATCATAGGCATTTGTTTATTTTCCTTTGTGGAAAATACACAAAATCAACAAAAAAAGATGCGAAATTATGCATTTCTACATGAAATCCCATCAGGCATTTTGAGCTGTTTTTCAGTGTGAAATGCCTCCTTGCATGCATTTTGGACATGAGGATACATTTTGTGCTAAAAAAAAGCACCAAATCGCATGTGACAGGAGCAACAGTTAGTTCCTGTTGTTCCTGTGCTCAGGCAACAGGCAGGATTTGTACCTGTATAATACTCTAATTATGTGACATAGTGGCATAATCCTATATACATATATCCTCTGTAAGAAAATGGGTAGTTAGTTGAGAGGGGTGGAAGCCCCACTCAAATATTAAACACAATCCTTATCAGGATAAACCACAAAAGCCACTAAATTAACCTGTGCTTAATCATCAGGTACCTTGGCACAAAGCTGTCAGACTTACCTTGGAGGCAATGGGTAAAGTATTTATGCCATACACAAACAGTAATAAAGTGAAAACAGAACACCAGAAACATATCAAACCAGTTTAGGAAAATACACTAAATTTGAATAAATAAACACCTAAAAAACAAAATCCAATGAGTGCTATGAGAGATACTGAATTTTAAAGTTTTTAAATAAAATAGCTTAAAAAAAAGCAGGAACAGCCACTCATGCTTATCTAGTCACGCTACACTAGGGAAAAGTATAAAGTTCAGGTTGATCACGATGGAGTACGTCTTGGATCCAGGGACCATGTTATTCCAGTTGAAGAGTTACTTTCTCAAGTCTTGCATGAAGAATTATGTTTGTGTTGAGGGGGCCGTGTGGAGTAGGCTTTCGGCGGGAAGAGCAGATTGAGTGTCATGGACAGTAGTGCACTGTAGCGCAAAGAGACGGCCATAGCTAGAGCTTCGCATTGGTGGTCGTCACAGGCTGTCATTGCTGTAGTATGAAGTTTTTTGTCTCATGCTGCCGGTCATCACGGATGGTTGCTGTGAGCACGAAGAGCACGTCTCGCTGGAGCTTTATGTTTGTGGTTGTCATGGATGGACAATCTTGCAGTTGCAGGGAGGTCTCTCGAAGCTTGTTGTGTCCCCGCATCTTACGCAGGAGCCAACTAACCCTTGGAGCCACTCTTCAGACATCAGAGCAGTCATTCAAGCAGTGGGCAGTACTTCAAGCAGCAGGGTAGTTCTGGCAGTGATGCAATCCTTCTTCCTATGTTCCACAGGTCCAGTAGTGTTCTGAATATTGATCCTGAAGGACCTCCTTTTGTACCTGGTACCAACCTTTGTGTGTGGGAATTCAGTGACCTACCCAGAAACTGGTTCTGATCCGTTTTTCTGCTTCTCCTGGTCCAGGCTCCAAACTGTCCATGGTGGCAAATGGCAGGCCAGACTTGGTGTCACATTCTCTTGTGTAACCTGTGGTTAAGGTCCTTTGAAATGTAATCAGGGCAGGGTATAGCTCTTACCCAGCCATCCTGTCAGGAAGACTGTCTCCCAGCTATGCACAGGCCCCCATTTTTCACTGTCTTGGCCAAATGCACATTCTCAATGGGGTAATCATTAACAGGGAGGAAGCTGGAAACTCCTAGACAGGCCTCAGAAACACTGGGGCAGAAAAATGGCGACTTTATAAAATGGCATTTTTTTAATTCTAATTCAAAAATCCAACTTTACCATTAAAGAGGTTTTTAAGTTACAATTACACATTTGAGTGTAAATGCATATCTCTATCTGCTCTTAACCTGAAGTTAACACTAATTAAAAGTAAAAAAGTATCCCGTTGTTAGCCTATAGGAGAGATAAGCCTTACAACAGTGAAAAACAACGTTAGGAAATTTTCACTGCCAGACTTGTAGTGAGTAACCACATTTGTCCTACTTTTTAAATACTTTGACCTTGTCCTACAAGCCTTTTGGGCCTACCTTATGGGTGACTTATAACTATTAAAAAGAAAGGGTTAGGCCTGGCAAAGGGTTTATTTTCCCAGGTTGAAATGGCAATTAAAAACTGCACTAGAGGCTGCAGTCTCAGCCCTGAGACATGCTTTAAAGTACTACTTTAGGTGGCATAATTAGTGCTGCTGCCCACTAGGAGTATTTAATTTACAGGCCCAGGGTACATGCAGTACCATTTACTAGGGACATATAAGTAAATTAGATATTTAAATTATTCAGAAGACAATATTACCATGTTTTAAGGAGAGAGCACAAGAACTTTAGCACTGGTTGGCAGTAGTAAAGTGCACAGAATCCTAGTGCCAACTAAAACGAGTTTAGCAAAAATCAGGGAATGAAGGCAACCTGTTTGGGGGAATAACACACCAAGGATGCCAGGTCTACCATCCATCCCATCACAGCATCAAATCATGAAGAAATGTCTGTAAGTGATACATAAATTAAATTAATTTCCGGCACAAATTATGCTGTATCCATGCTAGGTACATGGACGTTAACAAACCATATTAATTTCTTACCTAAATGTCTTGTAATAATAATATAGTTTCCCATGTTTGTCGATTATGAAAGTTGATATCTCAAAATGTGTAGGAAATTAATGTAGCCTTGTTATTAGCCCAAGATTTATTTGTTTACATTTTCACCCTTTTGTTTTGATCTCTACTGGGTCTGAGGTGTGCCAGCACCACACTTGAGCCACTGTATGTTCGGTGAGAAGTACCGTTTCCCTTAACATCCAGAGTAAACACTCCTACAGCATCTTTGCCTTAATTTGGAATGAGGTCAGTAGACTGACACTGGGAAATTTGACATATTAAAACTCTCATATGGAAGGGAAACATTCTTCGCTGTTCAGTTGAATAAGGGCCTGTTAATAGTATATGATTTATAACATTAACTGTTTATAAACAAGAAAAGTGTCTCTGCGACCTAGAGTGTGAAACTGTAGGCCTCTCAGCCAGCGTCAGTGTTCTCTGGTCTGTTACATTTACATTCATTTCTATTCAGAGGAAGTATCAAGTAATGTGACATTTACCTTTAGGCAAATGTTAAATATGGTGATTTATTGATGTTTTTATATATCTCTGCCAGCTGGAGCTGAATTATAGAGATAATTATATATTTTGAACCAAGTGTAACTCTGATTGGCAGATGCTACATGCCCTGGTGCACTCTCTGCAGAGTGAAAATGCTTGTCAGGGCAAAGCGCTTGAGAAATGCGCCAAGCTATTAAGGATTAACCTGCCATTTCTAGGAAGGTGTGTATAAACCTGTAGTAAATTACTTGTCAGCTACTCTCCACTGTACTGCTCTGTTAGAATGTTGCATGACATCATAGAATGCCTGGGTGCCTCTCTGGGTGAGATTGTCAGTTGGTCTACTCAGGCTGAGCTGAAAGGAGCTTGCTCCTGGTGGGGCTATCTTTGTACCAACTATCTTCTCCTACCATCCTGACCATCTATGCTGGAACCAAGCTACTAATAAAGAAGTAACCTACATATACAGATGGACTCTTCCTTTACAACAATTTTGGCGACGATCTGAAGAACTTACGCGCGAATTAAGGACTAAAGACAACTAAGGAACCAAGAAACCAAAAGACAAAGATCTATGGACATTAAGGACTTTCAAAATGTCAATTGAAAGTCAGAGGTAACGCCCTGGCCAGCCCCACCAGTGTCCAGTACCACCTGGACAGCCTGCAGCCTGGGCGTTTGTCATCTCATCATTGAAAATCATTTGGTCACCTGGAAGACTTCTGACCCTGTATCTCCAGTAAGAAGCTTCTCACAAGCGCAACAAGTTTACACATCCTGCTGGTTTCCCTGTTCTCTTTGGGCCGTCAACCTGCGTGAGAAGTGTTTGACAGCAGCCTGTGTATGCACTACTTATGGACTTCGTCTCTACTTTTTGGACTTTGGGCTGCTTGCATGTGGAGGAAAGCTTTTCAGCGCTACGTGTCAACTTGCTGGGAGTTAGCGCCTGCTCTAGAGGAACCAAGGCTGTTGGGAGGATCCCAGAGTGATTAACTAGATCCAGCACTTCTTGAGTCCGTGCTTGGCAGGGCGCTTTGAGAAGAACCACTGAGGAGAATTTTCGTGGTGTGTGTGCTGTGCCTAAGGAGGTATCGTACTGGTAACTTTATTATACATGTGCGCGCATTGCCGTGGACATGCAGAGCCCTGTTGCTGTGGAGCCGTTTGGGCAGTTTTTCTTCAGATACGCACGTGCTGCCTTTTCAAAAGGGTGTTCCCTCGTCTGTCTCAGCGCGTGCTCTTACCTCCATCTGGTGTCGAGTGGGGTTTCCATGGAGCCACAATGACGTTCCTCAGTCTCCTCTGCCCCTTGTCCTCTTTCACGTCGACGTGCCTCGAGCCTCTCGGCTCGGCGTGATGCAGCGTGCCGCCATCTTGGAATTGGCACTACATGCTGTTTCCGTTACCTTGAGCCAACCACATTTTTTGGGGAGTTTTTCAACGACTCCTACCAGCTTCAACACTGTCTCGCAGGCTTCCGTCTTCGCAATTTGACAGTTAACAACGCTGTCGATCGGACCAATGATGTGGCACGAGTAGGGGCATTGTTTGACGGGCACCAGGAGATTAAAGGTGAGATTGATTTCCGTGGCGAATTCCCGACGAGTTTGGGCTGGACTTCAGTGTGCTCTTAAAGTCTGCGGGGAGTTGCATATTCTAGCAGGGGCAAGGACAATGTTCTGGGAGCTGTGGTGGCTATGCGGACAGCTGATCGCACAATACGTAGACTTGCAGCTTTTCTACCGGGACACAGAGCATGTCCTGTTTTGTACGTAGTCGGCGTGTAGGGATCTCGGGTGAGAAACCGCTCACCGGTGCTCAACAAGGGCTGTGTGATAATGTCTTCATTATGCATGTTCTGCATTGTTTTTTTATTTTCATTTTGTGAGGGGTGCTCAGTGTATGACAGTGGCTCTAGCGGACTGTTAGTTCACCAGTTTTGTGGTTTATCTTCTATGTACCCTATGTAGGGGACCTTCTAGATTTAAACTAGTTAGGGGAGGTTATGCTCGTTGGTTGTCACTGTCAGCTCCCAGGGTGTCTACTCTGTGGTGTACCCTTCTAGGTTTATACTAGTTAGGGGAGGTTAGGTTTGTGTGTAGTCAATGCCTTTAGTTTATGAGTCTTCATACATAGAGTGTACCCATTTCTTTGGGGAGGTTGTGGGGGTAGTCAATGCCTTTAATTTTATGAGTCTTCATACATATAGTGTACCCATTTCTTTGGGGAGGTTGTGGGGGTAGTCAACGCCTTTAATTGCGTAGTCTCTGTACATAGAGTGTACCCATTTCTTTGGGGAGGTTGTGGGGGTAGGCAATGCCTCTGGTTTAGTTTTCAGTTTTCCAAGGTTGTTACCCTGTGGTGTACCCTATTTAGGGGAGGTTGTGTTATTTTCCAGAGCTATTACTCTGTGGTGTGCTCTATTTAGGGGAGGTGTTGTTGTTTTGTAAAGTGTTTAACTTGTAGTGTACCCATCTCTTTGGGGAGCTTGTGGGGGGTGATCAATGCCTCTATTTTAGTTTTAGTTTTCTTGGGTGCATGTACCCTATGGTGTACCCTTTCTAGGGGAGGTTGTTTTGTTTTCATGGGTTAGTACCCTGTCGTGTTCCTTGGTGAAGTTTTGGTTGGTTCCAAATTTTATCTTGGGTCTTCCTTTCATGTGGACACCATGCTCCGGTCGAAGTCTACCTGCGTGGAATTCGTGGCCAAGGGTTTCACGCTTGTACAACTTTGAGTGGGAAGCTTTGTCGTTAGTGTTTAGACCTCTTTAAGTGTCAGCATGCCTTCTACCAAGGGATCTCGTGTTTCTTTACAGAGTGTTTCCTCTCTGGAGTATATTTGTTGTTGTGGTGTCACTCTTCTTGTTATCTAGTGTATTTAGCCACTATTGTATCTCTTTGTTGGGGATGTTGTTTTCTCCCAAGGGTCTGTGTTTTACACCCACTTTTGTTTAACAGGGTGTCTACCCTGTGGTGTACCCGAGTATGGGGAGGTTGTGTGGGTAACCGCCCTTCTTTGTTGCAGTGTTTTTATCTAAGCTGCTGTGTTTTCCCTAAGGGAGGGGGATGGGGCGTGTAGTAATGTTGTTTGCGATTTTAATGTTTAACATCTTAACACATTTCTGTTCATGCCAGTGGAATTCATGATACCTCATGCAATACACCTGTGGATATGTGCACCTCATTGTTGCACCTTCTTGCTAAAGATTTATTGGGGTATCTTATTTGTCTTTACTTTTACTTCTGTTGTTCCCTAAGGAAAGAGGATGTGTAGTAAATTACTTGTCAGCTATTCTCCACTGTACTGCTCTGTTAGAATGTTGCATGACATCATAGAATGCCTGGGTGCCTCTCTGGGTGAGATTGTCAGTTGGTCTACTCAGGCTGAGCTGAAAGCAGCTTGCTCCTGGTGGGGCTATCTTTGTACCAACTATCTTCTCCTACCATCCTGACCATCTATGATGGAACCAAGCTACTAATAAAGAAGTAACCTACATGTACAGATGGACTCTGTATCTTCCTTTACAACAAAACCTTTTTTCATGTTTCCTTTCACTGCAAAGACATTCAAAAATACCCTTTCCCTAGGGACCCACGTGAGGCCTGGTGGGTGATTTCATCTGGGTAAACATCATGTCTTTGTGGTTTAAGGGCTGACTTCTCTGTATGGAATGAAGGGAGGGGCGAGGTGATCGCGGGAGATGAATATTTCCAATGAGGCTTCACTGGTCCACCATATATTCATCACAGAAGTTCTCTCTGAGACTTGCTTCCCCGAAAAACAAATACATAACGCTAGAGGACAAGTGGGAGTCTTATGTGCGAGAAAGGGTGGAGGATAGAGTAGGATGTCTCTACTAATGAGTTGCTCATTTCTTCTTCGGTTACTCCTCCCAGTCATTTTTCGACATTTCATGAGTTCAAGAGTGGAAGCACAGAAGGCTGTTGGAGTCTTGAGGTCTTGATTTGTGGATAGTGGGTATGACTCTAAAACAGGAAAACAGCAGCCACCGGAAAAAGTTTGCAATCAACTAGCTTGCTGATATGATTTACTGGACCTGAATTTAGTAGATAAGCACCTCAGCAAATATTATCCAGCTACAGGAAGGCACAGGCGATCTGCCATGAAGGTTCCCTGAGGGTTTGGCGAAGGCAAAACTACCTTTGTCATTTTCAAAAGTTTGGAACCTGCAACCATCTTTCTCAACCAGGACATGCCCAAACAACGAAACTGTTCAGTCTGCTATGAGCCACGTCCGCTAGAGGAGTTTGGGACAATTTGATCTTTTGGAGTCCGACAAAGCTATTGGCCAAGGTGTACTGCAAGATGAAATTTAGTTCCTGTAGCTTTCACATGATACAGCTTGTGGCTTCGATCCTTGTTAGTCAGATGGCTACCACAACACAAATTTGATTAACATGGAGCCATACCTTGAAACTGCGTCCAAGATGATCCTTCTGAACATTTTAGAGAGCTAGTTTTTTCTAAATATAAATGCAGAGTCTTTAACTGGAATGACCCCCAACTTGTATCCTACTGGGTTTCCTCTATATTAATAGACTAGTAGCGGATTGGTTCCGGAAAACATTTTCGAGGACCATTTGAAACGATTCTATTATATAATTATTTGTTTTGTCCGGAGTTTTATTTAGCGCAAACTTGACTCAAATGTATCAGAGCGCTTTACATGAGCACCAGTTGCATTACAGACGGACACATTCATTTTTTGTTAGGCGCAGGGAGATTAATTGATTTGACCAGAATCACAAGATGTTGAGCGTCCCCTGCCCAGACTCGAACCCGGTTCTGCAGTGTCGAGGCCGACCACGGTAGCTGTAAGGCCACATCTTCTCCCCAGTTGCAGTTGACATACACTTAAATGTAAAATTTTCCGCACATTTCATGACTTTCCTTTTTGTCACAACTTTTGATCCCTGTGTAGTTTTCCACTTTTGTGACATGTTTATATTATACTTCAAAGTGGTGTGAACCTTTTACTGTATTGTTTGTGTGATTTCTTAAGTATAGCACCTACACACATTTTCCCAGAAGGTTTCCTCTGAGCTCAGGAAAGTAAAAGTGAAATCTCTGAACTGTCCTTAGGTCTAATCCTCCTGTTTGATATTTGCATTTCAAGTCTGTGACCTGCTTTTGTAACAAGTTACGGGCCACCGACGGCCCGGGTGCCGTTCCAGGCGGGGGCAAGAGAAACAAGAGACTGTTCCCGCTCCCCCAGCTCATTTTTTAAAGGGGGGGGGGACGGGTACACACAAGGGCAGCCAGTTTAAGCCGGCTTGCCCCTGCGACCGGCGAGCGTGCGAACCCGAAGCACTAAAGTGCTTCCGGTTCACATCCCAGCCGACCACCCATTGGACGTTCCAAAAGGGGGAGGTGGGGCCCCCCCACCTCTTCCTACCCCGGGGACCGGTGCGACCGCCCTAATGGTGGCGCGCGCCATGTTGCGCTCTTCCTTGCGCATACTCTCTTCACTGTCCCGAGTTTTGGATCTCTGTCGCTGACCGCGGCCCCCGCAGGGGGCCACTCGGCGGTCGGCGCCTTAGTGGCCCCGGGGCCCAGGTCACCCCTCCCCACCCCCTCCCTACGGGGGGGGCGGGGACACAGACTGGAGCCCCCCCTCCGTTGTCAGGGCCGGAAGTGACGCGCAATGCGTGTCACTTCCTGGCCCAGGGGTGAGGGGGAGGCTATTTAGCCTTCCCCCACCCTCACTGGCGACCTCTTTTGTCGCCCACCTCACCTTTTCCCTCCCTACCGCTTACTCGGCATAGGCGTGGTTGGGGGGGGGGGGTTTCTGAGCGTTGTAATGTTTTCCTTTTTCGTTGCAGGTGGAGTTACAGGGCGATCTGGAAGCAGGCCGGTACAAAGAGTACCTCTGCGCGGCACCAAGGGGGTACCTGAGCCAAAACGAGGAGCCTCATGGGAGGTCCCGGAAGCCGTGTCGGCGCCCCGCTAGTCCTGCGGGCGGTTGTGGGCCTGAACAACCGGGGGCTTGCTATGCGACGCTCCGCCCCGAGAGGGGGGGGCGTGAGTAGAATTACCAACGGCACGTGATCATAGAAAGAATCACCTGGAGGGCAGCACTTGCGGGCATCGCCCCCGCGCTGCCTGGCTCATCAGGCGGGCAGGCGACCCAGATGGTTGCCTGCCCTTGGATCGCCCGTAAAATAACCCACCCATTACATATCTTGGAATTATGTAATAAACCTGCAGCATTTGTTACCCACTTACAACTGTTTCTTGTGTGTCATTGGGTAACCTAATTTGGGGGAGGGGGGAAAGCGGGGTGCCCCTGGGGGTACTATAGCAGTTGTAGAGCATGTGAAATAATGCACATGCGTTTCCACTTCTTTAGCAGTCTGTCATGTTTCATGCTTTCTATTTTAATTTCTTATAACATTACAATTAGTACTTTTTTGCTTTGTGTATGTGCGATCCAAACCTTTTAAGTGTAAAATAGTAAGCCCCACTGACAATAATGGCTCACTGCTGTTTCCAACGTAGAGTCCCCAAAAGACCTGTCTCTCGTCATCCTTACTCTCTACCTATTAGGGAATATCTTCTTGAAACACGCTAAAATTCAGAGCACTTCAACTATAAATACACACAGGCTAAATGGTCATGGCAGTCTCTGACAATATTCTGTAGCTAGAGTACCTGTCAGTTGAGATAACAGCAAGCTAGGCCATAAAAATGCAAGCTGGATGTCTAGTTTTATTTCCCTGATTCACCTGAGTCCTGATGAAGCCTCCTTAACCTGTGAAGTAATCCAAGCCAGTAGGGATCAGATATTGTCTACTTTCTCTATGACGGCCATCCAGTGCATGTGTCTTCCTGTCTTAGGTGACTAGAACTACTTTGTACTTAGTCCATCAATATGTCACTGGATTAGTGTTGGTCTCGCTCCCCGTTGCATCTTGAAAAGGCCTCGCTACTTTGAGGTCCTCCCACTTCCAATCTTTAAGCCTAGTTCCTGAATTTTTGGATTTCCTCAAAGCACCAGCAGTTCCCATCTTGCAAGATAGTTAGATGAGTCAGAAAATGCAGTGCGTGTTTTGAGTGAAGTCTCCTGGGCAATTCATTACTGCATACAAAATGTGAGCATCTGGATACACTGAGGTTGTTGGTGAGGGGTGCTATTTCACATGCATCAGGGTCTGCATTACAAGCAGTGCTCAAGGGGTGCAACAGGTGCACTGTGGTATTTGTCCCATGCTAAGAAGGACAGAGGCAAAGAGACTGTCAGGAGGTGCAGTGACTGGTACCACAAAAAGGTGGCACACAGCCAGTATGTCCCGAGTGAGACACCCTGCAAGGTGACATGGCTGTCTCATGGACTCTCAGACATCCCCACCGCAGGTGGGTGCAGTAACTTACTGCACTTGCCTGCAACGGGATCTCTTTCCTCTTTTTAAAAAGGTGAGTAATACCTGCACAAAAAAAGACAGAGCACCTGATTCAAACAGGTACTCCATATTTCACTAATGTTTCCCCAGGGCAGAGAGAGTTGACAGCTGTCCCTGGGGCAGTAATCCAGCACCCTGCCCCTTGTTGCACCCAGAACATCTATTTAAAGGTGTGCAGTGTCCTTAAAGGAGCAGTGTGCTTGTTACGCAATACAGGCAATGGTGAGTGTTTATTGTCTGAAGAGATGTGTATTAGTTAATTTTGAGGGAATATGCCAAGTTATATAATATGTACTTTTGGGGGGGGGGGGGGGGGGAAACGTGATATCTCTGAGTTAAAGGTGGAAGCTGCCAAATACAATATACTGTTCAATACTTGACAATAGTTCAGCTATTGGATTCTTAAAACAGACCGTTCTTTATAGTTTACAATTTGTTATATCACTGTCTATCTTGTGTGGTTTGGAAGTTCCACTTGTAGTAGACTAGAATATTGTTTATTCAGCAAACAAAAACAATACTGTGTTTGTTATACCTGATGTTTGGTGTGGTTTTCCCCCAAATATGTTGCCTTCACCTCTCCAGTTTGATTAATTTGTTTTTATTGGATTTGTGACTCTGTGCACTTTACTACTTCTAACTAGCGATAAAGTAATTATGCTCTCTCGTGCAAACATGGTAAAATTGTCCTACACCTATTTGACACATTTCATTTGCTTTTAATTTCCTAATAAATGGTACTTCATGTACCCAGGGCCTGAAAAACAAATTCTATTATTGGACCTGCTGCACTCATTGTGCCATCCGCTAACGTAGCACTTATAGGACGTGTCTGAGGTCTGCCACTGCAGGCTGTGGTGCAGTTTTAAACTGCCATTTCGACTAGGCAAAACACATCTTTTGCCATGCCTAAACCTTCCTTGTGGTTAAGTTGGCATGTCCTGGCAGTGTATGGCTTCCAAATAGCAACACAAAGTGGGCTTAGGTATAGACAGGACAGGCCATCCTGGGAGGATAATAGGGGAAGAGGTGTACCTAACCCCACCTACACTTCAAAGGGCTTTGCCACCTTAACACATAAAGGAACTGGATACCAGGCCTGCCTTACCTTTTTTGATCCTAGACAGCTTGGAGCCTTGGCAGGGGAATGACTTTACAGACCCAGATGTGGGGGGAGGACAGAGAGTGCCGCCACACAAAGGCTGGCACCTTGTATACATATTGGACCTCCAGAACCACTCATCAGAATACTCATGGACCTTACAGAAGAAGGAATGTCCTGCTGCCAGATGATTGCCCTGCAGCTTGATGGACATTTCTGGTGTCTAAGAAGAAAGATTAGACCTGATTGCCTATATCCCAGGCTACAGTGAGTGACTCCAAGGGCCAGTTGGCTGACCTCCCGTGTGAGCTACAGGGATACAACAAGCTTCAGAGGTCTCCCTACAAGTGCCCAGTTGATCCGCTGCAACTGGACTGGCTTGGATCTAAAACTGGACCTCCCGAAGCTTTGCTGCTGGCATCTGCTAGAGTGAGTACTGATCCCCAAGAGGTACCCCCCTAGTCATGGACCCTTGGCTGGCATTGGTGAGATCTCCGTCTAAAGAAAAGGTGAAAATCCTGAAGTTTGGGCCCCTCGTGACCAGGAACAGGCCAATGTCCAAACCCTGCCACCCGCTAGGGCCACCTATGTGAAGTACTGGTGAGACCGGCTCTTCATGCCAACAGTGACTGCCAGTGAAGACAGCCAACGCAAGAGTTGCATTTCGCTTTCCAGTAATGACAGCCCGCGATGACAGCCAACGCGAAGCTACAGCAACTACCATCTGCGATGCTCGACCAGTTCTTCAGGCTACAGCAACGATAGTCCACGACACCCAACCCGCTCTTCGTGCTACAGCGTCAACTGTCCATGACACTCAGCCACCTCCTTGTAGTCTCCAGTATTGAGAAAGGAAAATGTTGTGTGGGAGTTGGAAGGTAACTTTTCAGCAGGAACTAACATGGTCACAGTAACTGACCCTCGCTTCTTTGTTGTCACCATGAACTTGTAACTTTCCTCGATCTAGCTCGACCAGATGACCACGAGTAGCACTTTATGCTTTAAGGTGATATTTTCACTAAAAGCTTTCAAATTGAATATCTCCGGTTAATGATTGGATTTTTGCCATTCTGGTATCATTGTATTCATTAAAATGTACTGTATTTTTCTAAGTTGGTTTGTGTGCTGCGTATATTTCAGCACCCTCAACCAATAACTCGTTTTCTTAAATTGTTTATCTTATAGTTTTATTCCTATAATGATAATGCACCCTATTACCTGTGGATATATATCTTGTACCAATCTGTGCATAAGCGACTAGTTTTACATTTGTGACAGCAAAACTTTTTTTGTAAAAAATACTTTTTTTTTTTAAGTTCAAAAGAGATTTTTATTGAGGAGTAAAGGTGTCAGTACATAAGAAAAAACCTAAAAACATAACAACAATATGAAAGGCAGAAAAGACGTGTCTGTGAAAAGAAGCATGAAATTAAGAGAGAACAAATAATTGAGGCTTTACAATAGAAATTAATGCTAATAATAATATGCAGTACAGTGGATTATAAATAAATGCAAAGGAACAAAAAGGTCAATCAAGGAGGTTTAGAAACCTCTTGCTGAAAAGGAGGCAAATGAGATGAACGCTTAGCACAAATATCAAGGTATAAAGTCACAGGAAGCCAAAGATCATGTTGTTTTTTAGCCATGCTAAGGGGATAAACAAAGACAGTATCTAGCCTGTGGTTATGACAAACATTATACCACCATGCTCTGAAAGAAATGTTAGAAAAGTTTTTCCAATTAACAGTAATTTGTTGGAATGCAACAGCTAGCAGCAAGTCAACAATTTGCACATTGAAATCAAGATCTGCCCAACAGGGAGAGAGACTCTCTAAAAAAATATTTACAAAGGAAAAGGGAAAAGCAGTATGAAAAATGGTATTAATCTGAGCCCAAACTTGCTCCCAAAAGTTGTGCACAACAGTGCAAGAAAAAAGCATATGAAAGAGAGTAGCCTTGGGTGCCAAGCAAGACCAACATAGGTCAGGGGTTGAAGGAAACCTCTTGTTTAACATCTGGGGTGAAAAAAGAAGCCTGTTGAAGATAAAAAAAAGGGTTTGTGTAAGGGAGGCAGCCCTGGATGATTTACGAATCTTAATCTACAGTTTGTCCCATAAAGAAGTGGACCAGGAGATGCCAAGATCAGACTCCCACTGTACCTCTACCATGGATTTCGATCTGGGTGAGAAAGTCTTATGAAATGACTGGTAGATTGAGGAGGCTGTGGGGCGAGTACGTAGTAAGGAATGGAGGCGTAGAGTAGGATTGGAGGGATCGGATTGGGTGGGGGAGCTGGAAAGCTGGGCATAGGTGGACATACCTGCATCTTTAAGCATGAGGTATTTACGAGCAAAAGATTGAGGGAGATTAAAAGTTTGACGGAGAGCAGAAAAGGGTAGGAAAACAGAATCAGAAAAGAGATGAGATACCCACATCAAACCTTTTTGTCTCCAAGATTTCCAATAAAAGGGTTTGCGATTAATAAGCATGCTATTATTATACCAAATGGTGGTGTTAAGAAACTCGGCTACAGAGGAAGGTGGTTTCGGGGAATTGGAAAGGAGAAGTTTGGTAGTGAATTTATGAATGGGAGTAGAAGTAAGCTGGGGTTTACGGGAGAATAAGAGGTACTCAGCGAAAGTGAAGGGGGATAAAGAGAGACCCTCGATAACAAGCCATAGGGGGGACGATTCAGCAGGATCTTGCAACCAGAGTGAGGCTTGTCGCAGAAGAAATGCTTTATGGTACGTGGGAAAATCCGGGAAATTAACCCCACCCTCTGATTTGGGAGATCGTAGCCTGAGCAGGGACATACGCGCTTTTTTGCCAGACCAGAGGAAAGAAGAGAGAATAGTGTTGATTTTCCTAAAAAATTTAGTTGGAATAGGGATTGGAATATTAGAGATAGTGTAAAGTACGATTGGGGATAACATCATTTTAATCGTGTCAAGGCGGCCCCACCAGGAGAGGTAGAGCGGATGCCATCTAGAAGTAAGGTCAGATAATTTCTGGGAACACTTGTTAAGGCATAGCGAAACAGTTTCGGAAAGGGAGGATGTGATGTGTAGGCCAAGATATTTAATATGCAAGGGGCTCCAAGTAAAATTGGACGAAGCAAAATCATGTTTAAAGGTAAATTTGGTAAGGGGTAAAATTTCACATTTATCATTATTCAACTTATAACCAGAAATTTGGGAATAATCACGGACTTCAGTTAAAAATGCAGGAATGGAAATGGCGGAATTGGACATAAAGAGTAGGATGTCGTCAGCATAAGCAGCAAGTTTGATATTAGTTTGAGAGATTTGGAAACCATGTAAATTAGGATTCTGGCGGAGTTTTGAGAGAAAGGGCTCTAAGGCTAGATTAAAAAGGAAGGGAGAGAGGGGGCATCCCTGACGAACTCCTCTACCTAAGTTGAAGAAGGGAGAGACCAGACCATTGGCGCAGACCGCTGCTCTGGGACTGGAATATAAGAATGAAATGAAGGAAATAAAATTAGGGCCAAACCCAAACCATCTGAGGGCAGAAAAAAGGAAAGTCCACTCCACTCTATCAAACGCTTTCTCTGCGTCCAAAGCAATTGCCGCTAAAGAATCATGAAATCGTGAGGATTTGGACAGGACATTGAACAAGAGTCTAGTATTTTCTGTGATGAAACAGCCTTTAACAAATCCAGATTGTTCCGGACCCAACAATTCTGGAAGAAAGGGGTCTAGTCTTATGGCAAGGGATTTGGCAGATATCTTGTAATCGATGTTAACTAAGGAGATTGGTCTTTAGTTCTTGCAATGTTGAGTGTCTTTCCCTTCCTTGGGTATAATACATATATGTGCGTCTGAAAAAGAGCCAGAGGAGGTGCCATGAAGAATAAAAGAATCAATAAGGGAGTGTAGTCTGGGTAATAGTAAATGAGAAAATTGCAAATAAAATTCAACTGTAAATCCATCTGGTCCTGGAGCTTTGTCCTTCTTAAGTGAATGAAGTGCATTGTGTAATTCGGTGCTAGAAATAGGCGTTTCAAGAATGGATAGGTCAACAGGGAAATTAGGGGGAGCTTGAATGTTGGAGAAAAAGGTAGCAAGGGATTGGGCAGAAGGGTAAGTTTCAGATGAGTAAAGTGTGGAGTAAAAACGGGAAAATTGCTCTAAAATATCAACATCTGTGTGTCTTAAAACAGAGTTAACATCATAAACAGATTCAATGTTCAATTTGTGTTGCCTGACTTTTAAGTAATTGGCTAAGACCTTTCCCGCTTTATTCTTACCCCCATAAAACTTTGAGCTAGATTTCAGCAAATACAACGAAGCATCTTCAGTAGACTGTTTGTTAAATTGCATCTTAGCTTCAATAAGAGTAGTCAAACATTCCTGTGAATGGGAGGTATAAAAAGAGTGCTCCAATTTTTTTATCGCGAGGAGAAGATCACTTTACGTTTACGAGCGGCTTTACGTTTCCTAGCCACATGATCAATGATGAAACCCCTAGCTGCAGCCTTATAAGCGTCCCAAATGGTATGCTTGGGTACATTGGGCGTATCATTGATAAGAAAAAATTCTGTAGTAAAGTCGGCAAAGGAGGTGGTGAATTTGGGATCTAGAAGAAGGGTATTATTAAAGCGCCACCTCTTTGGCCCGGTAGACTTGGGTAATACATCAATGTTAATGAGTACAGGGGCGTGATCCGAGAACAGGATGGGGCCGATATCAGCGTGAGTGAGGGACTGAGAGATATGATGGGAAATAAAAATGTAATCAATGCGGGACTGTGATTGATGGGATGGGGAGTAAAAGGTAAACTCCTTGGTAGTGGGATTGCATAAACGCCAAGCATCAATGAGTTTGTGCTGGGATACTGCTTGCACAAATAATTTATGAGACTTGTTAGGGATATAGGATGCTTTGAAATGTCTATCTACAAAGGGATCGAGGGGTAAATTGCAATCTCCAGCCATAATAAAATTATCATCAACATAAGTCGAAATGCGGGAAGCCATTATGCGCCAAAAGACGGGGTCACCACCTGTAGGTGCATATATGTTGAAAAGGGAAATGGGAATACCCTTCAAGGAAAGTTTGACATACAACCATCTACCCTCAGGATCTGACTCGGAAGTCAAGAGCGAGTAAGAAAGAGATTTGCGAAGTAAGACAGCCACACCATTTCTTTTACCATCCCCAGGAGCAGAGAAAACATCACCTACCCAACCCCTCTTGAGCTTAGCGGCTTCAATATCTGACAAATGAGTTTCTTGCAAAAAGGCAATATCTACATTCAACTTAGCTAAATGAGAAAGAATTTTTTGCCTCTTAGCAGGAGAATGAAGACCTTTAACGTTCCAAGATACAATACGTACTGACATTAAAAATAATTAAAGAAATAATGCAAAGGAAATTTAAAACAATGAGAAAGAGCCTCGTGAGAAACGGGAGCGGAGGAACGAGAAAGAAAAAAAAGATAATAGAGGAGAAATGGAATGGACAAAAAACAGGAAAATGAGAGAAAACTAAGAGATGTCAGATAAATAAAGGAGAGCCAGAGTATTGTTGCAGTCAGTAAAGTGAGTAAGTAAGGACTATAAATGTTGATGAATAGGGTCCAGTGAGAGAGAAAGGAAAGCATGCACAGAAAAAGCGATAGACAAGCAAAATACGAGAAAAGGCGATCATGAGAAGAGGAACGCAAGTATAAGTCAAAGGAGAAGTGAGATGATAGGGGAATAAAATGCATAAGGAGAAAGATACATGACCACAGGAGCCAATAAGCAATGAGAAGAAAGAATGAGAGAAAAAAAGAAGAAGAAAAAGGTTGCAAAAAAGGTACAGACACCAATAAATTTGAAGGCAAACGAGGAATAAACATAGTAAAAAGAAACAAAACAAGAACCAACTCGTCAGAAGGAGAATGGAGAATACTTACAAGGGGTAGCTTAGGGAGGATACAATCAGGAACAAAGACAAGCAAGGACGTACGTGAAGACGGGGGAAGGGAGGTAGGGCCAACTGGAGAAGGCAGGCACTCGGGGTCAGTGAGACGTCCAACCGGAGGAACAGGCGGAACGCAGAACATTGATCTGTGAAGGAGGAAGGGTAACAAGGTTAGACAACAACAGGTGACAAGGTCATGGGACAGGTAATGAGTGGAACGTAATAAGAAACCACAACATAAATAACAAACATTTCAATGAAGAGTGAAACCCAACAAGAGAAACATGCAAATTATAAAATCCATTAAATGAGAAAAACCAGCGAACATAAGAACCAGGGCATCATAATATATCTTCGGAAATAAGTCACGTTGGGAGAGAAGAGGAAGGTCCAGAAAGCTCCATGTCAGCTTGGCCGCAGGAATTCAGGAAACTTCGAAGGCGCGCAGGCTCCTTATAGGTCGTAGTCTTATTATTGTAGGTGACTTTGAATAAGCAAGGATGGAAGAGACCGTATCTGGCACCAATGGAGCGGAGGTCCGGTCTCATGTCCAAAAAGGCCTTACGACGATTCGCAGTGGCTCTGGCATAAACCTGCGCAAAGAACAGAGTAGAGCCCGACCATGTAAGACGAGGAGAAGCTCTGGCAGCTGAGAGGACTTTCAGCAGATCTGTGTATTCCAAAAAATACATTATTACCCCTCTGGGCTTTGCTGATAAGGCTGAAGAGGAGTTAGCTCGACCAAGTCTGTGGGCGCGTTGGATGTTTAGAGATGTGTCCTCGGGTAAGTGTAAAATCTTGGGAAGAAAAGACTTGAAAAAATTGACAGGATCATTCCCCTCGCAGCCCTCCACCAGGCCGTAAAGGCGAAGATTGTTGCGTCTGTTACGATTTTCCAAGTCCTCCACCTGCTTCTGGAGATACGAAATCTGCGTATGCATGTGGGTGACCTTGGCCGCAGAATCCTGAAGAGACGAGACATCACGCTCTACCAATGACACTCTTTCGTCCATTGAGGCCCAGTTGTCAGTAAGGACTTGCAACTTTGCGTTGGTTTCTTCCATAAACGGGCGCAAGGCCCGTATCTCTTCAAGGATTAATTCCATCGAAATGACCGAGGAGGACTTGGGAGGCGAAGGCGGATCTTTTTTTAGTCTCTTCGGCGTCGTCTTCGCTGAAGATTGTGAGGAGGATTCCATGTTCGACGACACTTCACTGAAAGGGAGAGACTGAGAGGCTTCTAGATGGGCTAGTTCCGTAAAAAGCTTGGAATTTTTAATGTAATTGCGCTTGCAGACTTTGCCAGAACAGTCAGCCATCGACACGTCTGTAAAATGCAGGAATACCAAGAGCACACGTGCAAACTGGAAGCAAAACAAGTAATACTAGCCAGGAGATACGGATTGGGGACCTAAAATGGCTGCCTGATATGAGGAGAATAGAGGAAGTCCATTAGGGTCACAGAAAAAGTCATTATAATAAATGAAAAGTCACCTGTATGAGCTGGTGCATAACAATTATGCCGCTGGGGGTGTTGGGAGTGTTACACTGTCACCATATCAGCTGGGGGCCATTGCGCGATGAAACGCGCTGCTGAGGAGAGTTCGAGCGCAATGAAAACAAAATGGCGGACGCGGCCGGGATCTAAATGGGCAGCCAGACACCTGCGAAGCCGCCTCGATGACAGAGAAGCACTCAGGGCATGCCTGGCAGCATCCCACGACGGAGTCCTCCTTTTAAAACTCCTGGAAGGAGCGCAAACCGCCTGCACACTCCGATACGGACGGAGCTCCTACCTCGGCGCCGCCATCCTCTTCGGGCGCCTAGCCACACCCCCTGTAAAAAATTACTTTGATTTTTCGAGGTGCATTTTGATTTTGAAACTATAGGCAATGTTTGTTTATATACTTCTAAATACCCCCAAGATTGAAAAAGGTCGTTTTAAACTATTTCTAAGTAGAAAATCAGAGTAGTACATTCTCAAAATGGAACCTTCAACTCTGAGACTTTCTTCATCAATTTAACATTTGGGATGGACGTATTTATGTTACTAAGGCCCTCATTATGAGGTCCCACCCAATTAGTTGCATTTCATTTTTTTTTTTTTTTTAAAAAGGACATTTCTATACTCAGTGGTATCAGGAATTCTGTTTATGGGTTTAGCCCTTTTCAAGTAGACGTTGTAATTGGGAAATAAATGTTCATCCTTCGAATTGTGACAGTGTTTTAATTAAACATATTGTCTTACTTAAAAATATGAATATATGTGTGAATTTGGGATTATTTTGTACTGATTTATTATTGCTTCAATAATCTACAACTCCATTTATATGTATGCTCTTCCATTAATTTTGGGGTCTAAATTAGGATACAAAGTACACTATGTATATAAATTGGTGTTGGATTTCTCTTGTGTTAGGGCCTGTTAGACCTGGCATTTCTTGGCGTGGTTGCCCCTGACTTTTTGCCTCTACCTCCCCTTTTTTTTGATGCTGTGATGGATTTCGTTTTACTGGTTTAGATGCTTTGGGTAATTGGTTGTCCATAATTGGTATGTTTGCCTTACTAGTAAAGTCCCTAGTAAAGTGCACTATGTGTGCCAGGGCTGGTAATGCAAATGTTACTAGTGGGCCTGCAGCACTAATTGTGCCACCCACACAAGTAGCCCTAATGAGAGAACTCAGGCCTGCCACTGCAGTGCCTGCACACAGTTTGTTAACTGCCTTGTTGTCCTGACAAGTGTCCCCACTTGCCAGGCCTTAACCTCAGGGCCGGACTGGGAACCAAAACCAGCCCTGGCAAAGTGCTTGGCCGCCCCCATGCCCTATGCTGCAAAAATGGCCCTGTAACAAAAACGGCCCCCAGGGGCCCAAAACCAGACCCCACCCGTGCGGCCCACCAGGGGATTGCCCGGTGCCCACTACGGCCAGTCCGGCCCTGCTTACCCTTCCCTTTTATGCACATCAGACACCCCTATAGTAGACCCAAGGTACCCCCCTGGGCAGGGTGCAGTGTATGTGAAAGGTAGGAATGTACTGAGGTGTGTACCATGTCCTGACAGTGAAATACTGCCAAATTCGTTTTCACTGTTCCAAGGCCATCTGGCCCATAGGACAGAATGGGGAATGCTGGGTCCCATGTTTCCAGTATATCTTCCCATAGGCATAAGATGGAGAGATGAAGTTTAGTGTGCCTGAATTCAGAATTCAATAGCACATCTTTCTATGAAGATGGTTTTTAAATTGTGTGTTTAGAAACCACACTTTTAGACGTGGCTGGTTTCTTGTCCTAACCTTCCTGTGTGCCTTTGCCTGATTGTGTATTGACTGGGTTTGGATACGACAGGGTCTGGGGAGTGTCCTGACACCAGGGAGGAGAAGGTGAGAAGGCACCGGCTGGCCTGCATTTGGTGTGGTGGGAGGAGTAGCCCCTTTGATGTGAAGAGGACTGTGCTGCTGCCACAAAAGAATGGCTCCACCTCCCCCGGAGTGTCTGAGGCCCAGACCCTCACTATCAAAGAAAGAAGGTGTGCACTGGCAGGAAGACACCCAGAACTGGTTTGGACCGGGCTCAGAGCCCCCTGAACACAAAGACTTCAAAGGCATTTAGGGGTATAAATGTAAGAGCTGAAACCCCTAAAATCAAGACTGCAATCCAGACTGAAAAAGGATTAAAACTACTTTGTGATCAAGAGGAACCTCTGACAAAGGAGAACAGCTGAAGAGACTGAAGGGAAGGACTGCCCTTGCTGTGTGTTCTGGGGCTGGCCTGCAGTTTGCTGATTTGACTAAGGAGAGGACAAGGGACTTTGTTGTGTGCTGTGTCCCCCTGCTTGAGAGGACTTTGCTGTGTGCTGTGTCCTGAAGTGTCCTGTCTCCAAGGGCCCGAGGAGAGCTGGTCCCCTGTTGTGCAAACTCAGGAACATCAAGGTTTCCAAACGTGTCTCAGCGACGCTTGGTGTATGTGCTTTTGCACACCTGAGATTGCCGTGTGGTCTGTGCTATTATTTACGAGGTGCCCCGTGACCGCACTGCCCCCCCAACGTGAAACATCATCCACGCTGCTGAATTGCTGTTTGTGGCTCAAGCTGTCATCATAACTGAGGCTGTGAGTGAGGATCGCCGCCGCCGGCCCGAGCCGCAACATGCTAAATGATTTCTTGAAGCTAAGGAAGCTGCGAGGTGAAAGGGATCATAATCGTTGTTCGTCAAAAGGAATCTGCCCAAGATCGTCAACGAAGGAGAAGGCTTCGCCGTAACCTGTCCGGCTACAGCTTTGCCTAAGCAACGGAGATGCAATATCGTCGGGGGCGCCCAGCAGGACATCCGACGAGTGGAGAGAGAGAGAGCTAGGCAGCGCACCCCCCAGGTAAGGCTTGGTCTCCGGTCGGGAGCCGCAAGCATGTGTGGCCTTGGGAGGCATGCAGGAGTGCTCCGATCTCTCTCCCGCTGCACCGCTTTAGACAGACTGAGTCCCTGAGCAGCCCGTACCTGCCCAGCAGTACCGGGGCCACCTCTTTAAGCTTACGACCGTTGTCTCTGTTGTTGGGGCCTAGTGGTGCCTAAGTTGACCGCGCAGATTGGCTTGTAGTATTATTCCTTCCATTACATACTGCCTGATTCTTGCATTACGAACCGCATTTTTCCTTGCATTGCGAACTGCCTGATTCTTGCATTAGGAACTGCATTATTCCTTGCATTACGAACTGCCTGATTCTTGCATTACAAACTGCATTATTTCTTGCATTACGAACCGCATTATTCCTTGCATTATGAACTGCCTGATTCTTGCATTACGAACTGCATTAGTAATTTCATTAAGGACGTCCTATTACTACATTACGAACTGCATAGCATTGCATTAGGACTGCATTAGATCATCGTGAACTGCTCATTAATATCGCAAGAACCTGAAAGTGATTGCTGGCCTAATAACCGGTAAAGTGAAATATTACGAATACACATATGTTGGATTTCTATCGTTTGGTCTCATTGTATTTCTTTTGATAAAGATACAGCTATTTTTATAAAACCAGTGTGGTGTCCATTTGTGGTGTTTTCACTGTGTTACTGGGAGTGTGGTTGCAAATAATTTACACATTACCTTGGAGATTAGCCTGGCTGCTCGTGCCAAACTACTGGGGGATGACCAGGGGTTATCTGAGAGTGTGTCCCTCCTTTCCCTGACTAAAAGCAAGGGTCCCTATTTGGACTAAGGTACCTACCTCAGCCAACTAGAGACCCCCAGTTCTAATAGGGCCATTACTTATTGTCCATGTTGGTACTCTCAAATGCTTGGCAAACACAAGGAGATGATGGACGGAGTGATGAAACTTTTCAGACACTGACCCCCAGTCACAGATCTGGGTTGAATCCATCATCATTCTTTGGCTCACTTTGCCACCCCAGTTCAGACACAGCAATATGCAAATCAGTATTGACCCTATGCCTCATGGGAACAGTCCAGCCTGAACCGCCAATACATATCTTCTCTGGACCGGAAACACACATCCTGGGACCGGTTTCGGGCTAACAGCCCATATCAGCCAGACTAGCTTGAATCCAGTGGCAAAGTGAGCAAGGAGCCCACGTCTGGGCATACCCTGCCAACTTAGTGCGAACAAAGCAAACACAAGGAGATGATGGACGGAACTCTGAAACGTTTCGGACACTCACCCCCAGTTACAGATCTGGGTTGAAATGCTTTACACATGTTCCTTTAGTAAATCCTGACTGCTCTTTTTCATTCTACCAGGTTTGAGTTATGGATTTATTTATGTGAATCCAAGGACCATATTTGGGGTAGTGTGATAATATTACATGGTAAGTCTTCCCAGCCATACCACATAATTTACTACTTTCCTACCCATGTCTCTCACTTACATATAGTTACTTGTTGATTCTGTGAGTACCGATTGGAGATAGTTCATCGACTTCACCATGTCTTGTGTTGGCATGTAGGGAGGGGGTCACATATGGTATGTGCAGCATGCAGGTCGGCAATAGGAAGGACTGGAGAGTGGGCTGGATGGGTTTAGTAATGATACTCCAACAATGGTACAAGAAAAACTCCAATCTTTTATTGAATCCTGGAGCAATGCAGTTCAAGCATAACTCAGCCCACTGCTTTACTAATCTACCCCAACATTCCAAAGCCTCTACATTCGAAGGGGCATTTTATCAAGGACGGCGTTAAACATTATCGCCGGTTTAGCGGCAGAAAACTGCCGCTAAAGCGGCGATAATGGGCTTGATAATATGCCCTTGAGAATTCCAATAGAAGTCCATGTTCTGGTGTGAACATGAACTTCTATTGGAATTCTCCAGGGCATATTATCAAGCCCATTATCGGCGCTTTTTTCTGTCGCTAAACTGGCGATAATTTTAACGCCGTCCTTGATAATATGCCCCTAAATTTTTAATTTTAAACATACTAAACCTTACATCATATTTGACAATGAATTGAAATTTGTCTGGAGACAAACCTCTCACTGTAGGGGCAGTGAACAGGGCTGGCTACTGCTACTTATTAACCCAACCTCTGACTCCAAGAGAGCTCTGCTTTAAGACTCCTCCAGGAACCTATTGCTCCCAACAGAAAGTGAAACTGCATATGCGCCCAGGACAACTTCAGTGTGCTGTAAATTCAAGGAAAGTGTCTGAGGCAGGCTATGAGGTCATGCTGAGAAAGGTGCTGAGCACCAATTCGGTATTTGTGTTCGGTGGCCTTTGTGAATTAATCAATACAAATTAATAACTGCTCTGCTGCCTCTGAAATTAATTCAGAAGAGAGGCTTCAGGCTTGACGCTTTGGCATATTTTTTTAGTTTGCCAGTATCTGGGGCCACATCTCATATGAAAGCTATGGAGGCCCCCCACCACCGCACTGCAGGGGCTGTGAGGGCCTCGTTACCTCCTCCTCCCCCCCCCCCCCCCCGCCGCCCCAGTGATTACTAATCTTCGTGAAAACACCTGTTTGTGCATGGGTTGCAATTATAAGTGGGTTGTAATTTACTACCCCTGGTAAGCTTGCATCCCTCAAATTTCGCAGATCAAATGTGGCAATATTTACCATGGGAAAATGCAAGGTATACACGGGGAAATGTGGATTTGGGCAGAAATCACCAAATTCCATGTTATGTTCCATTTTTTTGAGGTTAAACTTGTAGGGAGCTGTAAATATGGCACCCTTTAAAATTCAAACTCTAGGGCATCAGGTCTTCACCTGCGCCATGAATATCGCATTACCCACAGGTGTGCTGGTCATTGAGGCTCAAGAGTAACTTTCTGTCTTCCATGTGCGTCATGCCCTCTATCATCTATTATACAGGCCCTCTCATGGGCGAGATACAACCATGCATGCATTATACAAGCTGGCATCCTTAAGGTATAATCTTCAAAAAACAATTGTGCTTCTGTCTGACAGTGAGGGACAGGTTTATTGATGTAACAGGTAAGAATAACTAATATACCAGATCAGCTCCACATTAATACTTGTGTATATGAGTCACATTATATCGCCTACAAAATGCATCTCAGAAAGGGCTGTGGGAATTTAATGTTTATAAGCTTAAATTCAATCCATCATGAAGTACTGGAATGTGTTTTGGGGATTATAAATAGCTTGAAAATCTGTCCACTGAAGCTTTGAGAAACCTGGAGGCAGCAGGTTAAGTGAAGTAATGTGTCCCTGATCACATTTAAACCCTGGTGGAACCTGCATTGCAGCCCAGTAGTCTGCAGTTTTTGCAGTGGCAGCAACAGATATTTGTTCGAGGTTTTGCTTCCATGAGTTAATATGCAGCAGGCCCACATGTTTTCCCTGAGAGTGTGACGTCCTCCCCTACATGCACAGGTTTCCTGACCCAAAGCAGGGCCATTAATAATCCTCCCCAGGCCCTTATGTAGGACATTGAGGTGATCAGCTGTGCCAGCCTCCCCGTGCACTTTAAGTGCCTCGCAGCTCCTCGGGGCCTTGATTCATTCATAATTGGCATCTCATTGGCAAGAGATGAGGGGGCATTGGCACGGTGCGTGAGCTTTCGCATCAGACTGTATGGAAGGAAGGAAGGAAGTTACATTTGGGATAAGCGAAGTTTATGCAAGTTTACCGTCATATGGACAGATTTCGCAAAGAAAGACAAAGGGCCCCGATTCACAGAACTAACTTAAGACAAAATTCTAAACATTCTACCATTTTGGTATTCACAGAAGGTACTTACTCATCAATGAGTAAGTGCCTTCTGTGAATACCAAAATGGTAGTAAGTTTAGGATTTTGTCTTAAGTTAGTTCTGTGAATAGGGCCCAATATGTGGGCATGCAGGCTTACACCTGCACCCTGATTAAATTGACAATCTTTTAATTAACATGCAATAACAGGCATAATACAGGGAAACCGTGTCTGTTGCACCTTCGAAGGAGATGACGTGTGTGAATATTAACACATTGCTGAATGTAGCACATGCATAGATCCGCACAGGAAATGTGACATATCAGTGCATTTCCTTTTAATAATGTTCTTTACTTTTCCACAGTGAAAATAATAGTTCCCATTGAGACTTCAGTTTATCTGCACCCCAAAATTAAAGTATCCACCCTTTTCACAAACTGGAAATTGATTTTATCTTGCCCTTGTCTGCCATAAGCCTGCAACTGGTTTCAGGTTGGAAAAGACCTGCAGAAATTGTCAGAGTGTGTGTTTTAAGCACCCTTTACAGTTGCTCCACCCCGAAATGTAAAACAAACTGGTAACGTGGTGAAATTTCAAGTGAGAGTAAATCCTTTTGATAGTCCAAATCCACATTTTGTAGTCAGCAATGCAGCTGTACATGAAGGAATGTACATTCATAAGCTAAATGTAGATGTCCAAACATCTATCTGTATCCAATCTTTTGTTTGAAATAGCCGAAATATTCTGAGAGCAACACACATCAAGTACTTGGTTCGATGTCTGCAAATGAAAAGACCACATTTGCTCACACGAACAGCTGTGTAGATTCTGATAACATTGCTTTTTTCTTCGGGTTTCTTAAGAAGGACTAAAGGTTTAAAAATAGCAGGTCTAATGCAAGTGCATTCCATATATCTACTCTACCAAACTGAAAAGTGTTCGTAAGATCTTTCCCTTCATCCCACAGGAGCCTCCAAAAACGGTTGTAGTAGGGCTCTTTCTCTCAAAACTAGATTACTGCAACGCCCTGTTTATGGGCATTGACAAGTCTCAGAAAATCAAACTACAGTCACTGCAAAAATGCGGCGGCTCGACTGTTGTTGAACATACCAAAAGATCACTCTACCTCGGCAGGCATAAGGTCACTTCATTGGCTCCCTGTCCAGCAACAAGTCGAATTTAAGGCCCTATGCACGGTACACAAGGCTCTCAATGGAGGTGGGTCGGCAGAGATCCAGAGGCTGTTCTCCTGGTACTCTCCACTAGAACCCTTAGATCCTCCATCGCTGGCCTTGTTAGCGTCCCCAAAATACGAAGAGTAAGGTGGGGAGGCCGGAGCCTATCATACTGCGCAGCTAAACTCTGGAACCAAATGCCGTCTAACCTGCGACTCCAACCCAATCGGATGATCTTCAGGAAATCGTTAAAGACTTGGCTGAATGTGATGATTTATGTGTTTCATTCATTGCCTGCTGCCTTTTAGGCCCCAGTGTTCACAGTGATATGTTGTTTTATGCCTTGCCGTGTAGGCCTGGGCAAAATTTCCGTTCCGTTCGCGGAATTTGCGATAATTTGGCATTTCCGCGTTCCGCGGAGAGCGCGTAAATGTCAAAATTTCCGCATTCCGCAGCTTTGCGATAATTTGGTTCTTGCTCGCGCTGCAAAATAATACATTCTCGCGCGCACGCGATCGCCTTACCTGAATCCCCGCGTTCGCCGACAAGTTTTCCCGATCCGGTCGCGTTCTCCATGAGATGTTGTATTGTTTTAGCCATTTGCGCTGTCTCGCGACAGTTCGCGTCCGCAGTGACGTCATGCGTCGCGCGATCACGTCTTTTTTCTCGCGATCATGCACCGCGAGACAACTGAAAACAAGATGGCCGCGCCCGCGAGCAACCGCAGGGGTAAGTTAGCGACCCGCAACCATGCAAAAAATATCGCGAACGGGCGGGAAAAAAACTTCCGCATCTTCGCGATATTTCCGCTTGTTTGCGGAGATTTTTAACATTTTCGCGATAATTTGCGAAAGTCCCTTTCGCAAATTCCGCCCACCGTCAGTAAACTGAGTAACATATAATGGGATGGTATAATATGCACAGTAATGGTGTTTAATTATGACTGGTGCAACATACAAACTTTTCTTTTACTGCACTCATTGTGATGGTTTGACAATTGCATATTTGGCAAAGTACTCCTTGATTTATGTCATTTTGGGCTATGATGTACGTATAATATTCTTTATATTTTCATATAATATTGTGTGGGGTCTCTTTTGTGGTGTATTTATTGTGTTACTGGTGTGAGTGTGCTGCCCAAACACTATAAACATTGCCTCTGGGCATAAGCATGACTGTGCTGTGCCACGCACCAGGCGCGAGCACGGGTTATGTTTGATGTGTAACTTACTTGCCCTGACTAGAGTGGTGGGTTCTGCCTGGCTTGGGTGCATACCCTAGCCACCCAGAAACCCTATTTCAAATACTGCCTATCAGGAGTTGCAAGGTGCAGCGATGCGAGGTCCTGCATCCATGTGCGTCACCCTGCATCGGTTCCAGTGAAACCTTCAATTGCGCCAGGAGGAATGCACTCTGACTCCAGGCAAAGGTCCAGGACCTGTAGGACAGCACTTGGTGGGTCAGGACTCACTCCCACAGAGGCCAGTAGAGGGGACCAGGACAGGTACAGTTTGGCCTGGTCATCTAGGAAGCAGAAGAGGCCTCTTGAAGCTTGCTTGTTGTGTTCCTGTAGCTCATATAGGAGGTCCGCCAACTCATCCCTGCAGTCACTCTGAAAAGCCTGGGATCATGGCAAACACATACAATCACCTTTCATCAGACAGCAAGGCAATCCTTCAAGCAGCAGAGCTGTTTTTTAGCAGCAGGCCATCCTTCTGGCAGCAGGGGAGTCCTTATTCCGAATCTTCCATGGGTCCCTGAGTGCTCTGATTTGAGTCTGAGAGTGCCACCTTTTATCCCCAATGCCAGCCGTTGTGGGGCAGACAGTTCCCTCCCAAATTATTTCTGTCCATTTGCCATGTCTTTCTTGGGTTTGGCTCCTCACTGTCTACTGTGACGAAAGGAAGGTCAGGCTTGGTGTCAGGTTCCTGTGTGTGCTGCAGGCAAAGCCCATTGAAGTGTAAGTTGGACTGGATACAACCTCTTTCCAGCCATCCTGGAAGGATGACCCCTTTTGAATCCATGTCTGGAAGGAACAAAGACATATCTTTAGCAAATTCTTTTGAATGATGCTCATTTGGCAATGTTTTACATGCTGGCATGTTTGTGCTCTGCCCCAACATCACATTAATGATGATTTGCAAACAAAGTGGAGCATAAATATACTCCATTAACATGTCGCACAGTGAAGAAAGCGCAGAAAAATCCTTTATTTGTCACATATTCCATTTTATTCCTTTTTATTCTGAACTTTCCAGCTATCCCTGTGGAAGGTCTGTTTGTGAGCCCGAAATGCATTGGGTATTTTAATGAGGCTGCTTGGGGCTGCGGAAACCCACGTGCTGATGATTAAGGCCTGGATTGGCATTTCACGGCATTAGAAAAATATGGAATTAACATTGTCTTATTTCAGAAAATATTTTGACTTTATAAAAGTGGCATTTTCAGAATTGTGACTTTAAATCCGAATTTACCATTAAACAGGATTTTATATTACAATTAGGGCTCCTGGTTTTATGGTATTTATTTTTTTGACAATTCCATCTGTATTTATCAAAATTTAGTTTTTTGGCACCTTTATCTGTATTTATTCATATTTATTATGGGCTTTGTGAAAAAAAATAAAGCTGAAACTGGTATATTTCCACATTTATTTAACCAATACATATGCAGTCATGAATGAATGCCTGCCAGGTTTCAGTGATATGAACACCCGCAGAAGATAAACCAATGCACTTATATGAACATATGCACATTTCAGTATCAGCCATGTGCCTATCTACTGCTGTTTAAGCTTCTTTACAAAAACTATTTTCTTTTTTAACCCCCTTACCTATCAATCCACATAGTTATTGGCCTGGCAGTCATGGCAAAGTATATTTAGAATCACTCAAAACAGCACCCAATTTCTGTTTTTAGCCACACTTAAAAATAAAGACAGACAAGAAAATAAATGGTTTCTGTCTGTATTTATCTGTAAAAATCAATAAAAACGGAAAACAGGGAGCCTTAATTACAATTCATTTAAGAGTAAATAGGTCAACTCTATTTTCTCCCAATCGGAATTTACCACCTATAACATGTAAAAAGGTAAACCAGTGTAGTCAATGGGGGAGATAGACCTTACAACAGTGAAACAGACTTCAGGAGTTTTTCAATACCAAGAAATTCAAAAACTTAAACACACATGTCCTACTTTTTAAATACCCTGCCCAATGAGCTTTTAGGGCCTACCTTAGGTATGCCTTATAAGTATTGAAAAGGAAGCTTTGGTCTTGGCAAAAGATGTATTTTATCAGGTTAAAATGGCAATTTAAAACAGCACTACAGGCTGCAGGGACATGTTTGAAAGTGCTATTTTAGTGGGTGGACAATGAGTTTTGCACGCACACTAATAGCATTTAATTTACAGTCTCTGAGTGGATGTAGTATCATTTACTAGGGGCCTACAAGTAAATCAAAAGGTACCAATTAGGTGTAGGCAACATTTACTGTGTTTGAGGGGGAGAGCACAAGCACCTGTTAGAGTGGGAATTCTTGTAAGTCGACAAGGAGAGGGTATAAGGAGCTATAATTTACATTAATTACCATGACAACAGTAAAGACCAATTGGAAGTTACAGGGAAGCAAAAGGCGAACAGAAGTGAGTTCAAAAAGGATTTATTCAATAAATTAGTTAAAACCATATCCTTCGTTTATTAATTATTTACATTTTGTTATGATTTTTACAGATTCAAATAGTCTAAAAGTCGCTATTTCAGAATAGGATAAAATAGCACATTTGTAAAAATTACAAATAGAATGCACATTGTGTTCCATAAAAGAAAATCGAGAAGATTTTGGACAAGGATGGCATTTAAATTAAGCAAATTAAGTAAGGTGTCAGCTTTAGAAAGCCAAATGAAGGTTTCTGAAGAGAGAATAGGAATGCATAGTCATGAAGCCTTAACACTCATGCCGTAGGTGGGTCTTCTCAGCTCAAAGCTAGCAAGCTTCTCTAAGATCCACCTCTCTCTCATCTAAGGAACACACATGAATATAAGTCAACGAAAACATCTGGTTGCAACATTTCCAGTTTTCCTTCCATCGAACCAATCAGTCTTCACCAAACTCTAGGAGCAGGTAAACTCCCCAGTTTCACATGTCTCTAAAACGATTCATACATGATTATGTTCTTGAATTGTTACTTTAAACAAAATCTGGTGGTTCAGACAGCTCTTCCCACAAGTTGCGCTTCCTGGCATCTTCCTCTCCTCCCAGTGAGAATCTTACTATCGGTTGTCTAATTCATAAAAAATGCCTATTCACAAGCTATCAGAAGGCTTCGGGAAGAATACAGCATCTACAGTGAGATAAAAGAGAAAAACATCTTTTCCAAAGCACATGCATGAATACGTAAACAGGCCTATTAACCCTAAACATGTAACGTAAACATTCAAAAATGGCATCAGAATTTGAGCTAACCTAATTGATTGCAATCAGAGTATTTGCTTATAGGGTCTAAGTGTGACTACCTACTAAAATTCTTGCATTAAATGGGCACGTTATTTAATGTTACAAATTGTACATTGCTGATAAATGTTTTTCATTTGTAGAAATGGGGATTTTTCCTCTGTCACACCTTAGCACAGGTTAGCAGTGGTAAAGTGCGCACAGCCTTATATCCAACTAAAATGAAGTCAGCTAACAGGAGCGGTGTGGGCAAAAAGTTTGGGGGATTACCTCCCAAGGGTGCCAGGTCAAATATAGAGAAAGAGAGGTCACGGAGGGTGTCAAACTCGTCATACCAGCTAACTCTGGCTTATGAACTGTCACCATAGCATCAAAACTCACCACTCCACAAAGGCTGTTCTGATGAGATGAGCTAAGACCCTCAACATTTTCAAATGCCTCCTTTCATAAATTGTACTAGGTCTTGGCTTTCATGGAGTCTGTTGACATCAGACTATGAAAATCGCATAGGAAGAGGGAAATCTGAAAAGCCTTGTATATTACTATCATCTCCCCCCATTCAAGCACCATGATGGTTCTCTCAGAGACAATTTCTACAGAGCTGATTCCATGCCCCCCCAGTCTAATTATGTCACCCAGGGAGAGTTGAGAGGCATTGCCCTGCCAGATGATCAGAAGCAACTACAAGCAGCGGGCAGAGAGAGCAGATAAGTATAATGGCTTAGAAAACGCTCAGAGTCATTAATTCAGCTTTAGAGAAAATTGTAAGCCAGATATTAAAATTGAAATGGGTCCAGAGGACAACATATCTGCAAGCAAAGTGAAGTAGAACCTCCTTATCTTGCAAGAGTTGCAGAAAAGGAGGCCATAACTTGCTGAATCTGTTTCCGGGGAAAGAACACTAAACCTACTGTTGTTCTGAACAAGGCCCCACAAATTCTAATGACTCTTAGAGATCAAGAATGTCTTGTCTGTTTTGTTATGGAAACTATCTCATCTGAGCAGAGTGTTTGCTCTATAACTTGTGGAGAAGTTGGGGCTGAACAATCATATAGAGATTAATAGATCGTAATTCCCATGACATATATGAGGCCTACTGCAGAATGATGTCTTCTTTGCATGCTCAACCTAGTTTGTTTGCCTTTTTCTTTACCCAATATTCACTGGTATTATTACTATTTGGTGTATGATACTGCAATGTCGCAGTGTGTGTGCTCTGGCCCGAAAATGGACTGTTAAAATTGGTTTCATGGAATTGCTCTGCTTAACGTTTTTGTAAGTCCATGGCAGATGGTGCAGAACTTGTAGTAGTGGTGTGGAATTTAAATATCATATCTGGGCCCAATGTGTATTTACAACGTTCATGTATATGACAAAAAGATATGGCTGCCAGGAGCACCACTGTATTTGGGCTGCTGTTTAAAAGCATTGGAAAGGAAAGGTGTCTTTGCAATGTAGGAAATCTATTTTTATATTCTATTAAGTCACTCCATACGTGTGCAGTGTGAGCTGTTAGACTTAGGATGTCCTAGAATGGTTGGTACATATTGAGTTTAACCAGCCAGTAACCAAGCATGTAATTTTCTGTTTTTATCTTTGCTTTCTCATTATCACACACATCTCTGTCTGTGCATTGCCTATGAGCTTTGCCATGAATATGTATTGTTTGTGGCCAGGTCAGCTTCTTCTAAGTCACAAGTCATAGCCGAAAGCCACCTAGAGCAATGAAGCCACAGCACCCTTGCTGGTCAGGGAAGTCTTAAATGGCATATATGAATAAAAATGCTAAATTATTTGTTGTCATCTTTTGCCCCTATGTAATGAACTCAAAGTTTACATCTTTAGGGCATTTAAATGACCTACATTGTTCACAAGAGTTAACTATGTGTTTGGTAGTTTTTATGTGTTGAAAATCTCTTTTAATTTTCACCTGTCAATGAAATATAACACAGCCTTTATTTGGATATGCAACCTGTGTCAACCAAGGAAAAGATACTAAAAATATAATTGGAGAGCACATACGAACACCAATTTGGAGGATTATGAAATGTAAGCTACTGAGGGATTTAAATTATCTTATGTAGAGCCCTATGGTCATGTCAGGGGAATGTACCTCCAATGCATCTCAAGAAACTGCCTGATTCCAAAGGATTTAGGGTCATTTGGAGTTTGGTGAAGTGAGAACTTCCACCATAAACTAGCAAAACTCCCACCACACTATAGTCATGGTACCACCACCTCATTTAGAAGGAGGGTCACCACTAGGTTTCCGACCGCTAAGCCTGAGCGGGCCCCACTGTTATAATCCGTTGACTCAAAAGTCTGTCCACCACTAAACCCCGGTGATAGTGGTGGTTAGCCAGCGCTGTTTGGGGCAGCAAATGACTGTCACTGATTTTTCCTTTACAAGACTGCCATGCCGGCATGGCAGTCATGGAATTAAAAATGTAAAAATTAAAACATCCTGGAGGTCAGGGATATTTGTCTTTCAGATTTTAGCAGAAAACCTGCGCTTTGGGGATTTGTTGCTAGAAAGCAAAAGAGAATTCAGAGGAGGAAGAAGACACATAGAGGTGCACCCGACTTTCAAATGTGATAAAAGTGCATCTTCAAAACAAACATATGCTCTTTTATTACAGCGATTCCACCAGCGAGGTAGCGATCTGTAAATATGACAAGTTGCCCACTACAAGGAGAAATGAAACTGGGGCCTCAGCTGACCTGGTAAGCTAGTCGACCAGAGCGCTAAAAATAAAAACCCAAGGGCCAGATGTACGGCCATTTCATTTTGCGATTAGCTAATCGCGATTTTTTTGTGACTATCAATTAGAGACTCGCAAAATGAAATGTACTAATGTGTCTCAGACACATTTATCGATTCCCAATGGGGTCGCAAATGACCTGCCTGATCAGGATTCATGAGACAGGTCGTAATTTGCGACCCATTGTGAGTGGCCTGCACTCACAGGGATGGTGGCCTGCTGGAATCAGCAGACCACCATGTCTGTGATTGCTTTTTAAATAAAGCAATTAAAAAAAACATCCTCAAAAGGAAAATTGAATGCATTTAACAAAGAAAAAGAAAACGTTTCCTTGGAATTTTTTAAGAGCAGACAGTGGCCCGTGGGACAACTGCCTGCTGTTAAAAAAAATTGACACCCACATTCACAATTAGGACCCCTTCCCATTTGCGAATTGGTTGCCACCTCCTTCACGAAATCGGTAAAGTATGCCCCTGCGACTCGCTTTTAGGAAGGAACGCCCATGGCATGCCCCTTCCTAATAGCAAATTGCAAACCCCATTTTGCGAGTCGGTAATAGGTTACAGACTGGCAAAATAGGGTTAGTACATGCCAGAATCCATTTTAGCAATCACAAACGGCCCTATTCTTCGTTTGTGACTGCTAAAAAAGGTTGTACATCTGGCCCTAAGTCTTGTTTTATGTCTAAACATGCCTTGGTAATATCTAGACTTTGCACTAATGTATTACCACATTTAGCTCCCAATGTTAATCATTGAGCAAAATATCTTGGTAAGGACAGACCTATATTAGCATTATTGACAGCACCTTTGACATATCTTCAATTGGTAGTGAATGGTGGCACCATTATGCTTACTGACTATTTCCAGAAAAACTCCTCTAACTTCAAACAGTCGAAGCTCTGTTAGAAAATTAACAGACGTACGGTTTCAGCCTGACACATGTTAAATCCTGATAATATGCACAATAGTTCAAATGGCAGGCAAAGTGTCTGAAAACTTTGTCAGGCACACTTCCTCTTATTCTCCATTATCAGCAGGTTTAACGTTCATTAATCGATTGATGTGTCATCAATCGATGTCACTAAGTAGGCCGGTGCTTAGTAATGACCCTGAATTTGATAATATTAAATTTACTCAATGGCTTGAGACATCTTTAGACAGCCATATCCCCAAAAAGTAGTCATTTAGGAAAAAAGTTGATCATGATGCTGCCTGGTACTTGAAACAGCTTTGTAAGCGCCAAGAAAGAACCTGGAGAAAGGACTTTTCAATCCCTGAGAAACTTAAATATAGAGATGCCGTTAGAGTTTACAAAGCTGAAATTAGATCTGCCCAATCTAATTATTTTACAAATAAAATTCTATCAGCGACTAACTCCCCCCGCGTAATTTTTAAAATGACTAGATCTCTTATGCAACCCCTTGAGCCTTCCTTACCCCCTGAAAATGCTGCAGGTCGTTGCAACGAATTGGCTCTCTTTTTCTATAAGAAGATTCAAGACATTTATTTGGCATTTCCCCCTTTTTCGGTTGTAGGAGGTGGGGCTAATCCCCCTTTGATTAGAGATGAACTCCTCTTTACAAACCTTTTCATTGACTCCATTCCACCTATGGACCTGGAAAATTTTAAACTGCAATTGGTGCGCCTGAAATCTGGCTCCCCCAGTGACGCGGCACACCCACTTCCTTAACCAGGTATTTGACTCGATTGCTCCTGTTATTCTTGAGCTAGTAAATAGCTCTTTTTCCTCGGGGATTGTCCCCTCTCTTTGAAAACAGGCTAGGGTTAGAGCCCTTTTGAAGAAGCCCACCTTGGATCCCAGAGTCCTTGCCAATTACCGTCCTATTTCGTTACTTCCTGGGATTGCCAAAATATGCAAAAGGCACGTTAATTCTAGTCTTTCTGCTTTTTTGGAAAGAAACCAATGCCTTCATTCCTCTCAAACGGGCTTTAGGCCCCAGCAGGGCACTGAAACCTCCTTGCTAGCGGTTGTTGAGGAGTCGAGGAAAATCTTGGATGCCGGAGGCTCCGCTGTGATTATTTTACTTGATCTCAGCGCGGCCTTCGACACAGTAAATCACCAACTACTATTGGCGAGACTTAAAGAAAGTGGGCCGACTGTTATTTTACACAAATGGCTTGAGTCCTATCTCTCTGATCGATCCTTTTTAGTATTTGAGAACAATTCTACCTCCAATTGGATGCCACTGCAGTGTGGGGTGCCACAGGGCTCCTCTCTTAGCCCCACACTTTTTCATGTTTATATGCATCCTCTGGCCGATATTGTCAAGCCGTTCGAGGTTAAGATCATTACGTACGCCGACGATACTCAGCTTATTGTGTCCCTCAACCTTTTAGACAATAACAAGTCCATCTTGGCTGATTGTTTGGAAAAGGTTTCGGCATGGATGGACTCTTCTTTCCTTAAGCTGAATGAGGCAAAAACAGAATTGATGTTTCTGGGAAAAACAACCAGCCTGGAGATTGGTACTCTCTGGCCCAAATGTATGGGAGACATGCCGGCGCCCAAAGACCAAGTAAAAAGCCTGGGAGTCTGGTTGGATCACAACCTTAGTTTTAAAACTCAGGTGTCTAGGGTTGCTGGCTCCTGCTACACCATTCTTAAAATGATTAGAAGGATCTTGCCCCTTTTGCCTTTTATTGCTAGGAAGCTGCTGGTTCAAGCACTGATTTTATCAAGGCTTGAGTATGCCAATGTGCTTTATTTGGGCTCCCCTTGTTCGACTATAAAAAAGCTTCAAACGGTCCAAAATTGTGCCGCACGATTTCTTATGCAGGTTCATAATAGAGAATCCGCGAAACCGTATATTAAGGGGCTCCATTGGCTGCCAGTTGATAAAAGAATTCAATTTAAGGCCTTGTGTATTGCTCATAAATCTCTGGTGGCTACCTCTCCCCGATCCTTCAATCCATTATTTCTTTATATGTCCCTAGAAGAGCTCTACGATCTGAGTCGAAACATCTTGCTTTTGTTCCTAGATTCAAGCGAGCCCGGTGCGGGGCCGTCTCTTCTCTGTCATCGCTGCTAAAAGCTGGAATCAGTTGCCTGCTGTTATTCGTCTTGAGGTCAACCATCTTCTCTTCCGCAAGCATCTTAAAACCTTCTTGTTCTCTTGAGCATTTTTTAATTTGCAGTTTAAGGTGTGTCTTTTAGCGCTGGGAGGCCTTTGGTAGCCATGCGCTTTATAAATGTCCTATTCATTCATTCATTCATTCATTCATTAAGGAGTTTGCTCCTCATTCATAGCACAAATGAGGTCATATCCTTGGTGATAAGAGGGTTCAGTGAGTTGATATCTGTTATACTCTGTCCATCATTAGTCCAAATCTGGTACCAAACAACTGAGGTTTTGAGGTCAGTGATTTGAACACCTGTAAATTAGGTACCAGCGACATCTTTTACTTACAGTGCATAGCGGTGACAGAAATAGAGTGTGCAAGTCTATATTAAGAGCAGTTTATTATTGCTTTAGGTTTGAGGGCCTTTATATATTTGTTGCGTTTTTTCCGATTCTTCAATATCCCTGTCTGGAAAGATGGGCAAGTCTCACTTTTCTTCAGAACTCAAAAGAATGCCAAACTATGTGCCTGATTTTGATCTTGGTGGATGGTATACTCCGTCACAAGCGTATATTCGGTTTGCCGTATTACAAGTGCTATAGGATATAATGGAATAGTAATTTGGTGGATGGGCTATCCGTCATATTTGTGACGGAGTAAACCTGTCTGCCAAACTCGCAATCAGACACTATGGGGCCTATTAGGATGGAGGGCAGATCGCCCGGCCGGGCCGGCGGTAGCCACCGCTGGCCCGGTGTGGGGGCGATCCGCCCGCCATCCTCCCATAATTGACCCCCATCACATTAGGATGGCTGGGGGGTCCGCGACAGACGGGAAGACCGTCTGCTGCTTTTCCGCTGGTCGACTTGTCGACCGGGCGGAAAACTGCCACAATATGGTGGCGGTGTCTGTAAGACACCGCCAACCATATCAGGATGCCGGCGGAGGGCAGCCTTTCCATGGCAGCGTTGCCGCCATGGGAAAGGCATGCGGTTTTTGCTGTTGGGGGCCCGTAGCGAGCCCCCAGGATGTTGAGGGTGTGGGGGGTGCACATGGGGGTACCTATGGTACCCCCCTGCATTTGCATGCACAATGTGGCAGGCACCGCGCGGTGCCGGTCACGTTGTGCATGCAAATGCACTACATGCATTTTTTACATTGCGCTGGTGCTGCATACAGCACCGCCCGCCGCAATGTAAAAATGTGTGATGCACCCGCCAATGTGGTGGGCGCATCCTAATTTGAATGGCGGGACCGCCGCACCTGTGGCGGGCGGTCCCTTTTGCCATTGCGGTGGCGGGCTGACATCGTAATAGAGCCCTATGTTTTTTGTAGACATTTTGTAAAATTATCAGTGTATCAATGTTCTTTATTTGCAATAATTTTACTTTGGCACACAAATGTACTGGGACACATAATGTTTTACTTTCCTTAGGAAATGTACAGAGTTGCAGAACATTTTACTTTGCCAAATTAAAGCACTAGGTCATAACTTATATTCCTTTTAAGGTGCACACCTCAGGGGCTGGTCAGTTCTTCCTACAGTGCAGTGCATTTCAATTCAATGATTGCGCACATATATCTGATTTAATTAAGAATGTGAGAACCCAGCGTGACATTGCCTTTATCAGGTTTTCTATTTTAAGTGTTGGTAAGCAAACAGCTCCTCTCTCCCTTCCTCTAACCTAGCACAGGGCAGAGGAAAACAAAGGGCACCATTAACACTCCTTTAGAGTGATGGCTCTGTTATCATCCACTGCACACAAGCCCTTCAAATGTAAAACAATGCTTGTCACCTTTTATGCTGAGAGTCAAAATGCTCACTTAAGAGCTCCTTATAAAAAATATAAACAATAATGGGAGCTAGAGAGGATAAACAGGAAGGTGAGCCAACAAAAGAAAAAAAAGTGAATTTTGCAAGCGCTTAATTTTGCTTTGTTCATGCTGCGTGTAGTAGTGCTTGCACTTCTGGGTCTCATTTTAGTTTAATTTAATCAGATTAGGGGTAGACGTCCACAGAAAATGATCGACAATTAATATTTCTGTTGCTACCTAGAGGTAGCCAGACTGTTTAATGCTTAAAAACACCCCTCTCATATCACTGCTGCTCAGCAGTGGCGGCTCCTCCGCTACGGTGGAGGATAATCGTTAATCGCACCCCCTGCCAGCCTCAAAACCTGAAAAATAAAGCGATAATTAAACAGGTTTATTCTCATTTAATCTTCAAGGTTCCGAGGGCTTGGCGAGTCTTGGGGCTGGGGACCATCATGAAGGGCAGTGGCAGAGGGAGTGCTTTCACGGTGATCAGTGCGCATCTCGGTTTGGCGAGCCATTTTAGGCCGGCCAAATAGACATGCGCACTGAGCTGTCTCCAACCCAGCTCAGTTGCTGGGTTGGAGACAGCAAAGCACAGGCTCACAGTCTCTCACGAAGTGCAAATTACCAACGCTCAGGCCAATCCTGACACTGCTTTGAAACATGAAAGTGCTTTGAAACATGAAAGCAGCGTCAGGATTGACTGCAGGGGAGGATGGGGGCCTGTGCTGCAGCGAGGACACAGAAAAGAATGTCGGGCAGCAGGCACGTTTTTGTTTTTTTATGTTTATTTTTTTTTATCCGATTTCCCTAACCTGTTGTCTCCAGCCCCCACTCCGCCCACACACCAGCGGCTACTGGTGTTCAGCTTGAAAACAAAGGCAAAGATCTGTGCAGAGGTATACACGCTCACCAACGAGTGTCTGTTTTGAGTTCATTGCTAGCACTAAAGGGAAGAGCACTGTCTTATTATAAAGGAGCAGGCTGATAAAAGAAACATGGGTGCCATAAATTGGATAATGGCATGCTACTTACAGTGCTTAGATAAACTATAAATAGGATCAGTACCACCTTATAAAACAGAAGTTATTATAATAAAGATTAATAAAGGGAAGAAGGAATAATGAATAAGGAAGGAAGGAAATGAGAAAAGATAGCCTGGGCAGTCCAGCTTGTCTCTTATTTCCTAACAGCCAGATAATTAATCAGTCCTAACCAGGCCAGGCCTATTTTGCTCTTCACTTCCATGATATTTACAGGTCCTGGCCCTTTCCGTCTTTCTTTCCTCTTATCTTTATTTACGATGTTTGCTCGTCCAGCTCAGGCTAATTCTGCTTCTTTTTTCTTTTCTTTGACAGAGTTTACTTGTTCTGTCCTTAACAGTCTCACTTTGGTCTTCCCCGCTTCCTAGAGGTGGGTGAGCCACTGAAAGTTTGAGTCAGGCTCTATCCAGAGCCTTGGCTCTGGCTCAGCTCTAGGTCCTATTGGACTCTTGAGCCCAAAATAAGCTAAGCCTTCATGCGGCGTTTACCTGCCATCCATGCTCTAACCTTGTTTGCCAAGTAATAAAGATAAAGTATTAACCTTCGATATATACAAAAAAAAATGTGACCACATCGTGTTGTGTTGACCACATTAGGGCATTATCTTATGTCACTGGGGGTCCTTTTTCTTTACTATTATCCGGTCATACTGTCTTATGGGGTAATCAGGCAGCGCGCATGGGGTAGTTGACAGGTCAATGTGTGGGTCATTTTTTAGGCTGTTTGTGGACCTGTTTTATGGTCTGCTGGAATGGTTTTTACTATGTATATTACTATATCCCTGATACTAAAACAACCATTGTCTGCAGAAAGCTCAAGAGAATGCAGTCTCCCATACTTTGCAAAATACGTTAACAGCATTTCTTTACAAGTTCAAAACTGCCCCAATTTGCAAACATGGGCTACGTTTAATTCACTTACGGGTCTACTTTTATTTTGGTGCCCGGGCCTATTTTTTGTCACAGTCTGACCCTGACAGGGTCAGACTGGGACCATCTGATGGGAGCATCTTCAAATATGTGCTGTTAGGATGTGCACTGTACAGACACCTCTTGTGTTTGAGTAAGGATACTGTAATGTTACTCCATGTATAATAAGAATCTAAGCCACATATAGGCTACACATGACAACTGACTTGCCTCTTAGTTTACTAACTGCATTGTCATCAGGTAGGGGGCCTGAATGTTTTTGTTTGTATTCAAAACCTTTTAATAAATGCTTTTCAATGCAGTGATGTAATCTGCTGTACTGAGCTCAAACGTTTCTGCATGTTAAAGAAATACACTTTTTTCAATTTTGAAGAGACTATCATATTTTTAGTTAGCTGCATGATTAAAATACCAAACTTTTTCATAGCTCGGATCATGCACGGGCTCTTGGCTTGCCTTTGACTTGGCTCGCCCACTTCTACCTCTTCCACAGTGTTTAGGACCCCTGTCCGGCCTGTCCTTCCTTGCTCTTCTCAGCTTTCACTGAGTTTACCAGTACTTCCAAGGCAAGTTCTGCTTTGCATTTCACCCCTTCAAAGGAGTTTTCTAAACATGCCCAGGTTGTCCAGATTGACGTTGACAGTAAGCACATTATGCGTAATCAAATGGTTGGACCACAGAAGCAGCGCTTTACATGATTATCATTCTGCAGTCTCTTGACTGAGTGGCATTTTCCGGACTGCTTATACACTGACAGCTGGCATGCACTGTGACAGAGATAACTCAGCAGGGCTTCCTCTCGAATAGTCCAAAAGGTGGCCATGCCTTTCCTTTCCCATCTAATCTAGCTTCTCTAAAGCGTGCAATATATTCTGGAAAAATATAACAGGAGACCTAGTTCTTACATACAATAGAGCATTGTTAGACCTGGCATCCTTGGCGTGGTTTTACCCAGTATTTTTGCCCCTGCCTCCTGTGTTTTTGCTGTGTGCTGGACTTTGTTTTGCTGGTCTAGATGCTTTGGGCACTTTGCCACTGCTGATCAGTGCCAAAGTGCAAGTGCTCCCTCTATGAATTATGAATATGGATTGGTGTATCGATGATTGGCTTGTTTGACTTACAAAGTCCCTCATACAGTGCACTGTGTGTGCCCAGGATCTGTAAGTCAAATGTTGCTAGAAGGCCTGCAGCACTGATTGTGCCACCCATATAAGCAGCCTTTCAAAGTGTTCTCAGACCAGCCACTGCAGTGTCTGCACGCAGTCTCTACTGCCACGACGACCTGGCAAGTTCACCCACTTGCCAGGCCCTAAACTTCCCTTTTCTTACATGTTAGTCACCCTTAAGGTAGGCTCAAGGTACTCCTGTGCATTACAACAAACAAATGATGGACGGAATGCTGACAATGCATACATTCTCCCCCAGTCAAGAGATCTGGGTTAAATCCATCGTTCTTTTGCCCACTACACCACACCAGTTTAGACATGGCCATATGCAAATCAGTCTTGACCCTGTGCCTCATGGGAACAGTCCAGCCCGAACTGCCAAGCCATGTCTTCCCTGGACCCGAATCAAGCATCCTAGGACCGGTTTCTGGCTATCAGCCGTCATCAGCCAGGATAGCTTGACTCCAGTGGCGTAGTGAGCACGGGTCCCACGTCTGGGAATACCCATCCCACTTAGGGCAAAAAGCATTACAACAAACAAATGATGGACGGAATGCTGACAATGCATACATTCTCCCCCAGTCAAGAGATCTGGGTTAAATCCATCGTTCTTTTGCCCACTACACCACACCAGTTTAGACATGGCCATATGCAAATCAGTCTTGACCCTGTGCCTCATGGGAACAGTCCAGCCCGAACTGCCAAGCCATGTCTTCCCTGGACCGGAATCAAGCATCCTAGGACCGGTTTCTGGCTATCAGCCGTCATCAGACAGGATAGCTTGACTCCAGTGGCGTAGTGAGCACGGGTCCCACGTCTGGGAATACCCATCCCACTTAGGGCAAAAAGCATTACAACAAACAAATGATGGACGGAATGCTGACAATGCATACATTCTCCCCCAGTCAAGAGATCTGGGTTAAATCCATCGTTCTTTTGCCCACTACACCACACCAGTTTAGACATGGCCATATGCAAATCAGTCTTGACCCTGTGCCTCATGGGAACAGTCCAGCCCGAACTGCCAAGCCATGTCTTCCATGGACCGGAATCAAGCATCCTAGGACCGGTTTCTGGCTATCAGCCGTCATCAGCCAGGATAGCTTGACTCCAGTGGCGGGGTGAGCACGGGTCCCGCGTCTGGGAATACCCATCCCACTTAGGGCAAAAAGCATTACAACAAACAAATGATGGACGGAATGCTGACAATGCATACATTCTCCCCCAGTCAAGAGATCTGGGTTAAATCCATCGTTCTTTTGCCCACTACACCACACCAGTTTAGACATGGCCATATGCAAATCAGTCTTGACCCTGTGCCTCATGGGAACAGTCCAGCCCGAACTGCCAAGCCATGTCTTCCCTGGACCGGAATCAAGCATCCTAGGACCGGTTTCTGGCTATCAGCCGTCATCAGCCAGGATAGCTTGACTCCAGTGGCGTAGTGAGCACGGGTCCCACGTCTGGGAATACCCATCCCACTTAGGGCAAAAAGCATTACAACAAACAAATGATGGACGGAATGCTGACAATGCATACATTCTCCCCCAGTCAAGAGATCTGGGTTAAATCCATCGTTCTTTTGCCCACTACACCACACCAGTTTAGACATGGCCATATGCAAATCAGTCTTGACCCTGTGCCTCATGGGAACAGTCCAGCCCGAACTGCCAAGCCATGTCTTCCCTGGACCCGAATCAAGCATCCTAGGACCGGTTTCTGGCTATCAGCCGTCATCAGCCAGGATAGCTTGACTCCAGTGGCGGGGTGAGCACGGGTCCCACGTCTGGGAATACCCATCCCACTTAGGGCAAAAAGCATTACAACAAACAAATGATGGACGGAATGCTGACAATGCATACATTCTCCCCCAGTCAAGGTACTCCTGTGGGCAGGGGGCAGTATATGTGAAAGGTAGGACATGTTGTGATGCATATAACATGTCCTGATAGTGAACTACAGTGAATTTTGTTTTTCACTATTGAAAGGCTATGTGTCCCATGGGATAGACCGGGAGTTTATTTATACATCTTATAAATATATCTTCCCAATGGGACAAGATGGGAAGGTAAAGATTAGTATGCCGGAACTCGGAAGATGCATCTTTTAGTAAGGATGATTTTTACATTCTGTGTTTGAAAATACCATCCTGTGTGCCTCTGCTGGGTTGTGGATTCCCTTTCTGGCTTTGGAGTGACAGTGGCTGGGGATCTACATTTACTGTAGGCAGTCACAGGGGAGGGGTGAGGTGTGTCCTGACATTCCTGGAGGAGTGAGGGCTGGGCAGAATAGACCTGGGCTGCATTTAGAGTAGGAGGAGGAGATTTCCTTTCACCTGAAGGGGCCCGGTCTGCCTTACACAATGCTGTCTCCACCTCCTGCCGGGAAGCTGGACCAGAGAGGACAGAACTGGTTTTGACTGAGCACAGAACCTCTCTGCCACATAAGAGCAAAGAGAAATGGAATATAAATATTGGGAGGGACCCCAGACCTTTAGCATACTTATGGACTCAAGAGGAACCTCTGCCAAGGAGAAGAGCTGGGAAAGCTGAAGGAGAAGAACTACCCCTTTGCTGTATGCTGCTTGGGGTTTGCCTGCAGTGGCTGTTTCTGCCAAGGAGAGGACAAATACTTTGATGTGTGCTTTGTATCCTGCATGAAGAAGATCTCCAAGGGTTTGAAGGAGAGCTTGCCTCCTGTTCTGAAGTCTCATGGACAAAAATACTTCACCACCAGCTCCCCTGAACTTCCTTGCTCGGGGTCGTGACCTGCCTAGAGGTTCCTGTTGCTGAGTTGGGCCTCAGGAAGTTGTTCCTGCTGTCGAGAGCTTAAAAAGAGAAGCAACTACGAGAAGCGCGACCCTATGGCACAGTGTCCCATGCATCACCACCGTGCGGGAAGAATTTCCACCCATCGCCATCGTTCTGCTGAAGAAACCAACGCAGTGTCTTCCTGCGGCTGGATAAATCTCTGCACATCGAATCGTGTGCACGATCTACAAAGTCCAAGATCACCGCACTGATTCTGACGCAGGTCCTGCAGGGAGGCTGCAAGAACCAACACATTGTGGGACTGCTGAGGGAGAGACTAACGCAGTGCCGCTGCCGCCGCATTGAGAACCGATGCATCCCCAATACCCACGCATCTCACCATGGCGCCATGTCCAAAAGAACGCTGCGGTGGCAGTAAGAAACCGACGCATCACCTACCCACACAGTAAGAAAACAATGCACCAATTCCCCTGCATGGCAGTAAGGAACAGACGCATCACCTCCCCTGAAGTAAGGAACCGAAGCATCACCTTCCCTGGGTGTAAGGACCCAATGCATTACCTTCTCTGCAGCTGTTTTTGTTTATGATTTCGACGCATCCGAGGTACTTTGTTTTGAAAGTGTTGCATCTATAGTTTGCTATGGACAAAACTGTTTTTACCCCCTAAGAAGTACATTTTGGTAACTGTATTGTGGATTTTTGTTGTTTTGGTCTTGTTTGGTTTAGATAAAGATTACTTATTTTTCTAAACTGGTGAGGTGTCCATTTGTAGTGTTTTCACTGTATTACTGTATGTGTGCACACATCCTTTACACACTGCCACTGAGATCAGCCTGTCTGCTCTTGCCAAGCTACCAAGGGGGTGAGCAGGGGTTATTAAGTGTAACCCCCTTACCTGACTAGGAAGAAGGGTCCAAACCATTGTGAATTAGAGACCCCCATTTCTAACAAGCATTAATTCTTATCGAGCGTGCAATGAATCACAGAGGTAAGAATTTGGGGAATTGAGCCTTCTCTTCTTGGAGTAGTGTCACCTGTCACTACTACTACTCTTACTCTGAAAACTTGTTGCTACATTCTTTTATATCCCTGCTCACTTGGCAGATTTGCTGCAATGTTGATATTTTCAGTGCACTTACATTTCAAATACTTTCAGGTAAAGAAGATTTTAGCAACACATTGTTCACTTTTATGTCAATTGTATAACTATAGAATCTGTTAAATTCAGAGAATCTTGAGACTTTGACTTTCTTGACTTGAAGCAAGAGGTGACATCTTATTCATTTATCCGTATTATGGATTGGTGCCTCATACACTATCCTGGCATCCTTTGGCGTTAATGAATATTTAACACAAAGTGTTCAGTGTGTGCTATAGAATCTATACTTTGCCACTTTTTCTACTTTGGTTTTCGTTTTCTGTAGTTATATTGTGATGAGGTGCTGTATGTCACTGTAGCTTCTGTTAAGAGGTCTTGGGATATCTAGAATGACTAAGGGTTTATTTACAAGCCCCAAAGGCGGCAACTGTGTTTATATGTGATTAAAAGTGACACACGGGCAGCGCAAGGGACTTGTAAATAAGCCCCTTAGGCTTTCATTGAATGTGACTTCTTAATTTGGATGGAGCTATAATCAGGAGCAGCCACATCAGAATTATAAGATCCACAGATCTCTTTACTTTTACATGTGGAGTTCAGCTGTTGAAAAGAGCCAAAGGGGTTCATTTACAAACATCTTGCTGAGCCAGTGCATCACTTTTTTTGGTGCACCGGCAGCGCAGTGTGCTTGCCCATATTTACAAAACCACGCAAAGCTTCCCTGTGGTCCATGGGTGTTGCTATGGTTGTTCCCATGCAACACCCATGGATTCTTACACATTCCCAGATTTGCAATGTTTCGTAAACATGGGACTGCATCAGAATCCTACACCTCATCAGGGGACGCGTAAGAGTGGTGCAACGAGGAGAGATACTTTTATTTAGACTTGTTTTATCCTTTTTCTATGTGTGCTGCAGAATACAGAGAAAAAACCCCATCAGATTGTTTTTGTGCAGTACGGTGTCCCTTCCTGCACAACAACAATCATCTCTGCAACACAGGCTCCCTTGCACCATAGCTTAAACAAAAAAAGACAACCTGCCTCCTAATATAAAAGAGCGGAGTATCTCGCTGTAGTTTGGGTACAACTGCAAGTCTCCAAAGAGCCATGTGATTCAGAACCATACACTCAAAAGAGCCATCAATAATGAGGCAATCATCTTATTTAGTTACAAGCTCTTCAGTATTTAATACAAAATATGTCGAAATGCATACCCACACAATATGTACAAATTTCTATCCATACATGTGTGTATTTCACTTTGGATATCTTCAAGGAATTTATTTACTATACCCCTATGATCACTCCATCTCATGCACCGCAACTACATGCAAATCATACACACCACATACATCCATCTTCCGTTAACATACTTCGCACATCAATAAATATCAACAAATCAAAAGTGAAAAACAATTTAACAAGAACCAACATGGAACTGTCTCCACGTATCAATATAGGTACATCACTGGTAATGGTCTTTGTTCAGCCTATATAAATCAAGTATTAGACTCAATACATTTTAATCTCTATATATATAGGTCCTCAGTGCATCTGTGTCAATACATAGTTCAGTTCGATAAATGCTAATTTCAGCACTTCAATCACTTCTTATGGTCCTTATATTTCTGTTCTTGGAATGCACCTCAGTGCAAGGGTGCTTGCACTGGCGTACAGCTGCTGTTTTAGCTGCGAGAGCACACTGATGCACCATATTGCTTTAAATACGGTGCATAGCTGTGCTTTCAAAATGGCGCCGCTCAGTGCAGCAAAATGGCTTGTGGCACTGCATTGTGTCATTTCCATTTAAATAAGGCCCAAAATCTGTATATGAAAGTAGGATGAAAATAAGGAATTACTGCGGGTCATGTAATTACCTATCTCCCCAGTAATTCCTTATTTTTGGTGAACCCCAATGTCCAAAATTTAATTGGATGGATATTCAGCACTCTGAACTCCGGGGGTTGCGGAAAATACGGATCCTTTACTGTGCCCCTTTAAATAAGAACCTAATTGCAGTTTTGGGGTCAAGAAATCAAAAATGATTGAGAATCATAAATAGAAGGCCATTCAAATTGCATACTCTTATACCGTGTATCAAGCCATATGTCTATAGCATGGGTACTCATAGTACAGCCCGTGGGCCGCCAGCGGCCCGGCAAGCCTTCCTTGGCAGCCCGCGGACCTTGCAGACATTGTACCTGTGTTTTTAAAAAAAAATATTTAAGAGTGTCAGCAAACACCGCCGCAGCAGCGCAGACTCCAAGACACTCTGCTCTGTTGGGGCCGGGTGATTCCAGCAATAGTCACAGTGGAGATGCAGGGTATAAGAAGAGGTGAAATACAACAAAGCCTCATTAACAAGTAAATGGTCTTTTAAAGACCTGTGAAGTACTTGGGTGTGGCTGTGTGTGTGCCCCCGGAAACTGTCTCAGCCCGGGCTGCCACACGCTCAGGTGAGGTGACAGAGGGTGACAGACAGAGGGAAACAGAGGGAGGGAGACAGCGGGAGGAAGACAGGAAGAGAGATAGAGGGAGGGAGACAGAGACAGACAGAGGGAGACAGAGAGAGAGAGAGAGAGGGAGACCGAGGGAGGGCGACAGAGGGAGAGAGAGAGGGAGGGAGACAGAGGGAGGGAGACAGAGGGAGACGGAGAGGGAGACGGAGAGGGAGACAGAGGGCGACAACAGAAGGAGACAGACAAAGGTAGGGAGACAGACAGAGGGAGACAGACAGAGGGAGGAGGGTGAGAGAGGGAGGGAGACAGACAGAGGGAGAAAGACAGACAGAGAGAGACAGAGGTAGGGAGACAGACAGAGACGGACAGAGGGAGAGAGAGGGAGGGAGAGGGAGGGAGACAGAGAGAGATGGAGACAGAGGGAGAGGGAGACAGAGGGAGGGAGATAGAGGGAGGTAGCGGGAGGGAGTCAGGGGGAGAGAGAGGGAGAGAGAGGGAGACAGGGAAAGGGAGAGAGAGGGAGACAGACAGTGGGAGACAGACAGAGGGAGACAGAGAGAGGAAGACAGAGAGAGAGGGAGACAGAGGGAGGGAGACAGAAGGAGACAGATTCAGACAGATGGAGACAGAGAGGGAGAGAGAGGGAGGGAAACAGAGGAGGGAGACAGAGGGAAACAGACAGAGAGAGGGAAACAGACAGAGGGAGGGAGACAGAGGGAGGGAGACAGAGGGAGGGAGACAGAGGGAGAGTGACAGAGGGAGGAGGGCGACAGAGGGAGGGAGACAGAGGGAGGGAGACAGAGAGAGAGGGAGACAGACAGAGTGAGTGAGACAGAGGGAGAGGGAGAGAGAGAGAGAGGGAGAGAGAGAGAGAGAGAGAGAGAGAAAGGAAGGGATGGAGAGAGAGAGCGGGACGGAGACAGAGAGAGAGGGAGGGAGACAGAGACAGACAGAGATAGAGACAGAGACAGACAGAGACAGATAGAGGCAGAGACAGGGACAAGGGCAGACAGATAGAGGCAGAGACAGAAAGAGACAAAGAGACGGAGAGGGAGACAGAGGGAGGGAGACGGGGACAGACAGAGACAGGGACAGACAGAGAGAGGCAGAGACTGAGACAGACAGAGACAAAGAGGCAGAGAGACAGAGAGAGAGAGGGAGACGGATGGAGATGGAGGAAGGGAGGGAGAGGGAGGGAGAGTGAGGGAGACAGACAGATTCAGACAGATGAAGACAGAGAAAGGGAGAGAGAGAGAGGGAGACAGAGGAGGGAGACAGAGGGAAATAGACAGAGGGAGGGAGACAGAGGGAGAGAGAGAGGGAGACAGAGAGAGAGGGAGACATAGGGAGGTAGAAAGAGGGAGGGAGACAGAGGGCGAGAGAGGGAGGGAGACAGAGGAGGGAGACAGAGGGAAACAGACAGAGAGAGGGAAACAGACAGAGGGAGGGAGACAGGGGAGAGTGACAGAGGGAGGAGGGTGACAGAGGGAGGGAGACAGAGGGGGGGAGACAGAGAGAGAGGGAGACAGACAGAGTGAGTGAGACAGAGGGAGTGAGACAGAGGGAGAGGGAGAGAGAGAGAGAGGGAGAGAGAGAGAGAGAGAGGGAGGGAGAGAGAGAGCGAGACGGAGACAGAGAGAGAGGGAGGGAGACAGAGACAGACAGAGATAGAGGCAGAGACAGGGACAAGGGCAGACAGATAGAGGCAGAGACAGAAAGAGACAAAGAGACGGAGAGGGAGACAGAGGGAGGGAGACGGGGACAGACAGAGACAGGGACAGACAGAGAGAGGCAGAGACTGAGACAGACAGAGACAAAGAGGCAGAGAGACAGAGAGGGAGAGGGAGACGAAGGGAGATGGAGGAAGGCAGGGAGAGGGAGGGAGAGTGAGGGAGACAGACAGATTCAGACAGATGGAGACAGAGAAAGGGAGAGAGAGGGAGGGAGACAGAGGAGGGTGACAGAGGGAGGGAAACAGAGGGAGGGAGACAGAGAGAGAGGGAGACTGACAGAGTGAGTGAGACAGAGGGAGATGGAGAGAGAGAGGGAGAGAGAGAGAGAGAGAGAGAGATAGAGAGAGGGAGGGAGGGAGAGAGAGAGAGAGAGAGAGGGACAGAGACAAAGAGAGAGAGAGGGGGGAGACAGAAACAGACAGAGATAGAGACAGAGACAGAAAGAGACAGATAGAGGCAGATACAGGGACAGGGGCGGACAGATAGAGACAAAGAGAAGGAGAGGGAGACAGAGGGAGGGAGATGGGGACAGACAAAGAAAGGGACAGACAGAGAGAGGCAGAGACTGAGACAGACAAAGAGGCAGAGAGACAGAGAGGGAGACGGAGGGAGATGGCGGGAGGGAGAGGGAGGGAAGAGTGAGGGAGACAGAGGGAGGGAGATAGAAGGAGGGAGAGGGAGGGAGGGAGACAGAGAAAGAGGGGGACAGAGAGAGGGCGACAGAGGGAGACAGGGAGAGAGGGAGACAGAGGGAGGGAGACAGAGGGAGGCAGAGCGAGCCAGAGGGAAGGAGTCAGTGGGAGACAGAGGGAGGGAGTCAGGGGGAGACAGAGGGAGGGAGAGGGAGACAGGCAGAGGAAGACAGGCAGAGGGAGACAGAGGGAGGGAGACAGAGGGAGAGAGAGAGAGGGAGACAGAGAGAGAGGGAGACATAGGGAGGGAGAAAGAGGGAGGGAGACAGAGGGCGAGAGAGGGAGGGAGACAGAGGAGGGAGACAGAGGGAACCAGACAGAGAGAGGGAAACAGACAGAGGGAGGGAGACAGGGGAGAGTGACAGAGGGAGGAGGGCGACAGAGGGAGGGAGACAGAGGGGGGAGACAGAGAGAGAGGGAGACAGACAGAGTGAGTGAGACAGAGGGAGTGAGACAGAGGGAGAGGGAGAGAGAGAGAGAGGGAGAGAGAGAGAGAGCGAGACGGAGACAGAGAGAGAGGGAGGGAGACAGAGACAGACAGAGATAGAGGCAGAGACAGGGACAAGGGCAGACAGATAGAGGCAGAGACAGAAAGAGACAAAGAGACGGAGAGGGAGACAGAGGGAGGGAGACGGGGACAGACAGAGACAGGGACAGACAGAGAGAGGCAGAGACTGAGACAGACAGAGACAAAGAGGCAGAGAGACAGAGAGAGAGAGAGGGAGACGGAGGGAGATGGAGGAAGGGAGGGAGAGGGAGGGAGAGTGAGGGAGACAGACAGATTCAGACAGATGAAGACAGAGAAAGGGAGAGAGAGGGAGGGAGACAGAGGAGGGAGACAGAGGGAAATAGACAGAGGGAGGGAGACAGAGGGAGGGAGACAAACAGAGGGAGACAGAGGGAGGGCGACAAAGGGAGGAGGGCAACAGAGGGAGGGAAACAGAGGGAGGGAGACAGAGAGAGAGGGAGACAGACAGAGTGAGTGAGACAGAGAGAGAGGGAGAGAGAGAGGGAGAGAGAGATAGAGAGAGGGAGGGAGGGAGAGAGAGAGAGAGGGAGACAGAGACAAAGAGAGAGAGAGGGGGAGACAGAGACAGACAGAGATAGAGACAGATAGAGGCAGATACAGGGACAGGGGCAGACAGATAGAGACAAAGAGATGGAGAGGGAGACAGAGGGAGGGAGATGGGGACAGACAGAGAAAGGGACAGACAGAGAGAGGAAGAGACTGAGACAGACAGAGACAAAGAGGCAGAGAGACAGAGAGGGAGATGGAGGGAGGGAGAGGTAGGGGAGAGTGAGGGAGACAGAGGGAGGGAGATAGAGGGAGGGAGAGAGAGGGAGGGAGACAGAGAAAGAGGGGGACAGAGAGAGGGTGACAGAGGGAGACAGGGAGAGTGAGAGACAGAGGGAGGGAAACAGAGGGAGGCAGAGCGAGCCAGAGGGAAGGAGTCAGTGGGAGACAGAGGGAGGAAGTCAGGGGGAGACAGAGGGAGGGAGAGGGAGACAGGTAGAGGGAGACAGGCAGAGGGAGACAGGCAGAGGGAGACAGAGGGAGGGAGACAGGGAGAGAGAGAGAGAGAGGGAGACAGAGAGAGAGGGAGACAGAGGGAGGGAGAGGGAGGGAGACAGAGGGAGAGAGACAGAGAGAGAGGGGGAGACAGAGAGAGAGAGGGATACAGAGAGAGGGAGACAGAGGGACGAAGAGAGACGGAGACAGAGAGAGGGAGACAGAGGGCAACAGACAGGGAGACAGACAGAGGGAGGGAGACAGAGGGAGACAGAGGGAGGAGGGCGGCAGAGGGAGGGAGACAGAGGGAGCGGAACAGATAGAGAGAGACAGAGGGGGGTAGTCAGACAGAGGGAGACAGACAGAGGGAGACAGAGGGAGGGAGACAGAGGGAGAGAGAGGGAGGGAGACAGAGGGAGAGAGAGGGAGGGAGACAGAGGGAGAGAGAGGGAGGGAGACACAGAGAGAGAGAGAGAGGGAGACAGAGAGAGTGAGGGAGTCAGACGGAGTGAGGGAGACAGAGAGGGAGAGAGGGAGGAGAGAGAGAGAAAGAGAGAGAGAAAGAGAGAGAGAGAGAGAGAGAGAGAGAGAGAGAGAGAGAGAGAGAGAGAGAGAGAGAGAGAGAGAGAGAGAGAGAGAGAGAGAGAGAAGGAGGGAGACAGAGAGCGAGAGCGATCGAGACAGAGAGATGGAGAGAGAGCGAGAGAGAGAGAGAGAGAGAGAGAGAGAGAGAGAGAGAGAGAGAGAAAGAGAGAGTTATGTGTGTATGCCGGGTCTGGTGGCTCAGTGGACGAGGGCGTCTGCTGCAGGGGCCTGTGTTCAACCTCATGGTCACAGTTTTTGTTTGCTCTAGCCCCACCCCCTTCCCCAACTCACCCCGCCCCCACCGATGCGGCCCTCGGGTACAAACCGCACTGTAAATTTGGCCCCGAGAGAAAGTTTGTGAGTACCCATGGTCTATAGGATACTCTGGTTTTATAAAAAACATGTGGGTGATAGTATTCTAAAATTGGACTATTTTGCACACATAGGAAAAAATGGTTGAGCGACACCTTTCTTGATCCCAACCTTCACAAAGCCTAGCATGAAAGGAATAAGCTGCTGACACAGTGCCATAAGCTGTATTTTAGTTTTGCACAAGGATTAGAGAAGTGCACACACATGCATTCTATTGTTGCACATGGAGAAAAGAAACTCAACATTGGTGATAGCATCCTATGGATTTTTATTATACACTTCAAAATAAATGAATGTTTTAATACTGGCCGTTCGAACTGTGTCATGCTTAAAAACTCATACCTCTCAAGAACCCAACAAAATGTCCATATTAAGAAATCATGGATTGTTGTTTATTCCCCTTCTCTTTGGCACAAAAAAACAAATGTTCTGCTCTTGCTAAGTGAACCACAGAATACAAGTGTTGGATTCATTCTCATGCATATCTTATCTTAGTGCTGCATTTCCTGCGGTGAGGCATTATCTTGAAACTTAGTACCACTTAATGTCACCTTCTGTTATACTTTCTCCTACTCGATTCGTTTTTTCCTCGTCAAATGGAATTGCCAGTAGCAAGAGTCTCATTGCAAGCACAAAATAACAGTTATAGAGAGTATATTGGTGCAGCTGTGCTAACAGGAAGTGACACATTCTAGATTACTTAACAGAAAGAGTCAGACACCTACCAGTTGGCCCATTAGCCTCTCAGAGAGGTTCTTAAGAGCTGTTTGGAAAGGATACTACACAAGAAAACGAAATTAGCTTTGAATACATTTGCTTTTAACTGGAATTAAAGTCAGCAACTGAACATGGAGCTGTAAAAAAAAAATATTTAACGCAGTATTATTTTTCTCAATCCTCAGCAGCGAAAACCGATTATCTATGGGTCACTTTGGAGCAAGGGGAGCTTCGTCTAGAGATACAGGGGTATCCTCTCACAAAGTCCTGTATTATATGCAGGTCAAGTAGACGTCAGCCTCAGCTGGCAAGAATATTTACAATGTGGTTCAGATGTGTTTTATTGGCGGGCATGTCAATTGCTAGCTTGTGCCAAAGGTAAGCAACAGGTCTAGTAGAAACAACCGCCATGGAAAACAGACATACTGCTGCCCAAAGAAGCTGAAACATGGCCCTAACTTCCATGAACATTCCTGGTCGAAGCAGGTGTCAATCAAAATTGCATAAATGTGGAACCCCATGAATAGCTCCTGTATCATAATGGTCCCATTTACTATGCATGTGCTGATGGCATCGAACTCTACCCAAGGATATGCTCTGCCATAAAACCTACATTATTAGAATCTTGTTTGCAAAATCGAGAGATATCTACCTTGGCAACATCTCCATACTTACAGAATCATTAAACGACATGCAGGGAAGGACTACAAATTATATAGGGAAAGTGCACCTAACAATGTGGTGAATTGTGCAATGTATATTAAATGCATAGGTACTGACTACTAGATTGATGATACCAGTTAATCTCTGTAAGTGATTGCATCTTGACTGGAAGAGCTTAAGGTGACCAGGAAGTACAGTGCTGCGGGTGAGTATTTTTCAGATCCCAACCACAGCATCCGGGATTTAAACCACTGCTGTCCTCAAAGGAAAACCCAAATCAGAATGGAAAAGGATCATTTTAAATAATATTATGGTACCTGGCTTGCAGCTAAAGAAGACAGAAGCACATTGTTGAGCTCCAGCAAAGCATCCTGTTTATGGCTCTGAATAGGAAGACCCATTTAAGGTATGTAGTCAGTACAAAAAACAGCACTGAGCTACGGGCATTTTGTTGCAGGAAGGTGTATGCTCTCACAGGCCCTGGGAGAATGCCAAGATATGGAGAGCAGCCAAGACCCCACGAAGCAGTATCTGATCTGGTCAGAAAGGTGTAGCTGTTGCGGTCCCAAGATATGGACTGCTGAGGAACATGGTGGAACATTTGCAGCAGAAACCCCTGGACATGTGGAGCACTGCAAGAAGGAGGCAAGTCAAGAGGAGATCACTGTGCGTATACACCCATCCGGCAGCTGGATACTGCAAATGTTGGTCTGAAGGGAAGACCGGCCTGCAGGAGTGACTGCTCAGAGTACTTTGAATGGCATTTAGGCTGGAAATGCAAAATAATTCAGTCACAACAAAATTGCTGGTATCAGAGAGGCTGTTCTCTTGACAATTGTTCCACATGGCTTATTACATGTGGCCATCTATGAGTGTAAGAATAATTAGTTGAACAAGACATGCATTTCCTGACATATGCTTGTTGTCCGGCACCAATATGAAAAAGTACTGAGGGTTGGGTGGGGCAGGTAAGAGAAGTGGCTAGATACAAGACAACTTCCATACTATCTTGAGAGAGGAGGTATGAAAGAGGTTACACAGAGGAGGTGTAAAAGAGGATACCTCTATCTCTCTCGACGATGCTCTTCATGCTGCAAAATGACCCAGAGATAATCACCACACTTTTCACTGTTGAGGACTGAGAAAAATAACACCACGTAAAAAACAAAAAATGTTCACAGCTCCATGCTCAGTTGCTGGCTTTAATTCCAGTTAAAAGCAAATGTATTCAAAGCTCATTTCGTTTTCTCGTGTAGTATCCTTTAGAAACAGTTCTTAAGAACCTCTCTGAGAGGCAAATGAGCCAAATGGTAGGTGTCGGACTCTTTCTGTTAAGTAATCTAGAATGTCTGTCACTTCCTGTTAGCACAGCCGCATCAACACAATCTCTATGACTGTTATTTTCTACTTGCAATCAGACTCTTGCTACTTGCAATTCCATTTGATGAGGAAAAAATTAATCAAGAACAAGAAAGTATATAGAAGGTGACATTAAGTGGTACGAAATTTCAAGATAATGCCTCACCCCATGAAATGCAGCACTAGGATAAGTTATGCATGAGACTGAATCCAACACTTGTATTCAGTGGTTCACCCAGCATTAGCAGAACATTCTGATTTTTGTACCAAAGAGAAGGGGAAAACAACAATTCATTTTTTCTGAAAATAGACTTTTTGTTTAATACGTGATATACTGGCGTAGGATGAGTGGGCAGCATTGAATACTTCATACACATCTTAAGGAATATCTCATGTCTACATCCAAACCAGCAAGGCAACTGCTCATCACAGAAGCAGTAGCAGAGAAAAGTCATAAGACAATCAAATGATGCGCTGGCCACCAACATGTCAATTGTTACATCAGATGTGATCCTGAAAAAAATAACTCACATCCTTTAAATTGACAATCAGCTCAGTGGAAGGCAACATGAAATTGACAGTGAAAAGTTTTCATTATCACATGGATTTAGAGCACGGTTCAATACAAATTTTATGAGTCCCAAAATTTCTCCCAACTGCAACTGACCCCGGGTTTAGCACCTCAGTCCCAACATTACACTTAGTAAGAGTCCTGTGCAATCCAACCTCCGAGACCCGCCTCAATTGGGTCTCACTGGAATCCAGATAGATAGATTGAAGAACATGGACGGAGCACGAAGGATGAAGTCAAACTCTGTTGAATATAGTCTTTTCAATATCTTTTATTCTTCTTTTGTAAAATATATGACAGGGCAACAGCCAACACGTTTCGTTCCTTTCAAAGGAACTTCGTCAGGACTAGATATTAATGTCGAAAGGATCCGATCTATTGAATATTACCGGTCCAAATGTATAAAATAGAAGGTCCCTCAATAGGGGTGAGATAGTGTAAGACTCCAGCCAAAATAATCCAAAAAATCTTCCTCGTAATGGCGGCAGATAAGCCTGGCAGACATAGCTATGCTATGCGTTGGCTGTTGTCCTGCCAGATGTTTTACAAAAGAAGAATAAAAGATATTGAAAAGACTATATTCAACAGAGTTTGACTTCATCCCTGGTGCTCCCTCCATGTTATTCAACAAATTTTATGAGTATCTGTATATCTAAATTACAGGTCTGGCAACAGGATCATTGGTCAGAAGATGACCGATCTTGAATCTAAAAACAGAAGAAGCAATGCCAGGATCACTGGAGTACCTGAAAAATAGGAAGGTACAGACACATTGGCATTGTTTTCCTATCTCATACATAAACTTACAAAATAACCTGCTCTTAGCCTCTAGAATTTCAAAAGCCCCCATAGTAAAACATGAGAGAGAACAACTCTAGAAATGGTGCAAGACAAATCATAGTGGGTATGCTGCATCATCAACCGATGCGTCAAATTATAATTGCTCCCAGGAAACAAGGCTCATTTATGTAGAAGGGCCACAAGCTTTAGGACTTTTAAATTGAAACAAGCTTTAAAAGGAATTAATGTTTAGCCTTATTACCACAACTTGAAATGAAAGACATCAATTTTAGCCTAGTACAACATTTATTCATGATCATCAAGATAAATTGTAGGATGAAGGAATTCGATGGTCTAGATGCCTCGGAGCAATTCCTGGCTCTATGGATACGCACAACATTTTATCGCCTGAATGGTGAGACCCAATGGCTCGGAGTGGTGTGCCGTTAAATGATGATGATGCAGGAGGCTGATATAGTGTGCAACTCAATAATGTTACCAGGAAATGGGCAGCCAGACTGAGAAACAGATACAGGAGCTCTACAGACCTCAGAGTCAAATTCCTCTCACCCTTCAAAAAACCTTTGAGGACTGTACACACCAGAGACTTCAGTGTTCCTCTAGAGTACGGGAAGTAACTTTCCTCAAGTGTGATGGACATGTATAAGCTTACGAGAGGCGGCTTCAGAAGTATTAGTAAACAATAGCAAGCTCCCTCTATGACTAAAATAGAATTTTCTAGGCTAATTAGTTGGGTTATCTGTGTGGATTAACTGAATTACTATTATCCCATCTGAGATTTAGAAAATGGTAGGAATGTTTCATATTAGGACAGAATTATACTAGTTAAGGGCACTCTGAGTGCGTTATACAGTGTTCACCTATGCTACAGGTGCTCGATTTTGCCGGTGGAAGGTCCAAGTGAGATAAGCTTGAATCCTACCTTTGACTCTAGCCATACTATTTCCTGTTGTAAGGACTCACTGTCCTATGTAATATTAGACCAATGATTATAATACCGTGAGGCTGGCAGGCCTCGAAATAGCCAGCCCACCTAATGAAAAGTTTTATTGCTTATAAGACACTTAGAGCCTTAACGAAACCCCCACCTCCTGACACCTTTGCATCCCATTGTATCATTCAAATATTGTCACAGTGAGTGACAGTGGTTAACTCCCCTACACATCTCAGGACTTACTCCCCGCATCTCCAGCTTACATATTTGATCTCACTCTCCCCCACCCTGATCTTGGTGCAGGTTTGCAACTTTGTTTGATCCATTGACAATCCTACTTTGGTTATAGACTTTGATTTTATTGAGCTTGGGAACTGTCCATCATCTAAACTTTCCTACATGACAGATCACTTTAATGTCAAAAGGGGTACAATGGGACATGTTAGTTATTTCTTTAAACTTGAAAAAGATTAATACATTTAATAAAAAGGAAGAAGATACTCAAGGCTTCAGGGTTGAAATGTCCAGGAGATGCAAAAGTCTGCTTTGGAAAGTGAAAAACTTTGGCATGATTGCGTGGGAAAGGTGCTCTACTCTGCGCTAGCAAGAAATTCACAACAACAGACTGTAAGGAAAGGGATAGTTACCATACTTTTTGGAAAATCTATATCTCTCAAAGACCGTAAGGTGTGGGCAGATCCTCATTGTCATTATGTGTTGACAATAACCAAACTGCCCATTATAAACTTTGGTATGGGTTCTATAAATGCACCTGTCTGTGACAAAGCAGCATTTTCAACTTACTTGTCTAGATCACTATATGTGGTTGTTAAGCCAAAGGTGATGGTAGGTGTAGACTGGAACATATGACTGCTGTACAGGTCAGGTAGACCAGATCCATGGATGACAAGTCATGGGTGTCTTTTGCAAGGCTTAATGACATTAATTTACCTGACGGAATGAGACTACATTTTTAATCACAAGTTCACTGATATTAATTTTATCTTACCTCAACCAAGATTTTACACACAGATATGATTATATTCCTAACTAGTGTGTCAGACCATGATATAATCTAGTTGCAAGTAGACAAATGCATGAGTACACCTCCCCCTAGGTCATGCAAAATGAATGTCTCCTATTACATGATGCTTGCTGACAAAAAAACACTACACACATACTTCACTACATGTGTAAGAGAAAAGGGGCTACAGTAGACTTGCCATGTTCAATGAAAGCAGAAAGAAAATCCTGCATAAGGGGGAAATGATTAGAGATTCAGCTGTTGAAAATAAAAAAAACAAGAGAGGCAAACTAACAAATATAGTCAGAGGTCACACGCCTGGCCGAATAATGCAATGAATATCTGCAACAAGATATGCTGATATGAGACTCTTAGACAAAAAACTGAAAGTGGTCAGTAACCACCTTATACATCCCTGACAGATGGTTGCACTTAGTGACCACTGTAGGCTATTACAACCAGATGGCAGACACATTTTTAGCCTTCTGCCATAAACTCTACTACTCAATTTGTATAGATTGAGCTAGAGAGGAGCAGGTCTTCCTTAACTGTTCACCTATACCACAGCTGACTGCTAACTGCTGATGTGTGGCAAACAAAAGAGGGTGAAATTCTTTAAGAAGATATAAGCAAAGCCCCAGGAGAAAATGGCCTCCCTCTTGAATTTTACAAAATCAACAAAACTAAACTAGCATCATTGCTACGTAAGTTGTTCGAAGGTGATTGTTTAGTAGGAGCAGATAGATACCTACAACTAGTAATAACACCACAATCATAAAAACAATCAAGAATCCAATGTATGGAACTGGAGATATGAATTTTTAAGGATTAAATACTTTCTTGTGCTTAAAAGCCAAGTCACAAACTTGGGACATATGGTCACGCTTGAGCAAGAAAAAGTCGAAGTTTCAGGTTGACCGTGATGGAACGTGGGTCTAATAAAATGAGCGGTAGGGCATGGTCAAGTTTTTGCCTTCTGACTTAGTCACTTTTTGGGAGGTTTTTCTCTTGACATCGAGCGGGTGTCCTTGTCAGGGCAGCTTGCAGCTCGGCAATGCCGGCTTGACTCAGCACAATGCCCAGTGAACTCCTGGAAGTCTTGTTGACGATGAAAAAATACTCTGGCACTTCAGCAGGGCAAGTCTATATCTCAGGCCGAGTCGGGGTTCGACATTAATGGCTTGACTCTCAACGATGGGTCAGTCAACTTATGGAGCTTTTTGACAAAAATTCTGCAAATGGTTCTAAACTTCTAGAACTTTTTCCAGAAGATCCCTGTGGGATTTTGAAGGGTCCACAACACCCATCCAAGGTCCCAGTGTCTCTAAGTTGCTCCTTGGTAAGTTGGGACTACAAGACCCACAATACACCTGGGAAAATCCTTAAATGTCCAATGAATGCTGTCTAGCTGGGTTCTTCTTGTTGGAGATGATGCAGGTGGATTTCTTTTTAACTGTAGCTTTCAGGCAGTCCACTCTCAAACCTTTAGAGTTGGGCAAAGTCCTTTTTGTTTTGCTGAAGCTCAAAGTGTGCAGCAGGTGCAGTCCTTCTGAGTGCAGTCCTCTTAGTGCAGGCCAGAGTTCAGCAGGACAGTCCTTCTTCTTCTTGTTTCTTCCAGGCAGGGATCTGAGTTGCTGAGCAGATCTCCCATATTTATCCAATCTTTTGGGCTGGCAAGCAAGGTGGCACCCCTGACCAATGGGGTGCAGGGTGCCACCCCCAGTGATGACCACTTCCCCTGAAGTGTGGCAAATTCAGGTCCCTGAAAGCACTGTTCTATAAAATCCAAAATGGAGAAAATCTCTCCTGCAGCTTAAGGTCTGGCTACTCCAACCTACAGGTGTGGCTAACTTTCCCTAACATCCCCTGTCCTGCCCATTTGCTAATCCAGGGGTTCCCATATGGCTGGGGGTGCAGGAAGTGGGGTGGACCTGGGTCCTAAATGTCTTTCCCTCTTTGAAGACCAGTTTGCCTACCAGCCCCCTTCCTGCCTTTTACTCTGCAGCTTGCAGATCTTTTCCCACCAAATGTCTCTTTGTTTCCTTTCAGGCCACTTCACACCTCATCAGAGCAGCTTGACTCAGCCTGTCAAATGCTGGCTGATCAAGAGAGGCTGATCTAGAGCCAGATTCAGACACATCAGAGAAGCAAGTTCTAAAACTTCCTTTCTATCATAGATCTTGGCAAATACTTAGATTTATTATAACTCTTATTTAGACACTTTGAATTATGATTTCGGCTCACTCCTTTCTATAGTTAGACTTTTTTTTAAAGTTAAATAAAATCTCCCCATGTTAGCCTATGGAACTAATGCGCTACAATTGGGAAAACAAATTTGAAAGCTTTTTCCTCACCAGTGCTTCTAAAACATATTTTAAAATGTCTCTGTTTGTTTGAACATTGCACCAAATATGTGAGGTACCTAGGTTGGACCTTAGGGGTGACGTTTATGTAAAAATAAGATAGTTTAAGTCTTTTGAAGTAACTTTAATTCTAAAGTTGAATTTAGACATACTTGTATTTTGAAAGCAACTTGCACAGTAGGGCTGGCTTTTAAAATGACAGCAGGCACCACAGCAGTGAAAACTTAAGTGTATTAAATCTGCTGGTCCCCTAAACCTACATGCCCTACCATAGACTAGGGGCTTACAGGTAGGTTGTCATACCATTTGTAATCACACCTAATTACCATATACCTTTCAAATGGCCCTGGGCCTGGGTAGAAGGGGCCCAGAACGCAATCAGAGTCAGTAACCACCAATATTTATCAAAAAGGGGGGTGACCAGGGCAAAAAGGATTCATTTCTCTCATACGTTTTTTAGACAGGTGGAAAAGTTTAACAGAGCAAGGAAAGAATTGGTATTTAACTGGGCAAGGACCCTCTACACTGTGCTAGCTATTAACATTGACATGAAACTGCTGGCTTCCATCTTAGCCAATAAATTGAAAGTCATCATTAACCACCTGATACATCTCTCACAGGTGGGTTTTGTGCAGCACAGATCATCCACCTCCCATTGAGAACATTGTGCAATGTTATATAGCAGGTTAAAGATGATACAGACGATAAACTGCCTATGTCACTTGAAGCTGGCAAGGCATTTGATTGTGGAGAATGGGTATACCTTTTTTATATGATGAATCGAACTGGATTAGGAACAGATTCAATTGAAAAAAGTAAACTGGCTGCACAAGAGACCAATTGCAATAGTTACCAGCGAGGGTTTTACAACTCAACCCATGCACGTTCACAAGAGTACTAGGCAAGCATGTCTTTTTGTCATCACTTTTATTATTGCTAGCCGTGTAGCCACTGGCAAGAGCCAGTTGAAACACAAATAATGGAGGGCATACACACACTGAAGGGAACAGTAAATTCTACTGAATGCCAACTTTATTATGGTAAAATTATCACAACCCTAACCATCAATACAAGTTTTCATATCTCGTCGTTCTCTACATTTTCATGGTATAGGATACATTTTATAAAATGTGAGGCACTTCTCATAACTAATTCCACCATGCCAGCGGTATTGAGTGACTCTCAGGTTAAATTGAAACATTCATGTGAAAATATTTAGGAACATCTCTTAATATATGTTTGGAAAATGTGGTGAAGGACAATTTGACCCCATTAGAGAGAAAATTATGGCTGATATCAAACTATAGCACAAGACTATCAAAATTAATATATCATTAAAGCATAATTATATATTCTCCATGATACCCTTACTGGTGCAGGCGGGCAGTCTCTGAACATTCAATAAATAATTAAATCATTTGCTTGTAATGAAGGAAAGCCATGCCTAAAAGTGAATAAACTGCACAGCGGCCCTATTCCTACCCAGCATGGAGAAATGGTGGATGGCACACGAGTTATCGCACATCGAAAACCTAATCATAAATACAAGATAACCCACTTTAGCCCTATCAATCAATCAAACGGTATTTTTATAGCCCAGCAGTGTCACACCAGGGGTATCTGAGTGCTGTGCATCCACTGAAGAGCCAGGTCTTGAGTCTCTTTCTGAAGTCTGCCAGCGATGGAGCTGTATGTAGTTGGAGGGGATGGTTGTTCCAGGACTTGGCTGAGATGTAGGAGAAGGAGCAGCCACCACTGCTCCTGCAAAGGATGTGGGGGGGCATATGAAGGCGAATGAAGAGGAGCGCAGATGTCTAAAGGACTGGTGGAAGTTCAGTCGATGGTGGATATAGGCAGGTCCTAAGTTGTGGAGGGCTTTGTAGGTATATGTGAGGATTTTGAACTGGCATCTCTTCTGGATGGGGAGCCAGAGGATATCTCTCAGGTTGGGGCGATGTGTTTTTTTTTTAGGGGGGGGGGGGGAAGCCAGTATCAGTCAGGGTGCAGCATTCTGTAAAGTCTGGACTCTTTTGAGGAGCTGGGTGGAGATGCAGGTGTAGAGGGCCTTGCAGTAGTTGAGGCAGCTGGTGAGGAGGGCCTGAGGGATGGACTTTCTTGTGTTGGTGATCCATCAGAAGATTCTGCAGGGCATGTGGAGTGTGTGAAAGCAGGAGGAGGTGACTGCATTGACTTGTCATTTCTTGGTCATTTGACTGTCGAGGATGATGCGGAGGTTGTGTGCATGGGCAGTTGGTGTGGGTGTAGGTCTGAGTTCTGCAGGCCACCAGCTGTGGTCCCATGCGGAGGTAGTCTTATCGAAGATCAGTATTTCAGTTTTGTTGGAGTTGAGTTGGAGACAGTTGTCTCCCAACCGTTTTGCTACGCCGGTCATGGCGTTGCAGAAGTTGGTTTTGGCGTTGGACGGATCCTGGATGAGCAAGAAGATCATTTGAGTGTCATATACATACGAAATTATGTTGAGTCCGCAGGATCTGAAGTCTGTGAGCGGGTCATGTAGATATTGAACAGGGTGAGCTGAGGGATGTTCCTTGTGGTACGCCGCATTTGATGTCTTTGGGTGTGGTGGTAAAGGGAGGCATCATGTGAAAGAAGGAGGCGATCCACTTGAGCGCGTCTTGCTGTATGCCTATGTTGTGGAGTCTGTTGATGAGGGTGTTGTGAGAGACGGTGTTGAACGCCACGGAGACGTCGAGGACGATAAGGGCCCTAGTTTCTCCATGGTGGAGGAGTGTTCTGATGTCGTCTGTGGTGGCAACCAGCCTGGTCTCAGTGCAGTGGTTGGCATGGAATCCTGATTGTGAGGCGTTCAGTAGGTGGTTTTGCTCCAGAAATTTGGTAATCAACTGGTTGATGGTTGTGTATGAAACTAGCAATATTTAAGCTCAAAAACATTTTATCCTATATAAGTGAATGAACCTCTAAAGACTGTGAAAACCCAATTATTTTATTTGCTGGCATTTGTTTGACATGGAGCACATTCTAAGCTTGACTCAAAGTGTAAAACACACAAGAGAGCCCACCTTTGCGTAAATGGGGGAGCTCTCATTGACAGCTGGTGGGTATTATGGAGAATATGGAAAGATAAGGGGATTCTGCAAATTGATGGTCTATATCGTCAGTCAGGAAATTCTAATTCTTCACTGAATTACGCCAAACATTCGATTTGCCCCATTTGCAACACTGGAATTACACATAAGTGTTGTATTGCCTTGAGCAATATTTTAACAATGGAATCATCCCAATTATCCCTGGCACTGAGCTTTCACATATCAGGGAAGTATAAAAGTGTTGTATCAGCCATCTATAATATACTAATTGCTATTCTCACAAAACACAATGAAAGAGTTGAACAGGTGGTGGAAAACCGTTTATTGATTAAATCTGCAGAGGAAGATTGAAATGAACTACTCATGTGTCATGACAAAGGACTTTGGAAAGCCTGGTTGAAACAGTGGTATTTTTTAAAATCTTACACAGTTAGCACTGGGCCCTATTCTGATTACATAAGGCAGGTCTGTGCACTTCTTCAACATGTTGGAGTTGCATCCAAAGTCACTTTAATATAATCCATCTAGGTTGAACAATCAAATGGGGAAATTTGAGGAACAATTTGAATCTTTTATGAGAGTCTGAATACATGGTAGTTGAAAAGCAGTAACCAGATGTTGGAATGTGATGACAGTTGTGAGAAAGGGTTGGCTATTTACATGTGAGGTAACGGGATGTGTGTGGGGCATCAACCCTTCAGGATCGATAGCCTATGTTTGTTTCATGGCTTAGAATTGCACTGGATACTGTTGTTTAGATATGTCAATGGCAAATTATGAATATTTTTCTCTTCCTTTTTCTATCTCTCTTTTCTTCTTTCTTTAACACTTTTATGGACTAACATTGATGTTAGTGGCTGTATTAATTGACAAGGATCTTATGGCAGCAGAATGGTTCATGTGTCTAACATAATAAAAGTAAATAAAGAATTAATATACAATAAAAAAAGATTATCGGTGTATGCAATTGTTTATTACTCTGAGATGTGGCTTGATAAGGCACTGCAACTTCATATGCTGGCATCCTGACTGGAATACATCCCCCGGTTTTCCTCCATGCTCAGAGATGTTCATTCTGGCATGACAGCTCTCATCTCTAATTCGAGGGACTTGCAAGAGGTGGAAAAAAATATTGGGGCTCTCTTTAAATTCGCAAACAATATCCGGACCAAACCTATTGAAGTGGTAAAGAAAGCCTATGAAGTAAAAACCGTATCTGCTGCCACCTACGGGGCAGCTGTCTGGGGCATCTCAGATTCTTCCAAATTGCAACGTATAGAAGATGCCTTCCTGAAAAACTTGGCCTCCCTGCCTCAGTCATTCTCTAATTTTAGTTGTCACACGGAGCTGAGAGTACCTTATATTAGTGATAAAATCTGTATTGCACCCATTCTAATGTCGCACTCGGTTTGGTGTAAGGAGGCTCTTTCACTGACCAGGGATATCATAAATGATGTTTTAAAATTCGATGGTGTGAATAATATCAGCTGGCAAAAATACGTTGACTCCCCCCTCAAAACAGTTGGGTTACATCATCTTTTCATAGAGCCAGCGATGTGTTGGTCTATCTCTAAGAAATAGCTGAAAGTCCACCTACTGACCAAGTTACAGGCAACAAGACAGTATTTTAACTTTAAGCTGTCGACAGTCAGAGCATATCACACTGTCTCGAGTATAACATTGATTGATTTGTATTCAACTTATCTATCATTTGTTACACACTTACAACATAGATATATTTTAGTGAGATTTCATTTAAATTATATCCCCCTAATGTTGGGTCTTCCTTTTAAAACGTATGTGATCTCCAAACTGCCCCCTTGTGCTTGTAACAATCAATCCAGTCAGAATGATCTACATTTTCTGTTTTTCTGTAAATTCTATGGTGAAGAAAGGAAAAGATTTATTGTCCCCCTCATTCGCAAAATTAAACAGTGTTGTGTGGCTTTATATTACCTACAGTTATTGTCTGATCCGTTTCCATGTTTTTCTTTGGCCTCACTCTTCTTATCTGCCCTGTAAAGAGCACTGCCAATCTGACAAACAACTTGTAAACTAAGCTATTGAACTGTGCAATAACTGTGTGTATATTTATGAATAATCATCATCTGTACAATATGAATAATGTTTTAACGTGATCCTATTCTTTTAGTAATTTTGTTGTAATACATGTAATTTTAATTCATAATAATGATGGAAATTGATTTATTTATAGAATACTTTTTATGCCATCATTGTGTTGGTGAAATAAAGTTAGTTATGACTGACTGACTGACTGCAGGCCCACCCACCTACAGAAACTTTAGTCTGACTAGCTACTTACACGATACAAAAGCCCTTCCAGTCTTCTAGAAGCACCAACTTAAACTGTAACTGACTAGATCCTAGCTCTACCAGCTTTCTAGAGGATTTGGATGGGGAGTACCCCTTTACAGCCCCACACCATCCAGCTCTAGTGTCATATGAGATGAGCCTCATCTAAGCCCTATCAACCTTCAGGAATCAAAGGTAGGCCATGTGAATGCATGTGCCTAAGACATCTGACCTATTTGTTTTATCAACATGACATGTTACTTGCTCTGAGCTAGCCTGACTCATCTTTCAGGTTGTGACTGGCTACCACCCAAACCTCCTGCCCTGCTAAAGGTTGTGACTTACAATGTAAATAACTGTGTTCCAGTACCACTTTGCAGCACATAAGCATTTGACTAACATGTGACTGCCTCTGTCCCAGCCCCATTGGTGACCGGACTCTGCGTTGCACAGTTCTCATGTAGCACTAATTGTGCATCATTCATTCCAAAAAGCATCATTCTGACGTGAATGCCTCAGCTTACACCTACCAGTTTTATGAGCTGAGAGGCAGTAGCTGACTGAATATTGTACTCCACTGAATACGTTTTTTTAGTTAAGATGTAAATGAGTTGCTTCCTTCAGATGAATGGGGTGAATGATTTTTATAAATGTGTTTGGTAACAGCTGTAATAGTGCCAGTGTAGTTATGGTTACGTCAGAATTTCCATACAAAATAATTTTTTTGTTTTCTTAATAATCTTAATAACATTTGCGCCATTTAGTAAATCTGCACAAAACCTTCCAAAATAAAAGTACATCCACTTTGGGTCTTTCATGGCAAGTTTCGTGAGGCTCAGTTAAGCAGAGCTAAGAAAATAGGAGAGATCTCAAAAGTGCCATTTCTCATTTTAATAATCATATGATGATTTGCTTTTTGTTGCCCAAAAAAATGACTGAACCAAATGACACCAACATTTTACATGAAGGTAGAACATTACTGATGGGTTGGAAAGTGCTCTACTTGTTTGTTCTAATTCCGTTCAGTAGTTATCGACAAACTAGCACATAAAAAGGTGCTTGGGTTGGGCATGAAGAGGTTACATTTTAGATCTATCAAGACAGATACTATGCGTAGTAGCCATGGTACGGCAAACCTCTGTGGCTTAAAAAAACTACTTGGATCTGATTTAACCAGGAAGCTATTTTCCCATTTGGCCATACCAGAATGACCTGTTTGGCTGGTATGAATATCATGAGAAAATATTATGGTCACTATTACAATATGGAGCGAAAGCCTGAAAGTTAGAAGAAAGGGTGCATAAGGCGCAGGGTGAGCAAATACACACCCCGTAGCCCCAAGGTGGGGGCAAAATGGAAATCCCTCAGTTTAAAATTGGAAAAATACAATTTTATCACGAGATTCACAAATCCGGCATCTGGAGCAGCAGTTCCGACCGAGAACCCTGACTTGTGATGGCAAATCCTGGACATGCTTCACAGCCTTGTACCACGAATCCAGGACAAGTTTCAATGGTCACTGTTGGTCTGTTTCTGGACTTGTGGTGCTGGTTGTGGATTCCCAACTCCAGCAAGGACTCATGAAGCTTTCCCTGGGCTTGTGGTACTACCATGAGAAGCTTGCATTTCGTTAGGCAGATCCAATCAAACATACAAAAGGAAAAAGGGTCCGCTATATACCAGGCCCTATGGTCAATCCCCATTAAAGCTGAAGGCAGTGTGCAGCAGGGTTGGCTGTATAAGGGTGGATGAAGGGACTGGATAGATGTCTGCCTCCGCCACCAACCCCTGCTGTGCATTTGCACAGTGGGATTGCCTCCTGCATGGGGTTGGGCACAAGACCTGGCCATATGCCAGCTTATAGCAAGTCCCATGGCCCTGTCCCCACCCCACTGAATACTTGTGCAGCCGGCGTTGGCTGCCCGTGGTGGAGTTGGGTGCAGGGTCTGGTCGGAGGGTCAGAAGGAGGTCAGGCCCTATTGTCAAACCCGGAATGTAGAAATCTTTGAAAGTAGATGGCTGACTAAAGCTCATGTGATTGGGTGAGGGTCTTTTTTTATTTTTTCACATTTTACTAAGATAAATTCTAATTATTGCTTTGGGAATCACAAAGTCCCATTTACCAGTCAGTATCAGTATGGAGATTGCAATAAAATAGTACCTGAGAATTTACACTGGATTTAAAGCTATTTTCTAATACTGCTGTTTCATATATATATATAGATGTATCAAGCTCTTTTAATTTTCCCAGAGCTTGTTTTCCAAGTAATAATTGAGCATTGGGTCAGGAGGGAGCACACTGACAGCATCCCAAAATAAGTTCTCCATTGCATTGTGGCAATTGCAGTCACAATAGTTTCAGTAACTCAAAAGTAAGAAAGTCGCTGATACTATCTTTCTATTTGTTGACTGGTATCATGTTTTTTATCACTTTTGCTATTGGTTTATTGCGAAGAAACACCTCTGAAAGTAAACTTGAGTGTAGTTTGTCTTTAATATGTAGCCCTAAAGTCCCAATCAGATGTCTTCATACATTTTCCCACAGTCGATATCTTTTGATTGGCGCATATTTTTTGTTAGTTCTTTATAGCTGAAGAATGTCCCTATGTTGAAGTTTCCTGTTATTGGGGTTAATTTGTGAGATCTAGAAAGATAAAGTGTCTACGCCCAAGTAGAGCATCCGACTAACTGAAAAATGTATTGCATACTTAAATAGATTAGTGTTAACAATAAATTGGAAACTATTCTTATTTCATTAAAAATAAGTGTTTTCATTGTTTTAAAATGCATCCCACTTGCACACTAGCTTTGTCATTACATTTTTGATATTCTAGTTTAATATGCTCAGCAGGTAGCTTAAGAAATAATCGTATTGTTACACCTTCATTGTTGTCCCTATTGGAGCAGTTAATACACACCAATGTGGGTTTCCAATGATGTTATGCCTAAACCAGGTTCTGCTTGGCAACATATTTACAACAGCATTTAAATGTCTTTTTTGCAGCTGCATTCATTTAGGTCATGTTGTAAATTATGCATAATTTCTGTTCAATATGATAAAAAATGTCATGTTGACATTAGTTAATTTATTGTGGAAATGTATTATAAAAGTTCTTCTGCTGAATCAGTTCTTACACTGCAATTTCAACTTTACGCAGAGTTTATGATGCTTTGCTGTGAACAACTAGATCTCATAAATGTGCTTGAAGTGTTGTTCTGTTATTATTACTATAAGGCCATGTTGCATTTTGTGGTGCTGCAGTGAATGATTCTTCTTGCTCAATTTCATATTGTAAAAGTTTTTTGTGCATGGGGGAAGTATTGGGTATGTTCAAATTGAGCTGAAGTTTTCAAATGCAGTTTCATAACTCTTGCCATGGTATGAAAAGTTGTAATTGGCAAGCATAGAATTGATCCTTTTTAATTTGTCTTGACCACTTAATCTGCAGTGGTGAATTATGTGTGGTTTTGAGATTATCAAGACTGGCATCTAAGGGCCTGATTACAGGTTCTTCTTAAAATGTAGGCCCATGCGTAAACTCCTGTTCAAGCATGGGTTGAAATTACGAGTTTGAAGATATTTAACGCATCTGATAATTATTAGATGCGTTAAATAACTCAACCTTCCTTAAATTTTGACAGTTTAAACCTGCCAAAATTTTACAGGAGAAAATATACAGTATTTACTGTACACTTGGGGATTTTGATGCACTAAACACCAAAATTCATTAACTCGTAATAGGTGTTATTTTTCGCACTTGATAAATAACGTACCCCATGGTATCGTATTTGTTATCTGGGGTGTTAAATAACAGCTTAGCTCATAATCAGGCACACAGTCTTTTAGTATGCATTTCAATTGGTTTCATCCCATGTAAAAATTGGCTGGTAGATAAAGTTGTCTACAATTGTGTTTAAGCACATATCTTTTAAAGTAGATGGTCATCTAGAGTGGTAACAATCTGATCAGATTTTCTACTAATATATCCTTTCTTTCTGTATTTTTTTAATGGCAAATTACCCATTTCTGCAAAAGATTTAAGGACACTTTTGCATTTTCTGATGTTAATAGAATAAGATGCTTTTGCCATATAAAGGTATTCCCGGAAGTAAATTGGCACATTCATGGGCTCCACATTCTCTATGACTAAGCACTTTACGCTTTAACTGTCCAATATTTGTTATAAACTTTTTTCCACTAATAAGTCATCCTATTAGTCTTTTAATTCTCTTCTTTCAGATTGTCGGATGTTGTATAGCAAGACATTGCACCACAATTATCACAATAAGCTGGAAATCAGTATTACTATTCAATAATGTAGTAATTATCGATTGTAGTAATTAATTAATTAACAAATGGCTGTTCCTTTAAAGAAACACGCTTATTTGGGTGATTTTTAAGTTATGGTGTGTTAAACTGCTAACAAACACTGAGGCACAGATTTACTAAGATTTTACATTAGAGTTGGGTCACTTTTTAGGCACAGCAGCCCCAACACAAAATCCTTTTTGTCATTTACTAAGCCACACAATGTTGATGTGCATGGCGTTGCATGGTTTATTAAATACAAAGTAATGCAAGGCAGTGCGTAGGTAGGGGTTACATGGGCGGATCACGGGTGCTCCCGTGCATCCACAAAATATATTTTGATTCAAACCCAGATTTACAACTTGTAAACCTGGTAGCTCCAAGATGGTGCACCGTACCCAACTGAGGCGTAATAAGGAGAAATATCTTTACTTCTCCCCCTTACTTCCTCTCTCCATGTGTACTGCATTCTGCAAAACACATAGAAGGCAGAATATGCCTCTGAGGTACACGGATGCCTGTGTTGGCACTAGGCAGCACACAGTGCAACAGCGCTAGGAGGGAGCAGAAGTGTAAAATACCTTAGTGGATATAGCACATTTCTGCTGAATCTACATTTTCTGTAGTATTTGCTGTTACATTTATAAGTGTGACAACAAGTACTTGTGTAGTTGGGTTGTTTGTATTATAAATGTTTTTAATATAAGCCTGCATGTATATGTTCATCTGTTATTTTACAAGTTACATATTTCTCAATGATTTGTACAATTGCTTCATCTGAATCTACACCAAATGTAAGTGCTTCTGTTATCCATGAAATTATATGTATATGTGGTGCACCCCTTGCTATATATGCTTTTCTCAAAATTATTGTTTCAGTTCTTCTGATAAATAAAAGTTAACATTGTTTTAAACTGTCAATAAGCATATCAAGATACATTGACAAGTTTGAATGAACTCAGCTCACAAGGTATCACAGTTTCATATTTAATGATTTATTCTTAATTGACTATGGGTAATGTTTAATATATATTTTTATATCCAACAGGACCTCATTTTAAATTTTATTTTAGAACTACCATTCCAATGTAGTAATATTGCTGTTTCTTATTTGGTATTTTCCCGTTCAATTTCTTCTCTTTTTCTTAGAACTTCCACCATATCATCTAAATTCATAATAACTTACCTGTAGTTTATAATTTATCATGAAAAGTGCAAATTAAATTGTCTTTCTTTTTAAACATTTCTTCAACTAAAAGATAACTGTTACTGGTATTTTTCTTCAAATATTTTTATCACTGTAAAAATAATTATGAATTTATGATTTAGATTTCTTTAATCTTCAATCTTTGAAATAGTGACTTCATATAATTTTCTCTGGGCTTCTGTAATTTTTTCTGTATTTTATTTTCCTGAGTCTTAGTACCTTTTGCATTTCTCATTGAATTGGTGAACAGTCTCTTATAAAATGCTTCTTGTAATCGAAGTAGAGAAGAGGATTTATTTTGATTTATATTTACTTAGCTATGCTTTGTGCAAGAATTGCACTATTTGTGTTTTTTATAGTTGCTCTTAATTGATGGATTGATTAGTTTTAGGATGTCTTTTTGCTTTTTGATTTTTTCTAACATATTTGATTTTGAGGACTTAGTAGTAATATTTTTTGTTTGTATTTATTACACTCTGACATATTTTTTTATTAATCTGGCAACAAACTGTCCAACACGCTTTTTAATTACCGAGCTGGAATTTCTGTGTGTGTAATTTTGTTATTTGTGATCTTTTTTATTTGTTTTGATGGCATCCATTTTGTCTCTGCTACTGTCCTGTAGTAAATATTGGCATTAATGTAGTTGTAGGTGATCCTAAAAATAATTGATTGGAGTTTATTTTAATACTAGATTATTTTGTCAAATATAAGTTATTGTGTAGTGTGAAGCATATGTGGTTTTATGAGCATTTTTAAAATGAGTACTTATTTCAATTTTTTTATTTTTTAAGTTTTGTATAGCGCGAATAAGACCCAAGTGGGTATCAGAGCGCCTTCACATTTAGGGTAGGTAGGAGACAGTAGTAGGGAAAAAAAACATTTCTTACAGATGTGTGTATAGCATCCTAAAACTGGGATTCCCAGGTGTACAACAATGTTGTAGTCAATCAGAGCATCAAAATAGAGGGCAGGTTAGTGAGCAGTAGAGCTAAGGACTTTTAGGGCAGAAATGTAATGATTAGCATTTTTTCACTTCCTTTTTTAAAGAATCGGTGGATGAGATGCGACGAACTTCCGGTGGAAGAGAATTCCAAATCTTCTGGGCAATACCTGGGAAAGCTCTGTGACTCGTTCTCTTTTTGTAGAAAATCTGTGGTTTCAAAAGCAGTGAACTTGCATTTCTTGAATGTCTGTAACCCCCTGACAATTCTTGCTTTTGAGCCAGATAAATGGGGGTCTTGAAATGTAGGGCTGTGTGATCCATGCAGGTAATCTTTAGCTGTATTCTTGCTTCATATGGCAGCCAGTTTAGGATTTTTAGGGCTTGGGATATGTGATCATTTCGTCTTGTACAAGTAATCAATCTGGCTGCTGCATTATTAGAAGCTCTTAGTGGGGCCAAGTTATGTTTGGGAAAACCACACAACGTCGAGCTACTGTAGTCAAGACTAGGCAGAACAAGAACTTGTACCGCCAGCTTAAAGTCTTTTTGGGGAAGGAATGATTTGAGATTCCTTAGTGTTCTCATTGGATGTTTAGCGCCCTTGGTTGCATTGCTTATATGATTCTGCATGTTCATGTGCATGTCTAGTGTAACTCCAAGGGATTTAGCTGACCCGATAATGTGGGGAGAGCAGTTGAACGCTGTAAGATGTTTCATCCAGAGGTCGATCTAGGGAGTGTGATTAGGGGGAGCGATGAGGAGGAATTCAGTTTAAGAGGTGTTGGGCATGAGGTGGTTCTCAGTGAGCCAGTTTTAAGTGTTTGTCAGAGTAGAGTTGGGTGAAATGAAGTCTTCTGGGGAGGTGATTTTCAGATACAGTTGGGTGTCATCCGCTTACCAGTGAAAAAGAATGTTTGCAGAGTTCAGAGCATTAGCTAGTGGTTCCAAGAATAAATTGAAGAGTATGGGTGAAAGGGCAGACCCCATAGCAACTGTAGAGGGCTTAGATAGTGATTGGTGGACCTTGACTCATTGGGATCTGTTGTAGAGGAAAGACATAAACCATTGCAATACTGGCTCTGAAAGGCCCATCCTGTGTTCTACAATGGATAGTAGATTGATGTGATTAACAGTGTCAAAGGACGAAGATAGGTCGAGGAGAATCAGGAGGCATGATTCAATTTGGTATAGCATTTCTAAAAGGTCATCCATAATGTGAATGAGTGCTGATGTCAGGGCTGTCACCTCTCCGAAACCCTGATTGATGTTGATCCAAAAGGAGTGAAGGTATACCATGAGGCATTGTTCTGGGTGCTCAAGGTAGGGGGAACAAGCCGCTCCTATGTGCAAGAGTAGCAGGGTTCCCAGAATTTGGAAGAAGGGCTCTCTTTGAATCTAGGACAATATTAATGCTTTTTGTTTTTTCAACGAAGAAGGCAGCCAATTCGTCGCAATTTGGACAACTGTCACCTTGGTCAGGGCGGTTGGGTGCGTTGATCGATTGTTGTTTAACAATTTTGAAAAGTTTCTTGGGGCAGTTTTTGGCTTGATTCAGTTGAGTTCTGAAAAAGTTGGCTTTTGCAATCTTGATTTTTCTGTTGTAAGAGTTCCTAACAGATCTCAGGGGACTTAGATGTTTGGTGGAGGGTATGGATCTCCAGGATCTTTCCGCTTCCCTTAGGGTGCGACATTCTGAGTTTAGGTTGACATTGAACCAAGGTTTGGAGATTTTGGAGGATGCATTTTTTTGTTGTAAAGCGGCTATAGAGTCCAGGATACCAGAGACAGAGGAATTATATAAGTCTGTGAGGACATGAACATCTTTTATATCTGCTTGGGAAGTCAAGGCCTTTTTACATCGGGTTTCTAGCTCTTCGGTGTTAATGTTGCTGAGGTTCCTTTTCCTTTGCTTCACTTTCTTGGGTTGGTCCCTCTTATGGGACACCTCCCTGTTAATAAAGAAGATTGTGCAGTAGTGGTCAGACCAGTCACAAAGGATAATGGAATCCAGTGTGATGGTGTTTCCTTTGGAAACGATGAGGGCCAGAGATTCACCCTTCTTATGAGTTGGGCTGTGACAGAAGTGTCTCAGCTCATGATCCAAAAGGAAGGATTTTAGACAGTTCACTCCTTGATCCTTTGGGTTAGACAGATGGAGGTTGAAGTCTCCCAGGAAGATATGGTACACTAAAGGATCATTCTTGATGAGATGATTTCCATTAAATGCTCAATGAAGGACACATTGTCTGGTAGAATGTGTGTAGTTTGCATACTTGGAAGTTTTTGCTTGAGATCTTGATGCATAAATATTCACTAGAGGTCGAAGTGGTGGTTTCTGATTGTGAAGAGTATATTTCGGTGTATACAAGCTATTCCTCCCCCTTTGTATTATAGTTCTGTCCTTACGAATTATGTTGTGGCTAGGCTGGAGTAGAAGGTCAAGGATACGGGTGGAAGAGCAATGTACCCACATTTCCGTGAGGATAAAGATATCAAGCTCGTTAGCTACGGTGAGATTAAATATATTGGGGCGTGTTTACTACCCGATCTGCAGTTGAGTAGTACACATTCCAATTGGTTAGTAGAATGGGGGGTAGGAGTCTGAAGGATGTTAACTCGCTTGAGATTGTCACTATTTATACTTCTGAGGTTGTGGGCGGGTTCTCTGTATGGGTTAGCGTGAATGGTTTGGATTTGATCCGGTGGAGTCTTGTAAGTGTCTAATGGGTGGAAATAAGAGAAGAGTAGATCATGAATATCGCTAGTCGATAGATCAGCTTTCAGTCTTTTGGGACGGGAGGAGGCATTTGGGAGGGGTAGAATTTTCAAGGTATGGAGAGTGGTGTGCGGGTCAACAGCAGGAACTGAACCTGTAAAGGCGATGGGTCGGATCCCTAGGGTACTGAAATTTCTGAGCATGGGGGCATGTTTGATAGTGATATCTTACAATTCCTGGAGTTCGTCCGTGAGAAGGTGCAAGTGGATAGGGATCTCATAAAGGCGAGTGGCGCACTCTGACGGTTGGTTGTTGGTTAAGGGTTGTGTTGAGAGTGCCGGTGAGGTGGAGGGGCCTTGAGGGCTAGCTGGAAGGTCAGAAGTGGCATTGGTCTGGTCACGGGGAGCAAGTGAGTCAATGAGGGCTAGTGGAGTCCCAATCAGCATGGAGAGAGGAGCCGGGATGGGGGGAGGGTGAGGGTGCATATGTGTGGTGGCTGGAATATGGTCAAAGATAAGTTGGACTGGTTGGGTGGGATTGTCGTGTAGTTCCTATATTACCTATATAGGATCTGGGTGTTTGGATAACAGAAACGCTGCGATTGGTGGCAGACTGATTCCATGCACCCCCACCGGATATGTTAGCCTGTCTGTATCAGCTAGCTCACAGTGCCACTATAATCTCCTCTTACCAAGGAGAGAATAGATTCTGGCAACCTCAGAACATGACAACCCTGATCCCTCAGAATTGTGAAAACAATATACTACCTTTCGCTTGGTCACTCATGCTCACTTAGTTTGTCTCAGAGATACACAGAATAAAGAGGCTGGGCATTTTCAATAAGAATTTATTGAACAGTTGTTATTCTAGTGTAGAATAGATGAGCTGCAACAACCATTAGACAGTAGCAGAGATATGATTAGAAGCACTAAGAAAGTAAATGTATGGTATAGCTCTACTAGTTTACAATAATCATGAATACATACCAGTATATAAAACACATGATAAAAGAGTGCATACTCCTACGATATCTCCCTAACTAGATGTAGGTAAATGTACCTAGCATCCATGTAGATGTTATGCCAAGAATCCATCTAGGACCTAGTCAACCCCATTACCTGAGAATGAGAGAATATAGGACCCCGTCCTGGTCTCGAGTTGGACACCCTGCGAGGGATGTTAGACCACTGCAAGCTGGACTATCTGCATGCAGGAACCTCAGCATCTCTGGTCAGTGTGTCAGCCGGGAAGTCTCTGTCTCCTCTGCCTTTCCAAGCAAGACATGATGTATATATACCCATAGGTCTCCCCAGGGGCCCTACCTTGCTGTGTTACTGTGTCAGCCTAAAGGATGACGTTGGGCCTGAACTTTATACAGAGATATTACACAGGAGATGTTTGTCCTGCTGTCAGTCCTGCTGTGCTTCCAAGAAGCCTCATGCATAATATATGAGATTCGAACTAGGGGGAAACCCGCGTTCTGAATGCAGTGTCGTATCTAGGTAAAAGGTCAGTCCCTCTGAACCGTTATGTATGTAATGTAGGGAAGAATATAGGTGAAAGGTTGCAATGTTACCTGAGCCTATATAGGGTACCTATATGAAATATAACAGGATAAGGCCCATGGAGGGCAGTAGCCAGAACTCAGACTGGGCTGATGGCGTGTTAGGGTAGGTCATGCTCGGAAGTTCACTAGGAGAGAGAAATGCCGGAGCAGCGGTAGAGGTTGCCCCAGCAGGGGACCCATAGTGTATCTGCGTATAGAGATTGGGGGAGTGTGTGTACCAGTAGGACCACTAGCTACTTGATTCCATGGACAGTGGGGGTTCTGGCTATACTAAGCCAGAGGACTGGGTGGATTTGAGATTGCTTGAGGAGTGAGGAGAGTTATTTGAGGTTGGAGTCACCCAGGACATGAGGTCGGGTGTGAAAATGACATCCTGGGGAATAGAGTGATTTAGGAGGGGGTGAGAAGTCTTAGTAATCACCGCTTTCTTGAGAGTGGGGAAGATATCCATCTTAGCTAAATTGTCATTTGAGGCTTGAATTAGGATAATACCATTGTTGTAAAGGGAGATGGTAGCGTTCGCAATTTAGAATGGCGAGGGAAAAGCTGATAGTTTGAGGCCTTATGGAGTTTTCCTGGAACCAGTTATATGGAGCATGGCAATGGGCCCATTTTCTGGAGTAGAAGATGAGGTCATTGGTTAGTTTGCCCTTGTTGGCACAGAAGTAATAGTCTGAAATAAGTGCTTCAGGTCGGGTTTTGAGTATCTGATGTTTGTGCTTTTTGGCTGCATTTTTAGAAAGATTAGGAGGGTAGTTAATAAGAAGGCATGGAGACCAACCGGGTCAAGCCTTATATCCAGCTTTCACAGGGGAGGGAGAGAAGAAGAGAAGGGAAAGGAAAGAAAAAAAGGAAGAGCTTCTCCTTTTCTTCTTCTATTTATCTTCGCTCTTGTCACTTCACATTCTCTTTCATCGTTCTTCCCCTATTCCTCTTCCTTCTTTCTAACTCCTTTTTATTTATAATTCTACTCTCTAACTTCATTATTTCCTTCCATTGATCAGATCAAGTTCAAGATTGTATTTTACTTGCTTTAACCTATTTCAATAGACCTTTCTTCATTTATAACAGGACAGTCCAAGATGGCAGCCACATTAGTGCCATAATAGCAGGGCTCTGGTCATGGGACGGTCCTCTTTTAGTTTCTATTACCAACTGAGGTATGTGCTTTAGAATGATGCATAACAAATATTGGATGTGGGAGTCTGTTTGACCTGGCCCTTTTTGCAGGGTTATCCGCACACTTTTTGGCTTCCTATTTTTCAGACCTTCTGTATGTTGGCTTTAGGACTCTGGGCACTTTACCGCTGCTAATCAATGCTAAAGTGCATATGCTCTCTTCTCTAAAACATGGTATGATAGTTTGCTTCATGACTGGCATATTTGGTTTACTACTAGTAGAGTGCACCACATATGCCCAGGGCCTGTAAATCAAATGCTACTAGTGGGCCTGAAGCACTGATTGTGCCACTCACATGAATAGCCCTTCAAAAATGTCTCAGGCCTGCCACTACAGAGCAGGTGAGTGCAGTTTTAAACTGCCCTTTCGACCTAGCAATTTCACCAATTGCCAGGCCCAAACCTATACTTTTGTGACATGTAAGGTCCTAAGGTAGACCCCAGGTAGCCCCATGGGAACGGTGCAGTGTATTTAAAATGTAGGACCTGCGGTAATGAAAAACTTCTAAATGTGTTTTTCACTACAACAATGCCTATCTCTCCCATGGATTAGCATTGGAGCTGCCTTGTAACACTTTAGAAGTGGATCTTACAATTGGGAACAGATAGAAAATTGGTGTTTGGTGTCTCTAGACTCAGAATTTACAAACACAACGTTTAGTAAAGTTGTTTTTTAAATTGCAGGTCCTATAATGCAACTTTTAGAAAGGCTGATGAGGGTTATGAACCCGAAACCAGTCCCAGGATGCTTGTTTCCGGTCCAGGGAAGACATGGCTTGGCAGTTCGGGCTGGACTGTTCCCATGAGGCACAGGGTTAGACTGATTTGCATACGTCCATGTCTGAACTGGGGTGGTGGAGTAAGCTAAAGAAAGATGACGGATTAAACCCAGATCAGTTGACTGGGGGTGAGTGTTTGATTTGCTCAAGCGCTCCGTCCATCATCCCTTTTGGTATCACTTTTGGAAAGTTGGCATTTTCTTACTTAACCATTCTGTGCCTCTGTCTGTCACTAGAATACACATGTGGGTTGGATGATAGTTAAGCTTTGTGAATTCACTCTGGAAAGTCACACACAATGGAGCTGAGGTGTGGCCTGCACATCCTAAAGGCCCATCACCAGGCTGATGGGTCTTCCTAAGCTAGAGTTGTGGCAGGAGTTGAAAATTGCACCTGAATAAGGATGTGCCTGACCCCTCACAAAGAGCTGCCTACCCACTGTACTGTGTCTGGAGCCAGGGCCAGGAAGGACAGGGGCAGGGACTGGTGCACTGCAAAGACATTTCTTCGAAGTCTTCCGACTTCATAGGCTAAAATGTGTGTAAGTACTGGACCTCTGACACCATATACTCAGAACGCTTCTGAACTGAGGACATTCTGCCAAGCAGAATAGCTGTTGTGCTGCCAGGTGGGACTGGCACTTTACTGATTGCATTGCTGTGTTGGCCTTCTTCTTCTGTCTTGGGATTACGAGGACTGGACTTTGCACTCTGCATCCTGCTTTCTAAGGTTCTCCAAGTGCTTGAGTTGAGCTTGCCTACTGTTGGAAGTCTCAGAGCCATCAAAGACTTTATCTGCAGCACCTGGGCTTTTCTAATGAGAGCCCTGCCCTGCAAGTGGTGCCAAATCCAGTTCCTAGCCCAATGCTAGACAAAAAGAAAACATTACAGCGACTTTGAATGTGACTTCAGAGCTGGGGCTGCTCTTCGACATCACACAGCTGCTTGCATCGAAGCCATGGTCCACGCTCAATGTAATGACCACGACTTGAAACACAGGCCCCGCCTGCGAGCCTCTGAAGATCTACCACAGGGTGAGTATCGAGCACCGTGTCACCGAAGTCTGTGATGTCAAACTCCACCGAATCACCTGTGACCTCGTAAAGTGACATCTAACCGCAAAATCGATGCCTAGTGGCTTGACCCTCGATGCTTCATCAACTCAGCACCACCTGTGGAACTGATGCCTCGCTTCACCGTATCACCTCCCCTGAGCCTTGCAATGTCCTGGGTTTCAACAACTCAATATCTTTGCAGCACCATCAGGAACCACCGTCTCACTTGTGATGCCTCACCTCTGTTTTGTAACGCACCGTGAGCACTTATGTCCTGACTTGCACTGACAGTAAGGAGCCAATGCTGCGCCAGCCTCAGCGGCGCTTCACCTCCCAGGCGCCTCACTACATCTTTGTTTTGTCATTGTTTCCAAGGTAATGTAACCGGGATCTGTACGACTCCATATCAGGCAAGCGTTCCATCGCTGTTGGCTTAAACTTTGAGGTTCAATTTCGTCAAGTACACCGCTATAGCCCCAGCCAGAACTATTGTCCTTCTAAGCACTAGAACTGCATTTAATCTTTAAGAAATTGTATTTTGATTTATGTATGTTGGATTTTTGTCGTTTTGATTCTGTCTTACTCAGATAAATATTGGCTTGTTTTCTAAACTGGTGTGAAATACTTTTGTGGTGTTTTACTTATGTTACTGTGTGTGTGTGTGTGTGTGTGTGTGTGTACACAAATGCTTACACATTGCTTCTTTAGTTTAGCCTGCCTGCTCTGAGCCAAGCTACCCAAGGGTGAGCACATGTAAATTTAGTGTGTAATACACATACTGTGACAAAGATTATGGACAGAGTGCATGCCTCTACCACCTAGAGACCCCAGTTCTAACAGTAATTATTGTGCATGGTATAATGCTATTTGTAATGAAGATTGAGTAATCATCAGTGTGTATTGGTTGTGCATGCTGAGTCGACTGAGAAATCCTTTGATATGCTGCAACGTATAGTCAAGCGTCCATAGATGGAAGTATGTAGATTCTATTATCTGTTTTGTGCAAGCAGAAGTGTGCCTGCATTATGTGTTTACATGTATTGACTATTGTGTATAGGAGTGTTTAATAGTTAGTGCATAATATTATGCATGTGTGTGTGTCTAATCAGGAGAGTGTTACTTGCTGTGAGTATTGGTAGAGCATATCTGTGATTCTGAATGCTTGTACATTCGCAAGTGTAAATGGCAGGCTGCATAGTTGTCAGTAAGCATGTTACATTTCGTATTTTGTGAGTTTTGGAGTAATTCTATATGATGGACTAAAGTTTATTGAGCATTGTGATTGTGAACATGTTATTATTAATATGGTATATTATTTATGTGTGTAATGAGTACTGTGTAATCCATGATATATATATTGTTAATAGTTTGTATAAAGTCATGTGTTTTGTGCAGGTGCAGATCCAGCGATATCTGGTTACATGTCCAAAAATGTCTGATTAGATGGGGCCAGAGCCACAGTGCTTATAGCCTAGATTGCTTTTGAAGTGGAGGTGACTTCAAAGGAAAGCCTTTGAAGTGCACAGGATCCCCTTTCAGCCTTTGTGTAAGGGCAGGACACTACCTATTGAAGGGTACATTTCAGCTCCTCCCCTTCCCTCCTGCCCAGGAAGACCTATGCAGAATGCAGCTGTATGCAGATGCAGTTGAGTGCCCTGTGTTTGTGGCTGTCTAGCTGGAATGCACAAAATTTTGCTGTCACCCAAACCGAGATGTGTATTGAGACAGACTGTAAAGCACACAAAGAGCTAAGAGCAGAGAAATGCCCACTTTCTAAAAGTGGCACTCCTAAACTAACAATGACAAATCCAACTTTACCAGTAAAGAGGATTGGTCATTACCAACCGAAAGCTATTAAATATCAAGCAGCTAATCCTCTACGGTCTGGAATTACAGCTCAAAAGTATTTAAGGAATCCTCAAGGATAACCTTTGAGAGAAGCAGGCTTCACAGTAGTAAAACATAAATTTGTTTGTTTGTCACTACCAGGACATGTAAGACATATGCGTACATGTCCTACCTTATACGTACATGGCACCCTGCCCTTAGAGCCTACCATAGGGGTGACATAGATGCAATAAAAGGGAAGTTTAAGATTTGGCAAGTAAGTTTTAAATGTCAAGTCACAGTGGCAGTAAACTGCACACACAGGCCCTGCAATGGCAGACCAGAGATGGGTTTGAAAAGCTATGTATGTGGGTGGCACAATCAGTGCTGCAGGCCAACTAGTACCATTTGATTCTCAGGCCCTGGGTATATGTGATACCACTTTACAAGCAGAACCGGACTGGGAACCCAAACCAGCCCTGGCAATTTTGTCAGACTTGCCCCTGGGTGGTGGGGTGCAAGAGTGAAGCACTGCTGCTTTTGTTACTGGGTGCTGATATCAGATCACTGCTGCAAAACAGGGAGCCTGCAACAAAACTGGCCCCCACCCTTCCTGGCTCCTGGGGAAACACCTGATGTCCACTACAGCCAGTCCTTCCTTGTTGCAAGGAACTTATTAGTAAATCAAATATGCTAACCAGGCATACACCAATCACAAACATGTTTAGAGAGAGCACATGCACGTTAGCACTGGTTAGCAGTGGTAAAGAGCTCAGAGTCCTAAGGCCAACAAAAAGAGAATCAGCAAAACTAGAGGTAAAAGGCAAAAAGTCTGGGGAATCACCACCCGACGGATGCCAGTTCAAACCTAAACCCTACATGCCAGTCGGCATAACGAGCAGCCAGTAAGTAAGACTCAGTGTAACAAAGTAAGGGCCTAATATAGACTTTGGTGAATGAAAAGTTCTGAGACAAATGTGAAGTATATCCTGTCCACCGTATTACTAGTGCCATAGGATATAATGCATTTGTAGTATGGCAGACTGGATATTTGTCATGTTTTTGCCAGAGTATCCCATCTCCCAAAGTCTAATTCAAGCCCTGCACTTTTTGACATCTCACTATTTCTAAGTAACTCTTTGACATCCTGAAGGTGGTCTTTGCCCCAGACTTTTTGTTTTTTACCTACTGGTTTTGCTGATTCTTTTTTGTTGGTCTTAGGACTTTTTACACCTTACCACTGCTAACCAGTTATAAAGTGCATGTGCTTCTCCCCTAAACATGATGACATTGGTGTATACCTGATTGGCCTATTTGTTGAACTGATAAGTCTTTTGTAAAGTGGTATACCATATACTCAGGGCATGTACTTAAATTGCTAATAGTGGGCTGCAGCAGTGATTGCGCCACCGACAGAAGTAGTCTTTCAAACCTGTCTCAGGCCTGTTACTTCAGTGCCTGTGTGTGCATTTTACTGCCACTTCAATATGGCATTTCAAACTACTTGCCAAGCCTTACCTTCCCCTTTTATTACAGATAGGACAGCCCTAAGATGGGCCCGAACTAACCCTAAGGGCAGGGTATTATGTAAGTAAAGGGTAGGATATGTACCTTTAAATTTTACATGTCCTGGTAGTGACAACCATCCTATTTCATTTTTCACTACTGTGAGGCCTACTCCTCTGTTAGGCTAACAATGGGAATTCCTTAATACACTAATAAACTGTAATTCCTGATCAGAAAGGAGGAGCTTTTTCATGTTTCATATGTTTCAAATGGGAATGATAAATTCTCCTCACTGTTGAAATTGCATTTAATATTATTGTTTTAGATATGCCACTTTTAGAAAGTGGACATTTCTTTGCACTCACTGCTCTGTGTGCCTGACACATTGTCTCCACTCCATATCTGGGGTAGGTGACAGCTACACTTTGTGTAATCCCTCTTGACAGCTGCAAACACAGGAAGGATAGGGGTGTGTGAGTACCCATCTACATACATCTGCATTCTGATGGCCTTGCCTGGGCAGGATGGAAGTAAGGGGCTAACACTTGACTTGAATAGAGGTCCTGTACCAACACAAAGGGCTTATTAGCCCCCATAGATAGCCTGTCAGACAGGACAGGGTTGAAAGGGATCCTTGTGCACTTTAGAGGGTTGATTTGAAGTCACCCCCGCATCAAAGGCACTTTTTGGGTATGAGTACTGTGTCTCTGACCCCTAAAATCAGACACTTCTGGATGTTTAACCAAGCGTCTATCAGAAGGACTGCTGCTCCTAAAAGGACCCATCTTTAGACTGCAGACTTGGAAGACCTGCTTTTCTCTTCTGATGCCCTACTGTCTACTTCTCTCTGTATTCACTGTGTTACTGTGTGAATATGTTGCACAAATACTTTATGCATTGCCTCTTTAGATAAGCCCGACTGCTCTGTGCCAATCTATGAAAGGGTGAGCACAGGCTACCTTTTAGTGTGTAGCTTACCCAGACTAGAGTGGGGGTTCCTGCATGGCCTGGGTGCATATCTCAGCCAACCAGTAATTCAATTTGTAACAGTAACCATCTTAATTTTAACATCCATTGCCTAGCATGCATGTTTTTAAAGGTCTTTTCATAAGGACTCATTGATATATATGCGGCAAACCAACTCTTCCTTTTCCCTACATGTGTGGTCAGTGCTAGCATATACCAACAAACATCATTGTACCTCTTTTCCTTCTTCCATATGCTGTCTTGCACCAATATTTAACATTCATCAAACAACATATTTACAAACTGCGGCGCAGGTGAGTGTGACCTGTTCTTAGGATACCCCCGCGCCGCACGGCCACCAGCTGTAGCGTGTGCTTCCCGCCTGCCGCTGCCCTCAGCCTTGCTGAGCCTGCCTGCTGACCCCGCCCCCCGCCGTTGTTCTGTGTGGTCTCCTGCGATAACTCTGTTTCCTTTTGTGATTATTCTGTTTCCTTTTGGTCTAATCTAGCTTTTTGTCCCGATTCTCTGTATTTGTGTGGCCCCCTGTGCTGTTTTCCCTGTAGTTGCCCCCTGTGCCCACCCACCCCGCTCCCCGCTTCCCGCCGCCGTGAGAGCGGCCACGCCCCCTTTTCCTTCTGTGCCCTCCCTGCTCCTGCCTCCCAGCTGCTCCTCCCTCCCTCGAACTTGGCCATAAATGGCGACCGCGCGGCGCAGGTGAGTGTGACCTGTTCTTAGGACACCCCCGCGCCGCACGGCCACCAGCTGTAGCGTGTGCTTCCCGCCTGCCGCTGCCCTCAGCCTCGCTGAGCCTGCCTGCTGACCCCACCCCCGCCGTTGTTCTGTGTGGTCTCCTGCGATAACTCTGTTTCCTTTTGTGATTATTCTGTTTCCTTTAGGTCTAATCTAGCTTTTTGTCCTGATTCTCTGTATTTGTGTGGCCCCCTGTGCTGTTTTCCCTGTAGTTGCTCCCTGTGCCCACCCACCCCGCTCCCCGCTTCCCGCCGCTGTGAGAGCGGCCACGCCCCCTTTTCCTTCTGTGCCCTCCCCGCTCCCGCCTCCCAGCTGCTCCTCCCTCCCTTGCACTTCGCCATAAATGGCGAGCGCGCGCACGCGCAGCGTTGACGCGCAGCGGGCGCGCCGATTGTGCGCCGAAGGCGCGCCAAAGGCAAGCCCGCCTGCGCCCGTCCGCGCCTGGCCCGCGCCCAGCGCCCGGACCCCTGGCCCCCGCAGACACCAGCCCACCCGCTGGACCTACAACGCCACCGAACTCAACGCACTCAACGCCGGCAGAATCCCCAGATGTTACCGAGCCACCCCGAGATGCACCCAGGGACCCTTCAGCTGCCACTCCTGCAAGTTCTCCTGCATCCGGACCTGCACTGCACCCGCACCCAACAAGCCGAGCACCAGCAGCAACCACCTCAAGTGCATCCTGCTCAACACCCGCTCCGTCCACAGACACGCCGTAGAGCTCTGGAACCTGCTCGACACAACATCACCAGACGTCGCCTTCCTCACGGAAACATGGATGAACGCCTCCTCAGCACCCGACATCGCCATCGCCATCCCGGACGGATACAAGATCACCCGGAGGGACCGTGGCAATCAGACCGGAGGAGGCATCGCCATCATCCACAGGAACACCATCCGCATCACGACCAACACCGACAACACCCTCACCCTCACAACCTCCAAACACCTGCACTTCCAGATCCACACCGACCCCAAGACCACCCTCAGAGGCACCCTCATCTACAGACCCCCGGGACCACGCACACAATTCAGCGAAGACATCGCGACTTCATCAGCCCGCACGCCCTCCCCTCCACTGACTACATCCTCCTCGGGGACCTCAACTTCCACCTGGAGAACAACAACAACCGCAACACCACCACCCTGCTGGACAACCTCGCCAACCTCGGTCTAAAGCAGCTGGTGACCACCCCCACCCACTACGCCGGACACACACTCGACCCCGTCTTCTCATCCAGCAAGGACATCGCCTTCAGCCATGCCACCGGACTCCACTGGACGGACCACAGCTGCGTCCACTTCAGCTTCAGAAAGAACACGATCCACCACCACCAGCAAAAGGTTGCACGCAGAAGCTGGAACAAGATCACAGCTGACCAGCTCGCCGCATCCCTGAGCCAGGACCCCCCCGCCAGCTCAGCGAACCCCAGCCAGGCCGCCAACAACCTCACGAAGTGGATCAGCAACTGTGCAGACGACCTCGCCCCTCTGAGGACCCCGCCTAGCAGACCCGGCAGTAAGAAAGCACTATGGTTCACCGACGAACTCAAGAGCTCCAAGAAGAACTGCCGAGCCCTCGAGAGAGCCTGGCACAGAGACCCAACACCAGACAACATGACCACCCTCAAGCTCGCGACTCGAAAACACCACCAACTGATCCACACCACCAAGAAAACCGCATTCAAGGAACGACTGGACAACAACGCACACAATATCAAGGAACTCTTCAACATCGTCAAAGAGCTCTCCAACCCCAACGCCGGAAACAACAACATCACCCCATCACAAGACCTCTGCAACTCCCTCGCCTCCTACTTCCACAACAAGATCGCAGACATACACCACAGCTTCATCACACAGCCAACGCACCCCACGACCGCACCTGCACCTCCCACCACCACCCTCCGCACCTGGACCCCGATCAACACCGAAGAAACCCGACGCACGATGAACTCCATCCACTCCGGATCTCCAACCGACCCCTGCCCGCACCAAGTCTTTAACAAGGCCGACGCTGTCATTGCACCCCACCTGCGGGACATTATCAACACCTCCTTCGACACCGCTACCTTCCCGGAGAGCTGGAAGCACGCCGAACTCAGCGCTCTACTGAAGAAACCATCAGCGGACCCCACCGAACTCAAAAACTACCGCCCCATCTCGCTCCTCCCGTTTCCGGCCAAAGTCATCGAGAAGACCGTCAACAAGCAGCTGGCCGCCTTCCTCGAGTCGAATGGTTCCCTCGACCGCTCGCAGTCTGGCTTCCGGGCCAACCACAGCACCGAGACCGCCCTCATCGCTGCCACTGATGACATCCGAGGCCCTGCTCAACAACGGGGAAACAGCGGCCCTCATCCTCTTGGACCTCTCCGCGGCATTCGACACTGTCTGCCACCGCACCCTAGTGCAGCGCCTCTGCAACATCGGAATCCAAGAGAAGGCACTAGAATGGATCATCTCCTTCCTCGCCGGAAGGACACAGAGAGTCCGCCTCCCCCCGTTCAGATCAGAAGCCACCGAAGTCATCTGCGGCGTTCCTCAAGGCTCCTCGCTCAGCCCCACCCTCTTCAATGTCTACATGAGCCCCCTTGCGGCCATCGCACGCCAACACAACCTCAACATCATCTCTTACGCCGACGACACCCAGCTGATCCTCTCCCTCACCAGCGACCCCGCCACCGCCAGAGCCAACCTACACGAAAGGATGACAGATGTAGCCGAGTGGATGATGAACAGCCGCCTGAAGCTGAACTCAGACAAGACAGAGGTCCTCATCCTGGGCTCCTTGCCCTCCGCCTGGGACGACTCCTGGTGGGCCCCTGCCCTGAGCAGCGCACCCAAACCAACAGACCACGCACGCAACCTGGGCTTCATCCTGGACTCCTCCCTCTCCATGACCAGACAAGTCAACGCCGTCTCCTCGTCGTGCTTCAACATCCTGCGCATGCTACGTAAGATCTTCCGGTGGATCCCTACCGAGACCAGGAAGACGGTTACCCAGGCCCTCGTCACCAGCCGACTGGACTACGGCAACTCCCTCTACGCCGGAACCACTGCCAAACTCCAGAAGAGACTCCAGCGGATCCAAGAACGCCCCAGCTAGACTCATCCTCGACATCCCCCGACACAGCCACATCTCCGGACACCTGAGAGACCTGCACTGGCTCCCGGTCAACAAGAGAATCACCTTCCATCTCCTCACCCACGCACACAAAGCCCTACACAACCAAGGCCCAAGATACCTCAACAGCCGCCTCAAATTCTACACTCCCACACGCCAGCTTCGATCGACCAGCCACGCCCTCGCCGCCGTCCCCCGCATCCGAAGAGCCACCACAGGAGGAAGGTCCTTCTCCTACCTGGCCGCCAAGACTTGGAACTCCCTCCCGACCCACCTCCGCCTGACCCAAGACCACCTCGCCTTCAGGAAGCAGCTCAAGACCTGGCTGTTCGAGCAGTAGCGGACCCCCCTCCCCAAGCGCCTTGAGACCCTCCAGGTGAGTAGTGCGCTATATAAATGCTTTGATTGATTGATGTTTCCAGCAATTCATCAAAAAGCTTCCTCAAGTACACTCTAACTATTAATAATCACATCACAGTTATTTTGTATTTCTAACATAGTCATGCAAAAGGGTAACCACGGACATAAAGTCATCCTTAGATTTCCTTTAGCATCCCTCTCCTTTAGAAGGCAAGAAATTAAATTCTCTCTTCTAATTGCAGCTCTCCTATCAGATTGAATGGTGAACTGATATGTATAGCTGTACTCCATTAATAATGAGATTAGGAGCTTTCTATGTCACTTCTGACTTTGAAAGGCTGTTCTAATTAAATATAGGATGGGACTTCATAGCACAGTGTTGGATTAATCCAGCTTCTTCTCTTCTGGCTTCTCGTGTTAGTGCTGGTTCCCAGTAGATCTTTTGAAATAATGTAATACTTTTTAAACGTTGCCAGGAGATTGGTTAGTGCTATGCTATTGAACTGCTACTTTATTAACTCTACGGCTTTAACTCCGTAGTTGTAGATTTTCTACCACATATGCAAAATCAATTAGATTCTTGTGAAAAGTGTCATTTACAGCTTGGCTCTGTTCTCATCAAAGGTCAGAAGTACAACAAATTTTATTGGTCGTAAACGGCCCGATTCACAGAATCGGGCTGTTGGCGACTGGAAAAATGCTTTCTCGAATACGCAAAATCCAAAATGCTATTCGGTAACTTGCAGTTTGCCTTTACGAGTCAGGGTTTGGAAGGGGCGTGTTTTGGGCGTCCCGTCCAAATACTGAATCGATATGGTATGTATTACTGTATTGCGATCATTTCCAGTCACAAAACAGTAATACTTTACCACCATTTTAAAAGTCATGGTAACCCATTAACAAATGGGAAGGGGTCCTCTTAGGATACCTTCCCCTTTGAGAAGGTTGGAAAAATATTTTTAAAGAGCAGGCTGTCGTCTCATGGGCCACTGCCTACTCTTAAAAAAATCAACTTCATTGTTAAAGTTTTGGCTTTTTAAATGCATCCTGTTTTCCTTTAAGGAAAACAGGTTGCATTTAAAAAAATTAAAAGATTGCTTTATTAAAAAGCAATCAAAGACAAGGTGGTCTGCTGACCTCACCAGGCCACCATCCCTGTCAAGTCTGCGATTCCTAATGAGTCACAAATTGCGGCCTACCTCATTAATATTAATGAGGTATGTCAATTTGCGACCAACTAGGAATCGCTATGTAGAAACAAAGGGCCACATTTATCAATATTGGAAATAGAGATTACCAAATGTGATTTTCTGCAAATCACAATTTGGTAATCTCTATTCCTAATGCATGAAATTCCATGAGTTCCATTTAGCAATTCCTAGTGGGTCACACATTGACCTACCTTATGAATATTAATGATGTAGATCTCGTGGGAATCGCTAAAATCACAGAGATGTGGGCCTGCTGGGGTCAGCAGACCACCATGTCCGTGACTGCCTTTAACTAAAGTGTTTTTTTTAATGCAGCCCGTCTTCCTTACAGGATAATGGGTGAATTGGGAAGCGCCTTGAGATCCTTATGGGTGAGTGGCCATGCTCTACAAGACACTGATTGGTTGATTGATTGATTGATTGATTAATTGATTGAAAGTAGAACTACTGCCGCCCCTCAGTCATCCACCCCTTTACTACCTCAGTAGCTACAAACAACTAATACCTTTTTTCTTTCATTCTTTTAATTTGCGATCACTTTCGTTTCTTATATTTTAAGGTAATTTATTAGGTTTGGACCCATGCTTGTATCCAGTTACCAGTTGTTGTAATACAAATCTTGAAAATTTAGATTGCTAATAGCAAATTTAGATGAAACCACAAAGTGCATATTCTCCGCTCATCAACTTGCTTCAGAAGTAGTGGCTATCTAGTTGTGCAGCATTGTTGCTTTCTGTGCTTCATTTAAGTTTGTGCGACTCAGGAGAAGAGAGCCCCGCATACATTGTTGCTGTTAGTATGTTACACTGCTCTGGTTCGTGCTTCATTGTTTTAGTTTGCCTCAAGAATTATGTCAACTCAGATAAAGTATTAAGGCCCTTTGCACGATGTGCATACAATCAGAGATCTATACAACACCAGATTAGTTGGCTTAGCTTCTTAATACTCTGGAAGGGCCCCCTGTAATTTATAACTCATACTTATATTTTTCCCTACATGGATTGCCATTTTTACAATTCACTTGTGCACCTTATGCACCTATAAGATCTGCGCCTATCACCTCTCGTCCCGTCCGTCTTTCGTCCTTCTTCCATGCCCACTACTCCCACAAGCATTATCATTCCACCCACTCCACCCCCTTTTCGTTTCCCTCTCCCTTGTGTTTCAAAGAGGCTGGAAGTCACCATAGGTGCCATATTACCGTGTAATGCATTGAATAAACTATGATATTACTAAATAACCATTAGTTTATTTTGGCAGGGCATTAAAATGATACGGCAAGTAGTTCTTCACTATTCAGTATATAAATGTTTTAGAGTGGCATGCCAATTGACAAAATGAGCAACCTAGTCAAAACCTCAAAAGAAAAGCTTTAGCTGCTCCAATTAAATTTTTTAAACAAGTCTGATTTGCGTCATCACCACAACATGCTTTAGTACTCACATCCATTGTCAGATTTAGTGTAAACTAGGGATGTGTGAAATTTGCTTCATTTTCTTTCGCATAATTACGCGGTATTTCAGAAAAAATGAAAAATCTGTCATTTAGTGCTATATCTTTGCATGAAGAAAAACACGATTGCTGTGAAAAACAGCCGCTGGCGATTGCTCATGCACACCTGCACTTTGCTTTCAAGCATAATGCGAAATTTCTGAAGTGACACAAATTATGCTGTTGTCATTTAGGTTTCAACCAGGCCTAGAATAAACGTGGTAAAGTGTCAAACGTCTTCTAGAAAAAATAAATTCGAAAAGAGGGTTTACTTGGGTAAAATATGTTTGGTGCAGTCCTGTCTAGTTCTTATGAGGGAAAACAGACTTTATACTAAAAAATATTTGGGATTCAAGACTAAGGAAATTATCACAAGCAAATATCAATTTAAAAAAAGTGTTGCATGGTAATCCAGTGCAAAAATAAAAAAAATTGAAAAATGTAACCAGTCAAAATGTAGGATTAAAGTTAATGAAAATTGATGCTAAAAAATATTACTCCTAAAATCCAAGGATACCCGAAATAGTGTATAATAATGAAAAGCTTTTAGTAGTCTTCCATAAAGTTGTTCACGGTCAAAGCACCCACAGTATGTGACTTTCAAGCACTTGCAACTGGATAGAAGGTGGGGATTATCCGGAATAACGATTTCATCTCTACACTGAGAAACAAATATTAGCTAAAAATTCTTAAGCCTGACCAAACAGATGGTTACAACTTATATTAGCTTGAAGAAGACAAGCTATCAAAGCAATCACATGGAAAGCTTCGGTGAAAAGCTCTGAAATAGATAAACCTGGGGGGATATTCACAAGGAAGTGGCGGAGAGATGTATTAGCCATCTTTGCTTAACGCATCTCTTCCCCACTTCGGAAACGCAAGGCTGCACCATATTCACACGGATATGGTGCAGCCTTGCGTTTCCCCCTGCGATGGCGCTAAGTTTAACAACTTAGCGGCAACACAAGCACCCTCGCACCAGAGTGCAAGGGTGTCTGTGTGCAGGGGAGGAATGTTTATGTGTAGGAAGGTGTCCCTTCCTGCATATAAACAATCCTAAATGCAATTCTCTCACTTTCATGTGTGCTGCTTTATGCATTATTCACAAGGCAGCGTTAAGTCACGTTAAGTGGCTTAACACTGCCTAGTGAATAGGGCAAGGCCCGTATCACTATCACAACATCATTGAAAGTGGCGTTGTGGTGGCGATAGGGGCTTGTGAATATGCCCCCTAGACGGTAAAATTTTGGTTTGGCTCCAAGATACCGAATTGAGGGCCTCATTTATGTGTTTTCAGAAAAGGGCAGGAATGCACTGTATCTATCAAATATGGTGCTTTCCGGTCCTTTTCCCCTGCGCCGGTGCACAATGGACTGCCGTCGGCCAATGCAGGCACCTTTGTAGATTGGTGTAAGGGTGCCTGCGTTGCAGGGATGATTATTTTTGTGCAGGAAGGGAAACCTAACTGCACAACACAATCACAAGAGGCTTTTCCCTCTTTCTATGTGTGCTGCAGAATGCAGCACACATAGAAAAAGGAAAAATGAGGAGAAATAAAGATATTTCTCCTTGTTCTGCCTCCCTTACGCCTCCCCTGGGGAATTGCAAGTATTTGGCACAGCCTCAGTTCTACGATTTTTCGTATATCAAGGGCAGTGTCAAAAAACATGGTTGTTGCTGGAAACACCACCAGCAACACCCATTGCAAGCACCTTTAACACAGAAAACTGTGTTAAAGGGAACGATGTTTACTAGGCAGCATTAAGGCAAAAAAGTGGCTTAGTGCTGCCTTGTAAAGATGGAGCAGGCTCCTCCACCACAGAACGTCACAAAAAATGATGTTCCAGCAGTGCATGGGGCCTTATAAATGAGGCCCATTGTTTGAAGGCACTTCCAGTCAACCTCAGGTATGTGTGTCGAGAAAAATCCTTCCCCATTAGTGCCCATTAGTGCCCTGTAAGTAGATCAAGGATGTTCCACAAACGGTTGATGAAAGGAAGAAGCAAGCGCTTTTTAAAAATTACCACAATATAAATGTTTTTCAGTGAATAGTAGTTGAATAGCATGAGCTCCTCACACTTCTCAGGCAGAGGAAAGACAATCCATACTAACACCTCCCCCATAATGCTGTTGGTGTTGGAAATACTTTAATCTGCCTTCTGATGACAGACTTCAGCAGACTTCTTAATATACATTACAAGAAGGTTGATTATAATTTGGGGTGGGCTACTTCCCACCTCAGGAAATATTAACACTTCTTGTCAGGGTGGACTCTCTAAGTCACTAAATTAACCTCAGTTCAGCACTCTGGTAGCTTTGGCACAGAACAGGCAAGCTTAAATTAGAGAAATGTGTTAAGTATGATGCAGTACCAAAGCAGTTATAAAATCAAAACTCCAAGCAATAAAAATCCAAAACTAAATTGGGAAACTGTAGTAAAATGTAATAAACGCAATGGCACCAAAATGAAAAAAACAATAATGGCAACGAGAGATATACATTTTTAAAGTTTTTCGTAGAAATAGCGAAATAGCTCCAAAAAGCACTAAACACCAATGATAGTCTATAGGCGTTGCAGACTAAGACCTAGGCGAGATTTTAAGCTGACCGTGATGGAGCCATGATCAAATATACCAATGGGATTGGTCCTGATGAAAAGTCTGGAAATCAAAAGGTTTCTAAATGTCACTTCAGAAATGGACTCTGGCACTTTTTTGAAGAAAAGTTGAAAGGGGCCTTGCCAATCCTCTCTGAGCAGGCCGCAACTAAAATATTAGTCACCTCTATGAAACAAAAGGTGTTGTGCTGAAAAACATTGGACCCTCGGAAGCTTTAAAGATTTCTTGCAGAAAAATTCCCAAAGCAGAAGAGGACTTTGTTGTTTTTTTCCGAGATGCATGGACAGTTGAGCAGGGCAGCTCTGAAATTCAATACAATTACATGAAACCACCAGTCGGATTCATTTTATGGCATGGCTTGCTTAAGCCACGAAGGCAAACTTTTCAAAAGTTTCCAAACTTTCTTCCTGTGCCCAAACAACCAATTGAGTAAACTTCTAAGGCATCAAGGACATCAGGAGGAGGAACTAAGGGCCTGATTACAATGTCGGTGGGTCTGACAGCGATGGCTCATCGGTGTCAGACCCACCAACATCTGCCCCTGCAATCCGTCTGCTGCATTAGGATGCGGCGGGGGGAGGCATCTGGCGGAGGGACCGTTTGCTGCGCTTCTGACGAGTTTAAGGAGCCCAACCGTGCATTGGAGGGTCAGTAATCCCTACAATGAGGAGGTGCCTGCTCAGGCACCGCAATAGGAATTATGATGCCCTTTTCCACCCGCCCTTTTCATGGCAGTTCACCCGCCATGAAAAGGCAGGCAGAAAGTGACTTTCGGGGCCACTAGGAGGACCCCTGCCACACAGTGCGGGGATGTTTTTAATGCGTTTATTTTCTATTGGGGCATGTGTTGCAGCCCTCAGGACACACCCCAATAGAAAATATACACTTTGTGACTGCCGTGAAGGCAGTCGCATCTTAATCAGGGCAGCGGAACCGCCCACTTCTAGTACGGCGATCCAGCTTCTGCTATGGTGCCGGTCAGATGAGAGGCCTCCCGGCATCGTGATCAGGCCCTTAGAGACTATCATGGTGTCAGGCAACCGCAAAGGCCAGTCCCGGCCCAGTTTTTACAGGTCAGCTAGGCACTTTAGGAAAAGGCCTCATGCGGTAGCTTGTTGAGTCCCTGTTGCCACAGAGGAGGTCAGACAATTTACTCTTGGAGTCCATGTCTTTGTTGTGGGTACAACAGGTAGCATGTCCATTCCTTCAGGACTCCTGTCAGGTCACAGGTAGAAGGTCTGGTCTTCTTCTGATGTTCCGCTTGTCCTTAAAAGATTTTAAGGAGAGTGCTGAGGAGCTCCACCTTTATTACAAGCACCTGCCAGTGGGTGGTGCTGACTCTTGGTTCTTCTGCAAACTATGGGGTAAAAGTTGCCAAGGGCATCCCTGACACTTTTGCAGCAGTTACTGTTTACATTGCTGCAAACGATCCCATAGTGTTCCTTCTTTCCAAATTTCAAGATGGGAAAACATTTCTCCCCTTATGCAAATAGTGTGTCCACGCAGAGGTGTGGCAAGGACAATGAGCTGTCCCTTCCTCTGTGGTCACTCTAAACCAGTTCTGGGAGTACCTTTCCTCCGACTTGGTTTGGTGCCAGCTTGGGCAGGGGGACAATGGCTAGATGCCACGAAACATCTACTTGTGAATGGGCAGGCCCCTATTTAGAAAATAAAGTCCTGGGCCTACCTCAACTAGTCTTCCTGTCAGGATAAGAAAACCCCCTCCCTACTCCCATGCAGTTGTCCTTGTTCTGGGAGCAGTTTCCACTCCTTTTTCACAACTCATTCAGGCCACATACAGGCTGTGCAGTGGCTGGAAGTCTAATACAAATTAGCCTCCAGAAGCTTCAAGCAGGGTAGTGTAACATTCTAAAAGTTACATTTGCCATATATTTTTTACAAAGCCAACTTCCCTATCAGATTGGATTTGTATTCAGTATAAAAATAAAGTCTTTGAATGGAGTTTACAGTTAGTACAGATCAGAAGTTAGAAAGCATATAATCTATATGTTAACTTTTCCTATCGTCCAGTTACAGCACGACTGTTGACAAAGTCATTTGGGCCAAGTCACTAGGCGAACATATTTCAAATGTCAACACATTTCACTTTTAAATTGTGTAGACCTTACCTTGTGGGTAGCAAGGTGTGCTTGTGGATGACTTATTTAATAATTAAAATCAGTGTTTCCTACTTGTCCAAAGGGCGATTTTGACAGGTCTGTGCAGCAGAGTTCAAGCTGCTACTGTCAGGCCACACATGGGAGGCCTGAGTCATGCTTTCCGGGTCTAGGTCCACTCTGCGGATGGCACAATAGGTGCTGCAGTCCGCAGGTAGCATTAAACTTCAAGGCCCTAGGTACATTTTTCTAACCACATACTAGGGACCTACAGGCAAGTTAATTAACCCCTTCAGTGCCACGCCCTTTCCCCCTCCTGTGCCGGGCATTGCACTAGTGGGTGGGGTTCATGACGAGATAGTCTCGTCATGGGCACAGCGCAACCGTGCTCCATGACGAGACTATCTCGTCATGGGCACTGAAGAGGTTAAGTCAAGTAGGGGTAAGCCAATTTAAACATGTTTATAGGGGTTGCTGGCAATTTACCCCTGTTTAGCAGTGGTAGCAAAAATAGGCTACATTTAATGGTGAAAAATGTCTGGCGACCATGCGGAAAATGCAGATCACATACTCAGGCAACCACCAGCCAAGAACGATGGTTGACTAACTAATACTTTCATGGACTTCCCTGCTCAGGTGATTGAACAAGGACAATTCATCACCTCTGCAGTGTCACTTGTCTGTTCTCTGACCCGATGAACCTACCAGAACCCTTCTGTCAGCATCTGCTCTAGTCACTAACTCTGCCTATAAGAAATTGGAGTATTAGTTGAGGGAGTTAGAACCCACCTCAAATAATATTTGCAATGCTTGTCAGGGTGAACAAATAAAGTCACTAAATAAACTAGTGCTAAACCCTCTGGTAGCTTGGTACATAGCAGTGATGCTTAATTTAGAGGCAAAGTGTTTATGCAGTACCAGTAATAAAGTGAAAACACAACACAAGAGAAATCCCGAACCAATTTAGAAATATAGAGGATATCTTAATAAATAAAATGCCACCAAAACAACAAAAATACTATAAGTAGAACCAGAGAAATTAATCTTAAAGTGTGAATTCAAGAATAGCCCCAAAAAACACAAAGCGCCAACAGTGATTATCTTGTTGCACTAGACATTGTCAAAGTCGAAAGTGAAGGCTGGCTGCGTTATATTGCTGGTCGGATTCAGGGACCAGGTTTGTCCCAGTGAAAGGTTTACCTTCTGACTTAAAAATATTTATGGAGAAAAAGTGGTTGTTGAGGTGTTGTCAGTCGGGGCAAGCTTTAAGCTGGGTCATAAGTAGGCCTCGATGAAGGCAGGTTGCTGTAGAGCGGGATCCTGGCCAGTCATCAACTAAGGTGGGAAGGATCTGAGGGAGGGTGGAAAGTCCGGAGTCTGTGCCCAGAAAGGCTTTAACATTGATCGGATGCTATTCAGCGCTGGTTCCGAAGAAGCCCTCCTGGAAGTCAGATCTCTTTCAGCATGGCAAACCAGCAAGCTGAGGCCAACTGGGGGTTCAATATAAATGACTGTGGCTATAATGGTTCTGCAGGCAGAAATTTGTTAACACGTTTCTAAGTCCCACTTCTTGAAGTCTGGGGACGAAGCCAAGGGTCCAGGACGTGGGGGCACCACTTGTGGGTTAGGACTCATCCCAACAGAGGCCAGCAGGGTGGTTCAGGGCTTGTCCAGTTGGAACTGGCTAGCTAGGAATTTACAGGGAGAGGCCTTTGGAAGCTTGTTGTGTTCCTATAGCTCAAACAGGAGGACAGTCAACTGACCCTTGGAGTCAGTTTTGGGATTCTGGATTAAAGGCAAGCAGGTCCAGTCTTTATTTGGATTCCTCAGACAGAAGGTAAGTCCTTCTTCTGGTTGCTCGCAGACCCAGGAGTATTCCGTATAGAGGTCTGTGTAGTCCGCTTTAATGCCTAGTACCAGCCTGTGGATGGAGGGTAAGCCTTTGTTCATCCCCTAAACCATTTCTGGTCCCTTCTCCTACTCCCACTGGCTTTGGTGCCTGCCTGACAAGAGAGACAAAGGGGAGGTAGGTGTAGATGTGAACTTTATCTACCAGTGACAATGTAGGCAGCCTTTTAAGCTCAGAAAGGGGCATAACCCATCTTTTTAAGGGAGGAGTCCTTTTGCACATACCCAGGTGTCTTTGACGACTTTCTGGGTGCAATACACATCTCACCACAGGGGACCCATCAGCTGACAGTTGGACACTTGCAGGTAAGCCTGTAGATTTAGGTAGAAAAATGACAACTGTCCAAAATAGTAATAAAAAATCTGACGTATTAAGTTGGATTTTAAATAACTATTAAACTGAGTCATTGAATAATTTCTCTAGTTATAACAAAACTTAATTTAACACTTATTAAAGGTAATAGTGTAAGCAGTGTCAACCCATGAGAGAGCCAGCCCTGCCACAGTGACATTAAAATCATTAAATAAACATTTCCTACTATTTAAATTCCATGTACTCTGCCCTATGGGCTTTAAAAGCCTGCCTTCGGGGCATCTAGTAAGTATTAAAAATAAAGTTTTATGACTAGCACTATGTTTAAATGGTGTTTTAAAATGGCACACACAGGCTGCTGTGGCAGGCCTGGAGACATGTTTTACACAACTACTTTAGTCGGTTGCACAATAAGTGCTGCAGCCCACTAGTAGCATTTCATTTACAGGTCCTGAGTACATGTGTTACCAATTACTAGGGACTTACAGGTAAATTCAATGTGCCAATTAGAGATATTCCAACAAGTTTAGAGAGAAGAGCACAAGCACTTTATTCCTGATTAGCAGGAGTAAAGTGTGCAGAATCCTATTGTCAGCACAACGGGTTCCGCAAAAGAAGGTAAGAATGCAGGGAATACCAAGCAAAAGATGGCCCTTTTCAACAATGGGGGATCCTTGTCTTCACATGCATACCCCTTCTGTGAGACAACTAACTCTAGTTTGCACCCAGGCACATATCAATAGGGGGATAAGGTTAAGCGGCTCATTCTTTTCCTAAGTCAGACTTCTTTCCCCAACTCTGGCCAAGCTCTTCCAAAAAGGCTAACAACCAAAAGAAGCCCATGACAGCTCCCAGTGTCAAAGAGTCAGGTCACATTCCACCCATTGACAGGTGGATGCGTCCATCCGGTGCCTGCGGTAGGCCTCTCTTTCCAGCAGTTGAGCTGGTAAGGAATTGCCAACTTCCTCCTGAGGCCCCTTGGACCTCTGAGGTTTCTTAAAGTGGTGGGCTACAAATTCAGATTGCAAACACCCTCCTTCCACTCTTAATTCCACCATCTCATGGGTGTACCCCAAGACTGAACAAGTACCTGGCAGTCCAGTGTTTCTTGGGTAGACACATGCCCCACCCTCCAGGCTGACACACACATCCTGTGCTATGTAGAAGTCAGCTTAGCCTTGATCCCCTGTTGTTTTGACAATGCGGGCAGCACCTCCTGGCCAGAAGGGGTTTCAACAGTGTGATTTTTTGCCACCACTTCACATTTTAAACTTATTTTTCTGATAATTTGGTGGGTTCTTATTCAAAGCTTAATCAGTAATGCTGATCATAAAGATGCTTTGTACTTTAAATGGAAACCATGTGAGCTTGGTCTATACTGGAGTATGTGGTTGTTTTCCTGAGTGTTATAGATCTTTCTGGCTGCTTCACATCGGAAAACCTCTAATGGATTAGTATGAACTGTGCCTGGACGACTTGTATGAGGTCATTCATTAGGATGAACGGTTCCATAGACCTGTGTAGGTTTAGGTGGCGGTTAGCACTTTCAGCATTGCTATTAATGTCAGTCAGTCAGTCAGTCAAAGAAATGTTTATTTAGACCAATGGTCTTTAAACCACACAATTACACATATAATCATAGCTAGCTTGCCATCCCGGATTAAGGCAAGAGATTTGGCATTGTGCGCAGTATCTTAATTATGTCTTGTCAGTGTCCATACTATTGTTGTGGTCAGGACTGATAATATGGAGCTTAAAATATGCCAGTCACTAATTAAGGCAAGCGTCTCAGGGACTCTGACCCATGTTAGCAGAGCTGCAGTGATAGTGCAGGGCATATTCATTTCAAGCAGAGCACATGGGATATGAAGCCTATTCACGATGTTCAAAATGGAAGTATTCAAATTACTTGGAACAAGCATGTACAGATAGCTAGTATACTATTACAGCATTTAATTGATTGATCAGGTGCATATAGTTACCACAATACAGCCATCTGTTCAAACCACTGATGCTCCACCCACAGGTCCGAGACGCCCTTTGCTAGGTACATTTGGTGATGCTGAGATAGAGGGCATGCGTAAAATACATGCTCCTGTAAAAACAAGAGCTGATTCACAGAATCATTTATGAGTACGAGAAGTAGTACTGTTCCTTTATTAATTGTCCCTGAGCTTATACCTCCCTATTTGTAAAAGTGCAAAGAAGGCACAGTGCTTGCTATTTGTACTAATTGTATCTGAACAATGCCTGAAGAGTGCCATTGTATTGCTGCTGTGGATGTTCTGGAGATAATTCCCAAAGGCATGTATGAGTATGTACTACACGTATACTCTTTACGTACTTTAAATACCTTCGACTATATGGTCTGGTACATACCTATGTCCCCTACTCCAACTACAGACACTAGGGTTATGGATGGCACCTGCCTAATAGTATTGGAAACCACACCAAACTGATATATTTTTTGAATTAGGGGGGTGTAACCCCCCGGCCGTATTTATTAAAAAATTAACAAACAATTTTAAAACATTATATACAGAAATTTAAGCAGAAAGTACAGATACATTGATAGACAGATGTTGTTCCAGGGCTAACCTTAACACAGTTTAATACACAAAACACTCCTACCGTAAATCTATCAATGCATGTATTTACTTTCTGCATGTCCCATCTAGAGCCTACGGCAAAGTCAATGACTGGCAGCTCCCCCGGTCCCAGTGTACTACCCATACTACTCCCGGAGTAAGGTTGCGCAGGGGGTACAGCTTATTGGACGGATACTTTCCCCCGGGCCCCACCTACGCCCTGTGCCTTAAACTCCATTACGGGGGGCTGCAGACTTCTGCACATTGGCGCCTTGATGCGCATGTGCATGCGGAGGTGGCCCCAGGCCCACTGGGAAGGATGACGCCCCCGACCCCCGCACCCCAACAGCCTACTTACTTACCAGCTGTCACTACCCATGGTGCTGACCGCTAAGGACCGAAGACTATGCTTACCAATCATGACCTTACCGCCTGACCAGAGACACCACTAATTACGACAATATATAACTGAAAGAGAAATTCAAACCTCATGCTTTCATTTATACGTTAATTCAGAATCAATTACATACAATCACTTTGTTACCTGCAAATAAATTGGTCAAAGGGAAACAAAAGACAATTATCCATACCACATTAAACAAAAAACAAAACCCTTCCAACAACTCTACCTTAGGGGATGATGGGTGGGAAAGACAAACAGATTAAGGGCCCGCGGCCGGCCCGGGGAATGGTCCTGTGGGGAGCAAGAACAAGAGACTGTTCTGCTCCCCACGCCCCCTTTTAAGGAGGGCACCCAGGCTGACCAGATCAGACCGGTCTACCTGGGCGCAGGCTGGATGTTTTCAAGCCAGAAACACCGAAGTGCTTCCGGTTCAAAAAGGCTGCCTCTTTCCATTGGTTCGATGCGGGGGGGGGAGCGCCGTGTCATTGCTGACGCGGCCTCCCCCCGTCTCCTAGTGTGGCGTCATAATGGCGGCATGGTCTATGCTAGCCCTCGCCTTTTCCAGGGCCCCCGGTGTACAAATCAGTTAGGAGCAATAACATATTATATGTAAGATGCCTTGTACTGATCACTTCAATATCATCATTCATTAGTGTTTTGATTTGTGTCCCTACCTCTCAGTTGGCAAAGCAGGAGTCTCTTGAAGAGGATTTCTTGGACTGCACCCCGGAGGACCTGCTCCGGTTCGACGACTACAACAGCGATGGCGTCCTGACCCTCCAAGAGCTCTACACCGCCTTCCGTAAGTGGCTTCCTGTAGATATTCCGCTTCATTAAATGTAAAAGACAAATCTCTGTGGGCACCTCTAGCTGCCTCTTATTGTCCCTCGTGTACTCCTACTGGCTGTAGAGGCCCTTTGGTTTATTGGTGATGAAATATTTTGAGCTACGTGATTCATATTGCAATAATTTTATTTGCTTCCAATTGTTTTAATTTATTTTATTTTGATACATATAATAAATACTGTCGTAGTTTTATGTTTTGTGGTGCTGCCTCCTACCACAAATAGTAGCTTTCATTTTCTAGATGCAGTGGTTCAGGATGGGAACTCTTTGCAGTTTTGTCTGCAGCGGAAGCTGACACGCAGTCTGTGCTAAAGACTGCAAATTAACATTACAAAAATCAGGCCTAGAAAACAAAACAATCAATCATGCTGGGATTTAAATTGCGAGTTGCCAACGTTTCGCATATGGATTTAAAGACGCATTGATATGCAATAGAAATGCACTTAATCTCGCGCCCTCTTACAGCTGTCGAGCGTGGCCATGATTTGAAGTAAAAATGCGATATATATATTTTAAACAGGCCATTAGGTATATTGGGTGTTCTCTCGCGCGTGTTACCAGCTCCATGTGATGTCATTAATCACTGCATAAATGTGGGTCAATTTTGCAGTTGGAAATGTGAATCTTCAGCGCTCTAGGAAGTGAATGATAATAATTACGCTAAAATTACTACTATTATTATTATTATTATTACAGTAATAATGGCAATAACAATAGAAAAAAAACAGGATAATAATAATAATATTAATAGTAACAATGATAATTATTATTATTTTATTATTTTTTTTACTATTGTTGCTATATGGATGTAGATATGAATTTGCATATGTATATGCCTACAATCGTTATCAATATTATAATTATTAATATTAATGTTATTATTATGATTATGAATCACTATGCAATAATATTACCCAACCTTTGTTTATGAAACATTATACCTGCGAGGGTTTTGCTGAAGTAAAGAAATATTAAAACATTATACGACCTTGGCGCACTGTAAATCATTTGCATTGAAGTGGCACTATCTTAAATCTACATGCCCTCCGATCTTTGCATTGCTTTATTTTTGGTTTATAAATTAACCAATGTATATGTTTACTGTATGTTTATGGAAGTAAATTTCCCAAAGTAAGTTAACATAACTTTTTTAGGCCTGTGTTACTTTATTTTATTGGATAAAACACTTAGTGGCATTATCCCACTAAATGACCGCTAATAATTTGATAGGGCCATATTCCTTATGCTGTTAGATGGGGATAAATCATATACAGGTTCCAGCATTTGCTAAGTGGTCTGCTTATACTAAGACCCAGAAAAAGCATTGTTAGTAAAAACGTTTGCAAATGAGAAAAATATGGGCAGTAAGACAATTTGGAAAACCCTTTTAAAACTGGATTTCTCTATCTCAACTTGCGCTCTTGCAACAGAGTCTCACAAAGAAAACCCCATACTTTTGAACTCCCTCATTTAAAAGGTTTACTTCAATTTGCTTTTGTTAGAAATGGGGTTTGTGGTTGGCTAAGGTATGCACCTAAGCCAGGCAGAAGCCACCACAATAGTCAGGGAAAGAAAGTTGCACACCCACGATAACCCATGGTCACCCCTTGGTTGTTGGCAGAGCAGTCAGGCTTATCCCAGAGGCAATGTATAAAGCATTTGGCAACACACACACACACCAGTGACACACTAGGCACACCACAAAAAGAGACTCCACGCAAGGTGATATAAAAATATCCTTTGTATCGCACATAAAACACATTACACCATAATCACAAAAATCACTGTGCGAATAGGCACTTGTCATGATATGACATAAATCATAAAATCACATTGCAACCAGGCAATTATCATAACATCACAAGTCAGTGCACTCAAGTAAAAACATATAGATTGCATGCATTATAAAACCACCATCACTGCACATATAAGGCGAAACCTGGAATAATGCTTGTTATCCTGACAAAAGCAAGGCAAAACGACATACATTAGAACACATCAGGGCCTAGAATGCAGGTTAGGTCCTACATATATCATGGCTGCTGGGCATGCTATGCCAGTTCTTGGAATGCGAGGAGAAACAGCATGCATCACAACATCAGGGCATAGGCACCAAGCAGTTGGGTAGTGCTGAACACAGCAGAATTACCCTCAGCATATCCATCACATCATAGGATACCATAAACAACCCTGGTCACAGCGCCCATGCACTTCTATCACACCTGTTATGGTAGCCAGAGCTGGGCATCTCCCAACTGGAGTCTAGTAGTCACTGCTCCCTTACACGTAGGCTTCAGGGCACCTGCCTGTCTATAACCATGACTACAGTAGTTTTAGGAAGTTTTCATAGTGTGGGACCAGTCCCACAGCAGGGGCCCCATCATGTGCTCGCCCCACAATGGCCACCATTGAATTAGTTATCCCCCCAGCAGATACACGGGGGTGGGAATACCAACAACCTGGAAAACAACGATGCGGGATGACCGTTCAGCGTCCCATGCATCCCGTTGCAGCAGCCTGCCTCCCTGTGGCTCCCTTGCCGGTCAGGATAGGTCCTGTTAACGGGACTCCGCTGCCCGGTGAAACCTGGCAAGATGGCCGACTTCGGAGGCGGTGTTGACGCCTACCAGGTCGCGTCAGGCAGGCCCACTGCACTCGACTCCAGGCTTCTTCTGGGGCAGGCCCCGCTACACGGATGCCACAAGGCTCCTTCCTGTGGCCGCGCTATGTCTCCTGCCCAGCCAGGCTGCTCCAGTGTAGCAGTCCAGCACTATGAAAGGGAGTACAGGGCTGTGAATTAGTGTGTACCACGCGCGGCTGCAAGAATTGCAAGGTTCACCCCGCAAGTGCCTGCTTGTGCCCCGGGGCACCAAGGAGCACACAGTCTACTGGGGGCACTGATTGCAAGGAGAAAAGGGAATTCAAGTGCTACACTCGATTCCCAGCAGTGCCTGATTCCGTCCTGATATAAGGAATAGCTGGCAGGGCAAACCCAGATGCTTCCAGCAGGCAGGAAACACCCGCTGCTTCTAGAATCACGTGCCAATAATAAAACTAAGGGTGAAACAGGGAGGGAGTCACCCTGTCCCTGGAGAACACTGGGGCACCAACAACAGGGCACAGGCAGGCCAACTCAAGGGTCTCTGTAGCAACAGTGGCAGTCCTTCTCTCCACCCAGCAGGCAGCAGGTCAGCAATCCAAGCAAACAAGTCCAGTGGAAGTTCCTCCTCACAGTCTGTAGAGCTATCAGCATCTGTTACAGTCCCACGCAGTCTCTAAAAATATGGAGTCACAGCCCCTGTACTTATACTGCAAATGTCTTTGTTCTGGGGCACTTCAACCACATTTTAGAATTGCACCACACCCCAATTTAATCCCATGCCCTGGCTCCAGACACACTACAGGGGGGCGTAGATAGCATTGTGAAAGTCAGGCCCAGCCCGATTCAGGTGCAGGGTCCACTCCTCCCAACACTCTAAATGCAGACCATGCTTTTCCAAACATACCAAACATGGCCACGCTACCCCTTTCATATTAGAAATTACCATTGAAGCACATATCAGGGAATACCCAATGCAAACCTGTGAGAAGGCAGCCTCACAGCAGTAGGCTGTTTGTCACTACGAGGACATGCTGCACAGTTAAGGCACATATCCTACTTTTTACCTAAACAGAACCCTGCCCATAGGGCTAGCTAAGGCCTACCTTAGGGGTGACTTATATGTAGTGAAAGGGGAGTTTCTGACAAGGCAACCACTTTAAATGCCACATCACTGTGGCAGTAAACTGCACACACAGGCCCTGCAGCAGCAGAGGCCTGAGACGGGTTTAAAAGGCTACTTTGGTGGGTGGCGCAATGAGTGCTGCAGGCCCACTAGTAGCATTTAAGTCACAGGCCCTGGTATAAGGGATAACACTGTACAAGAGACTTACAGGTAAATTAAGTATACCAAACAGGTGTAGACCAATCTTACCAAGTTTGCAAGACAGAGCACATGCACTTTAGCACTGATCAGCAGTGGTAAAGTGCCCAGAGTCATAAAACAAACAAAAACAGGTCAGAAAAAATACAGAAGGAAGGCAAAAAGTTCTAGGATTACACTGCCTTAAAGGCCAGTTCCAACAGCTTGGTAAATTATAATATATATTTTCAAGTGGATTTCTTCATGAAGTTGAAGAAGGATTATCCAGACGGCAGGTTGTGAATTAGCAAATAGTCGCAACAATCAGAAGTAAGGTTTTTTTAGATGGTTGCTTTCATCTTTACCTTTGAAAGGATGTGTTAATGTTTTGTATGTTTGAAAATTATCACTAATTTAGGACAAACTTTCTCAGATGCGCTCCATATTCCAAAAGACCTTGCTAATCCTTCACATGGTTAGTTGGAGACATGTTGAGAAAGAGCTGATTGTGCTTGGCCAATGACTATGTGACTTTAATTAAAAAATAGGTGGATGGCGTTATTCACTCTACACTGACAAAATGGATTTTATGACTGCTGCATGCCACTGCAAAGCTGACTCAGAACACTTTGGCGAGATTGAGCAAGGAAAATATATAGGTTCACATAGAACCAGGGTGGTATGCTCCTGATCCAGCGGAAAGCCACGGACGAACACCTCACAAACCACTGGAAAAAAATCAATGGGCCCATATACAACAATAAGATTTCCTGGCTGTTTAGCTGGGGGTCAGGTTTTATAATTCACTTTGATCTTGATTAGTTAACTCACTGGAAATTCAATTTACTCCTGATAAGTCTTTTTTCAATGTCTAACTAATCTTCACAGATCAACACTCTTCCGTTGGTCGATTGACCATTAGTTGAGTAGTTGATGGTGATATGAACAAATTAACGAACTAAACTTACAGACCTTAGTGCAATAAACCACAGACTCTGGGTATGATTGAATAAGTTTATCTAAATCTCAGTCATAAATGAACGCTCATTAATACAAATTCACAGTGCAAACACCATCAAATTTTCATGGGAGAGAAAATTAATTGAACAATGTACATTCAATGCACAGACTCATTCAACAAATCAATGCATTAAGAGTGGGTAGATAAAGAGACAGAAGGCATAATAAATCAAACATTTGCAAAAGGTATGCAAATTTGAGACAGAATAATAATTACCCAAAGGTGATTATAGAAACCCAACTCTCTGGCCAAAAAGGGCTGGTGGTGGTGTCCTGATTAAGACTCAGGAGACAAAGGCTTTGGACAGACTCAGGACAGGGTAATACTGACTAAACTTCTCTCTAGACCCGACGCACCAGGGCGCATCCCTCACTTTCACTCTCTCCCTCCTCGATATTCTTACAGAATCTTTGATCTAATCAAGTATCTTTCAGAGGTGAATCTTCCCAGTCTGTTCTCTCTTTCCTCAGCAGCAGTAGTTCTTGTCATTCTCTCTCTCGCACTCATGCTGCCTCGCCTCACTTGCATGCATGACAACTCTTAAAAATGAAGTCACTCTAGTTATAGTCTTCATTTCTGCATGTCCCACCCTCAAAGGTTACATATCTTGATGAAATATGAACTCTGATTGGACATGGACAGGGGAGTTATTATCACCTCATGCTGACATGTCTAATTTTTAATAACTCTTGTGTCTAACAAAATCCATCCCCTTTAGCTCATTTAATATTCTGTCTCATTTCCGTTCACATGCATTTAATGTTACTATTCAAAATGCATTCAATACAGTTCTACAGTTGAGAAGAATTTTCACACGGCGGGTGTCTTTGGCTCTTGGCAGCCTGTCAGTGACTCGGTCATCAGGTCACATCACTATTACACTGCGCATGTCTAGCTCGCATCCATTTTCAACGCCATCTTTTTCTTTTGTGTGACACATGAGGCCCAAAGGTACACTATTAATAAAGGAATCATAAATATTAATTTCTCAAATAAGTAGTTTTCACTGTTCACCACCCACTTCTACTCTATCCCATATTATTTTCTTCTTTGTTAAGCAAAAGCATTAGCAGCGACAGCTCTCTTTAAATTCAGGCAAGCATATCCAGGCACGCGGTACCTCAAGACCCAATGTTGGTAGTTTCTGCACATGCGTGAGAGTTTTCTCTCTCAAAACGTGTTAGTCACGTTACTATCTACGTAGTTCTAATTCCCACATGCGCAAAAGCATTTTCCAGTTCAAAGAGGCTTTTAGTTGCGTTGCGTTCTATTTTCATTAGTTAGGCATGCGTAAAGCTCTTATTCCCATATGTAAATGTTGTGCGTGCATATTAATTTCATTTTCTTTACTATTTCTAATAATTAATACAATTAATGAGGAATTGCTCCAAGCAAGTTTCATTTTCTTGAATCCTTGCTCCATGAATGCTCCTACCAATGTTCAAGACAACCATCATAGTAAGCTTAGAAGTTGGAAAATCTGTAGCAGAGGGGAGACCCATGAGTCCAGCTGTCCACCTGCAGTTTCTCCAGAGTATGGTAGATCTAAGATGGAAGTTAACGGGTAAAAAAGGTCCAGAGATAAAAAACTAAGACTTTTTAGGTGGGAGAAAACCTTTGGACTGGAACAAAAAAGTTTTTAGATTCTTGATGACAGGAGTAAAGAATTACTTTTATTCTGATTGTTAAGGAGTCCTAAAGCCTTGACACAACACACCCATTCTGCTGCCAACGTTACAGTTTTTCACATGTTGTGTGTGTTGCCAAGATTTGTCTGACTATATTTCAGTAGCTTGTTGTTTGCCTTTGTTAGACTCATACCCCATTGACGATTGGTCCTGAGTCTGAATTCAGTCTCTTTGTTGTCCATGTGGCTCATGGGAAGTTAGTTATATCTGTTTCTAGTCCTCATTGACGTTGTTTGGGGTTCCAGATTCCTTGTTTTCGGGCACTTTGTTATTACACTAATAGTGAATAATATTTTATTACATTGTTTATTCAATATGAGTGTAATAAAGAATGGAGTACAGCACAATTAGTTGGAATATGACTCCCTGGCAGCTGAGGTTAGTAAAACATGCTTTTAAATGTATGTTTTGTGCATGCCTGTGGGTGAGAGTGTGTGTTTGTGTGAATGTGTGTGAATGTGTAAGCGTGAGTGTTAGTGAAAGTAAAGATCAAACGGCGTTTGATGTCTTCCATAACGCCTGGGATTCTGGTGAACTGGCGCTCATACATTGTAAGAGGAAAATCAACTGAATCGCATCATCGTTGGCTTTGGATATCGAAAATCGGTGCTCCGTGCTTCTGCCCTTTGTGGTTGGTTACCACCCCAGCATGTGGTCTTCTTTCATGTTGCGGCAGATATCAGTACAAAGCGGGAAATAATTCATTAACTTTCTTGCATTGATTGGTCTCCCCTGCAAGCTGCGCAGCGGCTGAACTTCAAAAAGCTCTGGGGCGAGCTGGGGAGCCGTGCCAGACTGAGGCGCGGCAAGAAGATGATGCACCTGACCCAAGGGACAAAATCCCTTCAAACTGACCGCGGCAACCGGCTTTGAGCCACGACTGAATCAAAATATAAAAGGCAGCGCATTGTTATGAAACACAAATTCCTTCAGCGCGAGGCAGGCAGCGCGCCGAGTTTGACAGCGCTGTGACGCATTCTTAGCCCAGCCCGTTGTTTCCTATTCAACACTGCGCTGCAAGCAGCTGTGTACGGGCCGTAGGAAATGACGCACTCCCTGGCCTGCCAGAACCAACATTGACGAAAGCTTGGAAGTGTGGTTGAAAGGCTATTAGAAACCTGTCGCCATGTTTGTTTTTTGTGCTGCTGAGGTTTTTGCCACTAGAACTCTTAGCTGCTCATTTGATATATATAATAAGCAAAGATGCCGTAGAACGAAAATTCCGTTCATGTGTTGCATTAGTGCGCATTTCTATAGTTGATCAGAAAAGCGTTTCTGCGATGTGTGAGCAGTCCAGAAGCCGGAGAGCAAGGGGAATGTGGAGTTTTCTTCTGAGGGAGACGTGCTCTCAGTGCACATATTTCAGGTGGTTGGATTGTCTCATCCTTAGAAGCTAAAAGGATCAAAGTTGATGGACGGCCTTGAAGGTGGGGGTTTCACTTTCTGAGTCATTGTCGTTCTATTTGGATTCTGAGTTTTACAGACTTAGAATGCATGCCTTACATATGTTCATATTCAACTATTTCCTTTCTAGAATGTTCACCCTCCCACTGGTTCTCTCTCTCTAGCTTTATTTCTCTCTTGTGCTTCCTCTCTCACGTTCACTCCTCTCACACATTTCCCATTCTCTCCCTTCTCACTTAGGGGCATATTATCAAGCCAGGCGATAACATTATTGTGCCAATTGAAGCCCATGTTAAATATGAAGGACATCTAACCTGAGCTTCAATTGGAATTCCATAGAGCATATTATCAAGCCCATTATCGCCATTTTAGCGGCAGTTTTCTGCCGCTAAAGCGGCGATAATTTTATCGCCTGGCTTGATAATATGGGGGTATATCAGCAACACCCGGCGAGAATTATCGCTCAGCGCTCTTAGCGTGAGGATAATTATCGCCAGGTAACGTGGATTTTTATCGCTGAGATAGCGTGCTATTAGCAACGCTTATCTCCTCAGCGATAAAAATCCTCACGCTAACTGCCTAACGTGAGATTATCGCTGGAAACTCAGCAATAATCTCACGTAGTGTGGCGTTAGCTTACTGATAGGGACTCACAAATTTAGCCATGATATCCACCTTCCATAGGATATCATGGCTAAATCAGTCCTGAAGCAGACGTAAGGAAAGTAGCGATAACAGGGGTTATCGCTACTTCTATGCTTCATAGAGTGGGGCTTGATGATAGGAGAAATGTCGCTTAGTGACATTTCTCCAGTCATGTCAGGTGAGGAACGCCCACTTTGCATCTCATTAGAGATGCAAAGCTGGGCGTTAGGAGTCCCCACGCTAAAGCAAGGTTTCACGCGTTAGCGTGGCCTTGCTAATTAGGCGATAAAATTATCGCCGCTTTTCGGCCGAAAACTGCCGCAAAAGCGCCGATAATTTTTTATCGCCAGCTTGTAAATATGCCCCATGCCCCTCAATTACTTTCTTCTCTCTTTCCTCTCACTCGCTTATCTCTTTAACAAACTCTCTTCTCTTGTTTTACACTTTCTTGCTGACACTTTTATCTACTCTACGCCTCCTTCTCTCATTTTCGCTCTATTTGCACCTCTTCCAGCACTTCCTCTTGTACAGCATAGTCCTTCTTTTGTCATTAACACGCCTTCAAATTTCCTTTCCTCTCACTTTATCAGCCTCCAGCCAGCAAACAGTGTGTCTTTTAAAAAAAAGATCTTTGTTCAAATTTCAAGACTCTATAGATGACCATCTAAAGAAAGAGGAGATTATGTTTTTAATTGATCCTTGGGGTTTTCAAGAATAAGTGACTATATATAGTGCTCGGACGCGTACTGTTAGGTTATCTGAAGACAGCTAGGCAGAAGTAGAAGGCCCTGCAGAAGGCCTGTGAAATATGTTTTTTATTTCTATCTGATAGGTATTTAGATTAGATTTCTGATTAGTATGCTTTTATGTTTACATTTTAACTTAAGCCTGTATGCGTGAATGGTGTGTGTGCACTCACTCTGGAGCCAGACTTGCAAAGTGTTGGTGGTGTCATGTAAGAACGCAGAGGCTGTAGCTGACAGAAACCTGTGCATGAGGCAGCTGGTGAAAGTGACCGCGGCTGATCTGAAGACCGAAGGGAGCTGCACACAAGGCCGCCTGAAGAACTTTAGTTTTACTGGGACCCAGGGTAGAGTATTTATAATAGAGTCTTATGAGTTACATCTGTCTTATTTGATCATGAGTGAGGTCCAAGGTTCTCAAATATTAACCTGTATATGGTAGAGCCAAACCCTTAGATAAATGTGGCACTGTGAGGTGAGAGATCTATCAGGTTGGACCATGCAATGGCTGGATCACAGGTCAACCACTCGGATAAGTAATATTATTGGAAGGCACCATCTACCTAACAGTTGATTTGACAGGAATCTAAGGATGTAGCTTTTGTGTTTTTTGCAAAGTCTGACTTTCCTAATAGCTGAGGGCGGGATTGATATGAGGCTCACTATAATACTGCATAGAGGGAAAGAAAATTAGAATAATGAGATAGCTCACACAACAAAATGTTCTCACTCAGAATAGTTATTTTTGTTTTGTTTTCACAGATTTTCATCATCAAGTGATCATCTATTGTTAGAAATGGGGTATCCAGTTAGTAGAGGTATGCACCCTGTCCAAGTAGGGACCATCACTATAGTCAGGGTAATACAGATACACCCTAAATTAATCTATGCTCACCCTCTGGTAGCTTGGCACAGAGCAGTCAGGCTTAAATTAACAGGCAATATCTTAAGTATTTGTGAAACACAATCATTACAGTAACACAATGAAAACACCACAAAAATACTCCAGACCAGTTTAGAAAAATAAAGGATATTTATGAGATTAAAATAAGGCCAAAACTACAAAAAATCCAATAATTAATTGTCAAGATATAGATATTCAAGGTATGTAGATCATTACAGAGTTGGAAGTGCCTGAGCTCTTCTATTCGGGTATTTACAATCCCGTAGGGGAATTGTAAATTATCTAAACAGTAGAGCGATATGCCAATAGTGCTTTTGAAAATTCATAATTGTGAGCTTGTGGTCGGGCTCTCAGGACTGGTACCTTCTTGTAAGCCCAACTGCCTGTGAGGACGTGTAGAGTGGTTCCTAAGACTTTGCAGGTTTATGTGCAAAATACCTGTCGAGTAATCCAAGGCAGCGGTCAAACAGCCATGGAGATCTGCATCCAGGACTCAGGCGCAACTGTTTCTCTCTTGCTGGCGACACCCGTGTTGGGATCTTTTTGCTGGGGCGGGCTAGGTAACACAGACAGACCGTGCTTGGCTGTCCTCTGGCACTGTTGAGGCGGACGCGGTGATTTCGCTGTATCAGGTTCCACAGTACAGAGGACCCCTCCTTCCAAAGCTGGTAGGGGAGGGGGGATGAGCCACACTGGGCTGCCTGCAGGCAGCGCATCTACAGAGAAGTCAGCGACCAAACCAATCTCGCCCAGGCAGGGCAGACGTTGGCACTCTCATCAGCACCCAGCAGCAGGCATGGCAATCCTTGTAGTTACACAACTCAGATGTGTGCACAGGAAATAGTGCAGCAAAAGTGAACTCTTTTATGGCCCTGAAACTTCTGTGAATAGGGGCAACAACAAGCCCTTGGAATTACTTTACGTTTTAGAGAGGTTGTAGAGTGGGTTCAGTCCTTCTCACTGCAAGAGTCAGCAGGGCAGCACATCAGGGCAAGTAGCTAAGTGGCATCTCTGTCTGCTAGCACAGCAATCAGCAGGCCAATACAGCAGAGCAATAGCAAATTGGCCGTCCCTCCTGGCAGCGCAGCTCCTCTTCTTGGCAGAGTCTCTTCAGGACCGAAAAGTGAACTGGATTGTGGGTGTCAGGGGCCCGGTACTTATACCCAAATGTGCCTTTGAAGTGCGACATCAAGGAGGCCGATGACCCTCACAAGGCCCCTGCCCTTTGATCCCTGGATTCAGGTGTATTACAGGGGAGTATGCAGCTAATTGTGTGGGGACAGGCACAGCCCTATACAAGTGCAAGTGTCAGTTCCTCCCTCCCAATCTAACTCAGGAAGGCACATCAGCCTGGGCCCTCAGGATGCAGATCTCTTTCTGTGACTGCCTAGAGGGAATGCAGAAAGCCAATCTGTCACCCTAACCCAGGTGTGTATTCAGAGAAAGGCAGGCACAGAATGGTTAAAGTATGAAAATGCCAACTTTCTAAAAGTAGACCTGCAATTTAAAAAACAACTGTACTAAAAGATATATTTTTGAATTGTGAGTCCAGAGGCACCAAACTCAAATGTTCTATCTACTCACAATGGAAAATGTCACTTAAAAGATGGATTAAGGCAATCCCCATGTTAACCTATGGGAGAGACAGGCCTTGCAGTAGCGGAAACAAATTGTACAACTCAAAAGTACATGTCCTACCTTTTGAATACACTGCACCACCCTGCCTCTAGGGATACCTAGCACCTACCTTAGGAATTACTTACTTGTAGTAAAAAGGAAGGATTGGGCCTGGCAACTGGATTAACTTGCCAAGTCGAAATCGCAGTTTTAAGCCGCAAGCAGAAGCGCTCCGATGGCAGGCCTGAGCCATGTTTGAAGAGCTACTGAGTGGGTGGCAAAATCAGTGCTGCAGACCCACTAATGGCATTTAATTTACATACCCTGGGCACATATAGTGCACTTTACTAGGGTCTTACAAGTAACTTAAATATGCCAATTATGGATAAGCCAATGTTACCATGTTTAAAGTATAGACATATTCAATTTAGCACTGGTTAGCAGTGGTAAAGTGCCCAGAATCCGAAAGCCAGCACGAAAATGAAGTCAGCAAAACAGGAGGTCAGGAAGACAAAAAGTTTGGAGGTGACCATGCATAAAGTGCCATTTCCAACACCTATAAATAAATGTTAGTAGATTAAAAGGTTCAAAAGCATGTGACGTGATGTTGCATTATAAATAAGCAATTCCATTGGTAAACTACCCAGTGTGGGTTACAGAAAGAAAAAGATATTGTGAAAAGTGGATCACATACACTAATTTGAGGTATACAGATAACAGCAGACATTGTCTAACAAAGATATATGGTCATTGTATTTGCTCATTGATTGAATATACTGAAGGTAGTGGTACCATCAGCTACTTGATCAAGAACAAGGATGCATCTCAAAGGTTTCTGTGGTTCGTGGGCTCTCAACTATTAGTTTATATTTAGGTAGCCAGACAACACAGAGGACTGATGCTTGAACACCTATTAAGTATGTATTTTACTTAGGGCTGAACCATATTCCAGTTTAGTAAATACCTGAGATGCTAACATTAATGGATGCTGTTCGATCCAAACACTCTTGAGTATATGGATTTGATTAGACTATTGAGGATAAGAGATCCACAGAGAAACTATTCTGGTATAAAAGACTCAGGTGCCGATTACGATCCTGTAAAAACCGGGTACGAACCGTCGGTCGGAGCGTTTTCTCCGTCCGACTCGTACCCGGTCGTAAAACTTTACAAACATGGAATTACGATTCGCACGGAAACACCATTTCCGTACGAATCGTAAAAAACACCGACGGACGAAAATATACATACGAATGTGATCCGGGAATGCTGCGACGTGACGTCGGGACGCTGTCAGGCAGCGGTTCACGACCCAGGAAGTACGATTCGAACCGACAGCAGTCAGGACGGCAATATTTTTACGGCACCCAAAAAGTGCCGGGAAAGCGAAGTACGGCGCAAAACGACCAGAGTAGGTGGCCCGGTACGCGCCGTACCCCCCCTCAGCCCCCGTACGTTCGAGTCGTACCCCCCCCAGCCCCCCGTGAGTACACGCCGAACCCCCGTGTATGTACACCCCTGTACGTTCGAGTCGTACCCCCCCGTGTATGTACACCCCTGTACGCGTCAAACCCCCCCCGTGTATGTACACCCCTGTACGTGTCGAACCCCCCGTGTATGTGCACCCCTGTACGGGTCGAACCCCCCGTGTATGTACACCCCTGTACGTGTCGAACCCCCCCGTGTATGTACACCCCTGTACGTGTCGAACCCCCCGTGTATGTACACCCCTGTACGTGTCGTACTCCCCATGTATGTACACCCCTGTACGTTGGAGTCGTACCCCCACCCGTGTATGTACAGTGCGTACCCCCAGCGCGTACATACACGGGTGGGGGTACGACTCGAACGTACAGGGGTGTACATACACGGGGAGTACGACACGTACAGGGGTGTACATACACGGGGGGTTCGACACGTACAGGGGTGTACATACACGGGTGGGGGTACGACTCGAACGTACAGGGGTGTACATACACGGGGAGTACGACACGTACAGGGGTGTACATACACGGGGGGGTTCGACACGTACAGGGGTGTACATACACGGGGGGTTCGACACGTACAGGGGTGTACATACACGGGTGGGGGAACGACTCGAACGTACGGGGGCTGGGGGGGTGTTGGGCGCGTATGCGGGCCCATGTCTCCATGGTTGCTATGGGTGTTCGGTGCGGACAGTGTTTTTTCCATACGGTTGTAACATCGGACGCACGGGATGGATCGTACTTGCGCGGTCGGACTTCACTTTTCACATTTGTACGGTAAATCGTCCGGGGACGTGTCGGACACATTTTCCGACCCGAGGACGTGTGGGGAATTCTTCCCAATGCGATTCGTATGGTCTTTTTCCCATGCGAATCGTAATTGGCAGTTTGTACGGCACTTGTACGATTCGTACGGTAAAAAGACCGGATACGAGTCGTACGGGGAATTTTTTTACCGGATCGTGATCGGCACCTCAATGTAATCTCCAATTCAACAACAATGGTTATCATGCTCATAGTTCAGTTTATAAATTAATAGAATGCTTTACACCCAAATCTAATGGGGTGGCTAGTGTTTCTTTGACTGTCTATAGAAGTCTACATTTCTAGTCTGTTGACAATAACTCTGTCAATTGCTTTCTTTGTGCCACATTTATCTGATAGAGTACAAGAACTAAACTATTAACTTACAGTACCTCTTAGTAAGGAACAATATGTTTCTGGTGGTCATATGCGTTCACCCCGCTATTGCCTAGTACAAGAGCTCGGCTTGGCTTAGCTTTGAGAAACCAAGACAGTAAGAGCCCCTCTCCAGGTGTATTTGTACATTTGAGTCAGATTTATGTAAAAAGCCGAAACCCACTTTTAATGTGAGTGAGTTTTGTGCTACATAGTTCCTATACTGTGGAAGAAGTGGATGCAACCGCTGGATAAAGGTCTTCGATCTTCTGTTTATGCTGCTTATGCATATATTTTTGACATTTTCCTCAATAGTTAATGATGCTGTCTTGCCACTGTAGTTCAACCCCCAGCCAGCCATACTTATGCATTGTTTTACTGTGCAATTGGGTTGAGCTTCAAAACGAGCTTACATGAGCTTCTGAAAAATCACTGCGTATAACTGTACATAACTAATGGTCTTAAACATTGGGTGGAGCATTCGTTTTACTCCTGAGGCTCAAAAACCCAGAGATCACACTACATACTAGAGCTGATGTTCTTTTTATAAGACAAGTATGATAACATGATATGCATATAGGAATCTTTTCTCGGCTTACATAGTAATATTTTTCTTTGATTGATGTGAAAAATCACTCTAATTTATGTAATTGAGTTGAAGAAAACATAGTCCGAAACAAAATTTTTCCTCCATGGAGTAGAAAAGACTTCATGTTTTCCAAACTTCCAAGAGGGCCACCATGTTGCGAGATGTGACAACGAAATAACTGGTGCATCAGACAATACCGTAGCAATCTAGAAAGCATACAAAACAAGATGTTCTATACTTTTAGCATGGCTGTTCCGGTATTGTCAATTCCAGCTTAATCTGGCAATGTAGTGGCCATCATATGTTAATTGTTTTCTATGCTTTTAACATGGTCTGTTGCCACTGTAGGTTTTGACAATGCAATTGGAGTTTAAAAGCCTCTAGTACTGGTAAGCCAATAGCGGCCTCCACCATATAGAGGGATGCCTCCAGGAAATTCAGAGGCACAACATACATGGCATCATCATAGATGCTATTCAGTGCCGGCGTGCTGTGGACGAGCATCAGGTGGGAGGGTAAAGGGGAGACATGGTGTAAGGGCAACCTCCAGGGCATTACCAAGGCAACCATCCCGTGCCTGGAGTGCTTCTGAGGGCCATAGGGTGAAATGGGATGAGTGGGGGTCAGTGCTTTAAGTGGGCTGGTACTGTCCGGTACGGAGTACCGGTACTTTTTTATTTTGAGAGGAGCGTACCGGCACTTCTCAAGAGAAATGCTATACTTTTAATTGGAGTGTACCGGCACTTCTCAGAAACAAGCAGGTACTCTAGTACAGAGTACCTGCACTTCTATTTTTCCATTTCAAGCACTGGTGGGGGTGGCGCAAGGGAAAGAGCACAAGCACAATTTTAACAGCAAGAAATGCACTCCTATAGAGCGCTAACCAACTAATAGAAAAAAGTAGTTCCCTGATGTCGGAATTGAAAGAATGCACCCTAGCTATTCAAAAGCAAGGATAAACAAGATATGCTCCAGGGAAGGGAAAAAAACCCCAAAATAGGCACGAAATCCATCCAATAAAGGGCAGGGACCTGAGGTTGACAAGAAAGCATCTAATCATGACCAAAGGATGACTCTGTAGTATTGTATACAGAGCTGTTTATGACAGACAGCTGTAACTATTTGTAGAAAGTTTTCGCCATTTGCGCTGCCGCAGCCTACCACACATGTAGTTGCAGCTGAAACGCTGTTAGTGCATGAGTTACAAACAGCAAAGGCCAGGGATAGGAATTGGCAATCACTGCTTCCTGTTTCTCAGTTTTAAAGTTTTACAGTCTGCAGCTCGTGCACTAACTCATAAAGTTACTGAGCTAGTGTAAGCGCTGAAGACAACGCAAATTGATCAGAAATAGGGGCACACTGCCGTTATAGCCTGTGTCTCTTGGAATAAATGTGCACCCGGTGCAAAAAAATTTCCAGCCAGTGAATTACCTAAATCTAAGCAAAAACATAGTTCCTTTAAAATAAAATCATATGATTACATTTACGGTAAAACACAGCTAGACTTTTATCTCATATAAGCATAGTACAATGTGCCCTACAGTCATTCATTACGTTATAACAAAATTATATTTTGAGTTATATTTGATTTTTCATGGAAGGCGTTAGGGAAAAGAAACATGAGTTGCTTTCCATATACACATAATTTTGAATATTGTACATGGCACTGAGTGTTTCTTTCAGAGGGCCCTTTTAATCCCAGTCAAGCCAGTAACAGGAGTTGCCAGCGCCTTCGAGATACTAAGAATTAAGGGAATCCTGTGTAGTCTACGGTTTTCACCTACACATTTCGCCTGCTAAATGCAGGCGAAATGTTTGATTGAATATATCTGAATAGAAAACGGCAAAGTAATGTGGGACTCAGTTTGACCCTTTATAGCCTGGGTAAGTATTTACAACAAAGCTAAAGTTGTCTCTAGCCAGGCCCAAAAGAAACCAAGTAATATCATATGAGCCTTATGTGTCCTAAATGAATGAAAAAGTATAAGAGATGGCAGACTTTAACTTTGAAGTAATATAATTATAGATTGCAAAACTGTAGATGGAGCAGAGACGGTGAATGTCAGATGTGCACGTGTTTTGATACCATCAGAAGGATTTCTGTTAAATCCACTTTAAAATTAGACTGATCAGAGCATTAATATGAAATAACCTTGCTAAATAAAACTATTACCATCGTTGACAGATCTATTGCAAATTAAGTTAAGGGTATGGAGGCCGCCAGCATTTTATTTTGAAGCAAATGCACTTAAAATGTCAATTACCATCATGTGCAATGATTTGCTGGATATAATGGTGCCTATTATTTAGTGCAAGCAAATTGGAGTATTTCAAAAGTCACTTGGCCTGTGTTACTCCTGTTCACATAACTGAACAGTCTATTTCTCCAAAGAGGAATTAACAAGCTGAGCGTGTGCCACGCGTGCATGCGCACATTTCTCTCCCATTAACACTCTCGAAACACATTAATATTGACTGTCACTTACGTTTATTTTTATGAGGAGCAATTGCAAGTATACGTAAGGAAAAATGTGACAGCATGAAGAATATTGCCATGAATATAAATATTAGTGCTCGCGATATTAATTCTATTAACCATAACTATTGCAATCTGACACATTTATATTTTTTTGCTTTCGTCTGAGTTAGTCAGGTGTGGCATATTGATATGGTCATCCTTTGCTATGAATTCATTGCAGTGGTGTAAGGTACACTTGAGCCCTTTATTTAGGGCAATTCACACATTTTTCCTGTTTGTAATAGAGGCAGCTTAAGATCTGGGAAAATGATGCAAATGTGCTGTTGATCTGGGGATACTCACCTAAACAAATAACCATCGACACGTAGAGGGAGGTTCAAGATAAACTAGAAGCACGATTTAAACACTGGTGAAAATACCGAAAATGAAAAAAGTGAAAACAATAAAGGAGGTTTCCCGTGCCAAGCAGCAAGAATGTGTAATCTGCTACCCAAAGAAATAACAGTGAGAGCTGATCTGGAGTTCTCCCAGAAAGTCCACAACAACACAACTCCAAGATCTACCAAATAGTTGAATAAATGCCGACACTTACTGTTACATCTGAACCTCTCCATTGCCTATGTTGTTATGTCCACTCTAAATGGCAAATATTTATTTACTAAACATTTAATAAATAACTAACACGTGCCAATATAAACCAATACCCTTTGTTGTGAATGAAGGACACTAAAAGCTGAAGTAATTATTTTGGTATTTAAGGCTTAAGCAAAATAAGAAATTTGCACACAATTATTTGAATCTTTGATTCAACTGTTCGGAAAAAGGTCAGTTCAGTTCAGCACACTAGACGGAAACCTGCTAAATGCTTCAGTCAGATGTGCTCTGACAACATGGCGTGCATGTGTGGTCCCAGTCCAGTCCCTACCATTCTGGGACTGGACAAGCTGCTTATTGGTGCTTTAGATGCAATGTGGCGACTTGTTTCAGTTGTAAGGCAACATTGCAAGTGTGGGCCACACTGTCTGTCATTGGGTCCCTTAAGGTAATTGGAATAAAGAAATTATCTTGCGCATTTCAAAGGGAATGTAGCCCACTTTAGGATGCTGCAGGGATCCTTGTCAGCTCTAACGTGCCAGTCACGTCTCATATGGACAAATGTAAATTAATTCTTTATTTGGATTTGAGGAATGTTGCCAGCGTGTAATCAGAAAATAATATCCAGTGTACAATTTGGACTGTCAGGATCAAATCTGTCATCTGAATTGTGTTATCTATTTTAGTTTTGATACTTTTGAGATATGTAATATTGTGATTTTAAGTAAATTGATGAGGTTTTCACAGTACCATCTGGAGGTATCAATACTTTTTTACACATCTAAAACCAGGCCTGAAAAAATCTCATATCTGTGGTGTGTAAGTTCTCATTTTAATAAACCAGTTTGGCTCTATGGAAATTCAGAGCAAGATAGAATGGAGAAGAAGGAAAACCTTCTGCAAGAGGACTTTCTACTACCTCTCAGAAGGTGATTGGAAGAATTGTTCCTTGCCCTGACTTGAAACTATGTTTTTAGAATCTAAATCCAAAAACGTACTCAACTAGCTTCCTGACATGATCCGTGCACTAGGCTCACAAACCATGCTTAGTGCCGATCCCTCTCTACTGAAGCAGACTTTCCTCTGGAGAACCTCTAGTTCAGAAGGGTATATAAAGTTGAGTACCAGAGGAAGAAGCAGAGTAAAAATCTCGGTCCCAATTAAGGTGTGTGTTGCTAAGGAGACAGTAGAAATTCTTCACCCAGTGAGCAGATACTCCTACAACTAATTTGAAGAAGACCTGAAAAGGAGTCAAATGCAGGGGAAACAAACTTTGAACATTCATCAAATATGAAGTAGGCAATCATGAGAAGATGTGTTCAACCCATTAATTCCCTGTCCTTTCATTATGTTTTTCGACACGTTGCTACTAATTTAGCCATGATCTTTTGCTTCTTGTAATTTACACTGCTACTGGATTCTTCTTTGGGATTCATGCTTGGTCCTTTTCCCTACCCTGATGTCAAGGAGAATTTGGGGCCTTGCTAATCACTTCAGTGTTTATCTTCCTCTTGAATCAAGAGCTACAGGATTTGCCATAGAGGTTTTTCATCTTTTATAGTTTTTAATCTCCTAACTGAGACCCTCTTAAGGAGATGCCTGATAGCATACACATATACTATCCTGTTTAAGGTGGCAATGTGGCTACTGGGAGAAGTCACCCTTTCTTAAGGCAATTAAAAAGGGAACTCAATAGACCTACTCAGCATTCAGGCCATGAAAGGTTCATCTGTTAGCTGCATGGTCTCACAACACTTTTAGATTTTCTTTTCCTGAATAATGTTTTCATTGCCGTTTAGCATGAAAACATTGAGACCATGTGGCCTTGAGCCTTTACGTTTGTCAATCTGACTCTTTTAAAGCTTCAAAACAGTCAGGTCAGTCACTTCTGGTGGTGATGTTCTTATTGGGTTTGTTAATATTTTTGGTTATTTTATTGTTATGACGACTTTCAACAGAAGATCTTCTTGCATTAGTTCTGTAAATGTAAATTTCCTTTTTGCCTTGATTTTGATTCTCTTTTCTAATATTTGTGTATTTTGTTTTATTATATTATTACATTTCCAATTTTGTTTTAACTTTGAACTTTATATTCTTTGTTTCTTAATTGTATTGTTGTTTGACTAGTTTGTCACACACAACATCCTGCACCTCTATTTAGGGACTGTTAGTATGTTTTGGCCATGTTTCCCAAAGTAAGCCAAAGTGAGTCAAGGATGTGTTTATGTATGGGGGGGTGTGGCCAAGCCGGCGGCTTAGATGGCCGCTTGGTAGAGAACCGGCTTATCGACATTTCCCCCCAAAAAAACATAATTCACATTGCACCCAAAACCACAGTACCGGCCTGTGGGATGTGTACCGAGCCAGCGGAGCCGAATTCCTGTTTGAAATTAGCCCGGGCTGCGGAGATACAGCTTGTAAAGTGAGACCTGTGAGGAGCCTGCGGCTGGGCGGCCTGATGACTTTACTGAGCGGGAGCACGGGAAAGGCAATGATGCCTTGCAGACTCGGAGGAAGCGGCCTGGCGCTGGTGCGGTGAGTTGCGGTTGTCCATCCCAGATACGCCTGACCGCGCTCCCGACCTCGGGCCCCCCCTAAGAGCACGCATCATGCATGGGGACAGGGCCCGCTTACCACCGTTGCCGGGGGTGAGAGTGTTGGCGGAGCAGTGTCCGGGCGGGGGGGCGGTAGACGCGGGACCGTCCGCGCGACGGACAAGGACCGCCTGGTCATTTGCACTGTGGCCGCTCGCTTGTGGCAGAGTGCGGCCCTCCCAGCACTACAACAGGCCATGCCCGCTTTAAAGACCCGCAGTCACACGCCTGCATAGTGTGCATTGACGTGGCCGCCTGAGCGCTGCTACTTGTAGAACCCAATACAAACACTTTGCGACCCCAGCAGCCCATTTTGGTTGGGTAAATGATGAGGTTCCAAGCCGGATCCCTGTGCCATATCTTTGCTCAAACCATCAGAAGAATTGGAGAAGGCCCGGAGACGCCATTTGATCAGTGAACACCCTGGTCGCCATCTTGCCTCACGCACGCAGATCTATAAATTAACACACTGCACAGCTGAAGTCCTATAGCCCAACACCACACATTGCCCACTGCGACTTGCTTGCTTCTCCAGATCATCACCTTACGCTCAGACCTTGCGCTATATCGGTCCCTGGAGCCCTCAGTGCGGCCGCAAAGATCCCGAACAGAGGAGCCTCCTCTTTGAGAAAGTAGCTGATAAAACGCCACTGGAATCCTCTGAAATGGCCGACAACACATACGCCATGGAGCACTCCACGACCACTGAGGCTTCTATGTTACAAGAAATGAGGGCAGGATTCAACGCCCTAGACTCTCGTTTTGATGCACTAGACAAGAACATTGCAGGACTGGGGGCTAAAATCCAGGTTCACAATTGACGGCTGGATGTGGCGGAGGCTCGCATCTCCGATATCGAAGATGGGACGGCGCAGTCCCTCAAAAGACTGGAGCGAGTGGAAAGCATACTCAAGGAAGTCACCATAAAAAATGAAGATTTCGAGGCCCGCAGTCGCCGCAACAATGTCCGCATCTTGGGGGTTCCTGATGCGACAGCCATCGCACGCATGGACCTTTTTGTGGAAAATCTACTTACCGACCTCTTTGGCAAAGAGTCATTCACTGCTGGTTTCATGGTGGAGAGGGCCCATAAGTCACTGGGCCTCAGACCTAATCCTGGTCTTCTTCCCAGGCCCATAATAGCACGCCTCATGAACTTCAGAGACCGTGACACGACGCTGAGGCTGGCTAGAAAGCATGAAGACTTAGCATGGCAGGGGTCAAAATTGTACTTATATCTGGACTTCACATCGATGGTTGAGGAGGCCCGCCGTAAATTCAATGGGGTGCGGAACCTAGGCCTCAAATATGGCATGCTATACCCAGAAAGACTGAGAATTGATGTAGGTGGCAGGGCCCACAAATTCGACACTCCAGCTAAAGCTCAAGAATTCTGTCGGACATATAAACAACAAAACAGCCCGTCCTCTGCTGGAGGGAGCCTCCCTTCCCCGCTACACAGCGGCTCGGATGCTAGCGCAGAACTCTTCTCCAACTCAGGCACTGGTTAACGCATTTGCTTGGTTTCAATCTTTCTAATGTATACAATTGGATAAATGTTATTCCTCTTGCATCATTATGTCATTTGGCTGGTTTACGACCTGGAGTTGCCACCGCCTCATGGGGTATCCATTGAGTTTATTCTTCTTCACACTGGGTACTATGCTTGTGCCACATCAGTCAAGATTAAAGTAGATTTGCACTTCTTTTCTGCTTATTTGCAGAGGGTTGACCGCCTTTGGGTTGAAAGGTGGCTGGGTGGAGGGAGGGGGGTTGTTTGGATTGTACGATTCAATAGTTGTAGTTTGCACCTTTGTCCACTATTGCTAGCAATGTTAGACATTCATCGCTGTTCTGTCAAGTTAGACTGTACACCCTTTTCTGATGGCACGACTGGGCAATGTTGACAGCCCCTCGACCCTATCCCTGATTTTGTGGAATGTCAGGGGACGTAATGACAATCGTAAACGACGACAGGTAATTCATTACCAGCTTCGACACAAGGTAGACATAGCCTATTTGCAGGAAACACACCCCCCCACAGATGCAGCGCAATTTGGTGCCAGCTGGGGCGCACACAGGTTTTTTGCCAACTACAGCAGTTATGCTAGTGGCACTGCCATTTTAATACACAAAAGAGTCCCCTTTAATCTCAGTGACGTTGTTCGCGACCCAGAGGGCAGATATATCATTGTCACTGGCTCCCTCAGTGGCCACAGGGTCGCTCTGGTCAACGTCTATGCCCCGAACACTGACTCCCCTGAGTTCTTCCACATGCTGAGCGCCCAGCTGGCGAAACTAGAGCCTCACAAGTTATTGTTGGGAGGGGACCTTAACTCACTACTCAACCCTAGACTTGACAGCACTTCAAGGGCTCCTGACACCAAACCATGGGCACGACGAGCACTGAGGGAAATCTGTGAGCAACACTCACTTACAGATATATGGCGGAAGCGAAACCCCACTCTGACCGAATACACTCACTATTCTGGCCAGCATAACACCTGTACCAGGTTTCAAGGCAGTTATTAGGGGTGTTTGTAGCTCTAAACACGCTGGAGTGCTCAGAGACCTCTGCAACACGATGACACGCATTGAACGCGACACCGCAGATCGGGAGATATTGTACCTGGGGAAATACCATGCAGCCAGGCATTATGGGGAAGGGGAGAGACCGGGGAGAGTGTTAGCACAAATGTTGAGGCCGCCATACAGCAAATCGTACATCACTGAACTCCACACCATCACTGGGCACACACTCAACACTACCTCTGATATTCGTGACGAGTTCCTAGACTATTACAACACGCTGTATACTTCAAGGGTGGGTTCTGATAGCACCTCCCAAAACGACTAACTCTCCGAGATCGCACTGGTTTACCTGGAAAGGTATATGCAGGACTTCTTAGCGGAGCCCATCTCGGTGTCTGACATCTCGCTCGCCATTGACACAATCCGAGGCTCCACAGCCCCTGGGTTAGATGGCTTCACGGGGATTTTTACAAAGAATATAAGGACCTTCTTGCCCCGCAGCTAATTGAGGTACATACGGAGGCATTGGAAAAACAGATACCCACCCTACACTACGCGAGGCAGTCATCATCCTCCTTCCCAAACCCGGCAAAGACCCTATGCTCTGCGGGTCATATCGCCCACTATCCCTGTTAAATTTAGATTACAAAATACTAGCCAAAGTCCTCGCAAATCGGTTGTCTCAATTAATGGAGTATGTTATCTCCCTGGTGCAGTCTGGCTTTGTGCCTCACCGGTCCACCTCCTTGAACCTTCGGACACTGTTCGCAGTCCTTCACAGAATCAGCCTGGAAACCCCCACTGCCGCGATTCTATTAGATGCGGAGAAAGCCTTCGATTCCTTGGAATGGCCATTTATTCTTGCAGTGATGAAACATATGGGCATGCCATTGGGTTTCATTGTCACCACTGCACTACTCTACGGCAATCCCACGACAAGACTACGTTTAAATGGCACGCTTTCCAGACCCGTTGAGCTTTTCTGTGGGACTAGGCTGGACTGTCCCTTGTCTCCACTTCTGTTCATAGTAGCAATGGACCCGCTGATTCGGCATTTCCAAGAACGTCACCTGCACCGGGGATTACAGTTTAACACCGGCCCTCTCCTTGTTTCCCTCTATGCAGACGGTACCATTCTATACGTCTGGGAACCCCAAACCAATTTAGTGCCCCTCATTAGGGAAATCCTTCGATTTGGCAGATTCTCCGGGCTGGGCGTAAACTGGCACAAGTCCATCATTTTTCCATTAACCACGAGCACTACTCCATGGGAATGCGAGTATCCCTTTGAATGGTGTTCCATTTCAGTAAAATATCTTGGGATACACATCCACTTGAACACACCACACAAATTATACGCTTAAATTATGGGAAGGCAGTACACACTTTAGAGACACAGGTGGAACGTTGGATGAGGTTACCATTATCACTAGCCGGTCGGGTAGCAATTCTAAAGATGGCCATACTTCCCAAATTTGTATATCTCTTCAATAACATTCCCATACTTCTCACCGAGGGTTTTTACGGACAATGCGATCACACCTCACTCAACTAGTTTGGGGCGGAAAGCTGCCAGGTGTCCGCTGGTCAATCCTCACACTACCATACATAAGGGGAGGGTATAACGTGCCAGACTTACAATTATATTATTTAGTGGCAGAATGTCGCTATGCGCACGCATGGTTCCACCCAGACGCAAGAATACCGTTTCTGAGACCAGAGGCGGATCTCATTCTTCCCGATCAGCTGTCTACAGTTCTTCCTAGGAGCTTCCCTCGCGACCCACATGACATACAAACGGTGTCTACCACCAGCTGGGCATGGGGGAAATTGAGATAGCTTACCGGCGCTACGACCCTATACTCATCCGCCCTTCCTCTGCCAAACGCTAGGTGATTCCCAATTACTGAGGAAAGCTTGGTACAGCGCACACTGGCTACCTTAGACGTAGTAAAAATAGGGGATTTATATCCTGCGGGACATGTATTTTCACTAGACGAGGATACACGGTACACTGGCAGCAGTTTTGTGACTCAATTTGTTATGACCCGAATCCGATCGGCCCTGCGAGCGACACTCCCCACGTTTCCAATCGAACCAGACTCATTTCCCCCACTCACACTAGTGATAGAGAATCCTGACGGAGCGCGTCTCATTTTTAAAATGTAGAAAGCTAGTTCCAATATGAGACTGCTGTGTGACGTCAAGCTCCGGCACGACTGGGAGGCAGACTTAGGTGGTCCAATAACAGACAAACAATGGTCCAAATGCTGCGTGGCCACCAAGTAAATATCTCTTAATAGCAGGCACAAGCTGCTTCATTTTAAATTTCTTCACTGTGCCTAGTTTCCACCTGCTAAAGCACACAGGATAGATGCCTTTAGGCCACATACATGTTTTAAATGTGCGGCACCTTATGCCGAGTTCCTGAAAAAAAAGGATGTGTTTATGTGGAATAATTTTGTATGTGTTTATTTGTAATATTTTTACCTGTCTGAACAAGGTAGAAGGACAGCCACAACTCACATCAAGGCTGTCAACATGGCCATGTTTCCAAAAGTGAGTCAAGGATGTGTTTATTTGTAGTCATTTTAGGTGTGTTTATTTGTAATAATTTTACCTGTCTGGACAAAGTGGAAGGACAGCCACAACTCACATCAAGGCTGTCACCTCTCCCTACCTTACCTATCAGTGGAGTTTACGTAAACCATTATTAATATATTCTGATATTGGTGAGGCGTTTCATATTTTAGCTTCATATTGTAGCAAGGGCAATCTCTTCTTTAGTAAGTTAGTTAGCCATATAGGCTACTTATAACTTCACCTACAGCTGGGTGGCATGGATTTCCCATTACACAATCCACAGTAATGATGAGTGGTCATTCCTTTTAGCTGAGGCCTCGCTCTGCCACCCCTAGTGTCTTGTAGGACCTTATTGTCAGTGGATACATATTCAGATGAGGTCCAACACTTGTCAGTGATGTTTACTGATGTCTAGCCAGCATTGTATAGTTCATAAAAACAACACATGCAGTGCTTGTGATTAGATCAACCTTATTTTGGTCTAATCCAGGATTATCTGGAAGGAGAACCCAAAAGTCTGTCGGAGAAACTGTAACATGTGGTGAAATCCATGGAACCCCCCAATACCTCTTAGGAGATATCTATAGGGGGTGGTATACCAAGGTGATGAGACAACATCATGCATTCCTTTCTGGCATAAAGTTTCCTCACAGATGTCAAATGGACCAGTGAAAGACACAGAATCAGCTAGCTAGAAAACAAAAAGCTTTCCCATTTTTCTTTCTTGCTGACTGCGAGAGGAGAGGGGTGGATTAAGAAAAATGCTTGTGCGACTATTGCTATTTTATATCTAATGAAGGCCAACATTATATGAAGAGTATTATTTAGCATACTACGTATGCTTGACTCTTACATCACTAGCATATGTGTGCCATGGGAGGTTATAACTTTACAGCAAGTAGTAAGCAGTTTTTTCACACTATATAATATTACAGATAGCAGTCCCTCAAACACTTACATAGCAACCTTCCTTTTATGTTTCTACTATAATAGTATGAGAAATCTCAGGATATTTAACTTTGACTACTTTAATTTTTTTTGTACCAAACTCTAACACAGTTTCTTTCGTTATTTTTAAAATCTAATTGACATCCATCTTCTTTATTACATATAATTTTTACATTTAGTTATAAAACAAAGTGCCAAATCATAATGACAACTGTCGCTAGTTACTGATTTTGACTCCTTTTACTAACTTTCTGTATATATTAGACCTATCATACTATAATTGCAAACAATTTCAGAACAACGTGTCTATATTTTACTGAAACACATCACTTTTTCTTATTCCAGCGTTAATCTATAAGCGTTCCATAGGTTGCAGTTCTTCACTGAGTAATACTCACAATGCTTTGTCACGTATCAATGGGTAAGGACTTAGGGGCAGATTTACAAGCCCTGTATGCCACATTTGCGCCGCTGTTGTGTCACTGTTGTGACGCAGCGGTGGCGCAAAGCCAGCGCCATGCTGCGGGGTATTTACAACGTGATGCTTCTAGGGAGATGCGTCATGTTGTAAAGCCCTGCGCCACATGTGGACGTTCCGGCTCAGGGGGGGGCGTTCCGGCGCAGTAACGCCTCCTAAAAGTGGCTGAGTGAAATCTACAAAATTTCACTCAGTCACTTTTATGGCCATGCTGTGTCAAAACCCTGCAAAACCCTTGCTGGAGCTGCGTCGCGCTTGCGACGCGACTCCAGCAATGCGTCACCTTTACGGCAGCAGATGCGTCACGTATCTGTCTATTCTTGCCCCATGGTGCGCCGCATTGTAAATGCGGCGCATCCATGGTGGCGCAAGAGGTGTCTGCCATGACTCAAAATAACTGGCGCATCCCTTCTGATATGCAGGGATGCGCCAGTTATTGTAAATCTGCCCCTATATCTATAATTTAAAAAGGACCAATAAAATCTATTTTGTATAATGATTGTGATATATGCATTGTTATGCACTATCTTGCAGCCTTGAAAAAGCCCAAGGCCTGCATTCCAGTGAGGGGTGAAACAGATATTGGCTGTAGACTCTTGAAATGTACACTGTCTTGAACAGTAAACTAATGAATCATTGATCAGCAATGACAACTAAGAATAAAGCAACTCAACCAGCCGTTGCATTACACATGCTCATTAATGTCTAAATTCTCATATAGTGTACTTAATATGAATATGTGAATTATACAGTGTTGGTATTCCTAACCCAAATTGCTTGATATATCAATACATGGGGGGTGTTTGGACAAAATATTGACTTGCAAATATCGGGAGACAGAATTATTGAGAGAAAAAATATTGGGATGCAAAAAGATCGTGATGCTGAAATATCGCTGGCAAGAATATCATTTTTTCAGGTAAGTAATATCATTAAGAATATTGTTGCTCTAAATATTGTTTTCAATAATATTGCTGTAAATAATATCATTTTTGATTAATGTAATGTGTTTTAGTTTACATATTAATTTTAAGTGTTACAATTACTTGTATAATTGATAGTATCATATTTAAATATAGATTGTAATTTTAAGTGATTTAGAATTTTAAATGTAATTGTTAATAGTAATTTATAGTGTCATAGTGGGTTATTGAGTTTGTAAGGGGATAGGGCAGGAAGTTAATTAAGTAATAATTATGAATTAATTAATTATATTTGTATAGGTATGTATGTGATTGATATTCATTATGTTTATTATGTAATATTGATTTATTATACTTATATTTTAGGTGTGGCTTGCCATGTTTGTAGGCATGTAGGGTGGGAAGTTAATTAGGTAATAATTAACAATTAATTTCTAATTGATTCTTAATTATTTAATTGATTATTAATTATGTCAATAGTGCAATAATCATATATTTTAGTTATATTTTATGTATGGGTTGCTGGGCTTGTAATAGTATAGGGTGTGCAGTTAATTAAGGAATAATTAATTAACAAATAAATAATATGGACATTATCTAATACTGATTTATTTTAATTGCAGGTTGCTTGGTTTGTAGGAGTATATTGTAGGAAGTTGAATAATGGTTAAATATATTAATTAACAAAGTATCATTCAATATTTAATTGATTAATAATGATGTAAATTGTGTAAAAATGATATATTTTAGGTGTGGGCTGCTAGGTTTGCAGGGTTGTAATGTGGAAAGTTAATTAGATAATAATTTAAAAAGCATTATTTTTAATTACAAAATAATTATTACATTGTTTATGAATTTTGTGAATTGGAAAATGTTTTTATTTTTTATTTTAATATTTATTTATTTATTTTAAAAGTTTTATATAGCGCTAGAAACCGAAGTAAATTGCATTACATAGTAGGAAGGCAGTAAGGAAGCAAAACAGAGAAAAAAAATACAACATGAAAAATAGATAAACAGTGCAGTGGAGGGAGAGAAAACAAACAAAGGTGGTTAACACAGTCCGATCACCACTGCAATCAGGTGCAGCATAGGAAGGGCCTTGGCAAATACAGAGCCCATACTAGAGAGTCTTCTTCGAGAACAGTGTAAATAGGAAATAAACAAGAATGACTTTGCTTCACTGTCTGCAGCAGAAATAATAAAGAATGAATGCGACATCCATTTTTAACAAGATGGTGTTAGGAAGTAGCTGTGGCCTAGTTAGGAAAAGGCAAGAAAATGCACTTTAACATGTAGTTTCCAAATCGTTTCGAAGTCAATAGCTTAGTGGCAGTGTAATATATATTTTATGTTAAGTAATAATGTTTATATTTTGAGTTTTCTATTTTTTCTTAATTAATTGGGTTATTCAGGTATGTAATGTGTTTGAAGTGAAGTTGTTTACCTACTGTTGCTTAGACTGGAGTGGGAATAGTATATCTTACCCCTCCAAAGTCCAGCGCTTTCCCTACTGTTGCACAGACTGGAGTTGAAATAGTACATTTTACTCCTCTGAAGTCCAATGCTTTCCCTACTGTTGCATAGACTGGAGTGTGAATAGTAAATTTAACCCCTCTGAAGTCCAATGCCTTCCCTTCTGTTGCATAGACTGGAGTGGGAATAGTAAATCTTACCCCTCCCACTCCGAAGTCCAACGCTTTCACTGCTTTCACTGCCTTGTTAGGCCCTGTGGATGGGCTCCCTGAGATATAGCATGTGAGCCGGACCCAGGGGCAGGGGTCCCAGGGACCAATAATGGCTCAGGAAGGGGTCTGTGCTGCCCCTCCCAATTTCAAATAATTCGGCCCTGGGGTGGGCTGCCCGGTGCCTGTCATAGCTCAGGGAGGGAGCTGTGTGTCCCCCTCTCCCTATACAATGTTTTGGCCCTAGGAGTGGGCTCCCCGCGGCATATAATGGTCGAGAAGGGGGTTCCCATATTGGCCACAGGTGTGGACCCCCCAGGGCCTCTGATGGCTCAGTGAGGGGGGGGTGCGTCTCTTCTCCCCATATATATTAATTTTGGCCCCAGAGGTGGGGCCCACAGTGCCTGTAAAGGCTAGGGGAAGTGCCTACAGTCCCCATCCCATTAATAAAACAAAGTGTCCATTTTGTTATGCTCCCGCAGGAGTCCTACGCTATCGCTGCAATTTTTGCCAATTTTCTTTTGTTGTTGGCTCCAGGGGATCCCTCTGGGTCCCCCCCATGCAGATTAGGGGGGCAGAGTATCCCTACCCTGCCCCCTTATATTTTTTTTAATAAACGTGTCCAGGACCATGAGTTCTGTAATGGCTGCCAGCAAAAAAAAAAAATCAAGTTGCTGGCAGCCAATCAGAGCACTTGCTCCCTGGAATCTGACTCCCACAGGAGGGATATGGCCCAAAGGAAATCTAGATCCCTGGGCGAATCACAATGCTCTATTCTTAAACTGGTGCTCCCACTAGCGTCTGTCTACTGCTATAATGTCTCACTAAGACACATATTCTTTTCACAACTTTTTGGAACTTGAAGAGATTAGGCGCTAAAGCAGGAGTGGAAAGTAAACTGATCCCATTGCAGACCTTCAAGGTACTATTTGGATCATCATTTATGCTTCATCCAAGATAGCTCTCTGCCTCTACTCCTTCTGTGAGTTCCTACTCATCCTCAGCCATCAAAAGGTATCTGGTCCCCTCCATCAAGAACCAAAATTAATTGTCAATGTTTCTATTGAGGGCCTTTGTCTCAGGATAAAGCAAAGCACTGTAAAAAGGAGGACAATATGTAAAAAAGAAACATCATAGAAAAAGAAGCATGGATCACTGGAGAAGAGGGATCATTGGGAAATGATTACTTCAAAAGCAGAACAGGCTAGCCATCTATTTCTTGGGAAGAGACAGAGGTGACACTTTGACTTTTGTGGGTGCAGTACATCTACTAAAAAAGACCAGATATTCTGTCTGTCCCTCTAATAGTGTATACATTTTGGCAGATGTTCTGCATCTGTCAGGCTCTCAATGAAGATCATTATTTATAAGCATTGGAATTAATAGAACATTTCTTAAAATCAAGAGGAAATGAGGTGTGACTAAACAATACACCTCATGGGAAGAAGCACCAAAACATTTCACGAGAAGAGGCACTAAATAAGGGGTATCTAATAAAAATAGGCACAGCATGCCATTTGATTATATTGGCCTTGATGCCTGTCATTGTATTTTGAAGGAGGGTTCCAAGATTTTAGCAAATGTAACAATAGTGAATGCAGATCACATACTGACAATACAAATTAATCAGGGGTGCCAAGGGCCACTTAATTATTTGTGAAAACCACCCTCCTGTTACAGAATGTAGTCTAACTCCTCAATTGCCCTGCTAACTCCGGGGACAGTATGACCTTTAGATCATCACCTTTATACGTTATTTGGTGCTTTCTCCTGTAAAGGTATCATGCACTTGCCACTAAAATGCTTGGCCTCAACAAGAGGTCTGTGATTTTGGCTAGACTGGGGGTGAGACCAGGTTGATGGCCTGTTTTCCTCTCCAGATACCAATACCAGGAAGCTTAAACATGCTTGGGATGGATGATGCAAATATCATACTCAATGGGATGTCACTGCTGTGACATCCCATTGAGACGTGCTCAGTCCATTCCAGAAATGGGAATTATGAATTGGTTGATACTCTGCCATGTCCAGTCATTAGCACCTCTGCCTCTGCATCACTTGCTCAGAAATGGCTATATGCATAATGATGGACTGGCTAGAACTCAGCAGGTGGCCATGATGTCACAGAGAGTATCTTTAGATTCCTTCCCCTCCGGCAGGAAACAGGCCACTGTCATCTTCAGTAACCTGGATTCAATTTACTGACTCCCACATCTCAAGCTTCTTGGACGTTCCACTAGATACCTACTGCATGCAGCAACAGGTAGGAAAGTCCAAAGGCATGTCTTTTTGCCTGCAGGGGCACAAACCTCAATGCAAAGGTGATTGTCTCAGTGTCACTGCTAATAGTGGTGCAGTTCTCCAAACTCTCCATCGAACAAGAGGAACAGAACGTTTTTACATGCGCCACAAAGTGTTCGTGAATCAAATAAATTTCACAAATTAAAAAAAATTGTTCAATCAGGTTTTTTTTGTATTTTTGAATTATATTATATATTATATAGTGCAAACTATACCCGAAGGTATTGGAGCACTTTTTCATAATACAAGGACACAATTAGTTTTGTTTTTTTAGACACAGGAAGTTCAAGCAATTTGCTTACAATCAAAGCGAATTGAGCCGAAGCAGATACTCGAAACTGGCTCTCCAGTTCAATAGGTGCAAGCTCTGGCCTTACGCCACACCTTCTAAACTTGTCTTATTTCCCAAGCTACACATACACACGAAACGTTCTCTAATTTGCAACAATTCTACACATTCCGAGGGCAAAAGTAGCCCATCATGACTTAGTTATTCACGAGGTGCACGTGTGCCACTCAATATAGGACTCGGTTTGTTAGCGAAATCTATCTTCTGCAGCTAAAAGACGTAACTGTGTAAAATCGCACTTCTCCAATAATGCTAGTTTTTTTATTCATTTCCCTTAAGTTCACGTGAACAGTAGGAACCTTGTAGGTTCTGACTAGATAAGCGATTAAATGTGATTCACAATCTTCTAAACAGAATGCATAATTTCTCCCTAAATGTTCGTCTTCTTCCAAATGTAATTTAATAGACAAAATGCAGTTCTGGTTTAGACCAGTCACAACAGGCCAAAAGCTGTTATACCAAAATATGCCATTTTAATGCACCTGCTCCATAAAAACCTTGCTAATATATATATTTTTTCTTATGTGTCTTTCTCTCCTTTCCACTTTTATTCATTTACCAGAAACCTTCTAAGGACTTTAGCAGGCTTTGTGGCTAACTCACAAGAAAAAAAGTGGCTTAATTACTAGTTTTTGCTGTTTAGCAGCGCAGCAAGTCACTTTGCTGCACGGCTCTGTGTCAAAAGAAAAAGACAGGAATGTGCCGTGAGATATGGCTCATTCCTGTCCTCTTCCACTGCACGGGTGCACAATTAGGTGCCTTGCACAAGCACATGCGCTCTTGCACCATGGTGCAGGGGTGTCTGCATTGTAGGAATGATTGTTTTTGTGCAGGAAGGGACACCTTCCTGCACAAAAACAATCAATGGAGGTGTTTTCCCCAGAATGCATCACTCATAGAAAGAGGAAAAAAACAGGGAGAAATAAAGGTATTTCTCTTCGTTATGCCTCCCCTGTGGAGGCGTCGTTTTTTGAAGCATTCCCAGTTTTACAAGTCCTTGGAAATCTGGGACTGTGTCGAAGTCCATGGGTGTTGCATGGGAATACCCCTGGAACGCCTCTGTGGCGCAGATTAAGACAACACAGCGACTTGCGCTGCTTTGCCTTACTCCATATCTACACGGTCATGAAAAACCATGCAAAGTGCCTTTGCGAGGCCTCGTGGATATGGGTCTGCACTCTGTGCCGCTGATGCGTCTAAAAAAGTGATGCACCGGTGGCGCAATGGGCTTGTAAATCAGCTGCAGTGTATTTTGAAGGGACTCGAGTGGAATAAGACTAGCATCTTCGAAAGTCACTGTTCGCCAAAACTGCAGCCTTTATTAGCTGTGTTCAGATTTATAAGCCCCTCATGTGGCCTGATGTGGTTCAGGCACCGGTCAACCTAACCCTAACAACTCTGTGACTGTAGGAGATTTGGTCAAATTATTTCTGTCTAGCAATAAAAGAATCACGCGTCAGTGCAAGTGGAAGGTGGTTAAACTAATGTTTGTAATAAAATTGTTTTTTTCCCTCTTATTTCTACTTCCGAATTGAAAGTCGGAAATTCTATAACAAGAGGAAATTGGACCAATGAAGTCTCCCGGGAGTGAGCGGCGCGGTTTCCCTGACGATTGCAGTTTTGCATGGCACTCTAAATCATTCCTTTGACAGCATTATGTATGACTTAGGAAGGGCGCCGCTCTTATCTGCCCTCGCCATGGAGGCTGCGCACACTGGTCCAGTGGAACTGTTCCATAGCAATCTGCAAAACGAATTGCATATGTCAACAGATGATTGTTAATATTTATAGGGCTTGAGCGACGATAAGAGACATGATATAAAATGTTGCGCTCCCGAGCTTATGGGCCGCTGTTTGACTCCACTATAGAATGTAATGGTGGTGCTTGTACCTGCTGTAAAAAGGAACCCTGAGGCCTGCTTCTTTCTCTGCTGAGGCCCTCTGAGGCCACGCGGGAGGCGAGAAGCGAGAGTCTGCAAAGGTGAGAGGCAAGCATGGTGTGTGATTCAATGTCTCTCCCCAGGCTCTACCCAGTCATCTCAGGAAGGCCCAACTCCTACTAGAATAACTTTAAAGACGGCAAAAGGGGCTAAAAGTAGGCAACGAAGTCCTGGAATGAAAATCCTATAAGATGCTTGCAAAATTCCGTAAGTTAGAAAAACATCCTCCTTACGATAGAAATGTTCCAAAAATCACATATTCTCTGATCACCAGTATCTGTGTACTGTTTCACGATAGTGAAGGTGATCGGGATTTCACGGGCATTATCCATTAACAAGTGGTACGTAGAAAAAAATGTAAATCAGTAAGGGCCACATGGACTACTCCTGGGTAAAAATCCGAGTAACGAGGCAATTGTGGGAGAAAAAGCATGGGTTATTGTATTTGGTGTATGCCAAACTCAACCAAAGTACAATAAAGTTAAAGAAAAAATAAATGTACAAGTCCACACCTTGTATAATTTAAAATACGTTTTTATCTGCTCAGGAAGATAAAAAAATCTAAATGTACAAGGAGTTACAAATTCCTAAAAACTACACACAATTAGCCTTACTTTAAAGACAAGTTAATTCAAAGGGACTAGAGAATCTGTTAGTCTAATTGCTTGTATCCCAGATGGTTTAAACGAGTGAGCTTATGGAATTTATGAAAGCTGCCAAATATGGGCACTTTTAAAGCATGCTCATTTTTATTCATAAAAATGAATGCACAAGGCATGGTTCACCTATACGAAAAACTTGATGCAAATCTTTATAAATAGAAATGTCAACCCCTGACATATACATTGTAATTCATACTTACAAATAGAGAAGGCAGCACATGTTATCATGGAAGTAAAAGTATAGTGAGAGGTTACCCGTATCATAAAGGGAAATATAATCAGAGGCTTTACACAATCTGAATTTTCAATGGTTAACCAAGCAGCACAGAAAGTGCATTCACTTGTTTCAGCTCCCTGCGTGAAAAAATGGAATCAGAACTTTCAAAATTGTCGGACACCACTTGGTCCAGCTAATGCAAGAAGATGTTATTCCTTTCACAAAAAAGCACTGTAGTTGCATGATTTGTCGAAAAAGAAGTAGCATATGTTTCAAGTGCTGTTCTTAGCCTACATGTTCCTTCCAAATTCACTTGGGCGTCCTCCGAACAGACAGTGAAACTGCTTGGTTTCTTCTTTTTATCAAATCAACATTCACATACACGTTGCTCATTATGCATGCAAAGAAAACTCTTGCCAAAACGTTGTTTAAGTGTGCTCCCGTCATAGTTTGTCCTGATGAAGGCTGTATTCCGTAACACATGAATCCCAATCGTGTTAATTCACTGCCAAAGTATTGATTATAATGAATACTTGTGCAATAATGTGTGATCATTGAGTTTTTATAAAATTAAAGTTATTGAGGAACAATAGATTGTACATTAATTTGCGTACCTGAAATACAGGGGTGGCTGGTGACATTTGAAAGTGGTGGGCGTAAAATGATTGGTATACTGCACCGTTGCGAGCGAGCGTAGCGAGCCCAAACCACCATACCGGGGGGTTCGTTGCGATTCTCTTTCCGTGACAGTTTTGAAAAAAGAGAAGAAAATGGTGCATTTTCAAGCAAGTTTGAGAAAGCAGGAAGGTTAATAAAGCAATTGTGAAAGTGCCTCTGTGAACTGTCACTTTTCTCTTTACCTATCTCTCTCCCAGAATTCACCACCTTCACCTGTAAGTGGCTGCAAGCTGCTCTATCGGCGTCACTCTCTTCCAGTGACACTCTCACTTTCCCATCATCTAAGTATCCCTTCCTACCTTATCTCTTTTGCTATCTCAGCATCTCCCCTCCTCTGTCACTGGCTGGGTGCTGCTGACACTGCCCGGTGACTGTCTCTTGCTGCCCTTTCCATTGTCTCGCAACCCCCCATGCTCTCCTCTCTCCCTATCTTGCTTCCTCTTTCTATCTTGCTATCTCTTCCTATCTTGTTGCTGTCAGATCCATCTTGCTTGCTATCCCTCCCTACATCTCAGTATCCCTTCCTCCCTCGTCACTTTCTCTGTCTCCGCACCTCCATTCCCCCGTCATAGCAAATGACAAGTAGTTACGACAGAGCACATCTCACACAACAATCGGATGAACTATCTCTAGACTCTACTATAGCGCCTAATATGTACCAGTGATTGAAGGTGGTGGGCACTTAGCGCTGCCACTCTTTTAAGGTCCGGCGTCCGGTCCGGGGCGTATTTCTCATCATCGGCCTTCACCCCCAGAGCAAGAGAGAAAAGTCAGTTAACCGGGGAATAGAAAGAGAAAGAAACAGTGACATAAGGGAACAAGGGTGCAGAAAGGAACGTGTGAGAGTAACGGAGCTGACTTAATGCCCATTGCTTTTATCATTACAAAACGAAAGCAGAATGGCTTAAAAAGACCACGTTTGTGAACACAGAGCCGCAGTATGCATTTTGTTTTCCAATGCACGCACCCAACAAGCAGGTATTTCAGCACCTCCAGTAATAGCGTGCTTTCCCACCCAGCGAAAACATGGTTGTTCAAAGAGCGAGGAGGTGACAAAAGTAGGGCTTCACTGGCAAACACTGTAATGTGGCGCTAATGTGTTTAGGTGTGAATAAATCAATATGGCCACCTTGCTTTAGTTAGTTAGTTATTTTTCATATTTTGAATGTTTTATTTCTCTCTACCCTGAGGCTGCACTTAGAAATTGAAAAATGTCAGCAAAAGACTACGTTTCCAGCAAGTGGTTTTCTTTTTTGGATCCATTTCACAAGGAAGCAAATAAACGAAAGGAGGAAAGGAGGAAAGAGAAGGTAATACCTGTTTCTTGAAGTCTCCAACCGGTTTTTACTACATGAGGAGGAGCGAGACAGAGAGGGAAGAGGGGGAACAAAGGAGGGGGGCAGCTGCCAGCAGCGGAAGAACTGGACTCAAGCAGTGACTTACGACAGAGCACATCTCACAATCGGTAGAACATCATGAACTATCTATCTATAGCGCCTAGTGAGACCTAATGCCCATTGCTTATATCATTAAAAAACGAAAGCAGGATGGTTTAAAAAGAACACGTTTGTGAATACAGAGCCGCGCGCAGTATGCATTTTATTTTCCAATGCACGCCAAAACATTCTTCAAAGAGCGAGGAGGCAGTCGCGAGGGGGGGGAGGTTACGAGGGAGGGAGGTTTGCGGGGGGGGGGCGCAAGGGGGGGTTGCGCGGGGGGTCGCACGAGACAATACAATTAAAATTAAGACAAAAACGTACCTGACCGCCTCAGCTCCTGGTCCGCGTTGGCGCCTCTGCCCTCTTCAAACAGGAACAGCACATCAGCACTGGAGTGGCAACCCCTCAGCCAATCCTGGCGCTGCTGCAGCGCCAGGATTGTCTGAGGGCACAGCTTACTCTTCGCCCGCCGCCTGCCCATTAGGAGACCGAGGGGCTCCTAATGGGCATGCGCAAGTCCATGAAAACACAAGTGCGCATGACTGGGCACGGGCTGAAAATTAGCTCACCTTGCCCACTCATGCGCACTTGTGCTGCAGTGCTGCCTGTCCCTGGCTCGTCTGACAATGCATGTCAGTCAACATGACACTGGACCGCCCACGGTCCGACATCATGCTGACTGACATGCATTGTCAGTTCTCCCTTGGCGTCTCTGAACTTAAGTAAACTAAGTTCAGAGATGCCGAGGGAGCTGCGGGTGGGGGTGCAACGCCCCAACGCCCCAATGGACGCACCGCGCCTGCTGAAATAATTGTTTTTGTGCATTAAATGTTGCTAGAATAGCCTGATTTATGTAGCTATTAAAATACCAGTTTCCTTACTGCTTGAAACTCAGAAGCCTTTATCATTAATCTTTTTTGAAAGAAGCACCAAAACGAGTCCTTTGTGGAAGTACTCAAGAAAAGACATCAAATAATCCTGAAGTATTTTCGCTATGGAACATCAACACAATGGTGTTCACCTTGGTTGGTAAGGCTTGGGGGAAGTAAGTCATCTGGACGCTGTGGAGTTGGTCTCTGTGCTAAGGTTGCTAACTTTCAGATGTGTCGCTGCACACTCCAGTATCTATTACGTCTTCAGGCTGGTTGCACAATATGGTTTCCTTTCGTTTGTTTCCAGAACTTGCCCCAAATACCTCAGACTTCTAGTTATCCTAAGCAATGTTGTTAACCAAAGGAGGGAGGAAGAAGCAGAGATTCAGTCGACTTCCATTGAATTTAGTCAAAAATCAAAGGGAATGAATCACACGTTCTGTTCTTACCAGGGTCTAGTGTTCTTGTATGGTGAAGACCCTCATTCACATTAAGCATACGGTGTGGTATATCTTGATTCTCTGCTCTGTTGTTAAGTGAGTAGTATCATCATTGGGTCTTTTATCACTTGAGTCCTCAGTTCTCCAAGTGATCTCCTTATCCTCAACCTGGAGGTAGACAGTCTGGTTTTTCGACAGCTGTGAAAAGTAAGTGCGAAGGTGTGTTGTGAAGAGTGAAGTTAAAATTGCCTCCTGTCCTCAGTTAAATCTTTTATTTGCCAAGGATGGGGCAAGAGTAAAATGGTGAATTGGTGACACTGTAGTCAAAGTGTCAACGTCCCAATGCGCCTGATTGTACGTCTTAATAGATCAATATATTTCAGCCCTAGGTAGCCCTCATGGGTCTGTGGGCCTTCTGCAGGACCAAATCGAAGTAAGCTACCTGCGAGGTAGCTTATGGAGGGTAGGCATATTTACTCACCCTGCTTCATCACTGAGCCCATTGGCTCATCTTCACATATGGGTTATAGAAGGTACTACTGTCTATACCAGGGAGAGGTAAAAGAAACTATAGACAAAAAAAATCATGGATACGCTTTGTACATTACGATATAAGTGCGATAGTATTCATTATTTGTAGGAATAATTGAGTAATGCTGGAAGATACAATCATAGGGTTCAGACGTAAGATTGTCGCTATGTGCTTATGGCAAGGGAAATTGTATTATTATACGTGGGTTATTGTGTGAAAAGGAGCACTGGGAATTGAATATTGATGTAAATGTCATCACTACCCAAATGTGCTCATTTTAGTAATCTCAGGATTTCCATAAAAATGCTGGGTGCACGTTCCTTTATTGGTCTAAAGCAATAGGATTAAAAGTTTATGGTTTATCGTTCTGAGACATTGAACACTGTAGGGCCACCAGGGTTCAGCACAGCTTTCTACCATACATGCCATTCACTTTATATTTTGGGGAAAATGTCTTGCTTCACATTTCCATAATGTACTCATACGTAATAGGGACAGTGTCCTGAACCTTTACAGCTGGATTACAGTGGTCTAGTTGTAGATATTTTTAGATTCTTCAGTGTCTGAAACCCTGGCAGACACTGAGGCCCATCACCAGTAGCAGGGGCTGACATTGCAGAAACAAGACATATTGGGGTATATTTACAAGGTAATGACGCAGCGTGGCACTGCAAGGGGAAGAGGTGTGGCGCCGAGGCCAGGGCGACTGACGCTGGAATCTGGGGCTCACGATTCGATCCCCAGCACCGACGGCAGGTCAGCCCAGCAACATGTGACTCTGGGCAATAGCTTGCTTAATCTTCCAGACGGCCCCCAGCGCCGGGATGCCTTTGGGTCGCTGTTCGCGCTTTACAAATACTGGATTATATAAATTGCGTCATTAGGAAAGTGCAGGGGTGCATCGTATTTAGAACAATACGATGCATTCCTGTGCTTTCCTTTGCGCTGGCACACAATAGGCAGCCTAGTGGCAATGGAGGCACCATTGCACCCTGGTGCAAGGGTGCCTGCATTGCAGGGATGATTGTTTATGCACACGAAGGGACACATTTTTGCACAAAAACAGTAATTGATGGCGTTTTCCTCCGAAATAAAGGTATTTCTCCTTGTTGCGCCACTTTTACACCTTCCCTGGGGAGGCAGGCATTAGAATCTAATGCATTCCCTGGTTTATGAAAAGTTGTAAATCTGGCAATGCGTCAGAACCCATGTGTGTTGCGTGGGGACACCCACAGCAACACCTGTGGAATGCCCCTTTCATGCAGAATAATGCATGAAAAAAGTCCATATTTATAAGGCCATGAAAAGCTTTGCGTAGCCTTGTAAATATGGGCCAGCACACTGTACCACCAGAGCGTCAAAAATGGTGCCGCTCTGGTGGCGCAAGAGGCTTGCAATATGCCTCATTATTCCAAAGCACTTGTGGATGAGGCCTGGTTAGCAGAACTCAACTCACAGCAAATATAAAAAACAAAAGAAGGTAAAGACTCAATGCTGATACAATTCATCACAATAATGTCAAGGAACCACCCCACACTAAATATGTCAATGGAATCATCACCACCTGATGACATTACACCATTTGCATCAGTTTTGCATATCATACCGGTCATCCACATGAAGACATGCCATGCCATTTAAAGTAAAAGAAACTCGTGTATGGGGAATTTGTTGGAGAAGACGCTGGAGCTGGGTAGAACCTGGCAAAACAGCAATCAGTCAAGGACTAAAATCTGTCATATACAAGTAAGTTCAAGGTGACTTTAGTAATAATCAAAATCTGAATTCTTCTTTCAACATGCAGCAGCCATTCAATTCAACCATATTTTTTGCTGATAAACATCTTCATGAAACAGTCATAAAAACAATTGCACGCAGTTATGTCTAAGCCATTTTGAAAGTGGAAAATTATGCATGCAATGAAAAACTAATAAAATCAGCATTCATATAGTTGCTCATAATGTGGGTGATGATTGGTTTGTGCGGTACTTATTAACATTTTCATTATGTGAAATGGTTTGAAATTATTTTACAAAAAAAGTTTAATTATACTTCAAACTGGAAGTGAAAGGTAGTTAAAATAACACAAAATAATAGAAATCACACACATAAAAGAATAGCAGTGATGCAAGCTGTATCAGTGCAATTTTCAACAAAGCTATCGCTATGGATTTCAAGGGAAAAAAGAACAGAAAACACTGTCTTCCTTTCTAGATGGGAATCAAATTTAGGACTTTGTAGGGGCTTTTAACTACGTACTTCCTGCTCTAGTGCACCATGCTCACATATTGTGCCAGCATTGTGGCTCAACATAGTGTGAGAAAAGGACAGGTCAGGACATACCAATCAGGCTACCTAACACACTGCCTCACTAGTTCTGTTTTTCTCAACCTTTCCATTCTCTGGGTTAATGCACCTCTGCATACATTATAATGAAAAGAAAAAAAAGAAGTGCATGGACACTCTCTAGCCTCAGGCCTCTATGCATGCCCCACATAATTCACTTGTGCGCTTGATTGACATGAAGAATGGATGACAAGAATCTAGGCACAGGTATTCCAAGCACTGGACCACAAGATCACCATCTTTATGTGTCTAAAATCTTGACTAGTGGGAAGATCGAGAAGATCCCTCCTCGCGCGCTCTAGTGTCATGCTTTTGTGGACTCACTTTCAAAGCTCTTCTTGATTTGAAGATCACATTTAATGGAGGAGGATGCCAAAATGACTATATGTCTGTAGACAGAATCCAAGCCTTTGAAGAATAATATTTGCTGATAGTATAGACAAGAGAGTTGTATTCAGATGTTATAATCCTACCATTTTGTTGTCATAACACAAGAACCCTCAGATAAGATGTTATTATTTATTTTGGAATACAGTATACATTTATAGGTTTGAAATCACTTGCACAAAATTGTTCTTTTATCATTTGTTGAATAATATTTTTTGAGAGTTCGGTGGTATTTATATCTGTATCTAATGCACCAATTAAATACATTTAATAAAAATGTAATATACTATGGTGAAAAAGATGGCTTTTTATCAGAAGAACATAGATCACAGAACAATGCTTCCAGAAAGCAACATTGCCACTAAGATCCCTGTTTGCCCAGGGCAAGGTGGATCTACCTGACTGACTAACACATAAGCAATGAGTGGCTTAAAGTAGTACCACTCACTGATCAATGATCATCAACAGGGCCATACAGGAGCCATCATTCATCGTAACTTTTTTTCCCTCAATAAGGCATCAGGGGAGCAAGCAGAGGACCTGTGTGATTTATTTTAAAAGTTTGAAAATAAATGTATTAAAGAAGAATGCAACAAATTGTATACAATCACAGTGAAAGTTTTTAAAAGTAAATAGAACAGTAAAGTAGCTAGAAGTGTAAAATTGCTTACTGAAATCAAACAGTTGCATATAAAAAAGTAAGAATGTATCCAAAGGAGAAGAGATATGGAGAGATACAAGAAATAATATAACCATATTATACTTTTATTGAGAGAGCAAAAAGAAGGGGTGGAGAGCAAAACATACCATAGATCAATATTGAAATATTAATAACAAATCTCCAATATACAGTCATTAAAATATATATGTATAAACAAAGACATAGCAGTGGAACATTTCACAGTTGTTTGGGAACTTCTTCTAACAGTGGACAGTGGATGATGACGAGCACAATTACTAGCAGATGCATCTAAAAAGACAGTAACAGGTGATCACATACCATCTTGTTTAATAAGAAGGGATAGTGGGGTGATATATGCACAATCTATTTGGTCATTGTAGCATACACTATGCCACTAAGCTTGAAAAGAGAGTTGTGAGGATTGCTTCTAATTCTTAGTTACCTGTTGAAAGGCAACTGCAATTAATACATCTAATATAGGAGTATTGCAGGTAAGGGTGTGCAAATGAGCTGAGAGGGTTCCTAGAAAAATATTTGTAGGAGAAAATGGAAAATATGTGTGAAAAAAATATTCATTTGAGACCATACTTTCAGCCGGAATTGGTGAGTATATGGACATGAGAAAAGAATGTGCTATAAATCAGCAGAGGTAGCATTAGATGGCCTGCAATTTGATAACATTTCCGGATACAATTTTTATTAAGTATTTGGAGTGATCGTGAGTCTGTTATATAGGAAAAAGAGAGTTTAAGTCGTATTGGCTGATCTTGATGATTTAGAAAGTTTTAACCAAAGTTTATCCCTTAGTGTGACGGGCCAAGAAATAGGAATAGTGTGATTTTTGCCTGTCTGCTTCACTGATGTGAACAACCAGCGAAGGCAAAACGGAAGCAATCTGAATAGAACTTCTGCAGATAGTTATTGTGTGTGCTATGCTGGTGGCATCCACTGGTAGGATTACTACTGCAGGAGCAGTTGTACATTGCTTGTGCATCTTACTACAGCCAACTATCAAGGAATGTGTGCATGTGAGAAAGAGCATCTGCTCTGATAGAATGAATTACTAAGCTTTTATATATTAACTGACAATAGTGTGGTTGGCCTCACAATGCCAAATGTGTTCATTTGGGGCACTATGATGTAGAATGTCATCCAAATAAAACTGAGATATGCTTTCAGGTGGATTTAATTGGCAGCTCAGTTGTAGGTCACTTCAAGATTTTGATGTATTTAACAGATAGTCTGGCAGTCAGTTTCCCTACAGCAAGAACTCGCGCAAGATCAATCTAATCCTGTTGAGTTTTGTTTAGTGTTAGCCTAAGCATCGTCCACTTAAGAGCTTCCAACTCTGGCAAACACAAGTAAAGCCGATTCAGGGAAGTTATGCAGCACACTCATTGACCTTGCTCACTTTACATGCCCCAAAACTCAGAGATCCTTCTCCACTGGCTCCAACTCAACTGGTCCGACTTCAGTAACACTTCAGCTGATACAAACATGGGATGGTTGCTTCTAAATGGGATCAAGCTGTGAAAAGTCTTGGTTAGTAATTAATGTTGACTATGTTGAAGATTTAAAAAACTTGTCTTGGAACATAAAATATATAGTTAGTTAACAACATTTCTTTTTTAAATTGTTGATGCTTACATCCTCTAGTGCCTCAATAAGCATCCCCAACGCCTCAATAAGGGAAACTTGTGATCTCAACACATGAAACCCAAGGATGAGGCAAGGGAAATTTGCAGAGATCTTTGACTTGTTGATTTGGGTCCTAGTGGCCATAGAGTTCCAGAGGTCATGTAGGGTGTGTGCGTGTAAAAGTGGAATGGAGGCACTGTTCTATGGCTTTCTGGCTGGTACATAGGCACAGCTACTAATCTTTTATATTTAAATATGTACTCTTCTGCTGAGTTAAAACTATGTATAGATTCCTCAGAATATGCACCTTATATATGCTTTATCTACAGGATTGTGTAGTATTAATGGAGTATGTTGCTTTGTCACGGTGCCTTTGTTATGGTACGAATCACACCAAAGTGCGCATGGTCTTCTAATGGACTGACCCCTGATACACTATCAGAGGTAGTTCTGTATTGCAGTGGATCATGGAACTGCTCAAAAAGAAATCCTTTTTAGGACTAGAATGCTCACACACCCGAGGGTGACATGTTTCATCATAGGGGTTCCTTCCCACACCAGGACTGCACAGTTCATGGTGTGAGCTACAACTCCTAAATTATGTAGGAGCAGAGGTGTTTTGATGGGCGATGGAATAGGGTCAGTAAGGGTCAGAGTGCAAAACAAATGTAGTATGTACTAGTGATTAAAGCTGCATCCAGATGGCCAAACAACTTTAATCTATGGGTCAAATGGGATAGAATTTAAAAAGAGGACCGGAGTTGTCTAAATATATACCCCTCTCAATCGTTAACATGTTTCTGCCCACTGACGGTCCCCAAACGGGGTTCTAGGACATTCATCAGGATGCAAAGTCATAGTCACTCTGTAAACAGTGTAAAGAATATGAAATTTACTGGCTTGCCAGGAGTCAAAGAGGCCACAGGAATGATGGCCCAGTTGAATTAAGGGTCAACCTTCGTCCTTAAAAAAGAAAAGAAAAAAAGATGAAAACGCAAGATATGCATAAGTTAAATGCTTAAAGGTTTCTAGTTGGCAGTTCCATGTATCAGAAAACATATAGTCTGAAACAAAGATATCCATATTTGTCATAATGGACAACATTTTTTCACCAGAGTAATGTAGGTGGCATCATGCGGTTAGTTTTTAAGGATATTACCTAGTTCTAGGCAAAGCAAAGTCCACCCTTAAGCCACTGGGTACATCCAGAAGTGCCCAACCGAAAAGGAAATTTAAAAGAAGACTCAGGACCACGTAGTGATACAGTTACATTCATGAAATTTGTTGTTTCTGTGTGAGCATGATGCAAGGCTCCAATCATGGCTATACTTAACAGCCTTATAATAATCCAATGTAATACTAAACATACACATAATTCAGGTAATGTGTGCTATGTATGCCTAAGGCACTATACTGGCAGCATAAGAAAAATAAGAGGACGGGGGGAAATAACAGTGAGGCAGCAGAGGTATACACCCACAATGTACCACACAGTATGTGAGGCTATTGTATGCCCGCTGTAATAACGGACATCATCAAAATCTAAGCAAGTCCTTATGGTCACAAGTCATAGGCCACCATAGGGCTGTGTAAATAAATGCGGCTGCACAAAAAATGTATTCAATTAAGGCTATGTGAAAAAAATATGGCAATAAACAATGCTGCGGGAAAACACCGCTCCAGCACCAGGACTGGGGGTAGGCAAATGGGAACGCACAAAAGACGTGCCCCAACGGCCAAAATTATTGTAACAACAACGCGGCCCTCCCATAAAAAATGTAGAGTGGATCATGAGAACAAAAGAACAATGAACAACAAGTAACCCCGCAAGGGGCAAAGAATGGGCCACCAAATTTGTCAGCAGTCACAATAGTCAATACGATCTCCCCGCAAGGGGGGGCGGTGCTGGACACAAAGCAGAAAGTGGAAAAGCTGAGTGTGAGGATGGGCAGCCGCCGGCAGAGAGAACTCTGTGAAAGGCAGAGCAAATCACAGTGTCGCCAGACAAGCTGGCGCGCACGACAAACAAGACGGGTTACGCAGAAGGGCTTGTTAAAGCTTAAACTCGCCAGATCTCGTTGGTGTGGAAAGCCTTGGATGTCTCGGCAAGAGTGGAAGGAGCCACTGCCAGGAACTGTTTAAACCTAACAACCGGTAACGTGCATCCGGGTTATAGGTGTGCACGTCATCAGCGTCCATAGGATCATGGGACTTGTGGTACATTCAGCAGAGTATATGGGGTAAAAAACATAATGACCAAGAAATGTATATATGAACACAGGAAACATAATATGGATGAAAAAATATGTAAGAAGCACATAGTGTCCCAAAAAGAAATTATATATAAAGCGAACATAATGTGAAGTGGGGTCAAGGAACTCAGTCTACATCATATCTTTAAAGGAATAGTTGTATGATATGTAGAGGTCTCTAACTGCATAAGAATAAAGGTGAATTATGCTGCTGCGGTAGGAGAGACCCCACGTGAAAAAAACCGGGGTCCAATAAGGGAAGACAATCTTTCCTCAAAAAAAGGAATGATTGGCCATTTGTGGACCCAATCAGTAATAGTGATCTAGAAAACAAAATATCAAGAGGGCAGACCCGATCAGAGAAAACAAAGCTGTGAGCGATGGAAATAAGGGACATGAGGGCAGGTCACATTCAATGGACAAGCTAGTCCAGGGTATATCATCATTTAACCCATATCTATCTCTCCTGAGCCTAAAAACCTAGCGTTGCTCTCTGAAAAGGAACACTGATTCCAGAGAACCCATGTTCGGTGTATAGTTCGGTTTGTCGAACACGAACCATAGAAAGTGCCTAGTGAGTTTCGGATTGGACTTCTTACATCTCACCGAACTTCATCGTTCAATGATCCTAGTTCTGGCCTTCCATGTGGTCATTCGAATGTAGTTTAATTTACAGGGGCATCTTAGTATATAAATTACTCCCTCCGTGTTGCAGTTAGTGTGTTTGGTGAGTTCCCATGGTGTCCGCATCCCTAGATCTATTTCAGTTGTGGTGAGTGTATAGGGGCACAGTGAGCATGAGCTAAATTAATAGTGTCCCTTAACAGGTGGAAGGGACCAAAGTGTATTCTGTTTAATCCTGCTCGGCTCAGCGCGGGGTATAGTGTGAACCACCATGTCCCCTTTATTCTTACTCTGTTTCAATGCAAACAAGGGCTTTTCTAGGTTCTTGTCTCCTGTATTTAAAATGGACCAGTTCTTGTTCACTACCTTCTTAACAGTATTAGTCAGATGACTATATGTGCTTACACAGACAAGCCTGTCCAATAATTGTTTTGAATATGTCTCTAAGAGAGCCTCTCTGTTGTTATTTTTGGCCCGCTTGGCAGCTCTGTCAATCAGGTTGTCTGGATATGCTCTTTGAGACAAATTAGTACTGAGTGTAGCCACATATTCCGTGAACTTAAAAAGTTTGGTACAATTTCGTCTAAGTCTCAAGAATTAACCCACAGGTAGGTTGTCTCTTAAAGCCTGTGGGTGAAAGCTGTTGTGACACAGGAGAGAGTTCCGGGCCATTGGTTTCCTGTAAAGTTCTGAGTGGATACCTCCATCTTTCGGGTATAGAAGGAGATCTAAACTCCATACTATATTCGCAGGTAAATTTGAGATTAGGGTTTTTGGTGTTTAACCACTCAGAAAAAGTATGTAGTGTTTCTAAGTCACCTTCCCAGATGACTTAGATATCATCTATATACCTCTTCCAAACTTTAAGATTTTCAGTGTATGGGTTGTGAGGAGGATAAATGTGTACAGACTCAAAGCTATGCATGTAAAAATTCTCAATGCTTGGAGAAAATGTACTCCCCATGGAAGTGCCAGCAATTTGCCGATATAGTTGGTGTTGATATTGGAAGAAGTTCTCCTTCATTGCAATGGTTGCACATTCCATCACAAAGGCAGTTGGTGTCATGTCCTCCCATTTTATGGATTTGAGTAGGTCTCTGATTGTACACAATGTGTCGTCCTGAGGGATATTGGTATACAGAGATTCTATGTCATAAGAGATAAAATCTGGATCGAATTACATATCTGTTAGAACATTGAGCACATGTTTTGTTTCCTGAAGGTAAGAAGACATGTCTGACACCATTTGTCTCAGAAACCAATCAACAAACTGGGATAAGGGTTCCAAAAAGGAGCCAATCCCTGAAACAATAGATCTACCCAGAGGGGGTCGTGTGGATTTGTGAATCTTTGGGAGTATATAGAAGTAGGGAATTATTGGGTGAGTAGGTTGTAAAAATTGGGATTCACTTTTAGTGATTCACCCTGCTTCTTCTGGTCTCTCCACTGGAGTTCTGATGTTCCTCTGTAGCCTCTGCCGTCCGACGCCTTTGTTATGGTGTCATGGTGAAGCATTCTCTGTTTATGTTCTATGGTTGCTAAGGTCTGTATCAGTTAAGAATGCTGTGATTTGAAGAGTACAGTTGAAGCTGTGGTGGCATTCAGCGGAGCCTGTGCTAGTGCTCCACAACCATGTAGCCAACAAATAAGCTTCTTTTACTCACCGCGGGACCATCATCATTTCTACAAATCCCATCCAAAGACCGAGCTTATTTCAGTAATTTTTACTATTGTGCAGCCTTGTTTGTGTGGGGTGCTCCCGGGTGCACTATATACAATGATAAAAAATACAGCCTGATCCATCCTTAGTTTTAGAGAAACTCTTTACGTGCTCCAGTGGGGCATTTGGAAAAGGTGCACTTGTTTTCTGTGTACGTTTGTACCTAAAGGCAATGATCCTGAATGTCCCAGCGGTGATTGTTTGGTTCTTGAATGTGTATCTGTCATTTCCATGTGTATCACGGTTCAAAATGTCACCTGCAGAGGAATACGATTTATACTAAGAATACATGCTACTTATAAATCTGCACACACATTAGTTTTTCAGCTCATAAATGTCTTGAAACTTTATTCTGGTGAACCCGCATAGCTTGGTATCATAGTTTGGAACATTTCTTCACTAGTATTTATGGTGCTGCAGCTAAATCTGCCTAATATTTGTTTTAAGTCTGCTTTTACTTTCATCCTCTTCATAACTAGGCCAGTGAGTTGAATGGTTAATTGAGATGAAAGCTGATATTGTGCCATATTTCTGTTATAGTTTGTGACTATTTGCTTAGCAAACTGTGCAAAAAACGTCTTGCATCCAGTCTGCCTAGGATCAGTAAAAATAATGGATCTCATTTCCCACCTTCCAGACCACCATTACACTAGGTGCCTTTTGATTCAGATTGTCCTTTCAGTTGAAAAACAGTGTAAGTGCTCTCTGATGCAATGTGTATGAGAAGTGATATTTCATACGCAGTCTGTATTGCATACATCAAGGGCAAGCTTTCATCTGTACCATGCCATTTCTCATTTAAATAGGCTACATTATTCTTTCAGTGTTCTGTTTTGATGACTAATGATGATAGAATTTTACAAATCCTGTTGCACAAATGTCTTTCTTTTATATTCTGCTCACTTACTGCATTCTATTAATCTTCAAAGAACAGTGGCGGGTGGAAAATACAGAAATCAGGCCATGAAAGTTCAAAGCTCTATAGTGAGCCATTAGAAATGTGATGAGATGATACCGGCTTAAAAATGATATGATGCCTGCAGATATCTGACCATCTCTATTATTGATCAGCTTCCTAATTCTGCTACATACCCAGGACTTGAGAACCAGTCACACAGAGTGGTACCTCCCAGTGGACCTGCTCTGTCTGATCTTGAATTACTTGGTGTTCCTGAATTAGATGTTATTGGTCAGAAATTCTAGCAGATAAAATTGCATGAGATTTGGCTGCTTCACCCCGTGGTCTCCGCCAAGCTTTTTCTTACAGCAGGTGGTAAATGGAAGTCTTCACAATTATTCACTACTTTGAAGGATCTTCCATGTAATCAGCAGAAATCCATGTGGAGATACTAGTTGGTAGTTGGATTCTGGCCGAAGGGAATCTTCACCTGGAATTCTGTCTAACTCATAATAAGCACCCAAAAAAGGAAAACACTTGGTATATTAGTTGTAGTTAACACCTATGCTTGTGTGTCCTTTATAACCAATTTGCAGGCTATAGATATTCCCTGCAAATCCTCATGCCACAGCCTTCATTGTTTATTGCATGGTGTTTACAATAGACCAGATACGCAAACATGTTTCCACACTAAAGTTCAACTTTTGTGCAGAAATATCTTCATTTATGAGTGTAAAGTTATATTTTGAATTTACAGATTGACGTTGGATTTCTAAAATGGTTTTCTCACAAATAATATTACAGAGTATGATTTAATATTAAATGCATGTGAGCACATTTACTCTAAGGAGCAGAATGCGGTTGTCCCCCTGCAGGTATTCCTGCCTGAGTAGGTAGCAGTGCACCTACAATTGGAAGCCACCATGGATGCAGTGTGAGATTTCCTCCTCAGAAGGGCAAGAGCCACCCCTCTCATGAGTCGTGTGTGGAGAGGTGACCATTAATCAGTTCCAAACAGGGCCTCCACATACTTTTACCTAGGTGACTTTATTTCAATTGTCCGTCTCAGGAACCATAGCAGACCTTTCCATTGCTAGCCATATTAAGATGTTTATTCACAGTAACTCCCTGATACAGAGAGGATTCCTAAGTCTCAATGACTTTAGGGGAAATTCGCAAAACCATGCTGTAGTCAAACAACGTTACAACTATATTTGTGGCTTGGTAATAAGAACTAGTTCAGGTGGAAAGTCTCTCTCTCTCTCTCTCTCTCTCTCTCTCTCTCACACACACACACACACGTACACACTGATTTTGTTTTAGTAGCCGTACTCATCATTAACTAGGGGTACTACATCTGCTTGATGTCTGGTTCTTTCTCTCATATAGGTGGGCACGTCTGTCCTTCCAATCAATGTACCTAAGTAGTCTCACATCTGCCCTTCTGAAGAGTGCAAACATTACGCAATGAGGCAAATCTCAGAACTGTGTAAGTTGATATGCGATATCATATCTCCAATGTCCTGAAAGACTCACCAAATGGATGAGCAAGCATGTGAGTGGAAGAGCATGCTTCAGAATCTGATTGTGTTCTAGATCTATCTATTTCCTTATACCTGGATATGACTCCGAGCTTCTGCCCTCTCACATAAGAGTTGTTAGCCCTTGAAGTGACCTTGCCCGCCTCAAACGTTAGGAAACTAATATTTCTGAGTTCTAATTACTTCTTTCTCTAATCTTCACTACTATGTATTTTAGGCCATTGAGGGCCACAGGGTCTCTGTCTGGTGCTGACTCAAGGCCACCCTTGTTGTGACCTATTTAAGACTTAAGTCTCAGAGGGAGCTGATCCCCCTATCCAGTGGGAATTCCTTTCAGGCCTGAACTTCATACCAGAATCACCTCAAATTGCACAATCAGTGTTTACAGGGTCAAAGCCCAGCTTCTAGCTTCGTCAAGAGCATACTGACTTCATTCACTCTCAGATGCTCCCATGCTGGTCCTGAGGTTAACACATGGTACCACTCTCAACAGACTCACTCCACACCTGCCTGTTCAAATCACACATACAGCATCAGACCTCATTGTCAGTCATTCACATAATACATAACAGAATGGAAGGGGTCCTTACACCTTTTAGACAAATAAAATCACTAAGACTCGCACAATTAGTATTTATTTCCACCTGCCATTCTTACAACTGTCGATACACTATTCTCCTTGTGCATTATCTGCAGTCTGGCTAAAAGTGGGAACTTGTTTTCGATTTTCAACTGTGTTCCACATGTTCCTAACCTTAAACACTAAATGCAGGGTTTTTTCTGAATCGTGCATTTGGAAGATTTTCAAGTGATTCAAAGTGTGCCAGAGTAAGTTCCCTCATGCAATTTCCAGTTTGGGTTTCCTGGGTCACCATGCTGTTCAACTTCTACTGATAAAGAATATCTAATTTCACATCTAGAGTCTGGACGTATTTCAAATTGACTTCCACTGTATGATTTGATTACACATTGATACTGGATGCTTGTAACATTTAAGGTGTATCTAATGAGTATTATTATTTGGTACTAGTAGTGCTAGCTCAGTTCTCTCTGTTATGTTAAAAGAGATTTCATTTATCCATTTTGTTCTAAGATAATTATGAGACTTCACTGGATTTGCACTTGCTCGCTGCGATATCCTATCCAGTTTGCTATCAAAGACCGCATTAAAGTCTTCTCCTACTATAAGCGGGGAAGGATATTCAGCCATCATAGAGCCTAGTGTCTTTAATGGTTCTGTGTCATCAATATTCATACTGTTATATCACCCTCAGGTAAAGTTACTCTGATATATCTTTAACTGTGCAATTACCAATTTCCCTGTTTTATCTGCTTCATATTTCAGTACCTCAATCCCCTCATTTGCGCTTTTATTAGTGTTGCCACTCCCTTACTGCAACATGAATGTCGGTACACATCACTTGCTGGATCCACCTATAGGTCTTTAAAAGTTTTATAAACTCACTTCTGAGCAAGTGTGTCTCTTGCAAAATCATCACTTGGAGCTTTCTTACTGATAAATATTCCATTGCTCATCTTTTCCTATTCATTCACACTCCATGATATAACTCTTAAGCTCCTAATGCTCTTAACTGACATTGTGTACATTAACCCTTAGAGCTACTTCCTGACACTTTCTTCGCCTCTATACATCTTTAATAGTACTACCTTCACCATTACATTAACCCTTACTTGAGGACTGTTGTTTTCTATTATTTTCTGCACTTGCCATCACCCAGGAGCTTACACCAAACTCCATCCGAGTTGGATGTCTCCCTTGATTTTTTGTAGGCATGATTCTCCTGTCTCTTTGACCTTTGTAAAACACACTAGGGAGCTTTAAACTCTCCTGTATTTTATAGATTGCCCTTCTCTTCACATGGCTTTAAAGACTGTCCAACCCGTTCAGATCACTCATATAATACATTTTATTTTCCCACTGTTAGAAATTGCGCTACTGGTTGATGGGGATAAAACCCTAAAGAAGTAGCAAACACAATATCGATCGCAATGAAACACAAGCAAACCCCTAATTAACCTCTGCTCAACTCTCTAGTAGCTTGGCACAAAGCAGTCAGGCTTAACGTAGACGCAATTTGTAAAGTATTTTAAAGAAGTGAAATCCACACACCAGTTTAAAACAAGTTGTTAAATGTAAGTTTCTTCAGTGGATAAACGCCCAAGCCACTTCTGTGCTCCAACTCCCAACTAACAGCTTTCAGGAATAAACATTCTTAGTATTCCTTACATCATAACCACCCATACTAGGTTCCATACAGATAAAGCAATACCACATATCCCCCCATTTCCAAATGACAGAGAAATTTAAAAAAGCTTGCAAAAAATATAACAATATCTTAAAGGTGTATAGAAACAAGAAAAAAGAAAGAAATAACATTAATCATACATCAAGATTGTGATTAACATGAGCAATTGTAATTGCACTTTATGCATAGTCTTGCATAAAGCTTGGTTTCTGTTTCAACCTCTCACTTCTCCCACCGCCTTTAGACCTCTTGGTTTGCACATTTTCCTCATTCCCTTTGATGTGCACATGATCAGATCTAACACTACCCTTAGAATCACGTTTAAAAACCATGATTCTAATTAAATTCCAAATCCCATTGTCTTCGAATTTTACTGTTTTTTTAAACGATTTGACAAACCTAAGGTGAGTTAAAAATATTACAATTTTCCCACCTATCTCTGGTTTCTTTTTAACCTCACCAAGTCACCCATTGTTACTGTAGTTTGGCATATAGAGTGTTTTTAATGAAATAACTCCTTTTCCCTTAACACCCCCGTCATTTCGTTTTTCTCTCAACTCATCTTGTTTAACTCCAGCTCCCACTTCCTTATTATTCATCCACGTTGGACACATGAGAGAATTGGGTTTCCTGTCCCTAAATAATTTAAAGGGTAATTTCTCAGTAACTGGATTTGGTGTTAACAGGTACACTTCTACTCTTTCGTGTTTCTATTTTTACAGTTTTGCAATCTGAATACCTTCTTTTAAAACTCTGTTGAATCTTTCCTATCGTACCATTGAATTTAGGACAGTAAAGTGAACAATTTTTTAAATTGTATTTCCCTTTCAGACAAAAAATTCATCCATTTCACATGACATCAACTGCACACCATTGTCACTGAGGATGTATTCAGGTAGACCTTCCCTTGCAAACACCTCATTTAAAAAAGCTCTGTGCATGTCTTTATTCTCATTGCCTAGAGATATGTGTACTTCTGGCTACTGTGAAAACATATCATTTAACACAGTTACATAATAGGGTCAATTTCTGCATGAGACAGGTCTAGCCAAGCACTTTCTAGAAGATCTCTCACCACCATAAGTCTGTTTTGCAGACCTTGTCACTAGACATGTACTCCTGGCTCTCTCTGATAAACCTCTCCGCTTGAACATCAAACCCAGGCCTGCAGAAATATGGTCTAATTCTCTCTTTAGTTTTGCATATGCCTTGGTGTCCTTGATGAACCAACTGAATTAAGTTGTCTCAAACACATGTTGGTGGTAAGGTATAAGACTAGTACCTCTCCACACCAACTCATACTTGAGCCTAAGGCTGAGCTTCATTTGCAAAGTGAAAGCCACATCACATTTCAAGAATGCAAGCAGTAGTCAGACGGACATTGTGGATGAAAGTTCCTTTGTCCCAATACAGAAGGCGGAAGGACATCTGCACCTACGACCTTGGCAATGCATGCGGCAGGCACCCCCTGAAAGATACACCATAGCAGATGACGACTCCCACACTCCACACAGCGCTAATGATAGAACAATGTATCCACAATCCACACACAGAAGACCTTGCCCGAGATACTCCTGCATGGAATGCCCTTGACACTAAAGCACAGCAAAATCCATACGTCCTAACTTTGCACACCCATACGACTCATTGCTCCGAGCTGTGGCATATCATCCACACAACAGCCGCAGGTCAGAAGAGTGCTGGTTCTTCGAGACCCAACAACGCAATGGCAGGACATCCCGGGCACATGCGCAACCCGTGTCACGTGGAACTGCACCGTGAGTGAATGCTGCATCTGTTGGGGGCACTGCCATTGACAGTCCTGTGGATCAATTACTGTTTGAGCTTCCAACTTGCGTACGTCATTTACGTCCAGCCCTGGTTCCACTGTTGATCATGCATATTCGAGTGGCCCATGGATGTCTGCCTATCCAACACAACGGTAGCTGTACTGGATTATGAAATGTGTGTGCATCCCTGTTGGCCCACGACCAGGAGTGTGACTGTGATACCCGTTCATGGGATACCTTGATATTTGGCGTATGTGCTGGCAGTTGGGCATGGGAGATTGCACAATTCCTCGTGTGCAGTGACCACATCGAGGCGCGTTTCCCTATTGGGCTGTGTTGCGGATTGGTGAAACTGCGTGGACAGAGCACATCTGTCCGGACCAGCTAATGGATTGGCTCGCCCTCATGTTCGTTGAAGTCGACAACGACGTACTCTTCGAACTGATTGCCTATGAAGCTGCGCTCGCTCTCATGGACGAGTAACGACGTTCCTGCAGCCACAACTGATTGTAACCCATAGCACAGGTTCCAACACCCTTTTGTATCTTGGAGAAATGGTCAAATATCCCACCATTACAGTGGACATGGCTGCATTTGCCTGGACTCAGAATGCATGTGCGTGCAACACTGTGGGTTGACACACACCTGTGCAAGGTGAGTGTACAGCGGCGCATGGCAACGTTCCTCAATCTGACACCCTGCTGGAGGGAGTGTACACACATGGCAATGTAGTTCTACATGTGACCCTTTTGGACTCTGTCACCTGCTCATTGTCAGCAGAGCAAACAGTCAGCGCAGTCCGGTGGTACAGGACTATGCAGATCCCATGGGCTGTGAGTGGTGTCCCCTGACACGGTGCAATGAGCGTACGCCAAACATCACATGACTCATCCAGCAAGGCAAGGTGTGCTGAGACCGTTGCCATCTGTGATGATTTCTGTCCATGTTTGCATCCCCATGTCTTGCACCTCTACATGTTCCTATGCTGCCTGTTAGTATATGATGCATTGGTCTGCATGTTGTGGCCCTTGTCTTCCCCGTACTGACATGCACATGCTAATAAAGTGTACACAACTTCACTAGTGTTCAACTGTGATGAGTGTTGATTAGAATGCCAAATCGTGTGCCTCAATGAGCATTGTCCATACACAGGGAGGGAGTGACTGATGCATTTCACTTAGGGGTGAGTCCCCAGTGGCAGCTCCACCTCTGTGAGCCAGACATTGTGGTTGGGAAAGACCTGTCCGCTTACGTGTCTTCAGCAGTGTGAGTATGGTATCCAACTTCTTACCATGTGGATCAATATGATCCATCAAAACAGGCTGTGTCCACACAGTTGAGTGTGTGTAGGTATGCAAAGAGATGTACTGTTGTCACATGTGATGGGGACACTACTTTGGTCCTGCTACCGACTTCGACATTTTCACACACAGCCATATTTCATACATGGACGTGGGGCTACGTTGGGGAGTTGTGAGATTGTTGTTAATGAGCAATCAGGCCACTGCTTGGTCACACCTTCACAGACATATGATTGGCCATGTGTGTCGTGGTCAAACATGCGCATTGATGTAATTTGCAAGGGTGTACCTTTTTGTGCAATTGATGTCCCTACATTCATCCATACTTTTATGCTTGACTGAACATAGACGTGACACATCTGTGTGATTTGGAATGTTTTATCCACATTCTGTTGAGTGTCGGAGCTGGAGCAGTACACGGCCATGCACACCCCACATTACATGGTTGCACAGTGGAGTGCCAACCAGAGTCCTTTGGGGAATGACAGTTAGTCGGAAGAGGACGAGTCCAGTCCGCAGCCTTATTGCTGTGCCATTGGTAACCAGTGCAGATATGGCAGCCCATGTCGGGGTCCAGGTGAATGTCGCAGAGTGTTTGGGAGGACAGTGGAAGGTGTTGTTCCAGGGCATGATGCAGAGGGCTGAACCAAGCAGGAACAGGCCATATGGCGGGGAAGAATGCTATAACCTCCTTTTTGACACAGTCATTTACCATCCACATCTTCGTCCTCTGATATGTCTTCTGTGCCAGGTGTTCCAGGTGTGTGCGGCGGTGTTACGGATGCATCACTGTGTGCCACAGACACATCAGGGGCGGCGGTGGTATGGCTGCATCACTGTGTGTCCCAGACACATCAGGGGGCGGAGATGTGTGTGTCAAAGTTCCTGCAGCAGGTATCTGGGACAGGCTCTGTGGAAGCAATGGCAAGATGAGGATCTGCAGGGCATGGTAGATCCCAGCTACATCTTGCTGGTGTTTAGCCGTGGCAGCCATCCTTCCTGCCTGCATCCGCTGCATGTTTGTAATTTGTAATTTGTGGGGGTATTTGTAGAGCGCAACGGTCGCTCCGGAAGGAGCATCTTGGCGCTGATTTCCAGGTAGAAGATCAAGTAACTTCCTAAAGGTAGAAAAGTTAGATGGCTGCCATGGTGTAGTCGTCGGGAAGATTAAAAATCCAAGTTTTTAGTGCTTTCCTGAAGTGTTTTTCTTGGGTTAAGGACCTCAGGAATTTGGGCATGCTGTTCCAAGCTTTAGTGGCAAGATGATTTAAGGTTTTGCCACCTTTGGTTTTCAAAGAGAACCTAGTAGGAAGGATTAGATTGTCCTTAGAGGAACGCAGGGATCTGCTAGGGTTGTAGTGAGGGAAACGCTTGATAAGATATTTTGGGCCGGAGTGATTAAATACCCGAAATGCTACCATAAGAATCTTGAAAAATATTCTTTTGTGCAGTGGGAGCCAATGTAAAGATTTTAAAGCAGCGGATATTGAAGATTTTCTGGGTAACTTCAGGACTAATCTGGCTGCAGAGTGAAGTACACTTTGGAGTTTTTTAAGTGTAGCTTTCTTGGCGCCAGCCAGAAGACCGTTGCAGTAGTCCAAGCGAGCAAGAACTAGGGCCACTGCGACTGTTTTTCTAGAGTCTATTGGTAAAAAGTCAAAAAACTTTTTTAGAGATTTGATGATTCCGAAACAACGGCCGGCCACAGTCCTCACGTGTTGGTCGAAAGACAGACCAGTATCAAACAGGACTCCAAGGTTCCTTGCAGTTGTTACAGTCTGGGGGGGAACAGCTGAGTCTTCAGGCCACCATAGGCTAGGACAAAAATTGACATTTTTTCCCATAGGGAGGATCTCGGTCTTGCTGGAATTACATTTTAGATGGTTTAGATCCATCCAATGAAAAACAGCTTTCAGACAGCATTTGAGGGTCTGCTCCGCCTCAGTCGAGTGTTCCTCTAGGGGCACAATGAGTTGCGTATCATCGGCATACGATGTTACGAGTATGCCGAATGACTCAATCAGAGAAATGAGTGGAATTAGGTAAATGTTGAAGAGGAGAGGGCTCAAGATGGAGCCCTGAGGGACTCCAGATGAGACCCTCTTCTCTTTGGAAAGGAAAGGACCTAGGGCGATCGTTTGCGATCTATCCGTTAGAAAGGACGTTATCCAAGCTAGAGCCACCTCTGAGATACCAATGTCTTTCAGTCTGCTAATCAGAATGGAGTGCGAGATGGTGTCGAATGCCGCCGTGAGGTCTAAAAGAATGAGGACGGCATTCTTCTTCTGATCCTGCAGCAGCTTTATAGAGTCTGTTAACTCAATCAGTGCAGTTTCTGTAGAGTGATGGGGGCGAAAGCCTGATTGTTGGGGATGGAGTACAT